>NC_053183.1:10000000-11250000 GCF_905163445.1 Pararge aegeria
ATAATCCTTATAGAGACTTGTGTATAACAAAATCATCACCACCAATAACTAATGATTCAATGAAAGTAATATTAAGCAGGCAGGTAGGTAGGCAGGTCATTATTATATTTACTGTTTCCTTTATATATATATATATATAAAAAGAAAAAAGCAAATATTGAAGTGATACCAATCAATGTGCTTTATAAAAATGATTTCTGCATAAACATTTTTTCTGCATAAATATAAAATCGTTGTATAAACATGTGATGTTCTTCTAAACATTAATGTATCATGCTGAGAAAATTTATGGCAAAAACTGTGTCAGCGTACGAAGAAGGTCAACATCCAAAATATTTGATCGGAATAAAATTTGGTTGTTCAACTAGTTAAATAGGATACACAAAGACTAAATTAAATTTATAACAGTACTTTTCTAAAGTATTATTTAGCCACCAACCCATGGTAAAAAAAATACGTTCGTTTTATTTAAATTTTATAGTAGGTAGTTGGTATCATAAAACTTTCATTGAGGTGTTTGTTTTAGACGGTACGAAGATAACTGATTCTTGAATTAAATGAATCTACGCAGATTGATAACAGGAAAGCCATGCATAACATATATACGAAATGATCAACAAAAAATCAATGTTATACGTTTTTTCTGATAAAGAACAATTTATAAGCGAACACGTACAGAAAAATATAGACCAACAGAAAAGGTTGAAACAATGGATAAATTCGTTTGATTCCGTGAATACATACCTTAGGTGCAGATTTTTCAACCATAATGCCAGCGTTATATTATAAGCGTGTGTTCAATCTTAAATTAAAAAAGAACTGCCTTGCTTACGAACAAAAGCCACGATGCTTTAGGCAGAACGCTAATATTATAATGAAATACAGCTGTGGCTGTTACAAATGGCCGACATTTTACGATAGACCATAGACAGCCTGTAGCACAGAACAATATTACTCCAAGGAGCACTAGTCTGTACCCAAAGGACTAAATAATTAGTTCTAATTAAACGGCCTTTAGAGCTTCGGATTCTAGTTTTTTTTTTGGTTTCCAGCCTACAACACGAACGTGAACACTTTGTGAATACCAATCGGTCACAAGAGTACATTGCCAAAACCTAGAGCTGTTGAGCTTGAAAATGCCTATAAAAAGTCAGTGACAGCATTTACGACATATATTTTTCTCAAACTAATTTAAAATTCCATGCAATATGGGGTAAACATAAGTTTGCGAAAGCTCCTGTTATTGTATACATTTTTTTGCCAAGCCTTACACGTATTACAGCTCTAGGTATTTCTCAGTTTACTCCACAGATAAAGTTTACTTTATTCACCTTTGACTATAATCTGCGACTGGTCTGACGGCTAAGCCGTGTATTTATTTTTTAGATAGTAGGTATTTATTTAGAATCTAGATGATGGTAGTTTAAAAAGATTTTAGAGTTATGTTAAAAATAAACGAATAAGTATTACTACTTCGTAGTAAAGTAACATAAAAGTGTTTTTTATTTATTTTAGAATATCAAAGAATGGCGTATAAAAATATGATGAATCTTGTGTATTTATATCTTATGACAATAGGAATAAAGGGTGAGTTTTATGTTTTTTCTAAAATGTACTCAAGTGAAAGGAGGTCCATTACATTTGCTAAAATACTATAATTTTATTATGGCTTTTTCTGTGACAATAATTGTCATAATTAATTAAAATTAAAATGTTGCAGTCATAAGGTGTGAAAGACTTCGAGAACAAATGTACTCATCAATTGAAGGTGGAGCAGCGTGCTTTCGCAGACTGAATGGAACTCATCAAGCAGGTTGCTCATGTGAGGGGAAAAACTTAATATTATTCACTACCTACATATTTGCAAATTAATTTGACCAATTATTTTACCTTTTTTCTAGTTATTGAGTGAACTAAATTCAAAATTAAGTCATTCAAACAAAATCACTGCTTCTTTCCCTCAGCTCCTTTATGAAAAGGCTAAACCTCAAAGTTATAGCAGGATGTTAATTAAAAAAGCCCAAACAAATTTGTCAAAATGCAAAATATCTGCGTCGAATTTCAATAAGATCACATCATTTGGTTATTGGGTGTAATCTTAATAAATTATATATTTACAAGAGGGAGCAATTTTGTATCTCAGTTGACACCAAAATTAGCTTGCCACTGTCAAAATAACTATAATACCCAAACCATTATAATATATTACATAATTGTACCTGCTAATCAAGTTGAAATGAACTCAGTGGGTTTCAGAATGCAAAATATGGATTTAGCAACAAGCAACTTTCCTCTCTTTTCACACTTTTCCATAATGGCTAGCTAAATTTGGTGTGGCCGACATACAGGATCAGCCTGCAGACCATGTACTGTAGAAGTTTTGCATATCCTCACCAATATTCATTTTAAGGTGTTAGCTTCACTAGTGTTTTAATCTTTTAGCTTCACTCAATGGCGAAGTTGGTGTTGTACAAATGATATACAACATCTCTGATGCACAGTGGCTAGTGCATAACAGCAGTGCAGGCCCATATATGGCTGTTGTTAGCACTACACTGTACTATGACATTATTGAGATCTTGCTACGGTATCCAGATAACATAGCAGGCATCCTGCTGTATGATAATGCAACCATGAGGTACCTATAGTTATCCATACTTATGGTGTAGTCTTCTATATTTAAACTAGCAACCTGCCCCGCTTTCCACAGGTGCAATGTAATTTGTCTTTTGGGAGTTCAATGATGTGCTGCTCCTGCTTTTTAAATTTCTGATATCCTCTAAGATATTCACTTCAAAGATATACTGTAAAGGACTATTTTGATCCACAATATTCATTGGATAAGGAATAATACTGTATGGTATAAAATAGTTTGGTAAATAACCTAAAATTATTTTTTTTAATGTAAAAGATAAAAGTTGTTTGTGTGGGTTATCCTTTGGAGATAAACATATACCATCTCAGACTATTTTGTAGACCTTTTTAAGATGTACAACACTGTAGTACATTATATTGATCTATCTCATAGGGTTCAACCAGTGCTAGCAATTTAAGCTCAAAAAATGTATTTTTTTGCGACATCACATTCCAAACCTCTAAAATTATCAGTGTTTCTCTCCTGTACTATGCATGTTCTGTTCATATAACCCCATCAAAATCTGTGCAGTACACAACCTTTCAATATCTAAGCATATACTGGGAAAGACAGACAGCAACATTGTTATATACTTTGTAGTGATGTGTATACCTGATTGTAAAAATGAAATGCAACTATATGTAAATAAGATAGTTTTTAAGGAGATAATTTGTAACTTATTAAGAAACTGTTTTCAGCCCGAATTTCTTCACCCAAGAATCCCAGTGTCCAAATGAATACTCTTCGGATCCACGTCTTGGTCAGTGTGTCAAACCTGGAGGTATTGTGTGGAACGAGAAAGGGACAGGTCTCTTGAGGAGAGATATTCCATACCCTATATTTTTTTTACCAAAGGCTCGTATTGGTGATATTACAAAAATAGAAGAGTGTTATAATAGGTGTGTACAAATTGACTGCAATGAACTAAAATGATGTTTAAAAGAAACTGAAAAAAATATCTGATTACTCTGATAATATTTAACTGTTTCAGCTACTCGGTGGTACTTGCAAATTGCATTGTGCTTTTAATATTTTTTGCATTATTAATAAATAAATATAATTGAAGTGTCTGTGTCCTGTGTGCATGTGTCCAATATTCCTTTTGTGCCATATAACTGGATTTAATAAGAAGACATATTTTTGCCACTTTTCAGGTATAATTTAGATAAGGATAACCAGAGAGGAAGACCCTTATGTTCACTGCAATTGAATTCATTTATGTATGCAGCAGTTAATAGCGTTGTTTGTTTAAGGAGGTTGGTATCGCTTAGGAACTCACCCATTTACTTGATTTTATATAAATTCTACACCACTTTTGTCTTGTGAAAAAAAAAAATTAAGCATGGAATGACTAAGTATATACTCTTTTATTGAAAATTCTATACCGCCGTAGAACAGATATTGCTTCACTCATTCTGTACTCCTTTAAGAGATAAATTTAAAGAAGCTTATGTTATGACAGTGCATAATCAATACATATTCGAAAATTTAATTTATGTACATAAAAATATAATAAAATTTCGAAAGAAAGCGGACAGGAACAATATTAATACTTGGAGTAAAAATAAACTTGTAGTGCAGTTTACTACGCTGCATAAAATTATTAATTAATTTAGAGGTAATTGTATATAATTTAATAACAAATTACAAGTTAAGATCCCAGAGATGTCTCTCAATAAATTCAAATTTTGTATAAAACGTAAGTTTATAGAATTTTTAATTATAATATTAAAGATTACATGTATGATAAACTTCATAGCTAAATATTACCTCTACTGTGAGATGGTAATAACAAAAAAAAAGTTTGTTGTGGGCATGTAGACCAGGGCGCGTTTGAAACCATCCTAGCTTTAGTATTAAGTTGTATGAACGCTTCATAAGTGCCTGTGATAAGGTCTACATGAATAAAATATTTTTTAATTTGAATATATATTAGCTCTGCTTAACATGAGATGTACCAAAAGAAAATTGTATTTAATTCATAAATATATCAATTTATTTTAATAATTTTGTTCAATAGATCAGCCTCTTCCGCTTTTCTGTCATCAAACAAAGTGTGTGACCCACTCGGCGATTATAATGTTTACTACTCTCTATTTCCACGTGCAAAGGTTTGTAAACTATGTTTATTATAATTCGTACACAACCATGCCTTATCAACAAGTAGAATCTGAATTTAGTTAATTAATGTGTAATCGCAAATGTGTCGGGTCAAACAGGCTTCATAGGAGTTTATTCTTTGAAAAAATACTGTTTTTTTTCAATATAAAATTTCTTTAATAAACCTCAACTTAACCATACATTCTTAACAAAAAAAGTTTCGATGTTTCACATATATATTCTTTTGATGGGTCTTCTTTTTTTATGTTAAAGTGAAAAAAGTTTGTAGTCTCATTAACTTCATTCCCACAATTTTTAACCATTGGAAAACACTTAAGAACATTTTTAATTTAAACGGCTCTTCCGTAAAGTTGGGGATTTTCAGATACTTCAGTTCATAGGGCTTCGCAAAGATTTTTTGGCATTGCTTATTAACTATATATATGACGGCCGATTGGCGCAGTGGGCAGCGACCCTGCTTTCTGAGTCCAAGGTCGTGGGATCGATTCCACAACTGGAAATATGTTTATCAGATGAACATTAATGTTTTTCAGTGTCTGGGTATTATATCTGTATTTGTGTATATCTTCTTATATATATAAAAGAGAAAGTGTGTGGGTATGTTCCGTATAGGCTCCGAAACGGCTGGACCGATTTCAATAAAACTTTCAGGGAATCTCCGGATTGACCTGGCGTGTAATCCTGTAAAGTTTGGTGACTATCGGAGCACTCCTATTTTTGAACTGTCAAACTGTCAAACTGTCAAATACAGCTTTTATTAAAAATTTAATGATGTAAGTTTATTGTTTAAATAAAATAAAGCAAAATCTAGCCCGGCGAAGCGGGCTGGGTTCGCTAGTTATTCATAAAAATATTCAGCAGTCATCTACAGCACCTATAACACAACAAACTGGTTGTTTATGAGAGACTCCATCACCTTAGATAGTTGGGAGGTGACTGCGATTGACCTGTAGTTAGCAGGGTCGGACTTATCGCCTTTCTTGGGAACGGGATGCTCCAAGGCAGTATTCCAAGACGACGGAACCGTGCCGGCAGAGTAAGAGTGCCGAAACAGTCGCGTTAGAACCGGAGTCAGCTCAGGGGCGCACGTTTTAAGCACGACCGCAGGAATACCGTCAGGCCCACTGGCCTTGTTTACGTCGAGAGAGAAAAGCGCCTTACGCACATAACTCTGGGTAAAACGAATGTCACACAAAGAGCTTAGACATCGCGGGATCGAAGGTGGTGTTCTCCCTCCATCATTAAGAGACGAGTTTGAGGCGAAGAGTGTGCACAAAATTTCAGCTTTCTCTTGAGCCGTGTGGGCAAGGGTATCATCCGGTTTGCGTAAAGGTGGAAATGTTGATCGGCAGAAGTTGCCTTGTAAAGCTTTGGACAGAGACCAGAAGGCACGCGTGCCAGAAGGCATCTTAACTAATCTCTGTCCAATTCTATCGATTTGCCTCAATCTAGCACTGGTTATAGCTTTTTTGTAGGTTCTGGAGGCAGCGTTAAAATCAAAGCTGCGTCCACGGATATGACGCATAGAACTTTTGCAAGCCATCCCAGTCAGCAGATCTATAGTGCCACCCGTCGAGTGTCAGACACACGAGAGCGAACGGTATTCATGGGTTGCACCGAAGTCTGCACTAAGCAGTGATCGGATGATCCTAATGGAGCGTCGACGCTGATGTCGTAGTCGGCAGGAGGACTCGTCAGGAACAAGTCCAAAAGTGACGGGGAATGATCCTCAATATCTGGTACCCTAGTCGGTACTGACACGAGTTGGCTAAGGTCATAAGCCAGTACGAAATTGTAAGCAGACCTACCTGCGTGATCGGTGGTTCGTGATCCAAGCCAATCAACGTGGTGGGCATTAGAATCTCCCAAGATAACCACCTCTGCAGTAGGGATCTGCTCAAGCACACTGTCTACAGCTTTTTGAACGTGGTCGAAGAATCGCAGGGTTAAAAAAAACTGAAGAAATATCCACTCCGAGTTGCACAGGTTGTGTGAGTTACTGGCGCGGGGGACTTAAGGGCCCCCAATCCAAACCGCTGAATGACCGGTGGGTTCCACTCCGGTCTCCCACTCCGGCACTCCGGTCATTCACCGGGCTTTTTTCGTCAGTGGTCTCCCTGGACCCCGCGTCAATACGTCACGCCCACGCAAACGACCCCGCGATCACAGATATTGCATAATTCAGAAGGGGGGACTTTGGGGCTGGATGGCGGTGTGTGATTGTCGTAGTCCGGTATCAAGTATTGGTTCTGTACACAGAACATACTATCATTACATAAGAATCAATTACAAATGAGATTTCGATTTTAGGAAACTGGAGCGTCGAAAAAAACTGTCACCTTAGTGACAGCACGTATTGACTCGGCGTCCCTTTTTGATGGTAAGTTATTGACGTTAGAATTTATTTTATTAGTTCGATTCATAATATTGAATGCCGTTGTGTTATATTTTAAAATTTGACAGCCGATTGACGCAGTGGTCAGCGACCCTGCTTTCGGAGTGTAAGGCCGTGGGTGTCCAATCCAATCATCGACAGTATTAGAATAATTTGTTACCTTAAAATTACAAAGATTAATCCCTATCCCTACTAATATTATAAATGTCAATGTAAGTTTGTTTTTACGCTTTCGCTTTCACGCAAAAACTTCTTAACTGATCCTCATAAAACTTATTCCTGGAAGTGTTAGAAGTAATATGGGATACTTTTTATCCCGACATTAAGCTCGGTTCCTTTGGGAGAGGGGATGAGGATTTGACGATTTTACACCATAACTCCGACAAATTATAACCGATTTAAATATTTATTTTTGTATTATAGAGGTTATATTGCCCAAGAGGTGTTTCATTTTGCCCAAACTGTGGTTGGAGATAGAGGACAGAACTCCTCAGCGGACAGCAGCAAACCCCTCATTTAAGGCTTAGCTATACTGAATACTTTAAGTTATTTTAGATCTACAACTAAATTTAATGCCACATCACAAAACAAATCAAACGCAGACGAAGTCGCGGGCAACAGCTACTCTATTATATTTCTGATCATTTTTTAAATTACCAACATTTTATGAATTTTATATAAACTAAATCTATTATTATTAATGTCAAATCATAATATCAAATATTCGTGAATGGTAGAATAACATTTCTTATTATTTAGCATTTTTTAAAATCTAATTTTTAAAATTTGCTAGATTAACGTTCCTGTAGGCTAGCGACGCTGGTAATTTGTTGTCTTGGAATGGGATATTATTTGCAGATAAACTGCTGAGATTATAAATTGAAATTAAGCTTGTTCGGTTATTCTCCATTCACGTAGCACCGATAACATTATAGAACTTTAGTAGGGAAGTATGGATACAGTATCTATAAGTAAAAGAATATTTTTATTAAAAATCCCTTTTATATATTTAGTTTCAATAACTATTGATTCCCTGGTCATTATTATTAGGTATAGCTCCCGGTGCAGCCAGCTCCGTGGTGGGGCTGGTTTCCAATATCGCCACGGCAGCGACTCTTGCGAAAATGATTCCTGTCACTGACGCTAAATTATATGGTAAGTCTACTCGTTCTTAAGGTATCACTCATGCTAAACTTAAAAAGTATAGAAAAATAGCCTTTTGCACACGACCAAGCTTTACTTTAGCTCAGATAGTCAATGATATTAAATCTCTGGAATAACTTGGGTATAACAAGTAGGTACCTATATAAAGAAACAAGAACGGTACAAAAAATATGAAAAAATCTGCTGAATGAAAGCTGAATTTTCTCTAACTCAATAAACTGACAATCTATGATTAACGATTATGTGTTGACCTGTTCATAGATACAAACAAACTCTTAAGCTTTTTAAATCTTAATACTTGTAATAGAACTGTATAGCTTAATATTCTCTAATGGGAGGCTGATGTCTATTATTACTATATCCAAACACTGCAATATGAGAATGTCAGCGGCACACAATGTCCCTTATTCTATACTCGTTCCTTGTATTTACAGACCAAAATGTTCTTTGGACCTTATTCAACGGCGAGGCGTTCGATTACATCGGCTCACAACGGATAGCTTACGATCTGAGTCGGGGGGCGTGGCCACCGGTGTCCCCCCTCTCCCCTTCCGACATTCGCCTACATATCGAGCTTGGACAACTGGGAGGCTCTCTGCAGCTATTTAAGGACAGTGCGTCATGGCCTATTTATGCCTATGCACCATATAGTTCGCAAAATGCTACAGCGCCACAGGTCAGTAGAGTCCTAACGTTAACGGGGAAAGACTACGGAAAACTTTTAGCCAGAGGGCGCTGTCTGTCTGTTACTTGTTAGTTGTCACCAGTTTGGGGTTATGAGCCAGTGGCTATTATGAATGTATTAGAAAAAAAAAAAAAAAACCGGTGTACATAATGATCCACTGTGATAAATAAAAAAAACAAAAACAAGTATAAATTGTCAGAGAAACAAACATTTGGCGCCCTGTAATCAAAATTTTCTTCAATCAATAATATACTAGATATCTTATTAATCGATGGGTATTTCCTTATTTTAAGAGCAAGTTTAGTATATTATGGCAAATATGCAAAATGATTTGTTCTATATGGCTTTAAGCTATGTTCAGTAAATACAAAAACAAATATTCTGGTGTCTCTCCCTGCACTGCACCCTGAGGGAGAAAGATATAAATAAAAAGATATTCCCCGTTGTTGATGAGGGTACAAAAGACCAAGTTGACCGTAGTTAACTATGAGCGATATATGGACTATCCTTCAGGTTGCATTATCACTTATTCTGGTGTTACGCAATGTATTGATTAACAAATGCTAGTATATTAAAAACAAATACATACTTTCACCATGCGACTCCGATATTGTATGCCGACAACTAACTGGTTAACTACAAACTGATTGGTTTCAGATATTAGAATTTATGGGTGAGATGTCCTCTTACTCAACTCTGAATAATATAACAGTTAGTCCAGAGTTTACTACTGACATACCGCCGTCGTCTCTACATTCCTTCCGCCAAATCCTCAGGAATGTGACGGAAAGTGGCTCACTGCTTGAAATATTGTTAGCCGATCACAAAGGAACATTCACAAACAAGTTCTATGAGTCTGCTTTAGATGATCACGAAAATATTGGATACGTGTACCACAACATAAGCATTGACAGTGAGGGCATCTGTAAGTATTTTTCTTATAAGTATACTTACTCGACCAATAAAACCGAGCGTTTCTATAATGAATACGTTGTTTTTACACCAAAGCACTTCAGATTTAAAATTAGATTGAGGCCGGGAATCGGGATTCACTGTCACATAGTTACATCATCTTCTCTTTTTTATTTGCTTTTCCATTACTCAAGGTCACAGTCATTTTTAAAACTTTTTACTTGTCCTTGGCGAGACGTAATAGTTATCCGTCTGTCTTGATTCCGGTTCAGTATATTTTGTAGACAAGAAAAAGAGGGGTTGGCACGCGTAAGAAGACACGCGTGCCAACCCCTCTTTTTCAACTGAATAGGTACTATTCTTGCACTCAAAAGCACATGGATTTGATTATTTATGGTCAGGAATCGGTATTCACTGTCATCTTAACTTAGTGAGCGGTTGTTTAATTGCACCGTCCTAACTTTTTTATTCGCTTCTACCATTATATATCAAAGATCAGCAGACAGTTTTTTTAACTTCTCGTCCAAGGTTACGGAAGGATCTGACCTTCTGGATTCTCGACCACTCTTGTTTATTTCGTAGCCAAGCCTTCTTTCGCAGTACAATCCCTCTTTTTCCTGCATCTTCTCCATCATGGTGGTTTGTATAGCAGCCGGTACCTATCGTGTCCATTAGAAGATTTTGCGCTGCCTGATGATTCTGATCAACACTTTTCTTCTACATTCTGGCAAGGAATTTAGCGCTAGATACCTCAGCCGTCTAAATTGTCATCTCCGATCTATGCATTATGCGTACAGTTCTTCGATACATGCTCCTCAACCACATATTGGCCAAATGTAGCATTGCAAGAGATACGGAACTCCAGAGTTAGCTGACGGCCGCAAAGAACTCTCTTCGTCATTATAAAAGATGCGCGAGCATTTTCTATGGGTATTATAAATTCTTTGCATTACCGGCCAACTATCCCTATAGTTGGGCGGGCCTCCTCAGAATGAGACGGGTTGAGACCGTAATTCACTACGCTGGCCAATAGCCGATTGGTAGACTTCACACGTCTTTGAGAACTTTAAGGAGATCTCTAAGGTATGCAGGTTACCAAACGATGTTTTTGTTCATCGTTAAACTAAGTGACATCTATTTACTTGCCTAAAACGCTCACGACTGCGGAAAGTTTGAGGTGCTGCCGAAGCCATACAAACTCTGCAATCACAGCTTATGTTTTCGAATGTCCAATTACCGATGACCGATAGAGAAAAATATTAGATATAATAGCGTTTTATGATGTAAGTAACTTGTCAAGGAATAAAATAAAATGTAATTTCAGTTATACCAACGGCTGATCTATTAGCTAACGGTACAATGAAGGAGACTGAAGCCCAAGTGAAAATAGCAAACCTCGCGACAACTCTAGCTCACACGTTATACCAACAGATGTCTGGCAAACCTTACACGGGCTCTGTGAAGGCGTCCGCACATTTGGTATGTACTTTTTAACATTATGAATTTTCTATCAAGGGACAGAATGCTACAAATGGTGTAGAAATAACTTAAATTTATAGCGTTTGGAACCCTCGTAGCTTCAGTTTTAAGTTGACGAATTTAGTTATTGCCATAAACTCACTTCTATGTTATATTTTACATGTAATGTACGCATCAAAAGTGCCTATTTGTATAAAGAAATATTTGACTTTGACTTTGTAATAACTAATAATCTATGTAGTTCTTCACAGCGAAAAAAAGGGTTAGGTTCAGTAAAAAATTCTCTATAGTAAGTTTTAATTGTTAGAATTAATTTGAAGTAAGTTTTTCTTAGAATTGGAAAAGTGGAAGTTGTACACATACTTATTTCTTTTTGTCTTAATTTTTTTTCGGCATGAGATTAATATGGTTTTGAGAGTTGCAGCTGAGAGTGATCAGTGTTGGCTGTTCGTTCTTAAACGCAATTGAAATACCTCTTTATGCAACTTTTTTATGGACTATGATGTTTAGTTTTGTTATCTTTTTCATGTAAGATATTTGTAGAATTCATCTGACTATTTTCCGTGGAATTCCGCAGTACGACATATTCTCGTGCATGTTTAGCAAGTGTCAAAAAATATATCATATAATTCCCCATCAATATTGCTGTGTTCCGGTCTGAAAAGCGCTGTTGTTGGTTGGATGGACTTTCTAGGTTGGCATTTTACGGGACGTGTTCCTCGCATACGAAGTGATCCTCTATTTACACCTAGTAGGACATCTGCTTAGCCCGTCAATAACTAATATAAAGAACACCCCAGGGTAGGTTATGTTTTTTGGCACTTTCCACTTCTGATTACTTTTAATATGGCGTTCTTTAGGTTTATAAAGTTGTGTGTCTTTGAACAGGTGGACGAAATGTTATACTGTTTCCTGCGAAGCCAAGCGTGTCGTTTGCTGCTTGCGGCTGATTATGCGAGTAACTCTGACGAGCTACCAGCGGACCGACCGCTGCCTCTATACGTGGGCGTGGCTGCTTGGCCCAGCCCTCCTGCAGTATACGCGGGGCATCTGATCGCTTTACTCACTGGGAACCACTTGCACGTCAACAGAACTGACTGTGACAAAAATGCTGACACGGTAAGTCAATGAATAAGCAATATTAATAACAGGCTGCTCAAACACTGGTCAATATTATATATGCAACTATTGCCAATAATATTGACTTGTGTGGGCAGCCTAAGACCATTTAGCTTGAGTGTGCCAATTCGCCATAAAAGTGTCCCCATTTACAGTACATAAAGTGACGCAAACTAAAGTGTTTTGTAGAATTTATGTTTTTCATAGTTGGGCAGAATTTTAATTAACAATTTGTGCATGACGAGTTATAAGATAACTGGCTTAAATTGCTGTTTTAGTATGATCGCTTCATACATAGGAAGGCACGATTTTTTCGTGGTTATAACAGGTCATCTACATCCTTACCTTGTCAATGCGGTAAGTGCTCACCTGATACAGGCATACGTGCATCGCCTGTTTTTCAGGAACTTGCAAAGTAGCAGAATGAATAGGGTTAAAAATAATAAAAAGAGGATTTATGGAAATGCTAAAAATAAGAATATACGAATAGTAGATACACTTTATTATTCGGATTATAATTGAGGTGGAATTAGCAATAAGAGAGTTTAAGACTGAGAGCATCATTCCCAGAACACTGTAATAAACTGTGCTATTTTTTAACACTAGCACAGGCAGGAGACAAAAAATATATTCCCCGATTATATCCCCTGACAAGGGATATAATTAACGTGTCGTGTAATCGGACAAGTGTAACCCTTTTTTTTTTTTTGTTTCGGATTGTGTGTAGCTGATTAACCCTAATGATTTTAACAGCGTAACGCGGGCTTGTTGGCGAGCCTCGGAAAGTGTAACCCCTGTTTATTATTACACATAATATACGTATTTGGTTATTATTTCCACTCGTGCTCCAGTGCTCTGAGAGTTGATAAAGCTGTGGGAGAAGATAAATGTTCAATTAATAAATAATTTCATGTATGTTTATATTTTATTTGTATTTATTTGTAATATTTTATATATATATATATATATATATATAAATATATTTATATATATATATATATATATATATATATATATATTTTATAGTATTATTTATATATTTGTATAATATTAATACTTATTTATTACACCACTCATGTTTTTTCCTTTTACGCCGTTGGTTGCCTGGAAGAAATCGCTATGTAGCGATAAGGCCACCAAATTCTACTCTCTTGCTATGTATTTATATATCTGTAGCTACTTTTTTCCTTTGGTGTACAATAAAAGTGTATTCATTCATTCATTCATTCATTTTATCTTTTCCCTGGGGATATAATTGTCTCCTGCTCCTGCATGCTAGCCGTGCTGATCCGTAGACACGGATATACACAATCACATTATTATAAAGGAATGTAAAGCATGACAATGCATGATAATATTTTTAATGTTTAGAGCGATTTGTTATTTATTGTTGATTGCTTTCAGGGGTTCTCATATTACTGGCTAAGAGGATGGAATCATAGTGGTATATGTATTGAAACAACAATGAACTTCAGCCAAGCTGTAAGCCCAGCGTTCATAAAACCAGGTAAGATTAGTAATAAATAAAAAAAAAAGGTGTGTACTAATGTACACGCGTTAAAAGTTATATTTCTTTGGAGTAACAAGATAAAATTTTATCTTTCGCCTTATTCTAACGTTTGTTGAAAAACCCACACTAACAATAGATTTGTTTGACGTATTTAATACATTGAAAGTTTTATTGTAACGCATTATCTAGTTATCTCATTATCGTACAACCAAGTTTAACTCACATTCAAAATTAAGATTATGGAATGAGCCCACAGACTTGGACAATTGAAAGTGTAGGTACACTGTCAAAATTATTTTTTTGAAAAACTATGTTGACTATAGCTAACTTCAGGGTGTCGGTTTTTTCGTGACGGTGTGCCCGCGCGCATCGTTAAAATTTAATCTCATAATTTTTTCCTAACGCGCCAAAAGAAGTTTAACTTGTATAAATATACTGTGAAAATAAACATCGCCATCTAGCCCCAAAGTAAGAGTAGCTTGTGTTATGGGTACTAAGATAACGGATGAATATTTTTTTTCATAATATACATAAATACTTATTATATACAAATAAACACCCAGAAACTGAAAAACATTCATGTTCATCACACAAAACATTTTCCAGTAGTGGGAATCGAGCCCACCTTGGACTCAGAAAGCAGGGTCGCTGCCCACTGCGCCAGTCGGCCGTCAAACAACACACTGAACGTTGTGTATTGTACAATGTTCAGTGATCTTAAATACTTTTAGGCTGCCTTGTTTACTTAGAGTTCCTATTGGTCATCTTCCGGCTTCACATTTTTATTTTTTACCGAATTGTCACCGCTATCAATACACATCGCCTAAATCATTAGGCATTCGATTAAGCGATGCCTAAGTTTAGTGAAAACCGGCATTACTATTGTAAGTATTATCTCTGCCAGGCAACCTAAGGATGAGGTTGCCTGGCAGAGAGACAAAAGGCCCTTATCGCTACTAAGCGATAAGGGCCTTTTGTATACTGCTTCTGTATGTGTTTTTTTTTTGTTCTTGTGTATTTTTTGTGTGCAAATAAAGAGTTTAAATAAATAAGTAATCATATGACTCACTTACTCATTGTAGTTTATTCATGTGACTCTTTTTTATCACATTCCATTGAAATTTAATAACACGTCAGTTTAGTCCAGTGAATTATTAATCCGACTATATTATTTAGCCAACTTAAATCGTGCGTGATAAAAAAAAAATATTCTCAGATTACGATTTAACGTCTGGCGAGTTTTCATCGTGGACCGAGTCGGTGTGGCAGACGATATGGGCCCGCGTGTTTGTGCGTGCAAGCGGTGCGGGCGCGAGGCTTGCGGCAGTGACGGGTGCGTTAGCCACCGCGGTTGCAGCTATACTGACCTTCTGGCTGCAGCGACATTCTGCACTCGTCTTCATCGATGCACCGTCCTCCGTAAGCAGCGACGCCGCAGGGTAAGACTAACCTCTCATCATCTTCATCTTCATCATCGTCGTCATCATCTTGATTAACCCTTTACCGGTCTACTTCTGTTCACGGGTCTCGTCTCAGAGTGAGACGGTTTTAAGCCGAAGGTGTTACGCTGTCCAAATGCGGATTAGTAGAGTTTATTTATTTATTAATTAGCTTTTCAAGGGAAACAAAACAGTACTTACTTAAAAGTTACATAAAGTTACATAAAAGTTATGTCGTATTTTCATATAACATAAACCAATGATAATTTATCATATGCCGTACTTAACACGGGAGTCTGGAGTGGTAGGGGATTAGGTTGCGTTTTTCTGATTTACTGAACCAATTTAAAAGCACTTTTAAGTCGATATATTGTATTAGTTTGATAACAATTTTGTACATAACATCGGTTTTTCACCGAACCAAATGATGTGGTGATAACCTTAAATAAAAAGTTAAAGAGATAATATTCGAAAAATATAATTTGTATTCACTTTTGTAATGAATACAAAAGCCATTACAAATAAATGTTTTGCCGCAGATT
The DNA here is from genome assembly GCF_905163445.1 of Pararge aegeria. NCBI lineage: Eukaryota > Metazoa > Arthropoda > Insecta > Lepidoptera > Nymphalidae > Pararge > Pararge aegeria. The sequence goes on from NC_053183.1 coordinate 10,016,002, forward strand.
GTACTTAGAATGTATTTTCTATTTGTTGCAGAATCATACGGACTGTCAACTGTTGAACATTTTATTTAAGTTTGTAAATTAGTAAGTATAATATCAAGAGGCGAAACATTCCAAATGACCTATCTATATCTATTTATTATAATATTTTTTCTTGACCTACGTAATTGAAGTAATGACGATATTATAGCCTGTATAATTTGGAAACTCCCATAAATGTAAATGGGCAACGTAATAGAAAAAAAAAAAACTAAATTAATTTTAACACAACACTGTTTTATCTATATCCTTAAAATAGTCGTGCTCAGATTTAAAATTAGGACTTTTATAAATATTGTGTTGGCAAGTATGTTATAGGTGCCGATTCTATTTAACGCCGGTCCATAAACTTAATTGAATCGAAACTTCGAGTGCTAGCCTGTTTCACTGGGAACATTGTGAAATATACTACAATATTCAAAACCTCACGATTATTTCAATTCTAAGATTTGTGTACAAAATGATAAGCATATTATGTAACTTATACATAATGAAGTTTTCAGATAAACCTTTTTCAGAAAACTTCTGCATAACATACCTGAATGACATCTTATCTTGTTTTAACATAGAAGTCCCGCTTCTATGCTAGATATTACTGATCTCTTAAATGTATTTTTATTGTATGTATAGGCATTCTAACATAAATACGTCGTAATGTAAACTTATCATATTTTGTTGCTAACATTAAAATATTATCACAGATATTTTCTTTCATTTATAATGACCGCATTAACTTTTCTGAAACGGTAAGTATATTGTTACCATTGCTACCATATGTTGCCGTTGACATATAGACATAAGATCAAAGATATTAAGCGAAAATATAACCAGGATACTTCATACAAATGTATTCCTCTATTGCGTTCCTGGAAAGTGCCCCAAGAGCAATATTTTTTTTTGTAAAACAAAGTCTAGTTGACATTTCTCATTTTGGCAAGCGACAAACTTGAAAATCGGACCTTCTAAAGTGACGAACAAATCACCATTTATACATGTTCAGAGGACTCAAAGGTAAATATGAAAAAAAACTAACAGAAAACAAAGAGAAACCTAGGTGAAATCTTTCTTAAAAATAGCTAAAAATAATTGCATCGACTTTTTATTGTTTTGTATTGTTTTTTATGAGAAATTTTGATTTTGCTTTATAGGTAATATCGGTCTAGCTACAGCTATCCCTATCGCGCTCTACGGGGGAAGACCAGGTCAGCGCGCGATCGTAATAGTTTTTCCAAATACCTATTCATCAAACTTGTCGCAGCTATACAAACATCTTAAACACGCGTATTTTATTTCATATTACCACACTTGTGTTGTATGATAAGAATCCCAATTGAGTTAAGTTTTTGTATTATGTATTATGTACCAAGCATTTATAATTTATCCAGCTAATACATCACACTAATGCAGATCTTTTAATTTCTTGGCTATTTTTGACTATAATATGCTTGGGTACTCCGTACTACATAAGTACAAACATTGAAACATTGTTTAATACTACGTAAAAATATCAATATTCAATACAAAAACACAACTTGTATAATTCTCAAAACTGTTACTGTAAATTTTGAGAATTTTACCTCGTATGAAAGGATTTGCATTGATTTGGATTTGATTGATTGTATTAAGCATACTGCTTCCGAGTTTACCTAATGATGAATGCAAATACATCCTGCATGAACCGCAGGCAAAAGGATCAATATAGAAGTAGAGGATCTATTATCCTAATGTATGTAATATTCGCTGTGACTTTATTTAATGACAACCTCTATATGTTTCTCTGTAATATATTTCTGTTAGCAATAACTATTTAACTCAAAAGTGTAATATTTATAATACTGAATTTATTATCGTGGATATAAAAAACGTACCTAAATCTTTTAAGAATACTTTTTTGAAAGATTGACACGACACAATATCGTAGATTGTTTTGATATATTTCTCGATTACGTCCAAGTTGACTAAGTCTTTGTTCAAGCAGCTGCATTTCAAAATGTATGATATGAAACTAATTTTATTATCATACGAATCTCCACACAATCTAGGTAGCCATATGCTAGAATTCAAAAAATTCATAGAATGCTCATCCGTGTCATGTTCTATTAGAAAATCTGTTTCTAATTCAGTATTAGTGTCAATATTTTGATATTTTCCCATGTGCGTCGTTTGTGTGCATTGATGGGATACTTCTCTGTAAAGTTCATTTTCTTTAACATTTCTACTGGACCCAATAATTAAATTTAGTTCATCATCAGTATTTATGCATTTGGTGTTATAAACCAAGACCATACAATGACTTAGATAACGATATTCATCCAACGTTATTGAAAATGGAAAATATATTGTTAGTCTAGAATTAATCGTGGAAGTTTTGCACAAAATAAGACACAACTTTTCACCTATAATGCTTATTAAGTTAATATTGATGCTTCTCAAAATGCTTTTAAAACGTAAGCCCTGGGAAATATTTTGAAAGTACCAATTGGAAAACAAAGGAGACAAATCTGTTACGGTTTCAGAATAGTCAGTACTTTCATCTATTTCATTATTCTCCATCAATACTACTTCTTTTTTACTTCTTGTTTCTTGGTTATTTAATTTTGAATTTCTTTCTGATACTACCATACACGTACGTTTCTGCATATCAGTGATTTTAAAGTTACAAAAATTAATGAAGAACATGTTCTTGTCCATAATAATGGTAGTACAGGAGGAACTATGTAGATTATTTTCCGGCAATGCCTGTTTGTTTTTGTTTATAACTTCTATAGTTTTGTTGTTATCATTATAGTCTATATAAATTTGTACTGCAATGCATGTATCTATGCATTTTCCAATTTCAGCTGTACCGAATTCTGGGTCCTGCAGAAGCACCTTATTAGTTGATACTTCTAAAATCGGAATCATTTTATTTTGTTCACCTTGTATTTGCTGTAAGTTTTGAGTGCATTGGTAAAAGGAACAAAATTGTTTAGTATTACATTCATTACAAGGCTTCTGTGGAAAATTTCGGGGAAAAAGCGATTCGGTCGAAAATAGTGAATATTCATTAAAAAAAATATAATAAATATATTTCATACAATATTTTTTTTCTTTTTTATAGCGGTCTTTTGAATTATTTATCACATTGGTATACATAATTGTTTAATTTGGTCAGAAGGTGATAAACATTGCTTATTACTCTTTCATTATATCGAAATATGCTCTCATTACGTTATGGCCTGTGGCAGTGCGGGCATAGCAATGTTAATAGTGTGAGAACTGGTTATTAACCATATTATCCGTATGACTGAAGTATAGACTCCAGATAAGAATGTTAATCCAGTTAAATTTCCATCTTCGTATATAGGATTAAGGATTGCCAAGATTAACATTAAAACAAATTTTGCCAACTTAGTTCATTGTGTAACTCAAGTGTAATTGCTCTATTTAAAAAAATACCTGACGCTTTCACTATGAATGTCATAAGTATCCTTTTAATAGACAAGGAAAGTTAAAAAGAAAAAATAGCAAAAAGAGGATAAATAACGGGCATATTTGTACTTCCTTGGAGAACACCTTGTACAATTTGCGGGTTATACGAGGATGTGTTTGAAATTCAAACCGACCAATGAGAATTTTATTTTTAAATTTTTATGTCGAGCTTGTTTTCTATACTTGCTGAATATAATTTATGAAAGCTTGTGAATCCTTATGTGCGCTCGAAATCTGTTTTATCGTTTATGAGTATCGCGCATGGCACAGGGGTTCCCCTTTGCTTGGCTTCATCTAGCATACGTTCAACTGAACTCAGACACCACACTTTTTACGCGTTAAGGTCAAATAAATTTTCTTTTAAAAATAATATGCTTTATGAGATTACAGTACGTGAGCCCTTTAGATTTCCACTTTGTTTTTGTCTAATATTGATTGACGCGTTTTCGATGAATAAGTTACACCTGTAGTGGGTGTGGCGCCTTAATTTATTTATTTACTAGCTGACCCGCGCATCTACGTCTGCACCAAATCGGTTATTACCGGTTAATCTGAAATACACTTAAAACTCGATTGCAGTACCAACTACTGAGTCCAATGAAAAAAAATACCATTGTATATATCGGAGAACGTGTCTCGCCATCGTTAGATAAAGATGCTGAGCCGCTGACCTAACTTGGGTCACCGGTTCTTTCGTTAACACTGTCCGTTGAAATTAAAATAAATATAGCAACAGTAAGCGGCTGGGCGGCTCGCGGCATTTTTCGTTATAAAATAATTTATTTGGATAAGGATTAGTATCATGATAGGAATATCACCATCTTTCGATTATACCAAAACCAAAGCTCCAAGTCGGTATTACACCTTTCGACTGCAGATATAGACAGATAGATATAAGTATAGGCGGTAGTATTCCCCCGGACGAGCTCTGTCAAGAAAAGCTCTGCTACTACCACTAGAGTAAGGAATTAAAATTTAAAAACGTAAAACCTAACTAGAACTAATAAATTATTCATAACACCGCACTTATCTTTTTGGTTGTTAACACAACTTTGGAAGAATTATAGTTACACAGTTTAGCTTCGCATCCTCGTACCAGGGCTCTGGTAAAAGCCGGTCAAATTATATATCTAATTTTTTTGTCGAGATATTTTTAAGGTCTGAATGTGTTACTAGTAAAGATATGTCGCCTTTCTGTGACCCTGTGTTATTCAAATTATTGATTTGAATTTTAGTTGCTATCTTCGTCAGGTAATAGTAGTAGTAGAATAAATTATTATAATTATTAATCAGATGTAGTCAGATAACAAACGCGGGGGTAAAAGATTCTAGATGAATAAGATATAGATAGAAAAATAAGGATTTATCAGTTAAGACTATATTGCAGCTTCCTAAAAACAAGAGTCCTTATCTGCATTACGTCGGTGGACACAGAGGATACACACACATTGCAAAACACTTGGGTTATTGTCATTGAAGAATCAAGAATACCAAGAACCAATACATCAATTTGCACCGCGCAGTGTTACATCAGCCCTCTGTTTCTTTTATTTTATCTTTGTATCGAGTCTTTAAAAAGACAAGTACCGATATATTAAGGCTCAAGGTATTAAAAAATACGGATGTCTTTGTCAGTGTCACTGTCACTGTCAGCTGGAATTATAATTGAAATGTCGCCTTTGAGTAAAACAAGAACATTACGACGAGTTTTATACGGTTGTAGATTGCCGGTATTAGCCTCGTCATCAAATAATAAATTCCGCCCCTTTTGTTATTCATACTCAGTTAGTCACAAAGCAGAGCCGAAGAAAATGGCAGCTGAGAGGGTATTGCCTCAGATATTTCAGTACGTCGATCAGAATGTAGAATCTTATAAAAATCTTCTAAAAGAAGCAGTTGCAATTCCGTCGGTTTCGAGTGACGCTAAACATCGCGATGACTGTGTCCGTATGGTAGAGTGGATGAAGGAGAAATTGAAAGAGGTTGGCGCGTCAACGGAGCTTAGGGATATTGGCTTTCAAACACTTGAGGGTAAACAAGTGAAACTACCCCCTGTTCTTGTCGGTGCCTTGGGAAATGTAAGTTATTAGAATGCATTTTAATTTAATGTTGCAGAACATTAGAGATTTTATATATTTTACTAAGACTTATCAGAGAAACACAATTCACTGAAAGTCAGTGTTGTTAAACTTAGGTTATTATAGCAAATTAAAATAAAATACCTGCCTATTGAGTGGTTTATTTTATTCTTAGATCTTTTTTGCCAAATAAGAGTCCATGTTTATTGGACCATTTTAGTACTGATTAGTCATTTTCGTAAGTTTTGATTGAAGATATTAAAAGAGGCAGTGATTTTTGGGGACCAAGATCAAACCTCAGCATGCACCTTTAACTTTTCAGAGTTATGTGCATTTTAATTTTAATGATTTCAATGTCATTTTCTTCAGAGTTCGCACGCAACAACGAGATTCATGAGTATCTCGAAATGGCAGGTTCTGTAAAAAACACAAAGAACGCCTAGCTAAACACCCCAACCGTCTTGCTAGCTCACCATTAGTAGCTCCACATATGAAACACCTAAAACAAGCTGATGTGCTAGACAATTGACGGACGGTTGAGCGATGGTTCCCTCGTCTGTAAATGCCAATAACTCACCCAGCACATATGATTATAGTCTTGCGACTGATTGCAGATTTGTAACAAAAAAAATTTATTATTAAAAAGTTATTAATTTTATATATATTTTTTTTTTTTTATATTATTTTTTATTTTTTTTGAATTCTTTTATTTATTATATATTATCATAAAATATTACAATATTATGTCGTCAAATAGTATAGATAGTATAGATACTGATATTTTTCTGTCTATGTCATCCAGTGATGATAGTTTCCACAGTACATCACTTCATCCTCTTGATGTTACACTTAATTCTAATTTCTCAGATTGTCTGAAAACCTTTAATGTTATCCATATTAACGCCCAAAGCATTCCGGCTCATTATCCTGATATGCTTGCGTCTTTTGATTCCCGTAACTTACACGCTATCCTAGTATCTGAGTCTTGGCTTAAGACTAGTTTACCCTCAACATCCTATTCACTGCTAGGGTTTCGTCTTATCCGAAATGACCGTGTTGGTAAGGGAGGTGGTGGAGTAGCGATCTATTTAAGATCTTACATTCCTTTCTCTATCGTTAGTTCGTCTTCACAACCTCCTCTACCCGATGCGGCTGAGCACTTGCTTGTGGAAGTTCTTTTATCCCACACAAAAATCCTTCTTGGTGTATTTTATTGCCCACCCTCTGTCTCTAACTACTTTCATTCTTTTGAAACAGTATTAGAAAAAGAAGTCCCCTTGTACAGCCATTCTATTATTATGGGAGACTTTAACACATGCCTACTCAAGGATGACTATCGTAGCAAAAAGTTAATGACTGTAGTGGAATCCTGTAGTTTGACTGTCTTGCCCCTTGCTGCTACGCATTACTCTCCTGGCTGTACTCCCTCTTTTCTTGACCTTATTATGGTCTCTTCTCCGGATTTTGTCTTCAAGCACGGTCAATGTCCTGCTGATGCATTTTCATATCATGATTTAATTTTTCTTTGCTATAAAATACGTCCTCCTAAAGCTAAATCTAAAATAATTCTCCAGCGTAACTTTGGTGGGATTGACAAGAGTCGCCTTTGTGATGATGCCAGTCTTCTTGATTGGACTGCTATCACAGATGTCGACTCGATTGATCGTAAGGTTGAGGTATTTAATACTTTGCTAACGCAGCTTTATGATGCACATGCTCCTATACGACCGATAAAGATTAAGCATCTGCCAGCGCCATGGTTGTCGGATGAGATAAAAGTCGTAATGAATAAAAAGAATGCGGCTAGATATAAATATAAAGTGAAAGACTCGGAAGACAACCGTGAAAAATATCATAAATTACGGAACCGCTGCAATACCATGTGTAGAGATGCTCAACGACGCCACATTCATAAGTCAGTTGAAAATGGTGATACCATTAAAACATGGAAATTTCTTGAGTCGCTTGGAGTTGGTAAGTTATCCAGTCATACTTCTATTAATTTCGATATTGATCTCCTGAATAAACATTTCTCTACTTCCGATACAATCGATAGTGTCGATAAGGAAAATACTCTTAGACTTCTTTCTTCTGCCTCAACTCCAGACTTTCCTGCCTTTAACTTCAAATCTTTCACTGAATGTGATGTTAAGAAGAGCATTATGTCCATCGCCTCGAATGCTGTCGGTACTGATTGCATAAGCCGTAATATGATCATTCCTATTCTTGATGTTATTTCTCCCATTCTAACTCATATCTTTAATTATTCAATCCACTGTAGTAAATTTCCTGATGCATGGAAAAATGCACAGATTATTCCTCTTCCTAAAAAGACAACCCCCGAATCTTTTTCGGATTTTAGACCTATATCTATTCTACCCTTTTTGTCAAAAGTTCTTGAAAAACTAGTTTTCCAGCAACTGAATCTATTTCTTAATAAACATTCCCTTCTCAATCCTTTGCAATCGGGATTTCGTCTTGGTCATAGTACGGTTACAGCATTAGTTAAAGTGACCGATGACATTCGGCTGGCGATGGATAATAAGCAGGTTACAGTTTTGACTCTGCTTGACTTTAGCAACGCTTTCAATACTGTTGACTATGACATTTTGCTTAGTCTGATGTGCTCTATTAACATATCTCCATCTGTGATAGACTGGTTTCGGAGTTACCTCTATGGTCGTCGACAACGCATTCGCTTGGATGAGTCTATGTCTTCTTGGTGTGATGTTACGGCCGGGGTACCTCAGGGTGGCGTGTTATCTCCCTTACTCTTTGCTATATTCATCAATTCCATTACTCAAAATATATCTTCTCTCTACCACATGTATGCAGATGATATCCAAATTTATCGCCACTCAAGCATTGAAAATCTTGGTTCTGCTGTCTCTGCTATAAATTTGGATCTTGGGGTTATTTATGAGTGGAGCAAGCAATACGGTCTAAAAGTTAATCCTGTGAAGTCTAAATCAATCATCATTGGCAGCCCTGGAATGATTTCCAAAGTTGATGGACGTAACTTATGGCCTATTCTATATAACGGTGTAGGTATACCTTTTTGTGCTACCGTTAAAGACCTTGGCTTATATTTAGATCAGGATTTGTCTTGGTCCACACATATAAAAGAAATGAGTAGACGTATGTTTGCCACCATGGGCTCGCTGCGACGCCTAAGATCTATTCTCCCAATCCCGACTAAAGTTATGTTGGCACATTCCCTCCTTCTATCTATTCTTGACTATGCGGACGCAAGCTATCTTAATTTGACTGAGGACCAGCTTAACAAACTTGAGCGTCTCCAAAATCTTGCTATTCGGTTCATATTTGGCCTACGCAAGTATGACCACGTATCTGAATTTCGACAAAAGCTCAAGTGGCTCCCTATTCGCCGTCGCCGAGATATGCATGTCCTTTCACTTCTGTACTGTGTGTTATTTAATCCTAAAACACCTTCGTACTTGAAGGAAAAATTTGATTTTGTAGGATTGCCTGCTGATTTAAGATCATGTCGTATGCTGACACTTCACATGCCTTTTCACAAGACGAAGTTCTATAAACTCTCGTTTACAGTGCAAGCTATTGAGTTGTGGAATGCGCTCCCACTAAATATACGTGAGGCAAAATCGCTTGAAACATTTAAAAACGCGGTGAAAGCATATTATCTTGCACTATAATGACGACATTTATTATACCTTGATTATGTTTATTTTTATTATCTATATGTTCATATATGTGTATGATTGAGTATATATTAGTTTATTATTTTATATTTATTTATTATATTTTTCTTATTTGTGCAATTTTGTTTATGTATTTGTATTTAGCTATTTGAATGTACGTTTATAATAATTTTACACCACCTGTCCGCTCTCTCTCATCTTGTCCTAATCCAAAGGTTGCCTGGCAGAGATTGCTACTTAGCGATAAGGCCTCCTTTTGTATTCTACTTCTGTCTTTGTATTTCTTTTGTTTTTTTTATTTTCCTAACTTCATTGTGGTGTACAAATAAAGAGTTAAATAAATAAATAAATAAATAAAAAAAAAAATTCTTAAGAGTTCCCCACAATGCTCTCAAAAGTGTGTGAAGTGTACACAATTGCACTTGGTCTTGGTGGCAGACCACAACCGCAACAGCCTTCTCATTCTGAGAAAAGACCCGTGCCCTGTAGAGTCCTTGTAATGGGTGGGTGAAGCCCTTTCTCTTAAACTATGGCTTACTAGTTTAGTACTGATAAATTATGATAGAAAAATAAATAGATCCTGAGTAGCTGCATTACTATTGTAAAAATAAATATAAAATTCATTATTGTTTTGCTTTACACAGGATTCCAAAAAAAACACAATCTGTATATATGGCCATTTAGATGTCCAGCCAGCTCTGAAGTCCGATGGATGGGATTCTGAGCCTTTCGAATTAGTGGAGAGAGATGGAAAGTTATTTGGAAGAGGATCAACAGATGACAAGGGACCAGTGTTGGGTTGGCTGCATGCTATAAATGCTTATAAAAATGTTGGTTCTGAGGTAAGTGACCTATTGATTTTTTTTTATTTCACTACAGGCTAGCCCTTGACTGCAATCTCACCTGGTGGTAAGTGATGATGCAGTTTAAGTGGTAAAAGGTTATGCTGCTAGAGGAAGGTTAGTTTAAACCTATTCAGCTAAAGGATATGCAAGCTACAGGAGAAGGTTGGTGCAGTTCTTCCAGGTCTTACTTAAATATGTGATCTAGGTACTAACAGTGTGGATTGCAGTGTAGGGCTAACTTGTAGTGGAATTAAATAAAATAAGAAAAAATGGAGCTCATAAGCTGTGTGGCACATCTTGTGGGTCTTCTAGTTTGTGATCAATTTCATAGGGCTAGTGTATCTTAGGCTCAACATATTCAATCATCACTCACATCACTGGTGTACTTTTCACAGGCTATGTGGAAAGTGGCTGTTTAAAATTATATAAACTGTATATCATTTGACATAATGATACCTGAGTATGAGTTTCCAGATTCCAGATTCTGTGATGGTTTCCTTGAATTTCTTGGTTATGATAGTGGATTGAAATGAAGTGAAGCTTATTATTTTATATTTCTTTCTTCTAAGTTTGTTTGAAATTTTTGAGTAATATTATGAAGGAATTTACAGTTTGCATGCCTATACTTGTATTTATTTCATGTTTATAAAATGAGTTTTAAATCACCCTATTGGTTTGTCTACAGTTGCCAGTAAATTTGAAGTTTGTATTTGAATGCATGGAGGAGTCCAGCTCACAAGGACTTGATGAGTTGCTATTGGAGAAATTAAAGCCCGAAGGTTTCTTCGATACAGTAGACTATGTGTGCATTTCTGATAACTACTGGCTGGGCACCACTAAACCCTGTATCACATATGGCTTGAGAGGAATTAGCTATTACTTTTTGGAAATTGAGTGTGCCAAAATGGATCTACACAGTGGAGTTTTTGGTGGAACTGTGTATGAAGGTAACTGAATTAAATGTTTGTCACATGAATATGGCTAGACATTTGTTTTACACGTTTTTCCCCAGATAACTTCAGCTTTTTTTATGTTTTAGTTCAACTGGGGTAGGATAGTACAATGACAAGATGTTCTAGATAATATAAAAGCAATTTTTGCTTATACACACCCACGTTCACACGAACACACATGCATAAATGCGATTTCAAGAAATTACAATTAGTTATGCTTCTCTACTTTTTTGTGTTTGTTCATATAAAAACCGAAATATTCATAAAAATATATAATCAATGCTCTAAATCGAATCATATCTTATCATATATAATAACAACCGCACAGGCGCGGATCACGCAATACCTTTATTTTGAATCTCTTTTACTACTCTTTATCTCTTGCTATAAAAGGCAAGGTATATGAGATAGTCTTTTTTTATATTCTTGTCTCTATTTTTTTATGGGGCAAGATACGTTACTGTAGCTTATTTATAAATAAGGTTTGTTCTGTCATAATCATCATTTAAAATAATATAATCAAAGCTTGAAATAGCAGAACACTGATAAAATGTATGATGCAAGTTGCAATCAGTAAATGCAAACAATGATTTATATTGTTCAACAGTAATACTGACACCTGTTTCAGGTCAAATGCTGTTATAATTTGTTCTTTATATGTAGGTTGACTGGAACATTATAAATATTAAAAATAATTTCTTTCTGTTACTATATTATTTTACAGTAGTAGGTATGAGTCAGTGAGCAGGATGTTTTTATCTGGTTATCAACTGTTTATCACCACAATTATTTATATTTGTTCTCTCAATCGGGACTTACTAAACGCTTCTATTTATTTGTTGTGCAACAAAATTCATTTTGATGAACAATATTTATTTTAATTTTAACTACCTGATTAACTTACTTATATTTATTATAAATAACAATATTATTATTTATATAATTCTGGCGGTTTTACTCTCGTAGCTATGGGTCGTAGCAAAATCGTACATAATAGGATATGAACCGCTCGGATACCTTACTCATAGACGTAAACTTAGGGAGGCTTTCTATGCAGTCACTGAGGTGCATGAGGTGCACCTGAGTGACCGCAGAGAAAGTCGAGCACAAGGCGCTTGCCAGATTGTTTGATTTTTTATTATATTATAAACTCTTCTCATTGCGGGAGTCCCGTGTCCTGTAGTGGGCCGGTAATGGGTTGATAATGTTGATGGTGACGCCTCAGGTTGATGGAACAGGGAGACATTTCACCTTGCATGCTCTGCTTAGTAATGCAGGTGGGTGAACTTCTTCGTTCGTACGTCCCGTAGTATTCCCAGAGGACGCTGGTTTGATATTTGATGGAATAACATGTTGTAAAGTGCAAGGTTAAGTTATCTATATATCTTCTCCTGTTCTTGATTAAAAATATCTGAAAATAATGCCTGTTACTCGCTGAGAATGTAGTTGTCTAAAATCGGATAAAAAGTACAATTCAATTCATTTATAAAACTGTAAACATTATTGAGTAGTAGATTATAGATAGGCATATGAACATTACGCCCCTTGAGGCATTGCAATATGGTTGAAATTATATTAAATTGTTTTTTTTAATTTTATATAATATTAAATTTATTTGGTGTGAGTCAGAAAAAAAGTATAGTTAAATTTGTATTTATGTTAAATTTAATTTTTGTCAAGAATATTATAATAAATTATAATCATAAATAAATAAATATACTACGGCATTACGCACATCGATCGCCATCTAGCCCCAAAGTAAGCGTAGCTTGAGTTATAGGTACCAAGATAGCTGATGAATATTTTTATGAATATGATACACATAAATACTTATAATATACAGATAAACACCCAGACACTGAAAAACAATCATGTTCATTACACAAACATTTTTCAGTTGTGGGAATCGAACCCACGGCCTAGGACTCAGAAACCAGGGTCGCTGCCCACTGCGCCAGTCGGCCGTCAAACAACACACTGAACTCAGCTTGTTTATCATAAAATGTCAGAGCGTAGACGAATCTAGCTTCTGTTCGGGTACCCTTAAAGTCTTCTTCAGCTTGTTCCTAGATAGCGGTGCCACCGTATAGCAGACGTTATATTGTCAAAAAAATAAGATTGCTTTTTCTATAGAGCGGTGTTCGATATCGTATAGTCAAATAGATGTGTCTATGCATTGTTGTGATGCTATGTTTAAGAAACTTTGCACTTTTTTATTAATAACGGTGTTGCAACTTAAATCATGTCATAATGGCTTATGATTTACTACTTACATAATCTATTAAAACTGGAGTCTGACGGTATAAATTTTTCATTATCCATTACAGTCTATGTTTTTCTACGTACGAGACCCATTTATAATTAAAAAGGCGATATTACGTTATTTGATGACCGTAGTATGGCGGTACTGCAAAAAGTTTAACTACCATGAAACGTTTAATTTACAGCAATGTCAGATTTAATATACCTTATGAATACTCTGATCGACAAAGACGGCAAGATTCTCATAACAGATATATATAAGTCGGTTGCTCCGTTGCTAGAGACTGAAAAGGAACTTTACCATACAATTGATTTTGACCCTGAGGCATACAGGTATGTTACTTTTGTAATATCTTCTAACATGAGATTATACTCTTTGGTTGCTGCGAATACTTAGATATCAAGTTATCACATAATCAAATTTTCAGATAGTTATTTTTGTACTAAATTGCTAGTTAACAAATATGATAATATATTATCAAATGATTCGAAACGCAGCAAAACTGATATTGAGATAAAAAATATTATCTTAATTCTCCATCCATATATCATTTGTTCAATAATTCCGATTGTTAGATATAATCTGTCGTTTGGTATCTGTTTTGCATTTTAATAAATGAACGTCCATTTATTTGTTTGATGGAACATGGTTCTTATAAAATTTAGACCCAGGCACACCAATGTAGTCAAGTATGAGGTCCCGAGATCAATATTCCTTGATTCGGTTGATAGAAGTAGTATATCGGATCGGCAATTCGGATATTGATAGGGTTTCGGCCGTGGTGGTAACCGATTAGATCTATGGGCTTTATATAACTGCGATTTCCAAACAGGTTAGCCCGCTACTATGTGCCATTGCAGTCAAGGTCTAATCCAATATAGGAATAAAAAAATGAGCAACTATTGGCTCGGCTCTGCCCGCCCTCCTATTCAATCACTTTTCCGACAGTTGCTAACCGTTTTATTTTAATGTTTCTCATTTTAAATATTGAGATGAATATTTAAGAAAATAATCTTGAAACGAAAATTGTGAATACGTCAAATTTTTTTTACACCACGCCTGATGAAACCGTAAAACCGTTGTAGTCCAAGAAGAAGCTTTAACTAGACTAGAAAGCCTAAGACTTGTTTGATGGTTAATGATTAAAACTATCTTTCAGAAAATCGATAGACGCCTATAAGCTACCTCACAATGCAGTTAAGGAGCAACTGTTAATGCACCGCTGGAGGTATCCGAGTCTGTCCCTCCATGGCATTGAAGGTAAGAAAATATTGTCGGATCGGATATGTATAATTTTGGTGTAATGTTTTTTCAAAAAAAGTTATCAAACAAAGTAAAAGTGAGGACATCTACATATGTTTGCGTGAGAAATGACAACTGTATTCACGATATGTATTTATTTGTGACATTTAAATAAACTTTACTTAACTTGATAATGCGTTATAATAAAACTTTCAGTATATACCAAATTCAAATTCAAAATCATGTATTCATGTAGGCCTTTCACAGGCACTTATGAAGCGTTCATACATATTTGTTTACATAATTGTAAGGGGATGGTCAGTGGCGTGCATAGAGGGTATGCACGGGGTATGCAGATGATATAAAATGAAGAAAAACTCCCGTACGAGTTATAAATACTCAAGGGAAAGCTTTCTTTAACTCTTGCAATGCCTATCCATAAGTTATTAATAACTCTTACTGGAGATTTTCTATAGTTTATATCATCTGCATACCCTGTGCATACCCTCTATGCACGCCACTGGGGATGGTGATAACTTCGTTCGCCAACTTAAATCTAAAGCTACGAGGGTTCCAAACGCGCCCTGGTTTAAGAAGAGCCCACTACAAACTTAGCCGGGTAATTTTTTTTTGTTATCACCATCTCACAGTTAATTTATATTAAGCTATGAAGTTAGATCAATTCACACCCAAGCTTTTTTATCGTTTAAGTAATCCTTAATATTATAATAGGATTTTTCTGTGAGCTCACGGTTTATATAAACATTGAACTTATTGAGGGAATCACAAAGATACAATTGCCCTTGAATGAATTTGCAATTTTGTGTAGTAAACTGCACCGTAATGTAATACCTTTTTCTATTGTAATTGTCTTTTTTCTACCAAAACTACCAAGGCTACCTAGAATAAGGCGAAAGATAAAAATTTTGAAAGATTTTTATCTCCAAAGAAATATAATTTCTAACGCGTGGACACACACGTTTTTTTTTATTATGTGTTCTTGACTGACACTTACAAATATCTCTAGTATAAATTACTAATTAAGAATAATTTAAATGGCCAAAATACTCGGTTATGTCTAACTATGTGTAGTACATAAAGTAGGTACATTGAAATTATCGTAACATTTAACTTGTAATTTTTTCTATGAATAAAATTTTACTTAAACCTGTGAGTCAGAAATATGGTCAAGAATAACATATCTATGTTTCGCTGTGAAGAACTACTTAAATTATTAATAGTTTCAGTTCTTTCAATCTCATTTAGCAGCATTCAGCGCCTTGAAGTAAGACCGCCTAGAAAATAGAGTAGGTCAAATAAATTGATCTCAATCTTTAAACCAACAACTTGTTATTTATTCCTTTTCATTATATCCATAGGCATTGCCAAGTTTTCACTAAACGAAGTAAAAATTGTTTTCTCTTAGAGAATTAAACATAATCTTATGGATATTGTTGTAAAGAAGATAAAATAACTTTCTGAAACCAGACAAGTATGCTCAAAAAAAAATCATTAACGAACGTTTCATTGGAAAAATTTTCTATTATATTTTTTAGGAGCCCTCACAATGAGGCCTTTTTCTGTTACATTCGCTGAATTCATTTTTCTTGATGTCATATGACGTCAGTTTTTTCATTTCATGACATGACTGTGTAATACTCAATGAAATATTACTGAGTACTGTCGTAATTACATAACAACAAGAGAAACAAATTGTTACTATAAAATTAACCCACACATACGAACTGCGTTTAACTGCATTAGAATTACGACATCGAAAAAGTTGTAAGTCTAAGGTTGATATTTATTCTAATATGCTCATAGATTATACTTTTGGAACATTACATCCACACTGATGTAATTTTCCAAACGAGATGATGAATGATGGGTAGAGGTAAAATCACCCCCATCGTTAATAAATTACAAAAATAACTATTGGGCGGCCATGCTATCAGACGACGCGTAGACCACATGGTACGAATAGCCCTGGAATACCGATAACGAATCGTGGGTGAAAAAACCACTGCCCCTCGTTAACAACGGTCCAAAATGGTCTGAAGCAAAATAACATAAACCGCCTAGAATGGAGGAAACTGACAAGAAGAACCGACCCCGAATGGTGCGAACAGGCGCAGGCAGATGATAAAGATTAATAGTATTTAAGTGAGGCCCATAATCTTTTGACACATATAAAATAACCAACAATAATCAATTTTCTTTAATTAAAGGTGCCCACTTTCAAACGGGAGCGAAGACTGTTATTCCCGGAAAAGTGGTCGGTAAATTCTCTATCCGCATAGTGCCAAACCAGGAGCCAGAAGAGGTCGAAAAATTAGTGTTTGACTACATTAATGCAAAGGTACGTACTAAGGGACTTTTAATGTCATCATTATTATCAGGTCGCTTATGATAAATAAGCGACCCTCTAAAGGACCCAGGTCTCCTCTCTGAACGAGAAGGGTTTAGGTCATATTTCATACGCTTGAGAACGTAATTGAGAACTCTCAGGCATGCAGGTTTTCTCACGATTTTTTCTTTTGAGTGTCCTAGAGTGTGATGAGTCTCATTAAATTTATAGTTTACTAGATGTGCCCTGCGGCTTCGCCCGCGTAATTTTGGGAGGCAGCGTTCTGCTACATAGTCACACCTGTAGTCATATTTGAGATTTTGAGATTTTTTCATAAACATTTTTTTTATCTTACGTAATTTTTTTTTTATTGAAAGTATACTATATTATTTCTAATACCTCCAACAATATGTATAAAAAATAGAAGAATGAAGATCGGTTCAGTAGTTTTTGCGTGAAAGCGTAACAAACAAACTTACATTCACATTTATAATATTAGTAGGGATTGTAGTTTGCTTTAATTTTTCGTTCAGTGGGCTGAGCGTGGATCTCCTAACAAGATGAGCATCTCAGCGCAAAGCGGACGTGCCTGGACTGAAGATCCTGACCACCCTCATTATCAGGCCGCCGCCAGGGCCACAAAGCTCATTTACCAGGTATTATTGAGTCTGTATTACAAAATAAGTAATGCGTCTGTTCTGGGACGCTGAAGGTGTAATTGTAGACATTTGTTTACTATACAACTTTTCAGTATGTACGTTTGTTTTTATCTCCTACAGTTGCGAAAATTTGTATTATTATTTATTGAAGTAAAAGTAAAGTTTTTATTTATTGATATCACTTTCACATTTTATAAATATTTTCATTTGTGAAATAGAATAATTGAGAGTAGAAAATTGAAGGTTAGATCAGCACATGTCAATATAACCTTGTCATTGAATATTATAGAATGTCGCAACCGTCAGAAAATTTATTAATAAATAATAAATAAATTTATTACAAAAGCAATAAATAAACAAGTGTATTTAGAGGTTATGATATTTGCCACTAGCTGGCGCATAAATGAAGAAGCGTGGAGAATATGACATATACTTACGACCAATCCAAATTATTATTTTTAAATTGCGGAAACTACACAGTTGTCTGACGTAAGCGTTACTTCCATCAGAAAAATATCTGAGTTACTTCCTATTCGCCTCTTAACAATTATTCATTGTAAAGTCAACATCTCCTGAGGATTCTCCGGTTTCGGAGCGAAACGTGCGTAGAGGGTACATTGCCGAGGATCTGTTTGGTGTGGAGTATACGGATTGAAGTAATTATAAATAACACCATACAGACTCTCCTGCTGTTCGCAGATTAGAGCAAATTAGGCTTAATTTTCATAATATATTATGGATTTCCGCAAAGTAACGCCTGCTTCTATCCAATGTAATTACATTGCAAAAGCTGGTTAAATCATTCGATATAGATGTAGGTAGCGCGATAATGTAGGTCCTACGGAATTGTTGCTCTAATCACTCCAAACTGCCCCCCTTTTGTATTGCATTGCAAAAGCTGGTTAAATCATTCGATATAGATGTAGGTAGCGCGATAATGTAGGTCCTACGGAATTGTTGCTCTAATCACTCCAAACTGCCCCCCTTTTGTATTGAATCGCTAGTAGCGGGCCACTAGTAATGAATAAAATATTGACTTGTTTTTATACAGACTGACCCGGACATGTCTCGCGAAGGCGGTTCGATTCCCGTAACGATCACCCTGCAAGAGGCCAGCGGGCGTAATGTTCTGCTGTTACCGATGGGCGCCGGAGACGATATGGCTCACTCTCAGAACGAGAAGCTCAACGTGCGCAACTATATCGAGGGGGTAAGTGTACGGATTACATATTATATGGAATCTATATTATTTCTACTTACGTAATGGTTATTTCCATTCATGTACTGGACTTTACGGTGATAGCCTTGTGTGTAGGAAATCGGACTCTTCTTCGTAGGAACCGATTTCGGATCCTGGAACGTACCTCAAAGTTTCTGAAGTACACAGACCGAAAACTTTTTAATATCACTTGTTTCAAATATGAAGGAAATCGTCGTGAGGAAACCTGCACGCCTGAATGGATGGATTTTGTGAAAGATGATAGGCGTTTAAAGAGTAGCTCCCAAGATGCTAGAGTGACAACCACGCAACTGAAGTTATGGTAAATCCCCAACTTAAGTGCTACACGTAGAGAGCCGCTAAGACACAAGCGGATTATGACCATATTCTGGAAAACCCTATAAACGGTCTTTGTCCAGCAGTGGACGAGCATCGGTTGAGATAATGACGAGTGTCTGAGTTACTGAAAGATTTTCTTCGAACAGTCCAACTCCTCGACAACTATATGATATGTTATGATTGGACTAAATTTCTTCATTAAATATGCTCCGACTGGTACAAGAACCTCAGAGCAGGTTCTTAGAGGCAAAAGGGAAGATTGTTTTAATGTTGTCGATTTTTCATGGTATACCCACGTATGTCAGGGCATTGAGGCTAATGCTCGTTTTTATAAGTAACGCCTAAAGAAAGAAGATTCCTATCCATATTCCGATTTAATTATTTAAAAAAAAACGAATTTATATTTTTAAGTCAAGTGTTAATTTAAGAGTCCCCTGATTTTTACGACCCGCCGATTTGCTGTCGTAACTTTAGTAGGCGCCTAACGGCCATCATTAAATAAAAGTTAGTGAAAGGCTTTTTCTCTAGGAATCACCTAAATCAACAGGCTGATAGTTCCCTAGGTTTAGTGAAAACGGACATAAACGTCCTTAATGCCTTGTACTCACTAAATACAGTTTTTGTGAGTTAAAACTTAATACACACATTATTTTATTAATTTCTTTTCGTTTTCAGATCAAACTGTTCGCTGCTTATTTGTATGAAGTTGGAAAACTGCCAAAACAATAGTTGCAAATGGGATATTTACGAATTATCGGCGTTAATAGTTGAAACTATTTTAACAATAAAACTATAAATATTAAACGTAAATATTGCGTTCATTTTACATGTATTGCAATAACTGTTCTTTATTATTTAACGTGTCAGGGTTTCTTTTACATACCATGGAATGTTACGAGTCAACACAGAATGTAGTTAAAACATGTTAACATTCCTCAATAAGTACAATTTATACCTAAACATTTTTTGTAACGACTTCGATAAAATAATATTTGTTAATAATAATAGTGCCTTAAAGGAACAAAGCATAATAAGTTAAAGTACTATTCTTAGCTTTAAAATGCGCCTAACTATTGTGAATTATAAATAATATGTGTTTAAGAGGTCTTGTCTATGAAACGTCTATTTGTTTTGATTTACTTGCATACTTTTAATTATTATTTTACTTTTCTTAGTTGTACTTGGTATTTTATTTTATTTTTATTGAAATATAACATGAAGATTCCATCAAAATGTGTTTTCTTGTTGACTCATAACCTTTGAATTGTAAAATCAAAGGCCAAACCGGCGGCGCGACATTCGGAAATTAATTAATTGTTTGTCTGGCCGACGTTGAACCTTGAAAAGGTTTAATATAATAATAATAATACTGGGCACCCAGGTGAACGCTGTTGGTTCACCTGCGTGCCCAGTAATGGTTGTAGCACAGATAATGCGGCTACCATTTTTCCGTCATATTCCCTGAGTCGCCTCGTAAGAAACCCGCGGACACAGAAGGGATGGTGACAACTGTATTCTGATCTGCCGTCACCACCAATAAATTATGGAACCATTATAAAGCTCCGAGAGCCATAGGCAGTGGTGTACACATACAGGGTATGCATCCCTATGCATACCCTGTATGTGTACACCACTGAGATACCCTTAAGCGGACAGATAATATAAAATGAAAAAAATCTCTGGTACGAGTTATGAAAAACTTAAGGATAAACATTGTAAGACTTATAAAAAGCCGACCCTTAAGTTTTTATAAGTTGTACAGGAGTTTTCCTTCATTTTATATAATCTGCATACCCTCTATGCACGCCACTGGCCATAGGACGTTGGTTCCATAGTGCTGGAATGCAAGAAGACCCAGTACTAGGTGCCGCTGCCGCTGGCCACAGGCGTGGAATTTGGAAAATCCTATGAAATCACTATGTCCAGCAATAGTTCGTCCATGGGTTTTTAGTAGTAGGAGCTTTTTGTGACAGAGCTCGCCTGGGAAAGTAATACCGCGATGTTTTGTGCCGTCAAGCAGCGTTTTTATATTCCGGCCTTAGGGGCGTATCTGTCGGTGTAATTACAGGCGCAGAAGGCGTAATACCTACGCCGCATGAATAAATGTATTTTCTTTCTTTCTTTCTTTCTTTGTATACTCCGCGAAGTCAGCCCTGTTGGTCTGTTTATAAGCGATAGTTCTCCGTTTAGCATCAGGTCGGACATAACCAAGCAGATTGGTCCTATGGCTCTTAAACGCGATCAACTCTCAGGTCCAATAGTCAAAACATACGATGTTATAGTAATATCTACTGCTTTAAGCGATGATAGTAGTTTCTCTTCTTTTATTCCACGTAAGCTCTTTTCTGCTCTCCTGGTAAGTGATGATGTATTCTGAAATGGTAGCGGGCTAGGGCTAATAGTCTTAGTGGTAACTAACCACGGCCGAAGACGCCTACCAGAACAGACCAGGTAAAATTCTGAAATTATAAATTCCCAAATTGCCTCTGCCGGGGATTGAACCCGGGGCATCAATTCTTAAACTACAGCTCTAACCACTGCACCAGGGGAGAATTCTTGTTTATTACTTTTTAAAACGTTCTTAAAATCACAATTGCTCCGCGGGTAGCCAAAGAAGATATTGAGGTCGCATGCAATCTGCGTTAAATGATAAGAGTTAACAATAGATCAATCATGTGAACATTGCACACTTTCTACTTCTCTAAGTGAATGCCTGTGTTCCACTGACACAGGTCATGAATATCGAACTATCAGGCGATAAGTATTTTAGTAGTTACAATTATTAGATGCATCATTTAAAACTTTACTTTTATTTATTTAAAACTTCAAAACTTAAATTACTCTTCAGAAGGGTTATCTATCGTAATATTTTCCTATCCCTTTCCTAAAGGCTTGAGAAAAGTGTGATAGGTATAAAAACTAGCTGTTGCCAAAGTTAATTTGTTTCAAAAAAAGAACCGTTCGTTTTCCCATGAAAAATAACGCATGTTTGTGTGCACATTCGACACTACTGAAAAATGAGATTGAAATAAATAATTAAAAGCGAACGCATTGCAGTTATTCGCGTAACGAATTCTAAAACGGCATATTAAAGAACTCCGCAACAATTTGGGTCTCAACTTTTTCGCTTTCACGTTACTCGTCTCATAGGTACTACATTTTACGTAGGTACCTTTTCAAAACTGAGACTTGCTTTGGAGGTAGATGTTTATTAGCAGTGGCATAACCATACCTTATTTAGGGCTCCGGGCATAAGTCTTTTCTTTTTTTCTTTAACGGAAGGACAGTAGCTAATAACTATCATCAGGGTTGCAGCAGCGTCGGCGGGGAGGTGGGGCGAGCGCGAAAGTCTAAGGGGCCTTCTGCAAAGACTGGGACCTCGGCTCGGGTCGACGTTTCGGACTTGCAAGGCCGTGTAAATATGAAATTGGGGCTCTATTAGTAACTAAAACTTTCCGAGCAGCTGTCCGATTCACTAACTTTACCAACAGTAGCTAAGCGGCGGCCACCTGTTATCGCCATATGAAACATGCTATAAGTTTACAACTGTTAACTATTTGTAGTACCTTCTCTGTACGAGGCGACGAGTTGGCAACTTGTTGGAAGAGTAAGTGAATCGGACAGCAGATCAGTTATAATATAGAAAAAGAGGATATCTACAGGTACTTGTTCCTAGACAAGTTCCTAGTAATCTAGAGTCGTCATCATAATATATAATAATAAACAGATTACCAATTCGTGCAGCGCTTTGTCTCGAAATGATAATTTTAAAATTACAATTTATTAGGTAGGTTCTAAGAGGAAAATTATAAAACATCGATGCACAGTTAACACTAGAGTACCTATCGGTGCGGGTGATATGAAATCGTCGGTTATCTGCAATGGCCGGGGATTTTTTTCTACCCAAGTAGGTATGACACAAATTGGTATACTTCGGTAATCTTTTGAGGATTAACAATTAAATGAAATCCATACACTCGTCGGTTTCTATGCATCGTACCGAAACGCTAAATCGCTTTGCGGCACGTTTTTGTCGATGAGTGGTAACCAGCTATGATATGTGGAGCGTTATGGGGTATATACAACAACCACAGGTCTAACAGCTTAATAGTAATTAATTACTTATTTATTTCATAACCAACTCAAAGACTTTGGGCGGTAAATGCGACTTATAAAAGATAAGTAAGTGCTTAGTTAGATACTCGTACATGCAGTGGAAACGATGGGGTCCAATGCCCGGTAGGGGGGGATATTGGGAAATTTTTAATTTATGAATTTTCTCGAGTCTGGATACTTCGACCGTCGCCAGTTACCCTATCGCCATAAAGGTACAAGGGGTGTCCAAGTGATTTAGCGTTCCAGTACGATGATGCCGTATAGCAACCTGCCAGACCTGCGACAGGTTAGGACGTTAATATCTCACTGCAGCATTATCTTTTACTAGCAGGTGAAATTTCAGTCAGGACTAATTTATAGTTGAATTAATAACATAATATGGTATAAAGTCGTGTTTTTTAATAGAAATAACTGACGGACCAAGCAGATGGCTCACCTGGTAGTTAGCTAGAAACCATCGCCTACAAGCAAAGCAATACTACGCAGGGCATGCAAGGAGGTCTCTCTCTCTCTACGTCGTGTTCCTCATTGCTGAGGATCGTGACCCCTTCCACTTACAACCTTTCGGACGATTTTGTTTCATTTGACTCGGCTTTTAGCAACGTGTAAAGCAATATGCACTTTGGTGTCGAGAGCAGCGCGGATTTGATCCGACCAACGAATCGGGCTACGTCCACAACAGTGGCGAGCACAGGGTTTTTGACCAGGGTATGCATATAGAAGGAAGATGTCATGAAATGGAAAAATTCTATTCCTTGATGAGGCAGACAAACATTTAAGGCTATGCAGTGCTTTTGTGCTTGTATGAAGTGCACGCCACTGGTCCACGAGGTCTCTTTCCTTCCACCTTTTCAAGATTGTCTCCATATCTTCTGGCAATGTTACCGACGTAATCGAGAATCCTCTGAATACAGGTGGTTGATAGCCTTCTTATAATTTTAAGCTGTAATTTTAAGGAGCACGTACCTACTGCAAAATGCTGCCCTGCGTTCATTGACCTGAGGCGTAGGTATTAAGCCTATATGCCTGTAATAATACGACATTCAGGCCTGATCGAAGCAATGCCGCTTGGCGGCAGGCAAAGCATGGCGGTAGTACCTCCCCGGTCGAGCTCTGTCAGAAAAAGCTCTACTAGATACTACTAAACTATGATATGTTATAAATATATGTTCTTTACTGTCACGTACCATTCTATAAATAGGTACATAACTTGGAACATAAGTGAACATAACAACGCTACCTGCACCGCTAGCATGGGCAGGAGACAATTATCTCCCCGGGGAAAGGATGAAAATGTATCTTATCCCACAGCTTTTTCTACACTCAGAGCATTGGCGCACAAGAAGAACATGAAGAAGAAACACTTTATTGCACGTATAACATACAGGAAAAGAAACAGTAAGGAGTATACAGTACACAATGTAGACATGCAACGGCGGCCTTATTGCTGCAAGCAATCTTTTACAGGCAACCTTTTAGGACTTACAGCAAGAGAACGGGATAGTGCCAAGAGTGTTGATACATAAATACCAAAATGTAAAGATACAAATCCATATATAGTTTAAATAAATATACGAAATATATAAATATAAAATATACATAATATATAAGTGCAAATAATATACAAATAATATATGTGTAATAATAATAAACGGGTGTAAACTTCTCCTTTTCCATGTTCCCATGCTTTAGCCGGTGGACACGTCAATTATATCCCCTGTCAGAGGATATAACCGAGGGGTATAATTTTTGTCTCCAGCCTGTGCTAGCCCTGCAGAAGACGGTCTACGAAAGTTTGCTGTCTACCTAGTGGAACAACAGATGAACAAGCAACATGCTGGCGACATACGGCAAAAGACCATGGAATTTGGAAATCGGTTGACACGACGATGAAGATTATTTCATCGTTGATTTCATCAGCTTCATTGATTTTCGTGTATCAACAACGATATGGATAATGTGTGACCCGAACGTGAGCATCGTCAAAAGAAAGATACCAAGGTATATTTATGAACTTCTTGAAAGAAACATATCATTAAACAAAAATGAGCAATTGTCATGATGCACCTAACCAAAAAATACAGAGTGAATTTTTTTGTAAATATTCTTAGTGGTTACCGATTGAGAATAAGTATTGCTCATCCGTTTAATAAACCGAATCCTCAAGTTTACTTAAAGCTAATGCAATGTATGTTAAGGTTAATAAAACTGAGTGTTTCATTTGAGAAGCCCGCTTTGTCACCGACACGGCAGGTTTGTACGCGAACGTATACCAGTTTACCAACACTAACATAAAAGAGGATAGCGGCTGGCCCTCTTTCAGTCTGCCTCAGATTCTCGCCGCAACAGAACGCTACGCGTGTAGAATAAAAATAAATACGTTCTATACTTTATCTCGAGATAAATTTCGAAATAAGTATTCAGTGAAATATAAATCTCAATACCCCAGGGAAATAGGGTAGCGGGTCGTCTAAATCTGAAAATTTGTGCATACGTTAACCTTTATTGAAATATAAGGACGTTCGGGCAGACGGTAAGTCCAGTTTTGTTATTAAAAATCTATAAATATTTATTAGTTGCGTCCAGGCTGTGCCTTGAATATAAGATCGCAAGAATTTCCCGTCACCTTTAGTTAATTACGTTCCAATGCACTAAATTGATGATACCATTGAAGATTTCGAGGAAAATGTAGCAATGACAAAATGTTTACAAGTTTGTGATCAGTGAGATTCAAATCCAGATTGTCCCGAAAAAGAAGTCTAACCTTTGGTTATACTCAGACACTGGCTAGTGCAGTTGAATTACTGGAGCGGAGTTTAAGTTGCGGTCTGAGGCCTGTGGTTTGCGGGAATCTGTATTTTTGTTAAATAACTTTTCTTCTACGGCAGTATGTTAAATTTTCCATGGCAGGATTCAAATCACCTCCTCAGTCTATTATTGAACTCTTAAAAACTATAGATATGCAGCCTCTAGATCGCGCTTAACATGTATATACTGTAACTTTTATGTTTCGCCTTTGTAATCATTGTGTTTGTTATGCAGCTGTGTAGATTATACTTCTAGAGGCAATACATCTCACTGTTTGTGACTAATAAAGTTAACGTTATCTTATGATTAACTGGAATATCACTATTTACTTTTCGCCCTTCAATACAAATAAGTAGGTATGTTTACAATCAACTCGTTCGATTTTCTGTTGGAGAATTAACAGAGCGTTTATTTTTCTACTGTTGATTAGCAAGTACGCTTTCTAATTTACTGTGACGAATGCTTACCGCTGTCGTCGGTACTCGATTAATGCAAAATATAGGTGAACCCATGACGAAAATATATTTTTTTGCCATGTGTTTAAATTTTATACCTACTTATTTCAAGTTGGGTATATTACAAGCAAGTACACGTATTCATTCATAAATATATTTTATTTGTTTTTCCTTAATTAAGTACTTAGGTACCTTGCTTGCGGTGCTCGAACATTTAAATATAAATCCTTCGATTTGTGAACTTAAGGAAAAACTATAGCTTCATAAACATAAAAATCTTATTATTTTATCCACGACCAGATATAAAGAGTTAGTTAATATGTTTTTGTGGTAAGTGGTTTAGTGCGTGTTGACCAACTCGAAACGTTTTCGTTGATTTTAATTTTTCTTGAGTTTTTTGATTAAGGTGTTAAGAGTAGACTGATTACTATCTTAGTGAATTATCTTAATACACAGTAGAAAAAAAAACGAATAAAATTACTTAAAGATGAAACGAATAAAATAACTATAATTCTACATATTACGCATAATTCACCTGTCTTTTGTCTCATTGCAAATTTACCGAATTTTGATGACTATAATTTGTAATGGTTGTGATTAAAATTAGCCATTTTAAATAACGACCAGCAACATAGTTTACGAGGAAGCCCATGGATGGGCTCGAGCGGTGATATATGGCCTAGTGGTTAGACATATCCACATAAGTTAAAAAAAATCTCAATGCCAAACTGAGAAACTACGGGCATGGGTCTCCTCCCACAATGAAAAGGGGTTAAGACCGTAGTCCACCACGCTGGCCCTGTGTGGATTGGTGGACTACACACACCTTTGAAAACATTATGATTTATGGAGAACTCACTCAGGTTTCCTCACGATGTTTTCCTTCACCCTATCCTAATAGGCTAATATATATTAATAAAGCTTTTTAACAACCATAACAAAGTAGGTACAGTAGCGCACTAAGTACTGCTTATTTCTGCGTTCCGATCTCAAGAGCGTGATAGCCGGTGTAATAACAGAACATGAGGCTTGACTTTACATCTGCGCCTAGAATTGAGAGAAAAAGGCCGGCAGTTCGTAAGTCGTGTTCCTTTCACGTCCAGTACGGCTAGCATGGGTAGGAGACACATTTCTCCCCGGGGAAAGCATAATATTATATCAACTCTCCGAGCATAGGTGTACAAGTGGAAATAATATCCAAACAATATAAAAGTAATTATAAACGTGAATAAATTTCTCCAAATCCCGTTATTTGACTGGTGGACACGTTAATTTTATACCTTGTCGGGGGATTTAATTTTTATCTCCTGCCTATGATAGCCGTGCTGCGAGATGTGGCTCTGTTCATGGGGATGATTTTCCACTTACCATCAGGTGGGCCATATGCCTGGTCCGTAAATACTTAATATCTAAACACATTTGCATCTATACAGCAGTATATTATAGTATATTTTCAGGAATTTATATTCAGGAGTTCAATGGATATTCTATCAAATTATTAATTGAAAATACCCACTTGTTTGGCTCCTGCCTTTTAAGTTACGACACTTATTTATTTTGAAAACATATAAACTGAGATACAATTTCACGCCTTTGCTTCATTTTAAAACCATCTACTTTGTAGCTCGCTTGGTATATCTATCTATTGATTATTCACTATTAATTTCCACTTAGAGCACAAATTCTATAAAATATAGCTTCGCTTGCACACTTTTAGCCAGCGTTTTAGTTGTTAATGAATTTCCATAAAAAAAAACAGTAAACGGAAAGAAAATAAAAAAAATGGTTGCAGTTTGTTACCGCAATAATGTTCAGGAAATAAGGCTGTGCCTATCTAGCTACCCTAAATACAGCGCAATTAAGGTTTGTGCTTTGAAAATAGTCTATACTTAGTGTTTTCGCTTAAAACTTAAGCAACCGCCATTAGAGATGTTAAATACGTACCTATAACTACATATTATAACAATAAATTCAAGCACGCTAATTATGTAGTAAAATCATACATTTCCACAGATAACATAGCGTTATTATGGCAATTTTCAGATAAAAATAAATACCTAACTTATGACTACCTAGATAATTAGGTACTATTTTCTGCATTTCTACCTGGTTGATTTATTTACTTGTAATATTGTAAAAAGGTATTCATACATTAAAAAATGACACTTTTTTTTTCAATACTAGGTATATTGTAAATATACCTAAATATATTGAAGTATATGAAAATGCAGAGAAAAATGGAGTAAACTTCGCTTAACCAAACAGTCGGAACGCAACTAATTGTGATTCCGTTAGCGTATCGTTCCATCCAACTCTTATGCAAGTGTTAGAAAAGAATACCCACTTGGCCTCGTTACTGGAACTTGTACAAATAATGTACCCGGAGCTAACTAAAAACGGCTTTACCTATAAGCCACGTAATAAAGGCATTGACGTTCATATTATTTTTAGCATTCTCTTAGGAGAATAGGGAGTGTTGTAGAGCTTAGTTCTGTCTTGCTGCTGCAATCCGAATTGGCCTAAAAATTCATTTATTTATTTAATTGTGCCTATTAATATTTAGCACATTCAATAAATGTTTTGACGACCTTGGCGCAACGGTGAGCGTTATTATTATTATTATTAAACTCTTTATTTGTATACCACAACATTAACATATTTAAAATATAACAAAAACAGAAACTTCGAAAGAAGTAGTAAAGTAGTAGCGTTGTGAATTTTGCGAGGTTGCGGTTCGATTCCCGGCAGGGGCAATTTGGGAATTTATAATTTCTAAATTTTCTGATCTGGTGGGAGGCTTTGCCCGTGGCTAGTTACCACCCTACCGGCAAAGACGTGCCACTAAGCAATTTTGTCTTACAGTGAAACTGATTAGAGTTATGACTACCATACTTCCTTACAGGATAGCCCGTTATCATCTTTAACTGCAACACTTATCACCAGGTGAGATTTAAGTCAAGGGCTAGCTTGTAGAGGAATAAAAAAGGGACAGGGAATCAACGATGAATTTCTATGCCATTATTATCCTAGGTACTAACTAACAAGCGAAATGCATATTCCGACGAGTAAAATTAGACAAGAAATGTAAAATTCAATGTATGACTTTAAATACGTAGTTACTGGTAGGTAATTTGAGATTTCAACGTAAATAAAAATAAGCCCCGATTAAATAAGCTACCTGCGTTCCTGACTAATACAGTGTTTTTGTTTGCTTGTTCGTTCATCTCTCTCTCTTTTGTCCGTCCCTCATGACTGAGGATCGTGATCACTGCTATGGCGAGTAATCTTGTTATATATGATCTCTCTCCATTGGGTCTTGACTTTGGCCATTTGTATTGCCTTATAGAAGGTACGGGCACCAGTTTCTCTTAGTTGACCCGAACACTGGGTTGGAGATCTGCCACGGGGACGTTTGCCTTCTACATTTCCAACCACTATCAACTTTTCAATGCTCTCGTTCCCGCGTCGTGTGATATGTCCAAAGATGGTAGAAATACGTGTTTTAATTTTCAGCTGTCTTTTCATAAGTTCGTTTTATTGTTTTGCGACTCGTTTGATAGGAACCCGCTTTGTTCAAAGATCTATGAATGTTAAGTATGTCTACCATCTACACCAACTAGGTCACTGTCCCTAATCGCACTGAATTAAATATTAGGACTTAGATTGCTGGTCCATTTTCTTGAATGCATAGAAACTGTAGGACTTGGTACAAAGAATTATTCAAAATTAAGTTCATTCGTATATATATATGAGAATTGGCACATTTGCTAAATCGCGAATATAAAGCACGCAACGGTTTCTTCGTAACGGTACTGTCATAAAACATTTTTCGATTATTTTGAAAGTGTTACCGTAGTGAATGATTTAAGACCTGTCGTTTCTCTGATACGAGGAAAGTAGGTTACGTTATACCTACGTATTTTCCAAAAATAAATGTGTACTAAAAATAATCCGTTTAGTATGGAATCAATTAGCATACAACACTGGGCAGAACTGTGAATGATTAAGCTTGAAAAATTGTCGCTGCATGCTGCCATCGCTGATGTAATTAGGATTTTCCGAATCTAAAGTAAAACAGTTAAAATTTATAGGTCAGTTAAATTTTGCAAATTTTTTATTTTAGGAATCCCTGAAACTAACGGAACGCACGGTCCTTATAAGCCTTGTGAATTAGTTTGCTGATTTAGTATATGACGAATGTAGTTATCGCCATCATCTCACTACTATGTACACATTTTGTACATGTACCTAATAAACGCATCAAAAGTGCCACGTAAGTGCCAGCCCTACGTGATAAAATCTTAAATCGCTGATATAGCTGAACGAGTTGCGAAGCTAAGAGCATACAGGAAGGTCGTTGGGTTCATCAAAGTACTGGAGACTGGAGTTGTGACGCGATTCTGCATTAAAAAGCAAAGTGCTCGCAAATCCTCCACTTGCTGAACAGGCGACATCAAGGGTGGAAGAGTACAAGAATCCTTATAAAGCTGCAATGCCCGGTCGTGGATATCCATTTTTCTTTTCATTATACAACATAAGTCATGCCCGAGTAAAATGCCAAGAATGTTAGCTACATTTACCCACTGTCAGGCCGCGCAAAAAAATTGCCAGTCGTTCTGTAACCTGAGCAGTCTATCAGCCGCGGTGTAATGAATCATTCTTATCAAACACTTAAGTTAGATAGCTGGGTGTCTGTCTGTTTTCAGTTTCTACTTTTTGTTCAAAAATAAGAAAAAACAACAAATCTCAGTAATTTTATGATTAAAAATTCGTAGTGACACGCTTTAGCAAACCGCTTGTGTAACAAACGTGACGTGTTCGACTTTCTCCGCTCGATCTGCATCGCCGAGGGAAATCCGCGCGTTATGTAGCTATTGTACAACAACCAATTGTCCAAGGATGGCTGGGATTCCCTCTCGCATCATTTTGACATTAAAGGGGTATTGTAACCTGCGCGCTTAACACGCTGCGTGCCTCTTTTGATAGCTAACTTCCGATTTAAATTGTATTATTGCAGTGTAAATTCACGCAATCATCATCATCATCATCATCATGTTGGAATTCGTACCAACTGTAACCAATAACCTTTTACCCACAGACTTTTATTTGAGTTGTGGTTACCTACTAAGAGGGGTATAATCATTATTATCGTCACATAATCACCCCATTATGGCCCACTACAGAGCACGGGTCTCCCTCGCAGAATGAGAAGGGTTTTGGCCGTAGTCCACCACGCTGGCCAAGTGCGGAGTTGTAGACTTCAGACACCCGTGAAAACATTATGAATAACTCTCAGGCATATAGGTTTTACCCCGCTATAAGACTCTTTTCGCAAAGTATAGTAGTTATTTGTAATTTGGTATACCTACTCCGCGACAAGACTCGTTTCGCGGATGATTAAATATTATTTGTTGCAATTGAAATTTTGCATGGCTTCATATAGTATAGCGTAGGATTAATATTGATAGGGCATTGTTGAAAATATAAAAGGATTTAAAGTTTAAATATTTTTAAGATTTTATTCATTTGTATTTTTAATTAGCATTTAATTCATATATTAGAATAGAATTTTTCAGAATCTTAATCCTGGCATATCTAACTGGCACATCTATGTAAAAGAAGCGTCTGGTAGCACCTAAAGTTACTACCTAAAGAGAACGTGTTGTAAACTGTAATGTATAACGTAATGTATAAATAAAGATATTTTCTTTCTTTGTTCTTTCTTTCTAGTTAAAGCAAAAAATGTTAAAATAACTGTTAATTGTATATCATGGAATTCCAACATGTTTCGGATAGAAGCTACACTATTAAAATGTATGAAAGTAGGTATAGGTTAAATTGAATCTTATTTATCGTAGGTATACGCCATTCAAATATGAAATACACTACGCAAAATCATTTTGACCTAATGACACACTGATTAAAACAGTTTAAACCAATAACATATAAATTAGAATATACTATTATGTCAATAATAAGACTGTTGGGATTTCCCACATTACGCTCAGGGTTATCGCTACTGCATGCTGTTGTACAAAACAGTCGTGACGAATCCGGTCTGTATGGTTACCATAAAGGTTATGCATGACGTAGGGCGTTGTATTTTAAAATGATTAAAATTGCAACTTAATGTCAGACATCTCAAAGATTTGAAGGCCTGCTATACTGCTGCCAAGTATATCAACGTCTTATTTTACCTATTTTAATAAGTTACTTCTGATATTTCATATACTATTACGGGCGGCGGTTATTATGTTATTAATTTTAGAAAAAAATAAAATTAACCTATTTGGCATGAACAATACCCACTTATTAAACTACTATTATATTTCACTTAAACATAAGCATAAGAGTTGATAAATGTTTAAAGAAACTTAAGTAGTGTGTACTCATCATTTGCCCCCCCCCCCCCCATCCGTTCCCCCTTTAGCCTGGCGTCAACTAGAAAGCTTTGCGATGCGTTCGTGAAATCGAGACTGGGTAGTCTCAATTGATACATACGTCAATACACCAGTAAATTTACTTGAAACACCGTCAGAAATTGTGGATCCCATGTTCACTCGGGCGCGCTTGCTGAATCTTCGATTCATAACTCTTTATATTATGCTTTCTAAATAAAGGATATTTTTAACTCGTACATTGCTCCAAGGCGGTCGTCTAGTATTCAACGATATAGGTACCTACTTTTATAATCTTCTCCCAAAGGAATTCCTCCAATAAAGGTCTTATAGAAAAATATTAAATATTGTTAAGTAGTAAAGTGAATGTATTCTCACTGGTTTTGTAACACTGTAAATGTTAGAGGTAAAAATACAATCGTGCAGTTTACTAGGCTACATTAAATTGCTAATTTATTCAAGGGAAATTGTAAATTATTTTATAACAAACTAGCTGTTGCCCGCGACTTCGTCTGCGTTTGATATTGTTTTTAAAGTATTCAGTATCGCTAAGCTTTAAATGAGTATAGTAGTATATATATAACATGTGACTGTCAATTAATTATAGACAAATAATTTACAATAAAATAAAATTGCGACTATAATTAAAGATCTAAGCTATCCTATCTCTTAAGTTGGACCAGACTGCTCACGGTGTGTAAATTTAATTTAAAATCGGTTAAGTAGTTTAGGAGTCCATCGCGGACAAACATCCTGACAGGAGATTTATATATATTAAGATTACCGAATGAAATATTTGAGATGTCTCTCAATAAGTTCAAAGTTTATACAAAATTAAAGCTTACAGAAAAATCCTATTATAATGTTAAGGATTACTTAAACGATGAAAAAGCTTGGGTATGCTTTATAGCTTAATATGAATCGACTGTGAGATGGTGATAACAAAAAAAACTACCCGGCTAAGTTTGTTGTTGGCTCTTCTAAGACCAGGGCGTGCTTGCAACTCTCGTAGCTTTAGGTTTAAGTTGGCGAACGTAGTTATCAACAGCCCCTTACAATTATGTAAGCATATAGGTATGAACGCTTCATAAATGGCTGCGATAGGCCTACATGAATAAAGAATTCGTGAATTAGAAATTAAATTTTTACTACTAATACATACATGACGAAACATGAAACTAAACACCCTAGGTTTCCTTAGTCATCTTAGTTTTCAGGTTTACGATTGTACATACCTACATTAATCTTGAGCCTTAAACTTGATACCTAGAGTGACTAAGTGGAAAAAATCAATTAAATTACGTTGTGTTCAACACACAAAAAGTTCAAACACATTTCTCTATTGTTTCAGAAGCAAGATGTTGAAACTAGGCGTAATATTGTGCCTGGCTATATCGTCAACAGTAAACAGCCAGTGTTTCTACAAAGATGATACATCTAAGAAACTTAATCCCGACGCCCGCACAATGTTATACAGAAACCAATTGGAGTTCACTTTGAATCTCTTCGATACTATAAACCACGCAGTTCCCGAGGATAACATATTCTTTTCTCCATTTTCTGTATATCATGCATTACTTCTTGGATATTTCGCCGCTGGTGGAGAAACAGAAAAAGCTTTGAAGCAATCATTACGTATTTCCGACGCACAGGTAATTTTTTAAATTGTATTCTTTTCATTTTAAATTCAGGTTATTTTATTATAGGATGGCAAATCGCCCATCGTTAAGATCGTAATTAATATTATAAATACGAATA
The DNA here is from genome assembly GCF_905163445.1 of Pararge aegeria. Classification (NCBI taxonomy): domain Eukaryota; kingdom Metazoa; phylum Arthropoda; class Insecta; order Lepidoptera; family Nymphalidae; genus Pararge; species Pararge aegeria. Next base: position 10,050,669 of record NC_053183.1, read on the forward strand.
TGATTTTGTTTGGTTGTTACGCTTTGAAGACTGCATCTGATTTTATTACAAAATCCCTCTTAACATCATTGATCTTTCGGATAGTAAATTTAAGGCACACGTTAAAATCGTTTCAATAAGGTAAGCCTACTATTCTGTTAAAGACTATTTAAATGATAAAGAAGTTTGGACATAGGTTATTGATGGTGGAGTAAATGCATAATATTAATAAATTCACCAAAACATTAATTTATAAATGATTGCTATAGTGGTGAATTATAATACAACCAATAATTAAGTAATGCTTTAGAACAAAATTTTAGTAAACATCTTTTACATATTTTAAGGTTGTAACATAAACTTTATTTTAATTAATAATTATTGATCATTGTAGTTTTTTTTTATTTTTTTTTACATTTATATTTATAAAACAAAAAAATGTATGACGTTCATAAGTGCTGTAACTATAGCCTAAATTGAATAAAGACTCAACCGGTAAACCGATCCCTGCTTAGCGATTTTTGATGCATATAGGTAACTTTTCATCACAGGAAAACTAACTTATAATTTATAAACTAATTTCTTTCGGGATTTTTAAAAATACAATAAAAACTCAGATGAAGTGCCAAGCAAGAGTTTGTTACTTAATACACAAAGAGAACAATATAAACCCACACAATTGTTCACTCGCTTCCAGGACAAGGTGAACTTGCTGATGGCATACAAAGTGGATAAGAGGTCGCGTGCTGTAAACAACAACAGTGACAGCTATGAGTTCACGAACGCCAACAAAATGTTCGTGGACTCGGAGCTGCAAGTGCGTGACTGCCTGCTTAACCTGCTCTCTGGCGAAGTGGATGCACTGGTATAGTTTTTGTAATTAATCATTTTTAATATGTTTATTAACTTAGTATATGTCATACTAACATTAAACATATTCTCTAAGGTCATATAGCGAAAAGGACTGCACGATACTAATAGATATGTCAATTTGGTTTAGTTTAAAGGTTCTTGTTCGATGAACTTAAGAGTTCGTTGTTTGTTTACAAAGAATCCGTTTTATGGGAGGCTTTAGCCCTGCCCAGTTACCACTTGATCGACTATAAATTGCATAGTAGCAGCAAGAGAATAAGAAGGAAATATGAGAAAGTAGAAAATAATACATACACAGCACAGAATTTTATTCCAACTGACTAAAGTACTCCGATAGATTAATTACTTATAGTATTTTATTCAACTAAGTCGTTACTTGATAAAATATATTTTCAGAATTTCCACCAAAACCCGCAAGAGGCACGCCAGCAGATCAACAACTGGGTAGCCCAGGTTACAAAGAATAACATAAAGGACCTGATTCCAGCATATGGTGTTTCTAATTCTACTAAGCTAGTCCTAGCCAATGCAGCTTACTTCAAAGGAGTATGGTCCTCTAAATTCCCTGTAGAGAGGACGAAGAAACAAGTGTTCTTTGTGTCTGAAACTCGGCAGACCCTGGTTCCTTTTATGAGGCAAAAAGGGACATTCCATTATAGTAAGTAAAGTTATTCTTCCACGATTTAAGTTTCAAATTCAAATTCAATAATTTCAAGTAGGCCTAACATAAGCACTTTTGAAACGTTAAGTCTGTCTGTTTGTAGTGACTCTACCACCGGTTCGCAAGGCAGATTCTACCGAGAAGAAGCCGGCAAGAAACTCAACAGTTGCTCTTTTCCAACATCAACAATTTACATTTTAGCGAAAAGCGGAGCAGGATGCTTCCAAGCAACCTTGTCATTAAGAAATTTATCAATTGTATAGTAACTTCGCTGTAATAAATGTGTTTTAACATATTCTTTAAACTTATGCATTGGTAGGTCCGAAATTTAAGTAGGTATATTATGTTGGTATAAGTTATTTAGAGTACAGTAAAAGGTTAAAAATGTTTTTTTTTTTGTAAATATTTGTTTTGGTAACTAATAGTTGTGTAACTAATGATATTTTGTTATATATTTTATGATATGGAATGAACTATAAAACATTTTAACTTCTTAGTACATACCACAAATATCGAATTACTTTAATACCGTAAAATTATTGTATAATAGTTATGTTATACAATTTTTTTTTTCAATTTTAACTGGGCGTAAATAGACGAGTTACAAAATTCTTTGTCTTCATCCATCTTACTGTAAAATGTTAATGTTTTAATATTCTGTTTACAGTGGTGAGTGACGAATTAGGAGCCCAGATCCTTGAGTTGCCGTACAAGGGCAATGACATCAGCATGTACATCCTACTTCCACCATACTCGATGAAAGAAGGTATGTCGTCACGATAAATTTAAAGCATGAATCACTATTATAGTGCATACTATCACTTTTTATTTTTTTATAAATTAAGAAGCACTTTTGGATGGTTTTTTGTGAAGTACTCACGAAAAGGTAACCTCCCTGGCGAAGTTGTTAGTTGCGTGGTCTTATAATCGGAAGGTCACGGGTTCGATGCCCGGCGTACTGGGAGGCTTTGGTGTGTGACTGGTTACCACTCTACAAACAAAGATTTGCCCCCAAGCAATGTAACGTTTCGGTACGATGCGGCTTGGTTATCAATTAGGGGTTTGGGTTCAATGTACCTGCCTTACCCCTAACAGGTTAGCCCGCAGCCGTCTTAGAATGCATCCTTGACTCTCACCAGGTGAGAGTAGTCAAGGACTAATTTGCATTGAAAAAAGACAGCGTATTTCAGACAGAAAGTGAATTTTCATTATGTTGCTCTTATATTATGTACGGACAAGGTGAATTTTCATTATAATATGTTGCTCTTATATTGTGTTAATGTACCTATGACCTATTTAGTACTAATATTGATTATTGTTTTTTCGGCAAGTAAGCTTCTCATGCGTGATATAAAAATGTAGTAACTATTTTGATATCTTGTTCATAAAAAATAAAATAAATAAATATATAACGACAATACAAACATCGCCATCTAGCCCCAAAGTAAGTTTAGCTTGTGTTATGGGTACTAAGGTAACTCATGAATATATTTATTATGATAAATATTATGTAAGTATATTATTCATAAAAAAATTACACTGAAAAACATTTATGTTTTTCCCACAAACATTGTGGGACTCCAACCCTGGACTCTGAAAGCAGGGTCCCTACCCACTGTTCCAATCGGCTTAATGTAGCATATTCTAGACTTTACGCTATTCTTTACCTATAAATAGTACGTATTTATCAACCGTTTGACGTCTTTTGCATGCAGTATAATCTTTATCAATTTAAACTGGACGTATTAAGTAATTAACTATTTATATATATTTATCTTCTTACAAAACGCAAACGACTGTACTATTTATCAACACTGAGTATAAAGTGTTTCAAATTAATTGATTTTCTACGCCCACTTTCACATTTCGTGTTTCTATATACGAGTACCTCAGTTTCTATACTCCTCGGCCTCGGATATTTTAATCTACACATCTGATTAAAAAATCATACCGCAAAAAGCTACCGCAGTTTTGTCCATTAGTATGTGATAGTAACCCTTTTTTATTCTTATATAAGATAATTTTAAACCTTAACACAACCTAAACGTCTAAACAGTGTGTTTAAACACATTAATTATAGCTAAGTTACGAAATTGATAAATATCATAATGACGGGGTTGCTTTGAATGTTCTGGTCCCAGTTTGAGCTTTCCCCGGAGCAAAGTTAAAATTTAAGTTGTTGATGTTGTAAAAAGCACCTGCTTGGTTTCTTCCTGGCTTCTACTCACTTGAATCTGCTTTCCGAACTGGCGATAGAGTCACTTCAGACAGACAGAGTTGACCTTTCAAAAGTGCTAGCTAAGCAAGCCTACTTGAAATAAATGAATTTTGACCAGTAGGTATAATATGTTGTTATGGATTAATGTATGTTCATCTGCTGCCTTATAACTTACTTTTTACCAACATATCATACTTGAATGAAATATCTTTGAAGGCGTCATATCATACGTTGGTTAAAGTCTCTGTGACTTCACATTAAATCGAATATGACGTCCTCTAGTGGACAAAGAAATTAACAAAAAACGTAACTATGAATAATAAGTACGTAAATATAAAATACATTAAAATGTATTACGTGCAAGTTTTTTATTAAATAAACGATACATATTAGCCATTTCAGATCAGACTTTTTATGGCGACATCTTTCAGTAGGTTTTAGTTTTTAAACTTACTATATTAAATTAGTATGAAGTGACTTAAGTAGGTATACAATTCTTCATACTAGAGACTGCAAAAGTTTTCACAATTTCACAAGGTTTTATTACAGTCATTATTTACGAGTATGTGAGATTATATAAAATTACCGATCAGGTGTTTAGAACTTTAAAATAAATCTTATAAATACATATGATGTTGAGTATAAAATGATGTTGAGTACTGTAGTTAACATAATTACGACTTTTAACAATTACAGGAGTATCAAACATCATCAAAAACTTAACCCCAGAGCGTCTTGCCGCAGTGGTTGAAGAAGGATACATGGGCAGAGAAGTGGTTGTCGAAATCCCTAAGTTCACAATTGAGAGAAGTTTACCACTTAGACCGGTAAGTCAAACTAATATAGTGCAGTATTATAAATAAGCTTCAAGTGTTCCCTTCTAAATATAGATAAGAAATAAACACACACTTTGACATTTATAATAGGTATCTGATATTGATCTATTTATTTATTTATTTATTTAAACATCTTTATTGCGTAATAAAGGAGAAATTACAAATATAGTTAAACAAAAAATTAAAAGCAAAAGATCTATCTATCTATGATCTTGATGAAATATAGCACAAATATAGGATTTGTGCCTTTTATTTTTATTGCCCGGAAATTCACCGGAGTAACATTCTCGTAGGGTTAACATAAAATAGTCTTTGTTATCAATGTAACTTTAACGCTAAAACGAAATTTCGCATAAAGATAGCTCGCATCTTGAAGACTGATATAGGATATTTTTATCTTAGGAAATCAAAATTTTCATTTGAAAAACCGAAAGAAACAAGGTCGAATTCGCAGGAAACCAACAGCAAGTCTATTAAAATTTATAATAGTTTCCTTGTTAGTCACTACTAAATTAAATAAATAAAATATAGTAAATTTTAAATCTAAATACATCAAGGAAAGATATTAATTTTTATTTTAATTATCACCACTACTATAATAGTTTTTACTGTTTATTATAGACGTGAAGATTCAAGGATTCAACAACTTTTAATTAGCAGTATTTTTTCAACATGAATTTGGTTATTTGTTGATTTTAAATGTACCGAATGTTCGTGGTAAAAACGCAATGCAGTGAAAGAAGCGCAATATTTGATTATAATATGTTTACATTTTAACTAGCTCTAGGTAGAATATAGACTGTAAAGAACCAACAATTTTTTTTTTGATATGCAGAATCTTTTTGGTTTGAAAGTCTTCCTTACTCCATTGCGGTACTAATGACTGCCTCATTTTATTTATTTAACAACCAATCTGCTGTTGGGTAGTTAGTTAACAATTATTTATTTTAAAGTCATCTTATTAGGATGGTACGGTACCGGAGCATCACGTGCGTAGAAATCAAAAATGACACGATACAGATTATCCTGCTTCTCGCAGATTATAATAGCCAATTAAGATTAATTTTAATAATATTAATAATAGAATTTGTTGTTTCAGATTTTGGAGACCATGGGTGTGGGTGATTTGTTCAAGGCATCCTCCAACTTTAGCACTTTGTCGGACGACAATGGCATTATTTTCGATGATGCTGTTCATAAAGCCAAAATACAAATCGACGAAGAAGGTAACTTAATCGAACCCTCTTATTAAACGTCGTATTTTGGAAGATCATTCTAGGAATTGTAAAGCCTCAAGCCTACACACCTTGTCTGTCTAAGTGCCACATCCCGATTCATCATCATTGTTCTCAGCGACTTAAAACAGTGTACAAATATTTATTCACTTCTAGAGTAGATGTACTTTTTTAAAAGATATTTTGTTTTTAACTTTTTAGTACAATCGAAAATATTAATAGTTTTTGTGACAGAGGTCATGCTTATTTCTGCCGCCAAGCAGCAATGCTGTGTTTCGGTCAAAAGGGCGTGGGTTCCGGTGTTATATAACAAGTGTTATTTTACCAAGTCTATGAGGCTTGAGACCTACGTCTCAGGTTAATGGACAAAGGGCGGTACTTTGTGTACTTTCCTTGTATTCCTTGTGAAGTGTTGTTCTATTTATAAGCAATGGTTTCCAACTGTGAACCAGGTGGGCCATCTGCTTGGTCTGTAGATTTTAACAATAAAAAAAATGAGGACATCTCTGGTAATGCAGAGTAGCAAGTGATGACAACTAAAATAATTTGTTCAAGAAAGTCTGAAACAATTGTCTTATTTTGGAACTCCTTTTATAGACAGCATCCCCTTGGAAATAGGAAGCTATCAAATAGGTTGGCAAATCATGCAAATTGGTCAAAACCTCTTTGGAATTCGTATGGCAAAAATAAAGAAATATTTATAATTAAATGTTCTCTATCTAGGAACGGTAGCAGCAGCTGCCACAGCGATCTTTGGATTCCGATCATCGCGTCCTGCAGAGCCCACAGTCTTCATCGCCAACTTCCCCTTTGTCTACATTATATACGAGCGACCCACCAACTCAGTACTCTTCATGGGAGTATACAGGGACCCCAAGAAGTAAACAGTAATAATAGGTTTAATCCATTAATTGTAACTTTTCTTATATAATAAAAATCTTTTCATTACTTTTGTGTGCGAAGTGTGTTTTAAAAATATATAAGAAAAACCACTGGTTTTTGTTTTCTATTTTTAATAAATAAAAACATATATCATGAAAAGATATTGTTTATATAACAGGTAAGATAGAAATGGACTTAATCATAAGAACTCATGCTAAAGTGAACATACAGCTTCAGTTAACCCCCGTAGTTTATAGTATCAACAGTGAAGCTGTCTTACAAAATTGGTAACTATTCATAATATTTTAACTTTGCCCTGTGGATTTATCGCTTTAACTATGGGACGTAACAAACATAACTTTATACAAATTGTCTCAGAAATCAACGAAAAGCCAGAAACAAATTATAGGCCAAGTCGTGACAGTTTAAATCAAAAAATAGTAAAGAATATTGGAAATGATCATTTTGAATTTTAAAAAATAATCCTGAAAATCTGTCTCCCTGTGAGAATCTTAATTCTTGAGATTATAATTAGAACATCACTGAGTGGTAATTTGTTTTTATACAGGTACTCCATATTACCTGTATTATTAATAATGTCGCAAACGAATTCCTTAGAAAATAAAAAAAAGTAATGTGTGAAACTGTTGAAGAGAGACGGGAATTTTGAGTGGAAAATTCGTTTGGCCTTGCTTCGTAAACTGGCGTAGTCACTATGACTAAGGATTTTGCTTCCTAATTTGTTTTGTCTTTTTGCAGTTTAAAATTCGCACGAAGTTTGTTGTCTCGTTAAAATGTGGGTTCTTTTCCGCATACTTGATTATGTTTGATCTTATACGATACGCTAACTGCATACAATTTCTAACAGGAATCCAAGTGATTTTGACATTTTAAAATTTCTTCTTACGTACTTGGGAACACACATGATACGACTTTTCGATAATCATGATTTAAGCAGTTGGTCGCAAAGAGGATACATATATTACGGAGTACATAACCACTATGACAACATAATGGTTGTGTACTCTTTTGTCGTATGTAAAAGTCACTCAATATTATAGATATTTGTATACCGCAGATCAAGTATTAAGATTTAATCAGATGTCGATTAATTAATATTTTAATTTATTTATTTTCTTAATTTAATAAGTAGGTAGTTAGTATAAGACGCGTTTATGTTAAGTTTAATTTATAGATACTATTCTCTACGCCTACAATATGTTTAATCATGTCATAACTGTATTAATTTAATTTTATACCGAATGAGAAATACAATTTTACAAACAGAGTGATTTTTTTCTTTTAAAAGTTGTTATCTTAACCTTTTGATTCGTTGAATCTATAAATATTATTTTACATCAATCATTCATGAAATACCATAGGTTAATATACCTACCCGTATTTCAGGAGGTTTATTAACCTATAGTATTTCGATAGAATATTATATATAACTTAAATGCAACCAAATATCAATTAAAACAATCATTGTTTAAAATACCTGTGCCTGAATAAAATAATACTTGAACGGTTCCAGCACGTGATTGTTGTTGCACGTAGGCATGATATGAAAACGAGTAGACGTTCGTGGTATATATGTCGAGGAAGTCAAAACCATCGTCATCATCAGCATTTACCACGGGTCACCACACACGGTTTTACGCCTTCCTCGTTCTACCGCTTCTAGCTACCTTTTTAGTCTTCGGTCCAGTAGGATGGAGGTCATCCCATTGTCTCCTCTCAAGATCGCGCTTGCCTCAACGTCATTTTGTATTGCGACTGACATGACTTGTCGACATTTAAAAAAATGTAGAGGATTTCATTTATTCAAAGGAGAGCCAGGTTCAGATCAATGATCAAATCAGATTAGAGTAATAGGTAAAAAATCGATAGCTGAAAGAGGTATGGTATTGGCTGGGTACATCTTAGATGCAACATTGCAGGAATGGCGACCTAACACTTGAAAAACAATGAAGATACAGGGCACAGGTAAATCTAAATAAATAGAATCTAAATAGAAGTGGTACGAGACCGTGGAGCAAATATAAATATCTATGTCCATGACTAACTATGATGATGAAGGAAAATATGAGATATAAAATATTCTGGGTGAATTCACAAGGATCGCAATGTGGATTATTTGTTACAGGAATAGGTAATTAAATATTATGTTAAGATTTTTTTTTAAAAAAAAAGCTACACTATCGCATTAGGTTTAAGTATTCTGTAATGATAATGTTAGAATAAGAATATAAATAAATAAATTAAAAAAAAATGGTTAGGTACCTAGGTAATTATTGCCATTTTGTCCAACACATTTTCTACAATTTAGCAGTCTGTTTATACTAGCAGTAATTGAAGGAAAATCGGCTAAGTATCAAGACGAGGCAATTTTCACTTGATATTACAAAAGCAAGTTAGTGTCATTAAATTCTTAAAGCGTCCATTAGCAGCATAACCGTAAGTGAAACGTAGAGTTATTAAAGCATGTATGATAACTATTTATCATGGCTAAAAAAAACTTGTTCCTTGACCTTACTAATAACTTTTGATTACATACTGGAAAACCTCTGGCGATAAATAGACGACCGATCCGTAGTTAGAAAGTTTGCGTGCTTCATAATAATCACAAACGTCTGTTTATCTTTTTAACAAGCATTTGGAGTTTTGTTCTGCGCAGTGGTGTGCGTGGTTCAATTCATTTGTCGCTGTACTCACAGTTGCAATTTACATTTACTGTCTTTGCAAAGAGATATAATATAAATGGACGTTGCTTTCCGTTTCCGCGTTGGCTTTCTTGACACATGGATCATTTGTTTAAATTTCTATTCTACCTAACTGCTTACCTAGAGTATTTACAGACGAACTGTTCTTCTAGTAGTTTGCGCACTAAAATTGCGTCAACCGCATACAAAGTCGATCGGAGTTTCAGTGCATTTAAGTCATTCAGAATTTATTTTTAGTGTTTGTTATTGCAAATTTGTTATTTAATAGAACTCATCAAAGCCACAATTTACACCTTGCTAAGAGTTATGTTATCAAAAAAGGTTCAGTAGCACGGAGTTTGGAAATTGGCAATAGAGTACCTGCCCGGTTATTATCAGTTATTATTATAATTGTAAAAGGCAGCCCTCGCAACTGAGCAGTATCAGACTATGCTCTTATTCCCACTTTTTCATGAGAGTAGTGCCATCCAGTGCCATGCGCCACCAGTGTGATTACCGATTACGATGATTTAAGATTGAATGACGTTCAGATAGATCTACGATAAACATATTCAAATGCAGGTTTAAGTATTATATTTATATAATTTTAACTAGCGGATGCGGGCAACTATACGACAGCTAGAATTTATGATATTCCGTGAAATTAAGCAATTTTCCCGCGGTGTGTTCTTCAGAAAGCAAGCGTAAAATATAAAGTAAATTTAACGTTGTTAACTTAAAAATAAAGTTCTTACATAAAAACATTCATTCCCTATTTCACCATAACAATTGAGGTAACATTTTCATAAACTGTTAAAAGAACTAGAAATTCGCTTTTTTAACCAAAAACTATTCTCATACAAACTTCTCTTTCTTTCCCCTACTTAAACCTCTTGAGATTTAATTTTATATAAATCTTTCTTAATATTATATATATTCTTAATATAAACTTTTCTCATTCTGAGAGGAGACCCGTACATTGTAGTGGGCCGGTAATGGGTTGATGATAATGATCCCTCAGGGTCCTTCGAAGAATATTCTCTCAAAATTTTAAATTGCTGCGTACAAGCTTTATTGGTTGTCTGTCAGGCAGTCTGGACATTCGCACATAGAACCCAGCCCATGATAATAAGTAGGTAACAGCCCCCGCTTGCGTGGGATTTGAATCCTAAATGAGATCAAGAACTATCTCGGGTTAACAAAGTATCCAGAATACCTATCTCTATTTTAAATTGCATAATAGTCAATTTAGCATAGTAGTAACAAAAACACAAAAAGATAAATTGACAAACAAATTTTCTTATCTAGGTATAAACAGCTTTTCCAAGGACATGTAAATCTTTCCAGGATTCATCAATCCATAGATACCTGGGACATCCAACAGGAGATTTTTTTAATTGACGATCAATACACGACACGATCCTGTCTAGGTGCCCAAGCTAAAGGATTCGCGCCGATTTGGTTTCTCCAATAATGTTGGAACTCTTGAGCAGGAAGGTAAAAAAGTTTGACTTATGATTAACCGGAACAAAACGGAATATCTTCGTATGAAAAGGTTTCAAAATATCGGAAAAGACCGGTACGGTATTAAAAATAGATGTGAGGGACATACACGGGAGTAGGCCAATATACGAATTTCGAATACTTCGATACTAATTGTAGGGATGATGAAATTCATACCTGCATCCAGAACGCCTTAACATACTCGCCATAAGATTTTTACGTCCAGGATAATCAGTCCGCCTCTATAAAACTGTGTTTAGATCGGTGAGTCATGGACTTTAACGCAGAAAGAGGAAAAGAAGCTCTTAGTGGCAGAGAGGTAGATATTCTGGAAAATCCCGGGACCGACTTGGCGCGATGACGGCGGCTGGAGGCTATGGAAGAATCGTGCTCGGCCCGCTTGTATTCAATATACGTAAGCATAATATCTATAAGCATGAAGGGATTGTATCAAAATTCCGCTTTAGCTTTATTTCATAGGAACTGTGCATTTTTCTGCAATGAAAATAAAGATCACTCTCAGCCTCGTCAACTGCAACTATACAATAAAATAGACGTAAATTGGTTGCTATTGCTCTTTGATTGACGGCCGACTGGCGCAGTGGGCAGCGACCCTGCTTTCGGAGTCCTAGGCCGTGGATTCGATTCCCACAAGTGGAAAATGTTTGTGTGATGAACATGATTGTTTTCCAGTGTCTGGGTATTTATCTGTATATTATAAGTATTTAAATGTCTTATATTCATAAAAATATTTAACAGCTACCTTAGTACCCATAACACAAGCTACGCTTACTTTTGGGCTAGATGGTGATGTGTGTATTGTCGTAGTATATTTATTATTATTATTATTTATCGACATACCAACAAATACTCTATAAAATTAACAATAACGATAGAAGCTCGACAGTGTGGTTAATAAAAACGTAATACAAATTAGTAGGTACGTATAACCTAAAGAGGTAGATCCTTCATTTATTTTATACCTACCTCATTATTTTGATTAATGATTGATAAGCTTGAAACATAATTTTAATAGTTAAGCCAGTAAGTAGTGGGCTCCTAGTAGGTAGGTAGGTATTGTTTAACACCTTGTTTCATTCACACCTATGAACAAAGAACCAAACATCGTATAGATCTTTAATGATGTCGTTCCCGTAATCATAAGCAAGTAATGGTATTCGTTAACACCTTTAGGCCGTTGATTAAAGCCTAATGTGTTGCGTTACCGCCCGCAAAATGAGTTATTAGCAGAGCTAAGATAATTATCACTACGTTCACGACCTGATCATCAGTAAGTGATCAATTATAGATTAGTTACAACACAACTGTATTCACCAGGAAACCAATATTTAATATTACTGCAAATATCCTGAATGGAGTAAGATTTGCCTATAGGCATAATGTTTCGCCCCCTACTGAAGTAGATATAATTAATTATATATCGATTGTTATTATTATTATTATTGACACGTTAAATGCATATGATATAAACGTATTTTTTCCTTGGCTAAGTGTTTTAATTTTAATTGAACAAAAGTATAAAAACCGGTTGAGAAATTTTTAAATCTAGTCATACAATTCGGACGAAAGTTAATTTACATTTTACGTAGCCGTTTGGATACATGTTAAAAGATAACTCGATAACTTGTCTTTATTCGTTTTAACTAAATAATGCAATGCTACTCTATGTCTAGATTATTTCAAGAATATAATTGTTACTTTACACAGATTTGTTCAATTTTATAAATAAAATCTATTTTTAGGCATCCATGATACGACAAAATCTAATAGTATAACTACTCCTCAATGCAAACTGTAACCAAAGTAGTTAGTTATAAAATAAATACTATAAATTTATCTACTTTACTTATTAATAAATAGTTTATAGTATAGAAAACCAGTTCATCAGGTTAAGTAATTATAAATTTGATACGGATATAGATCCTGATCCAAATTTAAATATTATGTTTATAGATAATGGTTAGTGATCGATGATAATCGTACATAAACTACCTACTTATAATTTATCGATGTAGAGTCTGCTGTTTGTGGTAGTAAGCTTAATTTTATATGCTCTAATAGTATCGAATTACTAAATCACACATCTCTGAAGATTATTACTACTTATAGCCTCAGCGATTTGGGTGTGGACTGAAATTGAGAAGGTCAAAGTCGGACTACAGGTACCCATTCCTAGCTCTAGCGACGCTTCAACAGCGAGTGACCTGCAATTTATAGTCACATTTAATATGTGACAGTAAATATATATGTGTATCTCATATTATAAAAAACAGAAACTGAAGTTATTCTCCGATAAACTAGGAACTAGTTGTTCTAATATTCCTTTTATGAAAATCTTCGTTAACCAATCAGTCCAACAGCAGTTACGTTTTTCATTTCCTATCTCCGGTTTTATATGTACCCGAAAAGACTTCTCAGAAAAACCCAAGACTCACAAACATTTTTATTAGTAAGATCCGGGAATCGAACCTACATCTTAATTCTTATTTTTACATGCGATGGACTTTCCATCGAGGCAGTTAGACTTACTTAAATTCATATAATGTTAAAAAACCAAAAACAAATAGCCTTGTTTGGTTTTCCGAATGTCGTATTTTTATAGGTGCCAACACCTTTATGGAATGAAGTCGGCATAAACAATGAGTGGAAAGCGGTTACTTACGTAGGTAAATCCATCGGAAGCGTTGTCGATAGGATCGTTCTGGCCACAATGCAGCTAATTACGATGTGAGGCCGCCGAGGCCGGAACCCGGCCGAAACAATGCTCGAGACCTGCTATCTGTTTTTATATGTGCCTTTTGTTCACTTGTCTTACTTTTATCACAATGGAATTAAGCGAATTATTTATATCATCCATATACGAACTGTGATTTGTAGCCGTGATTCGCTCTATGGTTTTGCTGAGTTATGATATGATGTGACACACTGACATATAATTACAGATGTCCATTTATGTTTATAGTAAATTTTTTCTTACCTAATAGGGCTATAATGTATCAATCTAACATGTAGTTTTTTTTAATCTCACAGCTATTTAAGAAATCCTTTTAGTTTCATTATATTATATCATATCTATTCATCCGTATAGCGCAGTTATTTTACCTTCAGTTGTAAAACCAGAAGTTTGCACATCTATTTGTTAACTACAGTATAGAATCGAAATAAAAATCGTGAAAAAAAATAAATTTTGGACTTCATGAATATTATAGTGGCTTATTTACGTGCGTGAAACTTCATTTTTAACTGATAAACAACTATTGTAAAATTTAACCAACGCTGGTGTGTTATCAACTAGTAGTAATTATAAAAAAATATATCTTTAATACAATCGAGGGTAGATAATATACAGGTAGTTGCTATGTGTGTGTGTGTATTTGAGTAACTCCTGCATTTGGAACAAACTCTACGAGAACAAAATTTTACTTTTTAGTTGGTATATACCTTATGATGTGATCTACCATGCGGTTACACTGACGAGTTATGAAGAAGTAAATTTCCAATAGACAATTACCTATCTATAGAAAATGTCGGGGAAAAACGTGTTTGATTAACGGTACCTATACTTATGTGTCTTATGGCGGAGGTCCGTGTAAATAACAGGGTTCCGGTTGGCTTAAATGTCAAGATAAGTACTCTGAACAGTCTTTGTTACTTTGTGATTTTTTGTTTCTTTAGTATTATACTTACAAAATGTTTGACGTGAAAACAACAGACCCCAAAGATAATATTTGCAGGGTTAATGGGGTTGAAACTGTTTTACGTAATGTATACTTATTTATATTTATAAGTTAAATTCTCTCGACAGCAACATATTATCAAAATATGGGAACGCAATTTCACAATAAGGTTTTCTTGGTTATTTATTAAAATTTTGGGATAAAATAAAAACAACTAATTATTTTGGTGTTTAATTTTAATTAGGCAACTAAAAATTGAAAAATAATGGGAATGGAAAATGCACGGAGCGGCCACGTAACGTTTTAGGTCAAGTTTTAGTCTGCAACGTTCTGAAATCGAATTCGGTGGTATGTTCTTAAGTCATCAGGATTCGTTTGAACGCAATCCTCGCGCCATCATTACGCCCCCATATCTTTGTTAGAAGTTGCAATTTGGGTATTCTTAAGTACTTAGGTATTCTTAGGTACTACGGTATTCTGCCACTTCTTATTTGTTTCAGTTTATAATCTCGCTGAGACTGTCCATATATCCAGGGCCTCAAAGTATTCTACATCTGCCTATTTTTTTGTGCCTACGAGAGCGATCCTCGGGTGCTTTTTGGCGGGACAAACAGTATTTCATGTTCGCTTTCTGGATGCAAGCTATCTCTGCGCCAAATATAGTCAAGATCAATGCAGTAGTCGACATCTAGGTAAGACACTACTGAGACGAAGTTGGTCCTTTGTTTAAGAATTTGGTTTAAAAAAGTTAAGTGTAAAATAGCCCAGAACATTTTGTTTAGATTTAGACTTACCTTAACTTAATGCCTCGAAACTTGCTGACTCTGTCAGCTGATTCAGAATGAATCTGAATTAATTGTTTCAAATATTAAGTTGCCCTTTTAAACAAAGAGTGAAAGATGTTATTTTAAGTAACGAGAGAAATAAAAAGTGAATGTAATTTATATTATAAAAACATTTTATTAGCAAACTTAAGTAGGAAAGTAAAAAATATAAGAAATTCAATACAAAACTGTAAATGTGTAAAAATTATGGTAGCTACATAGTTCATTTATTACAAAGAGCTTACTGATACTGATAATACCAGATTAATGGTCTATAGATGATGACTATCATGTTATCTTCTGCATTTGAAAGGGATCTTCTTATTTTATACTGAGAGTATTTCGCAAAATTTTGACCTCAGAACGTCACTTTCTTTTTGATGAATGATGTTAAGTAGTAAAACATTAGTATAAGTGACATAAGTAAATACTATTTTAGACTATGGAAAAGATTAATTAGGTTTGTAAACATAAAGATAGATAAAAATGCAAAAGATATACATGATTGCATAAGTTGTGCATTCGGAAGACGATAATACTTTTTACAGTGTAAATAAGAACCGTATCACATAAACTGCCGGTAGTTGAAGCTAAACATATAGTATAACAACATAATTTATGATTTCATGAAAAACTAGATGTCAATAACTTCAACTGCCAGCAGTACACCATTCGATACATCTGTTTCTTTCGATCGTTAAATTGGCCCTGTGTTAAAAATACTTTTGTTTTATATTCTACAATGGTCAAAAATGATTTTTATAGCCTGTGGCTTGTAGTAAATAGATAAGAGGTGGTCTAAAAGTGTAAAATATAGCGACGCATCACATTAGCAAACGCATCGATTAGTTTATCATTTTATAATACAGGGTCTGCTCTTAATTTGATTTTACGATCGAATATCTTACTGCATTATCTTGCAACTGCAATTGTATCAATAAACATACATTAGCAAAAATCACAGCTCGGGTTAATCAAAATAAAATTACCTTTTCATTTTTCCATTTTCGTCTTATTCGTAATTCTATAAATAAATAATAAAAGTATTGTACAGGACGGCTTCAGTTTAACGATAAAGTGGACATTATTAAAATAAGATTTTCCGATCCACATATTGAGCAAAATGAAAATTCCAAATAAATAAAATTATATTTACAAGGTGCAGGCAATTCTTCTGAGAAACACTCGGAAACGATACCATTAGACCTCCACGACGTCCTCAAAACTAAATTTCTACACAAAATTAAATTATTCTTACATCAATTAATAATAGAAATCTTATAAACAAGAAATTATTAATAAAATCTAATAATCAACTCAGGAACAAATGCAATAATAATCGATCAAACTGAAAAAACCTTTTCAAAGACGTAGGTAGGTACCTACTCAAAAAACCAACATAATTTAATATATTACATGAATATATTAACAACCATATATGCAATCGCATAATATTATATTAAGGTAGCCATAGTTTCTTATAACTAATTGGTAAATCTCTCAAAAGTTTCTTAATGCTTACAATATAATATCTATAAATTCGCTAACATTTCAAATACCATCTAATGAGATACAAGAGAATAAATTTACGTCACAAATTGGTTTTCGTCTTCAACCTGTTACATATATTTACAAATAATGAGTATTGTTAAAGGAATTTCCTAAAATTCTTAAAGACTATTTTAAGAGTAGGTCGTAAATAAGACAATTTCAAGCACTCACAAGTCTCATTAATAATTTCTCAACGCGAATTAATAATTCTAAACTCAAAACTCGAAGCTGCAAAAATAGTAGCTGTTTCCTACTGCAATTGGTACAAAATATTAGTTGATTGTTTATAAGTGATAAATACCTTTTACATTTTATACAACCTTTAAATAACCAGTCATTCAAACAACGAACTATTAATAGACAAGCTTATTTTAAATTATTAATCTCGAATATTTAAACAGGCTAAAATAGGGTAAAGGCATATAAATATATGCATTATTTGATCATACAGTATTACTTAATGTAAATCTTATATTATTTTGTTGTTTTTATTATAGTCTTTCAGTCACATAGAAACTTTGACAGGCAGTGTTCAGTAACTAAAATAGGTAAGTACGTAACTTTCTATACATAAGATCTTGGCAAGAGCAACAGACTGATTATGTTTATAGAAGAAATGCCTTAAGTTTAAAACATATGAGTATCATTTTATTCTAGCACTTGAAATTATAACGTAAAAGTGACAAGTGACGTAAAAAGTGTTTTTATCTGAGTATTATTTTAAAGGGAAATCTTTACCATGGGCTGGCATATTTTTTGAATGGAGTTATGTTAATTAAGTTATTAAATCATAAAAAAAATACGATAACACTATAATATTTATTCCGACCCGAGATTCTGTTTCCGCGTCGCAATATTAAACTGCCTGAATTATATTGGCCGTCAAAAAACCTCTTTATATTGCAAAACAAAATAATGTGAAGACTTTATAAGCTTATTAGTAGCAAGATTTAACAAAAAAAAAACCATATACACCGATATCAAAGAGAGAGATACCTAGATAGATAAAGGTTTAAATCATTGCAATTAAATAACAAATCTAGGTAATAAGATAAAGCTAAATTTGACGCCACGCCGATACGCTATTATAGCTGTGTCACGACTCGATACCTATTATAAAAGAACTACATTTCCTGTTAAAGAGGTCGTTCAGATCAATTTAATATTTTTTTTTCATTTATGATAAAATATGCTTCGTAATCTCCTAATGAACTATTAATACAATAAAATTTATAATATTATCATTGGTCGTTTATAAATTATAAATTAGTATGCATGCATGATTGAGAAAGTTGTTTTTTTATTAAATTGGTTAGCCATTAAAAATTTCTTTTAGAATTATTAAAACTGTTAATGATTTTGACTTAAAAAATGTTGATTGGAGTAACCGTGTAGATTTGCCTAGTTTAGGTATTATATCAATCTATAGTAGTAGTGTATGTTTTGCCATTATTTATAATAGGTACTAAAACACAGCAGGGCGCGGTGCAGTAAATAATATCAGAAAGGAACAAAGAAAGGCCAATTTGTTCGATGAGAAAGGGAGCACAATTTTAAACACAGCTATTGAAGCAACTCGTATTTGAAATTTATAGCAATTTGGGTGCAATCAGGCCTCTCCCAATATCAGACGAAAGATTTAATTTGAAGAGCAAGTAAGCCTTCACCGCACTCTTCAATGTAGAGACTATGTAACAGTCTATTAGATTGTATCGTACATAGTTATAGGATTAATGCGATTAACATAAGAGCAGATGAAAATAAATAAATATAAAATTGGTATACTCGTATTTGTAATATTTATTGTGTAATAGAATCTTTAAAAAAACAGTTTCTCGGGTCAAAATGCCGCTTTCATGAGTCGATAAGAGGCAAAATTATCAAACTAATAGCGAGCAGTATAGAGATACGATAGTCAAGCGGTGAAAGATAGTTGGTACTGAATGCTCGTTCTTTTACTCTGTTTTGTTTTTATTATTTTTTAGAAAGTTTGGTCGGCCGCGCCGCGAGAGAAATTACAGTGCGGCCAAACTATTGATAATCCAAAATTTGTTCATCATTGTAGGTTACTTATCTGGTTACTAAATAGATAGAATTTTCTATTAAAATTCACACATATATATTCACGCGATTGTTGTTATTAAAATATTAACAGTTCTAGAGTATGAACACAACCTTTATACATATACAATATAATAATACTTGTGATGTGTGTATTTGACATGACTAATTATGAAGGATGGAAGAGTATGAATAATCTCGTAATTAAAACACTTAATTGTACCTGTTTATAGCTAAAACTAGCTAAAGCTAAAAGTAATCGGTAACGGGCGGAGTTACATACAAATTAACAAGCATGATAACGGCCGAGAATCTTCTGACACATTCTCTTTTACACTTTCCTTAACTGTCTAAATTACTAATTTATTTAGCACCTTACCAAATTCTTCTGTGATATTTCAGCCTTTATGTATTAGATTATAAAATACAATCGCTCTCAGTCTGAACTGATTGTTCAATTTTTGACTATATGAATGTGAACGGGAAAATTCGTCGAGAGCGGTTACCTCTGTTTGGTGGGTTTAGAGGCGCCATTAGCAGCCGCAGTTTTCTGTGCGATGTGAGTCTGATAGTGCTTTGCGAGATGCGCCTTTTGTCTGAAACTCTTACCACACAGGGAACACGTAAAAGGCTTCTCACCTGTATGCGTCCTCACGTGCACGTTAACTGAGTACTTATCTTTAAAACCCTTGGAACAAATAGAACAATAATGCAAGGATCTTTCTTTCCTGACACCATTTGACGTAGATGTGGCCGGCTGAACTGCTGCACCTGATGGTGATTGAGTCGTAGGTGGCGAAGTTTTACTAGGTGGTCTTCTATGTTTTTTTCCAATTTTAGTACTAGATACCGTTGGGGAAGCGGTTACTATTTGCAAGTGTGGTAACTGAACTTCACCAGCAGGAATCATAGTAACTAATTCACCGTTGACGTGATGAATATTATATATACTGCGAGTGGGATCAATTGGCTCCACAGTACAGAAAGGTTGAACTGATTCACCTAATTCTGTTGCTATCCGTTTTAATTTTTCGTAATCATCGGGATAGCTGGAATCGAGCTGTGATAGTATTATGTCATCTACACTTTGCGTTGAAGTTGGATTTTCACAATTAGTGACAACAGCGGCAGTAGGTTCTTCTAATAATATTGAAATATTAACATTGCCGTTTGGTGGCCCTATAGCCATTAATAAATCATTTTCTGTGTCCTTGCTGTCCTGATACATGGATGGTACATCTGTTTTATTGTTATTGTTTATAATAACTCTTTTTAACTCTGTTTCAGCGTCAAGTTTAGTCACAGCATTTTTAATTATTGTACTATATCTAACAAAGGCTTTTCCTTGCAAGGCACTCCGGAGTAAAGATTCATTTGATTCGGTATTCTGATCAGTTAATTTCCAATCATTATTGTTATTATTATATTCGACTTCTAACATAGTGGGGGTTACAATGATTGGACTATGCGTAGACTCATCTTTTTTATCATTGCTTTGATAATCATTTTCATCATAGCTGAAAGGTTCTATTTTAACTAAACTGCTTGTACTAAGTTCTGTGCTCGGATTTTGTGAATCTCCATCTTCGTAACTAAAACTTTCTACTTTAGGTAACGTATTAAGTGAGTCTTGGCTGAAGTCATTAGGGAATCCGTTCATATTCAATATTGTTTCAAGATCTAAGGAAGGATTTTGTTCCATATCCGTTGGACTGGACATGGACACATCTTCTTCTTTGCCCCAATAGCGGTTGGTATTTGTTTCATTGATGTCTTGGTTAAGAACTGTTAGTGTATATATTTGTCCGTCTGTATTATTACTTATTAATTTATTCGAAATAGTAGTGTCAGTACATGCATGTGTGTTCATTTCATTTTCTTGGCTCCAGTAATATTTGTTTAGATCTTCTAACATAGCCGTATCTATCCGATCTCTATCTCGGTCTACATTCCATATGGAATCGAAACTTTGCAGAGGATTAGAGGTTGTGGCAGCAGTGTTGCTGTTTGTAGTGGATGACTGTACGCCGGTTACACTAATTAAACTATTATTGTTCTGTTCCTTAGGTTCTTCCGACAACAAAGGGTTCGATCTTGAATCAGGCGATTCCATAAACACATTCACAGATCGCATTTGTTGTTTATACTGAGCATCAGTTACTTCATTAGAGGTCACGAATTCAAAAAAATCCGACTTTGACAATTCTGGTGCAGTGGCCGTCATGACTACCGTTTATATAATTTAACCGAGGAGGATTACTCGGCACAGTTTTTATCCAATATAGTTACATTAAGCAATCTCGTACCGTTGTCAGTTATTTTTGTACTAAAGTAAGTTAATCTAAGTTAAAATGAGTTACTTTTATAACCCGGTATGACTTGTACTTTGATTGGCAGTCGCTTGAGCGTCGGTAACTGATAGTGTGAGAAGACGTAGATTGGGGTGCTAATTAAAAGTGCACAGTGCACTCAAACTAATAGGCGGACCAATCGAATACTGTGAAAACTTGATCCGAACGTTCCTTTTTCCCATTATTCACCCCAACCCCGCACGCTGCTTACGAAGGGGTTTAGTTCTTCACAGTAACTGCACGTTGACTAATATTTTCATGTTCCATTATATTGATAGAAGGTGGCCACGAGTCCTGAAGATAGTCTTCTTTAAGATCTGTAATAAAATAAAAAATATACTGTAAGTTTAATTAATTGGACACAGAAAAAATTGTTTTAAAAGTGGGCATGTTTTGTTAGCACAATTCTAGGCAATTTTTAATTTTTTTTCTGTTAAGTAACTTTTTCTGTCATTTTGTCTATTTGAGTCTTTAGATCTCGTATGAAACAAGGGCGAACTAGTCACGCGGAGTGCCACAACAAGCCACTAAAAGGGCATGTGTTGACTATAGACTGCTTTTTCAGCACCGCTTTCCAAATAAATAAATAAATAGCCATATAACTTCTTTAGATTTAATAGAGAGAAACGAACATACGTTGCGGTTTGTTATTCTAATTATTATTATCTAAGCATTCGTTGCATTCTTCATTTGACTTTTCCTCGTACCGAGTTGTAGTTTAAGTTCTTATGTAACCACCGAAGACGAAAAAATAACGTATGATGGTTCTTTTTTTTACTGGGCGACACAAAGTTGTTGATTCTTCAACTTTTTCTATTTAGTTAATAAACTAGATAAATTGGAGTCTCTAATGTTTGAAAGCAACGTAACTATTGCAATGATCATGAGAGATTTACCATTATACGTTGACGAGTTCCATCCGAAAATCTTTATCAGATTAGATGCTCATGAAATTAAAATTGACCAAAAACAATAAGGATGAGCCGCACTGTATCTATAAATGACTCTACTGACTGACTAACGAGCTTGATAAATAGATCTGACGAGATGAAATATTCGGGATAAATTTTTCCCCCACCGTGGGGCCTCTATTATAATCTATCTGGCACCTCCTCATCGATACCATTAAAATGAGCTCAAAGACGCTGACGTCTCTGTGAGTAACTGAGTGGTTGTATATTCCGCAGACTAGAACTCTAGTGTAGAGTACACTAGGGAATACCACCAACGGATGAGGACACCAAATTTAAATAATCAGGTCGAACGTGAAATTTGCCAACTTTCACCAATCGACAGTTTATAAAAATAGGAAATGAGCTGACGATGGCAAGCGCCCAAATATATTTTCATGGATTATTGCTAAGAACAATCTCAGTACATCAGCATCAAACAGAAAAAAACGGATCAAAATTTGCACATTCGTTTAAGAGCCACGATGCCACTGACAGACACATAGTCATGTTAATCTGTTAAACTACGTATATATACTACTACGTACTACTACGTATATAACGCGGACGTTTTGCGTGGGAGTCTTACTGCGAATCATTTGAATTGGTTTTGATTCATAGGAGGTATGGAGATGCGTATAATAGAGACAACCCGTGAAAAAATGTGACATTTAGAAAAAAACTTTCATGTTGAACAAAACAGACAACAATATAGGCATGTTGTTTTTTTATTTTTACATCGACTAGTCTACTCCAATTTGCATGCCTTCTGTATTTGATAGCGAAAGTAAAAAGTATGGAGATGGTTTCATGACGTTGCATATTAGTAATAATAAAATAGTATTATTTTTTTGGAACGAACCAACATAATTTGTTGTTTTAATCGGTGTTTTTTTTTATCACTTTTTTTGTGTATTTTATAATTCGGTGTTTCCATTTTGCGTATTATTACACGTAAAGTGAGAAAGGTATGTCAAACGACACGACGAATTGGAGCAAGCTGGCCGACCGAAACACATCGTATAATATTACATCTGTTAACTGATACAACTATAACGCGTTCATATATTTCTTAGAAAGAAGTGTATATAGAAACATATTTAAATCAAAGTGTATTCAATTGGCAATATTGCTAAAAAATAAGGTTTGGCAGGGCACCACTAATCTTTACCGTGTAGTGAATTAGGGCGTAGTAAACTTCTAATCCAAGTTGACGATTTTCCATTTGCTTACAATGTCTCTCACCAAAAGGTAATCGTAGTCCAGTTTTTTATCGATTAAACAAATATACTAAACATGAAACCAACAAAAAAACTATTAAAATGAGATGGAGGGAATAAACTTAATTTATCTTCATCTCTCTTCATATGTAGCCTATTAATTTTACACTACTGTGAACAGGCATATCATAGGAGAAAGAGAATTAAAGCAAAGACGCATGCCGTGTCAGAGTCGGAAACTCTGTTGCTACTCAAGTTGACGCATAGTCAACCTGAGGTTCAACTATTTTTTCGTGAAGATCTTTCGAAGAGATAAAGCATGAAACTGATTACATTCTGAATTATTATTATTATAAACAGTATACTTTTGGACCATCACTGGTTTACCAATATCACGCATTGAAGTCAATAGTTTTTTTTAAATAAATATGTATTCTTAGCTCGTAGTTTGAGTTTGCTCCTCCCATCTTCCTTCTCTACCTCTTTCATGCTGACTACTAGCGAGTGGGTACAAAAATCCCGGCTATACATGAATCGCGCAATCGCATATCTACAAAGGGGTTTTTGAAAGAAGTAGGAAAAGAATAACTTCTGAGTTTCTGAATCTCTGCTGATAGAGATTTGAAGTTTCAGAAGTGCATATAAATAACTAATTTTTTGAAGTGACATGTGAAATAAATTCCCATAAAAAGACTATAATCTATATTTTAACCAAGGCAACCTATAAATAAAACTTTTTAAGCATAAGTAAATACGTACTTTCAAATAAAAGTTGTCATACCTTTGAGAACCGGCGCTGGAATATGTTATTATTTATCATTTGACCTCCTGCTCTTTACTATATGAAATTACTATCCACGGTTAATTATTATCACCGGTGTTGCGGCAACATCAATTTACTACTAATACCTACCTAATATATTTTTGTTATCCTCTAAGCTTGCTACATAGTTAGAGGTGAATTAAGTTTTATGTACTACGTATCATAAATTAATCTATTTACTCTGGCAAGTAACATGAGACTGAGGATCGTAAAATTCAAAGTTTAATCAATAGTTTGCGTCATTGCGACACAAAAGTATTTAAAACTTAATAGTGTACTTTGCGTCATTACTGCGATGAGTTAAGACTGTAGTACTTTTGCGTACCTACGTAATGCGAGAGTTACTTGAATAATGGTAGAGTTTAAGAGTCTGCAACATGATGCCATATAATTCGTACTTGTCTAGTCTAACGCCCAATTTTATTAATTAATCTTATCAAAAATGTTCAAATAGCAAATTTTATTAGGTAGTGCTATCCCTATATACAAGGAAGAGTAGGAAAAGGGTAGCACTACTAAATTCAATGGCTTGTATGACTAACTAAAAACTGACTTAAAAAGTCTGCAAAATATTAGATATATTCCACTTTTGATGTTATTTTACACTTTCTAGTTATTTCGATTGAATTAATATAATTCTTATCCCAACGTTAAAAAGATTTAATATATCTACATCGTATTTTGTTTTGTTTATTCTTATCCTCAGTAGTAGAGTAGTAGAGTTAATAAAAGATTAACCGCCGAGCCTGTCTGTCTATGCATCTGTGCTTTCCATGGATGGATTTAGCTGTAAGCGGTTATTTGCTATAGGTAAGCATGTATCCTTCTAGGCATGTTCTTGATCCTAAATAACCACTTTCCTGAAAAACCAAGTTATGAGATATGTGTTAGAGTCAGGGTGCTAAGAAAGATGGATTTTTTAAATTTATAATATTGGATTTATGTTACCCAACGTGTCATATTAAGATGAGAAAGGGACACAAAAAAATTGTATATTTTTATTTACTTACATATTATATTCGTGCCGATTCTTGGTATTTATCAATAAAATCTATATCTCGTAATTACTGCTTCAATATTTATAGACCACAGATATTTTTATGCGAGATATACATACGTTTTTCTTAATGTAATTGCTTTCATAATTCAATATAAAGAAGGAAATAGATTACGAGACTTAAAGAAAAAAATGTTTATTAGTTTAGTGGTGATAAAAAATAATTGAATACGTTTTCTATAAACAAGGATCCTGAAGTTTTATTAAAGTACTATACTGATTCACGAGGTTAAGTCCTATATACCTACCTAATTTAATTTACAGCTTATGTGGCAAAGACTACATCGCAATTCTGTCATGTCTATGTTTTCAGAATGCCATACGACTTAGTGTAAGGCTGGGATTACACCTGTAATTTTTACGATTAATATACTAATGTAAAGAAATTTGTAAGCTGGTTATAGTGACTTACGTAAGTGGTAAGTCACTATAACCAGCTAAGTAAAACTTACAGGTGTAATCCCCGGCTAAAAAAGCGACTACCTAGTTACTTTGTATGCTGTTTGTCGAGCTACCGTATTTCTAGATAATATTTACAATGTTTACTACATTAGTGAATAGAAGATTGAAGTCGGTTCTGTTTTAAAGTCCACTTTAAGCTTTTGACTGCCATATTCCCCTTAAGTAAATGATGGTGTAGTCTCATATAATAGCGTGCCAACCGGATAGGGGTACGGCAGTTATATTACACACATATTCGCAATTGGAGAACAAAGCAAACCAAACTAAGAATCCAAGAGAAATGTATGTGCCAAGTAACCCTTTTTGTCCCTGATACATAGAGTCCTCTTGATTGTCACGGTCTTGATAGGACGATAAAAATTACAATAGTCAGACGGAACAACTGCCCGATTTATTGTATTTTCTAACACGTCGTCTTCTCACAAAATGCATAATTTGGTAGTGACAGTGGTCAACTGATCGCATATTTTGGTTGATCGATTAGGGATAAGTAGCCAACGCTTAGCAATTGTTGGAAAAGTTAGTAATTTGGGAAGCAGATTTATCTGGGTTTCCCGGATTATGGCTAATTAAGCTTTCATTTCACTGTGCCCATATAACAACACCGAAGGTTTAGCGGGTGGCAGCGAGCGTCCACACTGTATGTAGTAATTTGTATACTGTGATGTGGGTTAACGAGCGACGTTTCTTGCGCCACCGCACCGTGCGCCTGCGCAGCGCTCCTCCGACACTAGCAATTGGATCACGACACAATCGTTATGCCACAATCGATGAAAATATCACCATAATCGTTATAACCCTCGTTTACATTTTACGATTTTAGCCACCGCTAATTATGTATTATGAAACTTAAACTTATTTATAACAAAGAGCCTTAAAATGTTAATTTATTTTAATTCGTTTAGCAACTGGAAACGTATCTATCTATTTATGGAGTACCGTAGTCAGACAACAAAATCTTTTAGTTTTTTAGACTCTGTCCGTATGATAACGCCAAAATAAAGGAAAGGCCGTACTTTAACATTACATTATTAAACATAGGGCCAAATAAAGACGCAATTATATTTATTATAATTTGGATCTACCGTGTTTTGGCATGCAGTAATAGTTTCCTTGAAAGTTTGTTAATCGATTATGACCAGGTTCTAGCAATCAATCTATCTATATATAATTTAGCGTTAATCATTTTAACAGAAAAATATAGTTATATAGAAGTCCTGCACTTTTGCATTACAGAGGTAATCTGCGAAGAGACCTAGATAAATGCTGAACCTTAATAAAACAAAACAAACACAAAGAGTGACCTATACAAAATACTCGGCACTACACTCCTTCCACTTGACCTTTATTAGATGCAAAAAACCTGGTACCTCATTTCGATTTTGACATTAGACACTAGGCGGACAAAAAACGGCATCACAAAGCAATTTTCTTTGGTCTACTTTAAGCTTTGAATATTCTTACATACTTCATTCGTATTGGCATGAACAGAAAAATACTTTGTAATGTCATTGTCACGATTCACTAAATTGTCGGAATGTAAGAATTATTTTTATTTAATTATTGCGACTTCGAGATTCTCTGTGTCTGATTCCTGCGTTATAAACATTTGCCTAAAATTCACAAATGACTGGACAAATAGAAAGATGCGACGGCTTTAAAGACCATTTTACAAAACGTATGTTTGTTTTATGGTATCGTATAATTTTATTGATCATATATATGTACACTTAATAAGATAAATATAGTTTATCAGTTATGATGATGATCATGATTGTGATGGACACTACAAGTTCTATATTATCTCATATAATTATTATTACACATATTAAATAAGATTTACTACATTATCTATCTGCCAATTCCCTACCAGTTATAAAAAGTATGTTAAAGGAACATAAATCTACTCTGCTGTATCACTTTATACGTGTTCCCAATCGTAATCGAAACCGTAAACGAGTAACATGACTCCAGCGAGTCTTGTGCGTTTAACTATAACTCTAACAGCTTGGCTCGTAATAACTTATCTTGCAATCACACTATAAACAAAATACTTGACTAACTATTGGTAATTTAGGAGTGCTGGATATATCTCGTTATCTTAATTAACACAGAGCCGCATGACCCGAATAGGTACTACAATGTTCCAATTTATCTTCCCCGGTGATCGAATGATGTCTACAAATTGTATTGTATTTATTTACTGCAAAAATAAGCAACAATTAATGGTATCTCGATGGAAACGATAGCGTCGCCTGCGACGGTCGTGGGCTCTCGGCGGACGGCGATTTCCTACCGCGATATGAGCCCGACGACAATGCTACGCTTTTAATTGGCGTTCTTACATAGACATGTCTTGCACCGACTTGAGACTGTTCGTTTTCGAAAACGGGACGACGAGGTGCACACTGCACGCGCAGGTGCAACACGAAGCGCGTGATTGGCAAGTAAATTTTCAGTTGTCATTGTAATTTATGTAACTCTTAGTATACCCGTACTATTTGAGTTATTGAGAACCTAAATGCGAATACAAGAAATATAGAGTTTACCAGCAGTAATCTATTTTAAATGCTTACCATTCAAACGTTTAACACGACGATTTACAAGCTTTTACATTTATGGCTGCAAATCTAGAGGTAAAAACGAATTAATAACAAACGTTGATTGATCTATGAAAAACGCGCATTCCATTTGATAAAAAAGATCTCAAGCGCATATCAAAACGTCATCACGTCACTCGATACTCTGCCGCAGTCGAATGACTTGCTCACCTCTGACATTTAGTGAAGAAGATCGCTTGCGTGCCAAACTTTGATCTTTTTCGGACTCGTACGTGTTTCATACGATTCGATGTCAAATTCTTACGATCTTAAGTTCAATAACAGTAAAAGTGAAATTGCGTGGTCGCCTTCGATTCGCGATATCCCAATAAAATAAAAATATAATCAACAAAAGTCGAGATCACTTCAAGCAAGATTCCAGATGGAACTAATGTATTTCTTATGAGTCTTTTAAGTCGAATCGATTTAGTCGGTTCACAATAAAATCTTTATTATATAGATATTATAAGTCTTAGGTATTTTTATAAGTCTTGATAGTGCTGCAAAATTACAATGCTTATAAGCATTTTATCTACTTAATATTCGGTAAAGCGATATATCGTCAGCGATATAGCGTCATTCATACCAGGTCAAAGAAATCGATATCTTAGTCTCACGTTAAAGGTGGAACCAGGTGGATAGTCGTCAAAAGGGAAGGCTATTAGTGCTAGCAAGTTTACATGTCAGTTTCCATATGAACGGGAGAGAGGCTAAATGGCCTGCAGTCCTTAGTGATAAATTCGCAAGGATACACAATGGATTTCTGGCTAATAGAGTTTATAACTTGCGCGTTCGTTTTGTATACCCTTAGTATAACATTTTTATGTTCGCAATGTTTGAGTCACTGTCGTGTGCCGTCGAATTGAAATGGCGCTATTGAACAAAATTCTATACTAAACTAAGATATTTACTTTAAAAATCTTCTGGTAAAATCATTAGCTCTAGAATTGCGAACAAATTTGATCTTTGCAATGACTATAGATTATATTTCACTCTGACGTAACAGTTCGTTTCGATACTCGAAAACGACTACAATTGCAAGCGAACAGATCTCGTTCTAAGGGTACTGGAGTGCGTCGAATCTGACGTAAAATATGGTTGAGTACGTTTAACAGTATTACTGCTCGAGTTTCCCACGCGGCTAGCGGCTTGTCTGCTGGCATTCAATGACTACGCTCCCGTGTATGTATCTACATAAATGAATACCATACCTACTAGAAGTGTAGAAATATCCTTCTGATATTTATGTTCTTACTACGATTACGTCTATGTACCTATACAAATTTTATATTTTTAGTTCGTTTTTCGTTATATTTTCTACGATCTCTTTCTTATCGGTATACTTATAATTTATATTGAAAATAAATATAATACATAGGCATCAACTATAAGAAAAGTCAGTATGAATTCTATAAATATCGGTACTTTCATTATAGATATTTTACTATTTTTTATCTTTATATTATATTTTTAAAACAATTTACTTCTCTGAACAAATTTACTTAATTAACGTAATATGAAATGAAGTTACTTTCTTTTAACTCAAAGATATAAAGCAGTGATAGAAACTGAAATAAATTACTTCGAGCGGAAAACGCGTCAAAGTGCTTTAAAATATGATTTGCTTGATAAGCATCAATCACGATGCTGTGTCGAAATAAGCCAAGATTGTCCTACATCGCAGGTGTACTCGCAAAAAAGAGAAACTGCGGTGTTGCGGTGTTAAAGAAAATCTTATTATCGACATAAGGGGCGATATTCGAGCCGGCTGGCTGCTCCAGTTACAGAAAACGCTCCCCCGATTTGGATCCGGTTTGCTCTTGTTTCGTGTGAACCTACCTTCACTGTTTAAAGCGTTTAATCACTGTTATTCAGTGGGCTCCCTTGTATACAATATCAACTTGAAATTGGATACGGTAATGTGTATGAAGGTTTTCATAAATTTTTAAGTTTCACTGGTGACTTGCACGAAGCTGACATGCTATTTCTGCGTCTTACTTTAGATTATTTAATGGGTGACGTGCAATTTTAGTAGTTTATTATATCATAGTTGTATAACCCTCTTAAACAAATTATCTTATTACTAACAGAGTATGCACAGAAGGTATTGATACATTTAAATAATTAATTTTCTTTTTTTTTATATAACTACCACTATTGATATAGCCCTCTATAAAGTAAATCTTTTCGATTTGATAGCGCAATTCCCGAGCAAGGTTATAGAGTATTAAACATGAATCTACCAAGCACAGGAGCCCAGTCGACGCGGTGGGTTGGGGTGTATTAAGTAGCGGGGAAAGTTTGCATGAGAATCCACGAGCTATGATGGAGACCTAATATGAAAGACTCTTTCTAAGTTGTCATTCAATAATTAAAATGAAATAAAAAAAAAAACATTAACAACAATAAAAATACTCTTGTTTGTAGTTGTATTCTTTTGTAGAAAATTATAATGAAAATGAAAATGATGAAAAAGTACGAGTAGAATTCCAACGCTATTTGAAGAAGCGTTTCTTTTTGTTTTCATTATCTTTGCATCATATTTTATAAAACTTTGACGGCCGTTTGGCGCAGTAGGCAGCAACCCTGCTTTCTGAGTTGAAGGCCGTGAGTTCGATTCCTACAACTGGACAATGTTTGTGTGATGAACATAAATGTTTTTCAGTGGCTGGGTGTTTATCTATATATATTATAAGTGTTTAAGTATATAAGTATTCTTATAAAATTTTTCATCAATTATCCTAGTACCCATAACACAAGCTACGCTTACTTTGGGACTAGATGGCGACGTGTGTAGAGTCGTAGTATATGTATTTATTCATTTATTAATATTAGGGTCATTCAATAAAAACTCGTAGCAATGACGCATACCTATATAAGCTTGTCGTGAACCGCTGCGCCACCATGGAATTTTAAAATTTCAAATAAAAAAGCTCACCTCGTTTACGTCTACGGCTTCTTAAACAGCTTCCGTGATAAATTTAACGCTAATGGTAAGTACATACTTGACACTTACGAGTTACATTAAAAAGTAAATATGCCAGTAATTTTATATTTGAGAACTTTAAACATTTTTATGTTAGTTACATATGTAACTATTACATTATTGACAAATATATATTTATATTACTTAAACGCAGCCACGTGTTATTGTGGATCAAACTAACTTCTGGTAACTTGGAGAATAAAAATATACATCATCAATAGCCTATAATAGTCCATCGCTGGACTAATGTAGTAGTAGTAGCATAGAGGAGGCTCGTACGACACTCGCTGGAAAAGATTGTGACAGATTTACTCTGACTGGTGACGGCAGCACCACATGGCACTACTCATTAAAAATGTAACGTTTATGAAAAAAATGTTTTGTATTCGACAATTGGCTAAAATGATGAAAGCTCTATAAAGTCATCCAATCCCAGCAATCAATATACCAATCACGTGCGACAGGTTTCACTAAAATATATTGATTTTAATTTAATTGGATTCTTCACTGGTTAAAAATACAAGTCAAGTATTGATGAATAGCAAATAAGATTTCAAGTATAACAAAATGCGTAGGTTGTAGTGCCTCAAATAAATAATACGAGAGCGAAGAAACTAGGATGTTTAGATATGTATACATTTTCATTATAATAGATTAATATTGTTGTGAGCGGTGATTGCTGAGTGGTTAATAGTTCAGCCACTCTTTTAGAAGGCCCGAGTGCGATCCCCGTACGCAATTAACATTTCATAGCAGTGTAATGTGCGTTTTAAATTAAAGCAATCAAGAATAACTTGCTTTAACGGTGAGGGAGAATATGGTGAAGAATATGTGGTGTATGCCTAAGAGTTTTTCATAATGTTCTCAAAGGCGCGTGTCATAATGTTCAAATGTCTAGCAATACGCACTTAGCTAGCGTACTACAGTTAGAACACTTCTCTTTCTGAGTGGAGACCCATCTCTGTGCCCCGTAGTTGGCTGGTAATGGAATGATGATGATGACGCGTATTTTTTTAAACTATCTAAAAAAATCATTTTTTTATGGTTTGTCCGTACAAACATTTATGTGAGCATCAAGGTAAAACAATGTATAGATAACAATATAGTCGGATTGAAAAACTGTTCTAACTTTGATCTAAAGCACAAACAAAAAAATTTAAACTATAAATAAAACCTAGGGAATGATAATAGTGTTTATAAATATATATCATAGTACTGAATAATATTACAGAGATAAAAACAGGTCAACTGAATCTGAGATATACTCAGATTCAGTTGACCTGTTTATATCTGTCTATATATTGTATCTGTTACAACCTCATTTTGCGGACCCGAGTATAAAAGCTAGTAAAGAGCAAAAAATTAATAAAGAACTAAAAGAGTCGTTAGCATTAACATAATAAGCATCTTCAACAGGCAAAGTAGCAAATATTATAACTAAAACTTTCAATAGCCATTTAAAATAGACACTATTGAAATTCACTTTAGCAGTCAATTACAATTTACAATCATTCAACAAATCGAATGTTCAAAGAGCAGAAGAAGAAAAAAATCCGATTACCACATTATTGATGACTCGACACGATCAAACAAAGAATAAGTATAAAGACTCTGCTGTGACAAGCCTGATGAGAGACCATTTATTATAATAGAAACAACTAATTGCTAGTTATGTAATGAAAATTATTAAACGTACAACAAAAAAATCAGTAGCTCGTTATGAAGGATTGACAGCTGAGATGGTAGTTAGTATTCATAACTCTCTATAAAAGTTGAAATTTATTTAAATCCATGTGGCTCTCCGTGTCACCTTAGCTTTTCATACCTAAACCGGACTGTTTTCCATATAATTTGGCTATGCAACCTATCACAGGTTGCATCCTGAAGCATAGGATACTCAACCAGTCGGGCATAGGATGCTGACAACAGCTATGACATACGTCATGGAATTCCGTAAGCAACGTGATTTGTATTTAATAAATCTTAGCTGTAGAATCCCTCTAACCTATGGAAAACCAAACCCGGGCCTTGTGGAATATTAAAAAGCTGTTCTTGGACCGATTATGTTCTTGGAGTATATACTTTTAGATAAATGAGTTGACGAAATAAATGACGAAATACGTTGTTCTACATTGTTTTTGGTCTTCATAGGAAGTAATTGGCGCAAGAGAGTCGTCTTACTGCAAAGCCAAATTCAAGATACGAGTATGCTTTTCATTAATTGTGAAAGTTTTTCAAGTTATACTTCTTTTGGCGCGTTAGGAAAGAATGATGAGAGTAAATCTTTACGATGCGCGCGCACACCGTCACAAAAAAACCGACACCCTGAAGATAGCAGCAGGCAACATATATTTAGTTTTTCAAAGAAAAAGGTTGACAGTGTACACTTTCAACTGTCAAAAATCGGTAATTTAATTGATTCAATTGTTCAAAAATCTCAAATTTTAATGTTAAGTGAAACTTGGTGGTCCGATAATGAGATAACCAGATAATGCGTTATAATAAGAAACTTTCAATGCATACCTTTCTTCTATTGTTAGTAGAATAAGGCGGAGGATAAAAATTTTAAAAGCTTCTAAAAGAAGTATAACTTCTAACGCGTTTACATAAGTACACACACGTAATATTTTTATATGGCATATTTTAAGTGTCTAGGCTAGTATTATTTGTATGCTTAAGTTTGAGATTCTTCGACTGCCAATTGCGATTATTTCATGCCTGAAACCTATTTGATTCGCCGAAAAGCAAAAAAGAAAGCAATACGTAACCTGCCAGCGGCTTATGTAGACTAATTATTTGTTAAATATTAATTAAAAATATCAGAAGAAATATAAGATCGCAATACCTACTAACACACCAAAGCCGGTAGCCGTTTCATGTTTTAATGACATGGTAACGATTTTTATAACATGATATGTTTTTTATTGCGGAATGACCATTTAAGGTTTAAAATTGGTTTTTTTAAACGCATTTAGTGTTTTTAATATTGTATTTCTTAAACACTGTATGTAGGTACAACAAGACAAAACAGGCTTGTAATTCTTTGAATAAAAATCAGAGCAGTAAAAAAATATGCACAATGTAGTTGATACATACTGTTCAGGAAGTAAAATTTAGCATACTCAGACACCTAATAAAAATTATGAATACATTAAGCAGTGACATGCGGGTAATAAGCGTGTCGTGTGATTATAGGTACACGTGATATCTTGCTTTGTATCTAACTAACTAATAGAGATAATATTTATTGCAGACAATAATAAATTACTGTAAAATAAAACTGGTAAGTTGATGTAATAGAGGATAAAATTCATTTACAACAACATCAATCCCTGGGAGATGCACATGGCGTTGTTACCAGATGGTTAAACTTTCAGCATCGTAGTAGTTTAGACCTATATCTATGGGAAAACAGTTTTCATAAATTTAGCCGACTTCTTAAAGAAGAATGTTCTTCATTTGATTCGTAATATATTTATTTTATAAAAAAATTAACAAACTTTATTCTGAACGTTTTCTACGACGTTGTCTAGTCTAGTGTCTACGAAACAAAATCTCTCCACGCAGGAGTTTTCTGTGTACTTATAATATAGAGAATAAAGAATAGTATCTATAGAATCTGGTTATTCACTTGAAATTTGTAAAAACGGATTTGAATTAGTTAAGTTCGTTGCATAATAGTACATAAGCAAATTTTAAGATATTTCCTTCTGCATTACATAATTTTGAATACGGGCATTGCAATCTTTTGTTTTAGTAAACGTTCACTAAAAGTTAATACAAAGGCAGCATTCAACACGGTCCATTATTTTATACGATCATAATAACTAATCTAATACAGTACGAGTACTTTTGCGATGAAAATGCATCGTCTAATAATTTCCAAGTCGTGATCTCACACCATCAGCGTATTTCGCCATTAAGAGTTTGTCCTTATTTATAGGTATTATCTCGTCTATCGGTCGGTTATATTTCGTAACGCGGCAGTTTAGCATCATTTGCATATTCCGTGATGGTGTCGATGTCGAAGCTAGCCGGCCTTATAGGAACAAACTGCATACCCCATCAACAAATTGTGTCTTAAATACTACCTAGTGACACCCATTGAATGTTTCACACGGGCATGGGAGCCGACGTAATATGCTGAAATATATTGAAATATTGGAAAGAAGGAAACTACTATTAATAAAAATATACTATTAATTAACAGTTTAATAATATTTTGCTTACTAGAATGTAAATAATGGACTGATCCAAAATCTGCTTGGAAAAATACATTTCAGTAATGGATTACTTTGATATATCAAACAATTTTTTTAAGATTCTCATGGTGCCTATCATATTTCCTTTGTGTGGTGACATGTACAGAACGTAAAAAGGAAATGGTAGAATATGATTGTATTTCCTATGCCCAAAGATTTTTAAGACTTCGAAGCTCATATGTGCTTTAAACGTCAAAGTATAAAAGAAACTGTGAAACTATTAATATCGACGGACGGTAATCATATTTTATTTTCATAAAGAGCCTAAATATTTTTATTAAGATACTTTAATAAAATAAAATATTTTGATATAATGTATCTCATCATATTAACAACCCATTACTGACTTACAACAGTATGAGGCTCTCCTCCCACAATGAGAAGGAGTTAGGCTGTAGTCCACCACGCTGGCCCTGGCTACGTATTGCGGGGGCTCCATATGCCTTTTGAGGATATTCTGGAAAACTTTAAGGTACGCAGGTTTCCTCACAAAATTTTCCTTACCGTTCAAGCAAGTGCTTTAAGTTTAATAGCTTAAAAAGCACATAACAAAAAGTTAGAGGTGGATTCGAACTCAGCCCCCCCGAAAGCGAAGTCCTTACCACTAGGCTATCACCGCTTATTACTTATAGTGCATCTACTTAATGGAAAACAATTAGAACTAAGAGGTAAGAAGTCTACTAATTTCTGTAAAATGTCGTAATAGCGGTGTTTATGGATTAACAACTATTCGAGAATGCAGTAATGATTTTATTAATATTGGAACATTGCAAGCGCTTTTATGATCCAATAATTTTCATAGCTTCGGCTGGGATGATCCAGATTCATGTATCCTTTCACCGAAGGCCTTGAGGCAAATGCTGCGGCCACTGGCCATTACCGATGCACCAATGTAAATGTCCTACCTAAACTATTAACATAGATCGGTACCGAAAGATATACTGCATTCAACCGGCATCTCGAGATCTGATTGTATTTTATTCCCTTGTATTTACATTCTATTTGTAAATTTGTATTATAATTCTTACGATTTACGTGAAGGGAGAATGAAACTGGAGCTCCATTGTTCACTAACGTAGTTACTAGTTCTATCTGAACATACTTTGAATTATGTGACATATTTAGGGATACTATTAATTAAGATTTGTGAGCGTTAAAACGTATTATACTCCTAATATTTTCCGCCTGACACTAGTGGAACAGTAGAGATTTATTATCAGTTCGTTCCAAGAAAACGCTCAGTAGCTTTAAAATAATTGATTTCATTTCACTGAATAAACTGGGATTTATTTGAGACAATGAAATTAAGGCAAATAAAATTATTGCATAGTGACAAACCATAAAACTCGGTTATCTTTAAAAAAATATATTACAGTTATTTGTCGGCTATACTTTAAAGATTAGATGCGATTTTTCACATGTCAATTTTCATTTGACTCATTCATATTCTTCAAACTTTCCTGACGTGAAAAAATATTGATTTAATATGTTACTATCGGAATAATACGTGAACCGCAACTTCTAGATATATCTACTGGGAACATCTGTAGTTTACCAAGAAACTACTCCTTCAGTAAAATAGTAATACAGTAGGTGTAATATTAAAAAGGAGGTCTGTCACTATCCCAGGAAAGAGCTGCTCTGCTCACTGAAGCAGAGAGTTTGAGACCGCTAAATTTTTAACTAAAGGCTATTATTGAACAGAAATTTAAAAATATTTTTTAACAGAATGCCTACCCTATCTAGCAATAACATGGCACAACGGAACCCAGGCCACCGAGATACATAGTTGAGAATACCGACTACCAGACCAACAAGGTAAAGGAATTCGTGGTAGCCAGTTGCTACGTTCTTATTTGGCGGTCTCAATCAGAAGAGTTTACACTACACTTGAAACGATATCGTCTCCGTGAGCACTGTCCACTCGCACTGACGCGTCCGATAATAATGATACATAAAACAAATCATTTCCGTGTGTAATTTTGAGCTATAGCTTCTAATTCAAATTTATAAATGTTGAATGTATTATAAACTACTCGTACTTCTTTGCGAGTACTTTCATAGACAATAGCACTAGTTACGGGAAATTAAAAATAATAGCGTCGTAAGTAGTTATGTTTGCGTGTAGTCATTATTTCGTTCGCTGGTCAGTTTATTACGCTCACTCAAGGCGAAGTTTCAAACAATAAATACAGTGTCGGTGTTGAATATTGTTTATATTATTTTTAGGAATTATTTGTGTTTCTATTTAGTCATATGGAGGTACTTTGTTATACTGACATATTGTTAGGTTAGGGGTTTGCAGTTCAAAAATCTCAGTACTAACTCGAAAACTGGACAGTCTATGATTGAGGAGACATGTGGCCAACCGTAGAATGTTAATATACTGATGATGATGACTAGGAATAAGTTGCCGCCTTACTGCCTTTTGCAACTTTAGTGTTTCTATATTTCCAAAAAACTTTTCGTACCGAACCATTTGTGTTCTAAAGTATAGCTCTATATTTTCGAGTGTTCAGCGGATTTCAAGTCTCTTATTTCGATAAAATTATTTTATTAAGTCATTAAAGTTACTATTTTATACATTTAAATGGTGTTGGTCTCCCTTGAACTTTAGAAAAATATTTTAGTTTCAAAAAGTTCGTTCGTCCTTGCAGAAACCCTACTGACGCACTTTCGATTCTTAACGTTAAGGTTTCAGTTTAAAAGATAAGTTTTCGATACTTATAAAAAGAGAAACAACATTTATGGTGTGGGAAATCCAATGATCGCAACTTTATAATACCTTTTGCAATTATTCGTGGGGAAGCGATGGGAAATACGTTAATTATCCTTCAAGTTTTGTTATGTATAGGGTAATTTAGTCCTTACATTAAAGCTCCTAGAATACTAAAAAGTATTGTACGTTCAGACATGCTATTCTTTAGAATCTCAGAAGAAAAACGATATTCTCAGCCCTATATCGCGCAAGTCAGCGGATTCAATCTTAGACTGTTTTACCACTTACCATCTGATGAGAGGTAAACCTGTTAAAGAAAAAACATTGTTACTCGTTCTTAATGATTGTATACCTAGAGCATTCCAAATTTACATATAAAGTTAACATATAGAGTTATCTACTGCCTAGTATGTTTACTTTCTGTATTAATAATAAGAAAAACACTAGCCGGAAGATACCAAGCTGCATACAATTTATTACAAACATGATCGTTATTTTCATTCTCAATGACGCACCTAATTGCTGGATATTGCTGGATCCTGCTTATCTCCGTTTAACTAAAAGTGGGCTGTGAATGAAAGAAATATCATATAGGTATAAAGCTATTTTTATGACGTAGATATAAACCCAGATAATATGTCCAGCCGAAACATGAAGTAGTAAATTATTTTGTACTGCGATACTTTATCTTTAATGTCTTCCTGGTTAAAACAAATAATATTGCATTCAAATTCTCCAGCAGTTTTATTGACTGTTTTTTTGTTTAAAGTTTAAACTATAGTGAAGATAACAACCAAACAAAATATGATCTCCAAAGCCTTCAATATTATGACTAATTAATAAGACGGTAAATAAGAATAAATATGCTTGGTTGAAATAAAAAAATTTACTTTTTTCACATTTCTTTGCACAGGAAAACAGAAACAGGAAGAAAGAAAAATAAAGAACGTAGCTACAAACTTGTACTGCACTTAATATTAAATTATTAATACCATAATTTCACACTATTGTTACTATTGTTATTGGGCTCACCAAATCAACGCTGATTTTCAGTAGGGTTCCATAAGTTGAAATACTTGATCATATTTAGAAATCTAGCTACAACAATAATGGAATAGCTTTTTATCAGATCTGCCAACTTTACATGGTTATGTAGGTATTTAGAGAATCATATTCATAAGAATTAATTTACATAATTAGGACTGATTAAAAAGCAAACAGGTCATCGATAAAGAAATCTTAGTGAAGCCGAATAGGTTTTTGGGTCTATATATATATATATATGTATATAATATATATATATATAGATATATAGTATATATATATATATAATATATATCTATATATATATATATATATATATATATATATATATACTATATATATATATAACATTTTAGGGGAACGTCTTATGTATACCTACGTTTAAAAAAAATTAGTTTCATAAAAATCAACTCCGATAATATAGTCAAATTACAATTAATACAAGAGCACCGATGTTGAGAAACCGGAATCTTATGTATTAATTGAAGGTTTAAAACTTTTTTGAAGGTAATTGCAACAAGCTTAAAGTGAAAACAATTTATTTATAAACTTTCCTTTGGGCGCTCCAAATATTGACATTTAATTTAAACTGGTGCGTATTGGATTGACGCTTATATTTTAAAAGTAGTTTATCCAATCGAGATAGGTAGTGGAAACTGTAGAAGCTGGAAAACTAAAGAATTAGGAATTCTCGTCAGGTTAATTCACGATTTGTTGTTGACTTGTCACGAAATAAAAATCAAACAACGCGTTATATCGTACGCCTTATATGATAGTTTAAAAAATTTGGTTTATAAAATATACACGTGGCATTATAAAATCATATATATAATCTATCTAAATCTTATTTATCAGTAAGAAGACGGTTAAAAATAATGAATTCTAATGCACATTTAAGTGTACTCGCAACACCGTAGATTATGATAATTCAACGTAAAATAACGATGCTTTCGCTGGAAGTCGAGTCGATGCGATGCGTGCGAGGTCGAAGTGCTATACGACACGTCTATTACAAACGCTTCGAATTAACATTTACAACCCCGAGCCAATATATTTCATGATTTATGGAATCCCGGTAATTATTTGCTGTTTACTATATTCCAAAGACATATGATTTCGTTAGATCTTACGATAGATAGTATACTATTCTTGTACATTATGATAACGTCTCGATTGTTTCTTATTTCATTAAATATGTATTTATAATCTAATGTTTGGATTTATTGAAAGAAGGATGACAGTAGTCCTTAAAGAATAAAAGCAAAACAATAAATAGTAACAAGCGATAGTATTAGCAGAGCTTTTCGTGACAGAGCTCGTCCGGGGAAGTCCTATCACCAAAGCTGTGTTCCGGCTCAGGTTAATGGACACAGGACGGCACGTTGCAGGACGTGATCCTGCGAAGTGTTGTGTAGGCCATTGCTTAGTACGTCAATTATTTATATAAAAAAACACTGACTTTTGCTAGCGCACAGAAGTTTTTATACATTAATAATTGAACCTTTTTTATTAACATTTCTCTAAAAAATACTATACTTTTATATTAGTTTCTTACATTTAAAGTAAAAACCATGTTATATATAATTACAAGTGTGTGGGATAGATAAAGAAATTTGACTCAACAAGCTCAAATCACAGTTACGTCGATGTATATCTCGATAAATTAGATACGGGTCTAGAACCAATCTCGTCCCGTACCTAATCGGTTTTACGAAATGCCTCGTCCCTCGACCCTCTTGAATCGTTATAGCGTTAGTCTGCGCCAAATATGTTTGCACGCCTTCAATGCGGCCGTCGAGACTTAGGTAATGTGAAAGTTTATAATAATCACATGCTTTTATAGTAAATTGCTTTAGTGCAATTAGCCGAACACAAATTACAGCCTCGTTTTAATCTTTTGCCAATTCTTGTATATTAAAATGGTATTGTCATTAACAAGGATATTTTCTCCGCCAATAACTAATGCTTTAAGTATCATTATATATATAAAATTCAAAATTCAAAATTCATTTATTTCAAGTAGGCCTAATATAAGCACTTTTGAAACGTCAAGTCTGTCTGTGTGTAGTGACTCTACCACCGGTTCGGAAGGCAGATTCTACCGAGAAGAAGCCGGCAAGAAACTTAGCAGTTGCTCTTTTCCAACATTAACAATTTACATTTTACATTTCAAAATTCATTTTTCTATCTTGTTAGAGATGAAAGCTGAGCCGGATGCTTCCAAGCAACCTTGTCATTAAGAAATTCATCAATTGTATAATAATCTCGCTGTAATAAATGTGTTTTAACACATTCTTTAAACTTATGCATTGGTAAGTCCAAAATAACCTTAGGAATCATATTATAAAAGCGTATACTCAGTCCCAAAAATGACTTCTGCACCTTTCGCAGACGATATGCATATGTCACTAATTTATGACCATTTCTTGTAAGTCGACTGTTTATATCCACTTTTTGTTTATAAAGACTAATATGTTGTCTTACAAATACTAAATTGTTATAAATATATTGTGAGGCTACCGTAAGGATACTTATTTCTTTAAATATTTCACGGAGAGATTCATATATATTACTTATATATATATATATATATAAGTAATAATTGATATATGTGTCTAAATACTTCATATATAAAGGTGTGATATAAAATATGTGCACGTGTTTTATATTTTTATTATCTAAAGATACTGATTCTCTTATAAATCCACCATAGTATTTTTAGTTATACTTAGAGCGGTAAGTAGGATACGGTAAGCAGGTCGCGATAAGTGATCGACCAACAAAATATGATAGATTGCAATACAAGACAAGATCTCTTATCTGTTTGAGTGAACTTCGTAAAAATACGCTCCCTGCTGACATTTCACTTATGATTTATTTCAGAAACCAAGATTGAACGGTAGGTATGTTTTTTGACCATGTAATGTTCCCGTTGCTTCCGTATGCATAGAGATATAGATATTTTACAGAATAAATAATTGGATCAAAGTATACCTTTGGTTTTCTGTTGAGGAATTCTCAGTACCAGCCAGAATTACACAATTTTTTTTTTAATTTTGCACGCCCATTCTTCTAAGAGTTCTTAGAACCAAAATATACGCGTAATATTCTAAATTGAAATACTCATATGTCAGAATGTAATCTATGGAGATTGTTACGTTGATTGTTGTGTTGATATGATGTATTAAAATACATTAATTTTAACCACATGTGTAAATAATCACTAAGGCCCGCCAATCTGCATTTGAGTAGCGTGGTAGGTGCATGCTATAAATACATCTCTCCCGTGACATAAGGATGTCAATTTTTTATTTCCAAGATCAAGTTTTAATTCAGTGTAAGTGTAATTTTAAAAGGGGTTAGTGTATTTAAACTACATTTACCATCATTTATACAATATTTGTATACCATAAACCCGTAATTAATAATTATTAATAAAGAAACAAAGTAAGCATAACGAGATCGTGAATTATAGTTGGCCACCAAATTTCTTGAATGATTCAAAGGTCATAACTCCATATAAATATTTATATCTTACGAAACGTGTTAATAAAAAATTATACTTATACATATTCAATTAAAGTTGTCACGATATCTAATTTATATAAAAATAAACTTCAATTCAACCCGCGGGCAACGAATGAAAGAGAATTGAAAGAATTGAATTTGGTGAGCGCACGCAATCTACGGGGGAATCCGTAAGCTGACCACTTAACTGGAAAATCAATCTCACTTGCTTTTTTTACAAGAAATTGGTTGACAAAAAACTTTTAAGGTCACTACCGATTAATAGATATGAGTCTGAGCAAAAAAAGTCGAACAGGATTTTATAGTAAATCCGCATAACAATGACATAGGGACGCTGTTCAAAGTCAAGTTTGCGGGCAAAAACTATTGTGTCGTTGTCATTGGAATCGCGCGCGTCCGGTCTCTGGAAAAGTGCTGGCCCTAGTCTAGCTACATTCATACACTAAAGCAAAATATAAGTAGGTGGAACTGGAATAAGAGAGAAAGAAATTGCCAAATAATTCCCTATATATCCTATAAATTTATTATATTCTATAAATATAGAATCTATTCATATATATATATATATATATATATATTATATATACAGAATATAATTATATTTATAAACATTTTAATTTTTTTTTCTGTTTTAAAAATAATTTAAAATAACTTTGTTGGATTATTATGTTAAATGGTAAGAATCTGATAGATTTTTTATTTAATTTTGGCTAAATAGAGTTAAAGTAACAGTTGAAAGAAGGGCCATCCTGCCAAGATAGCATGGTCTACAACCCTTATTATATAACAGAGTTATTATTGAAACAATCAGGCTATTAATCGGTTTTGAGTTTATGACCATGTACATACGGGTAAAAAAAACGTAGCATATTTGGCAATGATTATACTTGTACTTGGTTTTGTTAAAGGTTAAGATATACTAGATATTTGGCACTGGTACCACCAGGTTGCTGTCGAGTCAAGTACGAGTCACGAGCTATTTGTAAAAATAAATAAATAAATAAATTATCTGAATGCAATCTTTCAAAATATTCTTCAATTTAATATAAT
Source organism: Pararge aegeria (assembly GCF_905163445.1). Classification (NCBI taxonomy): domain Eukaryota; kingdom Metazoa; phylum Arthropoda; class Insecta; order Lepidoptera; family Nymphalidae; genus Pararge; species Pararge aegeria. The sequence goes on from NC_053183.1 coordinate 10,094,744, forward strand.
CTTTTAACTGTACATATTTGACTCTATGGTGGCTATTAATAATCACATTTAATCTAGAACTGAGATATCTGACCTGCAAACTTAGTTTTATTTTACAGGCAATCAATGACTTCGATTGCTCTAGTTTTTCACCTTCTGTTGTTGTGATGGAGGTAGCTATTTTTAATTATAGGCAACTAATTCGTTATTAGGGTTTGCTCGTTTTTCTCTGCTGGCTTAATGTATATGATATATTATTGTATCTCTCTTCTCTGTCTTTTCAATGTAATGTATGACATACTATCATATATAACGTAGACAATTGATGTAACAAGCAATAAACCATGTTTTTTGTTATAACATGTAATTTCAAGATCTATTGTAAGCTTTTGAAGACATAGTCAGGGAATTTATAGGTAGTACTAGAAGTCTTGTAATATACTCTTGTTTGAATAAAAGCAAGTTAAATTTAAGCTAGTTTACATAAATATTTAAATGAAATTTTCCTGTGGTTGATTGTCACTAATCTTCTTCATCTACCAATTTATGTCCCGCAGCTAATCAAAGGCCTTGTTTATGATAAAAGGTAGAGTTTTAAAATAAATACCACCATGCTGCGTTGATACGAATCGACTTTGACTATTACTATAACGTTAGTTACTCGTAGTTAGTGATAGCAACTAGGACTGATGGCTTAACGTACTCTCAGCGACACAGCTCCAGACAATTTCAACCTAAGTCTGGGGTGATACTGGAAAATTTTATAAGAAAACAGATTAATTTACAATTTACTGGTCTACTGAGCGACGCGATGGCTCGCAGTACAGAATTACCTACACTGGATTTATTAGTGTACTACCTGCTGTGTACTGTATTGCTATTTAATGGTTAATATATGATAAACTTATAAACTTATGAGATTTTAGAGGAATGTGCAGCGTCCAAATAAACTCATGTGAGTTTCAGGATGCGAAGATTTATAATTTTAGTAGTTTGTGTAATAAATAAATAAATAAATAAATAACCCAAGTGCAGTGTAAATTAATGTTGGAACAATTGATTTGTATCAAATTACATATTAGTGATATAACAGAACAATGAAAATTACACGAATATATTTGAGTGCAAAAAATAAAACAAACCTGTTTGCTACCTGGCCTAAAAAAGCCCAACGTTGTTTGCTTAGAGAAAAATAAATATCAATTGATCTTATCTAACGGATGTTATGTTATGTGTCGACTTCCGAGTATGTGTGATATAGTAAGATAGTTAATTTACCATTGGTTTTTATATATAATGATTACTGTTCCCCGTGGTTTCACCCGCGTTATCTGAAGGTCAAAACGTAATATTGGGCCAAGCGGATACCTGTACTCAGAGATCCCTCTCATACGGCTCGTCATATATATTTTCGCAATAATATTCTTTGACTTTTTTTGTAAGGATTGGTATTTTAAATGAAAAAGTAAGTGTGATCTTGTGGCCTATCTATAAGGTATGAGTGTATAGATTGTGGTTTTTTTTTTCAATTTGACTAAAAACCAGTATTTTTGTAAAAAGCATTTCTAAGCAATAATAGACAGCGTATAAAACAGATGGTGAACGTGTTTTCTTCTTTCTTTTATTACGAATACCATAATTTATGGCTGAAATCTTACTAAGACTGAAATTAAATTATATATACTATGTTACTTCTTGATAAAATAGAGTCAGAACTTGGCGCTTACAGTAATACTATTATTAGGTATATGGCACACTATAAAAAATAAATATTATAATCCGGAAAGAAAAGATCAACAATATCAAAATAATAGAGCTTTAAGCTAGTAGTAGTAAGCTCACTGAAAGGAAACTTCAAGCAAAACTATATATGAGGTAGCATCGCGTTGAAGTCTTTTGTACATGATCTACGCGGCTACACGTAGCATGCAATCGGAATAATCTTTGTTTATTGTACTACTACTGCAGAAACTATGAATTAGATATCACAATAATATATTCAATAACCTACTATCATACCTGGATATACATGGTATATTCTGATATCTGATATGTATAAACAATTAAAAAAATAGATAACTAAAATCAATTAGTAACAACGAATTAACAATAGTTTTCCAATTAATATCGGTGATCTAGTTAACGTATCGATCATATTAATTATACAGATAATACCTGGAAACACGCGTGAGTCGAAGGTAGTTCCGTGTCAGTTGACGTCCGGCAAACCTTCGACATTTCCGAGCAAAACAGTAGAAACTAGCTGCGGGGTGTCCGTGAGGGGGTGAGGGAGGGGGGCGGCAGCGTGTTCGCACGCCGCGTGCCGCGAGGTCGCTGTCTTTTTACTCGCATTACCTCCTGACATTCGATCTTAATGGAGTTGCCTTATTGAAATTTAAGCACAACAAGCACCGATGTAATGGAATAAAATTAGGTTATCGTACCAAGAAAACGGTCCTCGAGTGGCCATCTTTAAACTCACGACGGCCCAATAAGAATTCGAAACATTCGACGTTTGTCGGTCGTATTGATAATATATCCGTCTCGCTCATTGCTCTGCGTATTCCAGCGGCGAGAGAGAAATAGTTATAGGAGCTCACTCCTATCAACGAATAGTCATTGTTCTTGATCGTAATGGAACAAAATAAAGACAGAGCAGCGGTATTCGTGATGGCGAGACGAAACTATCGAGATAGAGGCGTGCGAGCGGGACAGAGTTTAAGGTTTTTGGGTCGATGTCCGGACGAAGGAACTTAAAATTGGTATTTCTGAAGAATAACGTTTTATTTAGCACATGTCAATCAACAAAACCTTATATTTAGGGGTATTTTGTATCAAGTCTACTTTAATCATAAAAGTATGTAGGTTGTAGCATCTACAATTATCTATCACTTATCGTAAATCTCAACAATAATTTTTTTTAACTATAATTTTTTTTTAACTATAGATACATTTAATTTAGATTTAATTATTGGTTAATAGATTATTCATTAATTTTAATTTAATAGAACTGTATTATTTATATAAAACCCAACCGGCCTATATTTTGTTTTCTCGAATACGCTCTTGTACGTGAGTTATTTATGTTCCCGGGGTCAGTGTCCTTGTAGCACATCTTCTTTTCAACTTTTAAACAATCTTAATCTTAACTAAACTATTAGGCAGCTTTTACACTCTATTGTTCCAGAGACTATTATTATGGTTTTCTATTATTTTTTTAAATGATTCTTAGATAAATTTGTATTTTGATTAAAACAAAATACTTAATTTAGTTTCCGGATGTGTCATATTTGAAATATAATTATATGTTTCATGTTAAAGTTTTATAATGAAGCTAAAAATAATAAAGCTTCAAACCAGTTAAAAAAATGTGTAGAGCTTTAAAGTTATTCAGAAAAAAAACTGTTATTAAACTGAATATTACATAAACTACAGTGTACCTAAATCTTCGAAAAGTGCTTATTGCCAGTGACTTATGGCTCCGAAACACGGTCGCTAGCTATGGGCTTATAAGACTCGGAGTTATTATGCGGGAGATTGAGAGAGCTATGTTTTGAGGATAACCGTTTTAGAACCGGAGAAACCGACGTACGTCTCGAAGGTTGAATGGAATTAGTGCGGAAAACTTTAGGAGTGTTGAGGCTTTGAGAAGATGAAATGACGACCCTGCGTAAACGCAGCGTAACAAATAGCATTAAACGTACATCAATCGTTCTACAGGGAGCCCCTGGATTCAAGTGGCACAAGATTGTGTATTTTAAAACTCCTTACAAAGGACCTCTGACCAACGGTGAACGTCAATCGGATATGATGATGTTACTTAATGTATTAACCTAGCAGAAAAGTGCACATGCCTATCTTATATGGCACAGAGGTAAAACCTGTTTCGCCGGTTCATAGAAAAGTTGATAAAACATCTATAATATTTAAATAAATGAAGGCGTAAGTGATGTTTACATGTGAACTATCTATCGCGTCTGCTTAAGCCATAGGGACAGACATCAATACAAAGGTAAGTTTTATATAACAGATTAATACGCCAAATATTTGTGTATATGCTATAATATAACGAGGATTCGTATTCTAGTAGGAAATTGAGAGCACGTTTTCAAGAGCATCTAGAGTTTGTGCAGATGCTCCTCGCAGATTAATATATCATCTAATGAAGATGTAGAATAAGAGAGAACTTACAAAAATCATTTTTGGAAAGTTCTTCCTAATATTCATATTAATGAATTTTAGATGGTAACAGGATTCCGTGTTTATTGTTTGTTAACCAGTAAAGAAACACTACCTTCTTTAAGCCTTAGTGCATTTGAATTAAACTATATCATCACATTATCATTATCACCTTTTCAAACTCGGTCCCTGAAACTTAGATCGAAGTCCTACCCACTAGGCTATAACTACATAATATGGATTTAACATAAAATTACCCTGATAATAATTTGCATGCCAAATTGGCTTGGGACAGTTAAGATCTTCATACTTTTGTAACAATTATTTAACTTGTATCAGCCAATAAATAAAACTGATTAGATTATAGGTATACCTTAAGTATATATAAAAAGGTAATGTTTGTCGACGCATAACGTCTATGCGCTTATAGATAAAAGATTTATTATAACTAAACAAAAGTTACGTAATAGTAAGTATGTGTACAAGCGACCTAATACAGTATCCCGGTGCTGACGTAGCGGGACGGTTCCCAAGCGCGGGCGAGGACCGTTACGCAGGCGTCCTTGGCTGAGTTCTTTCGTCGGGCCGCAGCAGGTCGTTCTCGACCCGTTCCGCGCCGGTGCCGCCCGCCGCCCGCAGTGCTGTGCACGTGTGCTCGTATTACGTACCCGTCTTATGCATAGGGCTGAATCTTTACTAATATTATAAATGCGAAAGTGTGTTTATTTATTTGTTTGTTTGTTTGTCCTCCCTTCTCGCTCTAACTAAGCAACTGTTCAACTAGATTTTTGGCATAGAGTTAGTTGGAAGGACGGAGAGAAACGTAGGCCACTTTTTCTCCCAGGAAAAAAACGGTTCCCACGTTCTCATTTGTAAAAAAAAGCGGGCAACAGATATAATTGGGGAGAAAGTATTTTTGTATTTTTTCTGTATGAGATTGTAGTCAAATCTCTTGCGTTAAACTGACTTTCGCCCGATGTCAATAAAATCAGTCCAAAACGAAATTTTCAGGTTGTAGATTTTTAGAATTAAGTAGTAAAATTAAATCTGCCATCTTAAGATGAAGATTCTGAATTGGATTTATTATTAATTTCGGGCTTTTAAAAAGCTGACATTTGAAGAAAGTAATAATACTATTATTGACACGTACACTTCATAATATTATTAACCTCAGAAATAAACTTTTTGTAACTATGTACCTTTTATGCCAATACAAAATATCCTTACTGAATATTTTTAATGCGAAGTGTTTTTGATTTTGTTTCTTTATACTTTAAAGCAACAAAACAGAGCAAGAGATTGACGTTTTTTTGACTAGATATAGTTTATAGGCTTGCGAGTAATATAGAATACTTTTTCTGGCGGAAAATACACGACTCGTTACACATGTCTACAAATACACAATATAATAATATTATTTTCATACTTTAGGAGCAAAAAAATCTAAGTAGTAAAAAGAACATTAGGAAACCATAAGAACACGTCTAAAGATAAAAGTTTGATAGCCCTAACAAATGATAGATGTGTGCAACACACGCGCGCAACTTCGCAGCGTTTGTGTGCGTGCATTGAATTAGTCCTAACGGATATTACAGAATTTTTGTTAGATAAATACCGCGAATATAGACCAGCCAGAAATAAATACACTGACTATGGGTCGAACACCAACTAGTTTTGATGAAATAAACCTTTATTTAGAAAAACCTGTGTCACCATATCATCATCAAATCATTACCGGACAGGGAATGAGAAGCGTTTAGGCCGCAGTCCACCACTCTGGCCCAGTTCGAATTAGTAGACTTCACACACAACAAAAACAACAACAGAAACAATAATAGAGGACTCTTAAGCATGAAGATTTCCTCAAGATGTTTTCATTATCTTATAAAACGCCTTCTTTTAAAAAAAATCTGACTCTGACCCTGAAAGGGTGGTAGAAGTCCTAATAGAAGTAAAGATGTTTACAATACGTCAAATATTTGCAAATTAATGATGTTATGGAGCTAAGCATAAATGTATTCTAGCGACCTAATTAAAATATTATGTTTTACTATAAATGTATTTATATAATAACTTCATTTTGCATAGTTTAAAATTAGATGCATGAATATATTAACAAGTCAGCAGACAGTATGTAAGATTTAGAAATTAATCTGGACAGGGATGATTAAAATAGTAAAGTGGAAAGTAAGCAAATATGACTTAAACGCGAACAAGGCCTATAAATTTGTCACAATTTCCGTGTCAAAGTAAAAACGAGAATTGATTGCATTTTCATTGCTTCATCATTTTGCTTGTTATAGTAGAAATCACGATGATTTTCTTGTAGAAGTTTATCATCAGTTCAGTTTTGATTTAGATGTGTAACAAATAAATCTATCTTATTTTCTATTTATGTTTTTTGGAATAATAATATCATCAATTAAATTACAAATTACAATAGATTACATTCAATATCGTATTACCTTGCACAAATATTTTTTAGGTGAGTTTATCATAAAATTTAGATTTATTCATGGATTAGAATTTGCTTATATAAAATTCAACGTTAACGTAAATCATTGATCATAAATAATAAACCTACATAAAAACTTTCCTATTTATATTCACAAAACAATATAATTAATTTACATAACAAATAGATATCATAGTTTGAAGTGCAATAAAGTTTTAAACAAGTAAATTTTCCTACATTTATTAAACAACATCAGAAATGAAAGAATTACTTGTTCGTAACTATAACTTCCGTATTTGTGCACTTATGTTAAATCTGTATATAAAAAAAAGAAAATTCAAAGATTATCGCTGTAATTTTACAATATTAATTTATATGTCAGTGTAAAATATATCATTTAATAGGCGCTACCCAAACAATCAACAATACTTGTTTGTTGTTGATGTTTCTTACTACATCACGCCACAAAGGTTAGATTATAGTCTAGAATAGCAAATAGTTTACTTTTATCTCGTAAAATGTATGGTCCCTGTGTGGTAGATTTGTTTTTGTATTCACAGAGCAAAAGTTTGATATTTTTTTTTTGCATAGTAGGCATGTGTATACACATAGAAGTTCTAGGTTCAGATAGTAACATAGGTATACATATCCGAAATTCCTCGTGAACGTCGCGAGCAATAACTAGTATGATATAAGGACTTCGTATTTGCGGAAAATGCGTTTGAGTCTTTGGGAACATGCTCATCGGACGTAGATTATTTTCGTAATATTGTTTGAGCAAAACTTATCAATTGCTCAGGTTATCAAAGATTTGGAATTTTTTAGCTGCAAGGATAAGCCTGCCAATAAATATTCTATCGAGATAATAGCGCCTACATTCTGTGTACCATGCTGATAAATTTCGGTTAGGGGTGTAAAAATTTTGTAAGAGTATTGAGTTAAAAGTGAGAATGAAAACATTACAACAAGGAGGGATGGATTCTTACTTTATGCGATTGATTGACAAATCTACATTATTGCGAGCGAGCAAATGCTAGTTTGTATTGTATTATTCTGTATATATAATTTAAGTATGGTTATAATGAAATTTTACTATCCCATATAATTTGTTAAATATAATTATGAAAAAATGAAGTAGTATTTACCAAATTAATTTTATTGAACCATTGGAATTCGGATAAATTATATCAAACCTCAATATCAATTGTTATTGAATTCGCTTATTACTTATCTAGTCTGTAATGACATTTAAAACGACCTTGCGACTTAGATCTTTAACAATCAGTTCACGTGTACAACACGTATCGCAATTACGAAACTGTGACTGAGGTCAGAAAAAAAACACAAAAAATAGCATTTAATTAGCCACCGCGTTTTGTTTTTATTTTGAAGGCTTTAATGCGATGCGTATTAGCGGTGCATTATCGGTGTCGCAAGCGGCAAGGACGAAAGCCGATTGGTTTGTTGCAATCATGATTCCGAGCTTTTATTAACTAGTGACTTACAGGCTATTTTACTAATATTACTAGGAACATGAAAAATGTTGGAAAATGTAAAATGTTATACTTTAAATTTTTACTGCTAAATTGAAAGTATAACATTTATTCGACATCAGCCTAGTAACATCCCACTGATCCGCACAGGCCGCCTTTCTCATAAGACAGGGAATTAGAGCATTGGTCCATCACCCTGCTCCATTGTGGATTGTGGCCTTATAATTACACTAAAAGTTTAGAAGTCGTTAAATGATCTTTCATTCAATTTTAAATAGCCTGCAACTTTCCTTAAGAATTTGACTACCAAAAGTGAAAATGATTTTTTAAATACGACTCTAGTTCCCAAGATTAGCGCGTTCGAACTAAAACAAAGTCTTTAATTTATTATTTTACAAATCATATAGATAGTAATTTATAATCATTTCCACCCTCTCTATTTCTCGTTTATGTTGATTTATTTTAAATTATGTGATAAATAAAAAAAATGTAAATTGTCCTCGCTGCTTCATGATGTTTTTATTTAACTAAACTATATTTAAGAAATGTAAAAAATAAGAACTGTTGTAATATACAGCCTTCTCAAACCTATTGCACCTATAAATCTTTCGACAACAGCAGATTGTTTTAAAATAGATTGATAGATATACTTTTTGCAGTGTCTCTTAATGTCAAACTAATGTTATTTTGAAATCTATGTCGAAACCTTATTGTTAGTTTATGTAGGTAAGTTTAACGTTCATAAGAAAAAATATACGCTTTTGATTGTACGAAGCAAGTAGTAGAAATAAACAGTAGGTAGTGATTCAGCGCGTTTAAGTTTTTAGAAGAAGTAAAGAATTAAATCAAATCAAAATTCCTAGACTCTATGTGCTCTCACTGGTTGAGCGTTAATGTCAATAAATAAAATTACAAAATTTATTAAGTAATGTGCAATTATCTATTGCAAATGATAAGCGATAACAGATATTTAAAATTCAATCCCAAACGTCTTGCCTAACCCAGGCGTATACTCGTGAATCAGATTACTTCAGTAGGTTTGTGTTGCACACGCACACAGTGGACAAACGTATGTCCCTATCTTGCTGTGTACTTGTGTGCGTGCACTCACACAAGGATCGGAGGTTCAACGTACTAGTTGCCACTCCACGAGTTCCTCGTTCCACTTTACGGCATGGTATTATTAAAGTTTCTGAATTAGAAAAAAATGTATAAAAGCTATTTTATAATGATATGATATTGAATTTCAATAGCGTATATTCGAAAAGCTATACTTTTGATAATTTTGCACACGTATTAATCTTTCGTTACATGAAGCATTAAAGACTGACAGGCAAAATAGCATAAACTGATGTGCTTTAGAATTTGAAATCTAGGAATAAACGATGTGGGAATAAACTAAGAAAGGATTTTCCGAAAACAGAAAACCCATCCCTAATAAACTGAATTTGGAGAAAAAAGTTTGAACAGAAACATTATTTCTGTTGGTTGTAAGAAAGTGTATTAATCTCGTATTTGAAAACGAAAAGTTAATAGTTTGAACATATAAAACCAATCAACTTTGTTTACCGCTTATTTTTACTTCTAGATTAGTAGAGAAACCCATATCATAAAGATTCATAATCTACAATTTTAAAGAAAGAGTGATGCAAACCGCAGATTATTTTAAAATACCTACTTTAGTTTCAACAGGTACACAATAACCGTTTTATCTAAGGCACCATAGCTGCAAACATTACATTATAACCTAACTCATAATACATTAATCAGTTTATACAACACATAATAACTGCAAACATAAAATACACAGGCTTCAGTAATATGCCTCAGCATGAAAGGTTAAAGGGCGTACCATTTAACAACAATGAGTTGTTATTAATGATTCATAATATAGTCCATTGAATTAATTAAAAATATAAGAATTTTTAAATGACAATCTTACATTTTGACCATTTGTATGTTTCACTGGTTTACGTGGATGTATTAAATTGGCAAATCGACATAACTATTCTTTAAATCTGGTCTACCTATTTATCCTTAACCGGTTCCTTAGGTCAGATGACAGTAACTATAGTTTGATCAAATAGCTTTATAATTTCAAGCAGAACGTGGGCAAAAATGCAGGGAACATGCTAGGATATTGACAGGCTCGTGGGAGCTGACTCGGCCGTTGGTTGGTGACTCGGGAATAGCTAAGAGCAGCCACCGGATCCATAACCAGTCACTAACGAACCGTCCGCATATTAACATGTTTGTAGATTTCAATGTAATCAAATATAAACTATCCGTACATAATTTCAAACCACCATAAGCAAAACCCTCTGAACACAGGACGTAGACCAATTACATAGGGATCTAAGAGGCTTAGCTGTTTAAACAAAGAATCGGTGGTTACCTTGCCGGTTACACTATTAAAACTAGTGGAGCTAATAGTCAGTCTGAAAAAACTGGATCATAGTAAAATGAGAAATGGTGTGTTGAGAAATTTTAAAATTGTTTATTCGTTTCTGAATGTATTGAATAATATAATTCATGCGAAAATGTCTCTAAGTTTCTTTGTTACCATTCACTGAACATTGCACTGAATTGTATTGAAAATCAGATATAGTTGGGTTGGTATTTTTTAGTTGGAATAAACAGATCTTTTTAATGTTTAAATACAACTCTAAACGCGGCCGAAGTCATTAGCAACACTGTCTGGTCAGTAGTAGGTAGTATATATTAGGATATAAGTTGAATATTTCAAGACCGGCATCTTACCATGCCGGATAAGGATTTAAGGATTTGAAAATTTTGCCCCTATTTGATACGAAGCAAATAATTTCAAAATCACCAACACTACTCTAGATCACATGCACTTAAATTAACAAAATGTAGGCTACGACCCAATAATTAGCCCAAAATTTATTTTTTTAATTTTTAAACATATTTTTCCTAAAAGTCAGCTGACCTTGCCCCGAGCTTCACAATTTACCCCTTACTCCCAACGACAAACAAATCATATATCGAAATCATTGCAAGTCCCAAATTTGATTGTGCATAATCGCAAACATTTGAGAAAACTCTATAAATATATGGAAATTTAGTTAAGCCTCGTGGTCACCACGACACATAATGAAATCTCAATTACACATTAAGGTTATAAAAGCGAGTATGGATAGTTAACTTGGCTAAAAGGAAGCTTTCTAACGTTACCCTTAACAACGCAGTACAAAAGACATCAACGAGCGCACAGCGCGTTGTATTTCTGCGTTAAGGCCTTCACTTATAAGTATTATTTGCGAAACTAAAATGTCTTAATGGTTTTTTTGAATCAGTTTTAACTGTTGCATTAGTAAAAATGAAACAACAGCATGAAATCTACAATGGTTAGGTATCAACAGGTGTAACAGTTTAATATCAAACTCAAACCAAAATAAAAATATCAAAATAAAACTGTTACACTCATTTTATAATAATTGTGTGGATGTTTAGCTGTGATTTTAATTGCACAATCGCATGTAAATAGCTGAAATAAATTGAACTATAATAGGCACAAGGAGATGCTTTGTGCTTTTTTGACACAAAAAGATATTTTATAAATTTAAAATGCATATAAATTTTTTTTATAATTTTTATTAGTGTTTTTACCTACACTTGGAGGAATTATCAATTTTATAAATTTAAAAAGCATATAAAAATTTTTGGAACCGACAGGGTCTGAACCTGCGACTCTCGGGCAATCGCGGCTTGAGCGCTTTCACCAATTAAGCTACGGCTCCTACTGTCGATGCCGAAATTAGTATATGCCTTTCACGTCAGTCTTATAGCGACTGTAGCGTCATCTAGGAGGAAACGTTGCAGTTTCGATCTACTTTTCCAAAGGTCCATATCACAATGAGACACATTGCTTTTTTATATTTTTTATAATTTTTATTAGTGTTTTTACCTACACTTGGAGGAATTATCAATTTTATAAATTTAAAATGCATATAAAAATTATAAAAAATACAAAAAGATATTGCATCAATTTTTCGCACAATAACATATTCTAAGCAAATAACATCGTGCTCGGAAAAAAACAAAACCTCAATAAGCTTTTCTAAAAGATTTATAAGTTCTTAACATAAATTCTCTATGTTAATGAACTATCAAATATTCATACGAAAATAAATCTCTACGTAGGTAACACCATTTCAAATAAATAGTTAATGTTAAATTATTTAAATTTACTTACCATTTAAGTTTATAATTAATTTAAAATTAAATATATTATACAAATATATACACGTAAGTTACCTTTAATTATACAATAAGCTTTAAGGGTTAAAATTGTACCAAAACTACTGCATTAAAGTGCTATTTTAATAAATAAAATAAAACATCTTCTCTCTCGTTAACGTAGACTTTTTGAAAGTTATAGCATCATCCCCTCAGAAGCAGCAGCTCTTTTCTACATAAACAACGTGTATGTAAAATGTCATGATCAACAGCTGGTTAGTTATTAGGCATAAAAGCGTTACAACTAGTTTATTATTTAGGTTATGTTTTTAGTTAGGATAAGGATAGAATTCAAGAAGCGACCTTAACTGTATAATGTATATAGGAATCCCGATCATACGAAAGCTACTAACTAGTTAAAGGGAAACACATGAATAAAATCCATTCAGTACTTGTTAAGCATTTTAAGATTAGCACTTTTACACAAACTCTATTTGAAGTTGAATGACTTTTCGTTTTATAATGTGATGTGTTATATAAGACGGTAACGCTAGTGATGTCATTTTCAAATCAAAAACCGTAATATTAACAGCAACCGTCGCATGCATACAAACTACCGCGCACTGTGGTTAGACCATACTACCACAGGGTTCTAAAATAAGATCTTGACATTTTGCAAATTAACAATTCTTGTTCTCATATATATTCCGGACTCTGGTTTACAATCAGTTTAACAATAAAAAAGAACACAGCGCGAATATAATAATAGAAATAGTGAACACAACTAAGTAGGTAATTTTTAATTAACTTCAAATATTTGTAGATGGTATTAGGCTTTTACCTTGCCAAATCTTAGCGCACCAATATTCTCGTACTCGATACATCGTTTTATCCAATAAAGTTATATTCATTGGACACGATGTATATCTTGTGATTAATGTGTCCGATCAATAAAATTTCGGAAAACTATTACGAATTAATATTCTGAATTTAATTTAAATAATTGTGTTATAACTTATTTGTATGTTTTATTAATGAGATATCAATGAATGTTGACGCCTTCCAATCCATATATGGAAAGCTGAGTTAGTTATGAGTATAAACTATAAACTGATTAATCTTCAGAAACCAGAAAATGCAAGTGTTCATACAATGTGTCATGTTAAACGAATAATAAATATTGTTAAAGCACTTTTTGCATCAGTACCTATTTGTCCACCGAAATGGGGACAAATCGATTAAATCAAATCACTTATTTCTGTGTGGCATTACGTGGTGGGGAACCCCCCTCCTCACCCCTCGATAGCGACTCGGAATGTCGGCGCCATAAATGTACATAAAAAATCATCAACTTATTCCATATAGGTACCTCGTGGGTGTCTTGCTTAAAAGATATATTCCAAGACTGGCGAGGCAAAGGACGATAAAACATGCATAAAGCATAATAACATGTTTGATATTATTTTAAGCCCATGTATACATTAAAGAAAATCAATTATATTAAAAAGAATACTTTTTAAAGACTAGATCAAATAAGTACATATAAATATTAATATAAATTTCATCTGGATGGCAGAGTTTTCGAGACATTAAATTTAGATTGGACTATTTTAAGTAAGACTGAGCAGAGTTTTTATATTATATATGTGTGTGTGCACGACCTATCCAGTGGGTGTTGTCAAGTTGTGCAGTGTGACACGGAAGTGTTGCGAACCAGTTTCTTTGCTGAATTCAACTCGTAATTTATTAATATAAGATAATTTTGATAAATATTTTTTTCTACCAAAATAGCTGATGTAGGTATAATACATAAACGTTGATCAATTTGATATGTAAGTACTTATTTGTATGCTTAAGATTTATGGTATCCTGAATTCTCCATCCTTGATTTATACCAGTAAGGTTATACCTGAGATTAACCAAAAACACATATACTATGTGTTTTTGGTTAATCTCAGCAACTCAATGCACATCATTATTAGCTCAAACTTTCTGCAACCACACACACCGCTCCCTCCTCCTTTTTTAGTGACTCACGTGTCTCTTTATAGGGCTAATGTACCCAGCTTAAAAATAAGCCTTCGTCTGTCTCTAGGATATGTAACCTTTGTCATTTAGATTTCAATAAAATTCAATGGTTTCGTCATGTGAGAGTAACAAAATACACACAGACATACCTTCATAATCATTAATATGAATGCGCAAACATTCTACCCCTTATTAATATTATCAATATGCAACATTCTATAAGGGGGGTAGGGGGTTTGTCAAGACAAAGTTATTAAACCGCTTTAGCTGAAATTTTAAAAATAACTTTAGATAGTAACTAGCCACGACTGAAGCCTCCAGACCAGCGGAAATTCAGAAATTCCCAAATTGACCCTGCCGGGGACAGAACCCGGGAACTCCCACTTAAATCAACATCGCTCAAGAGGTCGTCAAAACCTATGACCAGATAATAGAGGATCTAATTAAAATTTAATGTGGTATATTTTTGCTATTTTTCATTAGAAATCTTCTTCAAATATTAATATTATATTTACTTTAAATTTAAAACACCCATATTTTGATCATTTATGGATGAAAATAAAATAAATGTAATTTTTTTCACTTTCAATAGTTGTTTAAAATATGTATAATTTCATGACTTTTGACTTTTATTCTTAAGTCTAGTTCAGAGCGTTACTAACAGACAGTCGGCCGAATTAAATGTCGAGTGCTAAACGAGGTTTTCCTATTTATAATTTCGGTATAGTGCTTACTTATATTAAAAAAGCGAAATTGTTGTTTGTTTGTCCTTCCTTTACGCCCTAAACTTGATGTTTGGCATAGAGATAGTTGAACATAACATAGGTAACTTTCTATACCAGGGAAACAAATGGTATCCACGCGATTTGTAAAACACCGTAGCAAATGCGGACGAGAACAGAGGGAAAAAACTAGTAAATATTATTAAATCAAACA
This sequence comes from Pararge aegeria, assembly GCF_905163445.1. Taxonomy (NCBI): domain Eukaryota; kingdom Metazoa; phylum Arthropoda; class Insecta; order Lepidoptera; family Nymphalidae; genus Pararge; species Pararge aegeria. The sequence goes on from NC_053183.1 coordinate 10,110,014, forward strand.
CGTTTTCTCGTTAAGTGAATTCATATAAGCTCATATTTTAAGGAAATGAAATTCTACCTTAACCGACCTTCATTGTCGAAACTGGACAATAATTTGATATGACTATTATATTATTATAGGCTATTATTACCTGCCTGATATCGTAGTGAGCATAACTTGATCTAGCCTTTCCACCTCTTAGAAATTGTTGATGACTGGAAACCGCTAAATGCCCTTGGCTCCTAAATGTTCATGATTTAAATCACGGTCGAAACTGCATAGTTGCTTGTATATCAGAATACTAAATAAGACAAGATCATATAGCAATAAATTGTTTTGTTTTTATGACTGTATAAAGTTCTTTTAAAAGAGGTTATTTAAACTCATATCCTTAAATACTGATTATAAACATAAAAATAAAAATGGATATTGATAAATTACATTCACGTACGTCTCTTAAATGGACAATCCAAAAAACATTGTTTTCTTATTATGAAATGTTACCATTTCAGCCCGTCGAAGGATGTTCAAATTGATGTTTTTAGTTCCCGTTTACTTTCTAGTGCACCGGAGTCTACTGCTAATTCATAAATAAAAAAGTGTAACAGGGTACTCATTTGGAAAATATTCAATTCTTTTTATATAAAACTAAACCGAATCCTCGGTCACGAAGGTGACAAGCAACAATAACAACGGCTTATTTTGTCGGTATAATTTGCATTTACTATTGTTTTTATTAACCAAAAGTTTTGTTCCGGATGAAAACCGAATGAAGAGTGATACTAAGCGCAATTTGACTCTGTTAAAATTCTGACAACAGTCACGAAAACGACGAACAACGTTAGATAAATTACTACAACATAAAGCTGCACATGACAAGGTATTAACCCTTATGTGATACTTGATACTTATAAAAATCTTGCCTATGGCTCAGTTAATCCTCTATATTGTGACAGTTTTGTGATCTAAATTATTTTAAGGTGGCCTGCCAATAGCAATATTGATAATTATCATAATCAAAATATGATAAACACGCCATAATCGAAATAAAAAGTACTTTGCATATTCGAGACGTATGTACAAAAACCTTTTCAACGCTCAGGCTTTTCTTGTCTGAAGTTTTTTGAAGGAGCTACTTATGTGATTTTCAACCCAGAGTTAACATACTTTTAGAGATATATAACTAACTATGGTAGAACTATGGTAGAAACTTTTAGAGAGATATAATTAACTATGGTAGAAACATATTGGCAACTTCCCATTCTAACCAACCGATACCGGGAGCGTTAAATGAAATCATATAATATTTATATTATTAAATTACTTGAAACACATTACCGACATGCTGTGTGAGGTGTCGCGACCACAATGCCACGCATCATTCACAAATTGCTGGCATAGTATGGGGGGCCACATAGCGTGGGGAGTTGCATGTATGTGTCTGTATTGCAAAAGTTCTATTTGACATGATATAATATATTACCTTGTTATTCTTTTATGTTGCCTGAACACGCATGTATCTGAAACAAACAATAAATACTTTAAGTACCAAAATCAAATTATTCACATTCAAAATACAACCTCTAGAAGCACTAGTCTTTGTAGTGACTCTACCACCGGTTCGAAGTCAGATCATAACGAGAAGAAGCCGGCATGAAACTTAGCAGTATTTCGCAAGTCAACAATTTACATTTTAACATTCATATTTCTATCTTTAATGAATAATACAAAAATACAGAAACTTTAATACGAGTAAATACAAACATATTTTGGTATACCTACTACTTAGTACATTCTAAATTATCGTACTTCGTAACATTTCTTTAAAATGAAAGTATTAAGAACAAGTGGTGACACAAAAAGTTGTTTTGGATAGTCAATGTAGCAAATAATGCTTGTTTAACAAAGTTTCAAAAGTAATAGACAGTGCGGTTAAGGTGATAATGATGTGTTTCTCATTCAATCTTTTAAAAGATTATGTGTTAGAGAAAGCTGCACCATGAAACTAATTATTTGGGCTCACACTCAACAAGCTTACAAAATTCAGAAAGGTTGTGGCTTTTAAGAAACTCGAAAGAGGTTATTATATTTTTTTTCATATACTCGTACCTAATGAAATGAAATGAAATGAAATTTTCGCTGAATATGAGCTTACATAGGGTCTTATAATAATATAACATTCATCCACATTCTACTATTAAGCATGCGAAATGTAAAGTGCACAACAAGAACAATCATTACACATGTCTGCAAAATCGTGTTGAGCAAGCATTGAAAAGTTAATGTTTAAATTATACAGGTAATATCAATGTTATCATAATAATGTCAAAATAATATTATTTTTAATTCGAAGTCAGATACTCGGATATTGTATAAAAAAACATTTTGTACACAGCCAATGCGCCAGATTTTTCTTAAAAAAACGGGGATTTTGCGGTTTGTTTTAATATAGATGTATATATATATATATATATATATTGTTTTAATTTATAATACCTCTAGACTATCATCGATATTTAAACGGATGATACTCTAGTATTTAAGACTTCGGCTTCTCTTTTGAGAGGACTTATCACTTGCTTTAGCGGTGAAGCGTAACATCGGGATGAAATATGCATGCCTAAGAGATCTCCATGATGAGTGAAGTCATCCAACCCACATTTCACCAGCGTTGTGGAAGCCATGTGCCTCGTAGTTGGCCGGTAATGATAGGTATCTTGAATTAATTTATTCCTCACTTTCCCAAAACCTGACGACGAACGTGTTAAAACAGTTTTTGTAGTGATGACTTCGAAAACATGGTTGCCAAAGATCGGCACTCAGCTGATGATGAAAAGAACTATGAGTAACAAATCATAAATTGGGGTAAATTAATCAAAAGTTGGGAACTTGGCTTGGGCAGCCGATAGAAGTTGGAGTTCCAAAGTACTATATAGTCGCGGCTCCGCCCCAAAATTTTCAATATTCGTCACTAGGCAAGACAGAAGATATAAAGCAAGTTGCAGGCAGATGCTGTACTGGTCTATAAATCCCTCAGAAACAACTTTTCAAGCAGTGGACTAGCTAGTGGAGTTTAAAATTGTTTCACTGTTCAAAAAGTGTTGATAACGATGAAATTAATATGAACATAGAACTCCATATGTGTATATAGTTAGCAAATTTATTTTCTTTATGTCAGTAAATATATTAGTGCATAGGTATGCAATATGAATTCCTAATGGCTGTTTATAACATATATTTGTCGATCCATAGTTATGTCAATCTTATCTCTAACTACTACTCTTCTAATCTTAACCAAAGTTAATCAAGATGCAAGAACAAAGACATTTGTTGATCAAGTTTACTTTAAAGTAGTTCACTAAAGTTTTAAAGATAACTCATAATAATCAAAGGCAGATCGAAGATTTCGCGTTGATTTGTATTCGGAAACATTCACCTCAATATTAAAAGTAGTAAAAAAGGCAATACAAACGTATTTTAGAAAGCGGTAAAAGTATTTCGTTTCAAGTAGACATACTATTTGAAATAAACACTTTTTATACTACGGAATACATTTTAATTCATGTTGTAGGTATAATAATATAAAGGTACGTTTTCGTAGCGCACGAACTATCAGAAAACCAAAAAAAGACACCAAGGACAAAGTACCTACTCATGCTAGTAAAGATAAAATGAATTATGTATTATTACAACAAGTTAACTTTTTTTTTTTTTTTCATTTGCCAAAACTACGTGCTCATCAGCGTGGACTTTAATTAACTGTTCGAGATTATCTCCTAACAATTAAAAAAATACACAAATCGCCCATCAAACGGAGGAGTAAGTGGCGTGCATTAATTTAAAAACAACTACTTTTAACAAGTTGGTTAGTAGGTATAAAGATTCCGTAAATCATGACATTCATCTTTTTACTGGCACTCTTGATACTTTTGTTGTTCTTGCTGATTAAGAAGCTTGTGATAATTTGTTGAATGTAAAAGCCACGTTACATAATTCTATTCGTAGGCATGCATTATATTCTAAAAAATATAAAGAAAATAAACTCTTTCAATAAAACTGAAGAAAAGGAAAAAGTTATTTATTTATGAATGTTTTCCAATAGTAAGCTAATGAAGTTGAAGTTATGCCCAGTTCAAATGTACCTTTACTGAAATCATGGGTGGCCTATCATCCATGGTGGTGTCAATCACTTAAGTAACGAACCACTCTGGCTACTTTTCTTTTTGTTTCACTTTACATAATCACATTACATCGATTTCTCTAGGTAAATTTTCGATGTGATGTTTTTTTTACTAATGTACGTCTTTTTATACTAATGCGAAACATGAGCAATGTAAGCTTTTGAACAACACTCATAATTTTACTTACGATACAACTGTGGAAAGCATTCGATGAGCGCATAATTAAGCGCTAAGGATCTATGGACGATGCTCGTCGGTCATGTAGCTAATCTCATAGCAATAGTTTTTTTGTGATATATGAAGTCACAGTTCACGCCAATATACCATAGACGATGGACTACTTAGAGTCAACATTCGCCATGATATACGGCCGCGGTTGTTTAGATAAAGTAGTCCAAAATTGGCCTTCTCGATTGCTCTCCGTTCGAGTGTTTGGCGCCCGGTATCTAGTAGTAAATTGGTTTTGAAATAAAACATAAAAATAATGTTAACGGCCGTCATTACCATTACCAGCTGCGCTTTGTATGCTTTATTTCATTTTAAAATAAGAAGGCACAAGTTACAAAGGTGCCTAAGTCCACTTACATCAATTTTGACCTGATTATTTATTTATTTATTTTATTTAGTACGTTAGAACCATACATACTCTGTTTTCTTATTTTTTCTATAAGTTGGTTTTACCGAAATAAAAACAAAAAAAATGTTTTTGTTAAGATTTAAGGCTCGCAGCAAACTGTCATATCCCGGTGAGTAGGACTTCGACTTCACTTTAGGGGGGTGAGTTTGAATCCCAACACGCACCTCTAACTTTTCTTAGTTATGTGTGTATTAATCATTTGAAATATCACTTGGTAAAGAAAACTATTGTGAGGAAACTTGCATACACTCTATGCACGCCACTGCCCGAGAGTTCTCCATCATGAACTCAAAGGTGTGTGGAGTTCACCAAACCGCACTGGACCAGCGTGGTGGACTTCACGTGCCCTGTAGTGGACCAGTATTTTTTCTCATTTCTTAACAAAAAGTCCATTTGTCCAAATATGTTATAAAAAAAAACTCTACTACTAATATACCACATTACATGGCAATATTTTAAAGAACTTAAGTCCTATGCGTATCTATGTGTTAAAAGATGCCTCTAAGAAACAGCCTTAGTATACAGTAATATTGATCCAAGAAGCAATTTTAATGATCGCTTTCATACATGGACGTAATCGTCACGACGACGCTACTTTAGTTCACGGATAATGACTACAAATAGTAGATGCAGCATAGTAGTGATGCATACATTAATCAATTAGCATAGGGAAATAAAGAACAGGAGGAAGACATACTAATTGGTTTTAAAAATTACCTTTAACTACTTACCTATTTTACTTAAGTGATCAGGGCTTGTAGAAAGTTTACCAAAACTTTCTGTAAATTCACGTATATTTCTCGATGAACGATTAATGCAAACTATTAGAAGTCGCGGTTGGTATTCTACTAAAATAATAAATACCAAAGTTTGAGGCTAGATAGATGGATGTTTGTTACTCTTACACGCAGAAAATACTTAACCAATTTAACTGAAATTTGGCATGGAAATAGATTAAACCCTGGATAGGCTATCCTGGAAATATGTACGGTTCTCGTGGGATCCATGAAAAACCAAAATAATCGCCATAGCAGCTACGGGCAGCCGCTAGTATATTGTAAAGTATCTTTCTGCATTCCTTCTACCTACTCTTGAAATTCATCTCATTCTCATATGATTCCGTGCGCGCAATATAAAAAGGGGTAGAAGGTTTTGTCTTCAATTTATATCTTTAACATAAGTTACAGTGGCACTGTTTGTTCTTGTTTTTTAACATAATATGTACGAGTGCACGTATAATATGTTTTAAAAATTAATAACAAAAATTCAAATAATTGTTTTATAAATATAACCTAAAATATATGTACGAGTATATCTATATTTATGGCTTTTAATATAAATAATAATATTATTATTCGATTTCCTTGTCAAGGGTCTACTCTCGTGGTGGTTTTATTGTCTCCAAATCGAGATTTGAACAGGGTATCCCATGGAAATTTAAGAAAAGCTACAATAATGGAGTCACGAACAGCGCGCTCGTTGAACTCTTTCATATTAAATGAAATATATTAATGTTTCATTGAGAGTCATTAGAGTCATTTGGTTTACTTTTTTTTATTTTAAATAATTAAACTATTACGTAGAGGCACTACAGCTCCGCCAGAGTAGTCCATCATCCTGACTAATTTATACTTTGAGTCCGGGTCAGTGAAAACCACCGGGTTTTAATCGTAAGAAAAGATGGTGATTAGTGGCACAAGGTGTCGAATATTAAAACCATACCGTATTTAGAAGACAGGTCATATAAAAGAGGAAAAATTATTATCCTCCAATACATTTTGATTTCAAAGCTTGAAAGCTTATTGTTGACTTGAGTTTACCAACTGTAGATATAAATTATACTGAAACACGTTTTAACTTTGTTAATGTGTGTGTTAAGTGAATATCTAAATGTTAAGAAGGCTGTTCGCGCACTTGATGGAAACTGGTGCAAAGCGAAGTGGTGCAAACCGCAGAACCAGTCCTGCGGCAGGAAGCGGCCTCGAGGCCCGCCGACCCCGCGCGCCCCTCTGCCCCCCTCGGAGCCCCGCGCACCGCCCGCTCCCCTCTACTAGCAGCCGCCGCGGGGCCACCTGATCCAGACAAAGCGTGTCCTTCATGTCATTCTCGTGACGCATACAAGTGCATTGCACTAATAATAAATCGGTTCCATGTCCGGTAACAAATATATATTTTATGTTAACCGAATAACTTCATAACCCCATTCAATATGACTCTTGTTAGCGCTTCTTAAGAGATTGACATGGCATGTGAAAACTAAAACACGACCTAAAATGCCACGTGGCACTTCGTATACTTTTCACTTTTTATAGTTATCTAAATAATATTAAACCCAGAATAATAAGTAATCATATCAAATATTTTAATTTAGTTCATATTACGAAATATAAACTTAGTAACATTTTCTTCTGAAATTTCAATAAATAACTAAGAAAACTTTCTTGCAACTTTGTGTTACGTTACTTAGTTTTTTAGTATTTTCTTTTTCATTTTTTTTTCGATTTTTTACCTAATTGTGAAGCAAGGCTTTTAAAAAAAGAATATTTCATATAACTTTAAAAACCCGACCAAGTGTTACGTGTTAAGTGTTATTAAGGTATTAATAAAAACAAAAACCAGCTTGCATCGATAACCACCCTTGACGCTCTTTGGATACGTAACGTACGTAAGCATATATATATTATATGATTATATATTATGTATATATAGTGGTTATACATATATATATATGTACAACCACTAATGATAAAATACAGGGCACGCGTTACTTCGCATTAGTCCATGACATACCAGAACACAAAGCTTACTCGTAATTTACACCCAAACTAGCTAGTTGCAACTTACGGTTTCAACTTGTTGTGTATTAAAGCAAATTAAAGTCCCTCTTCAATGAAATAAACTGTTTTCAAAACTCGGGAGCCAAGTGCGAATCGCAGCACGTCCCACCGTTAACTTTTCTAAGTAATGTGCATTTAAAGTAAATCAAATAAAACTTGCTTCAAAGCTTAAGGAAAACATCGTGAGGAAACCTGCATGCCTGTGTCTCCATAATGTTCTCAAAGACGTGTGAAGTCCACCAAATTGCACTGCACCACCAAACGCTTCGCATTGTGGAAGGAAATCCGTGCCCTCTAGATTGCCGGTAACGGGTTGGTGTGATGATGATTTCCAAATCAACTACAACACTATCATGCACCTCTACTTGTTTGCATGATTAAATATGAATCATGGTTTTGGGTTCGATTCCCGGAGAGGGCCAAGAATGTTGCCAGTTAAAGTGATCGGAGTGCTTTTCGAGGCACGGGATCCACCCTGGAAAGCACTCCAAGCCGTTTCTCTTGAGAGGGGGTTTAAGAATTATTATTTATTATAATTCTTATTTATTTAAATAAATAAATAAGAATTATTACATGAGTGATTTAATAATTCTTAAAGCCCAACAACCCGCAACGAAGCAGCGTGACTGGTCTAAACTATATTTGTGTCTCAGCAGCTTAATCTGTTGTACTGAACTTTTGCACGGATTGAGAGCGCTTAGTTGTTTGTTGTTCCTAGACTTTAAATTAAATTTTGTATCAAAATTTCGCTTACTCCAATTGAAACTCTTTTAGTTTAAAAAAAATATTTGGCGTGTTAGGAACCCTCGTCATTTTAGGTTTAAGTTGGAGAACGTAGCTATCACCATAAGCTCACAATTATGTAAATATATATTTATGAACACTTCATAATTGTCTGTGTTAGGGATTCGAATTATTCCAAAAATTTATCAAAAAATTATAAAGTTAAAAAGTTATCGTCCAAATGAAACCCTTTTCTTAGTAAATCAGAAACAGGCAAATATTGATTTATTTAATTATTTCGCCTCGTAAAAAAAATTAATGCATTTTTAGTCTGTAGGCCTGTGGACAGTTATCATTTCCACCTCTGTGAAATTTCCTAGATTCCTTCTTTACTCCTAAAAGTCCAATTTATTGAGACCAATTTATTGTCAATTGAATTCATAGCCTCGACTACCGACGTGCTGTTTGCAGTGAATGCTGTGTTTAAGAACCTTTATGAGGTGGTATTTCTTACAATAAAATCGTGACTTAAGCATATCTAGATAGAAACGTAAAGCGAATTGTTATAGGTATAGAGAGTAAAAGAACAATGTTGGCAAAGAGCACGCGGTCGGGAAGCTCGATAGTAAACGACAGCCAAACAAAGCCTGCGTCACAGGCGAGCTCCGAGTCTCATCGAGCCGCCCAAAGAAACGATCTCATAGAAAGTAGAACAACTCATTTATTTATTCAGTACATCAGCGGGTGCGAGCGAGACGGAACCGTGAAACTGGCTCATTAAAATAAAAATCCGATTTAAGAGTGCAACTCGCGCGGAGCGGAATAAAAGTTTCCGTCGAAATTTGCTCGAGTTATTCCAAAAAAGTTGCACGAAACGCCTCCGCGACGAGATGTTGAGATACAAGTATGAAGAGAAACCGACCGCAATAGCCTCAGACTACTACATGCGCAGCCTCACGACTGCGTGCTTTCGATTGTGGACATGTTACACTATAATGCTTTGCAGCTATAGGTAATTACCGATCTTAAACGCAAGCGCATTGGTGCACGGGTTGATAATTTCTCGGGACGCACTGTAGTATCGGAAAATGCAAACACCTCTAATGTTAGAGCGCTAAGTTCTTTCTTTCCCTCGCTAATGTCTATCTATGTTTTCACTGAAAATGAGCCATTGTCTGAACATTACGCAGCTCCGGCATCGCATTATCGGCACGATAAAAGCAGCTCTATAATCATCGTTGCGAGTCACGAGATCCGCACGCGCATTTGCTATGTAAATAACACCATGCACGGCATTCCACCGCTGCCGCCGTCTGGCTAAATGGAAATCATTCAAGAAATTTACATCAAATGGTTATTTCTAAAGTTATTATTAATTGTCGCAAATCCTTTGGAAATGATAAATATGGCGGTTTTCCTTTAATTCACTTAAATGCCTTGAGTAAGGTCTAGGTAAGTTTTGATGCAGTCTAAAATAGTAGCAGGTGAAACATGGGGGCGGTATGGCTGATACATTAAACCCTAAATCCTTAATCGATTTCTATACGAAATCGTAATCGGAACGCTAAATCGCTTGGCGACTCGTCTTGCGAGTAATGTGGTAACAAGCCTCCTACTGGGCAAGATCAGAAAAAAACTGAAATAATATATTCCAAAAACAGCCACTGCCAAGAATTAAACCCGAAACCGCTTATAAGACAACAGCGCTAGACCATTGCACCAGGGAAGCGCTGTTGTCTTATGTCGGCAACAAAAGAGGTTATAAAACTAAAGCTTATACTTTACAGAGAACAATGATAGATGAACTCATTGATTTAGTATGTACTATAGTATTTGAAAGCTCGCTAGCAGAATTTATATTTTCAGAGCAGTACACGTCAAGCACGTAAAATTAACCAAAATCAAAAAGCGTCGCTGCCTTTCACCTCGCAAGTCCTTTCTAGCGTTTAATGTCTGAATAAATTTTATGATTTACCGACTTACGAGAGCAATACAACGTAATGGGCCATAAAAATGATTTCCAACAGAAAAGTATTCACCTCAATTATATTTGAGAATAACTTTTTATTTGTACTGGTACTTTTATAGTAGGCTGTAAATTGGCATGATTAAAACAATCAATGATCCTTAGGTACGTACTTGCCATTCACATGACCTACATTAAGGTGATCAACTATTTGGTTCAATTGTTTTGGTATAGGTAAGGTAATAAGGGTCATTGTTATGATGTGATTTTAAATAAAAAATATTGCCCGAGTAAGTCATTATGGTAAATGTAAATCGGCCCTCTAAGCTTCATATATTTTTTTTCAAATATACTACGACAATACACACATCGCCACCCAGCCCCAAAGCAAGCGTAGCTTGTGTTATGGGTACTGAGACGACTGATGAATATTTTTACGAACAATATATATAATTACTTGCAACATACATATAAACACCCAGACACTGAAAAACATTTAATGCTCATCACACGAACATTTTCCAGTTGTGGGAATCGAACCCGCGGCTTTTGACTCAGAAAACAGGGTTGCGGCAAACTGCGCTAATCGGCAGTCCAAGCAATAATCATTCATTTCATTAAATAAATGTAAAAAAAGCTGTTTCTGTATTTACTAAATCTTATGCCATGCACAGGAGTCTACACGACTTGAAACATTGCTATGCTACTTATTCCGTAATAATTACACAACATGATGCCACGTGTTCCCATGTGGCGCTATAAATTTTTGGACTAGACTCTCGTGGCGTCGTCAGATTTTGCCAAGAAACACATAACCTCTTTTGATAAGCTTCATGTGTTTATCTTTTCCAGTTCGTGGTTCTAGATCGCCGCATCTACTGATGGCAATTTACTTTAGGGCAATACGAGAACTAAATACTAAGATTTCATTTCACTTAATACGAATAAGGTGGTGTTGCCAATATATTGAGCTTAAACCATTCAAATGTGAAACTTATTACATTATTTCCATCATAATTTATCATTAAGTATATTACATATTAGAATAATAATGGGTTGGAAAGAATAAAAATGTTCATAAGTTCCGGATATGGCTTATGTAACATACAATTTAAAATTGAATGAAAGAAAATGATGCAAATCTACTCGATCGTCCGAATAGAGATAGCATCAGCTTCTACAAATGACTTCTCACCGATCCAAACGATAACAGCTGTTCTAATTTGGATATAAAAAGTGCAATTGAATATTAGAAAGTGATAATGACTCGTGACCCTACAACATAGCACATCGTACTCTTATGACACTGAATCGACTCTTCGTATAAATAATGTGAGTCCATACTATACTAATATTGTAGATAAAATGTCGGTTTGACTACTCAATACCAACTCACTAAGCTACCTTAGACGCAGCCCAAGTTTACAACTTGGATTTCTGGTGAAACGCATTGTATTTTCATGCCAGCCTCTTTTTGTTTCCTATCAATAGAATAGAACGAGGATGCATTTTTCGCAGCTCATAAATAGTAAGTAGATATGTTATAAGCTTACATCGTCTTCTGTTACTAATGTTTACGATATGTGCGAAATCCACGCTAAGCGTTTCCAAGCAACGTAACATATTATTAGTAGAATAGTGGGCAATAAAAGGTAAGGCGAGATGGCCCTGATGACCGTTAGTACTCTCGCATAAGAGCTTGAGTTAACAAGAATGTAATCCCATATTATATTGATCGTAACCATAAGTATATAATTCATTAAAGATACAAAAAAGCCTCTGTCGTACGGATACGGATTGAAATTAAGTAAGTATCTAGATTCTAGTAAAAACTAATAGGTACGGTTCTAAAACATATTTAGTACCGTAAATAAATCACATGACTCGATTCTAACTACATAAAATAATTTCGTCTAACGAAAGTAATTGGAAAAAAATTAGTCTTGGCGAAAACCCTAGGACGAGGCCAAAGGATAAATTAAAACCAAGAAAAATTTCTTAATTTTGTTTCGAAAACATATTCATCAGTCATCTTAGTACCCATAACACCGGCTACGCTTACTTTGGGGCTAGATAGCGATGTGTGTATTGTCGTAGTATATTTATTTATTCATTAGAAATCTAAAGCCAGGAGAGATAAGTTAGACAAAAATATTTTACTAAAACTAGAACAGAAGATTGCGTATTTTTAAGGGGAGGGCGTAGGGTTTTCGAAAAAAAAATAGTTTATCTACTTTCCTACGATACAAATAAATCTAAGTTCGTAGACATTTCAGACATCATTGAGAGTTATCTACTTGTTAAGCAAACTTTAAAAACGCAATTGAATTTAATCATAATAATCAACATTTAATAATAACAAATCATCCACAAATTATAGTTACCTTTTTTATAATATGATGTCCTAACTAATATTTGAAAGTTTGTAGGTTTGATTTTCCTTACTTCATGCCGTACTTTAGCAACCAATCGACTTGATTTTACCCATAGAGCTAATTAAAAGGACGGTGAGTAACGTGCGTTATCAAGAGGCACGTGTACAGACTTATTCAACGCAGGTAACACCGTGGGGCGCAGCTAGTTTATACATATATTAAGGATTGCGGTAAATCTCAAAGGCGATAAGTACAGCAGTTAGATCGAGTTGTCATGTCCATCATGTGGTGAAACGATGTACTCAACTCACTTTTTATTTATTAATTTCACTTTCTCATACATAAATAAAGTTTCGCTTCATAGCTTAACTCGTATAGAAACTTCGCTTTAGCTTGAATTAGCTGAATCTGAATCTTGGATAAAAACTAGAAACATTCTATGATTCCTAAGAGTGAATTTTATGATATCTAAAGATATATAAACTACCATGTAACAGTTTTTTTTCACACAAGTAAATGAATTCTAATGTAGGTACTATGATTTTTATCCCGCACGTCAGAGGAATATCGAGTACGGTCGTACTGTCTCACACCGTTATTTAAAAAAACCTTTTTTATCAAAAAAAGTGAAATACAATTTAAGGAATACAATAAGCAAACTTCATTCTTTTATTTTATTTTTATGTTCATTTTGTCACGTTTTGTCTAAATAACACTCCTTATTCAACTTTGAAAATTTCTGAACACGAGTGACATTGCCATTAAGAGATACGTCACTAAAAATTACGATGCCTCATTATAAGATGATTCATTTTGAGTTGCACGTAGGTAGAATAAGGCTGATTGCCAGCAGTTAATGTAAATTCTCCATATACAATGTAAAATATATCCATTTTCTTCAGTAAGAAAGTAAACATTTATACAAAGAACATTCTAGGACATAGACCTACGAATATATCGTAAAAACGTTATACCGCCATCTGTACTTAATAGCTGTGAAAATGTAAAGTAACGTAATTTTAATAACATTGTAGGCTTATTAATTGTAATCTTTTAGAGTTAATTATAAAGGCTTCCGTATCGCAATCAACGACCAGAAGAAAACATGATTGAAATTGATATTGTGTGATGAATTTCTTCCATGTGTATGGTTTTAAGCTCAGTAAGCAATTAGAAGAAGTAAGTAAGTACTCATTATTTTTACTTGAGAGTTCAAGCTATAAAAAAAACAACGACATAAATGATGAATTTCCTAATGGCAGGGTAACTTAGAAGCAGCAGGCTCCGCTTGTATATTACAAAATAGAAAAATGAATATTGAATTGTAAAAATTTTAATCTCCTTTTCAACCCGGTGGTAGAGCCACTACAAACAGGTTTATTTGACTTAAGTTCCTATAGCGTAAGCTTTTTGGTAGTTTTAATAGATTACACATTGTAATACAAAAAATCTTGACATTTTTCTTGCAACTGACGAATTATCATTGGCAGCATAATAAATGTCCCACTGTTGGTAACAGGCCTCCTCTATATTAGGAGATAAGTGTTCAAGATAATACGGACATAGAGCAAGAGAGGAAAAGGCCAAATAAGAACCTCTATAGTTAGGCTGACTTCAGTTACTTACTAGGATCTAATTAAAAAAAAATTATAGATTGTTTTCGAATAACTACTAACCTATTTAAGTGAATGAAATACATTTAGAAAATATATTAACTTTTAACATTAACTTTTTATGAAAAGTTTTATAGAGTTGATATAAACTCTATACAACTTTTCTAATTTTGGTAAATATATTTATTATTTAGGTTTCAAAATGCTTACATGAATTTCTATGAAGGAGGAATACACTACCGTAAAATCCTCACTCTTAATGAGCATTTATTATATTGTATTTAGGCAAAAGGTATTTCGTTATATCTATAAAATATTTAAGATATCGCATAACCCACAAGGGCCAACATTACACAGATATCTAATCATTTCGAGCTCCACTCCAATGACCAAAGATACAAATCCACTCACTCATCACGGCATCGAATGTCATCTCATTCACACTTATATTCGAGTGCTCACGTCATTTGCTCAACGCAAACATAGTAGCATCTTTAAAAAGTTTTTTAAACAGAAAGAAGTGTTTGTCAAACTGAAAGTACCTACCTTTTGTATAAGTCTAGACTAGCTATTTCAATAGAAGTGAAACTCTGCACCTTATGATTTTGACCGCGGTCGCCGTTGCATATTTTTTGCAGGCGCGGAAGTCAAGAAATGAATGATGTATGATGATTGTATTAGCAGGTGCTCGATAAGCAGTGGCGTGCATAGAGGGTATGCGCAGGGTATGCAGATGATATAAAATGAAGATAATCTATAGTAAGAGTTATAAAAAACTTAAGGGTTGTATTAATATAACTCTTACAAAGCCTATCCTTAAGTTTTTTATAACTCGTACTGGAGATTTTCTTCATCTTATATTAGCTGCATACCCTGTATGCACGCCACTGTCGATAAGTGTTGTTTTTGGTCCGGATGGACTCTTGCTGATAAACAGCGCTGCCAGAGAGTGTGAAAAGCTGACTTGGAGTTAAGCTCTAGGGGCTCGACTATATCATGGGAACATCAACCTAATGGAATCTTTTAGGAGGTACTATTAGGTTGAGGTTTTCGGAACTAATCTTTGGTGTAGGGAGTTGGACCCAAACTTTGGTTTAGTATGAAAAATTTAAGTTTGCTTGACTAGGGTTGAATCCGTAAATCCTCTTGATCATGACACCATCCAGCAATCAGGGACCTTTTGTTTATCCAAGCATACTATCCTTAAGAGTAACGTTAAAAGATATCAACATACAATAAATTTCACAACAAAGGCTGCACCGATATAAAATTTATAGCGACATCGACACGACTAGCATCAAGTGGAATGAGAACTAGATCTGGTCACGGAGCTCGTGCGGTAAATATTATTAACATTGTCCTGGGTCCGGCTCATTGCATAATCGCTACCGGTACCTGTCATTACATAGTATTTCTCGGTACTACTGTGACTTTAATTATATAGAATTATTCATTTAGATTCCTATTATACGCAAAAACTATTTTGATATACATTTTAAAACGGTTTTAAGATAACTTGTTTACCTGGTTTACCAGCGAGGAATTCGAGGCATGGTGTGTTTACCAGTTTTTATAAGCGAATCGATTTTACAAACTTTTCGCGTATCTAATATTAAATACCAACAGTACCGGGCAAGACTTCAGTGGAAAATAGTTAAATCAATAATAATTGCTTCTATAATGAAAACAGTGGACACATTTGGCTGCACGATACGACTTTTTGCTTAGAAATAAGTTCATAAATTCATTTAAGACATAGCTACACACATTCACTTATCTCTATCTGTTTAGGATTCATGTTAACCATTTTATATCTAATGGTTTGTAAGACTATACGATATGTCCATACGTGGAAAAAAATATGTACGTTATTTTTTTTAACTTTATTATATTTTTAAGCTCCATGTTTATACCAAAAAGGGTTTGAATTAAATGCCGTGCTCAGCAGTAAATTTTTTTGCATTTATAATTATTCGACAAAGAGTGAAAATAGCAATTTATAGGTAATATAGGTTAATTAACGTCGTGATGTCGGATATGAGGTACTAAAAATAAAAATTGATGGTTTAAAATATTATATAATCACTAGCTGTTGCCCGCGACTTCATCTGCGATTGATTTTGTTTTTAGATGTGGCATTAAATTTAGTTGTAGATCTAAAAAAAAATAAAGCATTCAGTATCGCTAAGCCTTTGCTGTGGTCCGCTGAGGTGTTCTGTCCTCTATCTCCAACCACAGTTTGGGCAAAATTAAACACATATTATAATCTCTATAGTACAAAAATAATTATTTAAATCGGTTATAATTTCTCGGAGTTATGGTGTAAAATAGTCAAACACTCTTCCCCTCTCCCAAAGGAACCGAACTTAATGTCGAAATAAAAAGATATACTTCTAACACTTCCAAGAATATGTGTACAAAGTTTCATGAGGATCGATTTAGTAGTTTTTGCGTGAAAGCGTAACAAACAAACTGACATTCACATTTATTATATTAGTAGGGAAGTAGGGATTTTCCCTGCTAACCGATTTTTTTTGTTTTGGTTTAGGTAAAAAATATATTAAATATACCGTAATGTTTTCTATGTTCAAGCAAAACCAGATGAAGAGTCAAACGGAGCATTGTTATTTGTTAATTTCGCGTAAAATTAGGTAACTTTCTTAATGATGATGTGAATAGTACTATTAACTGATATCAATACAGTTAATTACATGCACAATCTATGTAATGTATGGATTAAATAAAATAATAAATAATATTATACCTGAGAGATACTTCCTGATTTCGAGCGACATGCGAGCACTATTAACTCTGGTTTGCTCTTTGGCATCATAACTCATATCTTGAGGCAGTTTATAACGCCACATTCCAGCTAAATGGCCAATGCAGCAATTAATACATGTAATCATAGAGCAAATGCAAGCGTTGTAGAAACCGAGCTACGAGAAGGTACTTTATCTATTGCTATTTGATTGTAAAAATATAGTTAGGTACTTTAATTTGTACCATTTGTTTTAAGAGTATGGCATGGATACAATGTTTTGTAGAAACAGCTAGTCATAATTACCTATACTTTATTTATGTAATACATGTTAGCAATTAAAATTTTAATATTATTTACATTATTTTAAGATGCTAATTTTAAAGTAATTAACGCAAATGTTACTGTTTACTAAAAAAGGAAGAAAGTTGTGTAGAAAAATTTACATTTTGAGATTATTTTTTATTTTACGTGTTTACGCATTTGCATTTTCGGACGAGACGCAATTGTATGTACCTACCTTTAATAGTATATCTAAATTTAATTTATTTCTAATGTCTTAAAAACTAATATTATAATGACAGCAGATGTTGTAGCTGCAAATGTTCACAGTATACAGTATCAAAAACCGCTTGCAGAAATTGAAATCCAAGAGATAATTAAGAATTTCGATGGCTAAAAATTAACATAAATACCAACCTCAACTAATTCATCAACATATAACACAGATGTACAGTAACCTCGGCTGTCAAAATAAAATAGAATACCTACGTTTTTATTAGCGGAGGTTTGCGCGCAAACCGCAACCGGATATCCCTCGCCAGATGTAGGTACTCACAATCACACTAACACAAACTCTCACGAATTTTTCTCCCAACGCTTTCACATCTTCCACTAATTATTATCCACTTTATCGGGCATCTTCAATTTGATTTACGTCTAGCTCTTACACCGTTCAATCGGTACACTTTTTCTTTTAGCGTGGTAATTTAAGGTAATTTTGCTGTACGCACCGACGACCTCCGCGCGTTGGCTTCTTACTGAACCTACAAATGCCAGCTATTAATTAGGAACCGACAGACAGACAGACGCTGTCTGCCATCTCGTTATTTAATTAACGAATGCACTAATGACACATTTAATTTCTAATTGGAAAACGTTAGGCTTATTTTCTTCTTTTTCTCTGACCGCGCAGGCACATTAGTTAGTAAAAAGTACTGAAAACGTTGTAAACATAAATAAGACAAGTTAGAAAAAGTTTTTATTTGTTTTAGATCAAACCTTATTTTGCGAAAGACCATGATATTGAATAATTAAAATTATATCTTTACTGGCGGTGTAAAATATTATAGTTTCCTTATTTTTTAAAGGCAATTCCAGATTTTTTGAAATACGATGCCATGCATGTTTCCCTTCTTAATCTAATTATTCTCGATTTAATCGGATTGCAATTGTATTAAAAATCTAATCTTATCTAATCTAATGGATTCAGCGATTGCAAGACTGGCAGGTGATATCTTAGAAACTTACATATCAACTCCTTTCATTTATTTGTGCAGTTCGATTTGTTGATATTCTCAAACTTACAAGCTAGTTGGAAACTATGACGCATTGACAGGTCAGATGCCTTTGTGTTTTCTATAGTCTCTTTACCGGGGTAGTGTTCTGATGAGTGATCCGAGGATTGATATTCCTTAAATAACAATCTCGTCTCTCGTCATCCCGTTTGCTTTATATACATAAATAAAACTACCTCAAGGTACACAACATCGCTAATAGGTGAATTAAATTAAAAGCACCTTATAACTAAACATAAAGAGGTCCATCCCCAGAAAACATGTAACATGCATCGTAGAAAGTTAACCTTTACAAGATGATACCCGATACTTCAGTAATCCATAAGCTGTTGTCTATTACAAAATATATTAATACCAAGTAGACATTGCTGAAGTCATAAATGTCTTGCCTCAGTTATAAACTTATGTGAAATCTCGTCAAAGATCTCTCTCAAACTAAATAGACAGTCGTTAAAATCGCAATATCCTCAAAATTTTATGTTTCATTTAGAAATCTATTGGATCTTACAATTAAAGTTCGTAATTTCGATATATTTGCTTACCTTTGATATTATATTAATAATTAACATCTCGATTAACAAATGTGTACAAATCATTTATGGCACATAAAAGTTTTATATTATCAGGTAGGGAGACTATTTTAAATTATTAGTTATTTTATTAATATTATTACTAAGCAATTCTTTTCTGTTATCTATGAACACTGCATGATAAATAAGATCAATCAGCTTAAAGTGAGGAGTACTTGCCTTGAAGGTGCTTATTCGTACGGGATCTGACAAATAAGTAGGAAGAAAAACAGCAGCAGTCTTTCGGCATTCCGAAATGCAGTAGATATTCCCATATTAGTTCAATAATCAATAATGAAAAATAAATAATTGTTGTTTTAGTACAATTCAAAAAAGCAAATAAAAATTCAAATTAAACCTGGATAGCAGCTTCATTTTTGTGCCTTTTGGTGTAGAGACTTTGGGACCGTGGGGTCCGGAGGCAAGAGCCCTTTTCAAAGAATTATCGAAAAGGGTTATCGAGTCTACCGGTGATCCTAGAGCGGGCAGTTACCTTGGCCAACGAATTAGTTTGGCCATCCAGAGGGGAAATGCTGCCAGCATCTTAGGAACTGTGCCTCGCTGCGGTGGTTTCGAGGACGTTTTAGATTTTATTTAGTTTTTAAATAGTTTATTTTAGGTTATAGTTATGTATTAATAAAAATAAAGAGTTTAATAAATAAGCCTACTAAGAAAAAAAATTCAAAAATGAAAATTTATTTATTTCAAGTAGGTTTCACTCACTTTGACACAATCTATTTGATTGTAGTGACTCTACCGCCGGTTGAGACGACACACTGTACCGAGAAGAAGCCAGCAAGAAATGTTATACTATGTGATATATATATATATCAAATATTTCATTCATACCTTGATTAATTATATCCTTACATATCGTTGAGTTTTATGAAATTTATAAAGAATTTTTACTAAATATTGCGGTAGCATATTCCAATAAACGCAATGCTTAATGAAGGATTGCTTTCGCATTATATCGTTTAATATCAAACATTCTTAACGTAATAATACTGTAAAGTGCAAATGTATGAGTAATAAACACAGAAATAAGTAGTTAAGCACTATTGCTTAACTTAACATTTGTCATTTATTGCACTATGAGAACAATTACTTCTATTATCTTAACGATAAATGTTTAACTACATTGAATTTAATCTCACAAACTTTACGGTCTTCTTTGACGTTTTGAACAAGTGGATTTTAGTTCCACAAAGGACTCTATTTAAATTATTTCGATATATTGTTTATTTACCTATATTCGACAAGGCTAAAATAATGGGCTGTTTATTTAAGCATTCGGTTTTTGACAGAATAAAACATTGTTATTA
This sequence comes from Pararge aegeria, assembly GCF_905163445.1. Classification (NCBI taxonomy): domain Eukaryota; kingdom Metazoa; phylum Arthropoda; class Insecta; order Lepidoptera; family Nymphalidae; genus Pararge; species Pararge aegeria. The sequence goes on from NC_053183.1 coordinate 10,130,557, forward strand.
TTTGCGTAAGGAAGATTATTCTAAACACCATTTTTGGAATATCATTATTAATATTACTATTCAATGTGGACTTTCTGCACAAGTCATTTTCGAGATATTGTTTTTATTATGTGTAGAAAGGACGTCAGTTAGTATTTTGTTTAATAGCATTAGGAAAAATTTGTATAGATTGCGTTTATGATTACGGGCGAGGCTAATGGAATGATGCACCGATAATATAAGTCGTGAGCGGTGTGGATGAAAGTAGTTTCGCGAGTCGCTATGGCCGCTGACCCAAAGCTTCATAAACCGCCTTAAGCGTCACGGCCGCTTCAAACTTAGATTTTTTACATCGTAAAAAACTAATTTATTCCAGAGAGAATCTTCACTTAATTATAGCTTAGACGTTATTTATCTGTTTCACAGTTCTCCATCACTTTGAATGCTTAAAACTACTTTTCTAATATTAATTACCTAGGAGTATTAATACGTATAGTAGGTATTATTTATAAATAGAAGATAATCTGCCGTAAAAGGTGAATATTTTATGATTTGCCCCATAATTGATTATTTTATAACTTGTATAAATCTTTTCAAAATATAAAGCCAGGGTAGGTTATTTTCATTGGAATAGAAAACGCATGCTGAATACCAGATTTTTTTATATGCATGATGAAAATCTGCAATCAAAAATTTGTCCTCAAGAAAACAGTACAAAAAACACAGTCGAAGACAAAAGTTGAGATGTTTTTATATAATGCGCGGTTTAAGTTGACGCAAAATTTCGGTAATATATAATGTTCAGTAGTTACATATTGAAAAACATATTACATACACAGGCTATCTCGTATATAATTCTAGTTGTAATTTTGGTAATCACCACGATCGAAACAACAGTAACCAAGGTACCACTTTTTTTATTACCATCATTATCAAACAATTCCTGGCTTACCATAAAGAACGGGTCCCCAAGTATAAGAAAAGTTAGGGCCGTAGTCTATGATTCCAAGTGCGGATTGGTGAAAATCACATGCCTTTGAGAACGAATAATTGCTTGTAACGCACGGAAATTCGAAAATAAGCTCCGAAAGTAAGCCCAAAATCCGAACTACTAGTTTGTTTACCACTGCAATATTTGACATGTATCATTAATAACATCTCTATTGATATACCTACTACAGACTGCATCACAACAAACTTAGTTCTAAGAACATGCATGCAAGGCTATCTGCCTTGCATGCATGGTAAGTTCATAAATTATAAAGTCAATCATATTTTTATCAAATAATAAATCCTGAACAAATCCATCGTTTATTGATTTATTTGACATATCAATTTGAATAGATTATATTAAATTATCACTGAAAGTCTGAATATAAGTAGTATGGACAGGTGTAAATAATATTTTACACGTTATCGAAGTCACAATATGAAAAGAAAACAAATTACAAGTTGAGGTCAAACGTTCAATCAGTAATGATGATGCATTGACAAGCGACGGGCAACGATGAAAGTATGTGCAAATCAGCCCGCGCTAAATTGCCGTCTACAAAAAAAATTATTGTTAAAAATTTATAACACTGCTTTGACTTTGAAAAATAAAAGTGTATAAATTTTGCGAGCGATTTAATTGCTTGAATTTAAATGAGTGTATCGTAATGTGGGATGCATGACTATCGTCTCTTAACAATTTTCTTCCGGCGGGTAAAATAGCTAGGTATAATTTTTTCTGTCGATATTTAAGTAAAATAAATTAAAAAAATAAATAAGCTCGCCAGTCAAAAGTTTCGACTCATTACCAGAACTAGTTAAAGAAACAAAAAAAAACTATATATGTAAAGAAATGGACATAATAAACATAAATAAATTTGGAATACTAATATACTCAATATCGGACAACCAACATTTAAATTTGAGATTTATGTACAATTGAATCACCGGAATGCGCCAGCAGACAATTGAAAGTGTGCACTGTCAAACCTTATAGCTAACTTTAGGGTGTCGATTTACTGTGACGGTGCGCGCGCGCATTTAAAAAATTTACTCTCATCATTTTTCCCTTACGCGCCAAAAGAAGTATCTTACTTCAAAACTAGCTTTGCCAATCCAATTTAAAGTTGGTTAAATAGGTCCGAGCTACGTGTGATGCAGTTACCGTAATACGGTACGGCGTTGATGGCACGCCGCAGCCTCGCTCTGAGTCACGAGAGTCCGCTCGGCAGTCGACGTGAGAGCCACGTCAAACGTTCGTGATGTGTCTAGATAATAGCACAGCCGCTGCTCCATTTGCATGATCTATGAGCAATCATGTTGATTTGTCATGTGCCTTTTCAGACTTTCCTTTTCACTGACGTCAACTGTTTTCTCGAATACCTCACAGGTCAAACGCGGTTCATTAAACACCTAAAAAGGAACTTCCATACTTTACGAATACATGCACATCAAAGGCCTGTATCTCGAACTTTGTTATGGACTTACTAACAGTATTTACTATACCGCATACCTTCTTATTTTGTATAGTTTCTGTGGCATTTAAGAAACAGAAAATCGAAGTTATAATAAATGACTTTGACTCTTTTTATTCCCTACCCTATTCTTTTTTGTATTACCTGATTTTATATAAACACTGCAAAACTTTGCTTTTTTAATCTGAAGATTGCATATCTTCTTAAAACAACAAACTGAATCATCTTTTTAGGGATTAGGCTTAGAGAAATAAAACACTTCAGATACACGCGTTAAATAAATATTGACTAAGATGTAATATTATTTCGGAATATACATTAAAGGTAACCCAATAAAATCACGGTTCATAACTGTTCGATCGCAGTGAACATCGCAACAAATAGGCACTTGACCAACATTCTCTATAAGATCAAATCAAATATATATTCAATGGCGAGGCAAAACGAATCACTTTTAACCATTAACGCGTAATGGCACATCACACTCAATGTGAAATAAAATTATTGACATTTAAAAATACTTCACGTGATGCATGTAGGTATGAGGTCTCGCCAAGTAGGTAACATCACGAATAGAGATTTCTATTGCGAGGCAAAATGGGATTAGACACACATTCCTAATTAATGTTGGTTACATCGAGTCTATATTTATAAACTTCAGGACCGGCTTTTTTTTATAATCATTTTTGAAAGACTAAGCAAATGGCCCACCTGATGGTAAGTGGAAAACCATCGAGGTCATGCAAGGTGCAAGGTGTCCATAAACCTGAGACGTAGGGGCCTTATGTGCCTTTTATTACACCAGCAACCACGCCCTTCAGACCGGAACACAGCATTACAACAATGCTGCTTAGCGACAGAAATAAGAATGGCGGTAGTACTCCCCCGGACAAACTCTATCACAAGAAGCTGTACTTAAACACACATTTTTACTAGCCGCTATAAATAATAACCTTAAATGAAACACGATAACTTCGGAATATCAAACCCATCTATTTTGATATTCCGAAGTTTCATGATAATCTTCATAAAGAAAAACCTAGCTGTCTTTAGTGATAATATCTAGTATGAAACAAAGCAAGCGTTTAATTGTATCGACCGATCGGTTTAGCATGATAATACAGCAGGCCAGGCGTGGGTGCTGCCTCCGAACAAACCGGATCTAAGCCGGAGATAAATCATGTCCGGACCGAAACGAGCTCACAGCTCGGACCTCGGACACGTTTTCCTTTACTCCTCGTGATACTGCGCTTAAGAAAACTAGTTAAAGTCCTTAACAACAAACAAGCTCAATCTGACTCACACAGTACACAGAACACAATTACGGACCTAGTAACACAATCATATTGTAGTAATGCGATGGTTGATCTCACTATACAAGTGAAAATGGTTAACAGTTAGATATATTTCAAGACCTTCTTGTGCGCTTATTATCTATCCACAAACACAGCTCTACACAAATGTAGAAATAGCTTAATAATCAAAAACAAAGGCCGCCGTCTAAAAAGGATGCACTAAATCCTCAAACTTGCATATCTAAATCGCTTGTTACATATTATTACGTGTACGTCCCAACCACGTTGCGGTATAGTTGCAATCTACGTTTCTCGTCTTGCAGCTTGCTAAGTTATGCGATGCATAGTGAATATGAATAGCGTCATTGTTCTGCTACATAGCTGTGCAGCAAATTAATATAAAATGATACAGACTACGATCTTAACAAAGAGATTGATAGTAAGGTTCTTTCTTTACATTGTTTTTGGTTCGAACAGTTCCTATCACGTCTGATCTCTGGTGGGCTGGTAATGATGGGCTGGTGATAAAGAGCTTCAAAATACCGAATACCTCAACAGCATATAACTCCCAAATAGTGCAACGATTTTAAGTTTTTCAACCGACTACAGAGAAGAATAGTTTAGTTTTTTTAAACTTCGATATTAAAAATTATTTTATTGTTTCAAAAAATTATTAGATATGGGTGGTCGAAAGAAGTTTGAAATCTTTTGTATAATAAAAACAGAGCCACAAACACAGGTGCGGCGCACTTTTCGCGTTTCTCAACAATGTCCACTCGAATTGGCAGGGTTCAATTCGATTCACACTTATGCCCTTTCATCTTCACCTTGTCTTCGTAATCACAACTTAACACCCGTGGCTTTCGTAAAGATGACACGACAGTTTAAGCGTAACATAAAGATGAGAACATAAGCGTGAGGTCACATCTTAACTCGAGACGCACCACTTTGTCGGTGTGTAAAATATATTTGACTAGCTTAGGCAAATTTTGTCAATCAATTCGGGTTGTCCTTTTCAAAAGCTGTTTTCCCTTCCTTAGGAACGGTAGGTTTTATTAGTTAGGTTTATCTTGTAAAAAACGTACACATAAAATTTCATAATCATCGGTTGTATAGTTTAGCCGTAACCGCGTAACTAATAAACAAACCTATAATAACCTTTAGAATATTGGCTTTATAGAATTAGTATTATAATAGCTTTCAACTGTCCATCTTAACTACTTAACTATATAGGAATTCCATAAATACGGAAGCGGCTAGTTATAGGGAAAAATTTGATTAAAATGCACAGCACTTTAAAGATTATATTTTTTAGAATAGAAACTATCAAGAACAGCACTTTTTCTTGCAATAAGATGTATCCTTTATTATTTCTGCGCTCTGATAGTGTTTGCAAAATTTTATGTGGATCGGTTGCGTAGATTTTTTTTTTTTTAATTCAACGGGAACCATTTTTTTTCCACGAAAACAAATATAGGTCTCGGACGCAACCTATCTCTATTGCATATTTAGCGCAGGGTACTTTTCTTAATCCTTCGGGGATATTTACGATTACCTATGTCTAGGACACCAACTATATTATGGCAAATGAGTGGCAAATTTCATCAAAATCGATGTCGTAGTTGAGCCCAACGTAAGTTACAAACAAGTATACATACTTTTGCATTTATAATATTAGTCGATATAAGTTTATAATATCAGTATGGATTACTGAGATCACATGTTGTTACCGAGTTAGTTATGTAACGAGAAGATTTGTAATAATAAAATAAAGATAATCTATGTAACTGTAGAACGATAATATTAGTAGAAAAAATCTAAAACCACACCATATAGGTATACGAGTGGGTTAGTATATTATAGTGTCACGCCTTAACTATCGTTACCTTAAAAGTAATAATAATTTACTCCTCTAAAACATACCTATTACATAGATAATTATGATAGCAGCATCTCCAAAACCGTCAAAATCAAACACAGTTTAAATAAAAGTTACATCACAAATTGCCGTAATCAATGATGTTGTCCGAGGAAAGTAACTAGCTTCATTTGTTATTCAATTTCTAATACGAGACGTGTAGGTGTAAAATATGAATAAATTAAAGAAACAGTCTAATAACCTTTATTTTCAATACTTCTATCGTAAAAAAATTATAGCAAATTTTGAATAGATAGTGTGAAATCATATTAAATGCATAATTATTTTAGTACAGTCAAACATATTTATGCAAACGAAAACCTGAACTCGGTGTCGGCAACTTGTTCGTGACATGATATTTTCAAGCTAATGTTAAGTGAATGATTTTTTTTGTAACTAAACTGGTGACCCATCGCTACACTTTGTCCGCCCGCTATTTCTTCGTTTTAACTTAGCTTTTTTTCAGACTTCTTTTTAATTTTTGCTGATCTACTCTTAAGGATAAGAGACTCTATTCAATAGTTGGGCTATAACAAATAATATTTTTCAATTTTTTTCGTTCGTTATTTCTTCAGCTTTATTATTAGATGGTGTTCCATTAGGAGACAGTATGTATTTAGAGGAAACTAACCAGGTAAAGGGATTAGTAAGACTTGTTAGAGCAAGTTTTAAAATAGGCACGTGGCCGTGATATCAGAGTAACAACAGACCGGACGGGCGTCATACGACAGACAGCGAGCATGTGACTATTACAATATTACTTGTTTGATAAATACAGCTATTTTTACTCGTTATAGTTAGTTTAAAATCTACTACCTCTACTAACTATTCCATACCTACTCTTTTCAACTGTAAGTCAGTTCAGTAGAACTGAAGAGTATACTATCAATTAGATCTGAATGTATTTTTGTTTCTGCATATAATATTTTTGTCAGTTATGAACCGATATTATAATTTTATGAGGCTGTAATACATATCTTTGACGATGTAGGCCGAAATATTTTGCCAGTCTGCAAAACAACAAATGAAAAAGGGTCGCCACTTAGTAAAAATGTCACACTATACATTGTATATATAAAGTTCAAAAACCCATATAACTACATTAATCGATAGAAGACTAACAAAAAAAGTATTAAAATGCCACCTTAGTGGTGAATTAAATCAATTATTCTTAAAGTTGTATATAGATAAGTAGGTATTGTTACTTTGTTCTGTTCTTTCAAAAACACTATTAGAAAATAAATGAAGAAAACATTAATAGTTTTGTGGCGTGGTAGCAATGCCATTGACCTCTCTTATTACAGGTGTACTTGCTGTTCCTATAAAAATGAAAGCTAAAATTTTATCCCCATTTAAAGCACTAAATTTAAGATAGAACCAATTTTGTAGTGTTTAGTCATGCAAATTTTAGATTTTTACACTCTGATTATTGCGCCAAAATGGCGTCAATCAATTGAAGACAAAAACAACGACAACAAAAACAAGGCCCTGTCCAGTGGCAATAGTAGAGATCAGGGATCAGTTACCATAGACAATAAAACTATAGGTCTAGAAGAAGAAGGAAGTATATTAGACACCTAGGTGGCGACGCACTGCACTGCGTCACAGGCGCGCGCGTTCGCGAAGACGCGAACGCCAAGCGGCCACTGCACCCGCTTCGATTTCACTTTTATTAGCAATCTACTTAATTGGATACCACTGTTGCGGTTTTATTCATTCCGCAGATTCATCTCAGCCATATTTTGGTAGTGCATTATGACAGATAACATCTTTATTAATGTTTAATAGAACTCCGTGATGATTAAAATGTGTAATTACTTAAAGAGAACGAAAAATTTTAATTTATTCTTCCTAGATGCAATCGAAAATTGAGCTAACTAGTTTATACCATCCATTTCTTAGGAGTTAAATAAAATTGACTCTCCAATTTTTACTGTACAGGAGCTAGACGCTAATAGTAAGTAAATAATAAATGGAATCGAGACTTAACCACACTAACATTACACTTACAAAACAGTACCATGAATTACTGATTGAGAGATTTTGAAGATTGATTCGAGACAGATAAGAGAGGAAAGACTAATACAGACAAAGTTCAATATAAAGCGAACTTAGGAAAGTATTTTCTTAATCTACCCCTACAAAAGGCAACGGGGAGTGACAGTTTGTATGAGATTCTGTTATTATTTCCATAGGTAACCTGAAATTCGAGAGATGCGGACGAACAATAAATTTGATAGTTAAGATATGTGGCTGTCGAAGTTTGTAACTCGATCACGCATAATAAACTGAACGGGTTTTAATGCACACAGGCATTTGGGCACACAAATATGTTATGAATTAATATAAAGCATATTTAAAAACAATTCTTAACATTAAAACATATCTTAAGAAAATTATTGATTGACTCAATAATTTTCTATCTAATAATTGTCTAATTAACTTGTACTAAAGCAGAAAATCTACCTGGATGAAATCACAGTATAAACTAGCTCAGGACTAGTAATAAAAGAAAATATAACAATTATATAAGCGAAAGTGTTTAATGGCAAAAGTGAGATTCAGGCATTGGCATCAACGTTTGCATCGCTTCGTCTAATTATTCAAATAAACTAAATAATTGCAAATTCTCTAAGAACAATATTTTTCAAAATCATAGCAACAGCAATTAAGTACTTTTATAGGAATTTATTTTTCAACAGAGCCAGGTCTTAGCGCAAATCTTAAACCGGATTAGTAAGTTTAGTGCTATTATTGTAAAACGTTTTGTTGCCTAACAACACTTTTAATACCTTTAAGTGTAAAAAGTTTTGAAAGAATAATTTTTAAAATTGAAGCTTTAATGAATAAACTTAACAGCTTAGTTTGTTTGCAATACCGAAGTATGAAAACTTAGAACTTTCCTCTGACTATAAAATCCTGCTAAAGCTATCTGCTCAATTATTTGATTAGGTAGTAATAAATTACGACGCAGTCTTAAAGGAGGTTATATACTCCGTATTACAAGAGTTGAGGCATCATCAAGAACCTCCACACATTTCCAAGTTGTTGTAAACTAAATATCTTTAAAAAACATTCTATTTTTAAAATTGCAGTAAGACTACCGATAAACTCGATAAAAATTATCAGAAATAGCTTGCTATTGAGACTTCCTGGTGTTTAACCCTGAACAGAGGCAGCCTTATAATTAAAAACTTGTAAGACTTACTCAGTTAACTTGAAGCTGAAACGAATATAATTTAGCTATTAGTTAACTTTGTACACTCCACTTCAAATCGGTAATACCATTAAATTACCTAAATATCTCGATGTATCTTACCCTATATTGTATTTGTATTTCTGTTATTTTTCTCTATTGTATACAATAAATGTTATTTAATTCATTTATACACGAAAAATTATATCAGAATATTTAATTTTAGAAAAATATACAAATTATAGCGTTCATATAAAATTTAATACATTTCCAATAAATCCGTGTAACTCATTTATTGCAAAACAGTTAATTTAATGGATACTTAACTAATTAATTATTAATATTATCATTATGAATTATTTTAGTACGAACTTTGCCATTAATCACTACATACCTGTTCAAACTTTTCAATACATTACTAATTACTTAAGAATATTTATATATTTTAAATTTAAAAATCACTGATAAGATAGCCCATAGTGTTTTTACTTAATAATATGGTATGGTGGTTGCTAGAGATGTGAAGACTACGATTCCGGAAACACAACGACAACATTCCCCAGAACCTCATACGACGCCACGCTTATTGAGACTTGCGTCCAATGAAATAAATCTTGACATCCCATCGGCTATTATATATACCTAGAATTGTATTTCTAGGTATACAGAATGCTAAGATTTGACCTGACTCAACACGCACACGGGTTGAGAGAACTGCAGTCTGCATGATACTCGTATATGACCACGCCATTAATCTTTTAAAATAGAATCATTTCCATAAAAGTTAAATAGGAAATAACGATAGAAAAACGACAACTTGATTAGGAATTCTATCTCCTTGAAGTAAGCTATTTGTTCTCGTAAACTCTATAAGCGCTAATTAAGAAGTTTTCTTTATTAGAGTTCGTCCCTATTAGAATCTTTTTAAGAATCACTTCGTTTGCAAATCATGTACTTATTAGTGCCAATGTTATCTTGATTCGTTCTAACATAATATAGAGATTCTCTTTTCAATTCTCTTTTCAAAATTATCAGCGCGTAGGCACTGTCTCCTACAGTTAAATCCTGAATCGAAGTTACCCACGCTATTTTAATATAAACCCCAACTTGTAACCAGCTAACCTAAATCGGTTACTCTAAGTGCTAATATATAGACCTTCGCATTTCCGATTTGATCGCATATATATATTCCGAGCATTGATATCTCCATTGCCCGCTTTTGAGATCCTTAGATAATACAGCTAATACTTAATACAGATAGGTGCCTATTCATATTTTATAACCATAAGAGGGAATATATGCCGTGTCAACAAAAAATTGCTGGTTCAGCTTTAGATATTATTACAATAAATTGCGAGGTAATAAAGATAAGGAAATTATCATAAAAATATACCCATATCAGTACTTCCAAAGTAAATATTTATCTGAAAAAGCTTCTGTGACAAATGTTCCGGCTCTACGCTAAATGCTCAATCCGGCGTCTGAAAAGTAGGTAGGTAGTGAATAAAGTTTATACCTATATCTTCGATCCTAATCCCACGCTCGAAAGACTGATTAAAGAATTAATGGCGTTTTTGTTAAACTCTAGTAAACATTGTGCTCGATACAATGCTCTAGAACTATTAGCTATGGTAGTTTAAGTGGATACATTAGAACTGAATTTGGTGTTTATTTTTACCAAACAGGGTCCTAATTCTGAATGACATTAGAGCTACAATCAATAAAACAACATCGAGCTAACATGTTCCCAAGTACCATTCAATCTTTGCTTGAGAACTTGTTCTTAGCTGGTTGTCTCTTTGCTAAATACGAGCCTAAATGCTAACATCGCACAAAATCCATTTTGTGACGCAAAATGCACCTCTAATCTAACCTAATTTTTTTACATCACAGATTGTTGACGCCAACATTAAAAGTCCAACCAATAAACATAAGTCTCTGATTATCTGTTTTATTTTTAATTACTACCTCTACTAACTCTACTACTACTAACTCTTATTCTTATTTATAGTTATTTTGTTACATGACGAAAATTGTTTGTAAAACTGTGACTACCCAATTTATGCTATGACCTAAGTGAGGAAATACTATTTTTATATTAAACATTCTCCATTTTCCGACTGATTTGGAATAGGACTATTCGGAAAATGGAGAGATGTGCAAGTTATTATTTTCTTGCTATAGTTATATAGCATTCAACAATTTATAATTAATTTATTAACAAGTAATTATTGTCTCTATTTGCTGAATTACAACGATAAAAACCGCGAGCTGGGTCAGATTAAATGAATAAGTCATTGGTTTTCTATAGTAAAATGAAGTAAAACGTCCATTTACGTTTAAAAAAATTATATATGTTTTCAATTGCGTTTAATTTATATAAGTAATGATACCTTAATATTTTTTCATGTTCTGTACCTACGTAGGTATTTGGAGACTAATTTCCGCATCGAAGTATCGTTGAAGGACGCACGCAGACCAATAATAATTAATTGTTAGAATCTAATTTCGTCCATTGAAAATCATTATTTGATTTAATTTACTGATACGTACTTATTAAGAGCGTAACATGACCGGGTTTGATTTCAGAACGTGCTACACAGCCGCTCTGGGCACTTTTTCCCTCCCACTTTTAGTGGCTATCTTTAGTTGCCTTACTAAATTAAAACATAACCAAAGAAAACAGTAAACTCTACATACACAGTATTTTTAATTTGATCCCAAGGTTTAAGACAGAAATGAAAACTAAAAAAATTTGAATAACTGTTAACCGGCGATAAATTCTTTGTTTTTGTCATTTTCTTTTACTACATAAATACATAGATATATTAAGTACTCATACTGCACTGTAATTTATCAATTCAATATATTACAATCAAAAACAGATTAAAACAATGTAAACAATGTACAGACAAAATAACCTTTTCAAGCGGTCATCACAACTTCCTGCAATGTCAGAATGTCGATGACGCGGAATCACAAGATTTAAGCCATCCGAATATCAAAGACCTATAAGTGTTCATATGCGCACACATGGACACAAGCCGTTATACTTCGCATCGAAAGTCAGGCACAATACACAACACGTGCGTGTCGAGGTAAACGGTGACGCGAACACATAAGTTTTCACGCGAACTCTAAACGCTTTATGTGGCTTAAGTTTTCACTTCAATAACTAAGAAAACCTTACTTCACGTTATAAGTAATTTTGTAATTTTTTTTGTCGAGAAATTTTACTTAATCAGATGCAGCGGATAACAAGTTGGACAGAAATTTGGTCAAGAATAGCAAATCTCTAGAATAGTTGTTAGATTCTCATTTTTGAATAATCAGCATTATTTATACACAGTCTTTATATATATTTTATGGTTATCACGCTATTTATTTGTATGCTCTTTGTGATAATAACATATTTTCAACCGGTAATAAATAACTTGATACAATTTTAGATTGGTTTTTTATATAAAAGTTTATATATTATATATGACCCAAAAATAAGATAAACTATACGTTCGAAAAACAAGCATACCCGTATTATTTGCGAATAAGTAGCTATATTCCGTTACATATATAATAATTAAATTTCATGCTAATTTCCAGGAATTAATTTCCGGTAAAAAATATCTTCTATCTGGAGCCAAGATTCCAATAAGTTTTACTTATAGAAATATAAAACGCAAATGTTTTTTTATATGTACGTTGATCATAGCTTTCACTTGCACTCTATCATAGAATATTTTTTTAAACCAGTTCTTAATTCGACTAGTTGGGATGTTATGATAATAATACCTACTTCTACATCTTTTTTTACATCCATAAATATGATAGAGTTAGAGATTTAACGAAAATAATGAAAGTATAAATTTTTTTTTCGTGACAAAATTCGCCACGAGGAAATTCGTAGTAGAACTAAAGTCACCGACTCAAAGGATAAGCAATTAAAGTGGCAGTGGGATTTCTTCAGCCCGCTGGACATCTGTCCCACTCCTTAAAAAGGTGGCTGGAAGCGGCTGAATGAGAAAGGCGGAGGACCGTGTGTGGTGGCATACCATGACTGTCTTAGAAAGGCCTTTGTTTATCAGTGGACGCTTGTGAGCTGTTAATGATGGTGATGACTAACAAAAATGTGTTTTTTTATATTAATAGCGGGCAAACGAGCAAGTGGGTCACCTGATGATAAGTGATCACCGCCGCCCATAAACATCTGCAGCACCAGAAGAGCCACCGATGCGTTGCCAGCTTTTAAGGAATTTGTTTATCCGCCTCTTGAATAACCCTAAATTGTATTTTTGTGGAAACACATCAGATGGGAGATTGTTTCATACTTTGCAAGTGCGCGGTAGAAATGATCTGGTATTTCGAACAGTAGAAGAAGTAATGGTATTGAGAAATGTTGGGTAACTGTCGAACTTCTAATTTGTGGTAATTAATAACCTACTTATCCGAATTATTAAGTAATATTTACCTAAGTTTAAAAATTATTACCTATTGAAATATAAAAACCAAAATTAGTAGAAAGTGTTTTTTCTTAATTTGAATCAAAATAAGCGTTTCTACGAAAGGTTATTATTATTCAAGTAAGATTGAAATACATTTGTGTTCCATTATTATATTAAAAAAATTACATGGGCAAAATCTGCACAAACATTAATTATATTTTCAAAATTATAATTGGATGGCGAATTTTTATGTATATGGAGGCCAAATCAGTATTTACTCGTCTATGTCTGTTTGTAATAAATTTCAAGAACTCCAGTTTGCTGTATAATTTCTCTTTGCTCTGTGAATGAGCGATATTCCATACTAACGTGAAGACCTCTCCTGTCGAGAGGATTTAACCATAATTACCACGCAGTGGCGTGCATAGAGGGTATGCACAGGGTATGCAAATAATATAAAATGAAGAAAATCTCTCGTACGAGTTATAAAAAAACTTAAGGTTAGGCATTGTAAGAGTTATAAAAAACCTACCCTTAAGTATTTAAAAAAAAATCTCCAGTACGAGTACTGGAGATTTTTTTCATTTAATATCAAATGCATACCCTGTGCATACCCCCTATGTACGCCACTGTTACCACGCTGGGCAGACGGGTTTGTGATGGAAGGAGCATTTTTTTTAAAATAAACATAATATTTATGATAGACCCTCTGCCGTATGCGCAATACTCGCGATTGTGAACAATTCGCAGGGTTAGCTAATTTTAGACAAATGGTAGATATAACTTACTGGTACGTCATAACTCATATATGATAATATATCTGTTTGCTGTAGTAATATTAAAAATAGCACAAAATTTCTACTAATTAATTTAGCATAATCATAAACCATAACGATAAACAATTTAATATTTTCTAATCCTTTGATGTATGAATGTGTCTGTGCTTATGTATCCACTTTAATGATATGAGAGCCATGGCTTTTGATTGCTCTTCTTGATAGAAAATGTTGAACTTTAAAAAATCTGATATAAATACAGTAAAATTCCTTATATTAAACAAATGGAAGCGTTTTGACTAAATTTTGTGTTATATAGGTCATGCCATTAAAATAATAGAATACATGTGTTAGAAAGCGTTTCATAAGCGCTTCCGAACGAGTAGATACCTAGTAAAAAAACAATTATCCTATAGACACTAAGTATAAAATGTAGTTGTACCGAATACATGTTAATTTGTTGCGGAATCCGAGAGCAATAACCGACTGCGGTGCTAGCGGTATTCGACGGTTTCTTTGCCTCTAATATTCGACAAAAACAACCGAACGTTGTATGTGTGTGCGTACGCATGCCCAAAAAATGTCTGCGCATGGCTTTGAGCACATTTCGACATATAAAGCTAATGTGGATATTAGTCACGCCCCGAGCAAAACCACATTTTTAACAAATATGAGGTTTTATGTTCTAGATTAAATATATTTAATATTCATATTTTAGTATCTTAATCTTGTAAAATATTTTCGATTAATTTGTGTTTATGTTAGCTAGTGAAACTGGTAAGCTAATTAGATAATGCAGCCACCATACCACAACACGCTATTAACATATTCTAGTTTCAATAAAGCTGAATGAAGAATTTAGCTGATTCTTTAACATTAAGATCATATTATTAGCTCAAAAAGCTGCTTAACACCAAATAATAATTGTTACCATTTTTTAAACATCACTATTGAAGCAACTATTCGAAAATTTTAATTATTGGATAGAAGCAGGCATTACTTTGCGGAATTCCATGATATAAAGCAGAATCTGTGTGGTGTAATTTCTTAAATCCTTGTACTCCACCATGCTGGCCTATTGCAGATCGGTAGACTTAACACCCCTTTTGAGAACATGATTTTTATTATATTAAATTATATATATATATATATATATATATACAGATTTCTTCGAAATGTTATAATATGACATTTTGAATTTTATAAATATTTTGGTTGTTTAATCACTTAACTCGGAAAAGTTGAAGGTGTTTGGCTTGGGATCAAACTCACTCCCCAAAACTCCCAAAAGGGAAGACGAAGTCTTGCCAACTGAGCTATCACCGCTCGCCGTCCTAAGACAAAATAACTTATATTTTATTTACTTCTAAAATTTTCAACTTAATTATTTACCAAATTGGGAGAAATTTATTATGACAGTAAATTTTCTTCCTGAACTTCCATGATTAGAAATAGGAAACTTTATGAACTAATTAAACAAAACTCACTTTTAGCATTCTTATAATATATGTATGTATCTGTAAAATAAATTTTAACCCTTTAAATTAAGTTCAAAAGAAATGATAATAACGCAGACTAGTGTCCGAAGATAAATTTCAATGGTAATATTTCAAAGTGAAACTTTATGCCCAACATTCATTTTAGCTTTCCTTAAAACTTTAATCATAATAAAGTCATATAAGACCTCTAGACTGAAATGAGTAATTACTTATTAAAATATTAATGACACGTTGACAGTCGATGGCGAAGCAAATCGTTTTTATTATATCCTGTCTTTAAGTTTTTTCATAGGAAACACGATCCACTTCTTACTTCCTCCTAAATGTTCACTTGCTCAAATTGTTTCCGTCCTCTTTTCTCTTGGCTAGTGAAATTTATTCATCTGAACGCTTTGATACGCATAAAACTTTTTTATAAATTTTATGTGCATAGAGTATATATAGACCAAAGAAATTATTTGTGATTTATGAAAGTTGATGATATGATATTAGATATAATAATTGATCTCACAGTTCTGAATTACACAATTAAATTATAGGTGTGAAAGTAATTTATATGTTTGGAGGTGTGTTAATTAATCACTCATATGACAGTTTTCCATGCACACTTATCTTATTGGAAATTAACAAATAAGAAAATTTCAGCACAATTATTTAAGTCTGCTGGAAAACATAATTCAAAGGATGAAGTTAAACAAAAAATAAATCAATAACGTACTTGTATTTCATACTAATATTTTATTTAAGTGGTGGTAAAGACACCTTAATGAAAAAATAGTAATAATTAATGAAAAGCTCGACGACTCCTAAAATGTATCAAGAATCGTAAGAATTGCAACGTAGCATACTGAAATCGAAACCATATCAGCATCTTAAGGGTTGAAGATCAGGATGATAAACATAAAAAAGTATTGCGGTATTATAGTTCCCCAAGGTTAAAGGTTATAATCATTGTTCTTACAAGGACGAACAATTTCTACGCAGGAGATCGTCTCACCTCGCTGCCCACCAACCTTCCGCCTAGCGCTAAGGGTCAAGGCGGTCGGTCATTTCACTCCAATTGATCTATTACCAATTACACTTTTTAGACACCGCTAAAAAGTTTTACTTACTGGAAAATTTTCTGTGCATTTGTTCAAAGATCATTGAACAAGACTGCGATTATTCTTAGACGTTTCAACCAATTGGATAGGGTTAATCCGGTTTTTTTTTTTATTTCTGCTAATACTAATACTTTTACTGATAGAATTACTAATATTATAAAATTTGTTAGTAGTGCTTGTAATTCTTTTAAGCAGCAGCTTTTGCATTTATAAAATAGAAGTAGGAATACAGTAAATATACAGCATACTAGAACAGTACACACGGGCGACCCAATAGAAACGATACACCTTTAATTAACATTTAAAGAATTGTTTTTTAACAAGTTATAACTGCAAAAAAAAAATCAGTTAACTATTAATTCAATCAATCTATTAATTTTACTACGCAATAAATATTAAAATGCTCGAATCTAGTATATTTAATGTAGTTGTTATTAAATATAATAATTGATTAAAATTATTAAACGGGAAGTTCACATGAAAAACTAGTAGCAATTTAGTATCTACATCGACTTATCACTAGTCAGAAGTACGTATTTTATGGCAACTTTAAGAGTATCAATGAGGTGAGGACCGTGGGACAGACTTAAGTCTTTGTGTAAAGTTACGTAAACTGTTGCCCACCTAGGGATGTAAAGGTGAAAAAACAAAGCAAATTATTCCATATTAATTTTTTATTCAAATAATTATAATACAGCCAGAAAATAACGCAATTTAATCTATTTGATTATATTTGGTAATTTATTAAATATGAAGTTAAATTTCGATTAAATATAATATGATATAAAGTCTTTTCTGCACGTAACTCGTAAGTAGGTTGTTTGCATGTTTTTAAGCTGTGCTTGCATAGTGTTAGATCACATGTATGTACCTTTTTTACCAGCTATATCTACTAATTTAAAACTTATCCAAATTATGTGCAAGGTACGCGTACTTCGGTTGATCCATAAAATTGTAAAAATTGTAATAGAAAGAATATGATAAAATTAATAGCATGGTAAAAATCTGATCCCTGATATTTTAGTTAGCATGTTTGTCTACGTTTGAATCTCCATTTGGTTCAGTCGGGTTTTTCTGTTAAGCAATTTACTGTAACACCCTGGAATTAGGAATTAGCTCTCTCCATCCCCATGGCTCGGAAAGCCAGTTAAGCCGTTGGTTGTGATTAAAATAGTCGTGGTTATCTCTTAAATGGGATCTTAAGTTCGCCAATACTCGTTGGGGCTGCGTGGTGGTTTTGTGTTTAGCTATAGATCCTAGTTTTCTATGTGAGAGAAGGCATGTAACCATTGCTCCAAATAGGACATTAATAGGCGGATCATGATAATCGTATCAAAAATCGATATTTAAAATTATTATAAGTCTCTTTGGCAACCTTAGGTCCTCCGCATCGGTTCATGCTCGTAAGGTAATAGATATTATTGCACGGCATGAACAATGCAAACTACGCCCTGCACCGCGCCCGCCGACTTTAATGGCATCTTTCTACGCCAAAGGCAAATTCTTGGTAATGCTGAAATGCACAATACTGCGTGTTAGATAATAATCCATGTGTCACGATTGATTCTGTGGTTTTCATTAGGTTTCAATGTATCACCTTACACAAGTACATAGATTAGTTAAAAGGCACGAAAATATTTAAAAATACGCTATCCCAATGGGGCATATCTTAAAAGCACGGTATTTAACACCCTTGTGATATTTCGACTCTGGATTAAAATGCTTATCTTTTAGGGTTTAATCACCAAACCTTTGAACAAGTTCTTGTAACACCTCAATAACAAAAAATATCATGTAAGGTATACTATATGGTTTATAACGGAACTACGATATAAACCTTACTTTACTCATTAATTATATTTACAAGTAATTAAAAGTAAGAAGTCGCTAGTAACGTTACTTACAATTTATACGTCGAAATCACAAAGGTTGTTAATTTTATTAATGCATATTAGTTTGAAGGAATATAACAATTCAAGCAAAACTAATGTAATCCTTCCCCAAGAAATTAGCTTTACGTTTATAGTAGAAATAGAAACAATAGTCCAGCGGGTCAGATGGTCAGACGTGATCTTAGTTTTCATAAAATAATCTAGCAGGATTTCTACCGTTGAGGCTTATTTACTATTATAGTAACAATACCAACACTTTATCACTGTTGGGTATAGGATAATATGTTTGCTAATCTTTGTTTGTTAATCTATCCATACTTAGATTAGAAATGCGAAAGTGATTTTCTTTGTTTATTTGTTAATAATCTTTAGTTTCATAACTGCACTGATTTAGGCGAAATAAAATATAGGATTCTTTTTATTCCGGAAAATCACCGGAATAAAGATAAAAAAATAGGCTTTGTTACCTAAGCACGGTTGGAAAGCCAAAACAATCTGGGCGAAATTTTGCATATACAGAGGTCAGAAGTCGGGCGCCTTTGATCACAATCTAACCAAGTGGTAAGTGACGATGCTCGCTAAGATAATAGTGGCCTGACCTGTAAGATATTCAGCAGTTATATTAAACCCATACCCCTCTTCGGTTTTTATTCGGCGTCGTACTGGAACGCCAACACTGTTGGTGGTAACTAGCCACGGCCAAAACCTCACCACCGGCCACCAGAAATTTGTATTATTTGTTATTGATAGCCGGCCGCTCACCGGTCCAGTGGTATAAACATTCTGCTGTATAAACATCTCATTTATAAACAAAGATTTTAGCAATGCTACTTTTAGAAACGGATACTCCTACTAATTAAATACCTACCAATTTAATTTAGTTTAAACACTTATGTGCAACACTGTTAGAATAGTATTGCATAGCAGCTCGTGTTATATTCAATTTTAAAATAAACCATGAATTTTAATTTGTTCTTTAGAAATAATTATTAGAATTAGAATTTAGTATGAATTATATATACTAAATTCTAATTCTAATAATGGCTTGCGAGTAATTTAATAATGAGCCATCAGACTAAGCCTGATCTATTAAGTGAACTAGTAGGTAGGATTTCAATTAACAAGTGGTTATTGTCCAACGAATATACAAGATAATATCTAGAAAGTGATTCGAAAACAGCTATGGAGAGTTAAAGAATTTCTTTCTCGGGTCAATATTATACGTAAAATTATTTTAGAAAAATCTAGCCAAACCCAAAGAGTATTTTTTTCATATTAAATGTAATATTTTAAAGTCTTTAATTAACCTAATTTTAGTAAAAATGTGAATTATTATGTTCCCGAGCTAAAAGTATCCTTTGTTATGTCTATCTCGAGAATGAGCGCGAATATTAAATGTAAGGCGCGATATGCGCTATGCGTAAAATAAATATATAAAAGCTTGTATGTCGTACATATGTAACAAGATTTTTTTTTAAACCAGCGGGAACTGTCTCCGCGGTTTTTTGTCAGATATAGGCCATGAACTGTGTACTATTTGAGCCGATCATAGGTTAAAAACACAGAAATAAATAAATATACAAACAGGCACTTCTTCGCATTTATAATATCAGTATTTGGATTAGTATGGCTTTAGAAAAATAAATTAAAGTATATAATTGAAGATCCGGAAAGGCAGATTTGCATATTTCATCCCGGGAACCAGAATTAGAAAAATAAATAAAAAAACCTCAGATAACTTTCGATCTTTGTCTTGCCTTGGTAATGTTATAAATGCTTTGTGTCTATGTACTTTTTTGACGCAACTCATCGACATAATATAGTTTTTACATATAATTAAACATCCGGAGAGGCCCATATGCATATGTTATCCCGGGAAACCCAAGGAGTCCTCCGGGGTTTTTCCATCCTAGTATACGTGGGCAAAATCATAGAGTAATTTACTGATGCAACCGCATTGAAGAATCACTTGAAGTGTCTTTTAAGATTAGCTTCAAGTTAGCCTTTGTCAACACAGAAAATAGAATCAATTTACTACAAAGACCGGAGATAACTGACCTGTAGGCGGAGTTAAATGCTTCGATGACTTGAAGTTAGCTATTAGCTGAGTAGGCAACTGTTGCATATTAATGCATCTGCTCCACATCGGTCTCAGGCATTTTTATTATTATTATAAACGCAATATTACTATGTGGAAGTAATAAACTAAATATTAAATACTTAATACGCGGATAATTTATCACTACGCTGCGTCATCGTTCAGCCGTTGTTAGGTGACATTTACAGGCAGTTATGTGATATTTTTAAAATATAAATATTAAATTCCAAACGTGTAATACGTTCTTGACATTGTGAGGGTGTAACATTCAAACAATTCTTATTTCAACTATGTTTAAGAACTTTGAGCAAAACGTGGGAAGAAAAGACTTCAACGAGCGCTGATTCGTCAAAACACTTATGAAATATATAAAAGTCATCCACTAATAATTTGAATTAGCTTAAAATTGAGTGTATTATATATAAAAGTTTACTAAGTAGGAAATTAACAACGGATTATCTGGTTTTTATAACGTAAGGCGTAATCAGTTACAAAAAGTGTCTTTGTTAAGTCGATTTTCCGAATCCATTTACGGTAAAAAATAATTAGATATCAATTTAAAGGAGCCATGAATAATTTCCTTTAGTTCTTTCGCTGCAAGTAGGTATCATAATCAGGTAAGTACGTTTGTCATAATCATGAAATTAAAGTTTTTTTTTGTCATTTCTAGAATTTAATGTACTTGTAGTAGGAAGGTATATTATATTAATTACAGTCGATAGTGACAATAGAGACGACCCAAATAAAGGAGATTTGGTGTGGACACATTCCTTAATTCATTTTCATAATGCCCCGACCGAGGTTACTAAAGCGTGCAGTAATTTTCAGGATAGAGAGCCTGCACGAATACCAAACATTTTGTACACGAACGATTCAGAGCCATTTGGACCAGCGCCCATTTAAGTCAAGGTATATTTGTAAAATTAATATAACATAGTCTGACACAGGCCCTAACATTATATACTCTCAAATTCCATCATCATATTACTTAAAGACTATATATATATATATATATATATATATATATATTATATATATAAATTAATTGCTGTCCGTTAGTCCTACTAAAACTCGAGAACGGCGAGTGATTTGACTAATTTAGGTTTTGAAATATTTGTGAAAGTCTGGGCAAGGTTTAAGGTGCTCTTCGATAAGTGTGTTTTTTCACCTAGCTCCTAGCTAAATATAATTTGGCGCGATATTGATGAAAAGTTCAACGGGTTCCTGGTTGGTATAAAACACAATTAGACCGGTCGTATACAGGACGACGTCTGCCAAGTCTGCTTGTGTAAATAGTTCCAAAGGTTTTGTACAGAACATAAAAAATCCTAGATCGCTTCTGACGATCTTATGCATCATGAAATTATGGAGAGTTTGATTGGCAATGAAATACAAACGTATTATTGCGTTTTTTTTTGTTACAATTAATGCGCAATGTAAGTCTTGACAATTTAACACTACATCTATGAACTGGAACTTTGTTTTAACTTTTTTCCAATGGTTACTCATTGACAGTTGCTCTCAGCTCTATACAACTGAAGTCGCATTTCAAATTTACATATTTATTATTTACATAACATTCTTTTAATATCATTATTAGAAGCAATACGTTCAAACCCCACCTATACCTTTCAGACTTTTTCACTTGGAGAACTCTAATCAGGTTACCTCACGATGATTAACTTCACCGTTGAATCAAGTTATATTTAATTTGCCCGAAACGCACATAACTTTGAAAAGTTAGAGGTGAGTGATGAGATTGGTAGCCACGGCCAAAGCCTCCCACCAGACCAGACCACTTCCGGGACCACTTAACTAGCTGACTTCGGATTGACTAAAAATGTGGCATAGCTATGTAACTTTGTTTCACATAATAACACTTTTGACAAAATTGGACATAGGACTAGCTTGCATCCTATAAATCTAGAGTTTTAAAAATCAGAAACAAATGGGCAACAGCGAGTATACAATATATCTAAATGAATTTTCATTTTACAAGGAATAAGGAAAGGAACAGTAGATAACAAACGTGACAGCGGCGTTTAGTTTTTCCCCCAAGTTGCGACGTCAGTCGATAGATGTCGCCATACGCATATCGGTAATTTATTAAATTAAAAAAATATGTTTTTAATTGTTAAAAAAAGGATTATTAATTTTCTTTAAACAGTTATTTTTTTCTCATTTACCAGGGGCTATAACGACGAGGACATATTTTACCATTTATGACGTACAAAGAAAGTATATTTATATAATAGCAAGCAAAAAACGTGAAAATTGATCTAATATTACTTCCATACATTTAAGTTCTAATATTTAGACAAAATATTACATATAAGTTTGTATATTTATAGGTATGCGTTAGAATGTCAAAATCATTGCCAAAACCGCGGAAAGAACTACCATTGCCAAACGTGCGTTGCGTTGCAACTTATTTAAATAGCTGCATAAAATTCCAATGTGTGGAGATAACAGCTAGCCACATGGTACGTATAAACTAGTTTCGTTTTTGTTCAAACGTGATTTCACAAATTATATACATGGCTAGTTTTTGCCCGTGACTGATTGCTTTGTTTTTTGAATATTCGAATGACTAAAATATTTCTAATCACTAAATATAACAGGAACACTTACACACTTTCATCACCTTAAGGGGTAGATTTTGTGTTTCTGTCTTTATTGGTTTAAGATGTACATTAACTGCAGTCACCTTGCCAAGAAACTCAAGCATAAACTTTTGTGTATCTACGTCATCACGTAGATACCTACATCTACCTCAAAAAATAATAATGGTACGTGTTTAGAAACCTATTAATATTAAGTTTAATTTTAAATATATGTATAGTATATATAAAAGACCAATGGATCGAATAAGATACAACTACTGAGGTTTGGAAGCATAGGTACCTAGAGGTACTTATATATAGCTCTAACTTTGATCAAAATCAGTCCGCAAACATATTGCTTGGCCAGAATTTCATCTTGCAAAAGCTAGTCAAAACCAAGCGAATAACATCTTACATCAAAACACACATATATATAGCAAATAATTACGAAAAACCTGATATCTTTAGAATTGACTGATAAAAGCGAACAATATGTAGTTACTCAAAATCTAGATCAACAAAATTTTCCATCCAGTTTCAATTGAAATCGTACTTACTGCATTCTCTAATAGGTAAATTTAACTAAAACCTTTGGAAGTTAATCATCTGGACCAATGAATTCTTAACTGTAGAAGATAGAGAGTTGTTCAATTGTTAGTATGAAATAATAAATTTAGTTATGACTGTACCTTTATACAATATGATGAGTAAAAATTATGATTGTAAATCTTTTAATCCGCTACGTATGTAGTCGTACGTAGGTACGTTAACTTCACTAATATTGTTTAATAGAAATAGGAACATATTTTTCATATTATAAGTTATTAATAAAATATTTTCTATTTACATATCTACTTAATTATCATACAGCTACATTAATATATAGATTAGTCACGACTAACTTTAGTTACGTTTAAAAGGCAAATTTATGTAGAAATTCCAATGAAAACCATATCAAGTTGTTGTTTAAATGTGAAACTTACCGTCGTAGATACAAAGGCGATCCAATAAAGAACCAGAATTGGGATTAGCACTTCAGTGAAATAAGCACGAGTTGTAGCACTTCGCCTCTGAGTTAGAGAACAAGATATGTAGTGATTAGTCTATAAACACCGCTCGGAGTACACAAAGTCCTGGATACAGTCCAGGAAGGCGAGGATGGTGATGTGGTAGTTGCGGAGGCCGGGCTACAGGGTGCCGGCGGCGCACGGGTGACGGTCGAGCGTCCGGCCGCACAACGCGCCTTGCAACGGTAAACTGGCAGGCCGCGCCAACACAGCCTCTCCCTCGCTTGTATGAGTGCCTCCAACCTCCCTCCAAACAAATAGTACCGTACGCCGCACTTCTGTCTTGGTAACTTTTATTATACTTTTATTAGTGTTGCCGTCTGCGCTTGTGTGTTCTATTACACTACCACAAGTACACTCGCGACCCGAAGTCGTGTAGGTGTCGGAGTTGGTAAAGTACCTACCTACCTATGCGTGCTTTGATCTTATGATTCGGTATGCACGGCCGGGCAGCCGCACGTAGCATCGAGGCTTTATTTTACTTCTATAATATCTAGTCAATAATTTCAGTATGATGTTTGTGCAACAGCACACGTCTTGCTGCGCGGTGTACAACTAGGCCAGAACCGGTCTAGACTTAGATATAACTACGCGTACTTCACTACAACTTTTCAGCATTATTCTGTGGCTCGCACTAAATTCCTCGGGCATTGTTTAATGTAACCTTTAGTCCAACAACCTTCACCTACCAAAATTAGATCACGTACGCAGATATTTCAATAAGGTCATGATACTTGATATAACATTCTGATGAACAGCTACATTTTTTTACCACTAGTTTATTGACAACTAAGGTTATCCTGTAGATCCAGATTTGCAATTCATAGATAAGTTAGCAATTTGAACAAAAACTATAGATTTATCCAACCGGAACCATTTTTTAAAACATAAAATGTCAGGCTCTAGGGAAATGAGGAATTCTACATAGATGAAGTCTCGGGGATCCGCTTAAATCACCCTGCACTTCTAATATTATTTTTTTATATGCTAAGATTTTTTTTAAATTCGCTAATAAATATTTTATATTATAATATAGAGAGTTATGGAGAGTATTTTTTTTTTCTAACTGTGACCTGATAACAAATAAATCATGGAATAGACTTGAGGTGCTGAGAATAGGCGTTGGCATTACTTACCGCGGATTTCTTTTAATTTCGGGGCAAACCAAACTCCATCACGGACGAAGTCGCGAGCAACTGCTAGTACTATATGTAGAGTTTAATGGATCAAGTTCTTCTACGCCTGTATTTTTCGTAGGTACTAAGCTGTTGCCCGCGTTATTCGTCTACGTTTATTGAGGATCGCTTCTCGGTTTTTAACAGATCCCGTAAGAACCGTTTGTTTTCCTGGGATAAAAGTAGCCTATGTTACTTTCAGTCCTATTAATTACCTCTTTGTCAAAAATAAAGTTTATTAGGATGTATAGAAAGGATAAACTAACAAATAAACACACACTTTCGCATTTATAACATAACTAAGGATCGACATAGTACCTGCATGTGATAACTGCTGCCTACGTTGTACTTGCTTTATTATTTTCGTTATAATGTATATTATGTTTAATGAAGAATGCGGAAAATCAACACATATGCTAGGGTACGTGGCAGTTTATAAAATATCGTATGAATTGTTTATTTTCACATATTTGGTAATAATATGTTTTTACTCTTTAAAAACATTTATACTGACAAGTTGCGAAGGCTATAAATGATAAGTATAACTTTAAAGGCTGTGGCTCGTATTAACTTTGGATATTTTTATTAGTAAAAGCTGTATTATTTAATAGCCACATTGGGCCAGAGTGGCGGAACGCTAAAACGCTTACCACGTCTGTGCCGGTAGAAGTGATAACTAGCCTCGGTCAAAGTCTCGAACCAGACCAGAATAGAAAAAAATCTGAATTTATAAATTCCCAAATTGCCGCTGCCCAGGATCGAACCCGGGACATGCCACTTAAAACTACAGCGCTCACCGCTGCGGCAAAGAGGTTGTCTAATTATTTAGGACTTTCCCAAGCTGTAGATTGAATGCTAAGGGTCCCATTCGGGCGATCTTCATCCATTTAAAACTACACAAAGCACATAATTACAAGAAACGTGCAATTGGTATAAATAATTCAACTGGTCAAACTATTTATATATACTGGTTCTTATTTATAAACTTCAGGATTACAAACAGAACTTAATTTGGCACTCATTTTTGACCTCAACGCAAAAGCGTTATAAGTTTGACGTGTTTGTGTGTAATGGCATTGTAAGTATTTTCCGAAAGATGAACCAACTATGATTTTCTATTTTTAGTTTGAAAGATGAATTAGTCAGGAATGTTTTTGATTGTTTGATAAAAATCGGTCCAAGATGGCACCTCATAATGCCGGAATATATTTTTTTCACAACTCCCGCAGCATGGGTATCGAATTAAATGGTTTGACTGGCAGAAAGTCGGGGTTTTTTAAATTTTTAAATAATATTTCAATTTACTGGTTTGACTCGTTTAGTTTTTCGCAAAAGCAATTCAAAATTCAGGAAGATTTTCTAAACACATTATGATCTCAATTATTTTGTTGGCGAAGTCGACAAGCGTCCAACACACGTATTTTGACGATTGAACTTTGCTCCCATTTTCTTATTTATATTTAAGATGGGATATTGGTATTACGATATCGTCCTATCTCCGATGTTAGTGAAAATAATCATTCGGGCCGCGGAGATACGGAGGGAAAGTGAACGACCGATTTACTTACGTATGTACGTACAATAAAAATCAAAACTTTCCGTAATTTCGATTATGATTATACCAAATGGGTCCTATTAATAAACGTGGCAAATCGTTGGAATAGTTTGTCACTCACCTAAACTGACATCGAAAGGTGATGTCAGTTTAGGTGAGACAAAACACGTTTCATAGACGTTATTTCACGTTTAGATGTATCCTATATTTTCGAAAAATATGCACTGTGGCTTTGGGTGTTCGGGGACAGACTGACGCCAAGCTTATTTTTACCGACGATTTAATCAATTGATTTCGACTAAGTATACAAAAATACAGTTTTGTAAGAACTCTACATTACTAATAATTCACGTTAATATGAGAATTTAATCTCTTTTAATTTTATATTTCAGTATTTTGCCCTTAAGCCTCATGTTGGTAATAAAAAAAAATCTTAACATTTTAAATGTAAGTTAACGTTTTTAGTACCTAGTAGTAAAAATATGTAGACCGCTTATGTTAAAACTTACTATTATATTGTAATATTAAGTAGTTGTAGAGGTTTTTGATAGAGCTCGGGAAAGTACAGCAGAAATAAGCAATGGTTGTACCATTTCTGCCGCAAAGCAGCACTATTACGATACTGTGTTCTGGTCTGAAAGGTGTTCTTGCCGGTTTAATTACAGGCAGATGAGGCTTAACACCTAAGCTTCAGATTGTTGGCCACAAGCCGGCACTTGGGAGCACGTGTTCCTAGTATGCCCTGCCAAGTGTTGCTTATAACAAATAACATATATTTCAATATCATAAAAAATAACCTAAAATAAATAGTCATTCAATATTGACTAGTAATCGCATTAACAAAGTGTATGTATGTGCGTATAAACAAACGTGTGTGTGAATTATTGTTTTCACATAATCTGTGAATATTATCAACGACAATAACCTTTTTGATATTGCCATAGTTATTTGTTACCCAATTTGTACTTCAATGCATTCAAATCTAATTCTTACATTGAAGGTGAAATGGACCATTCGGTTTTCCGAGGATAAAAAGTATTGCATGTCCCGTCTTAAATAAAAACTATTTCCGTACATACTTTCGTCAATATTAGTTTAACTGTGATGCCGTTCAAAGGTTGCAAATGCAATATCTTGATATGGCGCGTGAACATATCCCGGCGCTTTTCCAAAACCAAGCTGTATGCGAGCCAAATGTTTATAAAAATCGGGGCAGAGGTTGAGCCGAACATAGGAATACAAAAACACACTTTTGCTTTATTCTTTAAGTAACCATACTAATAATAGTACGGTTATTTAAAGAATATAATTGAGCAAACTTATGATGATTTATGATCAGATTAATCTTTTGACCACAGATCCGGATAAGGCTGCACGTATTTTTCTGAGAATGGTTAAACTCGAGCGCTCTTTTAAATGCTCTACATACCGAATATTTCTTTTGTTATTACTGTCCACATTTTGATCGAATCGACACGAAACAGTCGACTTACAAGAAATGGTCATAAATTAGTGTCATCTGCATATCGTCTGCGTAAGGTACAGGGGGGGGTAAATTAGTGTCATTTGTGGGATTGAGTATACGCTTTTATAATATGATTCCTAAGGTGATTTTGGACCTGCCAATGCACAAGTTTAAAGAATTTGTTAAAACACATTTATTACAGCGAGGTTACTATACAATTGATGAATTTTTTAATGACAAGGTTGCTTGGAAGCATCCGGCTCCGCTTTCAGCTCTCACAAGATAGAAAAATGAATGTTAAAATGCAAAATGTAAATTTTTGATGTTGGAAAAGAGCAACTGCTGAGTTTCTTGCCGGCTTCTTCTCGGTAGAATCTGCCTTCCGAACCGGTGGTAGAATCACTACAAACAGACACACTTGACGTTTCAAAAGTGCTTATATTACGCCTACTTGAAATAAATGAATGTTGAATTTTGAATTTTTTTGAATTTTGAATGTTGCTTTTATATAACCTACTCGTTATATAAACTACCGACAATATGGAGATAAAAAAAATAGTCTATAATTAATGTTTTTACAAGACATGTTAAAGTCCTTTCAAAAACATAAGGTGAGCATTAATTTTGTACGTATTTAATGTATCTAAAATATATTAATGATGTTACTACCTCGGTGGTCTAATGGTTAGCGTATTGGACTCACAAGGTCCTGAGTTAGATTTACAGGTCAGCATAAAAAAAACAGGACAGCCCGGAGTTTTGAAGTTGGTTTTGTCTACCCCTGTGCCTCGAGAGCTCTATCACAAGAACCTGATAATAATTGTTAAAACCCGCTAACCTGCATTGAAACAGCGTTGTAACTCAATACTCTATGAGGGATGAGGCCTGTGTATAGCATAAGAAATTGAAAATTAACATTCTTAAATTAGAACAATAAAAACTTTGTCTCTACATTATGGATTGAGAAAAATTATAATACATCGGCAACTGAAGTTCATGTTGAATTCAATTGAAGTAGAATTTAAGTCAGCCTTTGATTAGTTTTCTCTTAGTAAATAAATCACTAAGCTCTAATTTTTTTTTTGTACGGTTTGTTTTATTTAAAATATGTTTATGTAATGGCCTGTAATTAATGATGTATGTAGGTGTAATGTACCTGCTACTTATAGGTTGCGAGAAAGTCGAGGAATTATGCTAGGCAAACTATCTGTATTTTTTTATACAGTAAGTCTATTAATAAAATACGATTCTCGTCATTCCACTTTCCGTGTCAGTAAATGTTATTATGCATAGCAAATCAGAAAGCCATTATACCTAATGAATATAATTTCCAGTCAAATAAAGTAATAAATCATTCGCACATCATTCGTGAAAATGTTCTGTAACGCTACCTACTTTATTGATAAATTTGAAGCGGAGCGGAGCTTAAAAAGAAAGTTGGCAAGTAGGTACTTAGGTTGGTACCTACTCGTATATAAGCGATCGTACACATTGTCGATAAAGCTTCTAAATGTGAATTTACTCTCATAAAAAGTAAGGGTCCCGAAATGTATAATTTTCCTGATAGCCAATCAACGTTTACTTCGTACCGTATCAGGCTTCGTACCTATCTCCGGATCAAATCATGATCGCGAAAATAAATGGTCCAGTTCTTTACTGACAGTCTTAAATTAGATTATTGGTCAAAAGTGGATTTGATTCAAATCGCCGTATCAGAACATCGTAACGAGACAGCGTATCACCTACTGCGAATCACAAGCCATCCACATACTATGCGAGCATGATAAATTAAAATAATTTTTTCCGAAGGACAGTAGCTGATAACCACGTCGGGATGTAACAGCGTCACCGAGGGGTTTGGGGGACGTCGACTCAAGGGTGCCTCTGTGACTTCATATTTCAGCTCGGCTCGACGTTTTGGATTTTCGGATTTTTGTTGAACTTTTGGGCCCTGTGACCATGGTAAGGACCCACGTCCGACCTCGTCTTGGCTGGTGAAGGCCATGCGTATATATTACCTAATTGGGAAACATTGTCAGAGTCGTCAAGGCAGTGGCGTGCACTTCATACTTGCCCAAAAGCACTGCTTACCCTAAAATTGGAATATAGCTCGTCTAGGAGGAGGATGTTTGCCATTTTATGCAATTTTCTTGCTCTATGCATACACTGGTAAGAATCCCAGTGCTCGCCATTGCGTCAAGGACGTGTTTGGGCCGTCTCCGAATGAGATCAACGTTGGGGTCGTGAGAATAAGTGGACGCCTCGACCACTAGTTGGTTGGGATATCGGACTGCTATGGGAACAGATACGCGTCAGCGACAGAATCGGGTAAAGTGGTTTTGATTGAATCACTGTAACGTAAAATAAAATGAATTTGTATCTAACCCATGAGGCTTACAGCGAAACGTTTGTGGAAATTTTTCAAAAATAAAAATCAATACTGTCAGAATGTACCTACGACTTCCAACTCTGAAAACTAGGTCCCTTAATAATTTCGATATTCAAAAGTCAAAAAGGCTTCAGAGATACACACCACGCACGCTGTTTATGTACTTTCTGTTTCCTACGCTCCACGCACAAGCTTATATTGTTAAGTTGTCCTAATGACTCATTAGCGCAACTTAATACATTAATAATGACGCACATCTTTTGCAGACCAAGTTATATCGTCTACATCCATGCTCGCGCAATATTATCACGAATAAACCTCCATGTCCAATGTACACCTACTTAACTAGGAAAAATACTTATATACCTAGATATTTCAAAATATTAGCTTTAGCTGAGAACTTAGAAAACGTCTGAGTGCGTAACTAAGTTGTTTACAAAAGTTCTTCTACGGCTACAAGCCAGGGTCGGATACCAAAAATATGAAGAAAATATGAATAACACCCTAAAAAGAAGTTTTTCTTCGAAATACACAGTTTCGAACTATGATCATAGGTACTGACTGATGCTATTTCGTTTGGAACTTACAAGTGTTCCTATAAAAATTATGAAAAGAACTAGTAGAGCTATATTTTCGCAAGGTTTTAAGTAAAAAAGATAACCCATGAGAGACAGGGAATTATAGCTTCGACATACCACATTGCCCTATTGCGGACTGATAGGCTTTAACAACTATTACCACATGTAAGTTCATACAATTTGTAGAGCCATGACGTCAAGCGCGTGTAGACCAACACGCGCTTGACGTCATGGCTCTACAAATTGGGGGTGAAAAGCGTCAATTTCAAAAGACTTGGGGGTGGAAAGCGTCAATTTCAAAATCCCGGAACCTTATGAACCGTAGCCGAACTACTATACGAGTCAGTTCTACCATTAAGTAGACCAACGAGGAAAAATCATAAAAAGGTTTATGTTGTCATTATATTATTAATCCATCCGTTGCTATATACTTCATTTACCTAAGTTCTGCACTTCGATGCCTATGGTTACTTCAATTGAATCTACGAATGGTTTCCTTCTAACCGGTTGCTTTAAGTAATCGATGATAAAAAAATAAAAATCGTTTATTTCGTGTCTTACATAGTAAACTATACATGTTGTGGAGACCTCCTAGTATGCATGAGGGTGATGACCCTCTTTACTGCTGAAGTTCAGAACTTCAGCAGTAAAGAGGATAGCTTAGGATTAATCTATTCTGGGATAAACTACCCCAACGTTTGGTGATGCATGCGACGAGGCAAATAGGATACTAATAGGAATCATGATTCATTGCAAATCTACCTAGGTATGTATATTCACAGTTAGCTGTATCAGAATATTAAAAAAAATAAAAATTGTAGAGACGGTAGGAAAAGTAAGTTAATCACAGAAGTGTTGCCTCTGACCTCGAACGACAAAAATTGCCATTTTTTTCACAGGAGGAGGAAAATCAAACAAACTCTCCCGCAACTACAATATGCCTATAAGATCTAGAGTTGGTGCACAAATACCTAGTCATCATACATTCTTTGTCATTTAACTGCCTGTACCTACCAAAATCAATACCGATATTTACAATGGTAACGTCACATTTTAGCGATTCTGAATATTAAAAAAACTAATAATAAGGTATCAAAAACACAAACACATTTTCAATACAATTTGGAATTTCTAGTATTATAAACAAACTATTTTTAATCTGTAGGTGGTAGAAAGTAGAAATTTTGTAGTAACTGTGGTGACAAATGGTAGGATTTCTATTCGTTATCTGGCATCCCTGCCGGGTGGTGTGTGCGGCTTTATTATAAATTGTGTATCTGTAATTTACTGTAATTTTAATTGTAAACAATGTATTTTATAAATCATGCCTAATCGTACGTGTAAAAATAAAATCATATTAAAAGTTAAGCCGATGTTGTAATATATGGGCATTTATTTACTTTTTGTATTGATGTGAGGTGCTCGTGCTTTGTCTTCGTGTGTGACAATATACTCAAAATGGCGCATCAACTGGCACCGTCTGTAAATACTTCATTGGACGACATTGACCTCAGTGCATTAAAGGTAAACTTAAGAACTTTAACATGATTTTCTACGCCCCTAAATATCAATAGGAACAACGGCCCTTCATTAAAAAAAGTCCCAGGGAGCAATGATCTCACAGGGCGTGAATCATAGTTAAGGTTCACAAGGGATTATAATTAGCTTTTATCTATACATTTCTTGTGCATACGTGATTTCAGGACCCGGCTGGCATATTCGAACTTATAGAAGTTGTGGGCAATGGCACCTATGGACAGGTATACAAGGTATGTACATTGCAAATAATTTCAGCTCAATTATGTATTTTGTATTCTATCAAGTAATCTAAACTTGTGATTTGATTCATACTTAAATGTAATTTAAAATGACCCTTAATGACAAAAATTGTTGCTGTGAACTTTACAATTTAAGAGGGGCTATTAGTGTCAATGAACAGAGTTAATTTCCATCTGCCAACCTCCAATAAGCAGTGGCCTATTATTCTGTAACCCACATTATGTGCATACACTGAACTCTCATTATGCATTGCAACTACACAGAAGTAAATTTTGATATCAAGAGTTCCATTGTTAACATATTACTGACATAATATGTAATCATGCAATCTTGTACACAAGAATAGAATTATATCTTAATTTTTTATTTTTATCTTATATAATTTAGATGATATTAGGTAACACCCTAACTCAGCATATAAGTTCTGTTTGTACAAATGTAA
This sequence comes from Pararge aegeria, assembly GCF_905163445.1. Classification (NCBI taxonomy): domain Eukaryota; kingdom Metazoa; phylum Arthropoda; class Insecta; order Lepidoptera; family Nymphalidae; genus Pararge; species Pararge aegeria. Next base: position 10,164,270 of record NC_053183.1, read on the forward strand.
AAAAAACTACAAATCTAATATGTGAAAGTTATAATTCTCAGGAATTTATAGTTATTCCATTTTTTAGGAAATTATGAAATCCCCTAAAATTATGTATGAATTTTCTATGAGAAGTTATAAGTTACCTAAAAAAAGTTTATGATTTGATATGCAATCAGTATAAAAATTTACTGATAAGTTAATATTTATTATAGGGTCGCCACACTAAAACAGGCCAACTTGCTGCCATCAAAGTTATGGATGTCACACAGGATGAAGAGGAAGAGATAAAACTAGAGATCAATGTCCTAAAGAACTATTCCACTCACCGAAACATAGCTACCTACTATGGTGCTTTCATTAAAAAGAGTCCACCTGGTAAAGATGATCAACTGTGGTTGGTCATGGAATATTGTGGTGCTGGTGTGTATTTTGAACTTCTTTTTCTTTTATCCTAAGATCAAAGTATGGTTAATAGTGTCAGTGAAGAATTCTATTTTTATATATATTTTGTTTGACTGTCCATTCTTGTCCATTTTGATAATATTTAGTAAGTGACACTATTGCAAAGAATAACCTCAAGACAAGGCAATTTCTAAAACTGCAATACAACTGCAAGGTACAGTTTTTAAATAAAGCTCATTTTAAGAATTATTTGGAGATAGGCTGAACCTGGAGCCAGATCATACCTCACTGGCGACAAGGTAAACTCATTATTGTAATCATTGAAAGGAGATATGATTATGTAGTGGGAGAAAGAATTAGATATACATAATGGCTTTTGGAAAGGCTTACTTTTGGTCCGATCACTGGTAATGGGTGCTTATATAGTTGGCATTTAGAACAATTAGACATAGCAATGTCATTATTAAGAATTTAGTTACACTTAAGGGTCGCCAAGCTTATAAGCTGTTGTTGATTGTGAGGTACAAACTGGGTAAAGATTACAAAGCATAGTTCTTCCTTCCTCAGTCAGTCAGTCCCTTACTGAGTATTTTGGCAGATTATAAAGGTTCATAACATTAAGGGGGATATTGCGTTAGTAAGTTACCTTATCATTGAATAAAAATAAAAAATAATCCTTTTACCCAATTAGTGACTGAATAATAAAAACAATGACTTTTATTTAGTATGACCTATATGTATCAATAGATAACATGAATTCCAAGAACAGAACAGTTGCTTTATAAAACTATTGAAAACATTTAGTGACAGTGTAAAAACCCTAACAAAGGCACAGCATATTTTGGTTTTAACTACTTTGTTTGCCTAGTTAGCATATAGACCATGGTCCTAGATTTGATTCCTAGGTTGGGCTAAAAACTGTGAGGTCTTTTTGCTGTTAAGAATTCACATTCACAGAAACTCAGTCCAGCTATGTTAAGCCCTAGATATATATTCTAGTAGAGCTTTTTGTGATAGAGCTCTGCTGGGGGGAGTATTGCCACCACGCTTATTTCTGCTGCCATGCAGTATTGCTCTTTAATTGTGTAATTACATGCAAATGCCTCAGGTTGATGGGCATAGATTGGCAATTTGTACGTAACACATAAACAGAGCAACAAAGAGCAGGTTTAGGTTTCCACTTACCATCAGTTGCATGGAGCACTGCTTGGTCTGTCAACCTCAAATATATATTATCAACAATATTTATAGTACGCTAACCTGCTTTGGGTCGGCATGAAGGGTGTATTGCTTCTTTTAGAGGGGCATTTATGATGATGATCTTAGTATAGATAAAATATTAATATATTTTATTTTTTAGGGTCTGTGACTGACTTGGTCAAATCTACCAAGGGACAATCGCTAAAAGAAGAATGGATTTCATATATATGTAGAGAAATCCTAAGAGGACTCAGTTATTTGCACTCCAATAAAGTTATACATCGTGATATCAAAGGACAAAATGTTCTCCTGACTGATAATGCTGAAGTAAAACTCGGTAAGTACTCAATATTAATAATATTTATTCTTTTACTATATCTGTGTGAGTTAGTACTAAAAGGCAGATTATTCTGGGATCATAAATGTGGGTGGTCTATTACTAAAAAATAGTTCCTAATTAAGGTAAAGCTTGCCTCTGGTCCTGCATCTTTGCTGTATGATGTCACAAATACACTGATATGGGGTACAGATTTAATCCACTGCCATACCCCTTTCACATTAGTGTTCTTCCATAACTATGGGTCCACAACCAACCTGACTTGTTTTTTCTTGTGATTGTTGCTCTCATTTAATGCATATAAATATCACCTCTAAACATCTCAATAAAAAAATATATATTTACATACAATTAATTTGTTTATGTCTGAAAAAACTGATAGCAGATAGATAATATAATTAAACATAAATATACAGAATTATACCTATTCATTTATGCTATATTTTATAAAGTTTAGTTAGGTATGAACTGTAGTCTGATATGAATGCTCTACTTACTTATATAATTACATGAACAATAGTACTAATTAGATGGTGTTATGCAATTGGTTGCATTTTTGTTTGTACACAGTAAAATTGAAACTTTGCGATGAACACAAAATATTATGGCAAAGTCTTTGTGGGCAGACTACTAGTACTGCAATAAAATTTATCACCGTATCCTAACCTTAAAGGAGAATTTATTCTCATATTGAATAACATGAATCATGTTACAGAAATCTATTAATAACTTCAGAGAGTAAACTGTTGTGAGTAAAATAGCATCCTTCGTCAAATATTCACAGGAGCAGTTTATCAATACAATAATGAATTAATAATCGCCAGTATATCTAACTAACGGTGCTTTTTAAACACTCGCCTGAAGCTCTGGCTTAAAATTCACACTTAGTTCTCAATGTGCACATACTTGTTGATTAGAAAGTCGTAGTTAAATTTCAATATCTAATTGTATGCATAATGCTAAACTACTGTGGGAAACTTCATTCTTTCAACAACATTCAATTACCTACTTGAGAATAAATTTAGATTTAAATGTACTAAATGTATATTCAAAGGTATAATGTTTATTTAATCACAAAATTCAATGAAAATAACGTAATGTCTCTCCGATTTTTTTTTAAATTAGAAATACAAACAAATGAACATATAACAGATATTATGGTCCTTCCTCCGCAAATAAGGCTCGTAAAGTCAACCTTTCCTCAGGTCAATCAGTACCTGCCATCTATTACTAATATATTAAATACTAGTGAGCCGCCCCGGCTTCGCACGGATACTACTATTTTATTTCAACTGACTGGAGAACACCGATAGACGCTGAATTCATTTAAAGTCATACACAATACAGGCGAGACGTGGCCTACGTGGCCACAGCTACGGGTTGGTTTTACGACCCGCCAGCCGCTCTAACCCTGCTCTTAAATCTCTGATATCCTCTAAGATATTCATATTAATTATATGCTGCAAATCGCAATTTTGATTTTGATTAAATGAAATGCACACTGTAATGTATTTAATAGGAATAATACTGATTGTTTAAAATTGCTTTGTTATTAATCCATATATTTACGTAAAATGTAAAAGATAAGAGTGAGTACACTGGGTAATCCTTAGGAGGTAAACATATATCATCGCTTTTTTATTGATATTTTTAGGATAGTTTAGTGGATTCCGTAGAACATTAATTTGATCTATCTCGTAAGGTTAACCCAGCGTTTACAATGAAAGCGCACTGTAATATTCTTGGATTTTCTCTCCTATATTATGAATTTATATTGCATATAAACTTTCCTCTCGAATCACTCTATCTATTGCATTAAAATCCGTTACATATTTTTAAAGATAATTATATGCTAAGCGTACAAACAGCGGGAGTGACATTGTTTTATACACGTAAAGAAATTACGCGCAATCGGAGCAGTTGGCCAACCTGAAGAAAGTCGCTAAAAAGTAAGATAGTGTTTACAAAGTCATAATAGTCTAGGTAGAGTAATTCTAACATGATACATACGCCTCTTTAAGATAAGATTGCAATGTTAATGTGGGTGATTTAATGTTAATTGATGTATCACCTATTTCTGCAGTTGACTTTGGAGTATCAGCACAGCTGGACCGAACGATCGGCAGGCGAAATACGTTCATTGGCACTCCTTATTGGATGGCGCCAGAGGTGATCGCGTGCGACGAGAATCCAGAGGCCACTTACGATAATCGCTCTGACCTCTGGTCTCTCGGTATCACTGCACTCGAAATGGCAGAGAGTCAACCACCTTTGTGCGATCTGCATCCCATGAGAGCACTTTTTCTCATTCCAAGGTAACCAGAAATACAATCACTAAGCTAAAATTGCTGTAATGTCTTGACAACAAGACAAACTGTACAGTGCAATTTATATATTGGGATAGGGGGTGCATAATCAAATCATTATAATTGTAGAAAATTAAATTTTGTTTGGACAACTTACATGAAAATTGAAATATCATTAACTTGAAATTGTAATAATTTCTCAAAATGAAGTATGGATTTTCGGTGATTTTAGTCCATCTACAAATATATGTGACTATATTTTTGTAGATTAATTATATATCTTTATGTATTCTGTACAAGTCTGACATTCGTATGCGCTTAATTAGGCCTAAGTCGAAGAATTAACTAAATACAAAATACAAATGTATATTATTTTCAATAATCAAGGTTTTTTTTATTGATTATACAAAGTACATAGTATGTCATGGAATTGCACCTAATGACGATTCTATGCAATATGTATCAAGATTTTTTTTTGCCTGTATACCATCTTAATGTTTAATTATATTACTAGGAACTGAATGTTCTGAGTAAACATTTACCCTTTAATTCATAAATATTTTTTTATTACAGAAATCCTCCCCCACGTTTAAAATCTAAGAAATGGGCCAAAAAATTTCATGGCTTTATTGAGACTGTGCTTGTAAAAGACTACCATCAGCGTCCATACACTGAGCAACTTTTGAAGCATCCATTCATCAGGTGAGAAATATTATATTCTTGGTATCAATGAAAGGCAACATTTCACATCTTATTTTTCCCACATTAATAAATAAAAAGTAGACTATTGTATAAATTAATCTTTGTTTTATTAAATTCTAATAGGAAATTTTATTTTTCTATGAAGTGAAGTTATTATTTGCCACCTTTTATATAGATAAGCCAAGTGCGAATGGTAAAAGGAACATATTTGACAAGTGTCATTTCACATTATACATTATATAAACTGTATCTCAGTTATCTTTGTGATAAAATTGAATTCTAAGAACTGATCTGTATGTAAAAACTAAAATTATTAATATTAACTTACTAGCTTTTGCATACATTCTTTGTTGTAACGGTTTTTAACAAATCCAGTTTTTTTTGCTTAGTTAGAGTGTAAAGCCAATAAACAAACAAACAAAAACATTCCCCATTAATAATATTAGTAAAGATTTCCTTGCCTGATTTCATAAAACTTTGTGCTGCGTTGTGCTGTAGTCTTTTATCATCTGTGTTTATTCTATTGTATCAAAGGAATTTGGTCATATTAAGCTGAGAGGTACATTGTTCACTTTTGGCAGTTCAAAATAGCAAAACCAGTCGAATTCTTTTCCAGGGATCAGCCAACAGAAAGACAAGTCAGAATACAGCTTAAAGATCACATAGACAGGTGTAAGAAGAGAAAGCAGGATAACTCTGTGCGGGAGGACTACAAGTACTCCGGCTCGGAGGGCGAGGAGGAAGACAACGCGGTCGCTGGAGAGCCCTCATCCATCGTGCACAACGCCGCGGCGCACCAGGGTGGAGACACGCTGCGAAGGAACTTCCAGCAAATACAGGAGGGCAGGTTTGTGGCTCACACTGACCAAGTTATAAGTGGTTATACCTGGTCTGATAAAGTAAGAAGTGAAAGGATAACTTTGAATGGGAGAAAATTTAATAAAAATACACTTTATTGTACACCATCATCATCATCATCATCATCATCATCATCATCATCATCATCATCATCATCATCATCATCATCATCAAATCAACCGATCGACGTCCACTGCTGGACATAGCTCTTTTGTAGGGAGTTCCACAATACACGGTCCTGGGCCGCTTGCCTCCAGCGGCTCCCAGCGACTCGATTTACCGGTTTACCGGCGTTTACCGGTGCGGGGTCGCAATTCCAGCACCTTAAGACCCCAACGTCCATCGGTTTTCCGAGCTATGTGCCCTGCCCATTGCCACTTCAGCTTCGCGACTCGCTGAGCTATGTCGGTAACTCTAGTTCTTCTACGGAACTCCTCATTTCTACTCCTAGCATAGCTCTCTCCATCGCTCGCTGAGTGAATCTGAGCCTTCTTATGAGGCCCATATTTTTAATTACATACCCAGAGAAAAATAGCAGATTCCCAAATAGTCTCCCTAAGCTACAATAATAACACATATCATCACATCTACCCTTTCTACAGAGCACAGGTCACCTCCCACAATGAGAAGGGGTTAAGGCCGTAGTCCACCACGCTGGCTCAGTGCGGATTTGGAATCTAACACACACAAAGTAAAAATACACCAATTCCTTTCTTTGTAGCCAACCCAACCGCTTCATATACAACATTAGTATAGTAGCAACAAACACAACTGAAAAAAGTGAAATTACAACAGATAGTTTAAAAGCCATCTTTACCAGGCAACCTGCCGTACGACTGCAATTACTGTGCTCGGGATTCCCGCGGCGCAAAGGCCTGATTGATTTGATTATAGATCAATTGTATTGACAAGGAAGTCTTAGACGTCTCCTTTGAGGCAATGCAACAGTTAAATAAGTTTAGAAGATGATATAATGAGTAATTAAACATCTTCCAGAGCTGCCGAAGCACAGCAACCACAACCGCCGCCTAAGCGAAACAGCAAACGTGAAGAGCGTGAGGAGATACCCGGTAATATATTTTTTTATACAATTTATTATATCAAATTTTTGTACACCTGAAAAAGAGTCATAAAAATGTCTATACCGTACCAAACACCGTAAATGTGCAGATCATATCAATAGAGACTGCTGAGTGGTATGGTAATGATCCTAAGTTTTATTTTTAAAAAAATGTTGGTCTAAGATTTATATCTGTAGTATCACAACACAGTGGGCTATCCAGCTTCCTATTCATGGGATTTTGAAGTCGAGAACAACACTTACCCAAACAGTGACAGTTTTCTTACATCTCCTCGTGTAACTTTTTTACTCTACCTCAAAGGTGGTGGGAAAACCAGTAAATCTTAATGACAGTTTTTCGTAGTATTCACTTATTCAATCATTCATTGAAAATTACACTGTTTACCTTGTATTTGATTCTTTAAAAAAGTAAACCATAGTAAATATGCCATAAAATAATACTATTATTCAAATCAAACAGAGTGGAAATACCTTTATAAACATGATTTATGTTATTGTTTCAGAGCCTGGCCCACCGGCTAGGCCGTCCATTCCACAAAGACTGATCGTAGTGCCAGACCCACAAGCGCAACAGCCAAATAGATATAGGTAAATTCCCATCTGTTATATTAAAGAACCATATTCATGATAGGACTGCTATCAGTGGACGTTCATTTGTTGATGATGAAGATGATAAAAGTCAAAATAATTGTTTTTAGTGATTACTTTTTAGTTTGGACCTACAAAGCTGCATTGAAACAGTGTCATAGATCAGCTGTCCTTTATGAGAGAGATTTCCTGTGTGCAGTAATATATATACAAAAATAGTTCTAGATTAGTCCATTAAAGTTGTTCAGTCTAATGCACGAAATCAGAAATTTATAGCAGCATTATCATTTTGTTTGTATTATCGTAGACCTCTGCCGCCCACGCCGAAGTCGTCGGGCTCTTCAAACAGCTCGGGCTCCAATAATGGTACCCCGCAACCGCCGCAACGTGGCTCTCACCACATATTCAAGCCAATGGTACGCAATATACATTTTTGCTTATAGTAATCTAAACATTACAACAGAAAATTGGTATTATGTGGGATTGCCACATAGTACCCACTTATATTGTGCTGGAATGTGCATCTGCTGATTCCGTACTTGAAACTGCAATGATGATAGTTAGTCCCTTTGTTGGACAGAACATCTAGAAAACAGTGTAGTTGGCGTCAGCATGAACAGCATCATTTTTAGATCTGCGGGCTTACTACCATTGCTTCAAGCAGTATTATCTTAATATTGTTGATGCTCTGTTTTAGAATTATAATCCTTATTTTTAGGATGTTAAGGTATGTTCAATATACTGTAGTATCTATGCTAATACTGCTTTAAGCAAAGCATAAGGGTAAAAAAAACCCAGATGCATACATTTGAATAAATGTTATATTCTGAAGAAAATATGTTATGCATAATACTGTGATTGATTTTGGGTACAAATATATTATAGATGTCCATACAATAGCAGTATGTCCAACAATGGATGTTAATCAGCTTAAATTACATACTAAAAATTTACTCTGAAGGCAAAATGAGCCAATTAGACGCGGACACTTGTAAAAAGAACAGGCAGATTTAAAATCGATAAAAGTCGTCTGATGACTAATGCCAAGAACTGAATCCAAAAGGGCACCGTAACAAGGACACGGTGATGTATCCCTTGTTTTGTTAAGCCAGGAACTGATCAACTATAATTTAAGTATAATTTTATTGTCAATAATACAAATTACGTCATAGGTCTACTAACATACTAGTAATTGGTCTTCTACCTCATTTTTAATTGACTTAATAAAAAAAGGAGGAGATTCTCAATTCGGTTGTATTTTTCTTATTGTAATAATCTTCGATCAATAATATTCTAGATGTGCTATCGGACGGCAGTTTAAAGTCGACACAGTTTTCACTCACGAATTGCACACCTATTTTCGATAGTTAGCTTGTTAAATGTTCGTAAACTGTTGTTAAACTCCGAAAAAGCAAGGACATACGTATTATAAGTTATATTCAATACCTTCAGAAACCTTATAAGACACTTTCTGTTGAATTTTGTATGGGACTGCGTATCTAGTACATTATTAATCGAAGCCAGTAAAAAGTTAATCGATCTGAGAATTCAGTGGGTATGCAATATAAATGGTGTGGTACATTCAAAAGTACCCATTCATTACAGCTACTAATGTTAGCTCAGATATATAATTTTGAATTACTTTCTCTCGCACGTATTCTACTCTTTGCAATGTGTATGTGATTTTTTTTTATTAGCTTGTTTTTTTGTTTTCATGTCACGCTGTTTTTCTTTGCACATCCGATTAATGAGTGCAGCTTCCGCCGCGAAGGCCGGAGGTAGGTTTGCTTTTTTCTAATTTATTTAAGGTGAATCATCCCTTAATATATATACATATATTTGATGTTAAACGAACTAAATACACGCATAACTTTTAGCTGCATAATTTATCACTTGAAACCTCTAATGCGGCTAGCCAGAGTGATTGTTTGCATAACGGCGCGTAGAAGTCGTAAAATCGTGCTTCCTTTTCATAGGATTGTTTTCTATCTTCATAAGAAATCTGATTATCCGGTATATACCATCCTTTCCTGCATACTTTCATACTTAATGGTTTCGATGTTTCACATCTGTTAGGCGTCAAAAGGTATTTTTTTTTTAATTTAATCCTTTTATTTATTTGTAATGCATGCAATAAATAGATTGAGTGATAATGCTAAGGTTGGAACTGCAACAGAAATTACGTTTGACTTCGGAGCATGCAGGTTTTGTGATATTTCTGTGGTGTATATGAAAAGTGTATTCATTCAGTCACATGCAGTAAAGTTATTCTAAGTTAACGCAGTTAATTTTTAAATATTAAATTAGTGTGATGATTCGCCTTAACAGCAATTATTCGGTGAAAAATATTTATATACCGTATTTTTTAAATATTAATATAATTCGATGAAATATTTTATAGGACTTGGACAAACTGGCGGCGCAGCTCAACGAGTTTGCTGTCGTGTCTGGAAATGAGCCACCTAATCGACCGCCTCGGGCTCCTACCAATGGGCAAGGTAATTTAAATAGTGTTTTCACTTTTAATGCTAAGTGTAAGCGGGAAAAAACATGCATTTTATGCATAAACGTGTTGTATAGATAAAACAGAATAGGATATAACTGTTTTTTTTTTTTAATTATTTATGAAACATGAAAAGAAGTTTTTGCTCTTTAATATGTTAATTTACCAGTCAGGTTGTGAACAACAAAGCCTTTATCAAAAGTTAAACACAGATACAGAATTTGCATATAAAGTTATATTTTTTTATAAATTCGAACGTCATTTCGCAGTGGGCTCGTAGGTTTTCTTTATATTTGTGAACTTAACGTGCCAAAGTACAGTTCATCCAAATTAAATAAGACAGCGCTATACTATTTCGTTCAGTCTATAGTTAAGCACTTAACGTTTGGCTAGATGAGCGTAGTTTGTGAATTGAAAGTCGTGTAAATTCTATACATCTAAGTGAAATTCTGCTGAAAAGCCGGCAGAATTTCACAGACCGTGAAATGCGACTCAAAAAATTAAATTTCGCTAGCCCCACGTATTCAGTTAGTATCCAGAATTCGTACTGGGTGTTTACTCATTAAACTATTTTGAAAAAATTTTAAACTGCCTTAAGCAGTTTTGGACTTTTATATGAAACTAAATGCAGCTGATATTACGCGATTCACAGCCTCAACGCCTGACCGATATAAAACATAAAAGTTAACATTCATAATTAAATTTTTCTACATTAAAATAAAATAGTATAGGTTTTTCGTTCGAAAAATAATAATTCTAAATTCATTTATTTCAAGTAGGCCTAATTTATAAGCACATTTGAAACGTCAAGTCAGTCTGTTTGTAGTGACTCTACCACCGGTTCGGAGGGCAGATTCCACTGAGAAGAGCCGGCAAGAAACTCAGCAGATTGCTCTTTTCCAACATCATTTTATAGTTTAACAGTTAGAATGTTTCTGTTTTGTTAGAAATGATAGTGGAGTGGCCAACTTCCAAGCAGCCTTGTCTTTTAGTTTTGTGGTATACATAAAAGAGCGTTAATGCGTTGTCCGTGAAGACATACGGGTTGATTTCAATACCAACGCCTATCGATGTTTCTCATTAAAAATCGTGTACTCCTCATTGTATGTTGTGGTGGTTGCAGGGCCGCCCGTGGAGCGAAGCGCGCCGGAACCGCCCTTCGAGGAATCTGACAGTGACTCGGAAGCGGAAGAGAGCGGCGGCCGCGTACGCAACGACGGCACGCTATTGGCCAGCGACCCTCCGAAGCCGCTGTGAGTGCAACAATAACTAACATGCTCTTCCTATAAGACGTTTAACTACATTTGTCTTATAGGAATGAGACGTATGCAGTTTTATCCTGAAGCGGTGGCGGTTGCAGTCTAGTGTAGAACATCATAATTATCGTTCTATTATCGACCCTATTACCTAACCACTAGAGGGCACGTGTTTACGGAGTAGTCTCAGAATGAGAAAGGTTTAAACTGTATGCCAATCCACGCTGGCCAAATGCGGATTGGTGGAGTACATAGATAAATTAAAACATGAGGACAGGTCTTGATCTAAAGACGCTTTGCCCGTAACGAGTGCGCGAGTGTCTTAAAAAATGACTTCTGATTTCTATGACTCATCTATATTCATCTTTAAACAAAGCTAACAGAATCGAGGCTTTGCCTTCTATAACTACATCAGTATAAGTACGCTTAGTACAAGATTTGCAGGCTCCTGATTGTTGAGTAGTAGCCCAGTGGGTAGGACTTCTCTTAACTGTCGTGGGGCCGAGTTCGAATCCCAGCACGCACCTTTAACTTTTCTAAGTTATATGCGAAAGTATGTATACGCTTATATATGTTAAGTATACGCAATTATAATATCACTTGTTCGTTTGTTTGAAGTCTTTATCGTACACACACATTTTATACAAATTAAACACAAATACAGAAGAAACATAGAAAATAAAATAGAGCGTGCAAAGGCGGTCTTATCACTAAAGCGATCTCTTCCAGACACTTGCTTCTACTGTGGTGTAAAACATCGTGAGTAGACCTGTATATCTAAGAGTTCTCTATTATGTTTTCGAAGGGGTGTGGAGTCCAATCCACACAGGGCCAGCGTGGTGAACTACGACATTAACCCATTTTCATTGTGGGAGGAGATCCATGTCCTATTGGGCCGGTAATGGTAAGATATGATGATAATGCTAAAACGCATTTGCAGCGTGGTGGCTTTATGCTCTAAAACCGTCTGTCCTATGAGAGCCAAGGTCTGTGCCCAGCAGTGTGGCGGTAGCAGACTGCGGATGATGATGAATTGTCGAGTCCCTATCGTAACGTAACAAAACTGTGTCGCAGAACAGTATGTCGAATCCAATGGTATATCATTTTTTCTGTGAGATATTACACGAATATTATAACAATTGTAACATTTCTAACCCGCTGTACTGATCTTGACAAAACTTAATGCGGGGTAAGGCAAACAAAAGTACATTGCTAAAGTAGTATTAAAGTATGTGTTAATGTACGCGGAACTATGTATTTGATAAAGTTTACCTCGTAAAAAAAACGTGCAGTATAACGCTGTGAGAACCTAGCCTTAAGTTTTCTTTATGATGGAAAGGAAATAGGTTGACCTGATCTGAATAATCTGGATAACTTTGAACACACTTTAACTCATGTTCTTATAAGAAAAACCACTAATTACTCTTCTTTTTTTCTTGTGTTCTTTTTATTTGCTGCATGCTTTACGTTCTGTTAAATTTCCCCGTTTTTTTTTTGTTTTTTTTTTTGGTTGTTTTGTTTGGTTCGGCTTGTTAGTCCCGAGTTCTGCTATAGGCCGGGCTTGAGCGCGGTGTCGGAAGATGGCTGTGGGGGCTGCGCACCCACCCGCCCGCTTCCACCCACGCCCGACGACGACGACCCACATGCCGACCGCACGCTCGTTAAACGGGTGAGTGGGGTACATACCTCTAGAGCCTTGCACAATATACACACTGGGCGTTTGGCGCGCGTTTTTTCCGTTCACAACACACGCTCATCCCGGAGTTGATCGTGCCTAAATATTGACTACAGGTTCGTGCGTCGATTAGTATCTGAAAGCCACATCAAGCCAAACTCATCAAGCATCAACTTGTGTGTCAACAGAAATTTCAAGACAACTAATACTTACTTGACTCAAAGAAATTTTCATTGGTCAGTCGCCGGGGCACCATCAACGCTGGGGGCTCTTATGTAATGCGACTACGTGGGACATTAAGCAGGCATACGATATAAAATGTATTCACTTAAAGAGTAGCACTTAAAGAGCGATCATAGTATGTACGCTTTAAGCTATTGTCTTGCAAATCGCATTACGCGTTATCTAAACGCGCGCTTCAAAGCGCCTAATGTGTATAAGCTGTAACTTGCGCAGTGTGTCTCCATTTTGACATTTTGCCTAAACAAAACGCATTTATTTATCAGTGTTAGCATTAATTTTGCTATAAAATTTCATATATAATTTAACAGAAAAATCTAACGTATGAGTTTTATTTAGTCAAAAATATACAATCGAGATACGATGGAATGCAGCGAACTTAATATATAACTACTACAAGTTTTTCTTACAAATTTTCGTACAATGAGAACATATGAAAACCATCATTATTTTAAAATAAAAGCTATAAACACTTGATTTATGTATGCAATATTACACCATCTTGATTTGCTACGTATTACACGTAAATATTACGATTACCAATTAATACTTTTATTAATATTATAATTTTTATATCGTTAATTTTCTGTTACTGTTAATGTCAAGATAATTCTAGAAACAAAAATTACTTCGCCTCATCCCAACGTATTGTTGAAAGTATATAACTTATTCTACATTCTGTTTTGTGCTAACAGTTTGGTCACTAGAATATAATGATCGAAAGCGAAGGTGTTAATCTTAAATTACGTATATGTAATTTCTAATAAAGCTATTATTGCCAATATGAAAATCTTCCAATAAAATTGTGATTAACTCACGTAAAATAAAACATTTTCTCTTCGATCATGTGGACCTGTCAATAAGTTTTTATAATTTTCAGCATTTACCTTGTTTCCTTATGTATATTTTAATTATTAATTTACATGTTGTATTCACACAGATGATTATCGATCACGATAATTTTATCTATATGTTTATTGCTGGGTCTATTTCACTTCATGTATTATTTCATCAATAAGAGAACCGTTATAATGAATGTGGTGGGTTCATGATACATTATTTTTTCACGCCAAAGTAAGATTAGTGAGCACTATAATGATTTTTTACTTTAAATACGATATAATTTTGGTGTTGCTTATTCATATTATGTACTTTTTGCACTGAACATGTTTGATAAACAGCAGAGGGAGAATCAAAATGATAAAAGACAATCTGATGTTGATGAAGCCGTTCTGCTGAAGGATTGGGACTTTGCCAGATTTTTCCCCTTGAGAAATACTGATGCCAAAGAAGAAAAACAAGATCAAACTAAAGAATCCGAGCACAAACGTACGCAACTCCAACGTCAGTCCCGAATTGAAATGGAGGATGCGTGGGTTAAATACAAAGCCAATGCAACGCCACCGGCGAGGCACAAGCAACTCCTTAATAAACCTAGCGGAAAGACTACACAAGAGAAGTTGACCGATATTCTGAAGTACAAAAAAGACCAAGACTCCGAAGTACAGTCGCCTAACAGATTTTTTAGAGGATTCAGGCGCGAGAACTCTGATTTATTTCCACTATCAAGTACTCGACATTCCGCAATTTACTTTCCAAAACACGAGAATCATGCGGGTGCCAAGCCGCTGAGATCTAGCGGAATCTTTAATCATTCACGCAAGCAATCTAATAAACCGCAAACGTCGGGCGAGCCTATTTTGACAGATTTCATTAAAATGAATGATAGCCTTAAAATTGCTCAGAGAAACGAAACAAAGAAGGTCGATAAGAAATCTCCGGAAAAGAAGGTCGTAGCTAACAATCCCATCGATGCTCTGAAGCACGTTGCGGTTCTGTTGAGGCAGGACAGTAGTCCAAGTCGCAATAGCGCGAGCGGGGACTCGCCGGCCAGTAGTATCTGCTTCGAAGCCATCTCGCCCGACCTCACTGCTGACGCGACCGAAGCCGTTGCAAGGCCGCGCAGGGAAAAGACCGAGTCCGATATTGTATTCCGAAGAAATTCACTGTTTAATCGGCACACAGAGCTTATAACGAGTGGGCAGGAAGCGGTAATCGCACAGGATCAGGTAATTGCTCACTGCTCGGGATAGTTTGATTAATATATTTTTACTTACGTTTGGTATGAGGGTTCTAATCTAATTTCTTAACCTATATAGTTGTATATGACTAACATTGGCCATGCTGTATTGTACGTATACATTGAACGTCCCGTACGTGGTTTTGTAGCCATTCGGTGTGGAGTTTGGTGCAGCGGGGTGAGCTGTGTGGGAATGGTTGAGCTTTGAGCATTTATTTGTAATAATGTTGTCTAAAAGTTACTTCGTGCATCTTAAAATAGTTTTGGAGTACAATTTTACAATTATTTTGTTATGAAAGTATATTTGCTCACGCGTCTTACATTTTGGCGTGACTATTTTCTCTTATTTATTTTATAAATTATATAATGGTAGTTTTTGATGACTATGGGACAATGTAGGGGTACATTGAGCGTAGTAAAATAATATGCATTACTTTATTATGTAGATAAACTAACTCTATAGTAGACCTGTAGCTAGTTTCTTTTAACCGAACGAAATAACATATATACTAACAAAACATAACTTTCATATCTGCGCGAGTACCGACTTCCTGCCACAAATTTCAAAGTGCCCTCTGCGGTGAATACATTGTGCCACAAACAGTTAAACATTTAACATCAGGAATGACCGCCTAACGACTTCTCACCGATGCTGCCGAGAACATTCATCATCTGTTATGTGAATGTGTTTTACAGTGCATGTTTTATGCTACCGTGTTTGTGTTTGTCACGCTATGCTGTTGCAACGTTAAACCAATAACTAGCTGATTTTGACCAACGCCGTGACACTAGACAAAAATATTAACATGTAACATTTTAGTTAAGTAATTGCGTTTAAAAAACGTGATTAACGTTATTAGAGTTTCTTGTTACATTATCAGCTACTGTCGCGGCAAGGTATAGTAAGTATGTTAAGTTTGTTAAGTTGAAATCTAGATTTTAATATAATTAAGGCCTTATGGAACATCTCCTTTGCATCTTTCAATATCGAACTGATAACGGTTTGTTGTTTGAGCTTGAAATATCATGCTCAGCTGGCATTTACTTAACATTATCAGGTAACATCTAAGTAATAAACACACAACATGATACCCGCTCGCGCTGATTGTGTCCAGTAACTCGTATGTATGGATGTGTTTAAATTTACGGATGGCGTTTACAATCCCGTCCCGAATACTAAAAACAAAAAAACAATTATACTTTTTAATAACGGATGTATACAACTGATATCTTGTGATTATTATTTTATCATTGCTAACAACGTCTTCAAAATTAGGAGACCAGTTACTACTTCTACAGTACTACATTGAAAAACCAAGAAAAATACGCACGAAATTCTCGAGTTTGATAAGAAGCTCGACTGATAGAAATCTCGCAACGGGACATGGTAGCGATTCGCTTGCTCGCTTAACAATTAAAAATGACGCGACTTCCGGTGTGTTGTTCTTGGTCCCTCAACTGAAGAAACGACACTAAAGACGGTGTTTTTTTCTGTCGCCAGCAGTAGCAAAATGAGATTTAAGGTAGGTAGAATACGCTTATATTCAAAAGGTAAATTAATCCGCGAGATTAAAATAAAATCCAAACGGCGTGAAATGCGACGTCCCGTTTTAGCTTCGCGTCAATCGAGCGATTATTCGCGGCACAATTTATACGTCCGTACAACCTGGTTGAACAATTGACGCGAGCGACTTCCGAATCGCATTCCGCGCGGTATTCGCCTGAGTTTTAATATAGCTTAACTATCTTTTCGAATAATAAGTCTATAAATCTATATTGAGCCCGTACTCTGTAAAATGGATGTTATTGGTTATTAAATAAATAAAAACATTATTGAATGGAGATTAATCAGGAACCATTAATGCTTTTACAAATACGTGCAAATAAGTAAATAGAAACTGTGTAACAACTATAAACTATCGTATACACGTATCTTAAAGTCAAGCGGAATCTGCAATCCGATCTTATGCACTCCTTGTATTAATCTGTACAACAACTGTGTAATTCAATTTATTTTAATACTAATTTGTTTAATATTTGAATGTTTGTGATTTTCAACGAAATGTACGCAGGGTCGGTCGAGTGGTAATAACGAAGGCAGCGGTTCCCGAACGAGCTCTGTGCTACCGGACTTGCTTAGCCAGGCTGGGCAGCCCACAACTCCGCCGCGCCACGACAAGTCGACCAGTGAAGAGGTAAATTCACCCCTTCCTACCCTTGATGTAGTCGACCTATCTACTGCGTACTGGAATATGTTTAGCCTGTCATTTACACATAGGCTTATAATAAAGTTTATTGCGTTAAGATTTTCGCCTATTACATAGGCACGAACCACGAGCAGAACTAATTGCTGGATTAAGTTAAAGTTTGATTTTATGAAGTTTATTTGTTACATATAATGTAATCAAGTTTTGCCCCTCACGATCACTATCCATTTACACCTATATTGGTGGTACTCTTATTAGTATGTCTCGATGCCGGTTATTCTTTAATAAACCGGGTCAAACCGAACATTGGCAGACGATTATTTCTTAATTTTTTTATTAATTTTTTTGTTACGGTTAGACTAGGTAATATGCTGAAAAACATAACATAAAACTTTTCCAAGAAATGTGGGGAAAAATGGTTTAATATTTTATTTTTAAGAATCATAATACAACCAATTAATTCGCTCTTATTTTTCCGATGTATTTTTGTAAAATGAGGATATAAATTCAAATAAGCGATTTTAAACAAATAACAAAAATATCTTTGTAACATTCAATACATTTATTTTGATGATGAATTATTCAACGTATTAAATAAAATTGCAATTTCGAGCGAATGAACATTTGTTAAGAACTTTCTTTTTCTAATTTCGTTCACCTGGCGACTTAGTCTGAACACCAGTTTTCTTTAATAAAACTTACAATTAGGAAATAATCGTCTATAGTTTCCACGCTGTCATATTAGTTTTGTGCTTCATTCAACAGTATACCCTATGTCGAGAAATTTCTAGTGTATTCCGCGTGTTTACATATTTATTGCAACTGGGCTCCTACCACATTTTGCTATTATAATAACGTTTGTATTATTTATTATTTATTTAATTTACAAACAAACACTCGCTCACATAACACTAATGTAGTATATTATGTTACCAATTGAAACGTTAACAAACAACAACAAACCATAATTATGATCAACTAGTGGTAAATAAATTATGACGGATGAACAATTAGTTCAGCATTCGTGGCTAGGAATATATTCTCTCTTTTTCTCTCTTAGCATAAAGTAGACCAGCCATCTACATGAAAGAGCCTCAGTCGTTCAAGTTATTTTAAAAAGACTATACTTATTTTCGTATCTTAGTCGTCTCACGACTAGAACAGTCTTTTAACCCTCAACTCATCTTTACTTATAATAAAAAGTCATAAGACTTAAAACAAAAGACTAATTTAAGCCGAAGTCTTGTAACCCTTAGCCCTTAAAACCTTCAAAACTTAAATCATTACATAAAAGCCTTATAACAACATGTTTGCATTCGCTTTTATTGGGGATTCGATATACCATTTAATCTCATAAAAGATTACCGTTACAACTCTATCTAGATATATACGGGCCACGACTCCGTTACAGGAACACAGTGCTATTTGATTTATTCCAACTGCAAGATATATACGTAAACGCAGAATACTGACAGTTCGTCCCTGGTAGATATTTGGTTTAATCTGGAAAGCCCTAGCCCTGATATATCTGGATAGTTAAAGGTTAACTCTGTGTTAGGAGCCCTTAATATTGCAACATATGGTGCCAAGCTTCTAGTTATAGTATTAATGTGATAATGGTTGTCAATCATGCAAACACCCTGGAGCCTCCGTGCGACCGGTTTGCAGACTGCTGTTATCACGACGTAAGTACGAATCGTATCGCAAAAAAAAAATGCTTAATACGACATCATAGAATGGTGTAATAGTAAATCACTTCTTCTTATGTATGCATTACCCAGCTTCAATGTGTATTCATCCGCTGAGCCATAAAAATTCATAGGGAGTAATAGTAGTTTGATGAAAATATGTAAATTGACACATGTTATTAATGTACAACGGTCTCTAAACGTGTAAACTTATATCTTTTGTGCTGAGTCCAGCATTGTACAGACGTTTATGTAAATAAATTAGTACAACACTAATATTGAACCCAAAAAATAAGCACTTAAATGCCTGATTATCAAGTTTTATTTATTTTTACTTGTAGTTAGAAAAAAAAACTATGAAAATATCAGCTATAGGAAACAGACACAAATAAAAAAATCTTTCCATTTTGAAATAAATAAATCTTTAAAAAACTAAATACGTCTTAACACTGTCTTCATTTTTAAACGGGCATTGAGTAGAAGCTAAAAGTTTAAAGTTATTTAAATCATTACCTGCCACCTCGTTCATTAAAGTTTGCCATACTAAATATTTGTACAGTGAATGTGTCATAGCAACCCGCGCCTTCTTTTAAACAGTCCATTTATCCATTTAGTAAATTTTACCTGACTTGTAATTTAATTAATCTTTTGACTTCTTTTTAGTGTAAAGTAAAGTATGGTATGTTAAAATAAATAAAAAAAAAAAAATCTTTAAGTTTATGTTTTTTATCCTTTTTAATATTTTAAAACACCTTACACTCCAAAGTAACGTAAACATTCCTTTCATTATAAGACAGGTAAGTAAACATGGACTAAAAAATTGTACAGTATTTAAATCATTGCCTGCCACCTTCTATTCATTGAAGTTTGTCAAATTAAATTGTAGCTAATAGCATCGCAGCAAATAACTTTCCGATCATAATTGAGATGAGAACTAATAAAAGGGAGATGGATTCAATATATTATGACTAACAATTTATGTAACCGTGCATGCGATGAAACAAAAGAGAGGAAACTGGAACGTGCATACAATTTTTTGACAATTAAAATAAAATATTTGGGCTTACTAAAATTTAAATTGATGATTAGGTTTACTATATTATTAACGTAGATATCAATATTATAAAGTTATTCATAATAATCCAATTCAGGGAAAATACCAATTACTAAACTAAACAAAATTGACAGATTTCAAGTACTACTATCCATTTCACTGCGTTCTGTAACAGGATAGTATTATTTTTAGACTAGTCAATTTAGTTTAGAGATTACAAAATGGTGCCACCATTGTATATTAAGTGTAGACTGGACAATAACATATTATATTTACAAAGTCAAAGTCAATGAATTAATTTTTATATTAAAAGTCTAAGCTACAGTGTAGCGTTGGCGCTAGTGTAGTAGGAAACCTTGAAGATGCGATTATTTTCTTAATTTCATATATATTTAAAAATAATGTTAATGTTTTAAACGTCTTCCTCGTTACTGCTTATATCGAAAATTATTGCTATAACTCATAGAACTGTATTTATGTGAAAAAAAAAAAAGTTTCGATTAAACTAAATTAGTTTTGTCGCAGTTGTGTTTCACTGTGGGTTATTAGGTACTATTTTAACTGATATAAGCCATAAAATGAGTTTTGTCTCGTTTATACTCAACTTAACTCAATTACAAATTAATTCCCTATAATACGGGGCCACCAAATCGTTCCGTATCGGTCTTAACGCCTCTTCCTCATAAGTCTGAACTTCAACGGGATTAATGACAATACAAGGACGGCTCCGGCTTTGACATTATTTCTTAACTGTTAGCAGGAACGCATGTGGTAAAGGTCGGAGGTGAAGGTGTCGGGCACATACTTCCCGCATGCTTCCATAGATACACCACCAGCAACGCAATTCCTAACTTACCAACAGCTAATAAGTTTAATTAAGACTATAATGAACTAGCTGCGCATTACCAACATTCTGGGTGGGTTACGTAAACTGTGATGAAGAGGTGTGTGAGACAGTTATCGTGTGTCGAACTAAAAATTAATTGTTTCTATTCGTTCTCGGTTGCAGTATAGGCAAGCGATTGCGGGAGGCGCGATCACGGGTGGCACGCCTGCCCCCCTCCACCACCACCACCCGCTCCCGTCCTCCGCCCAGTCGACCCCGTCCAAGTCGTTCGTGGCGGGCGCGGCGTCCCCGCACGCTCTGCAACACTCGCCGTCCAACTCGTCGGTGGGCTCGCAACAGTTCCTCCCCTTGCAACAGAAGCAGCGCTCGTTCCTCACGTTCGGCTTCGGCGCGGGTGCGGGCACCGGCGGCTCGGGCACGGGCGGAACCGGCGGCTCGGGCAACGCTTCGCGCCGCGAGAGCCACGTTAACGTCAACGTCACGCCCACCGGGCACGACCTCTCCTCAGACACGCCCGAGATACGCAAGTACAAGAAAAGGTTCAACTCGGAAATACTCTGCGCGGCGTTGTGGGGTCAGTCGCTTCACTTGCTACTAATATTTTTGTGACGAGCTTATGAGTTTTAACACCGGCCCAATATTGGACACGGGTCTCGTCTCAGAATGAGATTGGCCTAGGCCGTATTCTACCACGCGGGCCACGTTCGGATTGGTAGACTCTCGTGCAGGTTTCCTCACGATGTTTTCATTCACCGTTAAAGCAAGTGTTATTTTGATTGCTTAAATTTGAAAACAAAATGTTTACGATCATAATAATCGTAACAACAACTCTTAGCAGAATATACCCTTTATGTTAACAACAGTATGCAGCGATTAGAAGCAAAACAATTTTATCAAAGTGTACTTACAAGTTTCAACCTTTATTTCAATCTGCATAACCCATTATAATATGGGGAAAAACATTGTAATCGCGAATTTTGCAAATATGTATTTTTACTTCAGTGATATTATGTAAATAATGTGTTTATACGATGTTGCAGGAGTGAACCTGTTGATAGGTACGGAAAACGGATTGATGTTACTTGATCGTTCCGGTCAAGGGAAAGTGTATCAGTTGATCTCTAGACGCCGCTTCCAACAAATGGAAGTGTTAGAAGGACAAAATATCCTCGTAACGGTTTCAGGGAAGAAAAATCGTGTACGCGTTTACTACCTGAGCTGGTTGAAATCAAAGATCTTGCGAACGGACGGTGCGAATGATGTTAGTATTTTATTTCTATATAAATACGAAATATAATTAGTTGTTAAACTCATGAGATAAGCGGCATATTAGAAGTTTTTAAAACTGAGCTTTTTGTAGAGCTTTCTGATTCAAACTTCGTCTAGTTTCCTTAGCACGTTCTATCTATGACAAGATAAAACGAATCCGTCTAGACAAACTGCGAGGAAAGGACCCTTACAGGCCTCAGTAGTGAGGTACATATATAACCATACACAGTCGCGATGATGTCGGCATCTACCAGAACAAAGACGATGTACTATTGTGTCTGTTTATACTGTGCTATTATAATCCGGCCGCTGAAAGAATGCGTTCCTAAAGTTTGTCGGTAAGCTTGTAACAGCGTAGTATGAAATTTAAGTAATATTGTATTAAAATTAAATCAATCGCAAAATTTTATAAAAAATATTGTAAATATGTAATTATACAACAATACAAATATTTATATAAAACCAATACAGAATGTATATACATGCAGTGTAAGTAGGCATTCCTTCAGAGATGGAATTTGCTTGAAATTGCGGAACCCATGTCTTTCAAACACTAGGCTATCGAGTAATAGTACTAGAGTGCCTTGACTATTTGGCCTCAGCCCACTCACACTTTTTCCATAAAAGATCTTTTCCTCAATTACGCTGCCACTAAAATTCTTTATATTCATGCAAATGCTCTCCGTTGTTACAGCAAGTCGAAAGAAGGAATGGTTGGATAAACGTAGGAGAACTACAGGGCGCGGTTCACTTCCGCATAGTCAAATATGAGCGGATCAAGTTCCTTGTTATTGCCCTCAAGGATTCAATAGAAATTTACGCGTGGGCTCCAAAACCATATCACAAATTTATGGCCTTCAAAAGTTTTGGTGATTTGCAACATAGGTATGTAGCGAATGACATCGTATAAGGCTCAGTTCAGACAAAGAATACTGCACTGCACGGATTCCAAAATCCACGGTACAACACACGATTGTTTCCAGCGGGTCCCAGCGACTCGTATCATGTAGTCCGTCCACCTCCGAGGGGCAACCGACGCTGCGTTTTAACGTTGCGGGGTCTCCATTCCAGGACCTAAGGACCCCAACGTCCATTGGTTCTACGAGCTATGTGCCCCGCCCATTGCTACAACAAACAAACTCATAATCTTTACTTTATTCACCTATTAATGTTTTTCAGGCCTCTATTAGTCGATTTAACTATTGAAGAAGGTACAAGACTGAAAGTAATTTATGGATCGGCAGATGGCTTCCACGCTGTCGACCTTGACACGGCCAGTGTATATGACATTTATATTCCAAAACATGTAAGTTTCTAAAATATTGTAATAGCACTTACGTATATATTCAACAAAAAAATGCAAGCTGCTTTTACATTTTAAGACCTTACGCTACTCATTTCTGAAGATTTAAAAAACTCTCAATACTTACTTACAGAACACTTCTTTACAGACGCAAGGCGCAATAGTGCCTCATTGCATCGTACCACTGCCTAATTCCAATGGGGTGCAGCTATTACTGTGCTACGATAACGAAGGTGTCTACGTCAATACTTACGGTAGAGTTAGCAAAAATATTCTCTTACAGGTGAGTAAATAAACACTATGTGTTACTGTTATGGCATACATGATACTTTTAATATCAGCGATCTGGTTGCTTTGTATTTGTTGCTTTTCTGAAGCTCGATACCGTGGTTGAATATTCCAATCTACAGTCATTATTGGAAAGCTCGAAGCCGTGTCAGAACGCTTTCCTCACTAAGATATCCTGTCACTTTTAGAAAGCTTGATGCTGCGTCCGTTTGCCTCCCAATGCGATCACATTAGTGAATTTCAACGCGTTCTTTAATAAAACTTTGTTTTAGTGGGGGGAGATGCCCACCTCGGTGGCCTACATCGGCACCGGTCAGATAATGGGCTGGGGCAACAAGGCGATCGAAATTCGCTCTGTTGAGAGCGGACACTTGGACGGCGTGTTCATGCACAAAAAAGCCCAACGACTGAAGTTCCTGTGCGAGCGCAACGACAAAGTGTTCTTCTCGTCTGCGAAGGGTGGGTCGTCGTGCCAGATCTACTTCATGACGCTCAACAAGCCGGGCATGGCCAACTGGTAGCCGCGGCACGACTCCGGCCCTTCGGAATTCAAAGACTTGTGATAATGACAGATTGATATGTGCTCAAAAGACAATCCACAAATATTACAATTTCGTATTCTACGATCTTTTATCTTTTAACGAATGTGGCGTTTTGTACTGAATACTGTAATTTCAATACGAGCTACTGAGAAATATATATTATTAAGCAATAACCTATAGGATAAATGTTTTGATATTGACAATTATTCGTAAGTTAAATACCGCTTAGGTTTTATGTTGCAGGTGTTAATTTCTGTAAGAAAATGTAATTCAAATCAGACTATCGATTCATATTATGCCATATATTGTTTATAATGATAAGCTAGGTGGGTGATTACTTAAAACTCGATACGTAATTACGTTTGTTAGTTTAATTTACACAAAGATCGATGCCATGTTGGACATATTTGTATTAATATCAACAAATTAACTCAATTCGATTTAAATGCTGTAAATTACCCACAATTCTTTAAGGTTAACTTAAGAAATTGGCACTTAGTCAAGTCACTGTGTATGATAACAATCACACCAAACTGCAATAATTTGATTAATGGATAAATCCTAAAAATTTGGTACTATTTATTATTTATTTGTTATGTACTATATTATTTACATGTATAAAGATGTAACTGTGCATATTGAAAATTATATATTTGATGACTTTTTATTTGGAATTCCTTAGCCCAATAAAAAAACAAAATATTGTCTCGAGTATTTTTTGACCACAATTTTCTATTAAACACAAGGTGAGTACATGATATAAATAAAGTATTATTTCAAAGGACCATACATAATATTATTTACGCAATTGAACAATGGGTCGAATTAATGCTTCCTTTCTTTTTAAAACATGGAGCCCTAGTACCTACCCTCTTACGCAAACGGAACGCAATCAATTTCAATTAAAATGACACTTCTTCAAAATTTACAACTGCTAATAAAACCTCTTTGGCGAACTTAATAAAGAAACAGCTGCATGGGTAGTAAACACTGACCTCTATTATAATACGCTGGACTGGTAATAAACACTGGTATTGAAACCATTTGATTTTGACAACTTTGGAGCTGATAACAATGTTAATTAAAGGTTCTCGTAACTAGCGCTAGTGATACCGGTTTTAAGAATCGATGACGATATAAGATTCTTCCGCTATTAATGATATCGAATTACTTTTTAACAGAAAATGTACCTACTATTTGTTCTTAAAGTTTCTGAAATGATCGGGAAGGTTGAAGTAACATCATAAATTTTGTCTGGTGGGAGGTTTCGGCCTTGGCTAGTTACCAACAAAGTGAGCCGCTAAGCGATTTCGCGTTGCGGTATGATGCCGCTAAAACTGTTTAGCGGCATGGTTTCTACAATACTGCTATGCCATTAACAGGTATCTTCTACAATCTTAGACCATACCATCAGCACTTACAAACAGGTGAAATTTTAGTCCAGCGCTAAAATAAAAAAAATGTATTCTATTATTCAATTTAAACGAATTGGTGAGCTGTAAGACCACAGACAAAACATTTATTACGGAACGACAAATAATACAGATGAACACCAATCACCACAGACCTCAAACACCCCAAAAACCCTTTTTATTTGGAATAGTACTTATCAGCTGTTGGAAATATTGGGTTAGGCTCACATAAATAAAATACAGTGCACATATTTAGAAGTTATTTATTTACTTTGTAACTTGAGATTTATTTTAGTTATCTACTAGGTAAAAATTTTTCATACTAATACTTTACTTTCGATTTATTTAAAGCAGGACCTACTTATAATTTATCATAGTACATACCTGCCGACTTAATAGGTTTGAATAGTTTTATAAAGTTTAAATTAAGTATCATGCCTTAACTTTAACAGTTATTATTTTTGGTCACAATGGTGCTTATAACAGCTTCTAGCAAGTAAGTTTAATGTAAATGTGTTAATACTCATCTGTAATCTCGTTTGCAAATTGTGGTTTTTAGAAAGTGCGTATCAACGACTCCCGTCAATAAAACTGGTTTACTTTCTTTTATAGAAAATTACTTCTTCCTATAATTAGTAAGGATACCGAATCCCCTTTTAACCTTCTACCAACTGTACTTTTTAGATCACTATCCTCGTCGGTTAATTCCCCTTATTTTCCCTCCTTATTCTCTCCACTGACATTGTCATTCCTCCTACCAAGACTAGTCTTCGTTTAGGAATCGGGAATACTCAACAACTGGTGTCGTATCGATATAATTTCCTTGATCCTAACTGATTATTAGTTCTGTTTATTACAATTTGTGTGTTTGGATACTTTATTTACTTATTTTTATTCCAAATATTAGACCATATTATATTACAGCATTTATTTTTATTTGCAACTCAGTTTGAGCAGCCATTAAAAGTAAACATAAAACGTATAACATATATTAATTAAAAAAAATAAGCTCTCAAAAGAATTAATAAAATGTAAACAGGAATATGAGCTGCTAAGATATAAGTATTATATGTCCAAGGCACAAAAAAGTAATGTTATAGTTACTGTACTTCTTTGAAGTGGTACGTACGTCTTAAAAAGTAAAGTATTCGTAAAATTTTTGGAACTTATCTATAGTGATTTCAATTTAGAATCTAAATTAAAAAAACTTATAATTATGTTCCAAAAATTTAGACAGTGTATTATTTAAAAAAATAAAAACCCCAATTTACAACATTCTTATTTTGATGACATTACCAAATGAATGAGCCATTTCAAGGAGCTTGATGATTGATGAATTAACACGTTTTTTGAACTTGTTACTAGACTGAAGGGGTAAAGGTGAAACAAAAAGTCAAATTACAAATAAGCTGATTTTAATTTATAAATTTAAAATGTAACTAAGCGTTGTACTAGTAAGACTATCCGAGGAACTTGCTTCGTGTCACACTGGTACGCCGTGGCACGGTGTGCTTCGACCTAGGTACAAAAAAAATGATGTTAGACAAGTTACAAAATATAATTGACAAACTTTAGGTAGGTTTCTAAAAAATGGTTCAAATTCGACTGACATTTCGGTGTCTATAATAATTGGTCTTATCATGTATAAACACCGCCAAACAGTCGATCGAATGCGTTATGATGTAGTTAATATACGTGGGAGATAAAATCTTTACTACTGTCACGTTACCAAGAATTATTGACTGGGAAACAGTCACTAGGTGGCCCTTTTTATTTCAAATAATCGTAGTTAAATTTAACAATACGGAATAGCTAGATAATCTCACACTGCCCTAGTGTATCTTTGTCTTCAGTATACTCAAAACTAAAATTACCTCTGAAACGTTTTTGATGGTAATTGATAATCCAAATCAAGAGACCACCTGCTGCTACCCAAAAAGTTAAAAAAAATCATTGAATTTTCACACTACTTATGTTACAATGAAAAAAAATTGCTAACAATCAAATGTTTACTAAAATATTATAACATTTTTTAACTGCAGTGTAGCAGCACCATCAATTTCTATGTACGACATATCAGGACTGGGTATGTTTACTTTATTATTTGTGTACAGTTTTCTCCTACCGCCCGAGTCATCATCATCAGTCAGCTGTAATCTACCACGCTGGACGCCTTTGCGAATATTATGGAGGCATGCAGGTTTCCTCACGATGTTTTCCTTCACATTTGAAGCAAGTGACATTTTAATTTTATAAAGCACGTAATTTAGAAATGTTAGAGGTGATTTCAAAGTCGGCCCCTCGAAAGTGAAGCCGAAGTCCTAACCACTGGGCTATCACTGTTGAGTGCAGTGTGATAATTTCTACTCACGTCTCCTCACGTTTACTTATTCGATCGCATTGACTTGCTGAACATCTTACGTAAGAATTTTCGCACTTCACGATCTTATGTCGAGCAACTTCCTTGGTGTCTGTTCATTGTCAAAGAGTCGGTTAACCGGCAGGAGAATTTAGCATTTTACATTTATGCTTTTATATTGTTTTGTGAATTTAGCTCTTTTTGTTAGTACTTGTAGGTTGAATAAATTGTTTTTCTATTTTATTCTTATGGTATTATGATAAATACGAACTTAAATAATAAAGAAAAGTTAATGAAAAATTTAGTAGAAAACGAAAGTTAATTAGTCACTATTTTTCATCACGCGAAGTATGGGGTTTTGTACCTAGCAGCAACATCTGTTGGTACTACGCCAAGCACGTCAAGAACATTACCCTACGGGCTTCGATATAAAATGCAAAATTCTCCTGCGCTTGTATGCCGCCCGTCCTTTGGTAGCGCAGCGGCGCCTTTTACATACCTATTGCTCAGCTGACTAGATTCTGACTCTCTCTTACATTCCTTCTATTATATTATATTCTCTATTATATTATCTTGGTGTCTCATTTTTTTTTTTCTTTTTGTGGTGTACAAATAGATAACATTACATTCTAATAATGAAACAATTTGTGACGTAAAAATTTAAAGTTATTTTATGAAAATTTGTCAAAAACGTTAAAAACTATTTAAAATTACCTTCATTTTATTTCGCCACCATGACTTCATTTGGCGTTGCCAACTTATTCGATTGCACAACATGTACTTAATCTTCAATATATTTTCATGTACATGTTAGTTTCATCCATATTCTGAAAGTTTAAACAACATTAAACATCATAAGTAAATTAGGTTAGGTAAGATTAGTTACATCTTTCTAGTCAGTAATGTTACCCGATGTAAGTGAAAGTTAATGGTACGAAATATCCCTATTAAAGAAAACAAAATCTTTCCATTTTTGTGTAGTCATGTCTTTGAATTATTCATCTGGTAGATATAACCTATGGATTGTTCATGTTTAACCTTGCCATTTGTATTAAGCTAGTACATTCTTAATTTGTTAAGAACCTTTCAAAAAAATATAGATCTCTTAACGACAGACTTAATTATTTAAATATGTTCTAATTGCCGTAACCTTATTATGCTTTGAAAAATACATTATTTCGGTTTCATTGTTCATATTTTTATTTATTTGTTTCTTATTATTATATTCCATACACTAAATTGCTTGGCATCTTTTGCACGTTATTGCCCTATCAATGTTTACATAAATATCTACGTTATCAATGTATATGTAACGTGTGACATGTTACCTCAGATCTTATTGTAACCTAGTTCTTATTGTTCTTTTAATTATTAGTCAGAACTTTTCGCCAATGTCACCTACAAGTGGCATACCTAACTTGGTCACTAAACTGGATATACTTTAGTTTGAGTCTTAATATCTTATCTTCTCTTATATCTTATGGAGGTATCGCACAGACTTATATTTTGATGCACGCATTTTATTTACTGTTGAATTGTGTAAATATATTCTACGGATCTCGGAAGACCACAATTTAAAATATGTTCAACGGCTTGGTCGACATATTAAAATAAAATCCGCTTAGCTGGCACTACTTGGATAATTATGCCATGGTATTATTCTTGTATTGTTCTTTTATTGGTCAATTTGTAAAGAAAAACTTAAAACTAAGATTTAAAATGCTATAAAAATCGGTATCTATCTAAAATACATCTAATTAATAAAATAGGAAGCAACGGTTACCTGAATTTCATATTTATACTATATCTTCAAAGTAGTAATGACTACTCTCGTTAGATGTGCTGCTCACGAAGCTTGCGCTAGAATTGCATCTTAGTACACTAATTATTCATAAGTCCGCCTACGCGCATTGAAGCAGCGTGGATTGGCTATGTCAATAAAATCTTTTCTAAGAGATAAGAGGCCTAGAGCCAGACGTGGGTCATTAATAGGCGGACGTAGATGACGACGATGATACTAAAAGTAACTATTATTCTGCTTAGAACTATTGATTAGTTCAGATTTTATACCTACAGCGTGATCAGTTCTATTGAGTTTAAAACCTCAACGTTATAATTAAATTGATCATCATTACTTAATACGCTATAAAATAGTTATACTTTAAATAGGTACTACAAGTCTGTCTCATTAATGTTCAAACATTTATAAGAAATGCAATATAAATCCTGCAAAATAAAATAATGTTTAATTGAATGAACAAAAAAATTAGTATAAATATAAAATTGTTACCTTGTGTCAAATCTGACCTAATCCGGAACGAAACCAGAGGACTTACGTTTTGTAAGCCAGCTATGTTCTTGTTTAACTATTTCTCACAGAGTAGTCATTTTCAATCAAAGTATCCATCAATAAACCTATTTAACTATTAATACCAAAATTTACTAGGTACGACTACGCATTGAACTTGTTAAGAACAAGGTAGGCATATAACCCATTAACATACAAAACTAAAACGCCAAGCGACTTTATGTCTTCGTTGTCCTAGTCTAACAGACTATAGGTACATATTAAAGAAATTAAACTACAAAAACAATCACCAAAAACAACTAACTCACAAAAACATTAAAGCCTGTCCAGATGAGGCGTTTTACGCGCAAGTCTACTCGCGCGTTTAAATTTATATTGCGTGGGAGATTCAGTTATGAACATGGACTCGGATACAGCGGTTGTATTGTGGCTTGCATACCATCGATGAAAACGTCGTAATCGAAGAAAGAGGAAGTCGACGATTTAACGTGCATCCAACGCTACTTGACAGTATATCCAGAACATTATACCCAAAGTTCAGAGAACAGTTCTTACTATTCACAAAAAAAATCTAATATTTCTTCCCAGTTCCTTCCTGAATACTCTATTGGAATACATAGTCTGAAGATTCCATATCCTATATGGCTACTTTTTTTTCAATTTCGTCTATAAAAAGTTCGGTGTCGAAGTTATCACGCTCTATTTTGTAATACGTCTACTCGCTACCAATTCGCGCGTAGTACTGCGCGTAGTACTGGACGCAGTAATGGCGCCTGAGTATCTATACTCGCGCATAGAACGCGCGAGTGAGGAAACGCACGTCATCATCTGGACGGAGTATATGCTCGGGAACGCGCGAGTCGTCGCGCGCATAAAACGCCTCTTAAGCCACTCCAAGCATCTAGGCTTTTAACATGATCGCAAGACTGTCCTTTAACCCAACTTTGGGAAATATCCTGTCTAATTCTCATAAACCAGAACATATTTACCACTACCTATACCTTTTATCAAAGTTTTGGAACCTTTGTACCTAGTTTTTGTAGCTTTCGGGTATTTGATAAATTGTGAGTAAATTTAACATATTTCCAATTTTAAATACCCTTTTTTGCCCACTTCAATCATTGGTAAATTTCCTTCAGTGTCATTACTATGATATCTTTCTTAACATGATAGGTACTAATTTATACAGAACTTCAATAGCTTTTTTCGCTTTATGGTTATATTTAAAATAATAAAAAGTGCGAAAATTGTGGCATTAAATTTTATTAAATTAAGTTTCTTATTTCTAAACATGGTACCTTTTTTACGTACCATTAAATACAACTAATCGGTGTTAATACAAAATGTATCGGGAAATCTCATTCATTCCATTGTGACTTATATGAAACATGGTTCATCGATAAAGTAAAACAAATCGCTCCTTTCTTATGTTATTTCATCATATTTTAGTCACGTCGTCATTAATTTTCTAGAGTCAAATTCATAACCATTCAAACAAAACGTTACACTGATCATGTTATATAATAATATATTCCCTATTATGATATAATAAGTGAAACCATTATGCATCCATTAATGCTTCATATCAATTGATCCAGCTATTTATTATTAAAGTTGAGTACAGATGTTCCTAGTTTTTCGACTCAAAGAGATCACCAACTGCCTGTAATACAAACAATAACAAAAATATTGATGCTATGCTTATTTTTATGAAAGATGTATACTTAAAGAATAATCAAAAGGCTTCGGTTCGGCAGTATACTAGGAGAACCCACTACAGTGAAACTTCTTTAGGTTTGGTAGGTAAAAGTCTTAAGCATGCATCATATAACGCATATAACATAGGACAAGTTGACAACTTCAGATACTGAAGCAAACGCCAAAAATACGGCTTCAGTAACGCTAAGCTACAATGAGAGAACACTACCTAAAGAAGTTCCACTTCTTTATTTTTAAATAATAGACTTGTTTTATATAAGCTATATATATCATACACATAAATAATACTGTTGTAAGCGGAAATTTTTTCAAATATAATTTTTTAAATATTGAAATTTTCAATATATACTGTTATATTGTGAACAATATATATTGTGAACACTCTCTGTCCTGTTTTTTTCATTTCTCAAGGATCAAATGATACTACACGCTTTCCAGTGTGTAAAAAACGACTTATATTGGTATTTTTACTCCACCCCTATGAATTCTCATCAATCACTATAATAATAATTGTCACACCCTAATACGTATAAGGTATAAAAGTTATAACTGCAGATAATCTAACTACGCAGTTCTATTGTTTAATTAACCTCGCATTGTTTAATTAGATATACTATACACATAAGTAATACATATAAGTACCATATTGAAGCATATCAAAGACTGCACTATTGAAAAAAGCGAAACAATATTATTTCTTTTTATACTCTAGATTGGAACTCCACTTGACTGATATACAATGTAACGTTAAATGTACATCCGGCTTATATTTTATATACGCCAGCATCTTCAAAAGTAAGCCATATGAAATGTTTATGAATAATGCTATTGTAAAAATTCCTTAATCCGTGTGTCCCGAAAAGTTCTTTAACTACAATTTTATTTCTCATATTTGTTTTCCCATTCTTATATTATAAAACCTTATAAGTATTGATAATGTATTTTTCATTTCTATATGAACATTATACTATTGAATTATTTAACCTTATGAAACCTCATTGTTTAAGTGTCCTTTTAGTTTCCTAAATTTTTTTTTGCAGGTATACAAGATGCTCATTTTCACAGAAGTGTGTATGTTTTTTTATTTATATGTAAAAATGTAATCATTAAAATTTCATATTTTTCACCTTCAAATTATTTGATCTTAAAACTTGTTTGAGTTTTTGACAAAAGTTTCTCTTAATTGATAGTGACTCGATGCAATTTCATGGCTATTTGGGCTTTCTGTATCACTAACAATTTTGGCAACCTATAACCTACATTAATAATTATTATACTAACAGTTATTATCATAGCCTCTTCAGAATTACTAACATTGTACAGTTGGTTTTACCATTGTCAGCAGCTGATTGCAATGGTTAGCTATAAGGGAAGTTGTAATATAGCTAAATGCAACACATTCCTGCAGAGAATATGTCTATTGTTTCTGTATGGTAGCCATATTATAAGCTTATCACTTGTCAGTGATAGCAATGCGCAATGCCATTTGAGGGTGAATGATCTCAAACATTATATGGATAAGGCTTGTGTGCCTCAAAATATTATACACTTTCTCTTGCATTTAACGGTAGCATCTTTTGTTCCATCAACAAAATTCCTTTATAATTTCAAGTTAATAATGTAAACAATCTTATTAGATTCTTTCATGTTTCAAATTTATAAATTATATCCTAGTGATTTTGTACATTATCTTAATATAAATATTCCTATTCCAATCACTGCTGATCAATCACCTATAAAGATGGTAATGTTTTCTGTAAAGGCAATCACAGTCCACAAGAATATATATTTTTGAAAACAAAAAATCATGATTTATAATTTCAAGTTAATAATGTACACATAGTCCCATAATATTCTATTATGTCACGTTTCAAATTTATAAATTATATCCTAGTGTAAATATTTTTGAAATAATAAAAATCATGATTTCTAAAATTTTCCTTAATATGTTTTTGATGTGGAAAAAAATCAGACATGTAGAACCCAGTCAAATATAATGTTGACTTGTGAATTTCATTTTGAGACCGTAAAACTAATACTCAATCTGTGTCTTTCCTTGTGTCATGCACACAGATCATGTTAAAGTATAATAAGCAAAGGAAATTCGTAAAATGCAATCCGCTTGTAATATGTAGATAAAAAGAGTTTATAGCTGAAATTGTAATGACAGGTGGAGCTGTGCTTGACCAGTGTGATGTTGGTCAATGTGTGTTTATTGATAGGTAATTTCAAAAGAAGAGATGTGGTTTGGAGTATAGTGGTTCTTACCATAGTTGTTGTACTGCGCCTGAGGCTGTTGGTAGGAGTTGTAAGCGGGTTGTGAGTACGTATCATAGGCTGGTGCGGCGCCGTACGCCGGCTCTCCGGCGCCATAGCCTGCGTCACCGGCGCCATTGCTGCAAACATACACGATTAACTAAACCAAACTAAAAACTCTTGAAGACTCTTATACTCATGGCATAGGTTGTGTTCAACAACCATGTGCTACTGTCACTATAATCCAAGTTGCCTTATTTTAAACAACAGTAATATTAATTAGTAATGTATAATTTAGTAATGTGCAATCAACTTGCGAAATATCGATTATGCAAGTTACTATCGTACTGCATAAGTGTTAATAAGAGCAAGACATAAAAAAATAAGATGAAAAGACATATAAAAAATTAAAATTCTGCAAATTCCTGGTTTATTAACTATTATTACCATTATCAAACTCTAGCATATTACTCTTAACTCTTACGTGCACAACTGAGTGGTAATTTTTTTTTGAAAATCTAACAGAAGACCTTGTTAAAACTTTTGGGAAATATTGAAGCTTAAAGCTATAAATAAAGCTGTTTATGTCCTAAGTAATGAGTTATTAGTAAGTTGTAAGTAACGAAATTATATTTACCCATAGCTTTCATTTTCATAACCTTGGCCCCCACTGGAGTACCCGTAATTGGCAGCATAGCCGCTGCTAGTGTTGTAGTTTGTAGTTGGTGCTGGTGCTTGCGAGTAGTTACCTTGATATGAACTAAAATAACAAAGCACTTAAAAATCGGCTCATATCATGCTTCATAGTAAATTCATGTATGCTTAATAAAATCATCAGTTTGTATATTATCTGCATCTAAGTATCAGACGGCAATTCCTATCGCATTTGTGTTTTCATCATGGATTTTATTATATTGATTCAGTTATTTTATTGATTTTATAGTGCAAAATTTTGTCTTACTTAGTTAAGAAGGCTAACTACCATTACATAAAGCAGTTTGACATTTATATTGAAATTACACTGTTATCTGACATCTTGATGAACCAAAAATATGGATTTTAAACTCAATGCATCAATATGCAACAATATTAATATACCACTTTAAACAAATTCAGTAGTCAGGAAGTCCCCACCTAGGTATTGTGGGCAAAAGAGGACTAAAATGAGCTGAACACAGTTTAACACATAAGTGAGTATCATGTTTAGTTTGGATCTTAGAAATGAATTAGTACTCTTTTATTATTTAATATTTTTAATTTAGTATGGTGTAAAAAAATATTTTAATATGGTGTACTGTGAGCCTCACCCACAGCCACAGAGAAGGCTTGAACTATTGAATTTCAAGCAAGCCCTAAGATTTTCTAGCAATACTCAAACTGTATACTGAATTTTAAGAATAATAATTATAGTATTTACCTTGATGTGTATGCTTGTGACGCATAAGGATCTGCCGGCGGTTGTTCATACGGCTGATACCCCGTATGTCTGGAATTACACATGGGAATAAAGAAAAGATCTGGAAAATACTATTATTTTTTGTCTATCCCAAATAGCATCAGTGGAGTTTATAGCGTCATATTTGTATCAGACGGCACATTCCTATCAAGAACTTGGATCATCATATTAATAATTATATATTGAAGTACAGTCCGATTCAAATATTAAGTCTTCGTTAGATTTGAGTGTAATTTTGGTAATCAACTCTACACTTTGGCTGGTAGGCTGATACAAAATATTGAATTCTGTGCGTCGAAACGCAAAGAGAAGTCATAAGTTTGAATTGGACTGAACATATTGAGTAAAATCATGTTTTATGGTGTATACACATGTATACTTACGAAGGTGGCCCATAACCATTGGCTGGCGGAGCATTGTGCACAGGTGGTTGATAGCTTGCTGGCCGTCCGCCCCTTGGTCCCTCGAATCTAGTGAAAGGCAATTGTATATTAGACTTAAAAACCCTCAACTCAAATTAACATCTATGAAAATTCTTTTGAAGATATTACAATGTCCTTTAAGTACAAACTAAAAAGAAATTCATGCAGTGGTAATAAATAGAGCTGGCTGATGATGACTAAAATTAGTCAATAAGCTGTACCTTCCACGTTTGGGTGGCCCTCCAGGGCCACTATGTGGACCACCACCTCTCTTAAATGGCGCCCCTTGCGGGCCTGGCGGCGGTCCCGCTTGATGTGGTGCAGGCGCTGGCCGTGGGGGCGCATTTGGCCCAATGATGGGAGCTGGGGGCCCGAGAGGTCCAGGTGGGCCACCCGTCTGTGGTCCTCCGCCTCTGCCACCTCGTCCTGACAAGTAGTAATAATATAGTTTATGTCTTTCATCAAAATTGCACATATCATGAATTGAGGTACTGGCTATCCTAGCTAGATTTTATCTGTGTTAAGGATAATTATAATATAAAATAAATAATAACTATTATAGATCTCAGCCAAATGTGATAGATATGAAATGCAGTAATGGCCGTTTTCACTAAAAACACAAACAAGGCAATGCACTGAGTTCATGAGGTAATTGGTTAAAAAATGATATACAATTACCCTTAAATGAACTACTAATTTAATGCAGGCTAGTAAATTTCACTACAATTTTATTTTTACTTCTAGTATTAGTATTTTTATGTTCATTAATTAAATTTTGAAATGTGTTGATTATGCACCATTATAATTTTAAATTCATCTCTTAAGACTCTCTTTGGCTCATTTTATATATTGCATTAACAGCCCTCCTCTGTAGTACAAAAATAAAATCAATATCAGCAGCCATAACCATAATAATATGCTGGGAAACTAACTAAAATAAATAATTAGATTTAGGCAATGCCTAGGTTCAGTTACAATGGGTATAAGTGTTTTATCAATAGCAGAATGAACATAAATTTACATCGCTCAATAGATTTGAGTGGAGCCGGCTATCTAACTTTTAAAGACAGTTGCTAACCAGTGGTGACCAGTTATTCATACAAATTTTGTTTGAGCATTAGGTAGTATAATATTGTGATAATTATTCTATCCATAAATATGTAAATATTAAACATAACGAGGAATTGAAAGTGGCAATTTGAAAAATTATTGAATTAGGCAGCTTTAAGTGATATAGCCTTCGGGAATCAGAAATGTGAAATTGAACACAACATATATATGCCCAATACTATTACCTCTCATTGGCATGCCACCGCGGCCTCCCCTATCATTTCGGGGCCCAAAATCTCCTCTACCTCGGCCACCTCTTCCTCTCATGCCACCAGGACCACCTCTGTTATTGTTGAATCCTCCTCCTAAACATAAATAGACTTAAATACAATAATTATTGCAACATAATATTCTTAATATTATGTTGCAATAATTATTGTATGTAATTACCAGAAAATGTAAATGTAATATTGGAATATTCTAAATTGACTGAAAAGGCCAGTGATATACATTATCAATATGGAAATAATTTATAAATAAATAAATTTGTAAGTAATTACTTTGTGGAGGACCTCGAGACTCAATTGTAGGTACAGGATGAGGGCCCGGCCCTTGAGGGCCCGGGGGAAATCTCCCGCCTCTATCGGCCCCGCCGCCGCGCATCGGTCCTCCCCGAAAGCCACGTGGGCCCCCGCGGGGTGGCCCGCCCCCCCTGGGAGGCAGGCCTCCGCCGCCGCGGCCTCGCATACCAGGCCCACCACCTCTGTTACCAAAATAAAAAAAACATGTTAGTATAAAGTCAATGGTGCTGATTGAATTAACCTATAAATTGGCTAATTAAAAATTTTCATGAGCTCTGGGACCAAAAATCATATTGATAGGTCCTAGATAACTATTATCTATATCTAATCTAGATTCACCTGCCACGCATCTCAAATCCTCCTCGGCCGCGAGGGCCGCCGCGTCCTCCTCCTCGGAATCCACGATTTGGGCCATCCATAATGAAAATGTTTTATGTACTGTAATAGTGTACCATAAATGAAATTAATTTATCATTTAGTTAATTTTATGTTACTGTAACTGCTTTACATTTAAAATTATATCTTTGGAGGTTATCTGCCTAACGCTCAAAATTCGCCAAACAAAATGGTGGCATGAAGGCGGGAGCCGGCAGTACTAATCATTAATCTGTGGCAGGCGTCACTCGCTTTCTCATCGGCGTCACCAAAGAGTATATACTATATACACCTATTATATAGGTGGGCGTTATAACACAAAACATATAATATAACACAATATATTTTTTTAACAGCGTACCTGTACCTGTTACCAAAGTACGCTTACAATGATTAGTCCAAAAGCCCACCAACAGTCAGATTAACGTCGAACCGAGCCGAGGTCCGAGTCCTCGCAGGAGGCACCCTCGGGTCGACATCTCCCACCTATCCCCCCGATGTCCTCGAGCCCCAGGATCTATTCTCATGGCGAGCTCTCAGGCTCGCCCCACTCCCCCGTAGACGCCGTAGCAACCCAAGTGGTTATCGGCAAGTGTCCATCCGAAAAAGAAAAAGAACAGCGTACCTAACACATTATTGAAAATGCTACCATGCTGTTATGATATAAATGATTTTCTGTGGTTATAGTTTAATTATTTTCTGTGGTTATGTTATAATTATTTTAGTGGAAATTTTGGATAGCGCAACACTTCGTAGGTAACGTCATTTAATTTTTCATAACCTAATCAATTACTACCTATAAACTATCTATAAACGTATAAGTATTATTTATTACATCTCATATTGGCTACTGCTACGGGATACTACAGTACCTCTTTCATCTGAGATATATTAATATGTTACTAATTTGTAAGCACACTTTATTTTAGCAATTAAATTTTTTTTTGCTGTTTTGATTTACAAATTTTTAAATGTGATCTAATCTGAGAGGAAAAAAAAAACTGAATTGAACTCAAATACAATTTCTATCGTGAAACAAACCAAGTGGAATTACGTGAATATTCATCACCAAGAATCTTAACTGGTGATAATTATTATGGATAACCAAGCCAAAGTTTTACAGTATCTCATTTCAGTAGAAAAACTGGCCGAAGAAATTATAAATGATAAACGTGATATAATACTTCTAGACAAGAGAAGAAATCAGAATCGTGAAGCACTCAGAGATATTAGTAAAGCCTGCCAAACAAATTGTTGGGTGACAGTTGGATCTGTTCTTCTAAAACATAAATTGACAGATACAATATCACTACTAGAAGCTGATCAAAAACAACTAAACATTGACATAAATAAGCTACGGAGTAATTTGAAAGTAAAAGTTAATGATTTAAGAGATTTAGAAATGTTACCCCCAGTGTCTGGTTCACTGCTAGTCCCTTTAACTAATAAAGAATCTGAAGGTATGTCTAGCGCTGGCCTTTTTGCATCCTAAACATAAACTAAAATGAACTTTAGCTTCTTTTAACAGTATTTATGTCTGCTAAACCTGTAGTAGAACAAAGACATTATCACCACTACATGTGATATGATAAACAGTGTTTGATTAATAACAGCAGTATCAGCAACTTGAAGAGGAACATTCTCTTTGTGTTGCTTATACTAGTGGATATTTTATAATTACTACTATCCTTATTTATTATATATATATTCCTAGCTTAACTATTTTCTCTAACAATAACTGATTTTATGAAGTGTTTTTTATATTACATTAGTATCATCTATTATATTCCCAAGGGTGGTAGACTAAAGCAGGTACCTAGACAAAAAAAAATGCCATATGTCACTGCTGCATTAGCTAATTAAGTAGTCTCATTGGTTATCGTGTCTCAGGAGGGCACCATCAAGAGCACCAAAATAACATTTGTTTGCATAGCTCAGCTATTAAAACCTGCATGTCTTTATAATAAATAAATAAAAAATATGCTTGTTTTATTGTATTGGTCACAAGTACACATTCAGTTCCTGCCTGTGTTAAGTTTTCTCTACAAAATTGCCCCTGACTGTAATCACATCTGGTGGTAAGTGATGATGCAGTCCAATAAAATGGTACTACTAGCCCCTAAGTGTAAGTTATAATATTACCCCATGGCACTAGTACACCGATGTTTTACAAACCCTATACCCCTCTAAAAGTAGCAACCACACAGGGATTGAACCTAGTCCCCAGGACCTACACACTGCCCTCGGTCATCAAAACTGATCACTGGGGGATTAGTGCCCCATTCACTAGTATTGTAGGACACTCAATTGAGGATTGCTTCTCAAAGTCAACCTTAGTTTGAAGAAAATATCATTGGGTCTGCACAATTAAGGTTTCTTTAAGTCAAGGTAGGTAGTACTCTTTTTAAAATTATGATTTTAAGATATGTATGATGGGCTTGGGTTGAGCAATAACTTCAAGGGCAGAGTTTGAGAGGGAAATTAAAGACTTTATAGTATGAACTAGTTTTTATTATATCTAAGCAGTTGCCTCCGGCAATGTTGTTATAATGTCAGAGTCTCCAGGGTCAGTAATGGCTAATGTGCACACTCTGTAGTACTTTCCGCAGGCAGTACCTAATTCAATGTTGTTTCCACTGTAATGGTGAACACCAGTCTTGGCCAATAGAGCATAGTACTCAATTTCGGATTTCCTGGAACAAAATAATCAAATTAAATCACAAATACATCTAGCTTAAACTTGACCACAATATCCTTATATTGATCCATACTGTTTATTTTATATCAATACAATAATGGGTCCATAAGACATTTTTCTTGTCTCATTCACTGGGCCTTATGTGCTCAAGACAAAAAGTCCACATACAAAATTCATTACTTATTTTACCTAAATAGTAAATAATGAACAGTAAATTTATGAAAAAATCTTTAGGTACTAGGAATATTTCTAGTTTTTAAATCAATTGTTTCATTTAAGGTCAACAATAATTGTTTTTTATTTTTTAACAATCAATAATTACAATAAAACAAATTTAAATAAGTGATAAATCTCACCTGCCAAACAAAAGCAAATGGATTCAGACTACTCCATAGGGTTCCCAAAAAATATAGAAATTCAGTAAAATCTTTATTTAGCTAGACTGGCATGAAAATGAAAATAAATAATATATTTTACAGTAATGTTTCAAAGTCTATAATTTTACTGAATTAAATTATGGGAATCCATACTTCTTAGTCCGAAGACTCCATATGCTTCCCATTGACAAATAATACCGGGAACTCTACTTCTTAGTAGTCTCACCTTAGTGGAGGTGCATTTTTGGCAATAATGACCAACTTCGCCTTGCCCTGACGTAGAGTTTTCAGCGTCTGCTTGTAACCAAGACAGTATTTCCCAGATTTCATAACCAGAGCCAATCTGGAGTTTATAGACTCGATAGTCTTTTTCTGTAAAATTAAGATGCAGAGTGAGCAATATGTCTAGATTAAACAAGCATACCTTTAGTTCATGGATTTCATAATATTGTTTTGTACAATATTATGAAATCCATGAACGTTAAATAATAATCGCAACACTTACAATACTAGCTAATGAAATGTGATACTTTTGACTGGCCAATATATCTTTTGATTTAAGTAGTGCCTTGTAGTGTGTATCAGTGAATCATAAAAATGTTTGCTGATGGTTCATTAACTGCAAATTTGTGTAACACAATATGTTTAGTTCTAGATCACCAATAATGACTATCATAGTTTATGCTGAAGGTTAATAAATACAAAATACAGTCAATCATCAGCAACTGGTATTAGTACTGGTCAAGTCTTCGATAACAGTTATCTTAGACTTAAAAGACTCTACCAGAGACTAGCTTCAAACATTCACCACTGTTCTCAATTAATAACCTCAAATGTATGTTACATCCTCAACCCCGCAAATTCAAGAAAAAGCGAGCCTATCGAGTAACACATAATGTAGGACTTTTAAAATAAGGAGATCATTTAAATGGATATTTAATAAATAATCATGCCAAACGTCCATAAAACACTCAACAAAAAAACACGTGCTTGCTTACCTGTTTCTTTGCGGCAACCATTGTGACAATTGGAAACAGAGATTACCCTGAATTACTGAAACCATAAAGAGACCATATTTTGTTAAAATTTAAGTCTTGTCTTAGTAAAATAATATAATTTTTAAGTTTTGTGTGACTAACCTCCGCAGACGCAAGCAAATCGGATTGAAAGAAAGAAAGTGGCTGTGTGGCTGTGCCTTGCTACATGTAAATACCAAAGAGAATAAAACGCTGTTTTATTATCTTTGGTATTTACAAGTAGCAACT
Organism: Pararge aegeria; assembly: GCF_905163445.1. NCBI lineage: Eukaryota > Metazoa > Arthropoda > Insecta > Lepidoptera > Nymphalidae > Pararge > Pararge aegeria. Next base: position 10,206,956 of record NC_053183.1, read on the forward strand.
TATTTTGGTGTTTTATAGTTTATATACTCTTTGACCACAATATATTATTATATTTAATATTTTTATATTTTAGTGTTTATTTTTCTTAAAGAATAATTGATCCTCATCTTCAGCTCCTATAATAGAGAATCAATTCCAAAAACATTCTAATAGGTGCATATAAACTAATAATATAACCTAATCAAAAAACATTCTTACTCTGTCAAATCATCTGTGTATATGAAAAAGTGTCGTCAAAATGTATTAAATTAGGATGGCACCACATTAGCATCCAGGTAACTCTTAAAAGAAGCGCCAAACCAAATATTGTTAGAGTAGGCTTGAAAAATAAACAAGGAAGTAAGGTTATATTTACCACAATATTTTGTACAACGTAAGTTGTTGAAATTCTCAATAATTAACTACTTTAGTCGATAATGACATTAAATTTTTTAACTCTGCATACTTCAATTCATCTACGATTGCTACATTCATACCATACCCTGTGCATCCACCAGCGCCATTGTGGAGGATTTTTGAACTGTTATTTAGCGCATACAACTGGACACTTTTTCAACTTTTCTCCCATATAAGATGACTCTCCTTACCTCTACCCTCCATAGGTAAAATGTATAACTTTTTGCCTTAGGGTAAAAGCATGCCGAAGATGCCTCACCGCGATTCATCTCGCTACCTCGATGTCACCTCCACTCCACTCCACAAAGTATGCAAACAGACAACCACGTATATTTCGGAGGATATCTCACTAAGATACATCGCGTGTCACTTCGATGTTTACCTAGTAGTCTACGTTAAAACAAAATAGTTTATTTTTAAATCGCGGTCTAATATGTTTTTTCTTTCTGCCTGTTTGTAGTGAGTCAATACAAATAAATTAACATACCAAATTTGAAGTACACAAAAACTTTGTCTTTTACGCGAAGTTATTAGGGCATGCAGTTTAAATTAAAAGTTATCGACGATCATATTACGCTAAATAGTGCTGGGAACAGCGGCGCGAAGGGTGATAGGGCAGTGTATGCCGTAGGACGATATAAAAAACTTTTTCACAAGAAATCACAATCACAACACAGTCACGGGCATCCCCTAGTGAAGAATAAAGAAAGTTTTATTCATTAAATAAATACTACAAACCATATAAACTATTCATTAATTAGTAACATATAGGTAATACATCGTCTATTGTTTTTCTTAATTATGTTCCTATTTCTTACAATAACTTTCAAATTGCCTATTAAGAACATTACATTGATGAAAATATAGTGACTATATTTTAACCTGACACTTACATGTTTAAACTACGGCACTGTAATTGTCATCAATTGCGTCATTCTTTAAGTAAAACTAAATGAACTCGTCTCAAAATGATTTGAACATATGTTACAGTAAATTTATAAAGTGGGTAAATAATTAAACTTTAATAACTATAAATTCATATTTGCCAGATGACAACATTCATGTCCCAATAACCACATTTTACATTTTAAAAGTTGATAGAATAATAATTTTAGAATTTTTCAAATCGTACATTTCATTCGAAAGATATAACGAATTTAAAAAGTTACAGATACAGAAAATATTAAAACAGGCGGACACATAATATATAAAGTTAAAGAGTTTGTTTGTTTACTTGAACGCGAGGATCTCAATTACAAAGTTGTTCCCTGGTTGTTCCCCTTTAAAAGTTCTAAAAAGAAGTCTGCATACTATGTCTATCTTTTAAGGTTGAAATATACGCGAACGTTGTCGCGAGTGACCGCTATTTGTTATATGTTGCAGGTTCACCTATTTACCGGTTCTTTTTTTTTTATTCCTCTACAAATTAGCCCTTGACTGCAATCTCGCCTGGTGGACAGTGGTAAGTGATGGTGCAGTCTAAGATGGTAGCGAGTGTACCTGTTAGGGAGTATGGCATTCATATCCCCAATAGGTTTCTATGCGTCTTTTGTCGGTAGAGTGGTACCTAACTAGCCACGGCCAAAGCTTTCCACCAGACCAGAACAGAGAAAAGTCATAAATTATAAATTTCCAAATTGCCCCTGCCAGGAATCGAACCCGGGACCTTCTAGTTAAATTCACTCTTTATTAATTCTGTTTGCAGCTCCAAAACTAAGTGGCAAACTGAATGGGGGTTTAGTAATAAATTTGTTGTCTGTTTGTTACTCTGTGGTCTCACGGCTCACCAACGAGTGAAATATTTAGTTTAATTAAGTTTGATGATAGAATACCTTTTTTTTTATAATTTTAGCACTGAACTAAAATCTCGCCTGGTGGTAAGTGTTGATGCACAGATGCATAGTAGACTAACCAGTTAATGTTCTAGAAGTTATATTAAAACCATGCCTCTTATCGGTATCTACACAGTATCGTACCGCAACGCAAAATCGCTTGACGTCTTATTGTCATGATGGTAACTAGACAAGACAGACAAAATGAATGATGCCACTTCAACCTTGTTCCCGATCTTCAAGATTATTTTAAAGAAACTTTGGTCTGATATGTGTTATTCCGCTTCTTTTGGGTCACTCGTTTTTTTCATCTACTGATGAAATTAGTGCTAATTATTATATCTTACTCGCTTCAAGCTACGAGTTAACGAATTTTAAAAATCGCGATGGTTGCAGTTCGCAGTAGCGTCTTATACTAATTAGCAAATTTTCAGCATTGATGAATGTTATTTTTACCGAACACCTTATTCATAATTAGAACCCTAAATTAGTGAAGTATCAAAGTTATACGTTCGACCTTCTTTCTTAGCATTAGTTTCTACTATTTTTTGTCAGGCTATACCTCTTTGACGTAAAATAAGGCCATTCTACTTGTCAGTTGCTTGACACATGACACATGTTAATTTTTAGTTTGGTTGTGACGTAAACAAGTTAAGCTGGTTGAAAATTCAAAAATTTCTTAGTAGTTTATTACTTAATTGCGGTTTATGTAGTTTAGTTTACTGTTTTTAGTTGTTTTCATTAGTAGATTTAAAATGTCATCTAGTTCTACAAAGAAAGCGAAACATACAGAACTGTCGTTCTTAGGAAAGTCCTACCTCATCGCATATAACGGTGTTCAAACATTGGGGTGAGTATCTTTATTTATGATCATAATCAATTAATAGTATTACGTAGTTTTAATAATTCACTTTAATAATTAATAATTATAATATATTTATAAATTACAAATACATCATAGGTTACCTATCTATGTACTTTATCAATTTCCTTTTTTTTTTTTTTTTTTAATTAAAATAATAATTATAAGCTTTTAGCAGGCATCCTAGGAATTAGAACAAGCCAAATTTTCTTTTCTCTAGGTTGTTCAGTGGGCTTGGATAAATAACCAGGCTCCATGTTGTGCAAGTCTCAATTTGTGGAAGAAAGAAATCAAATTTTGAATTAAATCAGGAATAATATAAGCACTGCTAGAACTTCCAAGTATATCTGTAGTAACTCTATCACCAGCCCGGAACAGAGATTCTTGCATGAAGCTGGCAAGAAACTCAGCAGATGCTCTTTTACAACATTATTCTACAATATTTTTTCTGGCTTGTTTCTTTTTTATGGTTTCTTGTATTTCAATAAGAAAGATGTAGGATGATGTAAATAGACTAATATTCTATTTTACAAAATTAATTATGAAGTTGAGTGTCAAATGATTTTATTTGATTTGTCTCCTTTGTAAAAGATAAACCCCATTGATCTTTATCTGTTTTGATTGTTCTTAGCATAACCCTGATTTTATAAAAATTTAAGCAAGGGATACACAGAGTTTTAGTGGTTTCAAAACCTACAAAATTACTCTATTTCACTCAATGGAGTGGTATGTGCCAGGGCTTTTGTAGGTAAAAAAAAGATTTTTTGTTTTAAAAATTCATTGCTGTTCTTTCTAATCAATGCCTACTCATTCTAAAATTTGAGTTTTATGTCTGATATATGGGAGTTGTACCTATTTCTTTTATAATTTTTTTCATTATTTAAATATAACAACAATTTACCACTCTCTAAATATGTTTCTACATGATCCACAGGGGTAACTACGCCCACTGCTCTAGTCTGTTTATCCAGTTTAATGGCAGTTTATTCAAATGCAACCCCATTTAGTGGGCTACATGTTAGATTTTAGCAAACTGACATAAATCCACGTTTCGCGTTTTTTGAATTGTCGAAAAAAAAGCCTACAGCACATTCTTAATAGGCTCTTTTATTTGCTCTGAAGCTTATGTAATAAAGCAAATCTGGGTCTGTAAAAAATGTGGAAAACTTTTCCACATTTAGGTTCTTTTCTGTCTACGGTTTTCTGCGTGCGGATCTGTTCCGCTTACGTGTAATGGTGCGCCTGTAGTAATCTGCGTCCCCCCTACGAGTGCAAACCGTGTGATAGGAAAGCGTATATGAAATGATAGGTTACGGGCGCGGGTTGCACGCACCTGGTCGGCAGGCGGATAGAAATCCGCATGAGCAGAAAATGGCCCTTAAGCGTGCGGAAATACTCATATACGTAAACTGCTCTTAAGGAAAGTCGCGATCGCGCATTATTTCAATTTTGATCTCCTAAACTATGCGTCAAAACAAGATACTATAAACGGCAAAGCTTATCTTCATAACACAACACGTTGATTAAAAAAAGATGCCCAATGTGAATTAAAAAATAAATGGTTTAGACTTTGCAAATAGAGTCCCTTATGATACTGTAGTACTGTGGACTACCAACATCGGTTTTATTATTTAGATTCTGACATTTTGACCTTTATTTGCAAAAAAAAAAAAAAAACTCTGAAGTGGCTTTATTTTTCCTGTAATATTTATTCCTGTATCCTTTATAAACGGATTGAACAAACTGTATGAAGTAAATAGATACACGTTTGAAATGCGATTAATTGTTTAGTTGATATTTAAAGTACCTACCTACAAAACATACAAATATAAACAGTAAGATATTTTTGAGAAACAATAACAAACTATGCACACAATGCAGTTATAATATGGTTGATAACATATTTATCAACATGGATGCAATTTGTACAGATGCCTACTAAAATTAACTCAAAGTGAAAGTTGGTTTAGCTGCCGTCACTTCGGTGGGTAACATGGTTGAGTTAAACATTGAAAGTTGACCACGCCTAGTGAAAACAGTCATTAAAACTGTGACTATCTACATTCTTCACGAATATTTTAACTCGCACGATGACCGTCTGTGGGCACATCATGGAACTTCATAATCGGTTAGGTTAGGTGTTCCCCGCGATTGTACCCCGTTTCCTAAAGATTGAAACATAATGTTATGTTTTGGCCACATGGATATCTTACTGATAGACGTTGACCCATCCCATACTTTTAATTGTTTAATATCTGTTAAATTATGCGACCAAATAACATACTAAGCTTAATATCATGCATGAGTTTCCTTAGATAATAAAAAGTTTTTTTTGTAACTTCGTCTTCGTTCGCGTAACAGCATCTAATAAGTTTTTTTTGTCATCCTCTTTTCTACAGAATGGTGATCCACGACCACGGATATTCCGCCTGCGTTATTGCTTCGTACTGGCTTAGCGTTTTATCCAACTTATTTATATTTGATCGGCTGCTGAGACGTCGTCGTAGTCGTATGTTAAGTAGGTAGCGTATAATCTGCATCAAAAACAAAAAATAATTATCAAACCTGACTCGTTTGAGCTTAGTGAGTTGTGAGAGAAAAAGAAGTAAAATAATAAAAAAAATCTTTTTTTTCTTTAGCTTTATTAATTAAATATTGATATTTTTTTTATATATTTTGACGTGTACTTTTTCTTTTACGTATTATATTGTATTGACGTAAAACGTGCCCGCGAATATTAATTTAAACAACACTAAGCAAGTTTTTTTTATAATAGATTCGCTTTTATTATCACACATACCGATCGACATAAGCGGCTTAATACTCGTATGTGTAATCTGTATAAGTTCGCTAAGCAAGGAACAAACGAAGGTGTCCTTCCGAGTAACCACGTCTGCAGTGTCGTGTAAATCTGCGTCCTACTTGCTCAAACCGGTGCATCGCGTTTAGTGCCTGATTGTTAATATGCACGCTACCGAGCTTTAAACACCTAGATTTGGCAATAATTGCCGACTATTACGATGTCGCGTAAAAAGTGATCAGTGGTATGGGCCATTACCATACCAGATTGCTGTCAAGGGGTAACTTGTAGTGGAATAAGTAAGCTTTAGAGGGTAAACTGAACAAGTTCACTCGTGGATCAAAAGTTCCAGGGCGCGATAGGTAACACCTATAGCAGTTAACTGTTGTTTGGATTTCTGTTAAAAAAATTCAGTAGGGCAGGCATTCTGAAATTGGTGTTGTTCAAACCCGTGGCTTGAACAAAACCAATTTCATTGCACCATCAGTATATTAACGGACAATATGTAAACGCTATATCAAGAAACTCTTCCAAGATTTAGCTACGGTACCTACATACTTACTTGCAGGTGGAGACGCTCTAGATCACCTGCGATGTAAATATTTGGACATACACGTGCAATCTTTCCTTTGAGATATCGCTTGCGCTTGATAGTGCCCACTGAATGGACCCCTTTAAAACGGGACAGATTTTTGTCTGACAGCTAGCTTTGTAACGTTTTACTGTTAGCACGCCCTATAGAGCTCAGCCATAAATCATGTTTACTGTACCGTATTCCTTTTTTACATTCGTAACTTATGCAAATTTGTATGCCATTAGATCCGTTTGTTTTCGATCATGCGATGTTGACGTATAAAACGTGACCCATATATTATAATATCGACCAATTAAGGGTGGGGGGGGGGGGGGGGGGGGCTGCTGAGACGTCGTCGTAGTCGTATGTTAAGTAGGTAGCGTATAATCTGCATCAAAAACAAAAAATAATTATCAAACCTGACTCGTTTGAGCTTAGTGAGTTGTGAGAGAAAAAGAAGTAAAATAATAAAAAAAATCTTTTTTTTCTTTAGCTTTATTAATTAAATATTGATATTTTTTTTATATATTTTGACGTGTACTTTTTCTTTTACGTATTATATTGTATTGACGTAAAACGTGCCCGCGAATATTAATTTAAACAACACTAAGCAAGTTTTTTTTATAATAGATTCGCTTTTATTATCACACATACCGATCGACATAAGCGGCTTAATACTCGTATGTGTAATCTGTATAAGTTCGCTAAGCAAGGAACAAACGAAGGTGTCCTTCCGAGTAACCACGTCTGCAGTGTCGTGTAAATCTGCGTCCTACTTGCTCAAACCGGTGCATCGCGTTTAGTGCCTGATTGTTAATATGCACGCTACCGAGCTTTAAACACCTAGATTTGGCAATAATTGCCGACTATTACGATGTCGCGTAAAAAGTGATCAGTGGTATGGGCCATTACCATACCAGATTGCTGTCAAGGGGTAACTTGTAGTGGAATAAGTAAGCTTTAGAGGGTAAACTGAACAAGTTCACTCGTGGATCAAAAGTTCCAGGGCGCGATAGGTAACACCTATAGCAGTTAACTGTTGTTTGGATTTCTGTTAAAAAAATTCAGTAGGGCAGGCATTCTGAAATTGGTGTTGTTCAAACCCGTGGCTTGAACAAAACCAATTTCATTGCACCATCAGTATATTAACGGACAATATGTAAACGCTATATCAAGAAACTCTTCCAAGATTTAGCTACGGTACCTACATACTTACTTGCAGGTGGAGACGCTCTAGATCACCTGCGATGTAAATATTTGGACATACACGTGCAATCTTTCCTTTGAGATATCGCTTGCGCTTGATAGTGCCCACTGAATGGACCCCTTTAAAACGGGACAGATTTTTGTCTGACAGCTAGCTTTGTAACGTTTTACTGTTAGCACGCCCTATAGAGCTCAGCCATAAATCATGTTTACTGTACCGTATTCCTTTTTTACATTCGTAACTTATGCAAATTTGTATGCCATTAGATCCGTTTGTTTTCGATCATGCGATGTTGACGTATAAAACGTGACCCATATATTATAATATCGACCAATTAAGGGGGGGGGGGGGGGGGGGGGGGGTTAATAATATTTTGTCACGCCATTAGTGAAGCGTATTAAGTATAGTGGGCGAGGAACGCGGGCAACAACTATTTTTCATAAAACAAATATTTTTTACCTAATTATATTTAATTTCATCATTTGTTACAGGTGGGCATATTTACTGCTGCAGTCCTTAACGTATTTTCTAAATCGTGGTACACTAGAAAATTTTTGGCAAGAAATAAAATGGACGGTTATAATATTCCAAAACACGGCACTGCTGGAGGTAAGCGGGAAGATTGTTTCACTTAAACTTAATTTTTTTGTATCCTACATTCCTTTAAATCACCTCCATCCATTATATTATGGAACACGGATAAGAAACTTAAAAGATACCTGGCCTCTTAAGGAACGGGTTATGTGGAATTTTATTTTCATAAATACCTACCGCCAAAAGAATAAGTTGTTTAGAGCAAATTATTTTCATCGTTATAAAAACATAAAATTAATTTTAAAAAGAAATAAATAAGTTCTGTTGCCATGCGAATTCTTTAACTTTTCTTCTAAGAGTTCGTTACCGAAACAATACAAAGATTTGTTTAAATTGTGTATGTGTTTGTATATTTAAATTGTAACGTTATCAGTAAAAATTAAGGATTAATTGTTAATCAGTATAAGGTTTTAAAACGCTGAAAGCAATTTGCTCTTAGATTCTTATTTCAAAAAATTAAACGCGTTTCTCATTTCCATATTCGTCGTGTAACATTTCACATTGTAGTACCTACTTAATTCAGACGCTTTAAGAATACCTACCATTGTATTCAAATTATATATAGGTATAAATTTATTTAAATTAATACATACGATAGAAGGTAGGTTAATTTAAAATACCGAGTTGATTTAATTAAATAATTGTAGGTAGGAACTTACTTGTAAACTACTCATTTTCAAGAATGTACCTACATACGAGGAAAATTATTAGTTACTTTTAACAAATGAAGGACATGTAACTCTGTAAAACTGGCTATGATATGATTATATACATTGCAGAACGTAGCAAACTACAATGCGGCCTAAAATGCTATGTGGCCGTTCTGTCTATTTTTCCGAGTTCTTTCCGTTTTTGGAATTGTTAGTTGACTAAATAAAATTAAACATAGCCGAGATAATCAGTAATTCTTACATATAATATTTTTGTTATTTATTCAATACCAAAGTTTTTAATAGGCAAATCATTAAGTAAACCTTACTAGAGAATGCGTTAGACTTAACAGGTTTAGCCACTTATTTAGTGAGATATATGCTTAAGAGTACTTAATACCTACCTTTGTTTATTTTTTTCTTCTGTAAAGAGTTTCGTAGATTTAATAACTGATTTTTAGATTTAATATCTATCTATTTGCTACATAACGTATGATTACTTAATAATCCTTAAAATAATGCCGGGTTAAAATATTAATCTGGTGACTTCAAAACAGTAGAGGAAAAAAATCCTTGTTTGTTTGCTGAGTTTTTTGTAGCAGTCTTTGTTACCTATATTTAACTACTTCTTAAATTGACCTTTGGCTTTGACGTAATAACTTAATCTAAGTACAAGTTATGGAATCTCAAACTTTGCAGGCATCCAACATCCATACCAATAAATATAATCGAAGTTTCTGTCTGTAATTTAGAAATAACTGCCATATTATTATTCGAACGAAAGCGAAACCCAATCACACGATTTAAAAAAGGTTTCTGTCTGTACGTCTGGGCTAATCCTTGGAACGGCTTAAACGATTTTGGTTGAAAGTTTGCGAAAGCAACGTTGGGAATTGTATTGACTTCATACTCATTACATATAATATGATGTGCGTTCAGCTGTAGGTTCGATTGTATTTTTAATTTTTTATTTTAGTTGACTTATGCTTATTTTATGCATAATAATTAATATTATGCATAATCTAATTGTAAATAGGTTTAACCCGCGACGTAAAAGAATAGATTTATAAACATTAAAAAGAGGCCGATGTCGTTCTATCTCATTCGCACGCCCATAATATATTGTACGAAACAGCCGCTAGCATGGGCCGCCTTTTATAAATTTCATCTTTATTCATTAACATTTTACTATTATGATGTTTTTTTTAAGTATTAAAATCTATGAAGTTCTTTAACGAGTCAATTTCGACTAACACCACGTTAGTATTGACTGTATTGATCAGTCTGAAAGGCTTTTTTTCAATCAATTGAAATCCTTATGGATACCACCGCATCACGGGACGGCGCAGAGGTTTTGTCAGACTCTTACTGATTTAACCACCGCTGTTGCCGTACTCACTGTTTGACGACGGAGCCACGGGAACGCTTTATATCCGAAACATCCTCCCGCTCCCGGCCTTCCATCCTGGGGTGACATTTGAACATATGCGTATACCGTACATCTGTACTGTATTTTGAGATGGAAGTTGTCAAAATTTTTCACAAATCCGTTTATTCTATCTAGGTTCTGCATGCAGCAATCAGATTGGTCCCTTCCAGCGTTTTCGTAGTACTGATGCAAGTCTACTCCAGAGTGTTCCTGGTTGCCGGCGTCTTGCTCGCTACTGAAGCTGCCACAATCAGTCCAGGCCTCCCCCTTTGCGTCCTCGCGTGGTCTGTAACAGAAATAATCAGATACGCATATTACGCACTCAATTTGGTTAATGCAGTACCACCGCTACTTACTTTTTTCAGGTAAGAACCATAGTCACTTAAGAGTCTTTTTTACAGAAATAATATGGGATGAAGAACTTAGAAACGAACTCCAAGTTAGAAACGATAAGCGAAAATGTTTTGGAAAACTTACTGAGTAGATATACTTAGTCGTGCAATGCTGCCAAAAATTCTGGCTGAATTGCCGCGCTGAACATCCGGACTGATCATTTGCGCAAACAATGATCAAACCCTTCAATCACCATTTAAGGCATTAAACAAGCTCGTTCTCGTAAAAATGTTTGGCACTAAGACTTCATAGCCAAGGCAAACGGGAGAAAAACGAAACACCATGGGAGAGGTATGCTGGATCCAGCCATCTCGGCTACAATCCCCGGTCTTTATGCATGCATTGTACAATTATTATCGTCATCCTCAACATTATCATTACCAACCGGTTACCGGTCCACTCTATAGTACACAGGTCTGCTGCCAGAATGAGGAAGGTGCAGGTCGTAGTGCACCACGCTGGCCGAGTGCGGATTGGTGGACTTTACACGCCTTTGCGAACATTATGGTGAACTGTAGGGTAGTGTAGGTAGTGCAGGTTTACTCACGATTGTTTCCTTCACTGTTAATGCAAGTAATATTTAGGTTATCGTATAAATTGCTCTGAAAAGTAAGAGGTTCGTGCCAGTCCCCCCGAAAGGGAGGCCGAAGCCATAACTACAAGGCTAGCCACGCTTACTTTTTTAACACAATTTTTAAAAAAAAAAGCTTTTAAAAAAAAAACTCTTATACAACAATGGCATTATTAGAAGTCTCCCATGCAGCACCCCTACAATTGCCTCGGAGACGCATAAAGGTGCAACCTTAACAGAGAATTGAGAAACAATAATTTTGCCTAAAAAAAGTACAATAACATTTTTTTTTGTTTCCCAGGTATAGCTTTAAGAATTAACTTTATGTAATGCATTTATTCTAAATTTTTTTCAGGTACTCAACTTTCCTCGTTCTATATCCTCTGGGCATAACTGGAGAATTGCTTTGTATGTACCATTCACTAGAAGAAATTGCCGAGAAACAACTGTTCACTGTGTCAATGCCAAATAAATGGAACGTTATCTTCAATTATTACTATTTCCTAGTATTTTACATGTTACTCTACATACCATTCTTCCCTTACCTCTTTGGACACATGTTAAAGCAGCGAAAGAAAATACTCGGAGATATTTCGAAGAAATTGGCATAATCTGTTTTTAGTAGAATTGTTATTTATATTAATTTATTTATGCGCATTTCTTTACATGCTCCAATTTGGTTTAGATCGCTCAATTAATATTATTATATGAACTTTTTATTAGTGCGTAAGCGTTAGACTGACCTGTCATATTGATAGGCTAAAATCACAATCACCCATACCTCTTTAAGTGCTTTATAATATATCATACAATATTCTTATTTGTTACAAAAATTGCCATTAAGGACAAATAGCGGCCTCATCGGCCTTCGTAATGATTGCTGTAATGACTGTGTTTATGTTATGTATTCAATAAACTTTAGTTTCGTTACATGTATGTTTTATTTAAACTCCGAGCCCTGAGAAAAAAAAACATGAATACCTACAGCACCATGTGCAGAAAGCATTAAATCCTAACGAATCAGTGGTTTGTAAACAGTTTAGAAGGTCGGATTTATACAATTTCTTGTGATATAATTTTGTAAATAAAATAAAAATGCATATAAAAAATTGCCAGTGTGTCGCAGGTTCAAAGCCTCTCGGTTCCGTAATTTTCTTATGCATTTATAAAAAATATAAAATTGATATTTCCATCAAGTGTCGGAAAACAGTTTTAAAATTTTGTGTTTTTACATACACAGTTTTTTAAATTTTTGTGTATTTTTTGTTGAATTACATTTTTTTGTTTTTATTCTAATATAGATTAGCCCTCTCACCTGGTGGTAAGTGATGATGCAGTCCAAGATTTTAAGGGCCTACCTGATAGGGATTATGGTATTCATGCCCCCTAATCGGTTTCTACACGACTGCACCGGAACACAATACTATAGCGGCAAGTCTCTGTCGGACCAGACTTGCGATTAATTTTAATATATCATAATTAATTAGTCTCCAGATTTTTTTTTATTATTAACTACTCAGTTATTAATTGTAATACTGATTTTTTTTTCACGTAAGTTTGTTTGTAGATATGAAAAACAAGCCTTATGGAATTAGCTTTAGCTTTAAATGAAATAAACGTCATATTACTAAGTTTGCCTAAATATCGTTACATATAAATTGGACCCGAATTTATTTTTTTATAATTAAGATTACTATCATTTAATTTGTAATGGTGATAAAACAACTGTTTTATCACCGAGATAACAGTACTGAGATAAACATATATATATTATAATCTAATTGACTCTTAATTCATAACAGCAACACTTGTTCCTAACATTAGTTGCAATTTAAGGGGCCATCAATATGGATAGAAAAAGTTTTAGTATTGTGCTATCTATGTTCTTTATGTTGACGGCAGCAGAGGCGAATTCCATTCAAAGCATAACTAAGTATGTACCATATACCTAGCCATTGATTTCATATAGTACCGTATACCTGCCTTTCTTAACTTGGGCCAAAGAAACATTGGTCCTGCGTCCGCGATGCTAACAACTTTGTTTCTACGATCGACAAATCACAGGCTCAGTTCCGCGAGACCTGTGATTGGTTGCATGCTGAATGCAATAATGCAGTACCACAGTTGAATCACTCCAGACGCAGATTAATTTATAAAATAACACTGTACCTTGCTATTAAGTATTTTTTTCTTATTATTTAGATTGTAGCTAATCCATACTAATATTATAAATATTATAAATACTAATATATTGTTTGTTGCCTATGTCAGTCTCAACTAATAAATCGATCCTGATGAAATCTGGCACGCATGGAGCCATATTATTTACATAGCCATATTTGGATCCTCGGAAAATCTTTTGTTACAAGTTACTCGCTAATGCATGCAGGCTTGACCGCTTAGCCTTTCGTGGTTAAATTGTTTAAAGTTGCAAATAAATAGTATGCATCCTGGATCCGGCAATAGGTTACATTTTATCTCTGGAAAAAAGTTCCTGTGAAAAAATTAAACACCCTTAAAGTAAACGAGGACGAAGTCGCGAGCAACAGATAGTATAATATACATACATAAAGTACGATATTCGTTTTAGAAATTATTATTGTTTCGTTGTGTTTTGTTGGAATGAAGTTTTTCTATTCTATTCTATTCTACGACTTATCTATCTATATCTCTTGTAGTAGCTAAGTTTTAGACGAATGCTCGTAAGTTAGTATATTATTGAACATATGTTCCCACTCGTAAATTTACAGTTTAAAATGGGACCACGGGTTATCGGCCACATTAAATGACTATGTAGATAAAACTATAAAGATGATAGTACCTTTCCTTCAAGAAAATGGCCTTGATCCTATGGAACTGCCTGAAATCATCGAGGGATTCGAAGTCGTAAGTGGGGATTTAAACCTTATTATATATTAGAGAAAGAATTTGCTTCTTCTTTTAAATCTAAACACACAGAGACCCAAGATGAAAGATAATCAATATTGAAGTTATTGCTACGAGGGAAATAGACTCATTTTTCATTGAAAAAGAAAGTTAAAAGGTACCATTTCTTCTGATATACGAAAAAGTCCACCCTTTTCATACAGAAAAGAGTGAAAAACCTAAATGTTCCGTTTCTACCAACGGAGTGGTTTTGTGGGGCTTGCACCCATTACAAACTCTGTCCCTCGATATCTCAGCTGACCTCAAGGTTGTCAGCGCTGAGGTTTTATGGTTTTTAGGTTCGATCCCCGGCAGGAGCAATAGGTGTCTGGTCTGGTGTGAGGCTTCGAAAGAAGTTAGTACCTACTTATCACCGTAAAAATAAAGCCATGCCGCCAAGCAATTTACTACGAATATACGATCTAAATAGCCGCGGCACACTCAACAGAAGCACGCACCGACGAGGCCCGAAAGCTATTATCGCAGGATTTCAGTCCTTGCCCCCGGGGTAAGCTTTGGGTCCGAATTGGTGCGTGCATCTGTGTTAGTGTGATGTTTCAAACGTTTGTTCGCAGTTTCCATACGTAAAAAAGTTATTGACTAGTAACTTCAAAGCTCCTATTTTATAATTAAGTTAATAAAGTATATTTCTTTTAGAGGCCTGTTATTATCACGTACAGCGCTTGGCTGCGGTTGCATGATGGTCAGATGAGAGGGCTGGTAAACGTGGACCGACATAGTGACCAGCATGTGAAATACTACGCGAAAATGTTGCGTGTACGCGTTCAACTGCAGTTCACTAACTTAGAAGTAAGTCGTTTTCTTCTAAAGCTACATACTAAAGGAGAGTTGAATCGCAAATAAAACGCCGGCCCGCGATGCCCGCCGTTTTCCGTTGGGCTCGCGAGCGGTTTTAGTGAGAACTTTGGCCGTTTACTTTCTATTTTTCACGTGGCCCTGGTAATTGCTCTTGTATAATGGCATATGGTTGCGGTACAGGCTACCGTCGCTAGTGGTCACCAAATCAGTCTGCATAACCAAGTTAGGTAAGCTTGTTGTTTAAATAATTTTGTCAAGACAATGTCGTTATGGGTGAAACTGCGTTTACTACCTATGTCTACAAACTACTACATAACAATGCCTACTTACTAATTAGAAAAAAAAACATCTTACGTGATAACGCTTTATCGATTAATTGGGCAATAGTGATCGAGTATTAAAATGATAAATAGCTTAGAGTTTTTTTATCTTTAAATAGGTACCTATCTAACCTGGTGATTATGAAATAGGGCATAATATACTGGTAGTCCGTTTAATTTAATGAGAACTCGAAGAGGATACAAACCCTTAGTTAAAGTATATGGTTGATTGTTGTTTATTTTTTAACATTTACTTGTTTTCCCCACTTCCCAATAAGTTATATTCTATTATTACTAATTTTGATAAATTAGCTTCTTTAGGTTTTGTTACAAGCGTTTTTGATACAAGACCATTGACCGAAACGAATACCGGTACCATTACCGTTAAGACCTTATGGCGGTTATCTTGTGAGCTCTGGGTATCCGATTATCTTTTCTGATTCCACTAGATTATCGCCATAGCGTTAGGTTTATGGTAATTGTATGTAAACAATTAATTAACTTATGAGTAATGCTTGACGCACGGATGATACATAACTGCCTCGTTTGTCTAGCGGTAAGCGTGTTCAACTACGGATCTCGAGGTACTAGGTTGGGTCAAAAGTTGTTAGATAGGTGTGTATTTTCTGCTAAAGAATTTTCAGGACCAGCTCGGAGTTAGAAAACGGGCGGTGGTGTGTTGCATTTGCGCTTCCGCCAACCCGTATTGTAGCAGCGTGTTGGAGCATTGCTCTAATTCCCACTCTTATGAGGGAGTAGTCAGTCCACCAGAGAGTCTAAAAATAGTGTAATATTAAAAAATAAAAATCATAAATTAAGGTTGAAAAATTATTTGTCTGTTTTAGGAATTTCATGTCTTGCTTGTATTCAAGTTTTTCTTTTTTTCTTAGTTTTCTTTGATATCTCAATTTTCTGGTTCTAAGTTAATAACTTATTAATGTAGGATTAATGTCACGAAAACTTGACATCAGTTGTCGTGAAGACGGTAACTGTATCCAGAGAAAAAAGGCTTCCTAACAATGCGTTGCATGGACATAGATAGGTAATATGAATGCATTTTAGATAAAAAGTGGGTCCCGCATATTTCTAGCTTGACATTCAACGAACTTATTATAGAAACAATGTACCTGACATAAATTTCTCCTGCGAAACACATCAGTTACCTAACAAATTCATTGTTAAGACCTATAATTTGTTTTTTACCCTGGTAACCACAGGGATGCAACCATAGATTTTTGTTTATCCAACGCTGCTGGCATGATCAGGTATTTGGTATAGTAGAATACCAGGCATCCAGATAGTGAAAGAGACGGATCAAGTTGACCTAAAAATCATCCTGACTGATAAATATATATAAATACACAATATACAATCTATACTAAACATCGCATAGCATTGTGTGAAGTCATTAACCGCTATTAATTAGATTACCAATAGGTGGCCGTAAGCTTGGCCATTCTGACGGTATACGGGACGAGGGCGGGTGATGCCCTCAACTATAGGTACACGCACGATACGACCTAATGTCTCGGATGTCTTGACATATAATAATTAACCTTTAGATTAATGCACATAATATGATAATTTGTAAATAGAATATTAATTATTATTGTATTTGCACAATAGGTCTTTGTTTATTGCGCAAATTGCTCTTTATTTGTTATTCGCGTTTAGAAGGAAATATCACGGAAGGGAGAAGTTAACTAAAACTATGTGAAGGAGTTACTTAATTCCTAAAGCAAATACCATTTACCTCGGCAATAATGGGCTACCGATTTTGTAATTTTTTAGCAAGCAATTTATTTAACAACAATCCGATTACCTACATCCGCGTATTATGTACTCATTGATACTGACCTACCTACCCAATACCTATCTACTAATCTACATTACCACTTTATGTGTCGTCCAAACGTGTTATAGTCGTAAAAATGTAATAGGCCCGTTTTGACATTTGTGCAAGACCATAGAATGTAACTTGGAACGAAACTGAAAGAAACAAAAAAATAAAAATCAATTACATACAGTGTTTTAAAAAATACGTAAATTTTTTTGGGAAGTTAAATAATACGAAAGAATATATCGCGAGTATTCTTTTTGCGCTTACTTCATAGTAGCATGCAATTTAAAATTGTTGCGAAACGTTCCGAAAACAGTTACGTTCTCAGTCTTTTTTTTTTGTATACTAGAGCTGTAACCATTTTTTTTACTGAATATCGAAATGATATATTGTGTAGTTATTTTACTGCAACGAATGAGCTTGGTTCTCAAAATGGGTTCTAAATAATGAGTCTGAGTTGATGTATCTGACCAAGCGGCACATGACTGAAGCGTCCCCGCGCGCACTGCGCAGTTTTTCGTTCCTCATCTTGTAAAGTTGACTGTGCGCTCGTTTAAGTAAACAATATTGATATATATTGTTTACTTTTACGTTGACTATGGCTCTTCTATTTTGGACATTAATTTAAACATAGTGATTTGACTCAATTTTTGTGTTTGTTTTTATATAGTACTAACTCTGTTTCAACATGTTGAAAAGTGGACGTATAATCAACAGCCAGTTACGCGTATTGGTTGTGAAGTTAAAGGAATACTTTGAACGAACGAACACTTTACAATACATAATAATATCAATCCAGTACTGATACAAACTTGAATTGATTTATCGTGAGTATCGAGTACAGAGTCTTATGGTTCCATAACTAGTTACGTCGCGATGACAAATGTCAAAACGGGCCTATTATATTTTTACGACTATAGTTTAAACGAACGTACGTACTTCCTCGTAAGTGACAGTTTGCCTGTCTGTGCGTTAATTATTTGCACAACCCAATGCAATTCGCGTATTTGGGTAGTGGTTTATGCCTCTTGATAGCAATATCTACGCAGAACGTGGCAGCGCTCGACGCGTCATCGGGTTGGTTTGTTGGACTTTGTCCGAATCATGACCTTTAGGTACTTAAACTTGTCTGAGAAACTGATGACTGCGCGCGCTTTTAAGTTAATCTTTACATTGCTTGTTATAGTAATTATGGTATTTTTATTTTTATTTTCTTACCAGTTAAGACGGATTACTTAGATGTAATTACAATTATAAAACATTAAAAATGTGATAAAATTCATAAAAAAAATTCGATAAAATATTCCAACGCCGCGCTGGGTGACTCTGAATCATGTAGGTACCTACTGAATATCTGGTTTCCGTTTTTGTTAGCAAGTCCCTTAACTAAACCCGTTACATATAATTATTTACATTGATCCACTGAGCATTCCTTGGTTATGTACGGGAGCTATGGTACCTATGGTATCTAGCTATCTAGTTCTGTAATGTGGAGACCGCTACAGTTATGTTAGATCTATTATTCTATAGTTGATGTATTTGTATTTGCGTATTGTTATTTAGGTATGATTTATTAATCTTTGTTTTTGATGTATATTGCGATGATACAATAATAAATGGTCGACACAAATCATCGTAGGTCTTGTTTATTAGCTTAATTTAATATCTTTAGTTTAAGTAAAGTTTGCCATGTTGCATGATTAAAAATAAAAATTACGTAGGCAGCAGTTGCTTCGCGGAAATAAGCTTTTACGTCAGCCGGCGGTGAACGGCCTGCTAATTGTTTGAGCACACCGCTCCCCGTCGACCATCAGCAAGGCTAGCACAGACAGGAGACAAAAATTATATCCCCTGACAAGGGATATAATTAACTTGTCCACCTGCTAAAGCACGGGAACATGGAAGTTTACCCCCGGTGGTTATAACACATATATTATTTGGATATTATTTCCACTGGTGCGCCACTGCTCTGAGAGTTGATAAAGCTGTGGGAGATAATAAATTTTTATCGTTTCCCCGGGGATATAATTATCTCCTGCCCATGCTAGCCGTATTGAAAAGTTTAATTATACAGGTACCTAGACTAAGTAAAATTAAAGCCGGACGGGACTGAAGAAACGTTAAATTGTTGCCTTTCTTACAGTTCGACTACAAATATCTGGTAAAGGTTATGAACATAGGACCTACGGGCGGCATCATCGGTTCGCTGGATCGGTTCATCATAATTGCCGATGTCTTGATCGATTTCAACAACGATGAAATTCATTTGCAACAGTTTTCAATCACTAACATTGGGTAGGTACGATTAGCATGTCTATTTAGATATATTTTCACATAAATATTTACTATTAATTTAAATGCGAAAGTCTGTTTGTTTGTTTGTCCTTGCTTATCGTCCTGACTAAGCGACCAATCTACTTGATTTTTTACAAAGAGTTTGTTGAAATGTACGGAGAGTAACAAAGGCTATTTTTTATCCCTGGAAAATAAATGCGTGTAACATACCTATAGCGTCTAAATAAATTTGACAAGTCGCTTTTTAATATAGGTAGATAATTTGCACCGTTGCTCTAGGAACTCCCTTATTATTCTAAGGTTCAAAATCATCGTCATCATCGTATTAACCCACCGGCCCACTGCAGGGCACGGAGGAGACCTCCCACAATGAGAAGTGGTTTAGGTCAAGCAAAGGCAAAGCAAGTGATATTTTTATTGCTTAAAACGCACATAACTTCGAAAAGTTAGAGGTGCGTGCTGGGATTCGAATTCGGTACCGCGAAAGTGTAGTCCTACCCACTGGGCTATCAGCGCTTCTTCAACTAATAATCACGGAGACCTCGTTATTCTTGGTGCTTTTGGGTTCAGATCGCGGGTTGGGCCAAAATTTGTAAGATGAACTTTGGGGTTTCTTGTTGAAAATGCCCGGAACTAACTTTTCGGAGTTAAGTGCGTTTCTAATTTAGGCAATTAAATATCACTTGTTTTAACGGTGAAGGAAAACTTCGTGAGGTGGAGTAGGGCCTAAACCCTTGTTACATTGAGAGGAGACCGTAGTGAGTTGATGGTCATGATGATAACGACCAGCCCGGAAATGAAATTTTGCGGTGTCCACCCCTGTGCCTCCGAAAGCACGTTCAGCCATCGGTCCCGGTTGTTATGTCTAATATTTCATAATAACCGTTCACCCCATCAACCCACATTGGAGCAGCGTGGTATACCTACGTTCTTTAACTCTGTTTCCTGACAGAGAGTGCCTGTGCCCAGCAGTTGGCCGTTAATGTTAAGACTTCATCTTAGTTCAAATGTGCTAAAAAGAGGGTTTGCAAAACACAGTATTTTTGAAATTGTGTCATATTTGTACTTGGAAAAAAAATATGCGAAAATTTAGAGACCTTAAATTAGTTCATCTCACGGGTCGAAACACTATTTAAGTACTTTTGGAGCATAAAAAAATAATTCCAAACATACCTCTACTTCATATTTCAGAGCAGTTAGGCATTTTGTTAAAAGAAACCAGTAGGTTTATATATATATTTTATTACATTGTTGCAGGTTATTTTAATATAATCATCATCTTTTACTATACCTAGAAATTAAAAATGTATACTATAGTGTGTAGTAATTAATAATTTATGTCTTTTTAGTAACTACTTGCTAATTGAAATTTTATGACTGTTCATAGGCGTCTTCGGGTACGTTTAACCGGCAATATTCTGACTGACTGGCTCGTAAACCCGGTCATTGGAGTGTTTACGAGAGTCTTTAATACCATCATAATGAAAGTCGTGGAACTCAACATTCGAAATGCAGCACAGACAGCTATTGGTTCTATCAACTCGAGTATACGTGATATCATTGATGTCATCGAATCACACAACTGAAAATTACCTGTTTACTATAAATATTGTACAAACAATATATCTAATTTAGTTAGATGTCCAGCCCTCCGTCGCAGTAACTTTTCTGACACTTGCTAACTTTAAATGACCCATCTCCATACAAAATATGCAATGAGAATACCTAGGTGAGAATACAACTATCAACTGTCAAAATCTATTTATAATTCTCAGATAAAGGACCTTGTTTAGTTACAGGACCAGTTGGCAATTTATGAGAATGTAACTGAAACGGGTAGCGGTCTAGTACTAAGGTTTAGCGTCATTACTACTCTCCTACATCCAATCCTATAGCTTTGTGGTTACCAAACGATAGTAACAAAACACAGAATTAAGAACATACAGACCCCTTATTCGGCCATTAATGCATGC
Source organism: Pararge aegeria (assembly GCF_905163445.1). Classification (NCBI taxonomy): domain Eukaryota; kingdom Metazoa; phylum Arthropoda; class Insecta; order Lepidoptera; family Nymphalidae; genus Pararge; species Pararge aegeria. Next base: position 10,228,436 of record NC_053183.1, read on the forward strand.
AGTGCTTTTCACGTACATTGGGTCCAAAAAGAGTGAAAACGTCCGTCTGAAGACACACCCGTGGAATGTTGCTAAATCACAAACTTTTCTCATTTTATGTTTAGAAATAATAACTGCTAAATTGAATTAAGTGACTAACCGCCTGTTCGAGAAACACTACTAAAATGGAGTGGTTTTGTATGCTTCAATATTAGTCGTGTTCACGGTTTCTGTATTTTCTTAATTAAGTGGTACAAAAGTTACAATAACTATGTACATACAACAAGGTAATATTGTGTTGTTTCCTCTTAGACACGTACTGTTATTACTTGTAGCGTCACTGCTGGCTGCTTATTGTTATTTAATGCTTTGTCTTAGTAGCATAGTAAATCCTAACTAAATCAATGCTTTGTCTAATTTAGAAGTATTAATTTAGAAGTAATTTTGGTAGCTAAAATGTCGTACTTCATTGATGGGTACCGCCTCGTTATAGAATGCCATGCATAACGAACAACTACAAAATCGGAAATCGGTTATGAAATAAAATAAATCATTAAATTATTCAACACTACTATCGAACAATGTTATTATTTTTTGTAAAAATTAAACTGTAGATAGTATATGCGCAACGCCAATATTCATTGAAAAAAACTTTTAAATACATAACAAATTATTTTAAATTCAAAATTAGAAATCATTAGGTACCTACACATTATTATTACCAGTCTTATTGCATGTACAAATCATAGATGGGAATGATTTAATCTAAAGAGAAAATAAATTTAGTTTTTTCTGTATTATAAATTGGCCAGATAGTATTGCTAAACAACTATTAACTACCAGTTCCATAAACGATTAACTGGGAATCGAATAGGTTCATTATCGATTAAATAATATTCAATACCTACTGTGAGGTTTTAAAACTATTAACCAAAATTATACAAAGGATAGGCTATCTACTTTACCTTTTTATTTAAACTGATTGATAAAAAAAACGTATGATCATTAAAATATGAGAAATTAGTGTATTGGAATGAGCTTTGATTTGTTTTATTGACGATTGACTGTCGATGGTATTGACGATTAGAAAAATTATCGCTGTAGATACAGCGATAATTTTTTCGAGAAAACCTAAGAGACAACACTAAGATGCGGTCCTACTTGCGGTGTGTTGTCCCTGTTGCCACTGTCACTGTAACTGATAACCTATTTATTTCATATTTAATTATGTTCCCTAAAATGTTACACTCGTCGCTATTCGCTACTACAAATTCAGCTATTTGTATAGCAAATTGCAGAGCAGTGAACCTAATCATATATTAAGACTGATAGGAAGAGGAACAATTTAATGATAACAAATTCCTTTGCAAATCATCCATAATTGATATAATAAACAAAATGAATAGTCAACCAAATGTAGGTAATGTTAAATGTCACAAATGTCGACAAGTATTGCTTTCAGATTTAAGTGCTACATACAACAAATCGCGTTGCAAAGACACGTGTAGTAGTTATAATCGGAATAATTTTATTTACCTCCTTGAAGACCATTTACCTGCATGGATTAAAGTTAAAATTGAAGAAGAACAATGGACAAAAGGAAAACTACACTGTGAAAATTGTGGATGCAAAGTAGGGACATTTGATTTTGTGTCTGGGAGGAAATGTGAGTGTGGTATAACAGTTTTACCACCAGTTCATTTTGTTTTGAGTCAAGTTGATATCCCTATATTAATACCTAATTTGAAATAGTAAGTTTTTATGAATCTGCAAAATCATATGTAGAAACTTTGCAGTATGAGTCCATTAATTACATTTAGGGGTAGGGGGTTAAGCTTACATGTCTGGAAAACAGCAGACATCAATGCTTAAATAAAAAGAATCACTCAAATAGATTTCTTAAAAACCCAAATATCTTTATTGTTAATTTGGTTTTAACAAACATACAAAAAAGGAGGAGGTTCTCTAGGTTGTATTTTTTTAAAATGATTTTCGCTGTATTTTTGTTTTTCATTCATTCACAATCAAATACAGATTAACATAATTTGATTAAAAGTATGCATTTTGATAAATAACATCAACTAACCTCATTTTTATGTATTCATAGATGCCCACCTACCCAGTGGTAACAATCAGCCTGTGTCCAGATTTTGCAATGTTTTACAAACTAATCTGGCGTGGTGTCCACTGCACTGGCATGTGAAATATAAACAGAATAGTAGTATAGAATAGTGTATTCCATTTTGGCTACCAGGCCAGATAATGTTTTCTTTAAAATGTGACACTGTTTTTTGTAGGTTCATGCGAGTGTCCTTGCACAGAGCCAAAATTAACAAATTTTTAAGTATATACAGTATGTTTTTTTTTAATAAATAAAATTCTTAAAATAATAATTTTATTTTCTTGTTGCTTTTAACAATTGCTTTATGTTAATTAATAAAATATAATCTGGAAATTGGGGCTTTAAATTGTTTGAAATGCTCTTTGATTATCCATCAATTGAAAAATGTTATGATAGATGTCTTTCCATTCCTTTTATTATTTGTGGACAGTAGTCCAAACTTGTCAGTTTTGGGCCTTCTGCTGAAACATGCCCGCAGGGCTATTCTGGATCTCAGTTGACACCCAATTTAGCTAGCCACAGTGGAAAGTTGCTATCAAATGAAGACCAACTATTGGTATACATTAGTTGTTTGTTTCAGATTTAACAGGTTATTTGGTGGCAATTTTTCCACAGTGGCTAGCTAAATTTGGTGTACAGAATCGGCCTGCAGGCTACTTTTATCAATATAAACAAATTATTACTGATCTTTGCAACAAAGAATTCTGCACCATCTCTTAGAATGAACTGCCCAATACTACCACATACCATGTATAGTATTGAATTTTTGCCATAACTAAGTTGTGGCTTAACCTTGTTAGAAAATGGGAGTTTAACTCACCATTACTGTACCATTTTGTTACTGAATGGCGTAAACAGTCTACTAAGTCAGTAGACTATATGCCTACTATACACTTGATTTAAGTACTCATTTTAGATTTGTAGCAGGAGATAAATTTACTGCCCTTTGAGTAATTATAAAGAAAGTTTGTATGGTGATCTCGAATTTTGATGTACCTCCAATTGTTTGTGAGCTTGATAGGCAATAACAGGTTGACATGAGAACTTAAACCAAAATAAGGCAGCAAAAACAATATAATAAAAGTACAGTACATATAAATCGCAATATTTTATTCAACAACCATACAGTTTTGGATTTGATCATTAACTTCTATGTCCCTGCATTTAGCTGCTTGCAATTCTCGTCGTATCTAAAAAAAAAAAAAATTATGGAATATTATAAAAATATATATAGTGTTTTAACCAGTAAGAATTTTAAAAATTTAAAATACACTATAATTTTATCATGTTTGATGTGTGAAATTTTATCATTCATGTTTGATTAGTGAAAATCTTTAATTATTTCTTAAATATAGTTCAATGGGTACATACCACAATAATATTTTGGGATTTGTCGATATTTCGACCGAGTTGCAAGAAACACAATCCATGCAACTCGTACCCGTTGAACTATCATCCCATTACCAGCCCACTACAGAGCACGGGTCCAACAATGAGAAAGGGTTAAGGCACTAGTCCACCACACACCTTTGAGAACATTATAATATTGTGACTCAGGCATGCAGGTTTCCCTTCACTGTTGTAGCAAGTGATCTTTGAATTACTCAAAACGCACATAACTTAGATAAGTTAGAGATGCATGCTGGGATTCAAACTCTGCTCCCCCAAAAGCAAGGTTGAGCTCCTACCCAAAGTGCTAAAGTAATAAATTATGAATCGCAAAACTGAGGTCAAAGCATCCATCAAGCAGTTTTCCATCTGCACGGCTAGAATGGGCAGGAGACAATTATCTCACCGGGAAAAGTATAGAAATTTATCTTCTCCTGTTAGTTAAAATACTATCCAAATAATAAATGTGTATAAACAGGGGTTAACTTGTCTTACTCCATATTCCCTAGCTTTAGCAGGTGTACACGTTTATCGTATTATTTACGTTATATCCCTTGCCAGGTGATATAATCCGGGGATATAATTTTTATCTCTTGCCCTTGCTCGCCCTGCTGGGCATTATAATGTTACTAGCACATAAAATTTATAGCAATATAAGATAAATAATAATAAAAGGTGTAAAAATTAACCAGAGATAATGTAAATTGGGAAGGAGCTTAAAGGGGGATTTAGTTTCAAATTCCTGATATTTTCTACTACTCGTAGTAACAAATGCAGTCTTACTTCTGAAGTGATTGTAGGGTGTGATTGTTTTCTTAAGAGTTCTAGAAGAGCATCTCGTTGCTCGGTTGATATATCAGCTTTGTATCGTTGAACAAAGGTCAGCAATGCTTGATGCCACAGCACTGGCAAAACTCTGGATTCACTCTGGAATCTGGATATAGTAAATAAAGGAAAAATTAAAAAAAAAAATTAATAAATGTCATAGATGAGTTTTCTTTAACTTCAGACTGAGTTAAAAATGATATCTTACAATAAACTCAATCATGAGAAAACTCTGTGAATGAATTTTATGAAAATCAAAAATTTAAAGAACAATAATATTTATTTATTTACTGTAAGTACACAGAAATTAGTTATACATTAAACCCACTTACAGCTGAGATTTTACAAATAAATTTATATACACGTAAAATTGCTAGTTAAAAAGAAAAATTGGCCATATGTTTGGGTGTGTTTTTGACTCCTATCTGTGTCAAGAATATCTCAAAATAAATCTACCACGAACTTTCGGCTTATAAGTATTTTACTATGTGAAATTTTGTTGTAGCTACCTGAGCTGAGGAAACCTTAGCAAGTAAAGTTTGCCCATAGTTAATGCAGGACATACCACATATTGGTTCCCTACTAATAATCAGCATTCCAGTATTCTTTGGCAGGTACCTACTGCCACAGTGTTGCAACACCAAGTTTAACAGGTGATCCATTGTTCACAAGGATGTAACTTACATTGTAATTATTTAAGTAGTCTTTTCGTTGTTCTTTTTATAATTATTTGTATGTTGCTGCGAGAATTGTTATCAATAAAACTTATTATTATTATATCAATCTAGTAGTATATTAAATGCTTAGCATACCTGATAAAGTGGAATACAACTGAGTCCACAACCCGATATGGCAGAGCATATTTTTTATCAAACAGTATTCTCAAAAATATTGAATTGGCACCAGTATAGTCCATTTCTGCTATTTTTAACAAAGCTGCACTAGAATGAAGCACTGGCACTGAATTCCGTGCCAAAACAGAACCAACTATAACAGCTTCGCGCAATGTGCAGTCCCCAGCCTAAAACAACACATTTAAATTTTGGATTTAAAAAAAGTTTTGAAGTTATTGTTTTTAAAAATGCACCTTTTTCGGTGATGGTTTACTTTTTCAATCTCCCACAAGAGTCAAGGTAGGTATTAAAATTAAAATATAAAGAATGCCAGGAATTCCTTTCACTTACCTCTAAAAGTGGCAATAAAATGCCTTTCATGAAAGCTCCCGGCTTAAATAGAGATTTCCGTAAGGCTTGGTATAAATGGAAATTTAATCTTTTGTATTCCGCCAAATCATCTCTTACTCTAGGTAGGACAACTAAGTTATAAAACCTCTGTGCCATTTTCTCTTTTAAGTTTGAGGCAAAAATTCTTGTTGCCTGAAATAATGTTATTATTTAGAGAGGAAACTGAATTAAATTATAACATAAAAAAAGACTGATTTAAATTTCCTATAAATAATAGTACAAATAAATTACTTGATACATGGCTGCTGCTGACCAAGTAGTAGGTTCTGTAATGTATAGTATTTGTTCCCAATTTTGTAAATGTGGTATCATTTTAAATGCCTTGGGCAATTTTCCTGATCGGTATTTTTGCAAGACATCCCTCACACCTTCATACATGGTCTTAATTCTGGAAATAACTTACATCTTATCATCTTGTCTTTTAAATAAGATCTAAGGTAAAAACATGATATACCTAGACAATTAAGCTTTGTAAAAAAATAACATTGATAAGTAGATATTTCGCCTGCACCCTGGCAAGTTTAATATGATAGTATACTGATAGGCACAGGTGCCCCTTCTCAAGGGAGAGTCCCTCTATACAGCTCTAATACAGTTTTTGCATTGTATTTTATATGCATTAGCACATGCTGCAAAATATAGTCCACCAACAAAGCAGTTACAACTCACAATAATTGTATTTTACAAGTGGTAAAGATAATGACAGGAAAAAGTTAATCCTCTAAAATCATAAACCCTACTAAGTTTTATGTTGGCTTCTTCTCAGATCAGAGTTGGAACCCTCATAGTTAAAGTTATAAGTTAAATTCTTAAAATTATCAAGCCAAGTGCCTTTACATAGCTATTTTAATTTGATATGAATATAATGAAAGAATAATTAGACTTGCCTAGGGTCAATATTTTGCAGTTTCAAGGTTTCTACATCTGAGAATTGAGTTTGCAGTTCAGTATGTTTATCTGTTATTTTATCCTTTATGATATCTGCTAGCGTTCGTGTTTTCTCAGGTTTTGAGGACATAAACATTTTAAGTGCTTCCTCGTCTTCTTCATTGATCTCAATGTTATCATAAAATGTATCTGGTTCCAAATCATCATGGTCCGAGCTCTCTTCATGATCAGATGATTGATCTAAATAATAAATTTATTATTATGCAGGTTAAAAACACTGGCAAACAACATGATAAGCTTTATTTATTTATTTAAACATCTTTATTGCGTAGTAAAGGAGAAATTACAAATATACTTAAAAAAAATTAAAAGCAAAAGGCAACCTTATCACTAAAAGTGATCTCTGCCAGGTAACCTTAACTTTAGTGAGATACTACTAATAATATCTTGGTAATGATAATGGCTTCATCTTAGATGTACAAAGTACATTATAAAAACCATATTTAATGCTGTTATTTGAGTCATTGATTTCAAACAGAGCATATAAAGGTTTTGCCGCAGAGATGTCTAAGCTCTGAAACCATCTTTTAATTACTATAATAATAGATCCAAGCTTACCAAGAAATGATATTGAAGCTGAAGGTGCTGTAGCTGATGTGGTGGAAGGAATTCCATTACTAATTTCGGCCTGTTGTCGCCTTGCAGCTTTTAATATTTTTTTTGACAGATCAGCAGTAACAAACTGGAAAATATAAACAACAAAAATACAATAAATAAATTCTTGCTTAATAAGTATCAAGTTGCCACTTTAAGCTGGCTAAATGTTGTTAATCCAAAAATTATTCCATCCAGATTGGTAACTAAAATGTTAAGATTCAAAGTTTACTGCATAGATTAAAATAATGTTGGGTTTTATTGGAATGGAATATATAGTTTTAGATGTTTCGGAAAAATTTATATGAAAGTGTCTATTAAATTTAAACATGTTACTCCGCTTTTACTATCTTTGGAGTAACCTGTCAAAGATAGTAAAGGCGTCTGTTTATTTTTAAATGATCATTTTTGGTTAACTATGTCCAACCATATGAGAATTAGTCTACAAAAAAATTATGATAAATATAAATAAATAAATATACATACTTCTTCATCGCCTTCATCTTGTCTGGTTTTGTCTTTTCTATTTTTAATTTTTATAACATTCGATGTTTCTATTTGATCTGCGAGTGATATATTTTTTGCCACTTGTGAGGGCTTAAATTTTTTAGCCTTGCCCATTTTTTATAAAAATATAAACAGAATCTGTAAATTTTAGGTTATAATTGAAAATGCACACATTTCACAGATGACAGAATAAAGTTCCACAGATTAATGCTAACCACGAAAACCAGAGATGTGAGAGCACCCACAGCACAGATTAATGAGTTTCTTTATACAAAATGTAGATTTCTTTTTATTGTAGAAATTTTCCGTTCACCTTAAGACTTAACCTGGGGTCCTTAATATAATTATACTGTAGCTAAATATGAGAAATACTTAAATATGATCTATATGATAAGACATCTCACCGGTACAATCTTGTGGGATGCAAATTCTTTTTCCTTACGTCTTTTTTTTAGAAATATATAATACTTTTATTTGTAGCTTAATAGATTACGCTACTTTAATTCTAGAGCCCTGTAGTACTTTTGCTCTTAGCAAATTGGATAGCATGCAAACTCAAACTTTAAGGATCATCTTTGGAGCTATGAAGTGTATCCCTATCAATGCTATGCAAATAAAGTGCGTTGAACCACCTATCTGATAGGTATCTATTTTAAGCTCTGCAATTTTCACAGCATACATCATAAACTACAACTATTATGAAATTTATAAAAAGTGGTTTGTACTTGTGCCATTAATCTCCGTCGTGTCCTAACAAAGCTATCCGCTATCTCTGCATACCTACGCAGCCTTTCCTATTTTCCGCTGTAATAGTCGCTAGTTTTTTCGTAGCCTCTTGAAGTTGTTTTATCATCTCTGCAACATGCGAAGATGGCTGCTGCTGATTATTATTGGTGAGTTAATTTAATACGTTAAAAACTACTAACTGCCGCAAAAATTTCACCTCCCCTAGGATCTCATTGTTTGCACACCTTTTGCCAGTTCGGCCAGACAACCGCTGTACTATCTTTCCTTGCATGTTAACTGGTACGTGGTAGAAGAGTTTAACCAGGTGAGGTAAATCAGCGAATCCAATTTAGATGGCAGCGTTCGGGAAGCTTAAGTATGAGCCGATGGACGTTGGGGACCCAAGCTGCTGGAAAAGCGACCCAACACCGGTAAACGCAGAGCATCCCCGCACTAGGTGGACAGACGTTATCGAACGAGTCGCAGGGAGCCATTGGAATTAACGGTGCCCAGCAATGAAAAACCCTCGGCTGATAGTTGATACGATGATGATGATAATGTTATACTCAGTACCTACATGGTTTTATGCAAACGCGATGGTCTCGAAAATTTAAACGCAAACACGCAAAACATATATTGTACATATTTCTTTCTTGCTTGAAGTTGTCAGGTAAAAGGCCGATTACCAGCTACCACCGTTGTTCACCAGTTGTATGGGTAAAAATAAATAAAACAACCCTCTATCGCCTGTGCGTGATACTTTTATTTTTCTGAACTTATTTAAGTACACAGCGATCATATTATTTTGGCGCTGTTCAAAATATATTCGACTGTTATATAGCTAATGTGCTCAGTTTAGTTACAATGACTTTAGTATACTTAATACAGCATTGTACAAATTATTTTTCATGGTACTGAACATAAGCTAGGTACCTAAAATTAGAATTGAGTAGGATATTATTATGAAATTATAGAAAAACAATTTTTTTATAAATTAATTTAATAAGCTATTGAAATCTTGAAATCACAGTTTGCATCTTCTACTCGTTGTAGATACGTTTATGCTAGGAATCTATAATTCGTTACACAGGCTTATCTCCGACGGGAATGTAACTATGAGATTGTAAACTATGTGATTCAGACAGTTCATCTTTTATGCCTGATAGGCCTTTTGTACTAGTTCGCACGACGTTAATTAATTATTACGAGGCAAACACGGTTATTAATAGTTTGTGACGTAAAAGTAAGTGCCTACTTGTATAAACAGGAATGATTTATGTCCCAAAACTTAAAGTAATGAAGTTGCCAAATTAAGGCACTGTTCGATGAGAGGTGAATTCCGCGAAGGACTTTGTCTTCAGAATTAAAAGACATGTACCTCTGAGATGCTAAAAAATCCATCAACAATGCGCGGGAAGTTGATACAGTTTAATGTGTATTATTATCATATTGTCCAAAAGTTTAATGGACCATAAAAATTTTCGCCTAAAGCCGACGTGATGTTTCTACTTGAAAAATTCTACGCCATGGAAAAAGAAGATGTTAATGAATTATAGTGAAATGTTAAACAACTTCTACCATGGTTTATTATTTATTGTAGTATATTAAACCTGCTTTGAGCAAGCTTCAGTATCCATTCCCGTTAGAGAAAGGTCTGAGTAAATAGTTTATTTGAAAGCAAGCAAAAGTAGATATAATTTTAATACAAACAAAAGTGTATTTTTCCTTAATTTATTATCATAGAAAACTAAACTAGTATTGACCCGTGTAGGCATACACCGCAAAACGGAATTCACAAGTTATTGTTACAAACTTATGTCCGTGCCTACCTTAGGGTCAACTTAACAGTTATAGTTGCATAATTAAAATAAATGTACATGATATTACTGAAGACATAAGTGGTTTTTCAGGGAGCGTGTGATTTACGGTTTAGAGTAATTATTATTTATTAATTTATTATCTACGTCATAATGTTATATTCAAAAGCTCCGCCGAACCAAGGTTTGACTATTTAACCCTCGCATCCCCTAGTGTACGTTCCGAAGACTAACGTAAATCAGTCATTAATTAGATATGGAGGTTAAAGTGTCGTAATTAAAGAACTTCAAGCTCTTCAAGCTAAAAACAACAAGAATAATCCTCATTTAAACCGAAATATTTTAGCTAGAAGTCGCTTTTTCGTACTATTTTGTCATAGATAATTAATCCGATTGCCTCGTATACAAACACAGCACGGTTTCGAGTTCCTGCAAATCGACTTGTCACTTCAATCTTCGATAGAAACTTAGAACAAAACGTTTGGGGAATTTTTTTGAGAGACTAAAATTTTAACATTTAAATTATAAACTTTATCTTGTAAGATTGGTTAGTCAAATCTAGGAACTTCGGTTTTGATTATAACATTCAATTAATTACTATTATAAAACTGTAAATGTTTGTACGTGCATCGCGCAAGTTTTATTGAACCAATTTAGTCGGACTTACATACCAACCGCACTAAATTTTATCGAATGGGCTTACTTGAAACTAATATACAGAGAGCTAGTCCCAGTACCAGTCATGCAGGCGAAGCGTGGGCACAAGCTTGTAAACAGAAAATTTATTCAGACCTTAAATTTAGCGTCATCTTTTATAAATCGAACTATTAGTAATTGCCACAGGTTAAAAAATTATAACCGTAATTTATCTGGTAATTTTGAGATGCTATATTTTGTTTTGATGACAAAAGAGGCCCCCTGTGTCTCCATTATTAGAAGGTTCTATTTTTGACTTTCAGATCTACCGGTTTAGTGTATCATGGGAATCATGAAAATATATCTATTTCTTCAAATTACCCTTGAAGTACGTATGAAATTGTATCGTGATGTGTACACACAACATACAGTATAGTAACGTGCTAGATTTTACCGTAGGTATATCGAAATTCGATGTGTGCGTGGCCCTCAAACTTAACTATAATTTTGATAGCAGACGCATTACCATGTGTAAAATACATTGCAAAGGAAAAAAAGATTTAGAATCGGAACGTAAATTATACAAATGTGTGTCGATTTAATAGATTACCAAATCGATCGAATGCGATTCTCATGTTTCTAAACCAATTTGTCATAGGGAAAATAATAGGTAAATGGACGGAATAGTTCCAAGATGAAAAAACCAGCCAAGTGCGAGTGCGACTCGCGCGCAGAACGTTCCGTACCATAAATTGGTCGCAAAATAGTTTGTACCGATAATATAATGTGATCATTCCACTTAACGAAATTTTGCATACTTTGTTTATTGTTTACTTAATATTGCGATATTGCAGTGGATTCCAAATAATAAAACAAAGTAGGGTCAATTCGCATCTTAAAGGAAGGATACCAGAATAAATATTTCTAATTTCTAAGAACATCTCTCTCACTCTTGAACAATATACAAATCTTATTTCGTAACAACCTGGCGATAACAATGAGAACAGATTTTTCTGCTGGCATTAATACAATACACATAATATTCACATATAATTAATTATTGCCAATTATAATATACAAGGTTATTTCAAAAGGGTGCGCCGCCTATAAGATATATCACTAATACTCAATTAAGAATATTTATTTCAAGTCATATTTTTTTATTTCAAGTATCTTTTTCTTTTCATTTTGAAAGTAAAAACGCGACGTTTAAAAACTTGTGAGCATTATTGTTTTATAATTAGCTAGGATGTTATGATTTTTTGTAGCATAAGACAATAGAATTTGTCCTTAGATGTAAACACCGCTGATACTATGGTTGTCATTGCGTAATTTTCTACGAAAACTTTGAATTTAACAAGTATAACATTTCCAGTAGCTAATTATGTAGGCAATTTATCTAAGTATTCATTCGAGGAAAAAGTTTTGAAATACCTAAAACACCTCGTCATAGTAACCCCTCTCCAACTAGCCTTGTATATATATATAGCTATAAAAAATACCTCCTAAATTCCTCGTCGTTTTCATATTCGTACCTACTGTACATTAAATTTCCCGAGTGTAGGAATGGATTTCACTAGCTATTTATTGAAAACCTTAGAAAGGTTTTTTTTCATAAAATGGCTTGAACATAGTAACTTGAATTGACCCTATAAATTATAGTTTTGAACTTACGGTAAATGTCCGTGATACTAATTATGAATACCTAATTTTAATTTTATAATTTTAAAAATAAATAAAACACAGCAATAAGCAGGTTCGTGAAAGATATCGAAGTCGGTTCGATAGGTTAACAATTCATGCACACAAACATATTCATAAAATTGTATCTATCATCGATTTTCAAATCAAGTCGAGTTGTTAATTGTGACACCTGTCCTCTTGTCACTTAATTTTTTTTTCTTCAATCGATTGCCGCCATTTTGGCGCTGCAAGTTGTGAAGCTGTAATATAAGTGTTCAAGAAACTAAAATTGAAATTATTAAATAAACTGTAATATTACTTCCAGAGTAATCCGTATGTCAGAAATGCGCTTCAAATGGGGACAAGATCAACCAGTCCATTGGTGATGAAAGAAGTCGGTTTTATAGCCTATATAAATTAGGTAGGTTCGAATTATACTGCGAAACCTCATATGTAAAGATAGCAGTGTAATCTTTTCCGCGTTTCGTTGCTGTCGTAGGTGCTACATTCCTTTAGCTAAGATTTTGTTGTGCTTTAAAATATATGCTTTACGCTATTGCGTAGTTCGAATTGCGCTTAGAGTAAAGGATGGATAGGATAGTGATAACTTATAAGACGATGGCGTAAACAAAACAGGAATAAATTAAGTAACCTTTTTCAAAATATTACGATACTGAGGTTCAAATAACATTTGTGACACAATATTATACAGGTAGGTTGAATGCTCCTATAATGCCAGCTTCATTTACATAATTACAAATACGCAATTCACACAAATGGTAATCCACAGCTTACATTAACACGAATAAGGAATGCACAAAAAATAAACCTACAAACTTATTACATATTAATATTATTACGTGCGCTTAATTTTCAGCTTAACAATATAAATTTTTGATCACAGACAAAATTCTAATTAATATTATCAACGCCTTAACAATTTGCGCGTTTACCTAACGTTTTTAAAATATAAAACACTAAACTTATCATTATAATACTCTATAATAGCAGCTTCTAGATATACAATAGGGTATTACGCTCTAATCAAAATATTGGTTATTTTTATGTTGATTTAAAAGTTTAGGTATCTAAAAAAAAGTTACGAGAAGTGAGAATGGTACATTTTGGAGGGGGGCTTTCTAATAATAGATATCTACTATAAACTATTAAGTGAGAATAATCTAAAAATAGAAACCTACTGTAAACAATTAAGTGAGGTGGTGGGCGGTGGCTATTATGGTGTTAAGCAATAGCCACGCGTTACATTTACAGCCTAGCAATAACGCTGTCTATAAAAATCATAAGGTAGGTAAATTATAACATCGGATTACAGAGTTTCAATTACATTGTTCGTCATAATTTATCGTCTACTAGGATATTAATATAAGTGTGTAATACCCTATTGCGTGACTATTAAAGTTGAAACAACCAGTTTATTGTGTCTAAAATTATTTCAAGGCAACATTTTTTTTAAATGATAAAGCGAGTAATTTTTTATAAGTCCACTTATGCTTACGATTAAAGATCTTAATTAAAGAACTGTTATGATTTTATGAATAATTTACAGTGACTTTGTTATCACATATTTTATACGTACCTATGTCTATGGTCAATTCTATCTGAGGGAAACCGAGTAATTCGAATATCATGTACCTACAGATTATTACTGCTATTCCATCAGGAATGTGGGTAGGGCGTAGCAAGGGATGTATCAAACTTTCAATAGGATCGTTTTATATTCGTAGTTTACCTTAGCTTAGCTGTAGTGTAAAATAAGTTAAGTATGAAAATGAAGCGACGTGGTATTTTTGATGCACATCGTTCGCTAAGCATTATCTCACATCACTGCTGGAAGATCAGCCTTATGAAATTACGTGCCTTAAGTGCTTAACGTAATGAACGCAATATTCAGCTGATTCAGCAGCGTTAATCCCTTTTACTTGGAAGTGGATCGGGTATTTAAAGTTGTGCAGTGTGATTTTTCCGCGTAACCATCTGTGGTTAAGCGGAAAAACAACATGACAGAAAAAGAAGAACATGACAGATGCGGTGTTTACGCGGCAAGCAAGGTTAAAATCTTGATTGCCGTACTCAGAGGTCCTAAGTAAAAAAACACATCCGAGTTTATTCTTTTGTCGAATTTTCATTTAATATGCGACAAAAGAATGCCGAAATCGTCGCACAATATTATTATACCGCTAAACTAAACTCTTCATGCTCTTTTCATCACAATACTTCGTCACAGATAGTTGGTGCTGGACAAAAAATGCTTAAGGAACAGACATTGTAAGAATTAAGTTAGCTTTATCAATCTTTTTTATATTTCTCTAAATTGCTAACAGAAATGTACGACGTTTGAGTTGTATTAGGCAATATTGTAAAACGTTAAGCTTATGAACAGGCTAGGTGGCCAGGTAAAGAGTCACTGTATTTTTTTAATAAACTCTTTTGGGGCTTACTAATAAACGTTGAGTACCAAGATTAATTTATTCTTAGGCTGATTAATTGTTTCGTAATACCATTATTTATCTCTTTCTTTTATCTCTAATTTGCAATTCGAAAGAGGAAGTCAAAACATGGGGTGATTATTGAACTGCGTTAATTAGTAAAGGCGTTCATGTTTAGAAGTCTGCTATACGAGCTAGAGTTAACAAATTTCTGCTCCCTAAATAGTAAGCTGAATGTACCTACATCTAATAAAAAGTATATTTCAAATTGTGACCAAGTGATTCTAGATATATAATATTATGAACCTACTACTATGACATCAACTAAACTAGGACTGCACGTAGTCACTAAAAATTGTTTTTTTCTTCTAGTTTAACGTAGAAACTCATTGTAATTATTATTATATTACGTAAGTATGCATACTGTCGTTATCTTTAAAATAATACTGACATGAGCTCGAGAGGCAGATACATTTCCAATATAGAATTCATTTAAGTTTCAAAGTTTATAGTCGTACCTAATGCACCTTGGATCTATAATTTCAAGTACACCTTCAACTTCTTCCTGGTCATACAAATTCAATAGGGATAGGTACTAGGACAACATGTAAGTATAAAAGGTAACACTTATTTCGAATACATTTCAATTATATCGCAATTTAAAAAGTAACATAAAGAAATTGTCAACCCTAGCTGGTAATAATTGTAATAACTTGACTTCACATTTACTTTTTGCTTTTGTGTTTTCTGTTGCAATTTTAATCCGCGATTCCATGGTATAATAACTTTTGAATATAAACTGTTATTGATAAATTGATCCTTTAATTGATTTTTATGATCATTAATACTGTACTGATTAACTCAATGGGGACGTGTGACGTGTCCATCTTGTATTTTAAAAAAAATAAGGATAATAGTGTTCTTTTTGAACAATAAATTATAATAACTAATTTTAAAGGTACAAGAAGGTGTACTATTTGTACGAGTACCTATAAATTATTTCACAGGTAGTTATCGGTTATTATTATAATTTATTGTTATTTTATAACTTATAAATTTTTGAGTCTTTCGTAATTTTGTCAATGTGCTAGTTACTTTATTATTAAAAAGCAATTATTACTGTCGCTCTGTCAGATGAAATAGCGCCACCTATCGTCCAGGAACCCATTGAAAAAAACGACATTATAAAGTTTCATCTAAATCGGTCCAGCCGTTAGATGACAAATACACGTACAGAAGAATTATACATTTTAAGATTATACACATTTACTGGGCGATACCCATTCCGTGTTCAAAATATAGGGTGAGTTATCATTATTAGCTTTACATTGTGATATTAAATTAAAACATATTTTTATTTGAGGCCGCCTATTCATATACCTATTAATTTTTATTTTAATGCTTTGAAGAAAGTAAGTAACATCAAAGCTAAATGGTTTTTCCATCAAATCAAAATCTTGTGATTGTGATACATAAGTAAGTATACTATATGCGGAGCACTAAGCATTTTGAAGTAGCATGATACTCATAGTTTTAATAACAGGAAAATGTTCTAAATTAAAAAAATAATAATAATGATTAGGTAATATTATGAGTTGCAATAATTGTGCACTACAGTAACAATAGATCTAAATATTATGTATTTATGAAGAACTACAACTACGAAAGCAAGCCTCATAAAGGCGTTCGACACCAACAAGAGAAAGCAACAAACATATTTTTTTTAGTAGGTAATTTTGAATTCTCATACTATCTAAGTACATTTCGCAATTGACCGACTTAAGTATGCCTATTCTAAATTTTATTATAAGGGATTTTTTATTGTTTGAATAAACCACGTTATGAATAACTAAGACTGTTATTTTCTGAATAGGTACGTTCTTACAAATATATTTGGTCTCTGTAGATGCAAATAAATTTTAGCAATTTTGTTTCAAATAAAATATGTGGATTTAGCTTGGTTGGATATAAACAGTGACATGCACTTCCGATCTACACAAAAGCACTGCCTACCATAAAGATTTTTGGTACCTAACGAAATCAAGAAAGTTCCTAACACCCTGTGCACGCCACTGTATATTGAGCATTTAATGCGACTTTCTGTAATTCACAATTTCAAAACAATGAAGACAATAAGTGATATTAAAATTTGTTTTATTTTGGGTTTTTGAACTTTCCTACAATTCTCTTATGGCATTTCTTTCTTCGTACACAAAAGTGAATGAAGATATTTTTTTCGTATTGCACATTAAATCTAGCCCATAAATTAAAACGTCACAACCATTCTAAAGTGTGTGTTGAAAAAGTTTTGGTGGTGTGCACAGCAGATCCAGAAATTGATTTATCCTTCTTCCCAAGGAACATCTTTAATTTAAAGTAAAAATTCAGTTTCAGACCTCTTTTATTTATTCGTTTATTATTCAATATGCCGATCAAATAAAAATAAATAAAACTTACAACCTTCAATTTAGACTTGCTATTTGATTTGATGGTGTCTTGAGAGGAACAGCTCAAATAGATTGAAAACTTTGTAATTTCCTTATTTAGTAGCATGAGTTAAATTAAGGTTAATATTTTGTAGGTTCACAAAAATTCATTGCCAATTTTATTAATTCGGTAATCCATGAATCTCTAAACGTAACAAAATTATTATACCTGAAATTCCTGAAATTAGCGCTTATGCTTTCATTTATATAACGTTCCTTGTGAAAAATAATACCTTCGACCTTCTTGCGACCAAATTAGTGGTGCTAATTCGTACTCTCGTACAAAATGTTTGAATTCCACTAAATTTACAAGTTAAAAAAGTAGTACTGTATTTTAATCCGTATTTCGTGTGATGAACGATTCTACTATATTGTGACATTTCAATTTAGTTTAGTGTGTTTACTGCATGGCCATTATCACTGTTTTTTGTTAGTTTGGAATGGCTACTCATTATATTTAAAAGTTACTATGGTGAGCTACACAAAACTTAACAATAACATTTGATAAAATACCTCGTGTATATATAAAGCAGTAACAGTGAATCGAAATACTATCACCATCATCAGCCTATTTAATGTCTCACTATTGGGAACAGACCTCCGCACTCTTATAAAAGAGCTATAACAAATATTAGAGTTACTTCGGTTATTCTATGTGGGTTGACAGGCTATGGAACAAAACGTTCTATTCAGGAGCCTACCAACAAACTGGTGACATGCGATTTAGCTGAGCTAGGATTGAGGATAGTTACAGATCTGGTGTAGGTAGTGGAATAGAGTTAATTGGTGTGTGTAAAAAGCATACACACGGACGATACTTCACAGTGATTCTTTTTATGCTTATCACAATGATCCGTCGCTTCAAAACTACCTTCCTCACACTTGCAATCGGTCGCTGCGATCCATCGCTATGGCAAGTTCTCTACAGGACGTGGCATCACAGAAAAGTGCCAGTTGAATGCCAGTAACTGCAAAAAGCATGTGTATATCGCTTGCAATATTAACTCGTACAAGTAGAATGTTCTTTTAGTTTGCACCAGTAGCTCGTGCTACTAACTTGGACCAGTATTTGGCGTCGGCAGTTTAGCGAAGTTTGCATGACTTAGGCTCTCCGCACACACGTCAATATTATTGAAAATATTCTGCATAATAGGCGATCGGACAGTAATTTAAAAAAAGCATGAAATGACTGTGTACTTAATATTTTTCGAAATGATAATTATTTATAATTTAAAAACCACAAGTAAAATCATCGCATTTTTAAGCCACTTTGTTTTTCGTTGGCTCACTCCCAACGGAACACGATTACGGGCGCGTGACGTCATCTGCGTGTAAGTATCTCATCTGTGTGTAAATTACTGACGCAGCATTCTTTCCATAATTACTTTATTTTATATAAATAAAATTAGAAAAGAATTGAAACGTAAGGTAGTTTTAAAAACAAAATTATCCTCACAAAAGTAAATCGGAGAATTTGCAGATTTGCTATTTCGTTTTGCCAAGTACACCCATTTTTTTCTTATTTTAAGAATCTTTAAATAATATTTTATTTCGAGTAAGAGAAGTATTTGTACTACATCATCGATATGATTTTTTATCCACTTCCATTATTTAGAAGATTTTAAAAAGCTGTTTTTTATAATCATATTTAAGCACTATTATTAGTTTAAAACACAAACTGAAAAGTAGTTCAATTCCCTATTATTATCAGTAGTATTTCATGCGTACAGGGCGGGGCATATTGAAGCATTTAAGTATTGGTAAAAAGTATTTTCAATAATATTGACCATGTGGGTAGCCTTGCGAGAGTGTACTAGCAGACTAGATTGCATGCAATCTCCAAAATTGCCGTCGATTTAGGTACCTTTATGCGACTTACTTATATGCGATAGATTGCAAAACGACGTATACTTATACGGAATGTGTGTTTAAAATGTACCATGACAATACGATTTAGTAGAGGTAGCAGTGCGAGGAAGATGACAGCATATTCTTGCTACGTGCTACACGCACGCTAGCGTTGATATTTAGCTGTGTAATGTGTTTCTTACTCCCATACCTACACCACTTGCGGATAGTTCACAACCATAGCCCACTTCTCTGGCTTCAACTGTTCGTTCATATAAAATACGCGATTTGTTTAAAATGTTGAATATTTAGTTTTAGGGTTTCGATCGACGATTATGATAGCGGTTAAAAGTAGAACAGGTGTTTGGAGGCAGCCACCTTCTGTAAGATACCTTTGCATTCGGTATTTATTAAGCGTATCAGCTTTATGGATTATTGAAGAGTTGTGTAAAGCAACCTATATGTTACTCCAGTCTCCATGCATAATGCTACCTCGTTGATCCTGTACAAAATATTTCTTCGTTGATGCGATTTTTTCGCAAAATGTTAGCAATGAATTAAAATAAGCTGACTAACGTTGATAGGAATCGCTTTTGAAAAACAGTGACTTTAATTTTGTAATATGTACCATCTCGGTATTTTTTGTTGTAGATACTGCCTTTTTCTAGACATTCTAAGTATTTCTGAACTGTGACGCTGGTGATCAAACGTGCCTAGGAATTCCTTAGTACCTATCAAGCATAATACTAAAAAAATAATTAAAAATGTCTAACGATACATGGGTGCATTGATTACAATTAATTTTTGGCGCCATTTGTAACTGTTGCAGATAGCCTACTAACACTTTGCGCTAAAATTCGCCAACTTGTATTATATCGTAGGTTTTATCATACAATAAAGATATATAAGTTAAGTAATATCTATAATTTATAGAGAATAGAGATCTGAATATTGCATGATTATTATTATTTTAATAACAAATTATAAAATTTTCCAGTACCTAAGCATAAAAATAATTAACACTATCGTATCATAAGTATATATATTAAGAATTAGTGTAGGTATATTTGATGCAACTGCAACTGCTGCTTTACACGTTAAGCATCAAATATATGAAGTCATGAAGTCTGTTTGCTCTTATATTAGTGTATTTTTATTATTGCTTATATGATATATTGGCGAGATGTCTTACCCGTAACTATTATCTACTGACACAATATAAAGATAATCATATTTTAATCATTGAGCCATAATTTAGCGATAATAATTCTTAGATATAAAATAAATTTCACAAAGGTAGCGCTTAAAGTCAACAACTTTATCGGTCCTCTAAAACAATATTAAACTTTTGCATTATGTACGTTTATATACATTCGATTATATTTAGAAATCAAGTAGTATAAACTTTAACAATTTAGTACCTATACATAATGCAAAGGGCAATATATAATAAATTGAACGCAAGTCAATTATATAAAATTATTACGTAAATATATAATAAATAAAGTTGAATAACTGTGCCTTAGTAGGTACTTGTACATTAATTATATTTATTAACCAGAAAATTGTTTTATTTAAAATTAGACGTTAGTCAGTCGAAGTTTGGGTAAATAAATTAACAATAGTTTGGTTTAAATATTAATATGGGTATGCAACACTGCAGTTAACGTGGTATTTACGTACATCTATAATAATTATAATGACAAGCAAACTTTCATAAACGCACTTCTACAAGGAGCATTCCAAAATGTTTGATCAAAGTAGTGTTAGATATTACCTAGCTACAATGTAAAGGCAAGGAGCAAGGACGGGTAGAAAGCGTTTATCGTTTACTCTCTTTTGGAAAAAACAGTTCACGGTGTTACATCGTGTCTCAGTCTTATAACTTTATACTGTGCGGCTGAGATCTAAACTGAGGTTCTCACTTAGATCAACGAAACCGTTCACCCGGGTTATGTGAACGCTTATTTTGATATAACAACTAAAGACGAGATCAATTATTTTTGATATCATTATTATAAATAATTAATTCTTACTGTTATAATGTATAACGTTTGTCGATGAAATAAAATATTAAAGCACCCGATGCGTCCATTCAATGTTGTGTGCCGAAACACTCACATACTTACTCGTACTTACGATACAAACGTTGCAACTTGTTATTTAATATTGCGAATAAATTTTTCAAAATCGAGGCCAATTTTTATTCGACCCAAACTTGGACACTTCAGTATTCAGTTACTTACTACGGCAACAATCTGTGCAATTTAAATACAAATGGACTCGCTGTGAGCGGACATCTTCGGCGGTCCGCCCGATAGTTCGAGAGGACATGTCGGTGTCGTGTACCGACGAAAGTACAAAATTGGTCCACGCGTGAGGTCGTGCGCGTCAGAGAAAGGTTCTTGCGTCGTCGCAACGGGTGCGCGTAATTCGACGGCAGAAGTGAAAACGCGCGCGCGCGGGCGGACGCGTGACTGCGGGCGCGAGCGTGGACGCGGGCGGCTCGGACGCGGCCGGCGAGCCGCCCGCCAGCGAGCCACACGAGGCGGACTCTGCGAGCGAGCGCGTCGATGGCCGAGAGCAGGGAGCGCTCGTCTCGCCTGCCTCACACTACCTGTAGAACGAGTGGGAGTGCGGCGGGGGCGGGAGGGCCGGCGGCACTGGCGCGTGCGGCTCCGACGCCGACCGCTGGACGCCTGGCGTGCGCTCCGTGCGCTCGCGTCCGCTGCGACCGCCACGTTCACCATTCCAGTTCCACTCCCATTGATTCTGTTGAAGGAGAACCATAAATCATGTGAATTATTCGTGATATAAGTTATGCGAAGGCCGTTCTTTCAATCACGACCCTTGCAATTGGATAGACATAGGACAAAAATTTTAACGCGTGCTGGTTTGACGCCATGTTTTTGTCTTGCCTTTACTAAAAATTAGTATACTTTCAACTTCGTTAACTAGCACTTTCTTCCTTTATAGAATATAATCTATGAACCCCTTAGTACTTTTAACATTTTCAGATGCCAAATAAATACGATTTTCTTAAGAACGGTGATAAGATAGTAAATTACTTGTCTGTTATTTTCAATATGTTCCCTCAATGTGTTGAGGGAGTTGAGAAAAATTTGTGATCGATCAACCTACCTACTAACCAAGCCTTTGAGGGCTTGGTTAGTAGAACAATGTACGCTATTATGAAAGTATTCTAAGGGGCTATTTTAAATTTTTAATGTACATAATAATAAAATTAGGTAAAAAATGAGACGCGGTGGTGGCAGAACGAGATGCGCACAACCGAGATCCAAACATGAGTCATCGTCGTCGTCGTCGTCGTCGTCGTTGGATGAATTTAAAACCCCACCAACATCTGCGGGGGATGTGACGCCTCCTCCAGTACGAAGGACATGCAGGGGCGGCACCACGCGACGACATCAATATAAAAAGGACGACGACCATTCAACATCGGCTAGCTTGGAGCAACAGGGGCTACGGGCTCCCGCGAATGCTCCCGTTACCGGTGGTGTAGTGCGTCGCACGAGATGGTCTCAATCCACCGATGGTCTTCGATTCAATGTTAAACTTAACAAACTGAGCTTAAACTTTAACTCAATTAATGGACACTCGGCAAATAATAGCCAATGATCCTGAAAATTAAACTACCTTCAAAGGGTTGGCCGTAAATTAGGTACAATATTACTATAATAAAATTTTTATGTCTATGTACATAAACGGACGTAATATATTTTTCTGTAGTATTGTTTCGTGTGCAATAAAAGTGTATTCATTCCTGTATACCTATATGATGATGACTTTACCTCGTTAGTGTGAGGAACGGATAACGAAGGCTTCGACAAGGGTTGAGAGGGAGTGTGCGCTGGTTGTGCGTTATGCAGCGGCGCCTCGCGAGCTTGCAGCAGCTGCAGGATGCGTCGTACGTCTGCAGTCAGCCCGGTCTCCAGCACGGCAACCCGTCTGCTCAGCTCTTCTAACCGTGACAATATCGTGGCTACCGACGCCGCCGTCGCTGCCGCACCTACGTTCTGGTATTGCGGTGACAAAACATCCTGAAACAATTGAAGGGTACGAATAGGTGAACCTTGGAATGTAGAATTAAAATCTAGGAATTTCATTCGTTTTTTATGATTGAGGAATGCGAAAAAATAATTAGTCATTGTTTCATACAAACAGTACCTACACAAACAACAGTAGTGACATAAGTAATTAAAAACACAACTGCCGAAAACTGGACACATTTTCTCATTCCAAAAGTGCGCTACACACCCCAATTTTTTTTTTAAATTTAAATATTTTATAAAGAAACTTTTAGCAAATAAATCAGTCCAGGAAATATTACAATCCATTTTGGACAGTCGTTTATAAACCCGACAAAAATCAATTGTAGCGTTGCCCATATTGGGATTTTCCTTCGAATATTAATGCCAAATATTCTCATATAAAAAATCACAAATCATCGAGCTTGGTCTAAATATGTACCGTGAATATTTTACAAAATTATAGATTAACCATTCCACGTGGAACTTATTTTAGAGTGTTGGCTGTAGTTTGAATTTTTCCTTCATGATATTATATATATATATATATATATATATATATATATAACTTTGGTGATAATTTTTATGAAAAATGACATCGTATAGCTTGTGTTATCGTTTAGCTCATGTATTTAATGAAAAGTATTTAGTATAATCGACTCTGGATAACGAATTATGGATCTGGGTTTTATTCATGTGTTAGCCAGAAATATATTGGTAATTTTTCTGTTAAAGTAGCTTATACCTAGGAAATTGGCCTTGACTACCTCTGTGCCCCAAAAGCACCATAAGTTATCGGTCCGGTAGTAAGTAGGTTACATGTTCGGCGCTCCAACTGCCATTGAAGCAGAGGAAGCCTGTGCCCTGCAATGTTGAGGTTGATGGTGATGATATATTTATTACCTGTGTGGCGTTTTGCATTCTTTCAGAGGTGAAAGCGAGAGCAGTCGGTCGCCCTGTTTGATGTAAATTGACGGCTGAGTGCGGAGCGGAGCGTGAGGCGCGGCCGGCGGAGTACGGCGCGTGTGGAGCGAGGATGTCGTCGCAGGAGACGTGTACCGGCGCGGGAGCTTGAGCAGGCACGGGCGGACTGGGGGAAGCATTGGTGTAATACGAGCTGGGGTTGGTGCTGAGGCTAGAGACGGGCAGCGTGGCGCTGTGTGCGGGCGTGCTCACGGCTGCTTCCCCCGCAGCCGGACCGCCCGTTAACGGAGAAGTGTCGTTCAGAGGACCCACGGAAGATTGCCGGCGGACGCCTGACCTTCCTCTGTACGTTTGCGGCGTTGATTGAGCTGGAATTCATAAAATCATGTGTATTGTGCAATCAGAATATAAACACTATATCCGCTAGAAACACAAACATTTATTTATGTCAATAGAATAAATAACCCAAAATTTTGATTATGACGTTCAAGTTGAATAAATAATACCTATTGAATGATCGACGATTCACGATGCCTAATAAGGTAGTTCAGATATAGCTACCTTTCAAAATGTGTACCTATGTTTTGATAAGAACCAAAGAAGACGGGTTTGGTCATAGAGGGTAGGTAGGTTGTTTTTACGGAAACATGCAACTAAAGACTTCATAATGCATACTTACAGTATTTGTTGTGCAGCGGCTGGTGAGTTTTATGGTGGTAGAGGTCTGGGAAGCTCCGTTTTAGTTGCGCTAGCATGCCTGCACACAAGGGCCGCGCTCAGAGCGGGTGGCGGAGGAACGTGGACATTAGGCAAAATGTAAAACAAGTCATAAAACTCAAATTATTTTCGCTATTTCAATGTCTAACTTGACCAATCACTTGTTCCACGTTCCACACACCACCCTATCGATCCGGTAGGAGAAATGTGGGATCAAAAAGCGTATCACTTCATGCTGCCTCAAATAAAATCAAATTGTTATTTTTCATTATTTATTCCACATTATATTTTAATTAGAAAATAAAGAAATAATGATTTATATGATAATAATATAGGAGGAGTTAGAGATGCTGATAAACCTCAACATTTCTTTTGTTCCTCAATTGAAATGTATAAAGTCTATTGAAAGGTAAGTAAGTATCAGTCTACCTAAGAAGAAAAAAGATTTTTTGTAATTAACGAGTACCTACTATACTTTTAGCGACATGACGTAACTGAAAGTTATCAATAATATGAACATTAAATAGTTGCAAAAATTTCAGAATGAGAGTAGTGTAGCATAATTCCTATGAAAGATTCCATAGGGTACCTGGTACCAGGTTTACCTTTGAAGTTAGACAGTAAACAAAATCAGGGACACAGGACACACTGGGTATAAAGGCCGTTTAAAAAAGCAAATCACATTATTTTCTTGAATATTGCAAATAATATACGTATCAAAGGCTCTAGAGAAAAGACTTTCTTGTAGTCTTGTTTTGAATGGCGCTGAGACGTTTCCGTAGTAAACAAACAATGAAAGCTTAATCAATGAATGCATGGCACACGTTAATATTCAGAAAAGAAACAATGTTTATATTCACGTTTTCCGCTATTGTTGTTTCTTATAAACATTTTTCACGATTGTTACTGAAACTGTAACGTGCCTAGATTATTGTACGTTTGTCTATACTAAAGATTAAAAAAATATGTAAATCGAAGTAAATTAATAGTAAGCTGGGTCGAATACAGCTATTACCTAAAGTGCCTGAACCCTAAATTGGAACTTCAGTCGGTTACTGAAGTAAACTTTTTCGGCACACCCTAGCATGTATGCGTCCCTGGTCTATGGCGCTACGCCATGTCATTAAAAGGATGATTTTAAATAAAAAAAAGTTATTAATGTACTTAGGTTCGCAAAGGGCTTTAGTTAAAAAAGGGGCTTGCACATCGTTCCATATTTTCTATGTGTGTGCATCTACTCTATAATATTTTATAAATTTACAAGGAGCGGGACATAACAATTAGCGAATCTCCATGGTGTGCAATGAGAGCAGGCAGGCACATATAATAATGAGCAAGTTTGCGTACTTGTTTTAAGTGAGTAAAACATATGCAAAAAAACTATTCTTGTAAGGTTGTCGCATGCGTCGTAAATTTTAACTCTAGCTCAAAATTTTTGCATCCAAATATGTTATACCTGTAGGTATGTGTTGTTATTTTCTTGTACTTTTGGTATATTAATACTTAAGTGAAACGTTAATAATTACTTAAGTGAAACGTTTTTATCTTCCTTTACTAATTGCACACCATTTATCCAATATGTACTTCTTCATGTTATGTCTCGCTTAATATACCTATAATAATGAAATATCATACTTAACACTACATTCCAATATTAATTTAGAGTAATTACCTGTAATTGAATTAAGCGTTGTGGAGCGTTGTTTACTAAAATTAAAATTAAGAGGTGTGACATCCTGACCCGCTTTGTCAGCAGAAAATTCTAGGATACCTCGACTAGGTGGTGATTCTGTATCTTCATCGCTACACTGAGAATCCTGAAAAATAATGTTTCCAAAATAAAATTAAAAGATGGCCTCATCGCCTTTTAGTTGATCTTCAGTGCGTTTAATTTGACTTCAACAAACTTAATTTTTTTAAGGTTTTGATATCGAGTTTTGCCGTTTTTTTTTTTATTATAAGAAAAAAAGTTGGTACACCGATGTGATATATCTCGTTTTTAAGTTTGCATTTGTTGTCTTTGCATTTATATACCCATAATAAATAATAATTATAGTAGCCAATCACAATTAAATTTTTCTCTCGTTTGTTGAAGTCTCTACATGTGCAACATAGATATTATTTATTAGTATCCCATTAAACAATAATTACCCATTATGTTTTACTGAAAGGACAATCAACAGTCATTTTCAATGTGAAGTAAAATTTTGTGAACATAGTTCTCATACATGTCAAAATAGTGGTGCATTTAACAATAGTTTACATTGTTGTATTTTGATTTGTATTCCAAACCACTGCACCGATCTTTATTTTTGGTAAAGTTAAAGCTTGGATCCTGGGAAGAGTTCTTTTAACCATCTCAGTTACTAATGTATTTAGGTTTCATTGTTATTATTTGTATATAACACTGGATTTAAGAGCAAAGGTAGATATACATAAATTATAAATACTATAAAACTGAATTTATGTACACTATAAAGATTTATTATTATTAGCCTGGGGGCTAAGGCAATTCAAAAATATAATTTGGTGCACAGGTATCTATAGGTACGGCTCAGTACAACCGATGTTGACCAAATTTTGCGTAGAGATAGATCGCAACCTGGAGACAGACTTTTCAGAACGGGACAATAATCAGTTCCGCTGCCTAAGATCCGGACAAACGCTAGCTAAAAATACATATCAAAATATCAGCAATGTGTTTCAATTTTTTTAACATATATGGTGCACATAAAAGCTTGAAGCACGCACCACCTTGTCAGCAAAGGTCTCGGTGTGAGGCCGTCTCGTTGTACGCGCATATGCCTCACGCAGTAGTCTTGCGTCGCATGGGTTTTCGTAGCGCATCCTCCGCCGAGGTTCGATGCCGCCCAGTTCATCCTAAGGTCAATATATATAAGTCATTATTCACATACACGTACGTGTAAATGTGCTCTTAGCAGTATTATTCCTACGTTGCCATTCACACACAGCGAGATGCCGTGAGCGGTGGCAAAAATATCTTGTTGATATCCAATTAACTCGCACACTTCAAGTTTCCAATACGATTCGCGCATGCCGTAACGCCTTTTCTGTTTCCTGTCTCGTACTTTTTTAACTTTAGTATCAAGGGAAGAGTTGAAGGGAAGAATGAATAGGCAAATCCTAGGCATGCACCTCCCACCCTAGACTTCCCCACTGGCGTTAAGCGCAAACTACTGAGAAAAACTGTTGCGACAAAGTAATTAAAAACACTTAATTAAACAACAAAGACAACACAACAATTAAAAATATAAATTGCAATAGGTTTCGTCGCTTAAAAGCGATTTCGACAAGGTATTCTTGCTGAAACAAACAAACAGTAGCTTTTTTTATTACCTTAAGTAAATAATATTTTACGGTTATCATGTTTGACTTTCATAAATTTTAGGGGTTAATTGCTGAAAGCTGTAAGACTGTCCGGCGAAATTCGGTTTCTTTTTTATTTCCTTGTCAATTTGAGCTTCATAAACATCTCTCGTTAAGAGAAAAGACCTGTGCCGAGCTACGAGGCAGTAGATGATGGTAAGCCCGGGTGATTTTCTTTCAATCATTCAAAGAATCTGTGAACCGTTTGAATTCATACTAACGTCTCGCATATTATAGGTGATTTCCAGACTGTTGACGAAGGATGCGCGGAATTCGGGATAGAAGTCGAGGACATCAAGGAGATCGTCTCGGTGCACACGATGAAGGTCGCAATATGTGAGAGCACGTACTCGGCAATTGCTACGACCCACTGTCCCGTGTATACAGGGGTTTTCACCGAAGATGTCATCTTTGCCTTAAATAATAGAATAGAATGTTTATATTATATTAGATACTTCCAAGCTATTTTAGCCGTAAAATAACTTTAGATATGGAAAACAAAACATTGAAAATAAACATTATATTTTATTATTATCATTATATATTATTGATTACTACTATTATAATCCGGAATTTCACTGGAAGAAAATATACTAAGGCTCACTGAATTAGCCCTTTGGCCTTTAGTCTTTAAAAAACATATTTGTCGCACAGAGTAGTTCCGCTACAACTTAAATTATGTTGCTCATGATTACTACTCATATTAAACTAAACAAAAACTAATTCTTACTGCTCATGAATGAACAATGCGTAAATAATGTAAATAACCTACATTTTAATTAGTGCTGCGGAAAACACGTCGTTTAACTTTATAAATAGAAATAAATAATTTAAAAAGACTTTTTATGAACAAATGTTTCTATACTACAATAAAAATAAACTATGTGCAATAAAATAAAACTTAATTAAAGCTAAAACGTTTGCGACACCATCGCAACGGGGATAGTCCCCAAAATGATGACATCAATGCCTCTTTTTAATGGTCATACTTATTATTTAGCCAAGATAATTGCTAGTAAAGAAAGGCCCAGATGAATTATACAAGTCATTTGAATTAATCTTACAGAGTGGCGAATAAAAAAGTTACCTAAAATAGCCATAACAATATCGTCCTTCAGAATTTCTATGGAACCTCTAGATATGAAGAATAAAGACGTAAGTACATCGCCCCGATGAACCAAAGTTTCTCCGGGAGGCGCGTGCGTTGTTTTAAATCTTAGGGAGAGTGCTCTGAAATGCAAAGTTTATCCTTAATTTTGGTACTCATATTAAATAATAAGTGTTATACATAGAAAACTTATCTTGTAATAGTGAGGGTAAGTAATACAAAACATAACATTAAAAACTTTATTTATCAAGGGGCTGTTAAAATTTGTGTTCAATCTATTTCCCGAGAGAACGTATAGTTTTGTGGTTTTAAATAGAATTTAATCACCAAGGTTCTTAGCGATTTTATTTAATGGATCTGTATAGCCTCTCGAGGATTATTAGCTATTTTTTTACTTAGTTTAAGTCTATTTTACATTTTTTTTTTAAACTATAATATATTTATTATTGTTTGTTCCCTGTTTAATCGTAAAGAGTAAAAATCGCACAGTGATCCGACGAAGCAGTCCAGACATATTAATCATGCATTATGTGCGGGTTGTTTAGGCATGACCTTTGCTGACCTCAGTAATACAAAGCTTACATAGCCACCACATACTTTCGCGACGCAGTCTAGAGGTTGTCGGCATTTACGATAAGATCAAATACGTTGAACTACTATATGTCTTCTTTATAATTTACCAAAACAGTGAGCATACAAATAGATAGAAACATAAAGACACTCCAAAAAATTGTAATACCGCGGACTATATCAGATGTGTATGTGTTCTCATATCGGGTCAAATAGGGTCACTGATTAATAAGGCAACAGAAATGATGTTTTTCTAGATATTACCAAAACAATAATCAAACGTTTATACGCACTCACACTTGTGAAATTGATTTCTAGTCACTATATAATATAACTAAACAATAATTTCCATAAATTAAGTTAAATAGGAAGTTATTAAATTACAGATAAAACAAAAGGCGGTGTCCTAGCTTCCAGCTAACCTTGAATATGTTTAAAAATGTAGGACCAGAAGAACATTGCAAAATAGTGTTGTTTACATGTCTCACTTGGTGGTAAGTGGAAAACTATTGCCTTCTAACAGAGCAACAGAGCAATACTTCAAAGAGCATGCAAGAAACGCGTCCTAAAAAAGTGTTGCCCTCTGTCCATCAGCCTGAGGTGTAGTTGTTAAGCCTTATGTGACTGTAATAACACCGGCACGCACTTCAAACTAGAACACAGCAATGACGTCACAAATCAGCAAGACGGTTGTACGTACCCGGACACAAAAAGCTCTACTTCTACTAATGGCCTACCACTAATTTACCTTAAACAACCAGGACTAGCACCATCAAAGGCGGCACAGCTTGCAAGCAAATTACGATTTAAATGAAGGCAAATATCGGCTTGAAGACATTCAGGAAATCCCTTTAAAACGCTGGACGTGTCAATTCCATTCGTATAGCTCCACGCATGTTGAAAATATTCTTCTAGTCTTTGCCGTAAGGGATTTGTAATCTGAAAGAAGGGAAATTAATAATGTTATTTATTAAAGTTAAACTTTTAGTTTATTATCATCATCCACATCCTGTACGTGTCACAGTGATGGGCACAGGCGTATTCCTAATAGGAGAGAAGACATAAGACTACATACCGAACTCTGTTGGTAGGTTTTAACGATTATTATATAATAACCAGGACTGATGACGTACCGTGCTCTCAAAGGCATGGGGATAGATAGCCCCACTTTCCTTACTCCGGTCTGGTACTTAAAACTCCATACCTAACAATTACTTGCCAGAACCACGATTCTAATCGAGGACTACACATATACACATATATATATATATATATATATATATATATATATATATATATATATATATATTATAAAAAAATCTATTTATTTTTATTTATATTATTATTTTTTGTTTGATCTCATTCTATTAGTGCAATTAGGTCTGTTGTTTCATTCAGTTTAAAATTATCTGAATGCGTGAAAAGAATATTTTGTGATAAACTTTGGACACACTAGTTTTATATATTCACAAACATCTATTATATTTCACATATGACCTTTATATGCTCACAAATATAATATTTTTATTATTTACCTGATGGAATCTGATGAATTCTCGGACTCTCAATATTTGCGTATGGTACCGTGCGGTCCCCGAATACAGTCTTTGAATTATTGCGGATACGTTACCAAATATGCTAGCGTACATTAGTGCTGCAATATTAATTAATTTATTAATTCAAATGTAAAGTTCATTAGAGAAAAATATTTAGCAAAAAGTGCACTAAGCCTCTAATTTAGGTTAGATCCTTATTAGTAACCTATACGTTAAAATGTGTTTAGTTACATCTAAAATATAATATGTATAGAGTATACGTACATCCTACAAGCATGACAAATATCGTAAATCCCTTTTCCAAATCAGTATTAGGTGCTACATTCCCGAAGCCGACGCTCGTCAACGAAGTGCAGGTGAAGTATAAAGCTGTGATGTACCGAGATCTAAATTAAAGATAAAATTTTCATTAAAACAATTTAATCGTAATTTGGTTTTGATTAGTCCAAAATCTGCCCCTTGTTTATAGTTAATCAAGTTTTAACGGTTTAATACGACGGTGTGTGAGCGAGTATATACACACCTCTAACAAAATCCAACACTACTTTTAAAATTTTATAAATTTATACAACTGCTAGTGTAGGTTAGACTGTTACCAGTAAGCATGTTTTGGGTTGATCTAGGTTCAACATAAGTGTTAGTTTAAGTTGCCTGCTCTGGTGGCTGGCTGATTTTTATTTAGTTGTTTAGTGCTAAAATTAATGTGCTGGGATTACTGACAAGTACTTAGTTATGGATAAATTTTAAGTTATATCAAGTAACTGATATAATAATTGTTGCGACTTCGTGCGTGTGGAAGTTTGGATTTGTATAGCTGTTTTTCTCTGATACCTGAACTACCACTATGGAAAATAAAAAATCTATCCCACGGGAACCTTAAATTTTTCGGGGTAAAAAGTAGCCTATGTGCTTAACCAGACTGTAACGTACCTCTGCGCTAAATTTCATTCAGACCTTTTCATCGGTTCTGACGTGATCGGGTACCAAATATCCATCCAAACTTTCGCATTCAAAATACGTGTCGGTAATTATTTTTTACCTATTTGTTAGCTTGATGAATAATCAGTTAGTAGGTACCTCAGAGACGGTCCGGTTGAGTTATCGTAAGTAGCCTGTACATCGTTAGCGAGAGCGTCAAGCCAACCAATAGGGGCAGGCAGTTGAGGTCTCTCCCAGCTCCCAATCGCATACCTTAAACAGTAACATAATTTTTCATCCGATTCAAATTCAAAATAGTGTGCTAAAACAGGTTTGTGCTTACCATATACAAGCTAGCCAGTGCGCAATAAGAACAAAGGTAGCCATAAGAAGTAGGAGGACAGCGGTGCCATATTCGGAGTATCGGTCAATTTTACGCGCCACACGGACCAGGCGTAACAGCCGCGCTGTTTTCAACAGACCGATGAGAGTAGTCGTCTGCAAACACAGAAAGCACACTGAAAAAGCTGAACAACAAACACAAAAAGCAATCTCTTTAGCCGCATACCGAACCCAAGCATTTCATGAACGTTCGCGTATTACTAAGTAGCATTAATGAGGCTTCGCAGCGATGTTCACTTCAACCAAGCAGAAGTTTGTCTATGGATATACGATGCGTCTTCCGACTTCAGCCATACAGGTTTTGCAATTACAAGCGTTGTTTAAAACTATTAAATTAGCTGGCTTCTTAATAGGTGCATAAAATTGTATAATTCTATTTATTACATTCAACATAAGTATATTGTCGATATTGCTTTTGTATTGACTAAACTAAAAATTATCAAGGCAAAACGCTAAGAACTCTTATCGACTTAAAGCTAACCTAGTTTGAATTGAGGACATTTTACTAGAGCTACCTACCTAAATTACGTAGCCTTATCACTCATGACTGCGTTCATATAGTTTTCTTTTGGTCTAAGATCTCGTCTTACATTGACCTTCCCGCATTTTTAAAGTAATTCGAGGTAGTTTTTAAGACAATAATATTTAAATTAAACAAGTTCCACATATTATGTTTCCTAAGCAAATGCGGTCCAGAATCTTTTAAATTAATATCTAGTTTTATATCCTAGTTTTTATTTGAAATTAACATATTATTATTTAATTTATAAAGTTATCTAATATAAGAATATCTTAGATGTATCATATTATTAGTAGCTTGTTCTGTTAATATGTTTTTAAAAAACTTATTTGTATTTAAAGAAAAATAAATCTCAATCAACGGTACACGATGTATTTTAAAAAAGAAAAATTTAAGTTGCATATCTTTTTCCGTGTATGTACATATTGAATGTATATTGTGTCTCTATTATCAACTTTTAAGTTCTGAAAATGCCAATGCGGAATTCAGCGATAATAAGCGATTATATTCCAAGGGACATTCAAATAAACAATTCTAACATAGTTGTATTAAGTTTTTCTTGCACGTGTATTTAGGTACATAGTTATTTATAAATACCAGTTAAGAATATTGATTTTATGATTCATGACAGTTAAATAATCATATCTTTAATACAGAGGAATAGTTTTTCAGTTTTACACAATATTTAATGATTTTAATATGACTAGGCGACCCATGGAAATCTTGTTTAACTTCAGATTATTTCCTTTAAAAGATACTTCCTATTACCAATGCAGATGTAGGAAGGTCGATGTTAAGCGAGATCTTTTACTATTATGACTATGCATACAAATATTACAATATTATGAGAGTGTTTTGTTACAGGTGCAATATGACGAATGTAGTTTAAGCGCATGAAGGCTCAACTACCTACTAGTACTTGTAGGTAGATACCTATAAGTTGAGGTAACGTCTATAAATTACCAACAACTTCTAATTTCCTTAAAATATTCTAGTTAAGTTAGTATATTTGATTTACTTTATACAATGCATTAAATAATAATTCAACGATTTTATCGAAGATTTCTCTATTTAATGAATTTCGTGACAAAATAGGTCAATCAAATGACTAGAATGGTAATTTGAAAAATTAACATAATAACTTAATAATTTACTTCTTATTAAGATAAGTAAAACAAAAAAAACACACACAAACAAAACAAGAAATCTCAAAGGGTTGAAATAATGATAATTGTTAACTAAGAAATATTCACATTTCTTAATTATATATCAGTTTTATGGTTTTATGTAAGGTGGGTGCCACAAGAATGCAATATGTTTTCGATACATATAGTAGTTTAGTGCTTTGTTATGTTGTGATAATGCAATTTTTTACAGAAATATTCGTCTGGGAAGTGTGAGCGTATTTACTACCAAGCTCTGTGCACCTCGTGCCTTGCACTTCTATGAACTAAGCTTATGATAAAACATATATTTTAAATATTATGTTTTGCCTAATTGAAATAAAAATGATGGTAATAATTATACATAATGCAATGATTATTTTACCTAATGCAATATAGAAGCTTTTTAGTTACGACCTTCCTTGTTTATTTCTGTATTAGATTAGCAAACCAAACGCATATATAATGCAAAACGGCAGTGGCTCTTTACGTACGTACGTACGCACTTAACAAAAATTCTATTTCTTTACCCTAAAATGGTAAGTATACATACAATGATGTAGTGTGATAACCTACCACTTATATACAGACACAGGCTATATTAAGCCCTTTAGGAGAATTTTATATTAAACTGATTTAATGGATTTCTATTAGTAGTGATTGGAAATATTTTTTATTAAATATCGTATTGATCGGTTCGGCATAGAAGTTTTAATGCTTCTTATGCTTTCTCTGTAATAGTTTCTTATTAGGTACATTGTATCTAGGTACCTAGTATCTCTCTAGATAATTTACCCCGAAAGTAGTATTAATCTGTAACACGATTATCAAGGTAGTTTAAGAATAATTATAAGGATACGATATAATGTTTACACGTACATCAACCTCAGCCTATGAATGATAGATGACATCTTAATCTCATCATCATCTCTCTCGAAGGAAAAAGGGAACCCACATACTCGTACCTAAAACATATATACCTATAAACCTAATGGAATGCAATAATATACCATTTCGCCACAGTAACAGTAACATTTTATAACAGTTAACATAAGGCGTCACGTAGGTACTGCGTGTTTACACGTCTAGAGAAATACTTTACTTTTTTGCATCACAGCTTCCACCGAGCTTTGTGTAATATAGCTTCATGTCTCCATCTCGGGCGTCAATGACATTTAGTGTGCCCAGTTCACCAATCGGGCTTTGAGTGCTATTCAAATGTCAACTACCCAAATCCTCAGCACACTAATGAGTGGATACAGGTTCTTTTAGCTTAGCATAGGAAAACTACACAAGATAAGGGTCGCAAGATTCTAGATTAACATACATACTTTTCTGAAAATTTTACTGTCCGAAATTCCAAAATCATTAATATATTTTTGTAGAACCTTTTTATCAATTCAGATAATTAATCGAGTACTTTTTCACATTTCTGTTTACGTCATGCTAAAAGGATGAAGGCCGCCATTACCTTGCCTCTAGTTGCGTTCTACGCCTCTGCAGGAAACAAAATATATGAATTGTCAATACTATGTAATTAATATAATATCAAGCTACCTTGCATAAAAACAAAACCTGAGATGTAATTTCCAAAGTCTATACTGCATTTATGCACTATAGTCGGAAAAATGTAATAGGCCCGTTTTGACATTTGTGCAAGACCATAGAATGTAACTTGGAACGAAACTGAAAGAAACAAAAAAATAAAAATCAATTACATACAGTGTTTTAAAAAATACGTAAATTTTTTTGGGACGTTAAATAATATGAAAGAATATATCGCGAGTATTCTTTTTGCGCTTACTTCATAGTAGCATGCAATTTATAATTGTTGCGAAACGTTCCGAAAACAGTTACGTTCTCAGTCTTTTTTTTTTTTATACTAGAGCTGTAACCATTTTTTTACTGAATATCGAAATTAAATATTGTGTAGTTATCTTTACTGCAAAGAATAAGCTTGGTTCTCAAAATGGGTTCTAAATAATGAGTCTGAGATGATGTATCTGACCAAGCGGCACATGACTTAAGCGTCCCCGCGCGCACTGCGCAGTTTTTCGTTCCTCATCTTGTAAAGTTGACTGTGCGCTCGTTTAAGTTTGATATAAATTGTTTACTATTACGTTAACTTTGGCTCTTCTATTTTGGACATTAAATTAAACATAGTGATTTGACTCGATTTTTGTGTTTGTTGTTATATAGTACTAACTCTGTTTCAACATGTTGAAAAGTGGACGTATAATCAACAGCCAGTCACGCGTATTGGTTGTGAAGTTAAAGGAATACTTTGAACGAACGAACACTTTACAATACATAATAATATCAATCAAGTACTGATACAAACTTGAATTGATTTATCGTGAGTATCGAGTACAGAGTCTTATGGTTCCATAACTAGTTACGTCGCGATGACAAATGTCAAAACGGGCCTATTACATTTTTACGACTATAAAGGTAGAGCAAAGCCGTGACTACATTCAAATATCAATGCAGGACTCATATTTTTCGATAGTAAAATATTCTCGCCTCGTTATATTGTTGGAAACAGGTGGCGAAGCGCGTGATAAGGCGAGTGGGCACTTCTTATAATTGGCGCTGTGTAAAATTCAAAAACAAATTTGCTCATGGGAAGCGTCCTCATCTTCCATTAACGCATTCGCTTAGTGGATATAAATGGCTAGTGGAAATTAATTTCAAAGTATAAAAACTAAAATGTAATAAAATAGTGGCAGCAACATAAAAATAGTTCACAAAGATGGTATACCTCATCACTTTCCAGCCCCTGCTGTAACAAGAAACGGTATTACAAATTCAGTACGCACCCACCTTGGGCTCTCTCCATACCGACTTTATAACAACACTAAACAAATCATATTATATTTTGAAAACATACCAAAAAAACGCCTAATACTTAATTATTGTTCATAATATGTATTAGGTATATCTTAAATAACAAAAATACACAAAATAAAATAATTTCGAAATAATAAACATCGGTTTAAAAATAATACAGAGCGACATTGTAATAATATGATGGAGGAAGAAAATAAACGTATATCTATAACCAGCCAATTTGTCAAATATGTGGGGCTTTGTGATCGGCATATCGTAGTAGAATAGTGTCATAATATTCATGTGACAGCTGCGTTAACTGCATTCCACTACTGTAAGTGATTTACTAATATTTTTATCCAGAGCTTCATTTGTCCGAAACTAACACTGGCCTCCGTT
The DNA here is from genome assembly GCF_905163445.1 of Pararge aegeria. Classification (NCBI taxonomy): domain Eukaryota; kingdom Metazoa; phylum Arthropoda; class Insecta; order Lepidoptera; family Nymphalidae; genus Pararge; species Pararge aegeria. The sequence continues at coordinate 10,266,229 of NC_053183.1, forward strand.
TATTTAAATACTATTCTGTTTTTCTTCCCCTTTAAGTAATCTTCGTGAAAATACAACTCGACCTACTTTTCTAACGACCCATTTTATCATTCTCGAATCGTGTTCCGCGATTTTAATCTTACATAAGAGGTAGGTATATATTTAATATCGTGCCTAACAATTTTAATTACTTTTCCGTTCTACCGATTGTGTTGACTGTTATGAAATTGGTATGGTTAGGGGTATAGTTTTGTTATTGTCTGATTTCGGACAATTGACCATCTGGTTACTATTACCCTCTAGTTTAGGCATTCATTTAGAAACTATTACTATTTTTAGTCGTGTGTTTATGTGATATGGTTTGGTGAATGCGTGCGAGGAAAAGGCGGCTCACTTCATCGGTGTCGGTGCCGAAGAGAAGAAGGTCGAAGGGGATGGCAGCAACGAGGTCGATGACGAACCATCCACGAAGGTAATGTAGTGCTATCTTCGCTGGATCCGATTCAACCTCATCCGCAGCATTCACGTATGTTGTCCGGAAATTTATTAGGATATCTATTATGAAGGTCACGTCAACTGCGAACAATGAAAAATACTTGAGCATATTGTCCTAATAATAAATAATGCCCCACGTTTGAACTACAATACACACTCAATATGGGCATGTATTTTTGTTTTATGTAATATAGAAATCTATATCTATAAAATAGTAATACCTATCTTTTTACAGTTATTGCTGTTTAGGATAGATAGAAAGCTTAAGAAAGATGATGGTTATAGATTAGTGAAATTTTTTGAAGTACTTGATAAAAGCTCAAATTTTGTCATATGATTCTTCTACGAAAGCATTGCTTACATTGTGTTAATACACCAAAGTTAGTAAGTTCATAGTATGACAAAGTTTTCTTAATGATATAACATACGCTTTTATTAAGTAACTCCACTAAATTCCCACTAGTTTTCAGCGATATATTACCTATCATATCAATAACAACAATAGGGTCCTGGCCGAACCCGCGCGAGCGTTTGTCGAAATCTGGTTCATTTAGTTGAAATGCGGCTACGTAAGGGGTGAATATTGCGGTGTAGATAACTAGTATGAGGATCAACCAATCCCAAGCGGCCTGAAACAAAAATCATAATATTTGTACTATATTAACACAATAAAGTATTACGCTCTTACTGGGAATCAAACCAAATCCCAAACCCTAGTTTTTTCTTGTCTATATATTTTTTGTGATTATGTCACTTCTTTAGGTACTAAATAAATATACATTAATCTTAATTATTAAATAAACATATCTTAATCGTGTCAGAAAGTTTGTTACAATTTCATAAACACTTGGATGGAAAATCCTAACTATACGCAGGTGCCCGCTTATTTGAAAACTTTATACCAGTTAATAAAAACACATAAAAAAACAACAAATAGAAATCGACAAACTCGAATTTTGTTTTTATTTATTTCCATTTAGTTAAGCTTTCACGCACATAGTTGTATTTATTATTGTGCTTTTATTGTATAGGTTTTCAGTTTTATTGCAATTGCAAACATTAAAACGCTTACTGTGTTACAAAACACCGGTGTCATTACCTATGACCAGTCATCGCGTAGTGTTTGTGAACAAGATATATAAAAGCTTGGATTCAATAAAATTTGGGCTATATTAGTGTCATTGCAGGGATGCCGATTAACTTCAACCAAGTTTTTAAATATGATTACGGAAATGCTGACAGACAGGTCGCAGTACATAGTAGCACAGCAAAGAGGAAACTGCGGCCTGTTTTTCGTTATAATTGCACTTAAAAGTTCAAAATGAAGTCACAATATTTTTGGTATATAAAGAATGTTAACTATTAGGGTAATAATCAACTGTGGATTCGAAGTTTCAGCCCTGTATTTCTAATTTGCCTGGAAATATTTATAATAGGTAGCGTGTAAGCGTAGGTTGCGCTTTTGCGTGCTGGTAACGAGCGAGGTCGATGCGACAAACATTTTTTATTCACCAGCGCAAACTATAAACTGAATTCCCTAAAGTACTGCTACAACCACAGCTTAGCGTGCATACAGTTTAGAAACAAGCGTAATTGGCCACTGCAATGTCTTGCTGGGAATGAACGTTGTTGCGACTCGGACGTTTATTTTGTAGGTTCAATATACAGTAAGAACTATTTCTTAAATGCAAAAATGCGTGTATCCGTCAAAAGGCTATAATCTAGGCCAGTTAAGTGGACTAGGTTTTATAAAAATATTTTAGAGCATTTTTCCAGTTTTGCACAAAAAATCGGCTTTTTTCCTTTCATTTAATATTTGCTCGATCGACCAAACTCGTCTAATTTTTCCCTTAAAAATGACAAAAATTATGTAAGATTGTAAGTAAATCTAATGAGTGGTTATACAAGTTCGCCGCTACAAACTTACCTTATAAGGAGAATGGTGAAGGATAGTGCAGGGGTGGGATGGTTGCGTCGTTCCCTTATGCCCGCCCGTCGCGCCCAGTGAAAGGACCTGCGGACAAAGGAGACCGTGCTACATAAATGTTCCAAACTTATTCCACCGCAATTACCAGAGGTTTAAAGTTGATTGAAGTTGCCATGCTATCTACCTCAATGGTTTTCTTTTCTTCATAATTTCCGAGTAGATACCTACTTAGGCATGGCGGTCCAGCATACTCGGTATCACATTCAGTTTGTCTCTTCTTCGCCACTTTGAATCGTCTTTTCAATGCAGTATAAAACAAATTGCATTTTTTATATTCTTTATTGAGCTACATTTTCTTCTTTTCACACCTTCACTATGTAAGTGAGTTATAACAAGCTATAATCTTCATGTTACAGAAAAAGAGTCAAAATAATAATTGTACTCGTAATTGAAACTAAAGATTTAATATTTATACGCCACGCTATTTTACAAACTTTTAAAATTATTTTTTCGAGCAAAATATATATACGTGAAACACAACCATAAGGTTATGATACATTGTCATACATTGATATAATGAAGTTGTTAAAGACAGAATACGCAATTATACAAACGCGTCATAATATTCTCACAATGCAGCTTTTGATTCGGAAGATATCTAAATTATAAATATCAGGAAACACGTAACTTCTCAGGAAACATTAGTAGTATAGACAACGATGGTTAATTTTATTCATCGTTTGGTTTTCTGAAAGATCATTTATAGATTAAACATTAACTAACTCAAATAAGAGCAAAGTTATCGTGTATTTGTAATTGTTACTATTTCCAAAAAAGAAAAGTTGCATAGTTGCGTGTTTACTGACGCACAACCTGGAGATACAAAAACTATGGCACATATGGAGGACTGATCTGGTCACACAAATTCGATTGTACTGAAAAAGCCCTGTTCAACGTTGTACTAAAGGAACCTAGCGATCGATTTCAGAAGTTTAAAAATACTTACGAGCCCTAAAACAAGATGATTGGCGCATAATGGAACAATACAAGTAGTGAGTAGCTTATGGAGTCATAGGCCTAGATCCTCTATGAGACGCTGAGACAGCGAAGAAAGTCCCGCAAACGTAGGAAGATGCACTTAGAATTTGGAAAAAAATTCAACATATATTTCGAATAACAACCGTAATTTTGAAAGGAGGCGTTTGTGTAACTAATGAAAAAAGAAAATACTAAGTATAAAAAAACAACACACAACTTCTAATGAAATATCCATCTACCCCTAAAAATATTCTACAACTAACTAATTAAATAAATATTTGCAGGCCAAAAGTCAGGATATACGATAACAGTTCATCACATAACTTAGAACGTTCATATTTGTTAGCACAGCCATGTTTTCATTAGCATTATGATTAAAATAGAGTCTTTTAAATATGAGAACTAGTACTCTCTTCGAAATCTCCAACCTATTTGTGAAGTATAAACTCCCGTGGTAAGCGCTTTAGAGTTAGAAATTTAAAATCAAAATCAATTTTATTTCCTTAATAAAGTTTTAGTACATAGGTGTTCGGATAAATGCTTTCCATAGCAAAAGAGAGAAGTTATATTGAAAGCTCTGGTGACGCTAACGCCATCGATCATCGGCCTAGAAATGCGCATAGCGCTCTCGATTAATAATACCATTTATATTGGCCTACATAAAAGATGTGGGCTTATAATTTTTTTTTCAGGATATGCTGTAGTGACAAAGTTAGAAATTAAACAGTATTGAGGCTTGTTGGAAAAAAACGGATGGTTCTTTTTTACTGTAAACAAAAGAAAGATAGAGTAGGTATCTGCGTCTTCATGGTTCAAAGTACCTACTACTTCTTTAATTTATTATCCATGGCAAGATACGAATCAAAAGAGAATTAAAGGTTCTGGCTGATAAATCTTAATCAATGGTTTAATAAAAGCATCCGGTCAGTATCAGATCTCCTTGAAAAGTCAAGACCAAAGTTCAGGTTGTCAGAATGATGGCCGAACTTCTTTAGAGGAAGATTGGCCTATAACGAGGCTAAATATGTAGACCTAACAAATTCGAAGTAATATGTTGTGGTTTTGTTTAATAAAAAATGAGGACCTTTATAGTAAAAAGATGCAGAAGAAAAGTTTATACCTTAATAAATTCCCATTCTAAGTAATTCCCATTTAACATAGCAGAAGTCATTGGAAGATTATGAATGTTTAAATACTCTTATATTATAAGGGACTAAGAGTATCTGGTCGGTTTATAAAAACATTTTTTGCGTTGGATATACACTTTTTTAACCTGATTATTGAAGAATATTTATATTGATATATTTTTTACGCTGGCGCTGTGTCTGACTACCAATTAATAGATAAATATATCTAATAATTAGTCAGATGCTGAAACGAAAAATTGGTGAACCTAAAAATATTCGAATACAGCTGATAAAAATCTTATTTTATCAATAAAAATTTTAGTCAAGACGATATTAAATTGAATAAAAATGATACTGTAACAGACTTACCAGTAGATCATTACCCTCCTTAGCATTTTGCGTAGTCGGGATAGTTAAATTGATGGCATAAAATTGTTGCTTTTTTATGACCATTATTACAAGTCTCGCGAGTAATTTTTCTTTAATTTATTATCTATATTAATTGCTGACACAAAAAAGTTGATTCACACTATACTGCCGAAATGTCAGAGGTCTGTATTTTTTAATGATTCTCAAGAAAAATTGAGTTAAAGTGGAAGTGGGAAGGCCATGCGAATTGGCAAAAAATTTGTACTTGAATCTGGCAATACTTCAGTTCGCATGTCACATTGTTCTTATTGACTTGGACTGTTCCGAGTACCTAACCGGCAATATAATATAAATCTTCCAAAAATGCATTGCGGTAAATGAATGATATTGGAGTGAACTTTGAAATGAAAATTGCTTACGTGAGGCTAGAATAAAAATGTACCCAAATGACAATTGAATTTTCGACTGCAATAATTTAAAACAATGAAATGAAGTAATTTGAAATTAATATCCTTTATTTTTTCTAATTACTATTTTACTATAGCAACTGTAGACAGTTATTACAGTCAGTTATTACAGTCAGTGTAGACAGTTATTATTTATTGAAAAAATAAGCAACTGAATCGGAAAAAAATTGTCAACTGGGTTCCGAAGATATAATTGTATACATAGCGCGTACAGCTAGCACGGTACAACAGACAACAGTTTAAAACCATATTTTAATGAACACATTGTACACTGTACGGTCAGCATAAGCTTACGAGTCTTTCCTATAAATAACATTTAAAAGCTATGAGAACGCATAAAGAATACAGGCGCTAAAGCACAGCTCGGACGTTACTTTAGTTTAGCGGGAAACTTACCTCGGTGTTTTATAATTGACTCCCTATATAATATATTACATTAACAATTTAATAAAAAAAAACTTTAAAATCATTTATATATATTAACAGTCCCTTTTTTTAATTTTACAATAAAAACATCGTTTAATTTCTTTGTTCAGTTAATACAATTTGTGTTACTCAAATTGGATGTGTGGAAATAAAAAAATATAGTGTTGGTACTTAGGCTTACATTTCTCCCTCAATTCTACTCAAATATATGTATATAGTAATAATAATATAATCGATCACATATTTGCGGCAACATAAAGTAAGTACATCGACACAATAACTTAGGCTGAAGCTCTGTGAGTACACAAATGGACGTTATTGTTTTCAAAAGAATTACTTATGATCGGATGGTTGATCAGTACATTAATTCCAATCGTTTAATCAGCCACGTGAATTACCTCCTTGCCGATGGCGGGCAACCCGTTGAGGCCATTACAGGGTGGTTCGAGTCGTACGACGCTTTTTCGGGAGCCACGGAAACTGGTGTCGCGTACACGCACCGAGGAACGCCATGTGGATGGCGGCGGGTCATCACGGGAGGCGCGCGTGGAGGCAGCACGCCGAGAGCTGGTTATCGCCGCACCTACGCCTGGTGGCGTCACGATCAGCGGCACGTCAGGTGGGCCGCGCTCCTCCATGCCGCTGCCGTGCCAACGTTCTCACCGGAACCCACCGTGCTCCGATGCCTCCAGGTGCTCACATTCCAGCACGGCTCTTTCAAAGGCCGACGCCGTCTCCAGCAGAGCGATTGCCGTATTTTGCATAGATGCGCGCTTATCTCCACTCTCTCCTCTGATATCGATACGTACGGTTACGTCAGGTAACTTAACTTTAAATTAATACACAAAAAATTTCATAAACGAAATATTATCGATATTATGTTTACTATGGTATGGTTTTAGAAATTAATGTTATTTGCAAGTAGGTGTTCAAATAGAAAAGTGGTGAGTATAGATGGCTCTCGTAAAGTGGGCGCTGAACATTAAACTGCGCACGTGCAGTAGACAATTTGTAAAATTGCATACGAGTGAGTGCGATTATATTTCGTAGTTATAGAATATTTATTTATTGTCAAAGAGAGAACTCTATTTTGCACAGAATGATAAAATAATAAATAAACTGTTGTCTTAGCTTTCGATCTGGCTAATCTCAAAAATAACTGATCTTAGAAACCTTTTAGGGTTATACATATAACTGCCATACCCCCAAACAGGTTAGCACGTTACCATCTTAGACTGCATCATCTAGCAGGTGAGAATGCAGTCAAGGGCTAACTTGTATTGATATAAAAAAAACATTTAGGAAGTGGTTATTATGTATTGAGAAAGGCACGGGTTTATATATTTAGCATAAGTTATATTTTAAAAGATTATCAAATCAATAATTTATTATGTTAATGTTTATAATATATGGTCTACCTTGTCACAGTTATCAGCGTTCAAATTACAAGATGCAATTTATACGTAATGTAATACCGTTAAATTTAAATTGGTCATATTACTTTCTTAAATGTTTAACTACATTATTTCACCCCTCTAATCACACCATGAAAATGTCAATGGAATGATGATGATTATGATAAATGATTTTTGTTTGGAGCATCCATTACACGCAACCCATTAGCAAACCCAGTATTAGGCGTCGCTGGGTCGAGTGGTGAGTTGACGTCTTTGAGAACGCTGTTTCTAATATTATTACCACAGGTTTACGTTACAAACCTTGGCTTACGCAACTTAAAACGTATGTTTGGATTAATTTTTGGTATTCAGTTTCGGTAAAAATTCCGTAGGTTTCCACTAAAATTATCGTTAGGTGATTAAAAGTGGACGCTTTAATGAAAAACATGATCGTAATTCTTACAGTTTAAGTATTTCCTGAATTAATTAATCTTTTCGATATCGCTTTGTAAATGCATCGTAATATAGGTATAAAAGATAATTTTGCTATTGTTATTTATTAGAGTTTACTTATTATGATACAATCATAGTAAATAAAGTTTTGTTTTTCTTTATACTACAATAAATTATGAGAAGAGTATACAGAAGAAGGGTAGTAGTATGGGGACGCTCTAACCTGTAATTCTTACAAGTCATCCATAATAGCTTTCAGGTTATTATACTCAGTTTTCAGTTCCTACTTGGCGTGATGTTGATTTGAGCGTTTGATTCACACTGTATCTTTGCAAGCAGAGTAAATGTTATTTATGTATTCGATATTTTTATTTTAGGCGGAACTGTCAGAATATGAACACGGTTGCTACCCCAGACTTCAGATTAGTTTAAATTATCAGATATCATTTTTTAGTTTGTTAAATCAATGTTGAAGATTTCTGATAAATAAATAAATTTTGCAACTGCAAATTTTTCCTGACAAAAATTTGTCAGTGGTGATCAAATAATAATTCTTCTTGTCCTTATGCCCCATTAAGTCCGGTCAGCACAACACGTCTTTTTCAAAGTTAAATATTGACTTGTTGTTTTGTTTTATTTTTCAGAAGCACGCCTGGAGTCAACCTTATTATGGAATTAAATTAAAAAAAAAAACGTTATTAGTTATTTTTGGTTAATTTTTAGGAGGTAGTTTTGGTACCTTAAAAAAAATCTTGCCATAAAAATTCTTTATATTTTTTTACTTTATCTATCAATAGGTAAGTTATTTAGTTTTCTATACGTCGGCGATGTAAATAGCGACTGAGATAAAATGTATTGAAATTAGTAGTAATATAAATGGTTATTTAAATGTGCTATTGGTAATTCATTATAAACTGTATCCTATCTTTTATACAATCCTAAAAAGCGGCAGGTTACGTCACCATACGTATATAAGTGGAACATTGTAATGTGCCTTTCTATCAGCACACTACATTGTTTGGGAAATATCTCTTACCACGGAAAATATAACACAGAAAAGATAAAAGTTGTTGGCCAGAAAGGCCCAGCAGATTTCTGAAAACTTGGTCAGTGTAAGTCAGAGATGCTACGTTTTTACTTCTACACCGCTGTTCGTTTCGCCAAAAACAGAACTCTGTGGAAAGACTCCTTCAACTTAAGCAAGATTATTTACCGTGTTTGCTATTCCGGTCTAAAGTCATGAGGAACAGATTTTGTTTTTGACCGTAGACATATACGGCTTGACGAAAAAATTTAAATGTTCTTATACCAATTTGGTACAAGGATCTATCTCAAAAGCTGTAACATAAAATTTACGATATAATATATGCTTGAAAAGTTAAAACTGTATCAGTTAATGATTGACTAGAACTGACAAAAATGCGCTTACAAGGTAAATAGTATTTTCTATGCAACTGGAGATAACCAAGTTCCGGGCGATCCCGCGACATGGTGGCATTTCGTCAGTCTGTCAGAAAAAACTTAACGTCACTAAAAAGTTTTTGGGTGTGCCAAAAATATCGCATAGACTCTACTCTTTTGTCGTTTATTAACATTTCCAAAGCAATCGGGGATGCATTCTAATTCGCGACATTAACTCAAACAAAAAGTTTTCGCCAACGTTTTAAACAAAAAGGAAACTCGTTTCAAATAGTGGGCTGTGCTCTAGAATAATGCATCGTGTTTGATATTATGTAGAAGCGAGGGCTGAAAGAGGTAAACGAGGGCGCGGCTTATTCAACAGTGTGTCGGCGGGTGGTCGGCCTATTTAGCACCTCTACGCCTGTTCCCTAACGCGACACACGAGTTTCATCCCCTAAACATGTTTTTCAACTGGCGTGTATTTAGAGCGAAGACGTCATTAAAACTTCATTCCACATCCACATTAATATTATGAAAGCGAAAGTGTGTATATGAATGTTCGTTATATTTTTATAGCTGAACCAATGTTGGCGGAATTTTTGATAGCAATTACTTTGCAGACTATGGTCTATAGAGACTATTTTTATAATATTTTTTGTGACAGTAAATTATTTGTTTTAAAGTAGTGAGAGAGACAAGACGTTTTCTACGATAATAATTTTCAATTGCCTAATTATTAAAGTATATTTAATGCTACACAGATATATAATTTATAAACTTTGTATATTGAAAATAGGTTTTGCTCGATTTTCAGATATCACGGGTGTTGATTATTCGGTTACGAAAGTTCGACGACAACCTTTGTAGGGATAGGTTATTAGATACTAAATTTAATATTTTGTTCGTTCAGTCAGCACGGTGATTTGAAACAAGCTGATATATTCCGCTTTTGGGCTATGTACCTATATTTTAATTTAATAATATTTTTATAACTTTGTGACTTTGTGACTTTGTCTTTAGATGTTATCTTTCACCATTTAAGCCCATTGCAGGCCACGGATTTTCTCTTAGAATGCGACGAGACTTCACACGCTTTTTCTATTTTGTAAAAAAAGTTATGTAACAGTTTAAGTCAGTAAATCGATGAATATTTTATCTGAGCTCCTTTAAATATATGCTAAGTTATAGTGGACATACAAAATCAAGATGAAATTAACATATAAAAATATTAACCTTGTGATAATAAATAAATAATTATACATATATAGGTATTTCATTAATATTTAATTTGTATACATATGGGTATTGTGATAAAATAGGTCATATTATGTTTATTGGTCCCCTAAATGGTAGCCTTTAAAATTTGTAGTGTCCTGTTTTGGTTTGTATGATTTTTTATATAGGTTAAAGTAGTTATATAGGTAAAGATTTGGTATAGGTAATATTTCTAAAGGCCACTGCTTTTTATAATGTATGGAGTGCACGCAACTGTATAACAAGTTGGTGGGTATTGATTTATTCGTTGGTAACATTTTTAGTTTCCACATCGGTATATAGGTAGCTACATTTTTCTTTGTTTCAAATTATGTTTTACAAACTGAACAGTAAAATGTCTATTATGTAAATTTGGAAAATTGAATTGTTGGTAAAATACGAGTGACAAGCAGAGAATACCTAACTACTAAGTTACGTAATAATGTAGCGCCTTATAATTTACATAATAAATATTCATACATTCTCATTTCTTGGCGTTAGTAGATATTTTGAATATTCCATTATGTTCAGTCTATACATAATATAACGTCACGAGGTTATATGAAATATTTAATTTAAAATTTCTACAAACATTTTTACGTAGGTACTTATTAAAAACTAAAATGATTAAATGTATGAGTGTTTCCATGACTTTAAAATGAACAGGTATTTTTTCATTCATTTAAACTATTCCTACATAATGCTCGTGCCTCGTACCTACAGCTAAAATATTATAATCTCTACATGCTTAAACTATGTACTCTATATACCTACTGTAGATAAACTACTGAACTACTGATTAAAATAAAGTTGTGTTGTGCGAAATGGTGTTCTTTGTAATACGTATGAGGCTTTAGTAATATATCTAAATTCCTGTCGACTTAAATTAGACTTCGGAAAATGGGAGTGGCCACTTTATATACATGAGTTACATTTTAACAGATAAAATATTGTGTATGTACTTTTGTAATTCCCTACATTCGCGTGCATTTATATAAAAATTGCCTACAATGTGTGAAAGAAAATGATACAGTATTTTTTTCTAACTGTATAAATTTTTTGCCATTTTATTGTTGCAGTATTTATGGACCGCTGTGTGAGTCAATAAAATAGCATTATGTTTGAAGCAAAGCACTTTCGAAATCTTCAAATTTTCAAATAAAAGCCTCGCTACTCCAAAAGTCCTAAAGTGTAAGTATATTTAATTAAGATGATGCACGCAAAACTGATCTTTCAAAAGGATTTAAAACGAAGCTCCTAATATAAGTTCTATTGTGTTCTACCATAATTACTGCAATAAAAGGCTCCAAGAAGCTTACGGTACTTCAAAATCTTCTCTTTCGATTGTATACAAAATATCATGAATGAAATTGATATTCATTCAGAGAGAAAGCATAGGATACGATAATTCTAAAATGATTACATATCAATGTAAAGAGTAAACTACCTTTCTTTACTAAAAATAATAAGAGGTATATAATGTAGACAAAGGAAACCATACCATGGTAGTCATAACTCCAAGCATGGATCGCGTTTTATCACAATAATAGCAAAAAAATATAAAAGTAAATAAAAAAAAAATTGCCAAAGCTCGCAACTAAATTAACGACAAAAAAACACCTCTTAAGAACCGACGCACTGTCCACAGTATGAACTAAGCACAGGACGGCACCACTCAATACTTAATTTACGATGTGCAAAAGCTTTTTCTCGACCACTTTGACTATGTAACAATGAAGCTCTGGAGCTGAATCGTAGCGCAACAAAAGCTGCAAAATTTAACCGCAAAACGATAATAACAGTTTTAACTTTTTAATGCAGCCGATCGATTAAGCAAGCACTCGACTCTTTTAATATACTATTTTACATTTTATGCGGAAACCTAAGCTGAATTTCGGTATTTATGTCGTTTTTAACGCGTGAAACAGCATAAATCGCGGCGTAGTCCAGTAGAGGCGAGGCCCCCGGAACGGATATTTAGATAACAATTCGATGGCAGTGTGAGAGGCGGCGGAGTCCGCAGCGTGGTCACCGGACTCAAACTCGTCGGGGGTGTGCGGCGCACGCAAGAGGTCGCCGCCGCTGAGGTTGCGCGCGTCTCTTTTACGCGGCGGCGCGCCGGCACCCAGACCTCCGCGCCGTGCGCCGAACGCCGGCGGAGCCGCCCGAGCGCGGTGCGGCGTGACCTCGCACAACTTCACTGCCTTTAGTACACCCTTTGCTAACCCCCTATTCAGTAACTTTTCCGATAAGTCGCCAACTGGTAGTCTCTACACCGAGATTTCTATCCTCAAACAAAATTATCAAAGTTTACTTTTAACAACCGATCAATTAAGTACCTAATCACTGACCTAACGTCAGTGCACCTAGTCGAATATTTATTTAGTAATTTTTAAATTAATTTTCTTTTTTTTTCACTAATGATTGGTAGACATTGGATAGATGAACTGGGCCTCTTTTGGCAAAACAAAAAGTCACTTTGTAACGTAGCTTGATAGCGGTGGTTTTTTACTCATCGCAAATTTTATTATGTATTGAGATGACAAGTAACCAGTACAGGTTTAGTAATTTTCCTGAAAGTTACCAAATAGAAGGGCAGCAAACGAAGGGCTGCGGTACCCAACGAACATAACAGCTGGATCTCACTGTCGCTATGCTGCTTGTCAAATACGTGATATGTGATGAAAGCTAAAATACAAGGGGACATTAATTAATTATCAAAAGACAACAAAAAATTTAAATTCATTTATTTCGAGTACCTACTTTATATGCACAATTGAAACGTTGTGTATGCCTGTTTGTAGAACCTCCACCGGTTTGGAAAGTAGATTCTACCGAGAGGAGCCGGCAAGAAACTTAGTTGCCCTTTTTCAACATTAACATTATCAATAATTTTTCTATACAAAATAATTTTAAATGCACAATTGAGATATAGCCACCACCAGTTTGGAAAGAACATTCTACCAAGAAGAGCTGGCAAGAAACTTAGTTGCTCTTTTCCAACATTATCGTTATCAATAATTTTTCTATACAAATGAATTTAATATGCACAATTGAAACGTTGAGTATGCTTGTTTGTAGAGCCACCACTGGTTTGGAAAATAGATTCTACCGAGAGGAGCAAGAAACTCAGTTGTTGCTCATTTCCAACATTATCATTATCAATCATTTTTCAATACAAAATAATTTTGTTTTCATTGCAAAACGGCTCAAAATGGGGGCGTTAAAATTTTTAGCTGGGGTTACTAGGTCAAGTGAGGTAGGCATGTTGAAAGAACTTCTTATCCCCGTGTTGAAACAGGTTTTTTTTCGAAACCACATAGTTCTTGAGTAACATGAAAAATGTCTAAAAACACTAATCCTCCAGAACTTTGACGTTCGCAGAGCTAGATATGTTGTGAGAAGTAATAGCTAAATATAACAGGAAAAATAAAACATATTCTTTATATATATCACTGGTTTAAGAAGTCAGCAATAATCTTCTATCAGAAGAATACATATTACTTCTTGAAATCTATGTCTACCTATCATTTATCTATTTACCTCTATACTGGTAAGGTAACTTTGTGGGGACGTGAAACATAACGTTAATCGGATGTCGTTAACGTTAAATTCCATCCTGTAGACGAACGTTTGTATGTCCACCGGACATTTTCAAACCCACATTATCAAATTGTCCGGGGCAGCCATCCAAAAAAGGTTTTATCCTCTTCTCAAGCTCTTTAAGTTTATGTATTGTTGGATTTTCGTAACTCATTCAACTATACCGACAACCCTTGTTCTTGATATTGTGTGGCATATTTGGACGAAAATATGCCACGAAGCTTTCCGTCGCCGAAGCAGTCCGACGACTCGGTGGCCTTTTTGACAATTTCTGCTGAGGTCACTGCATTCGAGCATTGCCTTGAGGTATTCTAGAGTATAGGTTGTGACGATCACATCGTTGGCAAACAGTAGTTAACTGACTCGTTGTTGATGTTGATGCCTTACCGGTTCTGATTCCGGTTCCTCAAGATGCTGGATGGCAATAGCTTCGGCCCAATTACATCTCCCTGTCGCACTCCTCGCTGCAATTGGATTGGCGTGGTAATGTGTTCCTGTAGACAAAGTTAGTGGTGTTTTTGTATAAACACTGTAATATTTGTATAAACTTGTAGTCGATTCAATGTTCAGTCTCTGTAGTGGCCGTAAAACTGCATAAATTGCCAACAACTCAAAGGGTGTCTCGTTGTCCTCAAACGTAGAGCGGTGGGTTATACCTTTCGGTATTGTATAAAATCAGCCTCAGTGTAGGGACGCGGTCCTTGGTGCTAAGTTCGGCTCCTTTCGGAACCTTTCGTAAACTTTCGGAACCTTTCGGAATTCGGCTCGTTTGGAATGCTGAAAGTTATCGTTGTTGACATGATTCAGGAGCTAGATAGGTCAAAAATATTCCGTAGGACAAAGAACTGCACTGTTTGTAATGGACGTATGTTTTAATCTGTAACGTGTTCAATACAAAAAGTGACAATACATACTCTTCGAAGTTTGCTTCATCAGTTGACTCAGATTCAGACGTTCGTCGTCCTTTAGCGCTGGCCGTCCTGGTGTTGCCCTGGGACACTGGCCGCTGTAATTGGTTTTTGTTAAGACGTAACTCGTTCGTAAGTCGGATACGGTTTTTAGTCATCCTGGTGTTGGATAGGTTACTGGCTGATGTGACTATACCGTTTATCATTTAAGCGCTACTCGTTCGCTATTTTGACATAGACGTCCCGATGTTGGTGTTGTCGCTAACCACTGTTATGTAAACATTGGTTGATTAACTCATCACACATCCGCAACTCGGATATTGCTGAAGGTACTTCAACGTTCAACACAGGGTGCAGAAAGTTGAAGAAAAGAAATTAACTCGGTTGTAGTTCCATCAGTAAAGCTTTCAGATAACCTAATTTTCGGAAACTTAATCCGTTTGTTATCGCTAATCTCAAAACTAGGGATTTTCATGCTTTTTCTCTGATAGTGGGATGTAGCGAGAAGTTGGAGGTATACTTATTGCTTAAAAAGGTTCCGGTCTTTAAGATGCAAGTTTTAATTAGCTGAACTATAATTATATAATGATATAAACTGTTGCTTAAATCAGCGAAAATCCAACTACATTATAGGTTTACTAGTGAAATTTTCCTAAATCGTTTGCGAATAATGTCCTTAAAGTTCTATACATAAACTATTTTGAAGCATCAGGTTATTTCATTGGTGGTATATTTACTGCTGTATTTTCTTAAATAGCTGCGAAAACTCGGGGGAGTGATTATGTTTTATAATATCTAATGATAGTGACTTAGAATCACTATCTCTTAATTTGCGATAAGTAAGCATGACGAGGACGTTTATTTTATTTTTTTTACACTTGAAATCTTTTATCACTATGACATCCGTTAAAATTCTAAGCGAATCCTCACCTGAAAGTGCAATGAAGGCAGTCTAGATGGTTGATGGACAGACGACATACGACTAGTCACATTTTGACTACGAATAATTATAAGCGGTTGCAATACTGTAGTGTGCATTACCTGACATTCCAATTCAGCAGACTCAGATCATGAAGTGGACATCCATCGACTGAAATATATTTTTGATGACACATTTCCAAAGTTCGTGGGTTTTGATAGTCTTAAGGGTTATTGCGAAGGTTAGTGCAGCAACGTCAAAGTGATTAAATTTAATAACGTAACTCGATAGAATAAAAATGAAGAATTTATTTATCGAGACATATATATATATATATATATACTCGACATCTGTCCGTTAGGCAGATTCTATCGAAAAGAAGACGGTAAGAAAGTCAGTAGTTGCTCTATTCGAAAACCAACTTTCGTTTTTATTTATCTTTTTTTTTCATTATCTTTGATAGTGTTACGTCTTTAAACGCTCGAGTTGAAACTCTCGAAACCTAAATCGTTGGAAGGTTACCGCAATCTTAAAAAATATGCATTGTCATATGTCAAAATCTCCTGAGGACGCTCCGGTTTTGGAGCGAAACGTGCGTAGAAAGTTCATTGCCGAAGGTCTGTTTGGTGTGGAGTATAAGAATTGAAGAAATTATAAATTACACCATACAGATTCTCCTGCTTTCGGACTATAGCAAATGAAGCTTAATTTTCATAATATACCACGATTTTTGGTTCTTTAATGCACTCTACACAATGCAAAGAAAAGCCTAATCGACTAATGTCATACTCTACGTTTCTAATAGGACTGCTATATTTCAATTCATTTCAATAGCTTATTATTAAAAACTACTAACATTAAGACACAATGAATGAATGCCTTGCTGCATCCAGACCTCTTTTGTTTAGTGTGACTTCAGCTGTGTGATGTCTATCAATTTGCACTTGGCCAGAGTCGTGGACTTTACCCTTCTCATTTTCACAGACGCCCGTGCTCTTTAGTGGATCGGTAATGGGTTGATAATCCCTAATGATGATGATGGTCTGGCCATCAGAAAAATATTATAAAGACTTAAAGTTTGAGAGTTTGTCGGGGTAATCACTGGATCTACTAAACCGATTTTGGTTTTTTTTTGTACAAATATAAAGCCACATTATTTGTGATTGCTATTAACGAAAACTCAAAGTAACTTTTCCTAGTAGTCGGATTTGCAAGTGAAAAATGGTCGAAAGAAAACGTTTTTTGCGAACGATGCCTAAATGATAAAAGATATATGATTGAGTTCTATGAAAAAGTTGTAGAGCTTGATAATGTCTACAGAAAAGTCAAGGACAGCATGTGTATAACAAAAATTATGAATTCTTACCAAAGTAAGTAAACTTATTGACTTAACCAGCTTGATGCCTTGGATTCGGTGGATCGCTGCGCTAGAAGGCTCATTGGTGACTTAGCCAATAAAAAACTTCAGAGTTTGGAACATCATCCCAAGGTTGCCTGCCTTTCAGTATTCTATAGAATATATTTCGCAGAGTGTGCTCAAGAACTGTTTGATCCAGTTCCCCCTTCGCCTTTTTACCATCGAAGGCACCGTAAGGATCTGCACCCCTACGTAGCCAATGTACCGCCGACGCATACTAAGCTTCGCATCTTCGTTTCTGATCCGCACCGCTAGGATTTGGTATGCCCTTCTAGCTTCCATTTTCCCCAGTTTCTACAATATGAGTACCTTCGAATCAAGAGTGAAAAGGCTCTTCTAGGCAAGCGCGTTCCACCTTAGGCTGCATCATCGCTTACCATCAGGTGTGATTGCAGTCAAGCGCTTGTCTATAAACATAAAAAAAAGTATTCAAAACAAAAGACTTTTCCATTTTACTGTATCTAATTTGGACGAATGGTTAGAGATAATACGAGATAGGTATGGAAACGCGACCATGGTGTTATCCGAATGAAATTAATTCTATTAAACGGTTTTTTTATACGTTAAACATGCCAATCTATTTACAAATAATCTATGTTGGCTTATTTCGGTTTTAATCTCCTGTCAAACTGTATAATCATTTGTTACCAAATAATAACATTACATCTCATATAGTATACAGATAATTTTTTAACAATAAAAATAAACATTATTTATTAAATAATATTCTCATCATAATCTTTTCATTCTCTCATTTGAAACATGGTAATATAGTCAAATTGGCTTGGAAACACATACATACATAAATGCAGTCAAAATATAACTCATATCATATAAATCATAGCACTCAGTGCTAAACGAACCACATTCATAATTTCATCACGATTAAATACGCTTGAATCTTCGAGACTTACAGGATTTTAAAAACATAGCCTTTGCAATGCATCGAGTGGAGTATAGGTGGGTGATATTGTCAGCACAGTTAATATTTACATTAAGTTAAATGAGTACTTACAAAGAAGGAGTAGGTTCTCAATTCTGTTTTTTATAAGCCAATTTGAATTTTTTTTTTTTTGAGACGATTTGGCAAGATCTATTGAAGGGATCCTAGAGAAATTGAGGGAACTCTTCAAATATTATAGGGACATCTATAGCAATTTCAGTATTTTTTAAAGAAACTTGAGCATTTGCTGCATAAACCACCATTTGGTCAAGTAAAACTGATAATGAAAATCACCACTGTGGCCAACGGAACTACACAATAATAAGTATTTCACTGGTTGCGTTACGCTTACTGATATAGTAGGTAATTAATTTATGCTCGTCACAGTAAAGGAGCTTATGGTGAAGTGCCGGGAGAACTCCTCAAGCATCAACGCCCTAGCTTCGGGAAAAGCAATATTTTGTAGAAAGTTACGAGTAGTTGTATAATAACTTAGGTATGATTGCATACATACCCACTAAAATGCGTGTTTTTTTTTTTACAAAAATGAACCGACTTTATTTTTCAACTAAAAAAGTTACTGTGTTAAAATATTTATTTCTTGCTTTTTAGTTGCATAACAAAGTCGGTTCTAATTGTCAAAAAATTGTCGTTTTGTTACAAGTCAACACCGTGAGTGTTACATAATCTATTCTATAGGTAGGTTGGTTGTCTAATCACGGCGGGGTGTGCGATGTCCGTGACCTATCGCGTGATAGTTGCAGGTGGCTCGGCAACCCTTGGCGGACGTCTATCAACCGACTCCATCAATGCCTACCTACTGACCCTGCTATGCGTATCGAGGTTTGATGGATAGTTCAAAACTCATTAATGTTAACGCCCAAAAAAACAGAACCCTTAAACGACCTCTCAGATGTCTGTGTCTCTAATCAGTTCGTTTATGTGGCACCTCCCTTGTTATCAGAGATCGCTTTAAGTAATAAGTTCATAAGTTCAAACTTATGTCGGATAGTAGAAAAGTAATTCATGGTCCCTTTTTCTAAGAACATTTCAAGGTTGTAGTTAAACGCAATGAAAAGATAAAGGCCTTTATAGTCGGAAAAATGTAATAGGCCCGTTTTGACATTTGTGCAAGACCATAGAATGTAACTTGTAACGAAACTGAAAGAAACAAAAAAATAAAAATCAATTACATACAGTGTTTTAAAAAATACGTAAATTTTTTTGGGACGTTAAATAATATGAAAGAATATATCGCGAGTATTCTTTTTGCGCTTACTTCATAGTAGCATGCAATTTATAATTGTTGCGAAACGTTCCGAAAACAGTTACGTTCTCAGTCTTTTTTTTTTATACTAGAGCTGTAACCATTTTTTTACTGAATATCGAAATTAAATATTGTGTAGTTATCTTTACTGCAAAGAATAAGCTTGGTTCTCAAAATGGGTTCTAAATAATGAGTCTGAGATGATGTATCTGACTAAGCGGCACATGATTGAAGCGTCCCCGCGCGCACTGCGCAGTTTTTCGTTCCTCATCTTGTAGAGTTGACTGTGCGCTCGTTTAAGTTTGATATATATTGTTTACTATTACGTTAACTATGGCTCTTTTATTTTGGACATTAATTTTAACAGTGATTTGACTCGATTTTTGTGTTTGTTGTTATATAGTACTAACTCTGTTTCAACATGTTGAAAAGTGGACGTATAATCAACAGCCAGTCACGCGTATTGGTTGTGAAGTTAAAGGAATTCTTTGAACGAACGAACACTTTACAATACATAATAATATCAATCAAGTACTGATACAAACTTAAATTGATTTATCATGAGTATCGAGTACAGAGTCTTATGGTTCCATAACTAGTTACGTCGCGATGACAAATGTCAAAACGGGCCATTTTTACGACTATAATAATATTTTTTGTCCTAAAATTAACTGGCTGATTACCAAAATCTCCAGGCTACTTCCCAATGAGCTACATCTTGGAGTTTACTATAAATTTAGTGAAATTAAACTCATGATCGTAGCCTGGTGGGACAATAAAACCTTTAATTAATTTTTGTTCATAAGCGAACACAAATTTGGGGTAGGTATGTAATAAACTATGTGTTTGATTTATTATGATCTGATATAGGTTGTCAAAAGTACAGCATACTTATTAGTCGCAGGATGCTGTTCAGCACGTGGTCTTAAGGTCAAGGATCTAAACTCGGGTTTATATTAAATGCATACCACTGTAAATGTTTCCACGTTATTAGCCTAAATAACAGGGAATGCTAGATTTCTACGGCTAAGTATCTACAGTAGCAACACTTTCGCTTTTGTAAAGTGCATTTCGCTCTGAAAAGTCAAGTGCTGGCCTACCTGCACTCGCAACGCGAAAATTACATGAAACCTAGCGGAATATTGCACGCCTTAGGGTCCCCACCAACGTCTATAATCGGTGACCGACTTATATGCCTCTATACGTGTCAGCTTTGGTTTAACTACAACAACAATGCACGTAGCAGTATCAGAGTGCATACCGAATTCTGATGAAACTGCCTAAATTCTGCAGTGCGTCGAACATATTTGCCGATGCCAGAATACCAGACTATTTCTCGCTTATTAGATCTCGAGTTGCAGCCTTCTGGTTCCGTATACGCAATTTCAAGAACGGAATCCTTGGAGTACCCGGAGAAACCTATTGTAAAGAGCTGGCTTGCCGTGCATCGCGACGGAAACCGTAAATAGTAGGTTATACGGGTACGGTTTAGGGTAATTTATTATATTTTATTTGTATTTTTTTAATTGTTTTCATTTCATTTATTATTTTTTAGATCTTTTAAACTACTTTGCTCCTTTTTTTACGTGTATATTGAGATGGGTTTTACCTGAATTAAACAATTATTATTATTATTATATCGTCCAGCAGGGCTAGCACAGGCAGCAGGTCTAGCACAGGCTGGTGACAAAAATTATATCCCCCGGTTATATCCCCTGACAAGGGATATAATTAACGTGTCCACCTGCTACAGCACGGGAACATGGAATATGAGAAATTATCCTCGTTTATTATTACACATTTATTTGGAAATTATTTCCACTTGTGCGCCAGTGCTCTGAGAGTTGATAAAGCTGTGGGAGAAGATACTTTTTATCCTTTCCCCGGGAGATAATTGTCTCATGCCTATGCTAGCCGTGCAGGAATGGAATACTATTGATTAAAATATTAAAAGACACACGCCCTGCAATAAGTCTTTAAAAACAAGTTGGCAAAATATCGTCCAGATTTTCGAATCTATCTTCACCGAAAAACCTAAATTAATTTATTTTATTTAGGGAGTGGTTAGACGACGCGTTTGCGAAATTGTCTTAAGTTATTATTTATCAACCGACTAAAAGAAAAAAGGAGGTTCTTAATTCGAATTTATGTTTTTTTTTGGGGAATTTGTTACTCGGGTACTCTGCCAAAAACCGATATAATACAATATTTTAAACCGATTTATTAGTTATACTTCAGAGGTGGTCCCCTTCAAATTTGGTGTTTATTGGAGGGATCCTGGAAAAATCGGGGGAACTCTTCAAATATTATAGGGGCACCTGTAACAATTTAAGTATTTTTTAAAGTAACTTGCGCATCTCCTTTCAAAGCATCATATGGTCAGGAGGAACTGATGATGAAGGATGGCCTTCGGAACAATAACATAATTAATATTACACGGGTTGTGCTTCGATCATTGTATATGTCTCGTAAGCAATTTATGCTCGTCACAATAAAAAATCTGATGGTGAAGTGCTGGCAGAAACTCCTCAACCATTAATACCCCGGCCTCGGGAAAAGCAATATCTTGTTAAGGGTTATGAGCAGTTGACATTTGGCTATTATAACTTAGATAATTGAAAAACGAGCCATTAAAAGGAGTGAAAAAAAAACAAAACAAAACCGACTTAGAAAGGTTGTAGAAAATATTAATTTTTTGCTTTTTATTTGTTTAACAATGAACTACGTGTTTAAAAAAGTCGGTTCTTATTTTTTGTAATAAAAATTTGATTTGACTTTTGAAACAAGTTTAGTTAACTATGAATGTGTACTAGATACATACTATTAAAACACACTCACCAGTCGATCGATGCTTAAATTTTTTTCTATCACTAATTTTCTCGCGTTATTAGCTTAAATAGCACTTACTGTGCTAGATTTCAAAACGCAAGTATCCACAGTAGCAATACTTTCACTTTACCAAGTGCATTTCGCTCTGAAAAGTTAAGTGCTGGCCTGCCTACACTCGCAACGCGAAAATTACATCGAGCCTAGCGGAATATTGCACGCCTTAACAACGAAAACCTTTAATTAATTTATTTTCGTTAGCGAATGGTTGGATGCGTTTGAAAATTTGCGGTAAGTAATTAACTAAATGTTGGATTTATTATGATGTGATTTATTTATAAAAGTACGATGCATTTTGCCTGCAAAATGCATTCTCCGTCATGCAGTGTCCGTAAACACCTGTGTTTACGGACAAATACAAAGAAAACTTTTAAGAAATTAATTTGCTTTAAGTAGACTTGCTTACGCTGTAACACGATTTTGGTCAGTTTTTAGTGATTCTACCTAAGGAGAAGAATTCTCCAAGAAACACAGCAGTTGCAAACAGCAAATTATAAAATTTAAACATTCAGTTCTTTAGCCGAATCAGTTAGTTCAGCCGTTTTCAACTGTCAGCGTTTACAAACTAACAGCGTTGAATTTTGAGTTATATAAAGGACTAGTAGGTCCCAGTGATTTCATTTACATATGAAACTTAAACCTATCTAAAGTATTAAGCTATCAATTACAAAAATTTCAGATTTTTCACACCCGATTAGTAGCTGCATAGATTAACGCGGTCTAACAAACCCTAAATTTATAATCTGACGTATTTCCAGCAAATATAGCATTTAAACAATAAAGCAAAGTCCTCAAGTATATAATTACTTAAAATTATTAATAATAGGTATAGATTATATTATTTTATTTCCTTATACGCTAACTTAATAACTGTATAACGCAAATAGGAAGACTTTTCAAATAGAGACAATTTGCTCAAATAAAGAAGTCTGGTATATTTACAACGTTAGATACACACAAAATGTTTACTGTAGCGACTAGCGTAATATTTTTAGTAATTTAACAATCAGATAGGTATAATGTAACAGTAATATAAAATGTAGAGATATAATTATCATGATGACATGAAAATATTGTTATATTGATAAGAATATATTGCATGAGTTATAATAATAAGATACATTATTTATCTTGATATCACTTCATTTAACTAAACTTACTCGTGTAAGTATGGCATTTGATCGTATAAAAGTTACTGGAGTATATGAAAAAAGATATGACGGGAATATACTTATATCAACTGGCACTTTGTTATATTTTGGCTAAATTTCAAAACATGTTTATAAATAAAAGCTTATACGTATATAGATATAATTTTAAATTGCAGTATATAATATTAAAATTTAAGGGATGAGTGTGAGGGCGCTGCTGCACGTTCACCGTTATTTTCACATAGTCTCCTCTTTAGACACCCGCGGGAAGAAGAGTGATGACGACTGTATTCTGATCTGCCGTCACCAAACGGCATGATGCTGTCAAAAGCAAATGTAAAAATAAAAAAAAGGAGATATCGAGTAACATGGCTTAAAAATATAATAAAATTTATCCACCACGGACTTAAGAGCTATATTTATATATATATTTATATATTATATTATATAATGTATATATATAATATAAACATAATCCATACTGAATACTTTTAAAACGTTTGTTTGTTTGGGTTATTCCATGGTTCAAATCCCCATGTGAGCTTTTTGTGCCGCACTAAAAGTTGAACAGAGTCAGTTACTATAAAATCATTGAAAACACTTCAGTTTTGATAAATAATAGTCAGTTTTATTTTTAGTACTGTCTTCTTTACAAGGTTATTCAGTAGCTACCTGTAACCGTTGCCGTAGTCAGAAACTCGATACCGCATAATGACGATGCAGATTAATTACGCTCGTCGCAATCAAATTTGAATTGAAAATCTTCTCAAATAAACAATGAACATTTAAGCTTAATTTGCTTTAAACTTGTTTTTATATACAAAACTATATTACAAATCTTTGGAATAAGTTATACGTATGTTTTCTCCAATGCATGAGCATCGTGAGGTAAATATTTACATGCTAGTGATTCTGTCAGTTTGGCCACTTTGCTGTTATGCGTCGTAAAGACAACATCTTCAGATGTTCCTGTATCACACCTCATACCCTACCTCAGAGCTTATTTTAGATGATATGTGTTACATATATTTTCAACTTGAATAATTCATAGTTTTTTTTCCTCTACAAGGTAGCCCTCGACTGCAATCACAATAATTGGTAAGTACGTTGCAGTCTGAGATGGTAGGAGGCTAAACTTTTTGGCGTGTGATAGTTATATTATAAATAAATATACTACGACAATATACACATCGCCATCTAGCCCCGAAGGAGGCGTAGCTTGTGTTATGGCTACTAAGACGACTCATGAATATTTTTATGAATAATATACATAAATATTTACTTATAATACACCCAGACACTGGAAAATATTCATGTTGAATCGAATGAATCGAGCCCACAGCCTCAGACTAACAAAGCAGGATCGCTGCCCACTGCGCCAATTGGTCGTCAAAAATATAAAATATTATTTGGGATTTGAATTATTATATTTAATATCCCAAATATAATCCCAAAAACCTTCTAATTAAAAACCTTATAATTCTTCGGGATAGTGGATGAGAGTTTACATTTTACACGACTACTCATATTATTACTGGAAAGGTTGTATAATTAGCTTAGTTGTGCGCAATTGGCGTTAATATCTGGTTAATATATATATATGGTTAATATGTATCTGGTTATAATTTGGACATGCAGGATAGAACTCTTCAGCGAGAAGCAAACAAACCCCTCTAGACTCAACGATACTTAAAACATGCAAACATGTGACATGAATAAGGGGAATGTAAAATGGGGTTAAAAAAATGCTCATGAAATGACTTAAGTCAACGTTCCTTACCCAACACGATCGCTCGATCGATTTAGTGAGCTAGTAATATAAAATACTAGCGGACCCCAGCGCTATCTGTCGGGCTGATTTGTGAATCTAAACCATCCAGGGTGCCACCCAAACGCATACCAAAAAATTCATTCAAATCGGTCCAGCCGTTTAGGTGGAGTTCAGTGACATACACACGCACACAAGAAATATATATATAAAGATTGACCCTGGAAGGGTCATCTGCCGTTGTCAATGTTTATGTGATTGAAGATTACAAATGATCGGTGATTAAGTATCTAAAGCTAGGTATTTATTCCCAGACAGCTTTGGCGATTATAAGTTTGCATAGCTTTTATTATCCGTACTTAAAATGTAAAGTTTAACAGTTTGTTTTAATAAACATTGGCGCTAAGAAGTCCATTCATTGAGTTTAGTATAAACTACGACGCTTATTGAGGCGGAACACCGCAGGGCACAACTAGTACACACTAGGTACTAGTTGTGCCCTGCGGTGTTCCGCCTCAATAAGCGTCGTCATCATCATCTCAACCAATTGACGTCCACTGCTGGACATAGGTCTTTTGTAGGGAGTTCCACAATGCACGGTCCTGGGCCGCTTGCCTCCAACGGCTCCCAGCTACTCGCCTGATGTCATCTGTCCACCTCGTTTGGGGCCGACCTACGCTGCGTTTACCGGTGCGGGGTCGCCATTCCAGCACCTTAAGACCCCAACGTCCATCGGTTCTCCGAGCTATGTGCCCCGCCCATTGCCACTTCAGCTTCGCAACTCGCTGAGCTATGTCGGTAACTCTAGTTCTTCTACGGATCTCCTCATTTCTGATTTGATCACGTAGAGATACTCCTAACATAGCTCTCTCCATCGCCCGCTGAGTGACTCTGAGCCTTCTTATGAGGCCCATAGTTAGCGACCATGTCTCTGATCCGTAAGTCATCACTGGCAACACGCACTGTTCGAAGACTTTAGTCTTCAGGCACTGGGGGATTTTGGACGAGAAGATGTCACGAAGTTTCCCGAACGCTGCCCATCCGAGTTGGATTCGGCGGTTTACCTTTTTCTCGAAATTGGACCTACCTAACTGGATCGTGTGTCCTAGGTATATATACTCGTCTACAATTTCGAGTGCAGAGTTCCCAACAATTATTGGGTGGAGCGCAACATGAGCGTTAGACATAATTTTCGTCTTGCTCATGTTCATACGAAGGCCCACCTGTTGAGAAACTCTGCTGAGGTCATTGAGCATCGCATTAAGGTCTTCCAGAGTCTCTGCCATTATGACTACATCGTCGGCAAACCGAAGTTGAGTGATGTACTCGCCGTTAATGTTGATGCCAAGCCCGTTCCAATCCAGAAGCTTAAAAACGTCCTCCAACGCAGCGGTAAACAGCTTCGGGGAGATAACATCTCCCTGTCGCACTCCTCGCTGCAGTTGGATCGGTTTCGTAGTCTGGTCCTGTATACGGACTGACATAGTGGCGTTTTTGTACAAACACTTCAAAACTTCGATGTACCGGTAGTCAATTCGGCATCTCTGCAGTGACCTTAACACAGCCCAGGTTTCCACCGAATCAAAGGCTTTCTCATAGTCCACAAACGCTAAGCAAAGTGGCCGGTTATACTCTTGAGTCTTCTGTATAACCTGCCGCAGCGTATGTATGTGGTCTATGGTACTGAAGCCCTTTCGGAAACCGGCTTGTTCAGGAGGCTGGAAGTCGTCGAACCTATTCGCGAGACGATTCGTAATGACTCTTGAGAACAACTTGTAGACATGGCTCAACAGCGAGATAGGTCTGTAGTTCTTCAGCAAGGTATTATCACCTTTTTTGAAGAACAGAACAACCACGCTCCTGTGCCATGCCTCTGGCGTTGTGCCTTGATGAATGACGGAATTGAACAACCGCTGAAGGACTTTAAGTATCGGTTTTCCACCCGCTTTCAGGAGTTCTGCTGTGATTCCGTCATCACCCGGTGCCTTGTTGTTCTTAAGTTGTTTGAGAGCCATACTAATCTCGTAAAGGCTGACGTCCGGGATATCTTCAGTGAAGTGTCGGGTCAATTTGGCTCTAGGGTCTTTAGCCAAACTTTCAACAGGCTTTTGTGTTGAGGTGTATAACTGTCCATAGAATTTCTCAACCTCACTCAGGATCTCTGGTTTAGAAGATATGAGACTACCATTGTCAGTCTTCAGGCGAGTCAACAGGCTCTGTCCGATAGACAGATCTCTTGCGAACACTTTCGAGCCTTTGTTGCGCTCAATGGCGACTTTAATTTTCTCAGTGTTAAAGTGTCGCAAGTCTTTCGTCTGCAACTTCGAGATCTGTCTATTAATACGCCGATATTCAGACGCATCTTTTGAAGACTGTAGTCTCATTTCTTGTCTCTTCTCCATAAGCCCGAGTGTATGGGCTGAGAACTTTTTGGTTCTATGTTTACGGTGGGTCTTAAAGAACTTGGACCCAACCGTATGGACAGTTTCCACAAGCCTGTTGTTAAGATCGTCCACAGAATCGCAGTCCAGGCAATCAAACCGGTTTTGCAGCTCCAGTTGAAAGCTCTCGGGGTTTTGGATATGAGCACGAGTAGGCCGGAGCGTAGACTTTACCAGTCTGACCCTTTCCAGCTTTACATTTATATTCAATGTGCCTCTTACCATACGGTGATCGCTCCCGGTTTTCACCCTGTTGATCACAGAGACATCATTGAATATATGCCGTTTGGTCGACATGATAAAGTCGATCTCATTTCTCGTCGAACCATCGGGGCTCAGCCAGGTCCATTTCCTGTGCGGCCGCTTTTCGAAAAAGGAGTTCATCATAAAGAGGCCCTCCTTCTCCATAAAGTCGGCCAGCATTTGGCCCCGTTCGTTCCGTTGCCCATATCCAAATTGCCCCACTCTCAGCTCTGCACCGCTTCGCTTGCCCAGCCTCGCGTTGAAATCCCCCATCACAACACTGTAGTAGGTTTTCGAGGCATGTATGGCTTTCGAAATATCCTCATACAATGCCTCTACTTCCTCGTCGGAGTGCGCAGTTGTGGGTGCGTAGACCTGTATAACCTTCAGGGAATACCGTTTGGTTATTCTGAGTACAAGGTACGCTACCCTGCTCGACACGCTTTCGACTCGAACAATGTTGTTGACAAGGGATTTGTGGACGATGAATCCGACACCACCTTGGGACTGTTGTTCGCCCTCCCGGTAGTAGAACAAGTTGCCGGATTTTAGGATTATCGTATCCTCCCCCTCTCTACGGATTTCAGATAAACCCATGATACTCCAGCGCAACTTGCTCACTGCTTCTTCCAGCTCGACTAACTTCTCATCGGTCCTCAACGTGCGTGCGTTATACGTTGCCAGGTCCAGTCGTCGAGTTTGGCAGCGGAATCTCTTCCGGAGATTCTTGACACCCCTTGCCCCGCCGTTACCATAACCGCTGCCAGAGCCAGGAATAGCGGGGCTGCCGGGGACTAGGGGCTGTGGCTTTCTTTTCTCCATTCATACAAAGATTTGCCCGGTAATGACCACGCTGGGCAGGCGGGTTGGTCATCGCAGGGCTAGACTGATCGCACCGGCGTCGCTGCTGCCCGACACCGGTCTGTGCCATTTATTCAGTCTAGCCAATTTGAAGTAGTTATACCGCCACTTGTCGGTCGCCAGAGCCTCGTCGGTTAGACGGCAGGGTGCACCACGTGCAGGTGAGGTTGGCATTTTGGGAGGCTGACTGGTACTAGCCTCCCCCTTACACCCCAATAAGCGTCGTACTTTAACTTATTTCAAAACGAAAAGGCAAAGTGGCACCTCCGTCAAGAATCATGTTGAAATCAAAATTATGCTACTTCCAAGCAGCGTTGTTGATGACCTGTTATCGTTGGCGTAACTAGAAATTCAATACCGCAGTGATGATGCAGGTTAAGTTATTGCGCTCGTCGCAATGAAATTTGAATTGAAAATCTTCTAACTCTGCATTAACTGGAATATTTTTACTTAACATCAAAGAGAAAAGGGTTTCACTCAAAATATTCAGACGATGTCTCGGCACCTGTCAAGAATGGTATTTGGAATCAGGCATATTTTGCTTTTTTTCGTGGGTTATAAATTTCTGATAAACATTATTGGTTTCAACAGCTAACGCGAGTGGGTTGGCAGGCCTTGAAATATTTCTCCTCCTCCTCCTTCGGCCTCTGCAAGAAATGTTTTGGAGCCCTAAAGCTCCAAGAAGCAAAGGCATGCCTAACAATGCCTCATGTGAGGCCGAACATTGGTTGTCGATTCATGGAGAGTTGGGGATTCGAACGGTGTATAGTGCACAAACCGTCAGAAAGCGTAATACTCCTTGCTGCAATTGTATTAGCCTCGTAGGCTGGTCTTGTACACGATCTGACTTGGTGGCTTTGTAGTATAAATATCTCAGCACTTGCATGTACCAATACTCGATTCGGCACATCTACAGTGACTTTAACACTTCCCAAGTTAGCACCGAATCACAGCCTCTCTCAGATTCTATAAATGCTAAGCAAAGTGACGGGTACTTAGATACACTTCGGTATTCTGTATAAACTGCCGCAGCGTAGGAATGTAGTTTACGGTACTAAAATCCTTTTGGAAACTGGCTTGTTCGTGAGGCTAAAAGTCGTAAAATCCAATATCCTCTTTAAAATCTTAGCTCTTAGTCTTCTACGTGTCTGTGTAAGGTCAAGATAGGTACAGCTGTTCCAAAGATAATCCAAACATACAGCCAAACAGTAATTTTAAAACGTTCTTATGATATCGTCCAAGTTCTTCGGTTCATAAAAGGCTTTTTCGGAACCTAAGTTAGATATATTTGTAATAATATTGATGTATAAATATAACACCCTTGGAGAAACTGTTTCAAAAAATCTGTGAAAAATTAATTTTATTTTTAATCGGAAATCAAGTCAAAATACAGATTTCCATGGATAAATTTGGAAAATTAGGGATTTTAGGGATTTTGTTACGGATTGACATAGAAATATAGAAATATTTTGTTAAAAATATTTCTATATTTCTGTCACTTCGTAAAGTTCGCTTTATGGATCTTAAGACGAATTCGTTTGTTACCACAAATCTTTCAGAATAATAAAAAAAATGATTAAGTTTTTTAAAAAAATTAGATATTATTGAGGTTACTAAATTCTTACATAATATTTTGACAGTCAATTCCAAACCAATATCAATGCATTTTTGTCCGCATCAAATTGGAATCCGAATCTATTTAATTGATTGATTCTAAGATATCAACTTAACGCTGTTACGTGTGTACATAACAGCATGCTCGTGTAAAATATAACGTCACAATTCTAAGCAGTATTTGTTAGTATTTGCTAATACAAAAGTCAGTCGATTTTATTTTGAAATTACCTCTTAGATCCATTAATTTAGTTTATTTTATACCTGAATTGCCCTGCGGCTACGCCCGCGTAAATTACGGGACGCAGCGTACTGCTACATAGTCTACACCTACCTCAGTAAATCAGATACCAAATGTAAAGATTTTTAATTGTACTGGAAGTGCCAAATATACAAACTTATGACATTAAGTACTCAAAGTATCTCAACATATGGGACAAATATTATGTGTTTTTGCTCTTGGAGTTTTAGTTACCCACTGTTTGAAACCTTGAAACTTTCAATCATGTAAACATTGTCAATCGCAAATGCCCGTCCCGAGGACCTACCCGGTTTTGCCTTATTTAAAATACCTTAAATTCCCTATAACAAATGACTGCATTAATAATGTTTGGCTTAACAGCAGCAGTACATATTAGTCGATAGCAGTTGGTAGGCACCGTGGACCCAAGTCAGAAAATGGATGGGTGCCCGCATCAGCCTCAGCTCAGTGCGTAAATAAGATCTTGTTAGTTTATTCGTACGGTAAAGGGTAACCAGGAAAAATTTCTAATATTCTTATTTAGTCCTAGCACTGAAGTCCCCATATATGTGGCAACCTTTCATGCAGTCAGTGTCGGTAAGCCTTAACTGAGGGGTTAGCTGTTGTCTGCTGAGGAGTCCTCTATCTCCAATCATATTCATGAGATCTACACGATATTTGGGCAACATTAAACTGATAGCTTATAAAATTGAAAGAGAATTATCTATATTGGTTATCATTGGACAAAGTTATGGTGGTAAATCGTCAAACACTTACATCCCCTCTCCCAAAGGAACTGAATTTCGGGATAAAAAATATCCTATGTCCTACCTACCTACCTACGTAGTATAAGCTCAAATTGTGCGAAGATTCATTTGAATTTATTCAGTAGTTTAAGTGAGATGCGAGGCCCAGATACAGACAGACAGACACGAATGAAAAAAAATACCGTTTTGGGTTCAGTATCGGTTATAGATTGCCCTCCAAAGGAAATTGTCTAAATATCTTCAGTGTACAGAAATTGATCCGTTACTTTTTTATTAAAAGTATAGATAAATCTACGTTGAGGTAAAGGTGCTGAGCTCTGCTAAATGAGGTATATTCCAAGTAGGTAGAGGTTAAAACGTGGTTATTTGTGATATGGCAATGTTTACATGATTGAAGGTTTCAAAAAGTGGGTGATTGAAGCTCGAAGAGCAAGAATATATTTATTATTCGCGCACACCTTAGTCGGAAATATGTCAAAAAAAGGTGCATCGCTATCTTTACTGAATATCTATAACATAAAGCTGAACAGTTTGTTACTGTTAGTCTTTACATTAGATTGCTGGTTTATTTAGCAAGATTGTATACTATGAAGCAGTACGCTGCGTTCCGTAGTTAATGCGGGTCAACCCGCAGGACACAGCTAGCAAAAATATAAAATTGTATGTATGACGCACTCGACGACTCAAAGAATGTATAAAAAATTTAATAATAAAATCAAATCCGGTCATGTAATTAATAATTATCTTAATGATAATAAATTACATTTACAAATGAAATGAAACGGCCCAGTGGCTAGGGGTTCGGCATTCCTTTCCAGCGCACCGAGTTCGATCCCGGCACGCACTTTAAAATACGACTAGGTCTAAAGGTGAAGGAAAATATCGTGAGGAAACCTGCATGCCTGAGAGTTCTGCTTTCTCAAAAAGGCGTGAAGGGTATGAAGTCTATCAATCAGTAATAGGCCAGCATTCTAATTCTCATTCTGAGAAGAGACCCGTACCATGTAGCTGGCTGGTATTGGGTTGGTGATGATGAAACGAAACTAGCTCAGGATATAAAACAAAACTTACCACTTTCTCCTCGACGATATCATTATTGTTGTTGTTGCTCCCATGTTTTAAGGCACCGTTTTCCATGACCACAAGTGACAGCCAGGATAATTATACTTTCTATATATTGAACACTGTACTATTTTACTTATTTATATACACATTATGATAATTTATTATTAAAGTAGTTTCGTTATAAACTATATTTGGTTTTTAGTTGTCACAGCCTATTGCATCCCTATTCAAAGTATAAAAAGTAACATTCTGAAACAGTAAGATCACCAGAAAGGGTTCCGAGGTTGAGCCTTGAAATACTCATGTATTTTTTTGTTGTCACTCGTGAATTAATAGATAGTAATATCAGTCCATCACTAATAACAAATTGGGTATTAATACAACCGTCAAATTTAGCTAAAAACATCGATTTTTAATAGTTTATAAAAAAAAATATTAAGTAATTATTTAGACTAAAATGATACATATAATCATCCTAACAAAATTAACAATTTATACTTAGGGCATACGAAATAAGGATTAATTTACCTAGCTTTTTGAAATATAATTACCTTGCCCTTTATCTAATAAGCCTAGACAAAAGACTTTAATAAAACTTTGGATTGGAAAAGAAGCTCTTAGTGAAAACTTATTACTGCAGTTAACTTAACATTTTTCATTCACAAAGTCAACCTTAACAATCATATGAATATTTAAATTGTAGTGCGTCTGTATTAATTGTCATCTATCCTATACGATGTTGATTGTTTTGAAAATAACTTTGA
The DNA here is from genome assembly GCF_905163445.1 of Pararge aegeria. Classification (NCBI taxonomy): domain Eukaryota; kingdom Metazoa; phylum Arthropoda; class Insecta; order Lepidoptera; family Nymphalidae; genus Pararge; species Pararge aegeria. The sequence goes on from NC_053183.1 coordinate 10,299,420, forward strand.
GTTCAGAGTCGATATCCGAAACGAATTTACTGCATAGATTGTATCAGACAAAATTTTATATCATTGTGTTTTATTCAACCAATACTGATAGGTATCTCAAAGATAACGGAATATCATGAGAAACAGAAATTTTGTTTATATTAATACTTTAATACTTGTTATTAAACACTATCGTTTAGTCGATTCCGTAGAGGTGAAATTCATGACTTTAAACATTTGACCGTTACATTCAAAAGTGTCGAGGTACCGTATCTTCTTTTCAATTAATATTTGATCACGTCTATCACACTATCCGGCGGCAATAATTTATAAAATCGATCACATACATATTTCCCGTTGCTACGCTACATTTCTTTGTAAACACTATTCTTTGTCCTTTCGGTAACACAAACAATTTATCAATTCCGTGGCCTTGAATGCTGTTTTATAAATATTAGACAAGAGAGCGAATGAATCCGTTGGTTTTGGTCACTTTAAAATTAATACACTAACACAACCTTAAATAAACTGCGTTGTGATTTCGAAGGCACTGTCAGTGTATCGGTACACATGATATAGGATCGTCAGAACATTATTAGTTATAATCGGTGAGCTTGGGCGCATTAACGATGGTGAAGCCGGGGCGGGCGGGCGGTTGGCGGGTCGCGTCATACTGCGGCGGCGAGCGGCCGCGCGGGCATACCCGTCGCCGCATACCCGCACTCCAACGAACACCATCGCTCTACGCACCATCGCTTATATTGATGGACCTTGGGCTACATACACTTTTACCACCTTCAGAAGGCAACAGTAGGTCAACGTATACTCCCTTTCTTCGAACGAGGTCTTTGTTTGTGGGTCGAATTTGACGAATAGGTGCGTTTGCATATTTGGCCGTACATTAAAATAGCTGGGCCGTTGGTATTGCTAGTATTTCGCGTTTATGTAAATACAAATATTAGAACAATGAAGTGAGTTTAGTACATTCGTCATGCGTAACGATAGTTATGATTAAACGCTTTATAAAATTTTATTTTATCAAAAGCATATTTTTTTAAAGCGTAAAGCGCTGTCTTTTTACCTATTACACCTCTCGAATTCACTCGAACATATCATACCACATTGTATATGTTTATATTTTAGTTATAACATGAATGTCTCTCTGACCATAGTTTGACATGCTATTACCAACTTCCATAACCGTGCGAATTATTACAATTGAACAGTTACGTGTTGTAAATCCCGTAAACCAGAAAAATCGGTGCTATTCATGTATTAAATCTTTAAACTAATCATAAAACATGTCTTGAAAAATATATGCGTAATGTTTAATTAATACACAAGAACATCCTCTGGGGATATTAACTTCACAACGCCCAATTGCTTCATCTTAGCAATTGTGCCGATAAAGATGTGCCGCGAAGCTTTTAGCGTTTGAGTACTATGCTTAACCGATCTAGGTAAAAAATTAAGGTAGTTGGAATCTTGTAGACGTGATAAAGGTAATTTACCGGTAAACCAATGGTTCGGAAAACGGAAATTAACGCAAAGTGCGGGCAGCACCTAGTATAGATATTTCGATTAAAATGAAAACATTACAACCTAAATGACAACGCATTTCCTTAGTTAAATCTGTACTTCATTTGAATGTCAATAAAAATTCAATCAATATATGCAATAAAAAGTTGTGAGTAAGTAAATTTAAGGATAATAATTACGTTCCTATTTCACGAAAGGGATGTATAGAGATGACAGACTGAGGTCTGAGGCGCAGTGGTGAGCGCTGTGGACTTAAAAGTAATATATCAGCACGGGCAATTTGGGAATACATAGTTTCTGAAATATATCTGGGTAAGTCTGGTGTGAGGTTTAGCCATGGCTAGTTACCACCCTACAACTGACAAAGACGCGCTGCCAAGCGGTTTAACGTTAAGTTGTGATGCCCTGTAGATACTGAAAGGTGTGGGCTTTTTATAATAGGCATGATTAATAATTTAGAAAAACTGCCCTATGATTTTCGGAAGTCGGTATCTACTATAACCTAAGCTAAATTTAAAGGTTTTGTTGATATAAACTGCAAATTATTTTGTTTCCCGCGAAAAAGCTCACCAGCCCTACTTGTGACGTCATAGGCAAATTAGAGCTTTAGTAAATCCTCGTTCCATACCTAAAGATTATATTGATTATAATATTGATAACAAAAAATTTAGCAACTGATAGTTTGAAATCACAAAATGCTTTATATACGCAGAGAATTTCAAAGTTCAAGCAGTTCAGAATTATTATGTTCATATAGACACGTCATAATTTGGAATTTAGCGTTTCGCCTGTACTGGCGGATCGCTAGATTTTGCATTTTTTTTACTGAAAATAAATACCAATCTCAATTAGAATATCAATAAAAATACACTTTTCATAATACATGAAAATAAAATATTATCAAAAACATACAATAATAATTATTATAGCGATTTCCTGTAACTATCATCATGCCCATTGTCATATCCTAGACAGAATAATAACTTACCATCATTTGCAGTTATCATCAGTTGACTTATAGTAAAATAATAAAAGGTTTTGGCTTTTAAATTAACATAAATTAATATTCCTTTGATCATCAATACTAAAAACATGTATTAATGTATGTAAATTATAAAGCTTAGAATATCACTACAAATACACTTTTCATCATACATGAAAATTATATATCTTGCTGACTTATAGTAAAATAATAAAAGGTTTTGGCTTTTAAATTCACATACATTAATATTTGTTTGATCATCAATACTAAAAAACATATATTCTTAACTCCATTCTCGGATTTCAATTTAGTTCAATTAAATAGTTTTTAGCGACATCGTATAGTAATATATTTATTTTGTGCAACTTTATTTTGAAGAAGAATATCACGAAGAGTATATAAACAAATACGATTGAAGTTAGTATATTTTTCAAATGACCCACATCCCTTGCAAAGTTCCCTTATTCAACAAGCCTGCAATCTCCATTGTAGCCCGTAAGATGCTTTAGTGTTATGACTAACGTCTCAAGTGTCATTTACGGCGTAAAGCCTGAAGTTTCCAGTGGCCTGAATAACGTTGCTTCTACTTTTTACGTAACAAGGTACTTATGTACATGTGTTCAACGTTTGCTTTGCATACCTTTAATTCTCGTTTAATTTATACTAATATTGTTAAGAGGAAAGCTCGTTTTGTATGTTTGTATGTTTTTATCTAATGGATAACTCAAACATTAGGCTGATTTCAGTAATAATAAGATTTCTGCTTGAAATAATGGCAGCTGAAAGCAATCTGAAAAAAATGTGCTAACTTGCTGCGTTATCGTTGACTAAATGCTCTGTCATACGTAAATACAATTTATTTTCAAAAATATTGGTATACTTATATAAAAAACCAACAACAACAACAAACAACTTTTGAATTTTTTTAATTTTTTTGGTGGGAAGTTAAAAAAAAGTTTTTGAAGCCTATCTGTTTTAAATGAGCCGCAATAATACAAAAAATTATTTCATTGTGATGTCGATCTTATGCAGCCCTTTATAGCATTTACTTGATTCTATAGTGTAGAGCAAAAAAAAAATTAAAATATGCCCGTATCGCGATCTGCAGCACTTTAATGTGTGGCGCTCGATCGCGCAGTTCATACTATGCGTCTAGAACACGGTTCTAAAACAATCACAATATTGTCATCATCAATCTTTATCAGTTCACTGCTGGACTAACGGCCTCGGGAACGTGAAGTTTTGCCTATAATCACCATGGTAGGCAGGTTGGTAGTAGTAGCACAGTCGCCTGCTGTATTTTGTTACTTTTAGTTAACCCACTGTTGATACCGCGAGAAAACTGAGAGTTAGCTAGTAATAATTTAATTCGTTATTAGTTATTATAGCGGCAGGCCAAGTTCCGGCCCATAGAATTCAATGTACCTATTTTAATTATACTACAAATTGGACAACAGTTGGTGCTCAAATGACCGTGTGAAATCAATGAACAATCATTTTTTCGATACAAATCGATGATATTAAGCGTCAATAGTGTGCTACTGTCAAACCGTTATTTTATTGTATACTGCTCAGTTATAATGTTCTTTAATAATATTTTAGGTTTTAAAATTACACTTTAGGTAGGTACAAACAAACAATTAATTTTACGACTTCATAGTTTGGGACACCGTAGAAAGGTCGCCTGTTGCTTGAACAGTAAAATTCCGATAAAGTAGAAGTTCTTTATATGTAAGTTTAGTACGTCATCAAGTTACGGGGTCTTATAATACGCAAATCGAAGTAAGACTGCAAGAAATTAAATGTAGGGTACCAAAAGAAATAAAAGCAATGATCTTCCAACAGAAAAAATAAACAATTTCTGAAAAATAAATCACAGCATTGCAATCTCGTTTAGAATGCCAACAAATGCCGCAATATTAATAGCTCTTGAGGTTTTTCTCTTCAATACAGATGTTTACCTCAATAAATTGAAAAAAATGATTCATTCGAGTTACAAATAATACCTGTACCTATTAGGTATAATTTTCTTCAAACTAATTGTTCAACACAGAGAACATATAGTCAAAGTCAAAGTCAAAGTCAAAAATATCTTTATTCAAGTAGGCCCACAGGTGGCACTTTTGATGCGTACATAAGAACCACACGGTAGTGAGATGATGGCGATAACCACATTCGTAAACTTAAAACTAAAGCTACGAGGGTTCCAAACGCGTCCTGGTCTAAGAAGAAGCCCACAACAAACTTAGCCGGGTGTTTTTTTTTTTTTGTTATCACCATCTCACAATGTCATTTTAAATTATTAGAAGAGCAACCTGGTTAGAGCAATAATTTACACCCAAGCTTTTTTATCGTTTACGTAGTCCTTTATACTATAATAGGACTTTTCTATAAGCTTATAAAATGCTCATGCAGTCATTATTGTATGCAGTGCATTGTGTCCGAAAACTTTTCCAATTTAATGGTAAACGCTAGAGGAAAAATAATTACTTTCTACTGCTATATATGGTATGAAGTGAATAACCGTTTGTTCGAAAAACACTACTAAAGAGGAGTGGTTTTGATGCTTCCATATTAGTCGAGTACGGTTTCTGTATGTTGTTAATTCTGTGTTGTTTAATTTAGGTATATCTTTTCGCCTGTTTTTTTGCGACAAGCCGATGACGGTTATTTGCCCAGTTAGGATTCCTAATTTCATTCCCTTAAGGGTGGATTTTAAAAATAATATAAAAAGGCTTGCTTAACCATCTTTACTATTGCCCTATCTCTGGGTGTCTAAAGAAAATACTTCTTAATACTGGTATTGTTTATTGTGCGCACAAACACGACTGCCAATGGTGGCGAGAACGGGCGGACTGCTCTTGTGTCGTCGTGCAATACATTTTGTAGTAATCAGCAAAAAGCACTGCACGCGCACATATGTGTCGCTACACGTCTACAAATTGTTGAGTGCCCATCGTGCAACTGACGACTACTATATCATCCCTAAACGAAATCATCGATAAGGGCTAGATTGGGGGGCGCTTAATTGGTACCTAAATGCCTAAATAAAATTACCGTTCCTCAACTTAACCAATTAGCAACTTGCATGAATAATGTTTCGTGAAGTAACAGAAAAAATTAATAACCGGAAAATTTTGAAATTCATAATTTCCGAATTTTCCCTGATCTTGTCTGGTGTTAGGTTTTGGTCGGGGCTAGGAACCACCTCACCAACAAATACCTGCCGCCAAGAGATTTGGAGTTCCATCTGAGTAATGGCATCTGAGGAACAAGGTTGTAAAATTCCTGAGCACACTCACTGACATTTATCTTCTAAAAAATCCTTTACTGTAATCAGAGTAATTAAAAGTAAATTAGCAATTCAAGTAGCAAATCATGTAGAGGCAATCCATCCTTTTTGTACATCGTCCAAACATCGATATAAATGAATAACAAGGTCGTGCAAACATGCACTTTTCCCAGTTTGACTTACAAATCTATGCCATCACTTAATATACTTATGAACCACAACGGATGGATAATTTTGTTATTAATTTCCAATAATATCAATCAGAAGGTCATAATAAAGTGATATTCTAATAAATAATCATATATTTCCGTGTGTCATTGGTGAAGCACATATTTTGATTATTATATTAACTACTACCTAGTAAGTTCTCTTTTTCAATAGTGTTGCGCTCACAACTTAAAATCGAAAAGCAAAACTAGAAGAAAAAAAATTGGTTGCCTGTAAAGTCTGTATACGGGCGAAAGTTTTACGTGACAACGACTTTGAGTGGTAAAATAATTTTAATGTGAATATTCATTCGTATAGTAGGAAGAAGGATGAAATAATAGTAACAATGACTTTGAGTGGTAAAATAATTTTAATGTGAATATTCATTCGTATAGTAGGAAGAAGGATGAAATAATAGTAACAATTTAAAACATTTATTTATACAAAGAATTATATTTAAAACATTAATTTATACAAAGAATCTCGCACTGAATTTCATATTAACAAAATTTTATTTTTACCTTTACACATACATACGTATTTATGTACAAATATACATACAATAACTTGCAATACATTTGCGAACAATGAAACAGCGTTTACTACAAAGGGACGCGTGCCTTTCACTTTTTATGTCTGTCTCTCTCGCTCTTAGGCGGGCTAACCATGCCCGAGTGGAAGGGACGCGTGCCTCTCACTCGCTCTCATTGTGAGCGCATAACGTGAGCGGAGCGTAACGCAGTTTCTTGAAGTGTCACCCGGCAAACCAATTTATAAGACGTTGTCACGTCAAAAGAAGAATATACAATTACCATTAAGCTTCATTTGCTATATTTGCTTCATCTACGATAAGCAGCAGAATCTGTAAAAACAAATTTATAATTTCATCAATCTTTTCCCCACACCAGACAAATCTTCCGCAGTGTAATCTCTTCGCACGTTTGGCTCCAACAGCGAAGCATCCACAAGAGATGTTTACTTTACAATGAACAATTGCTAAGATCTGGTTGGTGTGGAGTATAGAGATTGATGAAATTATATAGTGCACCGTACAGATTCTCCTGCTTTTCGCGAAGTAAAGCAAATTAAGTTTAATTTTCTATTTTATGGAATCCGCAAAGTAACGCCTGCTTCTATCCAAAATGTAGAAGAAAAATAAATTAAATTATCATCTTCCTTATAAACATTATCATCCCATTAACGGCCCATTACAAGACACAGGTATCCTCCCACAATGAGAAGGGGTTTAAGGCTGTAGTCCACCACGCTGGCTCATTGCGGCTTGGTGGAGTTCTCCTTAATGTTCTTCACACACCTTTGTGTACTCTCAGGGAGTGAACTTTCAGGGATTGGAATATTTTATTTTTTTAATTTTACATAGAGGAACAGATTTTTTTTTTCATTTACGAAATACGTCTGGTACGTCAGTAATTTATGTCAGTTTTGCTATGTTTTAATTTACTAATTGGGCAAAAATTTTTAAAAAGTGTTCGGATCCCAGCACCTGTAACTTTTCTAAGTTATGTGCGTTTTAAACAATGAATACAAAATGTATTTTACTTTATTATTCTTTTCAGCTTAAATGTACTCACCAGCACTATTAAAATTTTATTCAAATTCGTTAACTTACTGGTAGTTAGTATGTTTGTGATTAAAATATGTACTTTTCCAATGCCATGCGGAAATATTTTATGATTAGAATGTCATTTTGCTAACACGGTTTGCATCAAAGGTTCGCATCGATTTTTTATAATCGATTTAAAAAAGTTTAAAGGCCTTCTGCTTTTTTCTAAATCTTTATAATTCTTAATAACATTATGGTATTGGTAGTATATTAAGTGCCTCATACTAGTTGAGCAATTTTGATATGTATGCCTATGTAATATTCTGTCCCATTCACTAAAACAATGCAAAAAATATGTCGGTATGTTGCTCTGTGGAAAACGTTAACACATCGGGTACCGTACGATTTCACGGAATAAAAAGTAGGCGATGTGCTATTCCGGGGTTAAAACAATCTCTGTGCTAAATTTCACCCAGATCAATTCAGCCACTCTGACATTATTGAGTTACAAATATCCATTCCAACTTTCGCATTTATAATATCAGTATGGATTTATATAATAGCAAAAAATAATTAAGTATGTTATGGTATCAATTATTTTGTAGACAGACCTTAAAACTAAATTAGCAGGTCTAAATTTTTCTAATCCCTTTCATAATATTCTCTGTGGTAATATGAAAAATAAATAAATATACTACGACAATACACACATCGCCATCTAAGCCAAAAGTAAGCGAAGCTTGTGTTATGGGTGCTAAGATAGCTGATAAATATTTTTATGAATTTAAGTTAATACAGATTAACACCCAGACACCGAAAAACATCACATAAACACATTCCAGTTGTGGGAATCGAACCCACGGACTTTGACTCAGAAAGCGGGGTTGTTGCCCACTGCGCCAACCGGCTGTCAAAAGATAAATACCGCAGAGAACATTATTTAGACAAATCAACTTAGTTTAGTTTTGTACAGCAGAATGACACATGGTTTTTGTTTTGAGATAAACTTCGTGTCGCAGAAGAGGGGCTTTCGTGCAATTTATATTCCAATAGTCATTGAGAGATATAATAATGACAGGTTCCATATATTTAAAAAAATGTTATGTTCATACATAAATGTAATGTAACACGAAATTTAAGAAAAAATGTGATTGTTTTTTGCAATAATTTTGAGATTAATAGAAGAAAAATACGGCAGTGCATTAAATTTGCTGAATTAGACTTTCGACTTACTTAAGCTAAAAAATGTAGAGAACTCGATCCTATTGAATAAAAATAACACCGAATGCTATTCTTATCTTCTTTTAATGTACACTATAAAAAAAATCCGAAAAGCTATAGGTGGCACTTTATTTAAAGGTCATTATACTAAGAGATCTTATTGAATATGCAAATTTAATTTAATTTTGCACATAGTGGTTGTACCCACTACTATCAAATACCTCGATTGTTGGAGGTTCTTAAAATGGCACTAGATCTTTCCGCGGCTCCGTCCGTATCAACTGTTCTTGTATACAGTATCCCTATTTCCCTGCTAATATAATTATATATACGAAAGTTGCTGCAAGTATGTTATATATTTATATATATTATCTACGTGTAATATTTATATACGTTCATTTATATAAATTATGTGTATAACTATATTAAAAAAAAGTATTTGTTTCATTTTGGTATTCATATATATATTACAACATTCTTGGCTCTATACCGTTCTCTTGCTGTTAGTGCTGTCCACAAAGGTTGCCTTAAAGAGATTACTTGCAGCAATAAGGCCGCCTTTGCATGTCTACATTGTGTTTACTGTAAACTTCTTACTGTTTCTTTTTCCTGTATGTTATACGTGCAATAAAGTGTTTCTTCTTCTTTTTCTTCTACTAGGAAGATGTAAAAACAAACGAATATAAGCAGGATTCCCATTCCGGTGTATTATTCCAAAACCCTGCCTATTACCGAATTTAATCAAAACTGGTCCAGACTTTTTAGCATCAATAGGTTTATAGCGAAAAAAGTATACGTCAGACTCGCGCACTGATTGTTTCATACTTCGTTATGAAACCGTATAAATATTTATTTCATAAAATAACTATTCAAAACAACGAACCTTTTAACTAAGTTTTTTTGTGAAAAGGTATTGCAGATTTATATTTAAACTAAGCTAGTTACGGTAACTGTTTCAATGATAAACTCATTGAAACCTAACCTAAACCTAACCTATGTACCTATCTGGTACCTAACCTCTATTAACACTTTTTTTTTAGATGTACCGCTTTTCAAACTTAGAATATAAGAGAGAGTGGTCTTTTGTTTATCATTTTACACAATGATTCTAAAACTATATTAAATGAAATAAATATTATATTTCTCCTTCTCCTTTATTATTTTGATCCTCGAAGCCTGTGACAGACTTAAAAACTAGCGCCAAAAGGGTTTTGATCACATGTGTTGCTCGCTCTGTGATAAACCAACAAACACGCTTTAGAATTTATAATATTAGCAGGGAAGTGAGGGTGGAGCATTACTAAGAGCCTTTCAACGATAAAACCAGCCGACGCGGCGTCATAATGCTATATGGATTAAAATAGATATCGGCTCTACATTAAAGTAGAGCGTACTACGAGAAAATTTTAGTGTTCACACAGGCGGGATATGTCGAACGAGTCGACGTGCGCGCAACTACCACCGGTCACGCGTATACTTACGTTTAGTTGTAAAAAATATATAATAAAATTGTGTGTGTTTTCTAAAAAAAATGGTGACAATGAAAAATTTAGAAAATCAAACTAACAAAAATGATGTGCCTAACAAAACTATGGAGCCGCCAAAGAAAAATCCCCCGGGAATGTTTTCGCGGTTATTTTTTATATGGAACTTTCCGTTGTTCTATTTTGGATATAGGCGTGATTTAGAGGAATACGATTTAGTGCCAGCGAGAACATTATATGATTCGAAATCAGTCGGTGATGAATTAGAAAGGTAAGCAATCTTGCGTTAATTAATTATGATTCGTGCCTATAATTACGAGTATATACGATGGCGCGTAGTAATTGTTTGAGTTTAATAAGCTAGTGTTTATATGCTCTCAGTTTAATAAACTGGTGCTTATATGTTATTTTCTGCGATACCCCGTTCAACTGGTGACACCTGTTGTAAATCAAATTATCACTTACTACCTGATGACTAGCGATGACTTGGCACCGTCTTAAAAATGAGAAACTAACTATGAGTTTAATATAACTGTCATAACACGTAAGGCCTCTTAGACTACAGTAGTTAAATAAAAAAAAAAAAAACGTGCAAAAGGCAGGCATAAATTTCTCGTGACGCTTATCTTAGCCCTAAGAGTCCGCACACCAAATTCCCAACCCGGAGAAAGCCCAGCGACTGGCTTCGTGTGGGGCGTCAGTAATTAACTAGCTCGCACATTTCATTTACAACACTATACAGTTTAGCTTTAATGAATAAGTCAATCTCTAGTGGAACAACAGCCTAACGCAAACGCGGAAGTTGCAAATAAAACTACGTCGTTGCTCTTGTATTTTCATTGATAAACAAATAGTATAATAAAAAAACAGTTATAACTATTTTTATTTAGTACTTAAGCAATTTTTTGGTTTTTGTTAAAGTAACGTGATATCTTTTTCCAATTTGTTAATCAAGATAATAATTTGATACCTATTAAGTGTTACGCAAAATAGATTATAATATCTAATCTATTTTGTCAAATAAAATGGAGCGATTAATTTTTTTGTTTTACAAACTAATAAAAATAGCAAAATAAATATGTAATGAAAACTTTTATTACTTATTGCAGTTACGTTACGTAAAGAGCGTAATTTTAGGCAGGTTTTATATCCTGCGATACGAAATCAATTATAACGAGCTGATGTGCATTCGATAGGCAGTCAGTCAGTCCTAACAAACTAATTTTACTTTTCTGTGCAAATGCTTATTATTTGTGAAAATCGATGATGAAAATGCTGTTTTTTTGTGAACGAAACCCAGTTATTTATTATCAGCGAATTTATAAAGTTTTTGTAAAAATTTGCTTTTGAATTGTCAGTCATTAATGTGAAGTCTTTATCATACAAGGATATTCTGATGATTTGGAAGTAGAACGTCTTGATTTACATTTGTAATCCTAAGCCGTGGGCGAGTAATTAACTATGCTTTAAACTTGAGTTTTTTTTTATCAACCTTTTTAGGGTTCTAAGGTTTATGGGATTAACCAAATCTGCGGGAATTTAAATTACAGGAGTTCTCATAAAATTTTGTGGTAGTCCTGAAAAACGAAACCTATGAAATATACAAATAAGCATTCAAAGAATAACTTGACCTAATTAAAATTACACTTAATATCAACAAACCATACCTGATCGTACATATTGATTGAATAGTGAAGTTCCTCCATTTTTGTAGTCAATTATTTGTTACAACCGGTTCCGCAACCATTCGATCGCTGTCGTGCTAGTGTTGTCGCCAGTAACTGTCACAGTGTGAACCTGCCATCATGGGTATTCAATGCGAATACTGCTACACAATTATACAAGTATTAATAAAATGGGAATTCTTGGCAATTATGAAATAGATCGAAGTTTTTTCTTGTTACTGGTTTTATATGCATCAAAACTATAGTATATCTTACGCCTTTGCTGTATTTATTGTCCTTTTATAATGTTTATAAAAATATGGATAACATGTCTGCACTAGACTTCTTAAATATTCTTTCTTATTAAGTTTGACACTACTTAAGTCAGGTTAGTAATGTAAAAAAAGTATACTTGGCACCAACTTAAAAATGTTGTTGAAAATAAATTTATTTCTTGCTTTTTAGCTTTTTAGTGGATAGTTTTGCAATTAATTATAATAGCCAAATGTCAACTGCTCATAAATAATTCATTGACTTAATTACTAGTGCACTTTAACCAACAAAAGTATACTATGTATATTTGTTTTACTATGTGAAAATTATCTTTTAAATTTGTACATACTTACATGATCATTATTTAATATAAATGTACAAATATGGTTCCGTGTACAAACATTTTACGCTAATTCATCCCACAAAGAAATCAGCGCGATCTCTTTTAATAAACATGTACTACAACGGACCAAGAATAGGCAATGTGTCTTATTTTTATCATGGAGCAAATACGGCTATCTCTACGTTTAGCGCCAAAGAATCGTTGCCATTTTGATTTAATTCTCTTTATTTTATTTTAAGAAAGAAAAAAATACCTACTTCATCTTACAAAAAGAAACGCTTACAATATTAACAACGAGAAACGACACATTGAACAAATAGTTTTACAATTTGCGGCCTTATCGATAAAAAGCGATATCTGCCAGGCAACCAAACTGCAGAGGGTATGATGAATGACAAGTGGGTTCTGAGTTTACACTACGATACTAATATATAATAAAACTAGCATATATATATTATATACGCTAATACACATGTTAATTAATTTATATGCAAATTCATTCTTCCCAAATTAGTCCATGTGGAGGTCCATTAGAGCTGTGTTTCCGTGCCGATTAAAGTTTCTAAGGTTACTATTTGCATTAACTGTCACTAAGAATTTAAACCTTTCTGACGAAAATATAAGAATACTCGCTTTAGCACTATTCAACTTATAAAACTATCTTATCTAAATAGGTTATATATAGACTGCGGTGTCCTTGACACCGCCATGACGGCATAGCCACAAGCTATAACAAGGCCATACCATAAGTTTCGGTATACTTACGATAACTTTTTTCAGATTAGTGCGTGACTTCTAAGATTATTAAAGCGTAAGCCGTACGTGATTTAGATAAAATAGGATTAACGGAGAAAAGCAGGTGTTAGTCGTATTTATTCAATAACCTTGAGCATATTAATGTTACATTCCTGGTCCAGAGTCTCTTAGCAGTGGCGTGCATAGAGGGTATGCACACGGTATGCAGATGATATAAAATGAAGAAAATCTCCATTACGAGTTATAAATATTTAAGGGTAGACTTTTTATAACTCTTACATTGCCTATCCTTAAGTTTTTTATAGCTGGTACTAAAGATTTTCTTTATTTTATATCATGTGCATACCCTGTGCATACCCTTTATACCACAACTAGTATTAGTATACTCGTAGATTAAATAAACTAGCAACTCTTGTGAGTAAATATAAATATATTTTGGAAACGGATTTAGATAAAGTTTTGTATTTAGATAACGCTTTCCTTCTCAAGTTCATCTAAATAAATATTTTCTCCGAAGAAGCACGATTTTACAAAATATACTCTTAGTAATAATAGGCGTGGTTGACGCCTTAACATCCTCTCCGAGGGGTCATAAAAGTCTAATTTCCTTACTTCGTACTTTGTAAAAAAATTCAATACCTATCTAACATTTTTTTGAAAATATCCAGGCCGGTCCTTTAATTTAAACTCAACTAAGGGTTACTTGAAACACACAACCAGTAGCCCAATGAAATAGTTAGTACGTATTTACTATTAATTCCCGGAAACAAAAATACCTAAGCACATAAATTTTTAGTTAAAGGCTATTAATTTGATAAGATCTTACAAAAATTTCTAAACACACCATTGTCCGAGTTCGCGGTGTAGGCTGCATTTTAAGTGTTTGGTTTAAATTTGGCAGGCTGCCTAAGGCTGCTTTTTCACCAGAGATGACATTATTATCAAACCATTGACGACCAACTGCAGGGTACGGGGTCTCTTCCCAGAATGAGAAGGGTTTAGGCCATAGACAACCACGCTGGCTAAGTGCGGATTGGTAGACTAGACTTTACAGACTAGAGAGACTTAGTAGACTTTACACGCTTTTGAGAACACTGTGAAGAACTCTAAGGCGTGCAGTGTGATTTGTGATGTGGTGCCACATTGCTAATCTATAGATCTTTAGAATCCCACCATAAGAATCGCTTAAAATTCATAGCTTTATAAAACTTAGTTCTGGTGAAGGGTTCAGAAAAGACAGCACCTAAGGTTTAGTTTTATCCAACGTTTAATTTTTGTTACAGAAATTGGTTGGAGGCCGAAGCAGAAAGCCGAATTACAGGCATTAAGCCTTCATTTATAAGAGTACTTTCAAATACTTTCATATGGTCTTTCCTACCCGGGGGGATACTGCAGTTTTTATATGTCGGTTTGAGGTACGTATGTTTTTATTATCTGTTATAGATAGTTATCAAGCGCCGTAAATACTCCGTTATTTGTAATGACTACGTTTTTGCGGCGCTTGCGTTTGAGACTCTGGGCCCATGGTCTTCGGACACGAAAAATTTTATTAACATCGTGTCCCAAAAATTGGTCCTTACGTCTGGTGACCCAATAGCTGGCGCTTATTTAGCCCAACGGCTAAGTCTAGCAATTCAAAGGGGCAATAGCGCCAGCATTTTGGGTACTATGCCTATAAGTGAACAGTTAGACGGCTTATATTTATTGTAAATATTAAGAAGAAGAAGAAGAAGAAGTGAATTTCAAAATTTCCAAAATGCTGTTTTGAATTAACCCAGTTTTTATATAAGGGTACTAAATACTTCACCATCAACTTTTTTATTGTAACGAGAATAACTTGCTTAGCAGCCATATACCATAATCGAAGCTAAACCCGTGTAATATTTATTATTATATCCAAGTTCTTCATAATCACTTCCATTTGACTGTATGGTGCTTTTCGAAAGGAGATGCACCAGGTTCTTTTAAAAAATACTGAAATTGCAGTAGGTGTGCCTACAATATTTAAAGAGTTCCCTCGAGTAACAATTATACAAAAAAAAACATACCGTCGAATTGAGAACAACCCCCTTTTTTAAGTCGGTTGAAAATTAAGTATTAGTACCTATAATCTTATAAAATCATGTTTTCGAGTTACGAATTGTTGCATGAATTACTAAATGAGGTAGGTACTTAGTCGGATAGCAAATAAGAAAACTCATTTTAAATAAGTAAAAATTTAAGGGGCCCAACTCGCGAGATCTATTTGGTTAGTTCGCATTCATGCATGCAGCAACATTATGGAAGCTCTACGTGTGGCTCCCTCCAGGCGCAAGTAATCGACATGAAAATGAATATTCAAGGTGCCAGTGACGATGCCGTCAAATTTTAATGACATACAGTTTGTGCTGGTACAAAGCGCTATCACATCGTACCTACTTGTATCGAAACAGCCGCGTTTTACATTTTTGTTGGAAGAAATTTACAATTTTCTGTTTCATTTATTATACAGGTCAATATGTACCTAACAGTGCATATTTGAAACAATTATTTTTCTTCATTATTAAGCTAAATAAAAAAGCTTATTGAAAGCTAAATTAATATGAACACAAATATGAACTCTCTTATAGCAAGAAAAATCAGTCAGTCGAATAATTGTTGCGTTGTCCACATCATAATAATATTTAAAATATTTTTAAAAACCAAACTAACTGAGGTAGTCTTCTATATGGCATTTGAAAAGTTTGTTAATATTTCAAGTAATCTTTTTTTAATATTTTTTTTTCAACGTTTTCGTTTTAATTTTTAAACGAGCTTTCAGAATATAGCGACGTTTTACCTTTTGGTCAATAGTATAATCTCTTAATCAATATTGACTTTATGCTTTTAAACTGCGATAGTTTCGTCTTAACTAGTTTAATGGTTTTATCTTGGTGCTTGATTCGCACAAACAAACAACGACACAAACTTTTCATCTATAGCAGTTTTGTTATTGTAGATTCTGTTTGTAACTTTTGTTTCTAACTCATCAGAACCGTAACTCCACTGCTGTTTGCACAGTTACTTAAATACTGGTCAGTAAACTCTTCTATGAGTCAGACGAATGCCGCCTACTTTGCAGCAGCTATGGTAGTGGCAAATTTGGTTGCAGCTTTTTTCAATCACCATGGAAATTTTTATTGTCAGCAGTTTGGTATGAAACTGAGAATAGCGACAAGCACATTGATGTTCAGAAAGGTAAGTAATTCCATGAATAAGTAAAACAAATATCTTTTATTTTACATTCCCCCTAACTAATAAACATTGCAAAGAGGTATTTGAAAGAAAAAGACAAAACACTGCCATAATTTGGCAGCGTTTTGTCTTCTTCTTTCAAATGTCTAATTACTGATGACTGATAAAATAAAAAATAAATAACTGATGAATAATATACTTAAATATTTATAACATACAAATAAACAAACATTTTCCAGTTGTGGGAATCGAACCGACAGCCTTGACTTAGAAAGCAGGGTCGCTGCCCAATGCGCCAATCGGCCGTCAAGTTGGCCAATAGAAAGAAAACATTGTATTACTAATCACAATTCACACGCTATAATAAGGTTCATTAATTAGGTATTGCAGGCTATTGGTGATAATTTACAATTTATGTTAGCAAATATGTACCTATATATAGAGTACCCGAGAATTTTATACTTGTACAGTTGAAGATGAAACTGTACTGCAAAATTTAATATATATATTAATTTAATAATTATAAAAGTTAATCGGACCTACGATATCGATTATACATCAATATAACAAAAAGGCTATGTTCCAGTTTCATAATTATTATTCTTAGCCTATAAATCCCGATATGTTGTGCACATAGACACACTCACATATATTAAGCTAAGTTATTTTAAGTTATTATCATAATATTATATCACCAATAATTATCGAGACCGACGCTTAACGTGACTTACTAAAAACAGGAGCGCGCCAATTTCCTGACTACGGGGTTTTACTGAGAATTCCTTGTCAGAAACACCCAGAACTAATCGCACCCAGTTGTAATGTCTATTTTACGTGGGAATTCAACTCTGTAACCTAACCTGTAAGTGGCTCGTGATCGTCGACTACGCTAAATATTAGACCAGGGAGACAGATATCAAAATGCTGATTAACGTGATTAACGAATTTGCTTTAAATTTTGTTCTTTTTTCAGACGATAATAATTATCCCACCTGAAAACAAAGTACAGCGAAATGTTATGTTTTTAGTGACGCAAATGGATGGATTAGTAGCTACTAGCTAACGTATCTTGAGCAACATAGAAGCTATGTTTTCCGCAACTGCATATTGAATTTACAATTAATCAATTCATTCATACACCTTGCATAAAAATGTTGTATTACCTCATATGGTATAATAATAATATTGGCTTTCTGAGTCAAGGCTGTGGATTCGATTCCCACAACTGGAAAATGTTTGTGTTATAAACATGAATGTTTTTCACTGTCCGGGTGTTTGTTTGTACCTCTATTATAAGTATTTATGTATATTACTAATAAAAATATTCGTCAGTCATCTTAGTAACCATAACAAAAGTTACGCTTATTTTAGGGCAAAATGGCGATGTGTGTACTGTCGTAGAAGGTATATTTATAAATTAATTAATGAAACTTATCGATATCAAAAAAATGCAAGTACTTATCTACCAAATGTTATCTTGAAAAAACTGACTTTGACTGAATATTAGTATTATGATTTTATACTTGTATTTTAGATAATGCGAATGAATAATGGAGCTCTCGGTGAGACTACGGCGGGGAAGGTAGTGAACTTGCTGTCGAACGACCTTCAACGTTTTGACCTGGCCTTCCTATTTCTACACTATGTCTGGATTATCCCCATACAGTTAATAGCGGTTTGCTATCTGGGATACATTCAGGCAGGGTACGCTGCACTGATCGGCTTTGCTGCACTTCTCATCATTGCACTACCAATTCAAGGTTACTAAAGTTATTAATATTACTAACTAGCTGTTGCCCGCGACTTCGCCTGCGTTTGATTTTGGTTTTTGATGTGGCATTCGATTTAGTTGTAGTTCTAAAAAAATTTAAAGTATTCAGTATCGCTAAGCCTTAAATGAGTTATTAGCTGCTGTCCGCAGAGGAGTCATGTCCTCTATCTCCAACCACATTCATCAGATCTACACAAAGTTTGGGCGAAATTAAACACATATTATAACCTCTATAGTACAAAAATAATTATTTAAATCGGTTATAATTTGTCGGAGTTATGGTGTAAAATCGTCAAACACTTTCATCCCCTCTCCCAAAGGAACCGAGCTTAATGTCGGGATAAAAAGTATTTTATATTACTTCTAACACTTCCAAGAATATGTGTACAAAGTTTCATGAGAATCGGTTAAGCAGTTTTTGCGTGAAAGCGTAACAAACAAACTTACATTGACATTTATAATATTAGTAGGGATAGGGATAGGGATAGGGATAGGGATAGGGATAGGGATTATATGTGTGTATATAGAAACGGAGAACGAGCAGACGCGTTTTCTGTGCTACTAGTACCATCGCCTGCGATCACCAACATGTCTGCCCACCGTCGTAATTATGGAACAGGCTTTCAGTCCAGCAATGGACTTTTAGAGGCTATTCATAGGGATTACATTTAGAAGTTTTCGGTAACAAAAGCTTTCGAAAACCTCTAAATGTAATCCATATGTTAAAGTTACGTTAGTTAAGTGAATTATTCCCATATTTTGTCGTAATTAAAAAAGACTGCAAGCCTGGCCAAATCTAGTCTATTTGGTAAATATTAACTGGATAATTTTTTATAGTTCAAAATTATCTCGATCCCTAGACGCTTTGGATGGGTGTATAATAAAAGTAAAGATAAAAATGTCTTATCTTTATAAACCTGATGTTTGAATGTTTGAACCGGTAATCCAGGGAACTACTGGTCTGATTTGAATAAAACATTTTCGCTTTAGATAGCTCACGGTTAATGGGCGAGGTAATATAGTTATATTTGAATTTGAATTTAAATTTAACGCGGTGTAAACCGGAGCGTACCTACCTACCTAACTAAGGAAACTGTACTTAAGATTTTCCTGTCATAGAACTAGCTCTGTAGTTTGCGGATACTGTTCGTGGACTACCGCGGACCAGTGAGCTTAACCTAGTCATTTACCACAAATACTTATCAACATGGTGATTGCAAGAGGTAGGCATTTAGTAGTGCATACAATATAACATAAGCTATTGGCTTTTTATAGGTCACTTCAAACATCCAGAATGCTTAGGATGCTTGGCATATTTGGCGCGGTTTGAATCTATCATGTTATTCATGTAACAAATACCGTTAATTAATTGGTATGAGGGAATAATTCATCCTTAAAAGCCTCATGCCATGCTGACTACACAGAATTAAGAGCACACAGAAACCGTGTACACGGCTAATATTGAACTATCAAAAACCTCTCCACTTTAGTAGTGTTTCCCGAACAGGCGGTTAGACACTTCTTACCATAACTAAATTTCTAAAAGGGAAGTTTGTGACCTAGCAACATTCCGCGGGTTTGAAACTTAGAACCTCTTTGCTTTTTATTCCACTACAAGTTAGCCTTTTATTGCAAGCAATGTTACCAGCTGGTAAGTTATTATGCAGTCAAAGATAGTAACGTGCTAACCTGTTAAAGGTATAGCAGTTAATTAAACTCATATCGGTTTCTACGCGGCATCGCACCGACACGCTAAATAGCTTAGAGAAGCAGGGCAATTTGGGAAGTTATAATTTCAGAGGCTTCGTCTGTAGCTTAGTTACCATCCTACCCACAAAGACTTGCTGCGTCCAGTACGATTTCGTCTAAAGAGGAAAAAAGTTCATTGACTTTATTATCCAAAAAGCAGTTAAGGCTATATTTCCATTGTGAAGATATGTCTGAAAAAAGTTGTAATAAAATATTTAGTTATCATTATACATGTGTTAGTGGTTGGAGCCGTGAAAGCCGATTGGGTAGGACTTCAACTTCACTCTCGGATTGCTGAGTTCTAATCCCAGCACGCATTTGTCATTTTCTAAGTTACGTGCGTTTTAGCTATTAAAATATCACTTGCTTCTACGGTGAAGGAAACCAAAGTACACCAATCTGCACAAGAACAGCGTGTTGGACTACGGCCTTAACCCTTTCGCATTGTGGGATGAGACCCCTGCCCTGTAGTTGGCCAGCAATAGGTTTATATGATGATGATGATACATCTGTTTACTAGTTAAAACATAGAAAACGACTTTGAATATCTGTGATGTGTAAATGTTCTGTAATCATTAATTAGGCAATTAATTTGAACCTTGGAGGAAACCTTGAAATGTTATCTAAGTGGGGAATACTAAATTGGGGTAGACTGAGGATGGAAGGATGCTTCTGTGTATAGTAAAAATAAAATTCAAAATATAGTTTAATTTTTTTCAATATAAACTGTTTTTTTTTCAGGTTTTCTTGGTCAAGTGCTCGGTAAAGTGCGGTTCCGCACTGCTGAAAAGACCGACGAGCGTATCAAAGTCATGAGCGAGGTTATTAATGGAATACAGGTGGGAACTGGGAGTACATAATAACTAATTAGTCATTATTTATTCCTGGCACAGCGGTGAGCGCTGTGCTTTTAAGTGGGAGGTCACAGGTTGGATCCCCAGCTGGTGCGATTTCTGAATTTTCTCTCGACTGGTCTTCATCCGGTTATCACCCTACCGAGAAAGATGTGCCACCAAACTCAATAGCGTTCCGGTAAAATGTCGCGTAGAAATCCCATAATATACCATACCCCCTTACAGGTTAAACTGTTACAATCTTAAACTGCATTATCACCAGGTAAGATAGCAGTCAAGGGCTAACTTGTGGTGAAAAAAAAATATACCTATATATTATGATTCAATGTCGATTTTCAATGCAGTACTGATACATAATAATTACATACTTAAAAAATTGCATCGCTGTTTTAGTGATAAAGTCGCAAATCCTACAATCGTTCACTATCACATTATCATTTATCCACTGGTGATAGTTTATATTCTTAAAAATAAATTTACCTCTAGTCCTCTATGGATATTTTAGTAGAGACAACTATCGTTTGGTATTTAACTTTTATGATCAAATAGGATATGAATAATGGGTTAATAGAATTAGGTTTTTGTGTTCCATCACGAATTAGTAAGTCATCGTACCTTGCACTGATAATGATGATCGGAATTTTCCACTCGTTCTAATTTTATTATCTTTATTGATTTTATCGTATTATCGGGTACGCAAAAATGCACACAGATGGTTGAAACTAAATATTAGGACTACTAATTGTCAATACTCTGTAGGGCTTTTAAAAGATTTTCATTTTCTTTGCTATTATGAATGAGTTGTTGAGACGGGAATGGTATGGTAATTACACTATCTGAAAGAAAAAAAAAATAGCTCGCCGTTATTCATCTTGCTACAAACGTTTTCAATACATTTTTCTAAAGATGCATTATGTGTAGCAAGTACGTATCTAAGTACCTTTAAAAATAGCAGTATATAGAATAAGGTAAATACATATGTATTTACCTTATTCTATATCTATTTAAAAAAAATACGCTTAGTGCATACTTGCATTCAGATTTAAATTGTTCTACATCCATATCTAAAACATTAACTGCTATATGAAAAAGTATTTTTTTGAGAGAATGTGAATCTAAAACACCTACCTAAAACGCTGTGGGTAAGTATATAGGTATATACTTTACAATTTTTTATCACGCCAAGACTTTGAAATTAGTTCATGGGCTTCAGTTTATTGTCTTTAACAAGTACATAATAAAAATAAAGATATACTGAAATACATGTAATGTAATCTAGTATGTTTCTATGCAGTTTGTCTTCTACAGCCGATATAAATCAATTGAGATAACCTGTGTGTATACAAATATACTAGATAGTGAGGCATAGGTTTTAACACTTTGCGCAACTGTTATGTCAGATTTCAGGAATCGGTTTTACGGTATGATATCAGTTTAATTCTTAAATAAATATTATGAAATAAAATACAAGCGGTTCCAAGCGACTTCGTAAGCGCAACGTTTCTGATTTCTTATGATTTTGTATTATTTCCTGCAGTACATTTTATCTCTAGGGAGTAAGAATGATCCATAGCTTAGAAGTTTACAAATAGAGAGAAAGACACTTTCTCGGATCTATACTTAATAATTAAATAAATAAATAAATAAAATAAACTAAAGCTCCTTTTTGTGAAGTTAGTGTTAAATTAACCTGTGTTTCGATTTTATATTTGTTTTAAAAATGAGAGTAAGATATGCAGTTTAATAAAGTCAATATATGTATAATACAGTTTAATAAAGTCAATATATGTATAATATTAGTGTGCCGGTTATATAATTTTTACGAAAATTTAAATTCAATCTCAGGCATGGAGGTGCTCGTTCTTATTCGTTTTTATGTGTGGTGTAAAACTATCACAGTTTTAGGGAGTAAAAAGCTCTATTAGATGAAGATTAATTTAAATTCAATCTCAGGCACGGAGATGCTCGTTCTTATTCGTTTCTATTTGTGGCGTAAAACTATCACAGTTTTAGGTAGCAAAAAGCTCTATTAGATGAAATCCTATGTAGCCCCGAACTAATTCTGATTACCTGAACATTAAGCTATAGTCTTTAGATTAGATGTATTATGTAGCCCTAAACAAATCTGATCATTTTCTAACAATGCTTTTGAAAGAGAGTAGCGAGATCTTTCAGAAACAACTTGATACTTGAACAACTTGACACACGTAAATTACTTGATATTTTAAGCCATCCCTGAATCAAAATTGTGCTGCGTTATTCTATGCAATCCCGTAAAACAAATGCTTGGATTACAATTTTAAACTTACAATAGCGACTAAGTAGTTAGTAAAAAGGTTATTCAATTCAATAAATAGTAGATAAAGAAAATAATTGTAAATAAGAAACACCCTATATTAAGTGTGAGCGACACAAAGCAGTAGTAATTTATACCACTGTTGCACTGTCTTTACTCCGGCAAAAATTTTTTGAATATCTGTTTATAAACCGCATTATATATATATAGTTTTTTTATGATTTTTCCTTGAGATACTTTAGATCGGAAAGATGAAAGGGGTGGCCGATGTACGCCGAAAGTGTCCGCTAATCGTTATATGGAAAAATTTAACAGATTTGAGATTTCTTAATGTTAATGTAGGCCAATATATATGAATAACAATGAATCGCCGAAATGCATCTATGTACGCCCAAAAGTTAACTTGCACATAAATTACGTACGGTGTAACTTTCTGCTTCTCGTGGACTAAACTGAATAAATAAGCTTGATTTGAAAATAAAATAAAAATCCGACATAGTGCCGTGTAATTTAACTTTACACAGTTAGATTCCGAAAACCAGACAAATATGAAATTACTTTGTCTGGGTTTGGAAATTAATTTTTTAAAGTCTTTAGGTTCTGATATGGGTTTTTACGATGTATAAACACTCTCTTGTATAGCCGCGAGTTAAATTATGCAGAATATTTACTGTAGCAAAGAAGTATTACGTAGAGCTTAAGGGAAAAAAACCCCAAGAGATTGCGCAATCTCATCAAAATACACTTTTTTACAGGTAATAAAAATGTACGCCTGGGAGATACCGTTCCAGAAAGTAGTTGGCCAAAAAAGGATGGACGAGCTAAAAGAAGTGAAGACCGCTACCATATTGAGAACAATTTTTCTCGGTTTTATGATCTTCACAGAAAGGGCGGCCATGTTTCTCACTATCCTAACTTTTATACTGCTTGGAAGTAATATGACAGCTAATATTGTAAGTATGATACATTTGTTTTTTTTCTGTAATAATTAATTTCAGAGACACAAAACGAGAAGCTACTTATTTCTACAAATGGTCTTTCAAATTTCGAGAAGATTAATATCACAGGAAAGATCTTTTTAAAGGACATTATGTACATGTATTCACCACATGTACATAATATTCGTGCAACCGATATGAGGTTCTTGCTCGCAGCATTGCATTACGACCCATAGTTGACGTGGGTAAAATCGTGAGGCACCGCATTTTAATACATTCGTAAATAAAATCTGTATAAATAGCAAACAGACAGGTGTGATATGTATTGATATTTATTGCGTAACATATTATGTTATCACATTTGGCGAAACCTTGTTCATTATGAACGGTTTATGATCTTAATTATCGCACTAATCAGAACATGTAACCGTATAACATTGAATGTTGAAGTATAACTGCCTAGCGGTTTAGCATTTTGAACAACGAGAGAAATGTGGTTTTGGGTTTGGTTAAACCGTTTCGGAGCAGCACGGTGGGTCTAAAAGTATCTGTCCTACGAGAGAAGGCCTGTACCAATGGTGTTGAAGAATGTTTATGGATTTTTTATTTATTTTCGAGTTTCATACTTATCTGCCTATTTACGTACTTATCTATCTACGAAAGAGATCATTTTAGCAGTCTCTGTCGTTCTGTTCTCAGTCGATTTAAAATAATCCTATTAGGTGATCTCACCTAATACTAGCTCACTTTGCTCGATATTAAGCATCTGATCTTTAAAGTCCAATGGCGTAAGTTTCAGCTCCAAGGATGGCAATGTTGAGGCATTAGGTAATGTAAATTCTTTGATCTTCAATGGTCGTAAATATGATCGGAGAATCTATACGCGATCTCATCAGAAAGGAGATGTCTAAACCAGAGTTATTGTCGAAGCTTAACAGTTCACAGTTGTTAGTCAGAGTTAACTTTGCAAATCTTTGCGACGTGAAAGTGGTAGAAGCAAAAAAATTGGCTAGATACATTGCCGTGTTGCACCAAAAGTGTTGTTAGAGTGTCCATTAAGAAACACATCAAACACGTCAAGAAAACCGTTTGTAGGCACTAGCGATACAAGAATAAATAAAGAATTAAGTAATCCCTACAGAATCACTTGGTCATATAATAACATGATGATGTCGATCATTTCATATTTTATATCATTCTTATCATAAGAATTGTCTTAAGCCTCCCCGTGTCAAAAAATCAAATTTTTTTATAGTCGCTGAGCTAACAATACCGGGCAACTCGAATTAGCAAAGTTTTACGAGATACAATAAACAGCTCTCTTATCATTTTATACAAAAATCGCATGATAAAACTGTGTATAACGTTAAAAACTGAGGATTCTTGAGCCATGTTGATGAGTTCATTACTTATTTGATTTTTGCCAAATTGGTAAGACATATTTTTTTTGTCTGAATACTTAAATGATTTCTTTACTTGCGCGGAGCTTTTATTTCAAGCAAGCCTAATTTATAAGTTCTTTTGAAACGTAAGGTTTGTTGTCTTTTTATATTACCTCTGCCCTGAAGCCGAAAGGAAACTAAGTGGTTAGATACTCTTTTCCAATACAATTTTAAATATACTAAGAGTTAGAAGAGTAGCGGTCTTGTCATTAATAACTTCATAGACTGTGTCGTATATCAATCAATATTGCCAAAATGAACTGAAAAATACCTATAAATTGCTTATCAAGCAAGGAATTTTAAAAGAGAATTATTGTTATCTGTCAAGAAAACTTCTCTCATTTGTTTTGTATCTTATCAAACAACAAATATGTAATTGATCTTATGATCTATCTTATCTGATGATGATATTTGAAATCAAAAATGTCTACACATATTACGTAGGTACATATATTTTAGAACTATATTATGAAAATACAAAAGACTTGATAGAAACGCAACTAGCTATGTCGCATATTGTTATAATTTCGGTAGTAAGTGCTCACGTAGCTTGCTAAAGGTTTCTACAGAAGTGTTTATGTTTCTCTCAATTTATATATATATTTTTAAATAGACTTTACCGATAGTAGAATGCGTAAAATTTGTTCCATTTTCCTGATGCGTGAAAACTGACGTTAGCTATTTCGTTAGCGCATTATTCCGCCATTACTGTAAATTGAATCCTATTGCACATGTAGCAAGCATGATGACATTTTTAAAACATGTTATACTGCATTGAATTAGAATTGTATTATGAAAACAAAATGCGGTGCAATGCAATAGGGTGTAAATGTTATAAAGTATATATAACCTTAGTAATTTATATTCGAAAACATGGGTAAGTATTTATAATATTGAATAACTCAAATTAATTAACGAAGGGGAAATACAACGGGAAATTTAATTGAATCGTGAGATCACAGGACCCTTAGTGAAACTGGTACAGAATAAATAGTCAATTAAAAACGGGACAGAATTGAGTAGTAAATATAGGCAGGGATTTACGAGTACATAAATTATCAATAATCCTTGGGCACTTATGTAAATTCCTACAAATAACCAAATAACTAAAATATACTGTAAATGAGAAAGTGGGTTTGTTGGTGCATCCTTCTTTTACTCAGCAAAGGAGCGACGGATTGATATGGATTGACGAAATTTTTGACCCAGACTTAGTTTATTTGCATAATTTAATGCATTGTGACATAGAATAAGTTTTTTTTAGAAATATTACACGGTTTAGAAATTAGGTAGTATTCATACAAAAATGGCTGACCGGTTTTATGTTTGGTATCTCACACCTTGGAAGAATAATATAATTACACATGATACTTCCCGAAAGCTAATCCCGAAAACCTACTGTGCAAAATATAGCATTGAATTTTTTTTGTGTATCCTTCTTTCACGCAGCAACTATCGGAGTTAGGTATAACATTAGTAGAGAAGAAAGGATAAAGTTTATACAGGTGAAACCTTGGAAAGATCGTTATCGATAGAAAATACAAACCGTGTCGTTTCATATCGTATTAAGATAGGATTGATCTTTCATCATATCAAATGACACATAAATCGCACAATAATATAACCACAGAGTTAATAACATAACAAATAACCTCTGACAATTCGCATTGTCATGTTGTTGATAGGAATGCTAAACCAAATAAAACGTGTTAAAATAAATAATAATAACCAGTCGAGTCTACCACATAATTTACATAACAAAGGCAAATACTGTCGTAACTATATTTTGTATGTTGCGCTGGCAATCCTACGATATGGTTATCAGAGACTTTGTATGGGCTTAACACGATTTTTTTATTGTCTTCATGATTACTATGATTAGTCGTTTTAATTGTTTACGTAGGAATGTATAATAATTGTAATAAAAAAAAATCCAAGCAGTTGCCCGCTGTTTTGTGTGTAGAATATCTCATTTCCCGTCAGATTAAGTATTTATTCGCGTTCATTCAAGTCCTTCCACAGAAAGCAAACTGCAGACAAATGTCGAATTTTCTTAAGATCGTTTATAATCAGTATACTAGTGGGTGCCAGCGACCTCGTCTGCGTAGAAAGCAAGCTACAGGCAAAGATTCATGCAAATAAATGTCAAATTACCAAATTTATGGGTATGTACTTACAATTTGAAAAAAGTACCTATATAAAATTTTATTTAACCCTTTAGGTTGAAATTTTTAAAAC
Organism: Pararge aegeria; assembly: GCF_905163445.1. Lineage (NCBI taxonomy): Eukaryota > Metazoa > Arthropoda > Insecta > Lepidoptera > Nymphalidae > Pararge > Pararge aegeria. Next base: position 10,327,225 of record NC_053183.1, read on the forward strand.
TGTTGATCACTTACTTCTTTATTTTTAGCCGAAGGCCAAAAGGTTTTTTTTTATACTAAATATCTTGAAAGTAGGAAGGCTTTTTGTACAAGCTTTCTTGCCCTATTTACCCGTTAGAGGGTTTGGGGGTAGTATCTCAAAAACTGTAGAACACGTGTGTCTTATTATTCAACCGAGGGCCTTAATAGCAAGTTTCATCTATATAACCAGAACTTGACTTCCATATCAACCATTTCCCCTGTTCTAAGTCATTAAGAGGTAGAATTTATGTAGATCTATTTGTTTGTGTGCCCTTCTTGCAAGCAGCACCCAGCAATAAATTGGCGATTTGCGTTTTATGCGTTATTTTTGCAATTTCCTAGAAAAAGTTCCCAAGGTGTGTTTACTTATTATTGTAGAAAAGGAACTGCAGACAAATTGTAAAAGGAACATATCCTAATATAGGGACAGGTCTTTATGAAAGTATCCCAAGTCTTTACATACTTTACAAAATATACCTTCTTTTTATCACAATACGTAAGTTTCGCATTTATAACATTAGTACCTCCGAACACACAAATAGTACACGCAGGCAGTATAATAAAAAAATACTAATTTTGCAGATATACCCACTGCAGCAATTCATAAATGCAGCGCAAATCAATATCACGCTGATATTACCACTGGTGCTTTCCTTTACGGCCGAGCTTATTGTGTCCTTACGAAGAGTACAAGAGTTTTTGGAATTTGGTAAGAATTATTTTTTATTTTCATACCTCTTTGAGGTATCTGCATGGATATTTGAATATTTGATAGCAACTGATGTAATTTTGCGACAAAACATTACATGCGATTGCTATAAATAATAAATATTATGCTTAATTATTTGGTACACTTGATCCGCCAACCAGGCAAATCTGCATGGTACCATTTATATTTCAATCTTTATACACCACATTTTTGTGCGCGACTCGCACGTAGACCAAAATATACATTACCATGAAGATGACTTCTAGGTACTATTAAAAGACACACCGCAAAGCTTTCAATATTATTTGAAATAAATTTTGTGTACGTCTGTTTGTCGCCTATAAATATATAATATACAAAATAATTGCACGTTGTCAATTATTTTGTATATTATAAACAGTGGTATGAAGTCGCTGGGACTACATACCCGCAGAATTTGTTTCCTACGCGGCTTAAAAAATTCCCAACAAAGAGATCATATTATAGTACAACCTGAACAAATAGACAGACAAAATATTTTAAAACGTGTGCTTCGGTTTTGCTATCGTTTAATAATCTTAAGCGACTGTACGACACAATTATTACAAAATCACAGATATACATTTCAATTTTTTTTGTTTGCGATAATACAGGTGTACATATACTGTATAAAGCTACCTCGGATTAAACTAAATAAATATTCATTAGATAATATAATCGCACTCATTCGTTTCAATTTATTTGTGTTCATATATGTACGTATTTCATTGTATAATATTATATCCATTGAGCAATCGTTCTGGCGTTCAAGTTTGTGACCTGCGTGCGACCAATCAAACGACGCGACAAATTTGTGATTGGTCGCAGAACGCAAAGAAAAATTCGGAGAATACCTATATTATTAATAGTTCTTAGGAGAGTACTTACTCATTTTGGACCCAAGCCCGACATGAATATTTTATAATTTTTAAATTCAAATTAAACTGAGGCTAAATATTAATTATAAACCAATATATTAGTAGTAAGTTAATACAGAATAGAAAAATTACATATTTGTTTTACAATTAAAACACTCAAACTAAACAAATGAGATCAGTCTGTTTCGTGACAGGCCGTGTTTTATTTCCAATGCGCAGCGAGCATTCTTCTTTTAACGCCGCTCTGGAAACAAGTTAGGACGCCTAAGCCTTAGCCTGCACTTTAAACGTTAGCCCGAAAATTACCATTGTTCTACACCGTATCGCAAAAAACACGTTACTCTTACGCGCGTCAGTTCCAGTTGTTATTAACTCTATGGTGTGATAATAACAGCTGATAAACGAAAGTCACCAGCATTGGAGCAGCATGGTGGTTCTATGCTATAAAGGATAGAGCTAAGCAGGAGGAAGCCGGAATGGCCTTTGTCTTATAGCAGTCCACTGCTGGACTGAAGGTCTTTTCAAACGGGTGGGTTTGACCATAATCACCACGCTGGGCTGACGGGTTGTTGATTGCAATAGATGGTAGTAGAAGAACGGGAGACGCTGCTGGCTGCTCTCCGTTACATTCTGTTAGTCGCCTTGTATTCTGCTATGCCGTCACCATACGCTCCAGGAAGGAAATTCTTCTTCTTCTTCTTTGAGTCCATTAACACCTGGTGGTGCATAGGGCCGAGACTACTTATTTCCATCCAGATCTATCCCTAGCTGCAGACCTAATCATGTTCCAAGATTGCAGCCTTCATTTCCGCTTCCAGAGACCGCTTCCATGTTGCCTTTGGCCTTCCACTTCTTTGTTTACCTCCCCAGCCTGCCATTAAATGCTTTTTGTTGGACACCGGATGTTCGGCGTAAAACGTGACTTATCCAGTTTCATTTTCTACGCTGCATTAGGTCAAGATAGGGTTTTTTTGCAAGAGCCCAGAGATCTGAATTGGAAATTGTTTCAGGCCAAAAGATACCAAAAATGTGCGCAGGCACTTGTTAATGAAGACTTGCAACTTATTGACCAGTTTGGCAGAGTACTTCCAAGTTTCGCAGCCATATAAGATTAAGGCATTATAAACCTTCAGGTTTACAATGTCCTTCATACTATATGGCCTTATTATTTTCAAATAACAAGGATATTAATATTTCAATAACGTGGTTTTCTATGAAGATTAGTTAGTACCTTTGACCTATAATGGATTTAGACAGTACGAAGTTTTTGTTCAAAGTGTATAGTCACTTCGTGCATGCAACAAGGTCGGCCTGATTGCAGATTTGAATATTCATAACTATGCAGTATGCAGTAAGCTTTCCGTTGGTATTTTTACTATAATTAATGCCACACGAGTATTGTATGACTTAAGCTTATTTTGTTATTACGCAATTTTATTTAGGAATTGTTTAATGACTGTATTGCTTTTAAGAATAATTAATAATCAGTTGGGTTAAATTGTTATAAATTTAACCGCTCAAAAAAAATATGTAGGTATACATAAGTATACCTACATTTTTTTTTTGAGCGGTTACTATTCTAATTTATAATGATGTAATGTTCGTGTATGTGAACACACAATCATTTTTTTGTTAAGGTAACCAAAAAAGCAATATTTTGCATAACTGACCATGCAATCATAGTTTTGCTTACTCATTTATAGGGCCGAGCGTCACAAAAGATTTTATTCTTTAGATACCAAAACTCTCAACTTGTCCCTAACTTTGAAAAACATAGAACATATAGTCTGTTTATCAACATTTTAACCCTTAAATTGCCAGTCCCCTACGGATGTTTTTTTAAGTTTTTTTTTTAAATTATGTATCTTGGTAGGGGTAAATTAAGAAAACATTAAGAAATTTAGACAAATTTATTATATCTTCAAAAAAATGTCTAACGCGCCAAAATAAGTTTTCACTTTTGTTGGAACTCCCGGAGTGCAACCCGTATTTGTTTTTTTAGTTTCATTTTAATTAGACAACAAGAACTTTTAACAGTGGGCGTTTATAGGTGGGTTCTAAAGGTTTTGACACACTCTTAACGTTTCGTTTGTGGATACCCATATTTAAAGTGCTGGAAAAAAGAGCCCGGATCCAGATATTTTCGCTGCATGTTATGAACGGAAAATCGGTTATGTTAATGCAGATAAACTTACTATATCACAATATCTTGTTCATAAATTATATCATACGACATAGTAAAAATATAACGGGTCGTTGCCGAAAATGTGTTTCTTTTGCCAAATGGTAGAGTCATTCTTGTAAATCGCTCTACTTTTATTTAGGTACAACAGTTACCCCCGACTCTGTCCGCAAAGAATAAAATTGTTGTTTATTTGCATATTATTTAAAGGTATACATTTATAATATATAAGGTATTTATATATATATATATATATATATATATATTATATAAATATATCAATTGCACTCTTCTGTCTGTCGATGCCTTTTACGCCATTGGTTGCCCAGAAGAATGAGTTACAGTTCAGGGCTGCCAAATTCTAAGCATTGTGTTGCCCTTTTTTATTATTTTCTGTACTTTTGTATGGTATGCAATACAGGTGTTCATTGATTCATATCTAAGCGGTATAAACTATAGGGTAATAAATACAGATACAGAAATGCCGCCGCTTTTTAATAAAAGAACAAAATAAACAAACTCTTTAGCTTTATTTTAGTATTTGTATAATGAAATGCCGTGCTCTAATTTTATATATTTAACTGGCAGAAGACAGACCCGACCTAGTGGCAATCTCGGCCACGCCACAGTCCCACTTGTTTCGAAATGTCACGGGCAGCTTCAGGGAGTCCAAGAAGTCGATCCAGCCGCTCTCATACCACATCATGCCAGAAGCGGTACTTTCAAATGGACTTAATAAAGGTAAGTTTGGTAAGGCCCAAATGTTTAATGTTAGATTTTTTGTCAACAGAGTACCAGGCTAGGAAACTGGCATTCATACACTGCTTGGGTCGCGATTATTATTACTGTGTGATAATTAAACCGTGGGTGCGGTGATCGTTAAGGCCCGACCACCCTTATTGAAGCAGCGTGTTCGCACTAAGGTTTACTTATCTCTCTAAGTCTGTAAGAAGTCGTGTGTCCAGCTGGTATAAGTTACACGGCAAGTTATATAAGATTTTCCATTCTTAAATATGATTGTGAATACCAAAAACGGTTTTGGTAATTTATTGGAACCACAGGTAGCCCTTTTTTGGATAACCCTTTTTTGTTTTTGTTTGTTACCCAGGTCTTTACCCTTTTTTTTGCCTCCATTCGGCATTGTAACACCTAAATTGCAACATAGTAAATCGTTGAAGTTTGAAGCCTCCAAATAGATCAGGTCAGAGATAGTTGATAGCAGGAAATTCTGCTACTCTAGGTCCGATTTCTGAGGAGCGAGTAACTTATTAATTTTACAGCCATACTTTCAATTGTCAAACAGCATATTCGAATTGTATTTGTGGTTCATAAACGCTTTATAGACGATCCATATCCATACGATGAAAGGATAAACTATGATTTGCTTGAATGTGAATTATCCTATCGGTTTCTCAGCCTGTATTATGCATAATAAAAAGTAATAAAAAGTTTTTACATTATAGGTTCAATAGACAGAAGGTACCGCAGAAGCCTTTCACTATCCAATGACACTGCAGTGGAAATACGTGAAGTATCAGCAAGTTGGACGGGCGACCCAAATTTCCTGGCACTCAAGAACATTTCACTACGTATTCGCAAAGGGAAACTTTGCGCTATTATCGGTGCTGTTGGATCTGGGAAGGTAAGGATCAATGAAAGTTACAACCAAAATAGAATAAAACTGCAACGTGCTTGTTCGTCCAGCGTGCCTGTTAGACTAATGATAGCGAAGTTCTAGATTAGATTTTTTTGAAAGTAAGTGAGTAGGGAAAACCCCTGCTCTTAAGACTAATAGCCTGTAGTTTAGTTGCCTTAGTACAATGTTTGCTCCATTGCAATAGAGGAGTCATTTAAGAGTATAGAAAAACTTGAACTGCAGGGTAAAATAGTTCTTATTTATCTAAATAAGTCTATGGATGAGGTCACGAACGCTTGACGCACGCCTGACCCCCGGCCGACGCACGCAACGTTCTCAACGCACGCTACGCTCTCAACTCACGCGACGCTCTCAACGCACTCAACGCTCTCATCGCACGTAACGCTCTTAATGCACGCACGCACACGCTTGGTCAGTCAGAGGCATACAACAGCAAGCACATTGAAGACGGCCCATTCTCATCTCTCAACTCATCAGCGTCGTAGCGGTCTCTACATTACCCAACAAGACGACACGACAAAGATCCTGCATCGCGCTAGCGAAGTTTTCATAAATAATGCACCATATATCGGACCTCGGTCCCCGAACACAAACACCCGCTCGCAGAAAGATGTTCCTATTGTTACAAATGAGCGCATCACCATTGCTTCCGTACATCAATCGCAAAGTATAGTAGATTGTTTATCATGGTAATGCATTACGGACGGATGCATTGTAAATCCCAAGCTTAAGTAAGGGGTGTAAGGACGCCTAAGAGGTGAACAGCGTGGCCCTTGGGTTAAAAATATACTTTCTAACCTCTCGCGATTAATTTAAAAAGCACCACAATATAACACTTTTGATTTACTCGTATGTCTTGGAAAGACTATTATTTAATCAATATCTACTCCATGGTTTGCGCTTCTCGGGTTCTGTTGAGTGAACAACATTTCATCATTCGTCAAAGTGAGATAGCAATATTCGTTAATTGCATGCATAAGTGCATATGTATAATACTATTTATTTATATATTATTAATAAAAATATTCATCATTCATCTTAGTACCATAAGATGTCGTAGTATATTTATTTATTTTATTTATGTTTCCTAATTCAAATTAAATAACAACCTATAGGAACACGTATTTTAGTATAACATTAGCACCCTGCTAAGCCTGAATAATGTATTTGTTAAGATGTACTTCCCGACTTTTGTTTTAAATCACATGTCTTATGATTAGGCAATAAAAGCAAGTGGTATGAAATATCAATAATAGCCCACAAGTATGATGAAGACCAGTTCCATGAAAGCTTTAAATATAATATTTATCTCTCGTAAAAAAAACAATAAATATAGGATGGAAGTTAAATCCATATTGCGAAAATGGTAACGTAACTAGTTACTTACTTTCAGGCAACAATACTGCTGGCCTACATTCCTATATTACACGTCAAAATTCTTCACTGATATCTACAAAGGAAAATGCAACAAAATTGAAGCTCTATATAAATATCACCGTTGCATCTACTAAGACTCAAGATATCTTTTGTGTCCCTTCTGTTAAGTTAACTATTAACGCCATTCACTTGTTTTAAAGCTTTATCGAATACGAAATCTCTTGTGTCCTGCACAACGTTTCAACCCTAATATTTATTTTCTTCTATTTATTTTGTTCTATTTTAATACTTATTATCCGGTCTAAGAGAAATCCAAAAAAATGAAATATCGTAAAGATTGGTCCAGCCGTTCTTGAGTTATGAATGGTGTAACTAACACAACTTTCTTTTATATATAAAGATTACAAAAACTCAATCCCAACCTCATGTGAATGAAATTGTTTCCTAATTCACTTTCATATGAATTTTCACTTCCAACAACGGTATTAAGAAAAAGTGCATTTTTGTGATCTGTTTTTTTGTTGTAATTCGTATCGTATCTCAATATTTTATTCAGTTTTTGGTTTTTATTGATTTTTGGTACGTCTAGTATTTTTTTATGGTAATAATTGACGGACCAAGTAGATGGCCCCCTGATGGTTAATGGAAAACCATCGTCTTTAAACAGAACAGAAGCAACACTTCACAGGGCACGCAAGGAGCACGTCCTGCAACATGCCGCCCTGTGTCCATGTATTTGAGACGTAGGGGGTAAGCCTCATGTGCTCTTAAATACACCGGAAATAAGCATGACAATAGTACTTCCCCGGACGAGCTCTGTCACAAAAGCTCTATACTAGAAAGTCGCTGTTATATTTTTTTTTTTTCTTAAGTGTAGGTCAACGGGTACATACCACGATAATATTTTGGATTTGTCGATATTTATTGTTTGTTGCATTGATCAGATTGCATTGCATTGATGAAATGTTGATGAACCACGAAAATCTTAGTGTAAAATCTTTAATTTTTTTTTTATTTCTTTATTTATTCATAAGACACACCAGCAATTAATTGTAACTAACTAACTACATTCATAAAAAAAAATGATGTGTTAGAATTACAAATTCTGTCTAGTGCCATTACAATAATCAATTATAGGTGTATACAGCAGTATCGTTGTTATCTCCCGGCTAAGCGGTATCGACATGACATATCTTTTTTAAACAAGTTGGCAGACTTGATGTTTTGGTATATTTTTAAGATCTTATTGATTTAAGTACTTCATACAAAAAAAAATAGCCAGCCAGCAATATACATGGCATCCTCGCCAGGATGATGTTAGGATTCCATTTATCAAAATCTTTTTAGGCTTTTGGATTATTTTTATGGTGGAGCTGCATAAATGAGATGCGCTCTTTGTTTGGACACTCTCGTAATAACGGATTTGTCTATGCCCTAAAAAGGCATCAAAGCAGAGAACTGGTACAATTTAACATTGGCAAAGTAGATATAGCTAGGTGCGTTATTTGGCTTATACTCAAATAGGCTAGCTTGTGTAGAATCTCACTAATAATCGTGTGGTTTCGGCAATTTGGCACATAGCACGATAGCGTTTTACTCTATTATACATGCCATTGGCTAAGTTTAATTACCTATTTCAGCCATTAAAATACGTACCTATATTTCTAATTAAACTTACTTGCAAAAAAATTTATCACATAGGATTTAAGCAGATTGAAAGAAATCTCTTTCACCGTACTCATTCCATTAGTACCCCACGGATTGGCACAGGCTTCCTACGAAATTCAAAAAGTTCGAAGAACTATAAATAGAACTTGTTATAAAATTCAACGAAAGCTTCTTAAGCGGGATAGTTATTAATAAGCGCTGTAATATTTTAAGCGGGAGGTCCCTGCAGGGGGTCTGGTCTGGTGCGAGGCTTCGGCAGAGGCTGGTTATTACCCTACCGAAAAAGACGCCAAGTAATTAAGCGTTCCAGTGCGATGTCGCGTAGAAACTGATTGCTGGTTTGGGTCCCGATATAACTGTCTTAACCTCAATCGGTAATCCCACTAATATCTTAGACTGCATCCATGACTTACCCCCAGGTGAGAGTGTAGTAAAGGTACCTTGCAGTGCAATATAAATAAATCAAGAGATTCCTTTTAGTCAATTTCCTAAAGAAACCAGTTCTGAAAGCAAGGATCTTTTTAAATTTTATAATGAGGAGTTCTGTCCACTATCTCCAATCACATTAATCAGATCTACACGAAGTTTGGGCACAATTAAACACATATTGTAACCTCTAAAGTACAAAAATAATTATTTAAATCGGTTATAATTTGTCGGAGTTATGGTGAAAAATCGTCAAACACTTTCATCCCCTCTCCCAAAGGAACCGAGCTTAATGTCGGGATAAAAAGTATCCTATATTACTTCTAACACTTCCAAGAATAGGTGTACAAAGTTTCATGAGGATCGTTAAAGTAGATTTTGCGTGAAAGCGTAACATGCAAACTTACATTCACATTTATAATATTAGTAGGATAGGATAAGATAGGATAGGATAGGATAGGATAGGATTAACCAATGAATATCGACAGCAAAATACATAGCGAAAGTATTGTAAGCCATTCACAAAATGCAATTCTCAGCTAGGAATTCTTCCTGGACGAAATTGAGGGAACAGGCAGTTATATGTATAAAACTTTAGCGTGACATTTATACCCACTGGGAAGCGTGCTGGCTTGGATGTGAACGCAAACAAACTAAAATCTAATTTGCTAGGAGTTTGCTATGCCCTTAGCATAAATTGTAATTTAGAATATCTGGAACACATCAAAACTATGAATTATTCCGTGCTAGTGCTATGCATATAATATGTAAGACTAAGCATTTGAATTAGTAAACAAGGTTGCTTGTAGACCCGTAAAAACTAAATAAATGCATGCTAGAAGATTTCAAACCATAGCCGTATATTAGGGTAGCTTTTATAATAGCATCAAGAATTGAAAATGAAAAATGTATTGTTCACAAATTTACATAGCGGATAAGGCCAGACACTGAAGAAGAAATTTTTATAATGGGTTTGATCGTCGCTTCATCACGTGGCTTTGCTATTAGAAGTTGATTATGTAACCATACAACTCTGAATCTAAAGATGGTGGTTTTCATTCCGCAAGCAAAAACGTTCCCAAGGAGGGTTCATGTCAGGCTGGTCGGTCGTAAAAAATACCCAAAACTAAAACAAAAATTCTGTGTTATAGTTCGAAGAAGACATGTTATGTTATCGAAGTGGGATAAGGGCAGGAAGACGAAGGTTTGAAATCATTCGAACTGAATGCAAAGATGCTTTAAAAGTACTGATTCGTGGACCGCGGTCTTTTTAAAATTTAATAAAGCTTATTACTCACAAATCTACAAATTATACCTCTATAAATAAATACAAGGAAAACACGGTTGGATTGTCCTTATAAGATTGTCCTTATAAACTTCATGATAGCACTGTCGCATTGCTAACAAATGCATGATCAATATATGTAGTTGCCTCTAATCTTTATTTTTACTATATTTTTGGCTTTTATGTTGTCGATTTATCAAAGGCTGAATATGCATATTATATGTACTGTTTCCATAACCAGTCTTAAATTATTAAGTTATGTTAAAACAGTATGCAAATACCAGAAACGTTAATAACGTTAAAATATTGGGTATGATAATACGATGTTAAAATCAAGATCAAGTCTTAAATAACGAAAGAAGCTTCTTGATGAGACTTAATGAATTAACGATAGTTATTCTAATAAATAAATAAATATTATACGAAAGTTATTCTGTGACTAAGCAGATTAAATGGTTATTTTCGTGGTTACTTAGCCCGTATTTAAGTATTTACTAGAAAAATTTCCTTCATATTTATTGTCATACTTATAATTTATGTTTGAGCTTACCCTAATGCCAGTTACCTCGTGGATGTGTGTGTAGAAAACGTCAGCTTATAGAACGAAGAGTGAATCGTCGACTCAGCATCAATTCGCATTCGCATTCATATTTCACTTTTCATCTAAAATGCATGAAAAATGTTAATTTTCAACTTGGTCTGGGTAGGAAATTCCGTGACCTGGCATATATTTATTTAATTTTCCCTTTTAAATCTTTATTGTATATTAGATCTCCGATACGGCACGTAAATATTTTAGCTAAAATCATGGATGATTAGATTAAAAACGAAATTGAAGCCGACCTTTCTCTATTGTACCTACTTTTACCAAATGTTTAACAACAGTCAACAGATTACTAAACTATTGCACTGATTGTACCATAGAGTTTTTTTGTTGTTTAGCGGAGTTCTTTCCTTCGCATTTCCTAAAATATTCAACTTAATAATTTAAGCAGGACAAACAATGAAAATAAAACAACAGCAACTTTGAAAATGAAAAAAGAAGAATCGTATAAATCAAGTCCGGTTAGAAAGATATGTTATGTAGCATTCCCACAAAAGATAATGAATTGTATATTAAATGAAATAGAAAATCAGGAGTTCCGACTTCAATTTTCGAAGATCTTTATCAGATCTTCATAAAATTCAAACGAAACCTTCAAGATTGGTCCATTTCAGTAAATAAAAAAAACATCAAAATTGTTCAGAATGAACGGAAATATGGAGTAACATCGTGTCTAACAATCTTAAAGATACGCCGGTAGACAAGTAGCTTAAAATGTCGATACCAGAGTAGTAAACAAATGAAATGCCAGTGAAAATGGGATGGACGCTACTTGATTATCATATTTTTCAAGAACCCTCAGAGAATATACCAAATTAAATGTTTAAAATTAGAACAAAATGATCGATGGTGATTCGACGCCGCGGAGTATTAAATACCACCATTGACAGAAGTTTAGTTCAGAAGCTAATGCAATGAAGTAATTTTGTGTTTATGAAAGTGTCGTGGAGTTTCTAGCTAATCAATAACGCATAAGTGATAATAAAGGTACCAGTTTCAGGCGTCTCTATTATAATACTGATCCTAGAACTCTCCTATTTTAAGATTAACTTTAAAATAAAATTTTGATTTTATTTTTCTATAATTCATTGATTTTATTACAATAGGTATACAATAGAATTGTTCAGTGCGGCTTTCTTTTTTCAAAGCAATTTATAAAGGTATTATACTAGACTGTCCTACGTTTAGCAATTAATTATTTTGTTTTGTGTAATAAAAGATTTCGTAACAGGAAATTTATTGTTTGCAGTCTTCCGTTCTACAACTGCTGCTCAAGGAATTGCCAGCAGCAACTGGCAGTGTTTCCGTATTCGGGGAAATGGCGTACGCCTGCCAAGAGGCGTGGCTTTTCCCGAGCACTGTTCGAGAAAACATATTATTCGGTTTGCCTTATGACCCAGAGAAATATAAGAGGGTATGTATTTCAAATTAAAATGCCTTTCTCGGTTGTGCAGGACAAATAATAAAAATTAGACGACAAATTTGACGACCGATTGGCACAGTGGACAGTCACCCTGCTTTCTGATTCCAAGACTGTGGGTTCGATTTCCACAACTAGAAAAAATTTATGAGTAATAAACATGAAAGTTTTTTATAGTATAATTATTTATTATTCTTAAAAATATTCATCAGTTATCTTAGTACACATAACACAAGCTACGATTACTCTGTGTACCAGTGCGGTTTGGTGTACGTATTATTATTTACTTGTTTATTTAGTTATTTCATTAATTCTACATCATACAGATGACCTAAGTTGCCTCTTTACCAGTATTACTAACATACTACTTTATCAAAGGTTACTGATATCCTGAATTAGATTTCCGGATAGATCAATTACCATAATGATCTGTCTATGGAAGACTTGCCCATAATTTAGCGATGCTTTATGAATGTATAATGTGCAGAAATAAAAACACTAAATTTGAAGTAAACTACATGAATATTAAATTAGTATTATGTTTAACGCACAGAGTTATATGTTTTCATAAAACTTTGAAGGGTGTATAAATATATTCATATTATTCTAGCATTTGAACCACGAGTACCTAGGTGAGTAGGTACCTATTTCTAAAACTCGAAATAGAAATTTCATTTTTCATCAATGTTTTCCAGTTAAACTTTGTTCAAAATGGAAAAGAATTGTTGAGCTTCGTAGTTTTAAGTCCCTAGGAAGAGTAGAGAGCGACCAAAAATCCAAAACTAAAAAAACCTGAGCCTGGCAGATGTGAAACATCACAAGACCAAAAACAAAAGTCAAAAGTTAAGTCAAGGAATAATAGAAGTCAAGTCTGTTGTGTAGATCCCATTTCTGATGTTATAACATACACTAGCTACGCCCAGTGGTGAATAAGTCGTTTGGTGGCCTAGATAGGACGAGAAGGAAGGAAGATATTTGATTGCAGGAACAAAAGTAACCTATGTCACTCTCCGGCCTTTCAACTAATTGTATGCCATAAATATTGGATAGAAACTTTGAGGCTTTACTTTTTTTTCCGTCCTTCACGCCCTAACTAAGCAACCAATCTACTTTATTGTTGGCATACAATTATTATGAAAATCAAGCTTAATTTGCTATACTCCGCGAACAGCAGGAGAATCTCTATGGTGTAATTTATAATTTATTCGATTGTAAAGGAAACATCTCGTGAAGATGCTCCGGTTTCGGGGAAAAACGTGCCGTAGAGGGTACATTGCCGAAAATTTGTTTGGTGTGCTATATAAGGATTGAAAAAATCATAAATTACACCATACAGATTCTCATGCTGTTCGCGGAGTATAACAAATGAAGCTTAATACACAACAAACACACTATCACATTTATGATATTAGTTTCCCCGAGACTTGTTTACCTCACTGAAAATAATATTCCGAATGCGCGGTATCTTGAGCAAAAAAGTAATTTGTTCCAGGTATGCAGAGTATGCGCTTTGGAGAAGGACTTCAAACAGTTTCCATACGGCGACCAGACGCTGGTGGGCGAGAGAGGGGTGTCTCTATCGGGGGGGCAACGCGCCCGAATCAATTTGGCACGGGCCGTCTACAGAGAAGTAATTGATTTTTTATTCCTGCTTCTAACAACGCCATGTGTTCAATGCTTCCAATTTACCCGCTATTGGATTCGGCATTGTTACGGAAAAGGTTTCGTTGGATTATACAATTCAAGTTTTATTTTTGTTTTTTACCTGAAAGGGTGTAATGTAAAGGTGAAGGTCCATACTCGTTAGGTAAATTTCGTTCACCATCAATAGCCTGTAACAGCCCACTGCAGGAATAGAAACTGGGCGGCAGTTTGGTGATGAAAATGCGCATTTGTATCTAACTATATTATTTGTAGTAGAAGAGATTTTGCGAAAAAGCTCCTCCGGGGAAGTACTACCACCATGGTTATTTCTGCGGCTGAGCAGAATTGTTGCAATGCTGTGTTCTGATGTGAACAACGCGGCTGCCGGTGTAATTACAGGCACATGTGGCTTCACATCTACACCATTATACATGTATATTTTATGTTTATATATTATGTGTATTTATTTAAATTATATATGTATTTGTATCATTGCACTATCCCGTTCTCTTGCTGTAAGTCCTATCTACAAAGGTTGCCTGTAAGAGATTGCTTGCAGCAATAAGGCCGCCTTTGCATGTCTACATTGTGTTTTGAATAAAAAGGTTGGTCACCCTTCATTTCGATATAACCTAGTTGAGTTTGGGTGGCCAGTTCAACAATATTGATGATTGAAATAAGTGGTAGCATAAATATATCTGAGAAATAATCTAATTATTCAGGTGGGCAGTGAATTAAATTACATGACCACCGTTGTGACTTCATTTTATATGCAAGGGTAGTACAGAAGAACACCAGGAATGGAACTTTTCTTTTATTTCCAGGCCGATATCTACCTTTTAGATGACCCATTGTCAGCTGTAGATGCGAACGTAGGCCGTCAGTTGTTCGATGGCTGCATCAATGAGTACTTACGTGGACGAACGCGCATCCTTGTCACGCATCAAATACACTTTCTCAAAGCGGCCGACTTCATCATTGTGTTGAATGAGGTAGGAAAATAGAAGATAACGTTGTAAATATTTTACCCACTGTGCAAGAATAGTCGTACTATTCTTCTTGTATTATAAATGAGACATTAGTGTGTATCTAGGTTTGTCTTTTTTTTTTATGTGTTCCGCAGTTTTCATAGAACATAGAAGTGGAAAGACAGACACATAGGATACTTTTTTGTGTTGGAAAAATCCGCATGGTTAGTAAATGTATTTGATGAAATTTAAAATTAAAAAAGTTTTTTTAATAAGTACCATATTTATTTCTAACTATATCTGTTTAGAAATAGTTGTTATTTCAATTTAAGAAACATAATTATAAAGTTAATTACTTTATTTGAATATTTTAGGGTGGTGTAGAGAACATGGGAACATTTGATGAACTTGTAGCATCCGGAAAAGAGTTCGCCCAACTACTCTCCTCATTGCAGGAAGGCAAGGAAAAAGACACTGCTAGCATTGGCTCAGGGGTGTGTATTAACTTAAAATTGGAATACAGTGTTAGCAAAGATAAATCAATTGAATATATAGATTTCTCTGGTCTGCATTGCCGAGAGCAAGTCACGATCTAGCGCCTTTCTTATCCCTTTTTCACGCGGTATTTTTAATTTCATCGGTCCATCAGACTGAAGATGATTATTTATTATTTATGAAATGAATATAAAAAACCATGCTTAATATAATGTTTGAATCGGAAAAATGCGGTTACGGCATTGTTATCAGAGAATTAAATTTGAGTTAAATTTTTATCCAAGAAAAAATCTTAATTCATCGAAATTGTGAACTTAGGCTTTGGTGAGATCTGACTGCAAGTAAACATTATAAATACAGACGTTTGTTTTCAAAACTCAAAAGTAAAGCCGGCTAAGTTTCACAAACCTATTAAACTTAGCCAGCTAGATAGTTATTATAATATATTCAGAAACTGGAAGAAAAAGAAAGGCCAGCAATGTTGAGAGCGATGTCAACCAAATCCGGCACCGAAGAAGATACACGACAATTCGAAGCACAGAAAATGGCTGCCGAGGAGAAGCAATCCGGAAACTTGAGATGGGAGGTTATCTACTCGTATTTCACCTCGGGAGGGAATATTTTCTTCATTATTTTCACCATGATGATGATATTAGCTGCCGCTGCATCAGCATCGGCTGCCGATTATTGGATCAGCTTTTGGTAAGCTAGAGTTAAAACCCAATTCCATACATTCTGTATTAAAATGAACGTTTTGTTAAGTTGGTCATTTAAACATATTTGTAATTATCTGGCTAAATTATAAATTATAATTTCTGGATTTTAGAGTTATATAAATATTCAAAAAAGTATGTGCCCAACTAGCTAGGATAGCTTTTTAAAAACTATAGTATAGTTATAAGCCATACCCTTATACGGTTTCACGCGACATCGTGACATCGTACCGGAAACGAAATCGAATGGCGGCACTTCTTTGACGGCATGGTTGTTACAAGCCGCGGCCTTAGAGCCTCCAATTAGACCAGGGAAAATAAAGAAATCATATAAATTCCCAAATAAAATCAGGCGTTTCCTGACAAAATACAGAACCGACCCTGTGATAGGCGGACTCTTACTTGGCCTTTTTTTTGTAAACAATGACAAAATAGCATACCAAGCTTTGTTTCACAAGACAAGAATCACTCTCTCAATCAAACACAGAACTAGCACCTGACCTTTTGAGACGAGAGTACAAACAATGCTAGAGCGTCTTAGTTACACTCATGATAGAATTATTTCACTTCTTTATAAAATGCTAGCGGTTCCCCGCGACTTCTTTTAAGTGTCCCATACAAAACTCTACACATTATAATAACCTGACAAACGCGATATGTCGTCCTTTTGCACTTTTACTTTGTTGATTTCTAATGTGGTGTATGCCTCAAGAATGGGGCTATCAAAATTTTCTGATGCTAAATAACCTATACCCTTTTTCAACAACTGTCCTATCAAATGCAAATAGATTTCTTATAATCGAATGGTGTATTGTTCAATTAATTACCGCGTTAAAACAAACACTCAAAGAAAGCGACAAGAGATCAATCTCTAATCTTTATTAGCAAAATACTAAAACAGTATTTCGGGTATATAATTACTGTTTTACATACAAATTTTTAACATATTGCTTTGTATAGATAAACCAAGTCCATATTTTTATACTTAAAGCGAAACGTTCTATGTCGCTGTGTTCTATGTCGCTGTGATGTACTAAACACATATTTTGTTACAGGGCAAACCAAATGGCAATTTTTGAGGAAGCAGCTGGTGGAGCTCCTATTGGTAAGCCACGTGTTCCAATTAATTACACCATTACTTACTTTACTTTACTTTACGTTACCTATGAAACGGTGATAGCCCAGTGGGTCGGACTTCATAACATTTGCGTTTTTTTAAGCTTAAAATATCACTTGTTTCAACGGTGAAGGAAAACATCGTGAGAAAACCTGCATGCCTGAGAGTTCTACATAATGTTCTCAAAAGTGTGTGGAGTCTACCAATCCGCACTGGGCCAGCATGGTGGACTACGGCCTTAACTCCTTCTCATTGTGGGAGGAGACCCGTGCGGCGTGCCCTGTAGTGGGTCACCAATGGGTTGATATGATCACGTTAATTACTTACTTCCTTAGTTTAGTAACAATTGCAAATGAGAAGGTTGTTGGCCTGGTTTCCACGACGATAAAACAAAAATCAATAGTAAGGTTCTTAAGGAAAAATCAAGGATTGCAACGCATAGACGTATTTTATGCCTATATATGTATGTTGATTGAAAATCACCTTTTAGTCTTAAAAGGTTATTGATATGGCTTAGGGACATTTGGATATATCTTGAAATAGTTTTTAATTACATTTTCCATTATCTACTAATGTCTTCGGAATTTGAAGATTTACATATTTAGAGAGGCTATATTGTACTAAAAAAATTTATTATCTCCTGCAGATAAGGACCTTAACACTCAAGTGGGTCCGTTTACGACAGGACAGTACATTATCATCCATGGAGCAATAATCTTCGTTATAATACTTATCACCCACCTTCGAGTTATACCCTTCGCAAATCTTTGCGTTAGGGCCTCGCAAAAGCTCCATGACCGCATGTTCTCGACTATGATAAAGGGCATCATGCGATTCTTTGATACGAGTTCTTCCGGTAAGATTACTTCGATTCTAAACTATCCTTTCACTGTGTTTTTACCTTTTTCCCTAAGACGTTTTGCCTAGTCTTTGACACGAACTTATAAATAACTATTTTAAATAGGCGTCTTATTTAAATTAATTCCCGACAATGATCATAGTTTTTGCATTAAGCTTAACTTTTCCCAAAAGTTGTCTGTTGTTGTTTCACACTAATGTATTTTCTTCTTTTCTGTTATTTTAGGCCGTATTCTCAATCGTTTTACTAAAGACATGGGTGCCTTGGACGAAATCCTGCCCAGAACTTTGTTAGATGTTTTCCAAATATACAGTACACTTATATTTATTTTGATCCTTAACGCAATAGCCTTGTATTGGACACTAATACCTTCAGCAGTATTGATGATTATTTTCTATTTCTTCGTGAAGATATATTTAAGAACTGCACAAGGTGTTAAGAGATTAGAAGGGACAAGTAAGTAGAAATGTATTTTAAACCTTATTTTAATGTAGTGTTTTTGTCAATGTTACAAATATAAAATTATCCTTGAAGTTCAATCTTATGTTAATAAACCTACGGATTTATAGTTCATCATTTTATTTTTAGCAAAAAGTCCCGTGTTTGGCATGGTGACATCGTCTCTTAATGGAATTGCAACTATCCGATCTGCTGGTGCCCAACAAAGACTTGTCACTGAGTTCGACAATCACCAGGTCAGTACCTGTACTAAATTCTAAAAGTGTATAATCCCTTCCTGAGTCGCTTCCTCATTTTTGAGGATCGTGGCTTCTAACTGATATTGCCCGATTTACTATATGTCTCCATCTCGGACAGTCGAGTTCTTCCCTCACCTTGTTTTTTAGGAAGTCGAGTTAACACACCCAGCGTTTTTAATATTGAGCCTTAGGTCCTGTTCTCGATCCAGCTGATGATGTTCAGCATGCGTCTTCAGCACGAAATACCGTTAATGCAGACCACATGGCTAAAAAAAAGAATTCCGCACATATTGTGGAAATAGCACCAGATAGACTCGATAGACAGAACAGTTCACTGTGTCTAAAACAGATTTACGCCAGAAATTAATTTTCAATCTAATCTAAAATCTTCAGATCTCAGATCGAACTTAGTAGTTCTATACTTTTTCTAATATTCCCTGTAGTTAAGAAAAACAGTAGTCCACCAGACATCTGAAGATTTTTACTACATTAGTTAACTTTGGGTGTTAAAGATTGTCAGCCGCAGAAAGATGCAGCATGAACAGGGTCTAATTCTATTATTTTACTTACACTCTACAATTTGCTAACGTTAGCAAGGTTAACAGTGATAATCACTTAGCGTACGGTGACCCAACTGATATCTCTATTGCTGCAACTCCTATAAAAAAGTAATAAGTAGTTATTTCTATTGTTTAATTGCAGGACCTACACACCGCCGCATGGAACTGTTATTTGGGTGGCGGCAGTACATTTGGATTTTA
The DNA here is from genome assembly GCF_905163445.1 of Pararge aegeria. Classification (NCBI taxonomy): domain Eukaryota; kingdom Metazoa; phylum Arthropoda; class Insecta; order Lepidoptera; family Nymphalidae; genus Pararge; species Pararge aegeria. The sequence continues at coordinate 10,346,724 of NC_053183.1, forward strand.
CTTAGATACATTGTGCCAAATTTATCTTACGGTGATCATCTTCGTGTTCTTATATATTGACTTTGGTAAGGATTATTTTTCAAGCACAATTTTTTGCCAGAGTTAAGCGCTTTCCAACAAACTTTCCAGGTTTATTATAACAGTATAAATGAATAGGTTTAAATAAGTAATTGTTCTTTAGGCGATCTGATACCAGTGGGCAGCGTAGGGCTCGCGGTGACGCAGAGTAACATGCTAACAGCGATGCTGCAGCACGGCGCTCGCATGTTGGTGGAGTTCCTCGCACAACTTACCAGCGTCGAACGTGTTCTTGAATACACTCGCATAGAAACCGAGGCTAACTTATACGAAGGACGTAAGTGTTGTTAACATATCAATAAGATTCGGGTAGATAGTTCTAATTTAGAACAAATAAAAAAAAAGCTTGGGTATTTCGTCTGATGACGTTATGTCACTGTATGTTCCAAACAGAGGTCGTCCGGAGAAGGACTACCGCCATCCTTATTTCTGCCGTCGAACAGCGTGCTTAGAATGCTCTGTTACGGGCGTAGATGTCGCTATAATGAGAGGCACATGAGGCTTAAGACCTATGCCTCAAGGTGATGGGCGGCACGTTGCAGGATGTTTCCTTTGCATGCCCTGCGAAATGTTGATCTGTTTATAGTAGTTGATTTTACACTACAGCCATCGGTTTGTTCATCAATTACTAATCTATATATATATATATATATAGATTTAATTAACGATACTATTCCTTTTTATTATTTCACTGCATATTTTGATAATATTAGTTGTTATCAACGAAATCAGAATGGTTGAAATGTTTGATATGTGTCAGGCATCCCAAGGTGGCATGTTTTTTTTGTATATCTACAAGGCGTATACCATTTTAACTTCATTAAAATCTTAAATTTATTTTCTTCAAAAGAAAATCCAATAACAATTGAGAATTATTTAGATTTCATTACTACCCAACTACCCAGGTTCCATTTTCATCAGGTTAAAATCTGTTGAAAAGATCCTGGAGAAATCAAGGGAACTCTTTAATTATTATAGGGACACCTATATACTTTTAAAAGTAGCTTGATCATTTGCTTTCGAAAAGCAACATTTGGTTAAGTGAAACTGATGATGAAGACCACGGACCAGAACTACACGACAATAATTATTGCACGGGTTGCAAATCGATTATGGTATATGGTTCGAAATAAATTTAAGCTCGTCACAATAAAGCTGCTGATGGTGAAGTGCCAGAAGAACGCCTCAACCATTAACGCCCCAGGTTAAGAAAAAGAAATATTTTGCAAAAGGTGTATGGCCTTTTGCTATTAAAACTTAAGAATACCTTAGCAGCGAACTAAGCACTAGCAGTTTTTGTCGATAGGAACAATATTTATATTAATTTTAATAACAATATTTATATTAATTGTATGGTTTTGCGCTACTGGTTCAAATCCCATTCCTAACAAGTAAAATTAATTTAAGACGTTATTTCTATTGCATAGCAGGGTTATATGTTCGCACGAGAATTATACGAGTATGTAGGGAATTTACTAACAGATTCTCTCAAATTACAGAACTGGATTTGCCTCCTAAGTGGCCTTCTCAAGGTCGAATTATATTCCAAAATGTAAACATGAAATACGCCCCCGAAGAAGATCCAGTACTGAAGAACTTAAATATTTCTATTGAAAGTGGATGGAAGGTACACAAATATAATTAACAAATGACTTTTATTTCATGATAATAAAAATTCACTGAAATTATTGTTATTTCTCAAAAATATGTTCTGTTATAGGTTGGTATTGTTGGTAGAACGGGAGCTGGCAAGTCATCTCTAATCTCAGCAATATTTAGATTTGCTTTCATTGATGGTAAAATAATGATTGATGGTATTGACACCTCATACCTAGGCAAGCAGGTTTGTAATTTTAATTATCATTCATTTAAATTTAAATAATATAAATTGGTACTACATAGATTTCATTTTCTCTATGGTGGTCTATATTATTTTTGCAGGCTTTAAGATCCAAGATATCAATCATCCCTCAAGAGCCAGTGTTATTTTCTGCAACCATAAGATACAATTTAGATCCCTTCAATATATACAGCGATGACGATCTTTGGAGAGCTTTAGAACAGGTAATGCATAAAAAAACCAATACTAATATAGATCTCTCAAAAAGAGTAAATTTAAAATGAATTTTATTAAAGTTTTAATTTATTTATAGGTAGACATGAAATCTGCCGTTCCCTCTTTAGATTTTAAAGTAACTGAAGGAGGTGCGAACTTTTCGGTTGGACAAAGGCAATTGATGTGCTTAGCGCGAGCAGTTTTACGTTCAAACAAAATACTGATAATGGACGAAGCCACTGCAAACGTTGATCCACAGTAAGTATACTTGATATTTCTATAAGCAGAGTGTAGATAATCTACGCCTCATAATAAAATTTCAATCTTGTTTTTAAAATTGAGGAGACCAAGATTTGCTAATAGGATTTAAGTTTTCATCTGAAAATGTTACTAATTGATTTATATCAATACTCTTTAAATATTATAGAAGCAAAAGTGTCTTTATAACTGAGACCGCTGATTTAAATAACGTTTTTATCACATAACTGATGTTAAGGAAATCTGGTACTTGCCTATATCTAGGTTTCTTACAGCAAGAAAATTTGAATCTCAATAACACTCATAAATTTTATTCAGTTAAAGTACAACGATACAACCTTGTACTATATGAATACAAAAAAATATGAATTAGCCGTTAAAAACTAAATAATAATAGTATCAGTTTTAATAAAGTATATAAAAATTCATACAGTTATTGTCTATGTTTCAGGACTGACAAGTTCATCCAGCAGACCATTCGTCATAAATTTGCATCGTGCACCGTTCTAACTATTGCTCATCGCTTAAATACGATAATGGACTCCGACAGAGTTATAGTTATGAACACCGGAGAAGTAGCGGAATTCGACCATCCTTACATTCTTCTCTCCGATCCCAACAGTATATTTTCCTCAATGGTTAGAGAAACTGGAGAAAAAAGTAGTGAAAAATTATTTGAAATATCTAAAGAGATGTATTTCCAAAGCAATATGAACGAGAAATAATTTTACAAACAGTATGAGCATTGAATAGAAGCAAGCGCTACTTAGCGGAACTATACGGAGATATACGATGAAGCTTAATTTGCTTCAACATACGAGTAGATATCGCAACAACCAGACAAAAAAATTGATACCACAACCACAGATTTTACAGCGTAAATTCTGAAAGCACGTTTCATTCTTGATTTATACACGTAGAATAACGAATTTTCTTAATGCACATTGTTTTTCCAAAATCTTCATACAAGAAGACAGACTAGTTTTTTTTTAATTGGGTCTTGGAATAGCCACCACATTTTCATTCAAAGGGATTTGGGGACGGTTTGTATTGGACACTACAGTTATTATTAGTATCAAGATATTATTAATGGCACTCTACAGATTTGTTTAGTTGCAGCGAGCTATAGCAAATTAGGCTTAACATTATTTAAGATGTATTTTAACACAGAATCAGTATCCCATTCAATACATATTAAATAAAGCTAGTCCACTTTCCCAGTATGTTTGAAATAAACATCATCATCATCATCATTATCAGCCCATTACCGGCCTATTATAGGACACGGATCTTCCCTTTTCATTAAGTGAGAAAAAAAATTAGGCCGCAGTCAACCAGCTGACTAAGTGCAGATTGGTAGACATCGCATGCCTTTATTAAATAAATTATGGAGAACTTGAGAGTTCTCTTGAGAATTTTCGTTTACTGTTAAAGCACGTGATATTTAATTTAAAAAAAAGCAACACAACCCCGAAAATTTATGGTTAGGTTAGTTTAGGTCAGAACTCGGCTCCCCCGAAAGGGACCACTTGGCTATAACTGCTTTTTAAATAGTTTATCTCAAAAGTACTGAATAAATTATTTCAATCTTATCACCATGTTAAAACAAAAGATCATACCTCTTGGTGATGGTTTACTTAATAGGGGAAGCTCCGACGAATCAGTTTATTGTTATTTATAAGATTTGTTGATTGTACCAATTTAGAGACATATTATGCAATTCATTTTGTTTCTGATATACTTTGTTTGTTATTCTGTAATTAAAATTGTTCAACCATTTGGCGGAATACATGTCATAGTTAGTAAGAATAGTAAATGTTAGGGTGTAAGTGAATTTTAAAATTGAAAACTGACTGAGTTTCGAAGTAACTCGAATGACCTGTTATAAATCTTTTAGATATTACAAAGCAGATTCCGATTTAAGAAAGTTGTGATTATGGTATAACGAAGCTGGTGATACCTAGTATTGTAAATAAATAGGCAATTTTATCTAGGTAAATTTAAGAAAAACAAAATGTAAATGTTTTATAGTAATAATCTAAGAAAGTAGGTATTTTTTATATAAATAATATTTTGTTACAAAACTTACCTGGTTTTATTTTTTAAATCATGCAAAGTATTCGCGTTCTTGGATGGCGGCATCTAAATAGGCGGTAAGCTAAAAACAAAGCAATGAGAACCAGTCCCAATAAGAAGCATTGGATCTTGTGTTCAATGAATACACTCTCCCAAGTATCATTCGTGCAATTGTCGCAACAGCTCATTGTGCCTTAACCCGTATTCGCCCGTCGGGCGTTTATTTTCCACCTTGAGTTTTAACTGAAATAAGACGATATTTATAATTATCATTTAAACTGACATATGTGGTGTATTGCCGTTTATAAAATATAATTGTGAATTATATTATGACATCAAATAATTGAATATAAAGGCGTTAATGATATAAAAAACTATCAAAGGAATAGGCAAGATTTAATCTTAATTAAATTGCTAAAGCTTTTATCATACAATCATAATTCAGAGGAATTTACCAATTTAGTTCATTACTGCAAATTTAAACCTATTCAAAGTGGAAGTCTTCTTTACATTTATGTCATAATTACACTTTGCAATAATTTTCATCTTAGTTAAATTAACACCTTCGGCAAACTTCACATTGGTACAGTGACCAGGACAACCATAGGATCAACAGTATCAAAATACCGGCGATGAGTGCTACGAGCGGATTTTCAAATAATATTTTTGACACGGATGAGAACATGGTCGTCAACGAATATAAGGGTGAGAATTTTGCGAGCATGTATGATAAAGATGGAAATGTTTCGAGCAAATATGCCAGAACGTTATGTGAGAATTTCGCAGTCAGGGATGATATGGGAAATAGCTTTTCGAATAACGTTGGACAGGATTTTGTGTCTACAGATGACTCGGGCCAGAACTTTTCTGCAAATGATGATATGTTTGGGGATTTGTCAGACAACGATGATTGGGGTGCATATTGTGCTGAAGACGATGAAAAGGGCGAAAATTTTGTAGCGAGTGATGACAGAGTCGAAGCAGGTTCAGGCGAGTGTTGTGAGGATGGCGATAAAATGGGCAAGAATTTTGCAGTAAACGATTTCAATGGTGAGGAATTTTCGGGTAATGATGATATTTGGGAATGTTGTGCGGATATTGATGATTCGGCTATTTGCGCTTGTGTTGAGTATGATAAAAATGGGATATATTTCCCAGCCCATGTATATAAGCTAGAGGATTTTGTCGAAGATGATTCATGAAATTGTTCATGAGTGAGTCTTGCAGACAGCGATGATTTAGATGATGCTTTTGGAAATGCAAATGATTCGCCAGGATGTTGTGTAGACGATGATGAAAATGGCAAGCATTTTTCTGCCCACCATTTCAAGGCCGAGTAATATTTAGAGAATAATGATTCAGGTGAGCGTTGTGAGGACATGGATAATTCAAGAAAGTGATGTGCGGACAACGATTGTTCGGGTGACAGCTGTGGGTCCGGTGATTGGGATAAACGTCGATCGGTCAAAAGTGATTCCGGCAAGCTTCGTGTGGTTAACGATGAATCTGACAAGCGCTTTGCAGACAATGATGGTTCGGCCGGTTGTTGTTCAGATAATGCTAAGAAGGGCAAGAATTTTTTAACCCACGATTTATGGGTTGATGATTCTCTCGAGACGGGTGATAGTCCAAGTGAGCGTTGTGCTGCTAATGATGGTTGTGTGGCTAATTTTGATTCAGATATGCGTTGCGTAGATAATAATGAATCAGGTGAGCGTGGTGGCCTCAAAGGTGATACGGACAAGTTTTGAACAGATGAAGTTGATTCGAGAGAGTGCTTTGCAGATCGTTGTTCGAAGGATGCTGAAGGCAAAAACTTTGTGGCCCACGATTTCCAAGTTACGGGTTTTAAAGGTGATGATGACACAGCCGTCAAATTAGGTGAGTACTGTGCGGCCAATGACGACTCAGGCAAGCATTGTTTGGGCAATAAGGATTCAGGTGATTGTTGGAACGACAAAGTAGATTCGGACGAGCGCTGTGACGACAAAGGTAATTCAGACAAGTGTTGCACAGACGAAGTTGATTCGGGAGTTTTCTTTCCAGCCAACGATAAATCGGGCAAGCCTTGTGTGGATAATGATGATTTGGGCAAGCTCTGTGTGGATAGAGGTAACTCGGGTGATCGTTGTGCGGACAAAGGTGATCTATCCGATTGCTGCGTAGGTAATGTTGATTCAGATGACTGTTGTTCAGATAACGCTGAAAAAGGCAAAAACTTGCCTGCCCATGATTTCAAGATCGAGGATTTCCTTGGTGACGATGATTCTTGCGAAGATTTGGGAAAGTGGTTTGAAGGAAATATACCGGGCGACTGTTGTGTCAACGATGCATCAGGTAATTGTGCAACCAACGATGACTCTAGTGAGGGTTGTGTGGCCAGCGTTGAATTCGGTAAATGATCTGAGGACAACGGTGGGTGCGGTTGACGTTGTGTGGTCAACAATGATTCAGGCGTATGTGGCGAACTCTGAGCAGACAAATGTAATCCGGGCAAGCGTTTCGAATCAGGCGAATCAGGCAAAAGTTGTGTAGCCAACGATGATTCAGCAGATTGTTGTTGTTCGGAAGGCGCCGATAAGGGCATAACTTTTTCTATCCATGATTTTAATGTCGATGATTTTCTGGGCGATGTTAGATATGAAGGTTCAGGGAAGCGTTGAGTTTGTATCGACGAATCAGGCAAGCGTTGTGGATGTAAATGTGATTGTGAGGTTAATGGTGATCCAAGTGAGCGTTGTGCGGCCAAGTGTGAATCAGGTGATTGTTGTGAAGTCAACGATGAAACAGCTGATTCTTGTTCAGAACTTGCTGAAGATGGCAAAAAAATTTTCGAGGGTTTCATGGACATTGGTAAATCGGGTGAGTGTTGAGTGGCCAACGATGATTCAGGATAGGGTTGAGGAGGCAAAACTGATTTAGACGAATGCTGTGCTGCCAACGATGATTTAGGCGGATGTTGTGTCGCTGAAAATGGTAAAAACTTTTCAGTCCATGATTGTAACATCGATAATTTTTTGGGCGATGTCATTGATGAAGGTTCAGACAGTTGATGTGTGAGCATTGATAAATCAGGTAAACGTTCGTTATCAGGTTCGCGCGAGCGTTGTGTGTTTATATTTGCTTCGGGCAAGTGTTGCGTAGGCAAAGGTGATTTATACGATGCTAACACTGAATCGGGCGAGTGGGGTGTGGCTGATAATGAAGCAGGCGAGCTTTGTATGGTCAAAGGTAATTCTGGGGAGCGTTGCGTGGGCAGAGCTGAATCGGGGGGTTGTTGTGCGGCTAAAGGTGATTCAAATGTTTCAGGCAAGCCTGTTGCAACCAACGGAGACTGGTGCGAACGTTGAGCCAGTAACGGTGATTCGGGTAACTTTTGCGCGTTCAACGACGATTTTAACAAGGGTTGTGAAGATAAGAATGATGCGTCTGATTGTTTTTCGGCTGTTTTTGATGCTGAAAAGGGAAAAAGTTTTCCAGCCTCCGATTTCATGGTTGACGATTTTCTGGTCAATGTTGACATCTGTTCTGATCGCTGCAAACTTGGTCTGGGCAATGATGATTCAGGTGATCGTTGTGCAGGCAACGATAATTCGGCAGAGTGCTGTGCATGTGGTTCGGGCGAGAATTCAGGAGTTATAAAAGGTGACTTGAACAGGCGTTGTTTGGATGGCGATGAAACAGGCGTGCCTTGCGTAGGTGATTTCGATTCAGGTGAGCGTTGTCTGGCTAGCGCTGATTCAGGAGAGAGTTGTGCACCCAACACAGATTCAGACGATTGTTGTGCAAACACGGGTGATTTGGCAAAGTGTTGGGAGGATAACGATGATTCAGCCGACTGTTGTTCAGATGAAGTTGTGAAAGGCAAGAGTTTTCCTGCCCACGATTTCAACGTCGACGATTTTCTGGTCTGTAATGTCACAGGTGCCAATTTTTTTAAGCTTTGTTCTGGCAATGTTGATTCAGGTGATCCAATTGCAATTGGTGGTTTGGGCGAGAGTTGTGCAGTCATAGGTGACCCGGGCAGGCGTTGTGCGAACTGGGATGAATCTGGCGAGAATTTCACCGTCAACGATGATTCAGGCCAGCGCTCTGCAGCCACCACCGATTCAGGCGAGCTGGTTGCAGCCGAGGGCGATTCAGGCAAGCGTTGCGTTACCAACGTAGATTTGGGCAATTGTTGTGCAAATAACGGCAGCTCAGGCGTTTGCTGTGCTGACAAGGGTGAATGAGCCAATTGTTTTGCGGATAACGATGATTCAGCCGATTGTTGTTCGGATGACGCTGAAAAGGGCAAGAATTTTCCAGCCCACGATTTCAAGGTAGAGGATTTTCTGAAGGGTAATGATATAGGTGCTGAATCTTTCAAGCGTTGTTCGGACATCGATGATTCATTTGAGCGCTGTACATATGGCGCTTCAGGTAGGAGTTGTGTGGATAAAGGTGACTCAGGCAAGCGTTGTGTAGCCCACGACGTTTCCGGCAAACGTTCTGCTCCAGCGGATTGAAGTGTTTCGGGCAAACGTTGTGAATTCAACGAAGATTCGGGCAATTGTTGTGTAGCCAAAAATGACTCGGGTGTCTGTTGAACTGACAAGGGTGGTTTAGCTACGCGTTGTGCGGATAACGATGATTCAACAGGTTGTTGTTCTGATGACGCTGAAAAGGGCAAGAGTTTTCCAGCCCACGATTTTAAGGTAGAGGATTTTCTGAGCGATGATGATGTATGCACTGAGTCTTGCAAGCGTTGTGCGGATGACGATGATTCAGGTGAGCGCTTTACATTTGACGCTACAAGTGGGCGTTGTGCGGATAACGGGGAATCGGACAAGCGTTGGGTAGGCAACAAAGTTTCTGGGGAGCGTTGTGCTGACAACGATGAATCAGGTGTTTGCTGTACTAACAAGGGTGATTCGACCAAGTGTTCTACGGATAACGATGATTCAGCTGGTTTTTGTTCAGATGATGCTGAAAAAGGCATGAGTTTTCCAGCCCACGATTTCAAGGTCGAGGATTTTCTTAGCGAAGATGATGTAGGCGCTGTTTCTTCTAAGCGTTGTGCGAAGATCTTTGATTCAGGTGAGCTCTGTACATTCAACGATTCAGGTCGCCGTCGTGCGGACAAAGGTGAATCGGGCAAGCGTTGTGTAGGCAACGACGTTTTTGGCGAACGTTGTGCTGCCGGCAAGGATTCAGACGAGCGCTGTGCCTCAGCAGATCGAAGTGATTCGGGCAAACGTTGTTTAGTTAACGAAGATTCGGGCAATCGTTTTGCAGACAACGATGACTCTGGTGACTGTTGTACTGACAAGGATGGTTCTGCCAATTTTTGTGCAGATAGCGATGATTCAGCTGCTTGTTCTTCGGTTGATGCTGAAAAGGGCAAGATTTTTCCGGCCCACGATTTCAAGGTAGAAGATTTTCTTGGTGGTGATGATGTATTCGCTTTTTCTTGCATGCCTTGTGGGGACATCGATGATTTAGGTGAGCGTTGTACATTCAGCAATTCGGATGAGCGTTGTACGGTCAGAGGTGACTCGGGCGAGCCTTGTGCAGCCAATGATGAATTAGGGGATCGTTGTGTAGCCGACGCAGATTTAGGCAAGTGCTGTACTTCCAATGATTTGGGCAACCGTCGAGTAGATAACAGTGATTCGGGCAAACCTTCTGTGGATAACAATGGGTCAAGTGAGCTTTGTACAGCCAACGATGATTCAGACAAGCGCTGTTTTGACTCTGGCTTAGGCGACTGTTGTAGGGGCAGTGGTGACTTAGAAAAGCGTTGTGAAGCCAAAGAGTTTTCAGGTGTATTTGGTGTTTCGGTTGAGAGTTGTGCGGTCAAAGGTGACTTAGGCGCGGGTTGTACTTTTTGTTTATGTGGTTGGGGTTGAGCTGACAAAGGTGATTCGGGGAAACGTTGTGAGGATAACAAGTCAGGTAACTTTTTTAATGACAAGGGTGTCTCAGGTAATTCTTGAGTAGATAAAGATAACTCCGCTGATTGTTGCTCGGACGACGCTGAAAAGGGCATGAATTTGCTAGCCCAGGATTTCAAGGTTGAAGACTTTTTGGGCAATGATGATTTTGGTGATGGTTCAAACAACTGATTTGTAGACAACGTTGATTCGGGTGAGCGTTTTGTAACCATAGAAGTATTGGGGGAATTTTGTGCGGACGAAATTGATTTGGGTGTACGTTGCGTTGATGATGAATCGGGAGAGTTTTTAATCGCCAACGATGATTCAGGTGACTGCTCTGAGGAGTGTTGTTCAGCCAATAATGATTTGTGTGATTTTTTTTGGGGTGGAGCGGTCAATAATGATTCTGGCAAATGTTGTTGAGATGATAATGAAAAGGGATATTTTTTTTCAGGCAATGATGATAAACCCGAGGATTTTGCAGGCAATTCTCTTGCGGACAACTTTGACTCAGATAGCTGTCGATCTGAACTTTTTGTTGCATTTTGTTTGGATAATGTTAAATCAGGTGAAAGTTGGGAGGAAAACGATGGTTCAGCTGAACGTTGTGCGGATGGCGATACTCTGGGTGAGAGTTCTTTGGGTATCAACGATCTGGGTGGCAAGTGTTTTGTGGATAATGATGAGTCGGGTTCGTGTTTTTCGGAGAACGATGAATTGGGCGAACTTGGTATAGACAACGGCACTTGCGGAGCATGTTGTGCTGATAACGGTGACTCGGGCAATCGTTGTGCTAACGTAGATGAGTTGGGCGAGCGTTGGGTGGATAACGATGATTTGGGCGAGTGTGGTTCAGACAACGTTGCTTCCGGTGATTTTACGGACAGTGATGATTTAGGCAAGTGTTTTGAAGACGGCAATGATTTGGGTGAGTGTTTCGCGGGAACAGATGATTTGGGGGAGCGTTGTGTTAACAACGTCGATTCTTGCGATTTAGATTCAGGCTGCGATGGTACGATTGAGGATGCTTTAGATAGTGATTGTTTTAACAAGTATTTCGCAGGTAACGATGGTTTAAGAGGGGGTTTCCTTGGTAAAAATGTTTCGGGGGAGGATCTTGCAGGTAACGGTGATTTGACATAGGGTTTTCCCGGCAACGATGTTTCAAGCGAGGATCTTGTAGGAATTGAAGATTCGAGTGCAGTCCGTGCAGGCAGCGACGATTCAAGCGAACTTTTTTCAGGTAATGATGATTTAAGTGAGCATCTCGTAGGCAACGATGATTCGAGTGAGGGCTTGTTTACGGGCAGTGGTGAGGGGGGCGGGTGTTTTATAGGCAAAGATGATAGGGGACCCTTGCAACATATTTTACCATCCTTACAACACCCCATTTTCACAGTTAGGTTTTAGGTTTATTAGGTTTTTCGTAGCATCTTTTTTAGATGTATTTATTTACACAAAAAGTATTGGGATATATTGTTGCTCCATTTTCTTTTAATAAAATAAATTATAGTAAAGACTTCATTTTGAGATAATATTATGACTTATTTGACGGAAGCTTGACGATCTTTTTTTAATTCGAAGATAAAGAAATTTTATTATTGTCATACTTATTGTATCTCAGTTTCAACCACTGACTATAGTATAACAGAGATCAGTGGTCTAAACCAATATTTATCGCAGAATTTATATACTCTTTGACCAGATAATTGATATACAAAGAAATGCATATAAATGATTTTTAATAAAAGCAAGTAGTGTTTGTATCTTTATTGAAAAATGATATTACAAGAAGGTTAAACCTCGAGACGACCTCCATGCTCAGAGTGGCCTCCATGCAATGACTATGTAAGGAAGTAGAGGACCTGATTGTCTCCATGCTCAAATAAAGGCCGTATTTGCCGCGACGGCTAGTTAGAGAAAGAACCTTTATTACATTATTTTGACATCCCTACTAATATTATAAATGTCAATGTAAGTTTGTTTGTTACGCTTTCACGCAAAAACTTCTTAACCTATCCTCATGAAACTTTGTACACATATATTTGGAAGTGCTAGAAGTAATATAGGATACTTTTTATCCCGATATTAAGCTCGGTTCCTTTGGGAGAGGGGATGAAAGTGTTTGACGATTTTACACAATAACTCCGACAAATTATAACCGATTTAAATAATTATTTTTGTACTAAGTATAGATGCTTGTTTTTTTTTTGTTTTGCTTGCTTGATCTGAATGTGGTTGGAGATAGAGGACAGAACTTTTAGAACTACAACTACATTGAATGCCACATCAAAAAACAAAATCAAAAGCAGACGAAGTCGCGGGCAACAGCTAGTATATAATAAGCCTCTTGTGGTAGTGTGTGTTGTGTAATTAGGATACAAATACTATGTTGTAAAATCCTACGATCCTAGAGGTTTCACATATAAGTTGATGGCAACTTTGTATGTTGATTACTTTAAGCTTTTTACTTTTCTGTAGTTCGCAACTCAATGGTATTCAGACAAATGATGTACCTAAGGCTATGACCATTTGGATCCTCGTTGTTGAATTAAGTTGGCAAAAAAGAGTAAAAATAAATAGTGGTCTCATTGCAAATTTAAATTGAGCAACATAAATACTAGGTAACATAATAATTTTAATTACAGGAACGTTATAATAGGAACAGTAAATTAGTTAAGTAATAATTTAATTAATTGAGGATTCCTATTATAAAGGCAGGTAGAGTGGAGCTGCTCGCTTTTATAGATTTTTGAATCCCAGGGAAACTGATATGAAAAAAAAATAACTGGCCATCTCAAGCATGCAGCATTACAACATTTAACGTATTCCATCTACACGGATTAAGACACAGTTTGATGCAAGTGCGGAAAATATTTCAATTCAAGTAGGCTTGTCCTTCACAAGACTCGGGAAGAGTTAAAGAAGAGTGAGCAACTGTATTTGAATAATACTCAACCTCATGGATAGGTTTGAGCGGATAAAATTGCGAACTGTAGTTTAATAATCATATTTTATTGACACAGCATTAAACCTATATCTACGCTAGACAGGTCATCAAAATAGGTTGCTATTCGCTAGGTAATGGATGGCCGATTTCAGCGTGCAAAATGTTGAAGCAATTTCTTGGATCGTTGCCGCTGCAGTGTCCAGTAGCTGATGACAAAATGTTATTATGTAAAGCATCAAATTTACAAAGTAAAGGCCTCGCTACTAATTGAGTATGTAGGCAGTATTTAACTTAATACAATAAAAAGTTACTAAAGCATGCCAAGTCAGTAACATACTGCATATTATGCTTGTTAACGTAGGCACACTTCTTTTCATGGTCACCATCAGTATATTAATGTCCCACTGGTAAGTACTGGTTCATAGAAGAAAGTGTTTTAGTGTATAAACCCACCACGCTACGCACTTGTGGATATTCGGATTTTACCTATAACTGTCACAATATGTTAAGATGATCGCACAAATCTGAAAATCGATGGCAGCAAAATATGAAGCATACTAATTGCAATATTGAAATGCATACGTCTTATTAAAATGTCAGTCAAAATCAAGGCGGAAATAAATTCAAATTCAAATTCAAATTCATTTATTTCAAGTAGGCCTACTTTATAAGCACTTTTGAAACGTCAAGTATGCATGTTTGTGTGACTCTACCACCGGTTCGGAAAGCAGATTCTACCGAGAAGAGCCGGCAAGAAACTCAGTAGTTGCTCTTTTCCAACATCAACATTTACAATCATTTTGCTATCTTGCGGGAGATGAGAGCGAGGCTGGCTGCTTCCATTCTACCTTGTCATTGAGGAATTCATCAAATGTATAGTAACCTCGCTGTACTAGATGCGTTTTTACACATTTTTTAAATGTATGCATTGGTAGGTCAAGAATTTCCTTATATTACAACCAAATATTCGGCCCTATTTTTTTATTAGCGAACCTGCAAAAAGTTTGACACAGGAGTGACAGTTTGACAAAGATCTGAACGATGAAGTAAGGATTATAATCAGGATCGATGGTTTAAACCTTTTACTCCGTTATGATACTGACAATTAACTAACAGAAAACCTAACGCCTTACAATTTTTGATCCCACCTCTTAATCGAACCCAGGAACTCGTGATCGGAAGTCCAACATGCTATAGACTAGACCAGAGGTGCACATCTGGTTTTCAAAATGATTATTTAGAATGTTTTATTTAAAATTTTGGTCAATTTGTAGTTTAAAAGAATTTAAAAATCAAAGAAAGGTCCCTCTTAATGAAATGAACATTACATAGAAATAAACCTTTGGGATTAAACCGTTTAATAGATATCGAGTAGAATTTGGGGAAAATTCTCATTTAAACTAAGGATATTTTTTTGTTTTTCCTCAATTATTTACATTTGGCAAATAAAGATGGCCGTGTTATATTCGTTGAATATTACATGGACCAATCTTTGAATCCCAAATTACAACGGAAACATTAAAATAGTTTTTTTTATGTTTGGCAAAAAAGGTACAATGTTATATTTCCAATCCTTCATTCTTACATCGCAACTGCATTATGAAAACTAGATTCCTTCTTAGATAGGTATTAAAACAAATAATGAATTCATTGTGCAACGATGTGTATTACAGCGTAGATACAAATATATAACCATCTCAGATGCATTTCCAAATCAGTAATTATCTTATAGTCTCTTGGTATCTTCAGATCACTCCACCTTGTGGTTATTGTAAGTAAGTATATCAAATAATAAAAGCACAACATATCTTGCATCATATTCAAGTTTAGTTTTATTCATAACATTATGAAATGTAAAAATTCAGTTCTTTTATTAAAATATCAGAACAATAGATGACATTAAGAAGCAGGATTATGCTGCCTTTAATCCTAATTGATAATACGAAGTACAAACAACGATGATATAGTAAAATAAAAGAAATATATTATTTATCTTTCAAGATCTCTTCATTTTCGCTAAAATACTTGTCTTTCGCAGTCTTAAACAGGGCACCACTCAAGCTGGTCCCTGTCTCCCTAACCATGAAGCTGAGTAAACTATTAGGATCCGACAGCAATACATGCGGGTGATCGAACTCAGCCACCTCTCCTCTGTTCATGACAAGAATACGATCTGAGTCCATGATGGTGTTGAGGCGATGCGCTATGGTTAATACTGTGCACGATGCAAACTGCCGACGAATGGTAGTTTGGATTAAGCTGTCAGTCCTGTAAAAAGTAAAGAAAATGTATACGTCAGGTATGTTTAAGAGTACAAATATTATGGCAGTGCTCCGTAGATTTTCTAATTCCCGTTTTCAGATAGAAGTTTTCCCTATTGGCACGAATACTAAACCCTATAAATGGGTTATTATTGATTTTATAATCTCGCTGCAGCTTTGAATGGGTCGAAGATTTTTTTTGAGATATAACGGTACGTACGTACTTCGCAGGCGATTATGGTCAAGTATATTCGCGTAAGTTTTGCACGAGTTTCTTTCTATACCATAAAAAATATCGTCCGTTATATGTTACACACACACATATTACTTATATCATCAATTGTATATTTTCAATTTAATGAAATGTTTTGACACATACTGGGTATATTCGGATTATCAAAGTGCAAAATACGACCTAACGAATAAGAAAACAAAATAAATTCAATGTTATATTACAAAATTGAATGCCTGTTTCGGAATCGCAATCTTTTTCATTTAAGTTCACATCAATCGGTATTTTTTTTAAGGTAATAACACTTAGTGCTTATTTTAACCAACGTGCTTAAATTGAAAAACAAACTGCTTCATTAAATGCTTATCATTTAAACGCCCATCTCCAGCAGTGACAGTGTGTGTGGACGTAGCTTTGAAACGTTAGATTGTGGCGATTTGCGCGCAAAAGACCTGCGACAGATTGCCTGATAAAACCGACTTCATTGTAAAGGTCCCCACCTTTACAATGAAGTCGGTTTTATACTTTTTCAAAATTCTTTATACAAAGATGTACTTACTGGGGGTCTACGTTAGCTGTCGCCTCGTCCATCACGAGAATTTTATTGGAGCGGAGTACTGCACGCGCGAGGCAGACCAACTGACGCTGTCCTGCGGAGAAATTGGCTCCGCCTTCCGAGACATTGTAATCGAGTGACGTCACTGCGTCTTTTAGTTCTACCTAATGAAAATAAAAATCTTTTTTGTATAGACAACCGTATATTGAGAAAAGGCTTAGCTCAAGCCTTTTCAAGCTACATAAAATTATGCAATGACGCGGAGGAAATCGTTTGGCGCAGCCAGTCTTTATAAAAATACCCAAGTAGCTGTTTATTCATAAATATAATACACCACACCCACACTCGACATACTATCTTTCAAGAAACATAATAGAAAATAAATAAAAAGTTACACAAACAGAAGGCTAGCTTTGTTAATTTAGGTATACCTACTTAAATACTAGGCAAAACTTTTCAAGAGGTTTTTTTTTATCTACTTACTTGTTCTAAAGCTCTCCAAATTTCATCATCACTATAGTGATCAAATGGATCCAAGTTGTAACGCAGTGTTGCAGAAAACAGTATGGGATCTTGAGGAATAATAGATATCTTGGATCTCAATAGCTAAAAATGATAAAAATGTCTTAAATAGTCTATGTTTACACATACCAAAGCCCACGATTGGGCATTAGAATACTCTATGATCATAATTCCAAACAGGCTTACCTTCTTAGGTATACCAATGGTTTCAACACCATCAATCTTTATACTTCCTTCGACAATCGACAATCTGAAGAGAGCCGAAATCAGTGAAGATTTTCCAGCTCCTGTCCTTCCTACAATGCCAACCTATAATAAAATTGAGCCGTTAGATTAAAGATATTACTGGTCTCACATAGTCGAAATTCGACAGTATTTCATTGTGCATTTTGAAGGTAACCAATATTTAAAAAATCTTTTGGAAACAAACTCTATACGGCTTGCCTGTATAAACGTTAACTATTATTATTATTTTTTTAACTGTATTTTTAACACGAATTATATATTGGTAGATAAATATTAGCTTTCTACTCTCTTTTCCATAAATATTTAGAATCACACACCTCATGAGCGCATTATGCTTTAAAAATGGGTTCAACTTTCATCATCATCTTGACAACCAATGGACTGCTGGATGTTTTGTAGGGAGTTTCGAATACTACGGTTTAGTGCCGCTTGGATATAGCGACTCCTTGTTACTCGTTTGATGTCATCTGTCCACTTCGTTGGGTTTTACCAACAAAACGTGGTCGCTTCACGTATTAATAGTATTATATTAATTTAGGCTTTCAGCAGCTATCAAAATAAATAATGAAAACTGCCTGAAGTTGACAGGGACAAATTTTTGCAGACATGCCATTTGAATATCATCATTAACTAGATGACCCGTTAAACTTCGTACCACCAATTCCCATACAAAGTTAGTTTTGCGAGGCAAGCGCACGGAAATTTTTATATAACTAGAGGTCAGTGTAAATACACCGACCCGCAACCTCAGTCCGAGCGGCTATATTGTATGAGAATCTTGTAGGCGACTAGCACCCAGTTACAGCGAGTGTTGTCTAGCCACTATTCGCGATTTGCCGCCGGTTCGCCGTCACGTATGAGCTCGGTAATTTCGACAGTTATTAAATTCTAACAATTTTTTCCAACTTGTAACCAGATATGGCAGAGGTGATACTCGTAGCTTAGTGGTTAGGACTGTGGCTTTATGTTCGGCAGACCGAGCACGTACCTCTAATTTTTCAATGTTATGTGCGTTAATGTCATTTTCTTTAACGGTGAAGGAAAACGTCGTGAGGAAACCTGCATACCTGAGAGTTCTCAATAATGTTCTCAAAGGCGTGTGAAGTCTTCCAATGCGCACATGGCCAGTTTTGTGGACTACGGCCGAGACCTTTTTCATTGCAGAATGATACCCTTGCCCTGTAGTGGGCCGTTAAGGGGTTTGTATGATGATAAGCCAGATATGATGTCACCGAGGCCGCTGTACCAAAAACAAATCAGGGTGTATCGTCGGGTCAGCGGCTTCGTTGTGGAGACACTGACCTCTATTTATACAAAAATGAATTTCCGTGTCTCGTTAAAAATTGCAATATGGCTGGGCAAATTTTTTTCTTTCTGTGTCAAATACTAAGAGCTGCTAAGTTACAAAATAAATTATCATTCTCATACAGGCAGCATAAGTGTCTGACCTGCGAGGTGGGCAAACTCCAGGGTGCGTCAATTATTATCAGATTATACTATAAAAAAGTATGTATACCTTCCATCCACTTTGTATTGTAAAGTTTAAATTTTTGAGAACCGGAGGATCTTCTGCACCATACTTGAGACTGACGTTTTCGAATTGCACCTGCCCATCGGATGGCCAGCTCTGCGGTGGGCGAGTATCTACACGTAAAAAAAAAAAACAAAAATTATTAGCAATCCCAAACATTCAATTACGTACTATTACCATTAATGGGTAATATTATTTACTAGAAGCAGTAGCCTAGTGGGTAAGGCATCGGATTTCTTTTCATGGAGACCGAGTTCCACCCGCCACACACTACTAGACTTTTCGGAGTTATTTGCGTTTTTAATTTAAAATTTAAATATAACTTTAAACGGTAAAGGTGTTAACATCAAATTCAAATTGAAATTCAAATTCAAAATTTCTTTATTCATGTTGGCCTATCACAGGCACTTATGAAGCGTTCATACATATTTGTTTACATAATTGTAACGGGATGGTGATAAATTCGTTCGCCAACTTAAATCTAAAGCTACGAGGGTTCCAAACGCGCCCTGGTCTAAGAAGAGCCCACAACAAACTTAGCCGGGTAATCGTGAGGAAACCTGCGTGCCTGAGAGTTCTCCTCCTTCATGTTCTCAAAGGCAGCGTGTGAAGTCTATCAATCCGCACTTGGACAGCGTGGTACACTACGATCTCTCGGGTCTACGGGTCTCCTCGCAAAGAGAAGGGTTATCTCTTTGCGAGGAGACCCGCGCCCTGTACTGGGCCGGTTATGGGTTGATGTAATATACTAAGTTAAGCATAAGGACCATTTCTAACTCAATGGCAACAAACTCGACTTCTTAAAATACCATCCTAAATACCAAGGTATTTAGTTATTGTTGATTCTCTTTGAGCAGAGACTGAATTCTTTGCCACGTCGCACCGATATTTATACAAAACTAGCGTACCCAGCCAGCTTCGCCGGGCTATTTAAACAATAAACTTACATCATTAAATTTTTATTTTATGTTTCATAATATATTATATAATTTATTTCTCTCCGTATTCATTCTCATCTATTTTCTTTTCTTCTAACCCAACAATAGAATATCATCATAGTAAATAAAAGCTGTATTTGACAGTTCAAAAATAGGAGTGCTCCGATCGTCACCAAACTTTACACGATTACTCGCCAGGTCAATCCGGAGATTCCCTGAAAGTTTCATTGAAATCGGTCCATCCGTTTCGGAGCCTATACGGAACATACCCACACACTTTCTCTTTTATATATATATATATATATATATATATATACCTATATAGATAGATAGCCAAATAAAAACACTAACTACCTTAATAGTAAAATTGGCAGTAGACGTACTATTTTATTAGAAGTACTTCTAGGTACTTTTTACTATAAGTACAAACATTTGTATTCTTAATATCATTCGATAAATTAATTATCTGCAGTGGATATAGCTTTACACATCCTTCTTCTAATAAGAGAGATTGCGGCCCTAGGCGACGAACTCTTGACTCATAAGTACGGTGACTTACGTAAGGTGTTAGTGCAGATAATGACCGTGAATGTCAAAATCGATTATATAAAGTCAGTCACCCGCCCACACGTTTCGTCAAAGTTGCTTATAAACCAATGCATTAGACTGATATTAATGAATACCTAACGTTGTATGTGACTGATGTGAATATGTATAATTTCTAATTGTGTATTTTTTCGCTATGTTGTATGTTCCCTATATTATCAATTAACATACAAAATATCATAGATACTTTTTGTATCAATTCGCGCAAATATTATAATCCCGAAAATATATCTGCCAATTTTGTTAATGCATTTTCCAATTTTTCCATCTGCATAAAATGTATTCGCGAGCTGAGATGCCTATTAAAGAAATGTAGGTCACAACAAATTGAGCCAAGTGTGTTTCTTTACTTGCACTAAACATTTTGTAAATAGAAAAAAATAGCAATTGATAAAATTAATCAAAAATGCTAGTGGTACCTGTGGAAATAGTTCTCCTTCCGAATGAAAAAAGATTGACGCAAATCGTCAGATTTACATTAACATAAAATTCGGTAACCTGTAGCTTTTTTGCAAAAGGTCAATAAGGATGAATTCATTAATTACTTAATGCATTTGACAAATAAGTAAATATAATAGTAAAACAACTAGAACTCTGCGTATTCAATTCACGGCAAGAATAATAATTTTAAATGAACATGTGAGATGGTGATAACAAAAAATAACACTCGGCCAAGTTGGTTTTCTGCTTAGACTAGGGCGCTTTTGGAACCCTCGTAGCTTTAGTCTTAAGTTTATAAATTTGCTTATCGCCATTATCTCACTACCATGTACACATTTGTCATGTAAGTATCATCTATAGGCCGGGCCTACTTGAATACAGATATTATTGTCTTAAAGTTATAATTTTAACTTTTTTGACTTCCTAAGTATTTCCTATTTTTAACATAAAGTACTTATTTTTACCTACAAAAAAATCCACAAGGACATATATCTAAATAGCATAGTTAAGTCACAACAGCATCTATTGTTCTCTAAAATTTAATAAGTTGCCGGTAGAAACAAAAGCTCGTTACATTCGTATCATAGTGTGTAATAAAACAAGGCGTTACCAATCACACTCACCTCCAGTTTCCATGTTTTCCTCAGCAGGAAGTCTTGAATACTCGAGCACTCTTTCAACAGAAGTCATTTGAGCGAGTAATTCTGCAGTGACTCTCGCCGCCATTTGCAAAATCATGGTGAGTGCCAAAGACTGGCTTACGGCTAGGCCCACGCTGCCCACCTCGACCAAACCCCCTAAAAATTAACAATTTAACATTCTTATTAATGAAATGAAATGAAAATGAAATGAAAATTTATTTCTTCACATAAAACAATAGCAGATGAGGCGGAGAACTTCGGTTAAGCTCAAAACCTGTGCCAGAAGATCTCGCTCTTCCATTACAAAACACATTTTTATTTCAATTTATTTATTACTGACATGCGAGTAAAACTTTAATTATTATCGTTATTATGAGTGTTCTTTTGTCAAGCCTGTTAGTTTGTCCCTCTTTTACGCAGCAACGGAATAACGGAGTGACGTGTTTCATTTGCATAGACCGGAGGGTAACATAAGCTGATTTGTATACCGTAAAAATGTACGGTCCCTATGGAATTATTTTTTTCGCATTTTAAGCGCAATTTTTTTATTACCATACGGACCAAGCAGATGACCCTTCTGATGTTTAGAGGAAGTACATCGCCTATAGACAGAGCAACACTTCGCAGGGCATGCAAGGAATACGTCCTACAAAATGCCACTCTGTGCCCATCAACTTGAAGCGTAGATGTTGAGCATGTAACTATACCTAATTACACCGATAACCACACTCTAAAGTTCGTTTCTCAGTAATAATAATAATAATAAGTGTATGTGGTTCCTATCGTTATCTCTACCACAGGGATTATTCCCAATAATCATCTACATAACTTAAAAATAATAGGTCTGGAAGAATCTCTGTACATCGGTTTGTAAAAAGCTGCCATTTTAAATACATGTAGAATAGTAAGAAAATTTTAATTATAATCTTAAATGCTTTTAATTCAGGTCATATGACAAAAATGACAAAAATTAAAACAAAAAATACTGTGAAAATAATAGAAAAAAAATTAAAAACAATAGTAAAATTTAATATTAAAATAAATCAACAAGTCAACAAGACAATGCTGCTTTGCGGCAGAAGTAGTAGCTCAAGAGCTTCTTATGACAGACCTCTTTCGGTGAAGTACCTTGCGTACTTCTGCCTCAAAGCAGCATTGTCTTGTTGACTTGGATGTCGCCTTCTCCGGGCATTGGTTGAAACAACATCGCATTGCGAATCGGAAACAAAAATTTTTTTTTTAGTATTAATTATTTTATTTATTAGTTTTTGAAATTTTGTTATTGTAGTTGGATATTTATTTTAATATTAAATTTTACTATTGTTTTTAATTTTTTTTCTATTATTTTCACAGTAGTAATAACTACTAAGTTATATAACTTTGTCATGAATTCATTGAAAGACTGAGAAATTTCGGTACTGCGGTATCCTATTCTTGGTGATTTATTGCAGATATAAACTTATAAAGGCGAAAGTAAGTTTGTTGGTTCTTCTTTTTTGCAGGTACTTTTACATTATTTACAAAATAGAAAATGCGGGCGAAATCGGAAACAATCCAATGTAATTCAAATAGATTAAAAATAAATAATTTGTTTTGTAAATCGAACTCACCGAAATCAATAAAAATAAAAACGGCCAATATGATTCCAAGATATATGAGACATAATACATCCAAGTATAAACCAAAACATGAGGAACCTCCTAAAAACGTGTAAAAAGCGCTCGTATTGATGTCCTGAAAGGTTAGTGCAAAAAATTAAAATTGCAGTTTTTCAGCTGAAAAAAAATTGTTCAAGTAGTTAGTAGTTTTTGTACCTGAGCATCATCAAACATCCTAAGCAACCTGTATTGAGAATTAGAACTTCTAACTGTAGACAATCCAGCAATAGTTGAATTAATCATACCAAATACAGGACTTTTAGCTAAAAGGAAAATCAATATATATATCAATACTACAAGAAACTATTCTGACGACATAACAAATTTATTTTAACGAATCTTTCAGGTAAATAAACTGTAACTGTTAATTGAGATAAACTTATTATTATTATTATTATTAAAATATATACAGTACACACCATGAAGAGTCATAGATATTTACTTTGTGTAAACCACGTATAACTCATTTGTATGTATAACTAGCGATAATTGCAAAGTATGTGAACACTTTATCCCAATGCCCAACTCCATATCTGTTCAGCGGTTAAAGAGTTCATTGGTACCAAATGAATTAACATTGGAGAGAGCTATACTCTGAGTATCTCTAAGCGATACAATGTTAATTAAGATGTACTTATAATTAAGATGTTCTCAATTTAGAGTTTATCGCTAACCGCTAAAGTGGCAATGGGAGAAACACGTAACGCGTAGGACCGATAGACGTTGGGGTCCCAAGGTGCTGGAGTGACGTCCCCGCAGTGAAAAGTGACAGACATGTGGACAGATGACATCACCCGCAGGACAATGGAGTGCGGAAATTCTTATTAAATACCATAGGTCCAGTCCATTAGTGGATATCTATCCGTTTAAATTATGGAAATTAACGAACATACAAGACTATGGGTTTTTCAAAGTGGAATTCCTCCGAAACTTTCCTTTATCAAGTGTAAGATAAAATGCATACGTACTGGTACTTTCCAATCTCTTCACAGCCTGTGCAGCATTTAAAAACCATTTAAGTAGAAAAACAAAGATAACTAATAATATTGCAGTCGGTATTAATGTCCAAGGAAGTGCTAGTGCATTCAATACCAGCACACTCGCTACGAATAAGTACATTTGTAATGACTCTAATATACTACGTGGTAAAATTTCATCCATAGCGCCCATATCCTTGGAAAATCTATTAAGTACGCGACCTATAAAAAGAAACATAAACGTATTAGTTAGGTAAATATGTTATATTATATGCTTATCTAAAATCTTTAAGTTATCATTCAGTCTATAACTAAATTGTTATAATTCTTAATTCCTAAGAAAATAAATGTCTTACATTTATTTTCTTAGGAATTAAGAATTATTAGTATTTTAGAAATTCAAATTAAGAATGAATGTATGAATACACTTTGTTATAAAACACAAAAAAAAAATAAGGAAACACTAATAAAGTAAAAAAAAACATTTTGCCGGCCCGTTTAACACATGTAGTAATATTACTAGAAACTAAAGTAAAGTAGGTGCGATGCTAAGTGACATACCGGAATAAAAACACTTGTAGAAGGCTTTTTACCGAATAAATTTATCCTTGTCGGTTTATTGACCCAGTCAATTTCGGCATAATTATATATGACGGGCAGAAATGATTTATAAACCTTTACAGGTTCTTGCCACAGAACTAATTCTAACTGCCAGTTTTCTGTTCCTCTTTGAAGGAGGTCTTACTGTACTACTACATTCCAGTCATAACAACGAAAGTCATGGTGCTAGCAATTAAAAATTAGTTTTTTTTTATTGGTTATTAACATCTTGTGCTTGACCGCAATCTTACCAGAAGGAAAGTGTAGCTGTCTAAGTCTAGATGATGCCTATTTCCATTCGTTTTAAAGAAAGGTTGTAAAGAATTAGGAAACACAGAACACGGGAGGGAGTTCCCAAACCCCAGCCATGTGTAGGTATAAGAAAAGAAGATTCAAATCGCCTAGCAACGTAAGTACAACTTACCTGAGGGGTTGGTATTGAAAAACCGCATTACGGCTGCAATCAAATTCGTAAACATCACGTCATGAAGGTTTTGCGAGGCACGCATCGTCATCATAACAAAACCAGCTATTCGTACGTGGGTCATGATTATTATGAAAAGCACCGCACCACCAAAAATCCAAAGGTACTGCCCTGTGGTTAAATGTCCCATTTTTGTGCCCAAACTCGTATCTGTGAAATTATTTATGAGAAGGAATACTTAGAGAAATTTTTTTTTAGTTAAAATTTTAGTTATTTTATTTATTTATACTCTATATTTGTACACCACAAAAAGAAAAAAATTGACACAACAATAGGAAACTTGGCTACGCAAGAGGCGGCCTTATCGCTTAGTAGCTATCTATTCCAGTCAACCTTAGAGTTAGGAAAACCAAGAGATACCGATTGTTAGGGTGTATTAATATTACACACATACTTACGAATAACTACACACTAATACTTATCCAGATTACACATATCAAATAATATAATAAATATAAATTAAAAAAATTAGAAACTAATATAACATACTATGCTATTTCGCCAACAAACTGATAAACCAGTCTGGCGAGATTTTTTTTTTGTTAAATTTGTGCATCTTCTGATAAAAATTAATTATAAAAAAAAATAGAGTGATCGCTAACCCGTCTGTCCAGCGTTGTGATTATGGGAAAAACCTTCCGTTGGGAGAGGCCTTTAGCCTAGCCGTGGACTGTTATAGGCTATTGATTGATAATATTTAATGAAAAGCAGTTACAGCCCAGGACGAAGTTCGATCCCGGGCACACATCTCCAACTTTATGGAGTTATGGACGTTTTAAGCAATTGAAGTGAAGGAAAATAGCGTGGGGAAACCCTACACGCCTCAGAGTTCTCATAATGCTCTCAAGGGCGCTTCAAGGCTACCAATCGACACTTGGCCAACGCGAAGCTTTGTAACTTACGGCCTAAATTCTTAATTTTCTTAGGGTTTAGTTAGTGGGCCACTAATTGATTGTTGATGATGCTGATGACACTCAATTACATAAAAATAATGTTTAATTTGAAACTTACCAGGGTATACATCAGGTGGTAGTGACTGCTCGTACTTGTCAACTTCATTCGTCCTAAATCAGAATAAATTAATTTGCATGAAAAATTAAAAATTAAAACTACACGTAGATACTCGTACCTAACAATTATTATTTACTTTATACTTTTTTTTTCTTTATATTAACGTTAAACCTACAAGTTACCATAAGTCCTCCCATAATTAATCATAATGAGTACACAATATATTGTGCGGACTTAATTTCTTATACTCACAATTAAGTCTCTGTTCGTCAACATTAAATCTTTGATATATCTAATGAAATGAATCAAAATTCTCACCAATAACTCAGCCAGTAGTCTGAAAACGTCGCTCCAAACTGAGTAACTAATACTGCAAATATAGCCAAAAATACAATAAGCCACGAATTTACAGACTCTAAATAACGCTTTATGACCCCCCACTCCAGGTTCCCTTTAGCCCTTTCCTCTGCAGCCTGAACTTGTGCCTTTTCTTCTGCCGGGTTTTCGGTACTTCTGACCGATACTTTCGATACCGCATGTTGTAATATTGGTTTGTTATCCTACAATAAAATTGGTTGTCATAAAATCAATTATTGGAGTAGCTAGTATACTAAACATGTTTCAATATTAAAGAATAAGTGTATCCAATGAAAATTCTTGTCAGAAAATATTGCATTTATATTTATTTTGTTAAGTCATTTGTCTCAACTTCTACCAAAGAGTTGACACGATTCCGCATTACGCAAATATCTAAACTAAATTGACAGGTCATAAAGACCATGCTCTCCTTTTAACACTTAACACCCTGGAAAAGTATATTAACATTTAAAAAATGCCAATAAAGTTTTGGTTTCGGTATATTAATATGTGCAACGTTCGTTATCTACACTCAAGCTACTGCCAAATGTATATTAAATTTAATTTAAAGGGCGGTGTGATAAAGCTACAAACAATACAGGTAATTTCTCTACCATCCGTAGTTATAGCTTTCCAAACCAGACTTGCTTGACACCTCTTCTATCCCTAAGTCATATAGTTTTCACAACAAGACTTGCTAGTACTTGACTAGTCGTTAACTAGTAGTAGACAATACAGTATAAACAAGCTATTTAGGTGATGTGATTTTATGTATTCGAACTTATAGATACTTACAGCACAATCGTTTAAGGCAAATGTGCTACTAAACTACTTAATATACCTTTTCAGTTTTTCTGTCTTCATGACTTTCGTCTGAAACTAACGACGAGAATTCCACTTCCGATTTTACCAAGTCGTCATATGAGCCCATATTTTTTATTGAACCCTATAAACAGAAAATTTAAAAAAGCAAAAAAAATCAACGCTTCATTCATTTATGTTCGGGGCCTTTTTATTGCCAAAGTTCTCTATTATCACAACCTTTACCAACAGCCTGGAGTTCACGTGTTTAAGTCATTAACGTTACATGGCGATCTTATGGGCGCACCCTATTTAAAAATCCATTACCTTGGAATATAAAAAAGGCTGAATCACACACGTGAATTTTCGTCGTATTATGCCCAAACGGTTTTTAAACCTTAGTTCAAGGAATCATTTTGTTATAATAATATTTTATGTTAATACTCACTTCTTTCAGAACAACAATGAAATCCGCAGACTTGAGGAAGTGTACTTGATGCGTAACAAGGACTCTCGTCCGTCCGCTTAAATACTCCTGTATACATCTTTCAAATAATAGCCTCCCGACATTCGCGTCAACCGCCGATAATGGGTCATCTAATAAGTATATGTCTGCCTGTAATATTTAAACGTATATTTTCGTCAATAAAGTCTCAACTGATCGCTGACTAATAGTGCCACAAACATGTGTATACACATGCATATGGCATGTGGCAATTTCAATTGGGACGAAAATCAAACGGTAAATTTTTTTGGACGGCAAGTCAAATTTCTCGTCTCGTGTGGATATGTCAAACATACGAGTAGCTCTCCCCACCGTACCGTCATTAATGTACCGGTTCTATTTTACCAAAACCATTAAACATTATTTATTTATTATCTAAAAGTGCTACAAAGCTAGGCTCCTTCCCGGTTTTCATTAATAGATGGGTAAACGGACGTACAAAAATTCAAATTCCATAACCCCTAGTTAGTTCTACTGTGAATAAAATACACCCGTGACCCTAGACTAGACTTTTTTGGGACTGCGCAAGCGGATATCATAATGACTATTGGATTAATAAAGTATTTACTTAGATACTAATTCATTCCGAAGGGAATGTTTGTCATGATTTTTTGTAGCCGTTTTTGTCTCCCGAGACCTATTTAGTCTTAAGTATACACAGTAAAAAAACACAGTCACAGTCAAAGCTGTTTAAAAATGCGTTTTAAAAACTATAACTTGTATCAAAAATTGACAACAGACTACTTGCCAACTTTAATACGGAGCATAAGCATTTAATTTTGTCGAAGTTCACCGCGTTGCACCTGTCATCACAGTTTGGGACCACAGCCGGTCTCACATCGCTCATATTGACTTTCATGAACTTCATATTATATATGCTACACTAACATTCTGGCTAACGTTATTTGCTTGACCAAAATAGGTTAGAAGCTGGGTTTTTTTTTGTTGCAAAATTGTTTCTTTTTCGGATTACGTATTTATTTATTTACGCAAAGCTACCGGCACTAAAGTGTTAAACTACACTTATTTAATAACGCCATCTCACACTTTGATGAATTACACCCAATAGCATCATGAAAGTACCTCGAGATTTAAGAGAAGGCATTCATAAGAATTGGACACCTCTATAAAGATAAACTTAAGAAGCAAACCCTAAATGGAAAACTTTATTTTAACCGTTGCTCCTTTAAATACATTTGATATATCTCTCAATCAGATAAGATTGCTTAACTTTAATCCAGCAATTAAATCTACTGAAAATTGTGCTTTCAGAATCCATATTTTGCAGTGGCAAAGAAAACGCATCCCAAATAGCAAGTATCGTATATATCTGAGGAACAGTAATTGTTAAAAATGGACGTGAATTTCAGTACTTCTCTATAGACAGCTCGAGCTAAGTTAATTCTAGCTTTTTGTCCCCCTGATAATGATACGCCACGCTCTCCCACCAGCGAAAGATCGCCGTATGGAAATTGCTTGAAATCTGGCGTCAAACAGCACACGCGACACACCTAAAACAAACAACATAAAAACAATAGTCAGCTAAGTACAATTATGACAGGAGTAGTAAAACTTTTTGTAGCAGAGCTCATCCGGGCCAGTACTACTGCCATAATTATTTCTTAGCCACATGAGAATTAGCACCGACGCCCCAAGTTGATGGACACAGGCCGGCACGTTGCAGATCGTGTTCCTTGCATCTCCTGCGAAATGTTGCTCTGTTTATGGCGATGGTTTCCACTTACTTTCGGGCGACCCATCTGCTTGGTACGTCGATTATTTATTAAACCGTGATCTCAGCCGTTTCCTAATAAGCCCGGAAGGATTTATGCTATTATAGTATAACTTAATAACGTACGCTTCAAAATGCATAATGAACCCAAATGCAACTGCGGGGCACAGTTAGAAATAAAATATTTACCTCCTTGTACCTCTCTACTTCATAAGGCAGTCCAAAGAGTATGTTGTCACGCACAGTCGAGGGGAATAGCCATGACTCTTGGCAGGCATATGACAAGCTCCCTTTTACATTTAAGTTGCCGCTACTGAGGGGCAGTTCACGAAGAAGTACTTGAAGTAAGGAAGACTAGAAAATAAAAATAAACTGATAAGGTTTTTACATTTTCTAAAAATTTCAATTATATGATGTAGGGAAACATCGATTGTTTTTCGAATAACCTAGGACGATTGCATAGGAACAGTAATTTAACACTTACACCTGAAGTAAATAAATAATCAATCTATTTAAAAATTCAGCTACACCTATCGACAGGGAAAGGTACTCTTACTACTAAATTAAATCTTAGATCTGAATATATTGGATTACATTAAGTGGCGTGCACTTCATAAATGCACAGAAGCACTGCCTAGCCTAAAAAAATATTCCTCGATAAGGAAATGACTTTGAGGATGTTTCTATTTTCTGACAAGTTTCTAAATTATGCCTAACCTGGTCCAAAACTTTAGCAAGCCACTGATTAAAATCATTATTATATCAGACTTAAAACAGTTTTGGACAAACTGTAACCATCCGAGCTAGGCATAGATATTAAATAAGTATCAATTACCCTATAAAACCTAACTATATAAGGTATTTCTGTTCTTACCTAACAGTACCAAACTTAAGAAAGGAATCCTATCAAATGAAAACACAAGGAAGCGAAAATATTTCTTAGCTTCCATTACCAAAATTCTCTTCTTTGCAATCTTTCTATAGGTTTCACTCAAACACTCGATATGGTCAATTATCTTGCAAACATATACAAAACACTGAGCAAAACCACACTACAGAGTAACTGGTGCACAAACTATCAGGTAAATGTGCTACATAAGACGCCATAAATGCCCTCAGTCCCACTATAGAATAGGTAATAGCACCTACATATGTCCTCACACATTTTTAGAGAACCGATTCGTGATTCAACAATACGATTCTCCGTATTTTTTTTGGCGGTGTTACAACTTCACCTGTAAGTCAGTGGCCTTACTACGCTCGCATAAAGCAGTAGGTATGTATACCTTTAATATTTAAACCGACGTTAAAATAATAGTGCTTTAAGTTTTTGAATAGTAGTAAGCACAGCTCATTTTCATAATTTTAGGGCCCAAACTAACTTGGGCTGAGATCTATTAAGCTTACTTTAAGTTTGCTTACACAAATTTAGTGTTTATGTAACACACATAAGTTTGCTCGTTTTGACGCTTAAAAGATATTTGCCTAAGTGATCTGCTTGTAAGCATGTTCTAAAATCCATTTTTTAAAAATGGTGAATGATTTTTATAGTAAAATTAACGCATCCTGCGCGTTAATTTTTCTAGCGTGTGGCTAGCATTCATAGCAATATCATAATATATAGTGAACAACACCGGAGCATCCTCAGTCGTAACGAAACATACGTAAAGAGCACGTTTTGGAAAATTTGTTCGGTGTGGAGTATAAACATTGAAGGAAGTATTCATTATAACCATACACCTATTATTCTTGGATAGTAGCAAATGAAGCTTATGGTTCATTGTATATCATGGAATTCCGCGCAGTACATACTTTTTCTTTCTAAAGGGTATCTGTTTTTTCGATTCCGCAGGAACCGATTGTTTCCTGGGATATCCTTTAGGCTGTACACATCTCCAGGATAGAAGTTTAATACTTAATTACCAAATTGTATTGATACAATTTGTTATTTAAGTATAAAACTAGTATTGATACAATTTAATTAAAGGAATTAAAAGAAACAATCGGTTCGTGCGGTATTCTTAACAAACCGAAACAAACGCGAACGAAATTAGTTAATTTGAGATACTTGCCAAGCCAAAATATTGCTCATACTTACTTTTCCAGAACCAACAGACCCGACAATAGCACACAATTTGCCGTTCCGTATGTTCATTGTGATATCTTTAAGAGTCATTTCTTCATTTGATTTTGTCCAAGAAGCGCAGGCACCGGACAGCTCCACAACATATTCGCTCAATACTGGGGAACGGGGACCAACTTAAAAAAATAAAATACAACTATTAATTTTAATCTAATATAATGAAGTGATTTAGAGTTAACTGCCTTTTATCAGATGACCATAGGAAAACGTTTTTAACTTTTAAATTAATAACGGCAGAACCGACTTTGACTGGACTTTCTTAGGCAAGTAAACGATTATATATGGGAACTAATTTTTATTTTGGAAACCTACCTAAGGGGTTAATTATTGGGATGAAAGAATGTATTACAATCCGTTGTTTTCAAAATTTAGGGACATCAAAATTGCAAAGTCCAAGTAGGGACATCAGTTTTTGAAGTTTTAGCATAAACATCTTCATTGGGTTTAGTTAGTTTGATAGTTTAAAAAAAATATTCTTCTTGTAGTTATTCAAGACAACCCTCAAAAGTGTGACCGGATAAAAGTGTGTATGGGAAAGCGTATGAGAGAATGTGAGATTTGCGGTCAACCGCTGGTAAATAAACGTAGCTAACAGTAATATATAATAATAAATTGCAGTGCCTGAGTCTCATGAAGACTAATTAGGATTATCCAAGGAATACACACAGATAAACAATCGCACATACACACAAGGTAGTTAAACATAGTGAAGCACAAATGCTTATCGATAAGGTTAGTAGGTAAATAGGTTTAAAAGGATTGTTATTTGTTTGTACTTTAATAAATATTTTTTTTCACTTCGACCTCTCTGGTGTGGTGGTGGGTTCTGAGAATTACTTTTATACCAGGCCATTCTGGAAGGCGATATCAATGAGACAGAAATACAAAGATTAAATAAAAAAATATTTTGGGTTCCACAATAATAAACCTTACCACGATTTCAAAATATTACACGTACCAGAATCGCCTAGAAGTTCAATTATAAGTATAGATAACATAAATTATTTTGATATTACCAATCGAAGATCTGGAAAGCTTTTCCGTAGTAGAATATTTCCTCACCACTATGGAGTTTGTTGCTAATGTTGATGGTTTGCCATTAAATGTTACAGGAATTAGAGGTTCATTAGCACTTATCAATGATAAATCTTCCCTTTCATCTAAAAAAAAACATTTCAAGCTGAATTGTTTTAAGTTATTATTTTCGTAGGACTTATTTTGTGGCAAGAATATCTAAAATAGATACATCGGGAAGTCAACAGCGTAAAAGTGCGCAACGTATAAAGAGAATTGGAAACAGCGAAAAGTTTTTATTATAAGGAAAAACAAACCTTCAATGGTAAACTGAAATGAGAATTTAAAAATTAAAGCAATAACCGTCTACGGCCGTAACAAAATCGTTGCAATATTCAGGAACTATTTACCGTGTTAGTTTCATTATTTATCAAAAAAAACAAATCTTAAAGAAGCTCATTACATACATTAGATATTCATACTACTCACCCATTACAAGTACTTTCTGTATACGTCCTAAAGACACATTTAACTCAGATAAACTGGCTATAGCTAGCGGTAAAATAAACGTCAAATTTATCTGCACGATTCCTAAAAATACTTTGACTGGGTAAATCTGGAAAATATTTAAATAATTATATTATATCACATCCCAGATTCGTATCTAATCTTATTGACGATTCTATGCCACAAAACGGTTCCTCATCGTTTTCAAAATTTTATTGATCAGGAATATGTGGGTGTCTAAAGCGATGAAGTTCGTCGGACGAACGTAGGTAAAGTTGATATAAAGGATCACTCAGCTAAGCTAAACTTAAGTTTCTTCAGTAGACCTAAGCTTAAAGCTACATAATTAAACGATTCTTTGGTAGGTCTTATGCTTGCCTTCGCACATATTTATTCGAAATTCTGCAAAAGAGTTCTAGTCTATATCAACGCTTACTCGATATAATTACGTAATGTAAACAATAAACATACCAGATCAGCTCTTAGCAACGTCCCTGAGAGAATAATAGTCAACGATGTAATAAATAAAGTGCTTCTCTCAGCGTACATCATGAAACCCAAAAACACGCTGCGCACAAATATAGATTTCCTTAGGGCCGCTAGTTCGAAAGCTCTGACAATCTTCACAACTTTCTCAAAAGATTTTTCCCAGGCGTACATTTTAATCACCTGTAAGTAATATATCGTTAACGAAGTTTCGAAGTCACTTTTTCACTGAATGTGCTATAAAAAATTGATGTTGAAAGTATAGTATACGTAGTTCTACTATTCCCAGCGCCCTACTTAAAGTGATATGTCTTCCTGAACATCGTTCTTTTATTAAATATATCAGTTTTACCTGCAATACATTAAACACAGAAACGAATTATCTTATCTTCTGTATATAAATTAACCTTGTGACGAAGATGACCAAGATTTTTGTTTTTGTAATTCACCAGTAAGATCAGTGGGTTATAAAAAAAAACAAAGAATTTTATTGCTCTGGTTTATCGCTGAACTTCATGATATATCTAGGGTAACAACCACCACTCGAAACAAAGCACCGCAGGCGTTATTTAAAATTGAATTCAATATTGTTATGTTGAAACGTTAGCCTAAGAAAAGATCTTACCTGAATTCCATTGATAATTTCGCCCATCAACTTGATTCGCTTGTCGGTTCTTTGCGCAACTACTCGTCTTATTACAGCCGTGAGTTTCGTAAGAGCAGCTAAAAACATATCATAGTAATAATTTTAGCTCAGTTAAGTTAATGTTTTACTTCTGAGTGAAAGAAGAGTAAGCTCGATTTTTCTTTAATCTTTTAAATATTGCATAGAATCTCATTAAACAAAATAAAGTATGAAATAGCATAATAAATGGTTTGTCATCTATTACGCTTTATTTGCGCTAAGGTGAGGCTTCTGCGGAACTTTTACTTATAATCTATCATACAGAATCTAAAACTATAATATGACTGATTTAGCGAAAAGCCTTTTATACGATTCAAATAAGTGTATTACATTTTTAAAAAATAATCACAATCAAATTCAGAATCATTGGTTTTACCTTGTATCGGTAGTACTAAAATAATAACAGAGAAGAGACCAACAAATGGGGCATACCCTGCAGCGTCATACAGGAAGTATAATACAAACGTTAGCTGCAACGGCACTAGCCACAAGTAATGCAAAAACATAAATGCCATGTCAAAGCGAGCTACATCGTTTGACAATAAATTCACCAGTTTTCCAGCTGCAACTTCGCCAATAGATAACTGGCTCATACGGAGTACCTAAAACATATTAAATAATTTTAATTATCTTTTAAGCCAACTTCTAAAACATGAGGAAGATTTTCATGTAAATGCGGATTTTTAGGCGATTTTAGTTTATGTCTCCATCAGATCATTACCAATTACGACAACAATAATTTTTTGTACATTTCAAAGAAGTCGATTTTTACTGTCCAAGATTCTAACGAAGATCTATGTAGGTAGATAAAGATGAAACTTCACAGCAGCAACTCACTCGGAAACAATTTACAAACTCATATTAAGTACCTATTCTAAAAATCTAATGTATGAAAGCAGAAACCAAAGTCACATACATACCTTTCTGTATATTAGAGAAGAGCAAGCTATCTTCATTTTTAAACTGAATCGGTTAACAAACAAGCTATTATGGTGATGAGAAAAGGCACTAATAATATTTAGTACTAACATGCCGATAGCATAAAAACCAGCCTCTCTTCGGGTTATCGTATGAGCAGGATTAGCTGACCAATATGTCAATAGCTCGGAGAACAGTAATGGTTGTATAGTTCTGTCAAAAAAAACATCGTATTAGGTACCGAGTAATATCTCATTAGATCATATTACGATAATATGGAGTGATTTAATTACTTCTAAACAATGTTTTGTGTACAAAAGAACGCAAATATCTCGCAGTAACTTAACCCTTTATATATATTCGTACTTGAAAAGAATACATAGTACATACATAGTAGTATAGATAACAATAATAATTTATAACTTATTCATAAGTATATACCTACTGAAAAGTGTTTCCGATATATCTTTGGCTGCATTAGGGGTTATTTCATTAATTATTAAATGTCAATACACTTAAAAATAGCATCCACTGGAATTTAAAAATATAAATGGAAACGGCAATCCCCAAAGAAATAAAAATAACACTCTACTAAATTTTGTATTAAATTCCGTAAATGTATCACAAGAATAACTTAATAAAATTATAATATAATAAAAGTATATTTTTTAAAAACGTTAACGGTTTGTTTTTCTTTTCATACTGCCTTTGTTTTTAGTAATAGAGTTTAAGTAATTTGCACATGTTGGGATAACCAAGATAGGCTTTTAAGTACACATCCTCGTTAAATGAACTCTGGAATTACGTTTTCAACTTGAAACTCTTTAGAGACTCTGAAATTCGACCTGAACAAAATATGTATCGATGGTGAAACTTTTAATTACCACATTGGTATTGGCTAAATTCGCCAATCGTCGAATAGTGTCAAATAAATCATAAGCAGCGTTCATTACCGTTATTGTATTATGGTTTATCAACATTTTTCGACATATCCAATTATATGGAGCATGGAGTTTGAGGTAAATCGGGATGACGTAACCACGAGCCGTGTAAGTGGGACGAAATATCGTCAATTTTCAAATTATTATTGTGGTATATGTATTCCCGTTACTTCATTAAAAATTCGATCTCGTGGTGACATTTTTTGATGTTTGGTATTGTCGCAGTTGCAGCTTATGTATAATCCAACTAACAGGTAATGTTTATGACGATTGTGCTTTAGTAGTTAGTTAGTACTTTACTTTTAGTTTTAAACGTTTTAAAGTGATTCATCACAATAGTATGTAATTACCGTCGATATATTGTATTATTTTATTACCTTGCCGTAGCGTTTATCAAAAGAAGAATTGCTCCTGGCATGTACGACAACCAATAAGCTTTTATTAGTGCATTCCATAACGACGGCTTCCGATTCTTATGCATAGCTTTCTGGTATTCATCTAACCAGTATCTAAAAAATTACATCATAATGGTTTACGTCTATATGTTAGGTACGTTAGAACAATTGGTGTGGGGGTTATAAGGTGATGGAATTTAATCCTAGAACTTGAACACTGAGCATTAGTTGACCCCCACAAGGTGGATCATAGATTATATACACTTTATATGGCATCAAATAAGTCGCGGCGGCTCCCGCGACTTCACAGTGGTGGAAAAACAATGTAGAATTCAAGTACTTATGAACAGCAGTAGACGTACAAAGTTTGATACGAAATATGATCATTTGATTTTATGAAGTGATAATTTTAAGACATCTAGGCAAGGCATTTTAGTTTAGATAAACGATACGTGTTTTGCTGAGTGATAAGTCATAAATGCAAAATCATGTTCAGAACGACGCGAGGCGCTGTTGGTAGCAGATATATATCTGTCTTTAACCCTCTTAGTATCAATCTTTATGACGTCTAGATAAGATAAATCTAACTTTTAGCTCGGTTAGTGTTAGTACTTTTATTTTGGCAATATTTGAATTTTTTAGATTTAAAAGTTATTTCGTGTCAATTACGTGAATGTATAAAATTCAGAAGCAAAATTCAAATTTAGAGCTGTCTGAGAATAGCTCTGAAAATTCTGAATCATAGTTATGTGAAAACCCAGTTTAATAAAAATTGGGTTGTAACATTGGGTTCGCGTTAAATCTGATTATTTTTAATATGGTAAGCGCCATCAGGGAACTATCCGAATGTTTTAAAGTATTAAACAAGATGTCTTCTCTACTCACAGAAAAGATAGGTTTTTTTTTGCTTTAGTTTATTTTTTAATTATTCTGTTATGTAAATAGTGTAGATGGGTTATAGGCACCAATTAATAAATAAAAAAAGATTATTATTATTAATTACTTTGTATATAATGCTAAATATTCAAGACAACTCCTAGGCAACTTACAGCAAAAGTGTCGCTTTATGTCACATTGATTTTGATATTTTAAGGTTAGGGCGCAGAAGTTGTTCAATCGAGTGGTTCTTTTAATTATTTTACTTATTTAGTTTCCACCATTCAATTAGTTTTAGCTAATACTATTGAACAAGAGGTCATAAGGATAACATATGTAGTGAATTAGGGAAAATAAATTTAATTTTACATCAGGCAGATTTTTTCAAAAATAAAAATTATTCATACCTTTGAAGTTTCTCACCAAGTCTATCAGAGTCATACGGTTTATTTGGAATAATAAGGTCATCTTCTTCAACATCTCTCCTGTTTCCTTTAAAAAGCACAGGAAACACCCAGCATATAAATAATTTTGATATAACGTTCGGCTTGCTTCTTTTATTATTTTTATCACTATCGTCAATTTTTTGCTTTCCAATTCCTTCCATCTTTATTGAAGATCATCAATTAACATTTATATTTTAATATTATTACAAAACAGTACAGTGATATAGGTGCGTTCATTTATTTATCTTACACATTACTGCCTGTTAATCAACGAAGCGTATGATAACAATTTTAATCAATCTGATTTGATACACAATAATGTCTCATAAGCAATGAATAGATAGAAAAAATCGTTAACTTGAGCTAATCAACGCAAAATTCATATTTTACACGCTAGCATTTATTTAGAAATAGAGTCGAAATGATAAGTATCATCTGGCGATCATTTTCTCAATTTACGATATAAATATCCATCTACTTGATAACGGTATCGAAACTAAGTCGCCTGTACTTGGTTTAGTTATATTTAATATGGTAGTATTACGCTGATGGCAATATTGATATTTTTTTTTTGCCAAAACTAACACAACCGTATTTATATAAAAAAAATAAAGCTGGGAGGTTTTTTTCATAATAATATATTCATATCCTGGGAAATGATAGTTTTAAGGATACAATGTATTTTTATTAATCATGAATTATTTTATTTATTACTATTACCACAGAATAAACAATAGCACAATTTCTATAAAGAATACAAAAAATTATATAAAAATTAAAACAATAAATATCAGTATCATTTAAAACTACACACAAAGTGTGAATATTACTCCAGTCATCTTACGTTTACTGTATTTGCAGATTTTAATTTAAAATAAAAGAGTGATGTGACGTATGTGTGTTTGTTTTTGTAAATCAAAAGACGTTTTTATGTAGCATTATATTACATTCCTTTATATTTAGAAATATTATTAATATGTTCTCATTAAATTAGCGCAAGTGAGCTAAACTATTATTAAATTGTATATCTCTATTACAGTAAATTTTACAACATGATATCGGCAACTGTCACTTGTGAGCACTTTAAATTTAGAATAGTTTATTTGAACTATCATAATCTAAGCGTGAACCGGGAAAACTTGGAAAGATAATGAATCACAAGTGCACTTTGTTTGAATCAACTTTTTTTCTATATTGTTTACTAGCATTTTCACGTGACAAATTGGCACCATTTTACAATCGCAATCCTGTTCTAATTCGGACCTGTTATTACTGTCTGACAAATTTTCATTTGCGTTTGGTTTAGTAAAATTATGAGTAGTAGTAGGTAAATGTAAAGAATCGTAAAGAAATGTTTTATTAAATTTATCTGTTTCATAATAATTATGATTAATAAACTGTTTTATTTTACATTCATGCATACATGCCGAATTTACATTAAGAGTACTTTTCGTACCAGTACTTCTCTCATCAAATGTACTAATGTTAGGCTTTGTATCATTAAAATTATCACTTGAATATTTTAACACAATATCTTCTTCGCTACCATAAGTACTAATTTCAATGTCACAAATGTCTTTCCTATCGTTATTTACGGAGTGCAAATTATTTAAACCTGATTTACTATTATTATAAATAATATTAATGTTACTTTCAGAATTTTCATTTTTATGCACTTTATTCATAATATAGGAACATTTGGTAGCGTATACTTCATCAGTAAGTGATTTCCAAATATCTTCAATTTTCTCTACGTTATTTTGAACTAATGATCGAGTGCTCAATGTACAACCAATATATGGAATTTTCGTATTTAATTCTGGTTTAAAGTTATCACTATTACGAAAGCTTAACTTTTCTGCATTAATCTCGATCAAAGGTGAAATTTTTGTTTCTCGTGAACTAATTATCGCACTATTTACTTCAGCTGTGCTTAAAATATCTTTAATGGCATTGTCGTTTATTGATATTAACTCAGTATATTGATTAACAATTAAATCTTTGTCTAAATCAGATGACTCTGCAGGCTTATGTTTACAGTTACAATCCATACCATATATTTTAAATTCACAGGAAACTTCTTTCTCTGCTGTACTTAAATTAGTTGAAACGCTGTCAAACACTTTGCATGATTTATCAAGATGTAGACAAGAATCTTTTTCTTTTCCATTTTCTTTCGTGATCATCATTTCGTTGCAAAATATTTTATCCTCGGCAATCTTCTCTGTATTTTTTTTATCATCAATGGCATTCTTACACTTTTTTTTTAACCTCTGAAAATCATTTT
Organism: Pararge aegeria; assembly: GCF_905163445.1. Lineage (NCBI taxonomy): Eukaryota > Metazoa > Arthropoda > Insecta > Lepidoptera > Nymphalidae > Pararge > Pararge aegeria. Next base: position 10,386,857 of record NC_053183.1, read on the forward strand.
CTATTAAATCACTAACCTTTTTTAAAATGGATGGTAGAATAGATTCTACGTGTCCTTCACTTGATACACATGAACATTGAACACGTTTAATTTTTACTTTTAAATATTCTTGTAACATGCCATACGCTCTTGACCAACTTCCTTGATTAGTGCTTTCCTCACAATGTTTGCAAATCAAACCTTTAGTACTCTCTGAAATGACTTCTTTCACTTTCATGAGTATCGTATTAAACAATTCATTTTCTTCCTCAGATGTTATACAAGAAGATTTACTGGAAGATTGCAAACACTCTCCTAATTTCTTTTTTATATGTTCTTCTAATAGGTTAAAAGCATTTAACTCTAAATCTTTTGAAGTTTCCAAAGATGCGTTGTTTTTACAACAAACGCAGACATCGTCGTTTTCATTACGTAATTTACTTGTATTTATGTTACTTTCAGTTTTTTCTAAATTTACATCTTTATCTACACAGTTCTCTAAACTATAATAACACTTTGAACTTTTATTATTATCTTTCATATTTACTTTAAAGGATAGTTCTTTCATACTTTTTTGATCATTTGGTTCTTTAGAAAATGTATTCAATATATTATCGTCATGGTTTTGCTTTGATTCATTGAGTGAACTTGTATTTGTAAGAGTAACACCTAAAAACTTTACCAAATAATCACAACTATTTGGAAACAATTGTGATTTTCGGACTAAATCTTGAATAAAATCTTCACTTACTCCTTGGCAATTTCTACTATTTTTGTTTTGGTGATCTAAAACATATGTTTCGGTTTCAATGCATTCAAACTGTGCTTTATCTACTTCTCCTGAATATACTTGTGATTTGTTCTTGATATTAGATGGGACATATTTATTTAATTTAGATTCTTGAGTTGGCCCACTTAATACGGAACCTTTACATTTACATGTATCAGCTTTTATGCAATGGAATAGTCCATCATGGGGTACAGTTTTATCACTTTCTGGACACCTACAAATATTGTAATTACTCTTATCTAAATTTATAGCACCTATATATTCAGATTCAGTTGAAGATGGTAATACATTTTTACATGATGCATGGCAAATCGTAGCAGTATGATTTATAGATTTTAATGATTCATCATTCTCCTTTTTATTATTTTCCGAGCTCTCTGAGTCTATTAATGATTTATTTTGACTAATATTTTCAATTTCTTTTCCACTATGAGATAATTTAATATCTTCAGTTATTTTATTTAAACTGCCATTCCATTTTGATAGTGTTTCCAAAAGCTTATCAATCGAAGTGTTAGAAGGGATTTTATGAAAACAAATGCAATTGCTTTGGCATACTGTTTTTGTTGATAGTTTACAAGCTTGATTTTTTTTTTCTTTAATAACTAGTGTGCTAATTGGTTTTGATTGTTTAACGTTAGAGACATTGGTAATTAGATCTCTTGATTTTTTCTGTTTCCATGAAGGTTTTAAATTATTGCTGCGCTCAATAACTTGAGCTAATTTGTTTGGAGCCTCTGCATTACTGCACAGACAAAGATTAACGGCAAAAGATTGCTCCAACTTTTTAAACACTTTGTTAGTTCTTTTGTCGATTCCTCCAAGTGGATTGTTTGAACATTTTTTCACATATTTTTTTAAATTAATTTTATCTATCTCTTTTCTTCTAACAAAGTTAACCGCATCGTTATTTTTTTTATTTTCGTCGCAAGTTTTATTTTTTCCATCAATGATTTCTTGATTATTTTTAACGCACTTTACAGCTTTGCTTGTTGTAGGACTATGATCCACCTTCTGCAATCGAAACAAAATAATCGTAATCTATAATGTTATATTCATAGTTTCATATTATAATAGTTGGTATTAAAAATGAGGATAGATTATAGGATGGTTATCAATATTTTATTACATTAATTTCTAGATTCCGGCCAAGATTTGTGCGTGGTTTTCTGTTTTCCCGTGAGATTGTCGTGCATGGTCTATCTTTATGCTTATTGTATTTGTAGCTTTTAACTGTTAACTGCATAAAAAACTTTCTAGTCCATTTTTATTTATAATTATGTATTTTTAAAACCCCTACACAAAATTTTAAACATGAAGTAAAAATAGTATTACTTCATTTTAAAATAAACCCGCCAAAATTTTACTTAGGTATGCAATGTCCCCTGGTGAACTTAAAAGATATTCAATATAACTATCATCCGCTTCCAGCGATATACAATATCGCTTCCTTAAGCCCACTACTATCATAGACTGCATCATCACTTCATAAAAATAAAATATGTTTATGGTTTAAGAACCGACTCCATGGTGACAGGCTCAGCGTGCCTGTTGTACGTTTACTTACTTTTAATTGTGTTTTTTAATGGCGTTGTATATGGTGTACCATATAGTCCGTTTGTTTTGATTTATTACATTTGGCGTCTTGCCTTAAAACATTTCTAAAAACCTGCCTGTAATTGAAACTGGATTGCGCTTGCGCTTTTTTGAATGGAGTAATTCCTTTCAAAAAAGCGCATTCTCATCTAAAGTTCAAACGATATCTATATAGTTTAAAAGTCCCGATGACACGGAAATAAAAAGGCCCAAAGCGTCATCTATTACTCAATAAAGTGTCATTGATACTATCGGCATACTTTTTAAACTTGTATCAGAATATTATAAATAAATTCAACGCCATATAAGTTGCGGACGACAAAATTTGTTTTCAAACAGTACAATTATCGAACGCCTTACTTACTTACCGAAACTTGTTGAATAATTTTGGAAATTTTATCTTCAATAAGGCGCAAATCTTCTTTTTTAATTGAGTCCTATTTAGAAAATATTATTATAAAATAAATATATTAAAATTATTTTATGTATTTAGATATATATAAAAGAATACTGCAACTTCCCGTCCCAAGGGCTCAAATTTGAATTGTCTAAACGATTGCACTGATTTTAATAGGTTTTGCTGAAGCCCTTTAAGCTGCCTCTTTGTCTTCAAAGAGGTTTAGTAGCAATAGAGCATTTTGTGACAGAGCTCGGTCGAGGAAGTACTACCATCATAATTACTTCTGCCGCTAAGCAGCATTGCTGTGTTCCGGTCTGAAGGGCATGATTTTTTTTCTCTTTCTAGACGAGCGCTTGACTGCAATCCCACCTGATGGTAAGTGATTATGCTGCCTAAAGTGGAGCGCGCTTGCCTAGAAGATGCCTATTCACTCTTGATTTGAAGGAACTCATATTGTAGGTACTGGGGAAAATGGAAGTTGAAAGGGCATTCCAGATCCGAGCGGTGCGAATCAGAAATGACGATGAAACGCGTCCGTGGTATATCAACCACGTAGGGATGCAGATCCTTACGGTGCCTCGCGGTTCGATGGTAAAAAATTGAGGGGGGAACTAGATCAAACAGTTCTTGAGCACACTCTCCGAAATAAATCTTATAGAATACCGATAGCCAGGCAACCTTGCGACGATGCTCTGAAGTTTTTTATTGCCCGTTGCCGGTGTAATTACAAGAACCAGAGACTTAACACTTATGCCTCATGTTAATGGGTGGCATTTTGAATTTTTTGGCTTTCAGTTTCATTGAGACGTTGAATTTTTCCTTTTGATACGAAGTTACCGGTATAAACGACACTACTGACTCTCGTTTTGTGTACCTACCGAAAATTTGATGGAATCAGGTGCGAAAATCCATCGGTGTTAAATATTCCTATCTCCATCTCCATGCAAGCATTAGGTAGTACCTACGTGTGTGCCAACCTATATCCAGATCGGTTTAACAGTTGAGCCGAACATAGGTAGCCAAACAAAGCTTGTTTGTGTAGATGAGTTTTAACAATTAGGTTTTATTGATTTGACCGTGCGTCAAAGGTTCCTTGTGTAATGTTTTTAACTCAAACACTTTGCGGGATTTAATACCTTTTTCAAGTCCTGGAGTTGATGTTTAAGGCAAGACACATCTTGTATTGCGCGTCTCATATATGATGGAGCTACTTCGCCATACTTATGCGCAGTTTTGGTAACAGGTGTCTTCACAAGGCAAGGAAACACCGCCGCTAATGGAAACACCAATATATAACTCATTTTGAAAATATATGGTATTAAAGTAAAGAATAATGATAGTAAGCGAAAAAAATCTAACCAAGATGGTATCTTGATACAAAAGTTATCAAAAAAGCATCCCACTATTAATAACTCTATATCCTAACCTAATCAAGATATAATTTAATCTCAGCATTATCTACACCTCGAATCTAAATAACACATAATAATAATGTTTTTTCTTTGCATTTTCTTGATGAAAATTTAGGGCACATAAATTAGGTCATAAACCGACCTGACTGTTTGTGTTTTTTTTTAGATTCCGATGTAGATAATACTGTGATAACGCAATATCTAGCTTAGTTTACGAATTAATGAAATGGTGTGGCCTGCACGAAAGGGTAAAGAATTTCGCGTGAACCGAATATTTATTTAATTTCAATACAGTAATGGCTGGCAATCGGAAACTTTTGTCTATCTACGGAACTCCTCATTTTTAATTCGATCGCATAGAGATTTATTCCCTCGATCTCAGCCCTTGACTGGCGCTGCTTTCTGAGACACACTATTACCGACATATCGATACATAATACTATGTTCAGTAGTTGAAATCCGTCGTTTATAAACTGAATAAAATGGCTATGAAAAGAGACTGGAAAATGTTTGTGAAAATACCTCACATGAGAGGTCCGACGTAGACCTTAAGGGAGAGCAATGAGTGCGGGACCAGGAAGGATCCTGGCTTCTTTGTAAGAGTTCTATACAATTTTGCAAAGCTGTATAGACTTTTTCGGCATTTACCACGAGATCAAAGGCAAATTATATCTGTTCTAAAGTTTGGTAATAGGGAATAAACGAATAACCATTAGTTTCAAAGTTCTATTTTATATAATAAACAGAAAGAAATAAAATATTGAGAATCGTATCCTCTAAAACCCTAACTAAAGATAACGATCAACTATTTTAATTAAATAAATAAAATAAATAAATATACTACGACAATACACACATCGCCATCTAGCCCCAATTTAAGCGTAGCTTGTGTTATGGGCAATAAGATGACTGATGAAATTTTTTTATAAATAATAATACATAAATACTTAGAATATACATATAAACACCCAGACACTGAAAATCATTTATGCTCATCACAAAAACATTTTCCAGTAGTGGGAATCGAACCCACGGCCTTGGACTCAGAAAGCAGGGTCGCTGCAAACTGCGCTATTCGGCCGTCAATTATATTGTATAATATAAATGTATAAATAAAACATTTTTAAAACAGTAAAACAAATAAGGTGTGGAAACATCTAATTTTATTCATTCTTAACCGCACAGAAAAGGTGTTAACTGCGCATAGCAATAACGATCACATCACAATCACTCGTTAAAATTTAATAGTATTAAAAATAAACTAAGAATCATTTAAAAAAATCAATATTTACGATAAAAGGAAAGCATGTTTAAATAACTTGCTAGGCATTTAACTTTTTTCCTATAATAAACGTTATATGCGATTTGTATTTGAAACCTGCGACTTTATTGTTTTCTTACTGTTTCTTTCTAACTCAGTGAATTTATTATTAGTGTTAATCTTTTGACTAGTTATATATGGTTTGCACATTAACACCAATATTTGTAAAATAAATAAAATATAAAATTTTAAAGCTATTACAACAAAACTAATATGTTAAAATCATACTGATTTGCAAATGTCAACTTTATACGATATAAATTGACGGAGCTATAATAATGCCAAAAATATCGTAATCATAAGTTTTAACAATAAAATAAAATAAAAATTAAGACAGTGATGTTTAAAGTTGGCACTCATCACTACTGCTACTAGCGCGTACCTACTACTGCGCGTCAACCAATACAATAATATCGTAACAGAATAACCGAATTCCTAACAATTTTTGGCCCAACCCAGTAATCAAAAGGTGTATCTTGTGATCGGTTAAACAAACATGCAAATCAGCAGACAAAAGAGGCAGTTAAAGTCATGATGATTGCAAGTACGTTGCGCAACTGCGCTCATGTCATAACCAATTATATATTATTGTGAAGGATATGATCAATATTTCTCATGTTTAATGCACATATACAAAGAATAATGAATAAACATTTCCTATTAAGTAGAAAACAATTATTATAGACCTATATTCTTAGACTTGACCATGCCATAAAGTATCACCGCAGTAAATTTAAAATATTTTAAACATTTACAATGTTTGGAATCGTTCGTTGAGTTTAAAGCTAGGTTAAATTACTAATACGGTTTAATTAAGGTTGCCTGGCAGATATCGCTATTAAGCGATAAGGCCGCCTTTTGTATTCTACTTCTTTCTATATTTTTCTGCTTTTATTATATTTTGTATATGTTAATGTTGTGGTATACAAATAAAGAGTTTAATAATAATAATAATACCTACAATAATTAATTTCAGCACTAAATGTCACCCGCGGCCTTATCCATGTTTTTTAGTTATATAAAAATCAACATGGTAACCTTGTCTTCCTCTAAAAAGTCTTCCTCATTACCAGCATATTAGCCAAATTAAAACAACATCTGTTTAGTTTTAAAGTCGTTAATAGGTAACAAAGGTTAGTTTTTAAAAGCCAGCGGGAACGGTTTCCGATTGTTTTTACGATTCCAGCATTCCCTATACTTCATCGTCATAAAAAATCAAACAAACGAACAAAATTTTGCATTCCTATTTTATAATAAAAAGTCATTTTTCAGACTGACCTGCAACTGTCTATTATAGTTCCTGACACTATTTTATTGGATAACTGCGTGCAAAAACGAGTAGCTATGACTTGACTATGCTTCGTAGCGCTTCAAGAAGCTTCAATTACAGAAGTGTGCTACTTACGACTACGTTGATGTCGTTCACATGCACACGGTGGTGGCCCACTAGACACGATGTCTTTCGCTTTTTGCTTAAGTTCCTCGGCTCTATCCTCAAATAATTGCTCTGCTAGCTTTGTTGCTAGCTTATACGCACGGCGCTCTATTGCCCGCTGCTCCCAGCCTTCGTTCTCATCTTCCCCGGGATCTGGTATCAATCTTGCTGTGTCTGCGCAAGATGCTCCCACCCACTACAATGGAATACAGAATAAGTTACTTAACCGGGACCCATTACCGGGATCACAACAGGGCACGGGTCCCCCTCACTATGAGAAGGGTTTCGGGCGTAGTCCACCACGCTGGCACAGTACGGATTGGTGGACTTCACACGCCTTTGAGAACTTTAAGCAGAACTCATGCAACATGGAGGTTTCCTCACGATGTTTTCCTACGCCGTTGAAGAAAGTGATTTTAATTACATAACGCACACAACTTAAAAATATTAGAGTTGCGTGCTAGGATTCTAGCTCGACCACCAGAAAGAGTAACCGAAGTCCTCACCACTGGGCTATCACTGCTCCAGTTACCTTATGAAAAGTTAGTAATGTGGCTTCGCTGAAAACTAAAATATCCTTGTTTTAATTTTTATTTATACTTGTACTCAATATTTTGGCGCATTAAAAATAATGTGTCTTTCGAGCTTCAAGTGGCAAAGGTCAGTATATTATGTATATCGTATAGAATGCTTGCTCTGAAGCCGTGATAGTAAATGCTTTGTCTCATTAAAGGATGATAATTTTTAAAGTTTACAGAAGGACTGAGGTTTTGCACAATCGTTAATGCCCTAATATCGATTATTCTTTCCATAGAAGTTGGAATCGATAGTTGCATGGCTAAAATGCTGTATGGTCAGATTTTATTGTATTATAAAAAAAAAACATTTTATATTTCATTTCTTTTTTGGTTCAATTAGTTTTATCATAATATAATTTGTAATATAAGTTTATTTAAACAAATAATTGCCAATAACTTTGATATTTACAAAATATCTTAATGTAGTTAGATAACTGTGTTATTTGAATTTTCTACTTGTTTTATTTCAAAATGGATTTTCGGTAGTTGCAGAGTGGAAGTTACCTTTAAATGAAGTACGACATTATCTGTATTATATTTTACCGGCAATAATCCGAAACTTGCGAGCGTGCACGTGCCTAAATGCCTCCCTATTTTGGGGGACCGAGTTCGGTCCTCAGCAAGTGCCTCTTACTCGAGTTGTGTGCGTTTAACACTATTTTTTTTAAAATTTTTAATCACTAAAATGTAATACTACGCCATCTAGCTCCAAAGTAAGCGTAGCTTGTTTTATGGAACTGAGATAACTGGTTAATATTATTATGAATAATAAACAAATAAACACCTAGACATTGAAAACATGCATGTTCATCACACATAAATTTTTAGCCAACCTAAGCCCTTGGTCTCAGAAAGCAGGGTTGCTACCCGCTGCCCCAATCGGCCGCATTATCAATCGTGATACTGCATATACCGTGCATTGATGTTTAAAGAAAACATCGTGAGGAGACAACTGCATGCCTGAAACTTCTACATAACGTTATAGACGTAGACCTAGACTAGACTAGGCCCTTCTCGTTCCGAGAGGAGATCCGTGCGTGCAGTGGGCCGGTAATGGGTTGATAACGATGATGATTCTTCTCGCCTTTTTTTATTGATTAATAAACAATTTAAGATTTTGCTTATCGAAATGTTTAACAAAGATGATGAAATTACTAATTCAACTTCTTTGGCTGGTTGAACTGGGAACTTCATACTTTATTCGTAAATGCTTGACAGGCTAAGCCGTTTTCCTTATTCTAATAGCAATTCCTCAAAAAGAAATATTTACTGCATTGATTTTTTACCGCTGTCGTTCAACTAGCTTGAGGTAGAAACGATTGTTAAAATCAAAACTAACAGTCGATACTAACTTTTGCATGATACTTTTCAATGGAAGTTGCGATCGCAATGTCTAGTTCGCCGACGAGTAATTGCGCAAAGAAATTGCGCAGGCTTGATTTGACAACCGAGGCGCGGTCCCAGTTGTGACGATCATCTAAACACAACAACAGACCACATGGCATCAGCAAACCAGACGCGCCCATCTCTGTTTGCAACCCTCCAAATAAATCGGATAAAAGATTCGACAGAAGTTGACTTCGTAAAGATGTACACGAACAGGAATCCTGAAATATTAAAAAGTAGCGGTTATTTTTCGGGAGAAGAAGCTGTGACTTTTTACAAAATACAAGAATGAGCTGTTTAAAGTTCCTACTTAAACCCCATAAATTGTCCTGATATCACTGGACTACAAGATGTAGAGGTAATGCGTAAATGCTGTAGTCTTATAAGTGGGAGGTCAGCGCAGTGATGATGTGGATATCCCGGGTGCTATCCAGGAAAGGGTAATTTTGGGAATTTATAATTTATAAAGGTCGTGTTTAGTTACCACCCTACCCACAAATACTCACCACCGAGTTATTTAGCGTTCATGTACGATGCCGCGTAGAAACCAATTAGGGGTACCTATGGATTTAATATAACTGCCAAACCGAACAAGTTAGCAGTGATTGCTTTGGTAACACACTTCGTGTTACCAAAGCAATCATTCAAGAATCTAAAATTACCAAAAGCTTATCTTCTGGGGTACAATGACATAATGCTGCAAGAGATGGAGTCCGTTTGACCTCTACGGCGACATCTTGAGGCCGCTTGCACTGACATTCCATAACTCTTTCCTTAAGTTCCTTTAACAGTTCTCTCTTTTGATTCAGCTCATCTATTCGTCCCTTCATGCGACTTTCACAGATGTCTTTGCAACCATCTAAATCTTCTATGATGTTTGCTTTTTCTTGTCTAAAGTTGTCAAGCTGAAATCAAGCTAATTGTTTTTATCGCAATCGAAATAATAGTTCGCCCTGAATAACTTCGCACTTATTTTGTATAGAAATAAACTCTTTCATCGCTATTGGTCGTAACTTGGACCTTATTACTTGGCTATAAGGTAGGTATAAGGTAGGTAAGGTATAAGATTCAATTTACCACACTTGTTTCATAATGAACATTAAAAATTAAGGTTTTCCCTGTAAACTCTAAGAAAAAAAATCGTCATTTATCATAGTAGCTACTGAAGCGACACTGGAGTGAGTGAAAAATAATGTTAGAAAATGTGTTTCAAGAAATCCTAAGAACTTTCAACTGTTTACAATTTAGTCGTTTTTATAGCGACTGCAAGTTATTCTATTAACTTATTTGAACGACCGCACCAATTGCATTTATTTTATAACTAGCTGTTGCCCGCGACTTCGTCTGCGTTTCATTTTGTTTTTTGATGTGGCATTCAATTTAGTTGTAGTTCTAAAAAAATGTAAACTATTTAGTATCGCTAAGCCTTAAATGAGGAGTTCTGTCCTCTATCTCTAACCACATTCGTATCTACACAAAGTTTGGGGAAAATTAAACACATATTATAACCTATATAGTACAAAAATAATTATTTAAATCGGTTATAATTTTTCGGAGATGGTGTAAAATCGTCAAACATTTTCATCCCCTCTCCCAAAGGAACCGAGCTTAATGTCGGAATAAAAAGTTTCCTATAATACTTCTAATACTTCCAAGAATTGTTGTACAAAGTTTCATGAGGATCAGTTAAGTAGTTTTTGCGTGAAAGCGTAACAAACAAACTTACATTGACATTTATAATATTAAGTAGGGAATAGGGATGAGCAATTATGTTATAATTGACCGAACTAACCAGATTCCCACCTAGATGGGAAAACTATAGCTTATAAACAGAGCATCATTTTGCAGGGCGTGCAAGCAACATGTCCTACAAAGTGCTGCCTTGTTTCCATCAACCTCTTCAAGTTTTAGGTGTTAAGCCGAAAGTAATAAGCAAGGTACTAGTTTTTCCCCGGACGAGCTCTATAACAAAAAGCTGCACTACTAATATTCGTTTATAGTTATGCAAGCCTTGTCAGAATAAATAAATTACACCATACTTAAATTTAGAAATTAAAAAATACCTAAACAACCCTTTCGGGAATTGAACCCCGGGACCTCCAACTTAAAACCACATCGATCATCGCTGTGCCGGGGAAGTCGTCAATTATATAGTCGTGATTAAATAAAAATAAATTATTTAATCACAATTCGCAGCACATTATAATTGACGACTTCCCTTGCGCAGCGATTATCGATGTGGTTTTAAGTTGGAGGTCATGGGTTCAATTCCCGACAGGGGTAATTTTGGGAATTTACAATTTCTGAGTTTTCTCTGGTCCGGTCTGGCGGGAGCCTTCGGTCGTGGCTAGTCACCACACTACATTTTAAATACGTAATATGTTTGAGGATATATTGAATGTCCTCAAAACAGAAAAGAAAAAAAGTTTGTAGTTAATTTGTAACATGCAATTGAAGTATTTATTTAATAATATCTGAATGCAAGCATGGTGACACGTTATCTAGATATCTCGTATGTGTAATAATATTCATATAAAGTACTAATGTAATATAAATGTCATATAAAGTAATGGAAAATTTACTGATTTGCTCTGTTCTACGCCAATAAATGTTAACCATATTTGAACAATTACATTACTATGTAAAAACGTAAAACTGAAACATATACATAAACCTTCTAATGTAAGGGTTTACAAACTCTTAATTTTTTTTTTATTGATATTATTAATTGACTGGAGGTATTCATCGCATAAATTGAGTGTCATAATAGAATAAATTCCATTTTTCCTGACGACATTATCGTTGTAAATAATTTTAATATGCATTATTACTATGCATTATTACATTACTAGCAGAGATCGCTCATTGGCGATTGTATAAGGCCGCCTTTTGTATCCTTCTACGTACTTGAAGTGTCTGTTCTTTTTTTTTGTTTTTCTGAACTTGATGTGATGTACAAATAAAAAGTATAAAACAAATATCCTTTTTTTTGCTTAGTAAGTTACCTACCGTCTTAATCGCGTTAGGTAATTATTTCGAATAGTATTATCTGGCATTTTTTTGCTTGCCTTCATATATTGTAATTATTATCAGTTAAACGCAGTTTTTACCTTGGCACTTCTCTGGTTCCTCGTTGGACCTAGAAATACGGAGCAGGTACGATGATGCATAGCAACGGATTAGGGGTATGCTCTGTAATGCTACTTCCAGACGAAAGTAAAAATCTAAGACCGCATCTCCACTCACCAACACTTATCTACACTTACTATCGCCATCAAGTCAGATCACAGCCAAGCTTAATCTTATAGAAATTAAAATTTACAAATAAAATGTCTCTACCTCAACTTTAATGGAATTATTGTTGTCTTCCACTGCCAACAAATTCTTTGACACTTCTGTTATTTGCTCTTTTAACGCAGACAGCTCAAAACGCATTGCACGTTCAGCCTCATAAGTCAAGCATTGAGATGACTCCAACTCACTCTGTAGGCTTGTCACTTTTCTACGAGCTTGCTCTTCTTTAAACTGTTTTGTATGGAAATCATTTAATTATTAATCAAAACCTATAATTATAGGTATATATTATCATAACCTAAAATTACCAAAATAATTGATTCATACTTAATACAATTTATTTTACATACTTATAATAATAGACTGCTATAATTGTAATTTTGTTCCCATAACGTGTTGAGGAAATTGACTACAGAGAATTAGATCAAATCGCAGGAATATAAAAACTAATTTAATGACCTAAACCTTCTACCCCGTTTTAGTTTGCCAAAAACTGTTAATAAATATGCAACTAAATACGATGTACCAATTAATGATAAACACCTAAGGAGCCTTTGCATCAATTTGTTGCCCAGGCGGCTGATTAGGTTTCCACACACAAATATCCTTTTAACGGTATCCATGGGATAAATATACTTATAGCCGGTTTATTCTCAAGTGTGTAGTACAGCTATGCACCACTCGTAATTGCTTTAGAAAGTAAAGAAGACTATGTGCTAAAAATAAATTTAAATCATCCGTGATACCGCTTTCAACTTTGTTGAATAGTACATAGGTAAGAAAACTTTTGCTAATTTTTCAGAAGGGCAACCAATGCATAAATCAGTATTATTTGCATATTGTTTGGGCACTCGTTTCAGAGCTACCTACGCTCATTATTACAGGGATGATAAAATTATAATATTAAAATAATACTGCTTTAAGCGATGTTAGTTCACCCTCAGTACTTATTTAACTAAGAATGTTGGTAACGATAATATATAGTATCTACTCTCAACGACGATTTACTTGAAGGTCCCTATCCAACTGCGACGCCCGACATAACTGCTCTGCCAGAGCGGCATCTCCTTTCGCTGACTCTTCGCTTAATTGCAACCGAACACACGCTCGATCGCACACTTCTTTCTCAAAAACTCGAAGACGTTCTCTTTCCTGCTGCGCTGCGTCTCCACGTTCCTTTAATGTTTCAGCTAAATTTGTACTGATATTTTTATATGAGTTTCGTTCTTCAATACTTTTCTTAATCTGAAATTATTATTTTGGTAATAAAACTATTTAGGAATCAAGCAAAGACATGTGTATTTGTAGTTGCAATTCAATACACTTTAATTTAACGACACTAAAGTCTGCCGTTCGCTAGGTCACCTAATTATATTAATCCACCGCCCATATATTTACTATAATAAGCGAGCGGTTTGGCTGGCCGCGTCGCGGCTCTTTGCTAATCGATAGTTACACAATAAATGAAAGAGCAACCGACTGTTGTCAAAGCCAGTCAAATAGCCAGCTTTATTTGTAGAACCAATTTTAAAAGAAATTGATATAGGTCTAACTAGCCCGCCAACACGCATAATAGATAAGAGAGAGGAGGCCTGTTCCGAGCAGTGGGAGGATAATAGGCCGTGGATGATGATGATTATGAAGACAGGTACGTGATAACACCTGCGGGTTGTTGACGTGGTATATCATACCGCTATAATAAGCTTTCAACTTTGTTGAATAGTACATAGGTAAGGAAACTTTTGCAAATTTTTCAGAAGGGCAACCAATGCATAAATCAGTATTATTTGAATATTGTTTGGGCACTCGTTTCAGAGCTACCTACGCTCATTATTACAGGGATGATAAAATTGTAATTTAAAAAAAATATTAGTTCACCCTCGTCCCTCAGTACTTATTTAACTAAGAATGTTGGTAACGATAATATATACTCTCAACGACGATTTACTTGAAGGTCCCTATCCTGTTCAGAGAAGGCCTGTTCCGAGCAGTGTGAGGATAATAGGCCGTGGATGATGATGATGATGATGACAGGTACGTGATAACACCTGCGGGTTGTTGACGTGGTACATCATACCGCTATAATAAGCACCTAAGGTTCGCGCCGTTTTCTCCACCAGCACCGCTAGCATGGCCAGAAGACCATTATATCCCAGAGAAAGAATAAAAAATTATCTTCTTCCACAGCTTTATCAATTCTCAGATCACTGGCGCACCAGATATATGTGTAATAATAAACGAGGATAAACTTCTCTTATTCCATTTTCCCGTGTTGGACAAGTTAATTATATGCCCTGTCAGATATAATCGGGGGATATAATTTTTGTCTCCTGCGTGTGCTGCAGAGATATAATAAGAGATAATTATATTAAAACATGAGATATTCTTGCTAGTAATAAAAAAGCACCTGTTTAGCCATATCATCTTCTTTCTCCTCGGCAAGAGATAATCGACGCTGAAAGCCCATCTCCAGATCTTTCCAGGCAGCCTCAGCGCGTTCCAACAATTCCACTCGATCTGCTTCTCGTCGCGCCAGTTTCGTTGCCCGTGACCTTAGCTCGTTGACAGCAGTGTCTAACTCAGACAGGCGTTGTAGGCACGCCGAATCCATACAACAGGCCTAAATTATAATTACTAATAACAAAACAATCAATACACATTTCCATTGTATGTTTAGAAACACTATTTTTTTACATTATTATTAGTAATAGACTTGCGCTTGAACACAATCTCATCTGATAGAAAGTGTAGAGGTGGCATTAGACGGGGCGCGCTTGCCTAGAAGATGCTTGTTTTAAAGATAACCAGGTTGTAAGGATTAGGAAACACAGAACTCGGAAGGGCGTTCCAAACCCCAGCCATGCGAGGTAAATATTGTTACTAAACAATCCCTCCCCTGTGCTCTCCCTGGCACCGTGGTTCTGTGAGTAGTAGGTCCAGGGAGGCAAGATCACTGTCAAATGCTGGCAAACCCCAGGAGTGAGATTGCAGTAAACGCTTAACTGTAGTTGAATTAAAAAAAACTACAAATAAAATACGATCAGCTAGACGTTAATTGGACAATTCTATATGCAGAGCACGCATGGAACTTCTTATGTACGTCCTTCGTCTAGGCTTCTATAGCGAACTTCGATAGCTAAAGTTAGATTGCAGGAGGGCAACGGTTCGTATTGGACATACGAACCGAAAACTGCAAAAACCAACATAGCAAAAGCTATTCGATAAAAGCATAGATATAATATAATTAAATAATATAGAAAGTTCGTAAGGTTGTTTTTCTGCGTTACTGGAATACGGCAAACTGGACATCTAGCTGGCCGGAGTGCAAACACGTGCAATCATGTTTTAATTTTTTTGTTTCGTTTAATCATTAGTAACAAAACTATTCTTTAAAGGTTTGTATTATATTAAAAAAAACTAATTAGAAAATTGGCGTCGATTCTGATCCGTAATTTAAAAGGTGACAATCGTTCTTAATTAAACTTGTTTTCGGAAAAGTGCCAGAAAAGATAGGTACCTAATAAAACCAAAAGTTGAAATTTTACAGCACCTGTTCCATCCAATGTATTATCATTCGCAAATTGGAAAGCGAATAAAACGGCTTTAATCACCTGAAAGTCCCATCTATTATCGATAAATCGGGAAACTACAATAGACAGACTAATTATGAGTGTGAGGCCTAGTTTGCATTATTTAGGTAGAACAGAAGAAGCCATTACAAACACCTTAATGTTCTTATACTCGCGCACTCTACGAAACCTATGTAGACCTACACTATTTGGTTAAATCAAAAGGAAAGTAGCTTGAATGTTAATAAGTATCGGTCTGAAGCAAATCAAGCACCTACTTACAGCGTCTATTTTATTTTTTATGTTATTTTGACATTTCAGCGACTTGGCGTCATTTTGGGTTTTTTGTGTTTTTTTCAAATGATGTTGACACGGCGGTGCTGGCGTAAATCGCATCACGATCGTTTCCACTGGCAACTTCACGACAGGCCCCATTAGAGACTGCGTGTCAAAAATCTGTGAGTCAACGTCTTTATTATTCTTCGAACTCTTATGTTCTACTTTGATTGATGTTCGAAAAGGATCTGATTTGTTGACTCTTTCAATATCAAAATTATTTGAGGATTCATCGGGGGTACTGCACACTGGTTTGTGGCGGTTCTCTTCGATAAATCTGTGAAAACTCGATTGCATTATTAAGGTAAAAATATACAGTAACTATTATACTCAGTTTTTTTACCGTCAAACAACGATACTTCCTTTAATCTGTCCGATCTAAGCAATATTCAAAATACTTGAAGTATACTAAGAAGGTACACCAATGATAAAAAAATTATAAAAATAACTAGAACTATTAAAGCAGCTGACATTAAGAAATATTAAAGCAGCTGATCAAATTAATATCCATTCGAATATTTTTTGTACTGGATCAAACGGCCGCAATTGATTGATTTGTTACCGCTGCCGCTCATCGCTGCTGACATTCGTTAATGCATACATATTTTTACATTAGAAGGATTAACCGGGTCACTGTTGTACCTACGACGAGAAAAAAGCACCGTGTATCACCTATACTAGCAGTACTTAACCGTGACATAATTGTAGCACCTGTTAATTGCCAAGTTTATGCGGAGGCTCCTTACACGAGTCAATGAAAACGTTAACAGGGCACCCGCATCAATTAAATTTTCGCCAACCGCAATTAGGGCAATGGCAAGAACTACTCGCGCTTAGTGCTCGTAATTTAACTAGGAACAGCAGGCAGTGTCTACGTGGAGTGGAGTTACGTAACTGCAACGACGAATTGCACGCAAATGAAGATTTAGATTGCATTTGCAGATGCATACATGCTCGTTGGGTATAAGTTGAAAATAGAGAAGCTTTGTCGGGTCCATTGTAGGGTTAACATTGCAGTGTCTATGTGGAGTGGATTTACGTTACTGCAAAAACGAATTTCACGCAAATGGAGATTTAGATTGTATTTGCAGATGCATACATACTTGTAGGGTATAAGTTAAAAATAGAGAAGCTTTTTCGGGCCCTTTGAAGGGGTAACATTGCAGTGTCTATGTGGAGTGGAGTTACGTAACTGCAACGACGAATTGCACGCAAATGGAGATTTAGATTGTACTAGCGTACCCAGGCCGCTTCGCCGGGCTAGATTTTGCTTTATTTTATTTAAACAATAAACTTACATCATTAAATTTTTTTTTTTCTTATAATATATTAAATCATTTATTTCTCCCCGTATTCATTCTCTTCTATTCTCATCTCGAGCGGGTGAAGATCATTATCTACACCCAACAATAGAATATCATCATAGTAAATAAAAGCTGTATTTGACAGTTTGACAGTTCAAAAATAGGACTGCTCCGATCGTCACCAAACTTTACAGGATTACTCGTCAGGTCAATCCGGAGATTCCCTGAAAATTTCATTAAAATCGGTCCAGCCGTTTCGGCGCCTATACGGAACATACCCACACACTTTCTCTTTTATATATAGAGATTAGATAGACAGATGCATACATACTTGTGGAGTAAATAGAGATGTTTTCGAGCACTTTGCCGTGATAAAAGAAAATAATTTTAGGATTATACGGTAAGGGTCGGATTTAGGGTCAACATTCTACCTAAATATCTTGTCTAGAAGCTTTCAAAACAAATGGAAGGTAACTCTGAGATATTGGTGATGTATATAGGTTATATAAACCCATCGAATTTGGGCTCGCTTAATTCGCTTTCAAAGGGCTTTGGTTCTAGGGTCTGAATAAGTAGATAGACTATTATAGTAGATAGTTTGCTTTTACTTATTATTATAAAAAGTTTATTGTTAAGAGTTTATTATTTACAAATAGCATCAATCGGTTGGACGATTGGAGATCGTCATTTTTTTATGTTCATCTTATGTAGGAAATGCCCCAATATAACCCATTTTTAGGTATTACTTACAATTACTAGTACAGCTGATTATTTTATTAAAAATATTTGTAATTGATTCAGTAGTTGAAACTCCATGTAAGAAATGAAGTTATAATATTTGCTAATTTTTCTTACCCAACAAAGTACAATACACAAGAACGATAATTTAACTTATTATTCCAATAAGTAACGGCAAAAGGGTGTGCTCTAACCTTTTCAGTCGGATTTACAGTAGCTCGTAAGATAAAAAAAATGGGTCACCCTGTTAACTGTGGATAATAATGACGAGTTTAATTGTCTCCATTACATTCGAAGGCGATACAACATACCCTGTTCCGTTTATGAGGGTCTGACCTTAACTGTTATATCGGGTCGAATTGTTCCCGCCATAAATGTTATGTTTTTTTGCGAATTATGAATGGAACGCTAACAATGCAAAGTTTTTTTTTTACCTCTTATTTTTTACTTATATCTCAAATGGAAGTATACCTATTGTGTACCCTGGTAGTATACCTATTTATTATTATAAGAGTTCTATACTCTGTCATATGTTCGTCCCCAGGAGTCTGTGAATTCGCTCTGTTCTCACCGAACGAGCTCGAGTTCGAGATGCTCGTGCGCTGTGCTTCATCAAATAATACGCTTAAAGAAAATAATAAATGCCACACTTGCAGAGCCCGTCAACATCAGAGCAGCAGTGCTGGATAAATTTTGGTCTCCCAGCGCCATCCAGTGAGATGATTCTACTCTCGTTGCCGGTCTGGAGCTCGAGATGCTCGTGCGCCGTGCTTCATCAAATAATACGCTTAAAGAAAATAATAAATGCCACACTTGCAGAGCCCGTCAACATCAGAGCAGCAGTGCTGGATAAATTTTGGTCTCCCAGCGCCATACAGTGAGATGATTCTACTCTCGTTGCCGGTCTGGAGCTCGAGATGCTCGTGCGCCGTGCTTCATCAAATAATACGCTTAAAGAAAATAATAAATGCCACACTTGCAGAGCCCGTCAACGTCAGAGCAGCTGTGCTGGATAAATTTTGGTCTCCCAGCGCCTTCCAGTGATATGATTCTACTCTCGTTGCCGGTCTGGAGCTCGAGATGCTCGTGCGCTGTGCTTCATCAAATTTAACGCTTAAATAAAATAATAAATGCCGCACTTGCAGAGCCCGTCAACGTCAGAGCAGCTGTGCTGGATAAATTTTGGTCTCCCAGCGCCATCCAGTGAGATGATTCTACTCTCGTTGCAGGTATGGAGCTCGAGATGTTCGAGATGCTCGTGCGTGGTATGATTCATAAATTATTATGCTGCGATAAAATAATAGATGCCATACTCGCAGAGCCCGTCAACGCCAGAGTGCCCCAGTTGGTGCCAAGCCAGCAGCGCGCAGGTCATATGTCGGTCCCCCGGCGCCTGTGACATCATCTTGCTTTCGTCGCGTGACTCGAGCTCGAGACGCTCGTGCGCCGAACGTATCGCACGCTACATCAAACAATATACTACAATGAATTATTTAAACAACGTCTACATCATCCCGTCAACTGTATTTACTATTACTACCTACTTTTGATTGTTATCAGTAGGTAAACGTAATTTATCTGTAAATAGTTGTTAGCAACTTTAAGGTGGCAGGGGTATGACACTCTATATGCACCTCTGAATATGTGCTTTAAATCTGTTTTAGTGATTACGTCGCTGCAAGTGCACGAATAAATAATTTACTGTCAGTAGATTTTTCTTAGGATTCAACCAGCCGCATGATATTGAGGTAAAAGCATACGACAGTCAAGGTCACTAGACATATTCAAAAATGCTGTTAAAGCTCATTATCTTGAGCAATAAAGACGACAGTGATTAACTCTTACTCATATTTAAGTATGTTTTAGTATATATTAGTTTATTATTTTTTATATTTATTATTATTAGTATTTTATGAGTGTAATCTTGATAAGTATTAGTGTGTTATTGTTCGTAAGTATGTATATAATAATAATACACCCCACCAATCTGTTTCCCTTGGTTTTCCTAATCCTAAGGTTGCCTGGAAGAGATCGCTACTAAGCGATAAGGCCGCCCTTTGTATCCTACTTTTTAAGTTTATTTTTGTTGTGTCCATTGTTTTTTTTTCCTATTTGTGGTGTACAAATAAAGTGTATAAATAAAAAAAAAAAAAAATAATAGGTAGGTACCTACGCAAAGAATTAGAAACAAGAACTTATACAATCTTAGGATGTAAGTTCGCTCCCTTCTTAGCAAGAACCGCTTAGATTTGTAATGCATTCTGCATTATGTATTATTAAAAGATAAAGATAGGTGCAAAACCCATTCTTTGCAGCCATTAGATAATATACATTCTACGTTATAATTATAAAAATAATAATAGAATAGCTTTGCTACTCAACAATTTTTACGATGAAACGATTTATCGATAAATTGTCAGTAGTTTGCAAAATATCGATAAAAAAATTCTGACCAAAAAGAAGCCTTCGAAGAAAGTTATTCCTACAACTAAAAAGCAAGAAAATTAATATTTTCTACAACATTTTTAATTTGGTGCCAAGTAAAATGTAGAAAGTTACTACGTATATGTACCTATTTCGTGTTTCTTTTTATATAGTAGGAACGAAAATACCAGTAATTTTCTACATTTTACTTGGCACCGACTTAAAAATATTGTATAAAATATTTACTTATTGCATTTTAGTTGTATAACAAGTCGGTTCTTTTTGGTAAAAAAATTTTTACTCACGCTATTTAGTGGGTAGATTTGCAATCATGTCTAAGTTAAATAAAAGCCAAATTCTTAAAAAATATTGCTTTACCCGAAGCCGGGGCCGGGTTAATTCAGCATCAGCTCCTTTATTGTGACGAGCAGAAATTGCTTACCTACTATATAACTTCTATATACTATAAAACAAGCGCAACCAGTGTAACACTTATTATTGTATGTATGTGCTGCTTATGTTCCGGTGGCCATCAGTAGTCTGCATCATCAGTTTTACTAGACCTAACAGTGCTTTCGATAGCAAATGCTCAAGTTACTTTAAAAAATACTCAAATCGCTGTAGTATCCAAAACATTAATAAGATAAGTAGGTATCTAATCGTAGTAGGTAGGTCATATTATTACTGTTTTAAATGACACCTAAAGCCTACTCTATTATAATTAAACATATAGCTTATATTGTTCAAAAAACACATGCCAAAGTTAATGAAACCGCAAGATATTATCTGCCGCTAATAAAGTGTATAGGTATATATAGTCACTCAAGTATGCGTTACTTACTTTAAAGAATATATACCTAGATACGTACGCATTATGCTATATTAGCAAGTAAAATTAAAACAAAATGTATATACTGTACCGTTAAATCTATACTCGGATTATTTTCCAGTGCCTTGGAAATATTCCAAATAATAAGGGAGCACATCGAGGTTTGTTTAGTTGGCAGCGAAAATGAACCAGTTTTCCCGTATTTTCCATGGCTACAAGCCTGGAAATAGTGATTGTTACATAATGTACTCTGTTTTCATAAAAGTCTACGTTTTGGCTACGATTCCGTTCACTAAAAGTTGCGAACTTTAACATCGCCCAGTCCCAGTATTACGTTCACGGCCCAGTGACCGTTGTAGTGTGATTGACGCACTCGCTGTTATGAGAGTGTTAGAAGTGACGCAACATCAACCGCGAGTTTCTCGTTTTAAAAAAAAATCCCGCTTTAACCTTTACTTTTCCCAGGATAAGAAATCTACATCCTAGGTTATGTCTTTATAAATTAAATTTCATTAAAATCCGACCTTAGCTATGCATAAGTGACAACTGTTAATAGATGTGGCGTGTGATGACAGATGATCAGAATACAGTTGTTACCACCCCACCTCTGCCTTCTAGTGTCGTATGAGGCGACTAAAGGAATACAACGAAGAATGGAAAGCAGCGTCCTCTGTACACCTTTCTGCCCGGCGTTACGACTATAGGCAAAACCTTCCGTTAGGAGAGGCATTTAGTCTAGCAGTAAACTGTTATAGGCTATTGATGATGATTTGTACAGTTTCAGGTGTTTTTCCGGGATAAAAATTATTCTTCGTCCTTCTCCAGAATTCTAATTAACTCTGTGCCACACAAAAAGATCGGTGCAGCAATTGAGCCAAACATAGGTAAAAATATACCAACTTAGGTAGGTATAGGTACTGTATCCAGCATTGCCGATCTACTGAAAAAGACGACTTTTAGCTACAACTGAGTAGGCTTGTCCTGCATCTGCATCCACGTACCTTACTTATTTTTTTCGAATTTGGAAAAGGAAAGATATAGAAAACAACCAGTATTATACTTAAGTAGTAGTAGTCTGGTCTGGTGGGAGGCTTTGCTCGTGGCTAGTTACCACCCTTCGGACAAAGACGTGCCGCTACGCGATTTAGTGTTACAGTGCGGGTAACCTTTTCGGGATATGACTACCATACTCCCTAACAGGTTAGCCGGCTACCATCTTAGACTGAATCATCACTTACCACCAGACGAGATTGTAGTCAAGGGCTAACTTGTAGTGGAATAAAAAAATATAAAAAAGTAGTTATAAATATATAAATAAATATACTACAACAATACACACACCGCCATCTAGCCCCAATATAAGCCTAGCTTGTGTTATGGGTGCTAAGATGACTGATGAATTTTATGAATAATATAAATAAATACTTATAAAATACATATAAACACCTGGACACTAAAAACAATCCTGTTCATCACACAAACATTTTCCAGTTGTGGGTATCGAACCCACGGCCTTTGACTCAGAAAGCAGGGTCGCTGCCCACTGCGCCAATCGGCCGTCAAGTTGTTTTAGCAATGGCAAAATATCACCTTTTGCTGTTGCACAGCAGAGTATACCTCCCTTATAGATGCGAGAGATACTGCGTGAAAGAATAACAAAACAAAGAAGTTCACAAAAATAATCCATTTATTGATGCCTTAGATACTTAGTACTATTTCATTCAAATCTATTCAGCCTTTTAGCATGCAGGGGAATAAGGTAGGTAGAAGTCTTACCTGCTTATCACACATCCTTATATATTTTATTATAATTTTATTTAATCCACCGCAGCAATTTACATCAGTTCCAAAATTTTATTATATATAAAACAAGGCATGTTTTATTTGTATTCAATGTGGTAATAGTAACATTTACCGAAAATAATTTTGCGTGTTCATTAAAAAAACACAGAATCACCAAAAAAACTATTGCGACATTCTACTTTTGTTCTGACATTTGTCATCATACCAAATAGCTTACAGAATATACAGAAACGCTCAGCCGTGAAGTTTTAATATTTTATCGTTTCATAAAAATGGAGCAACTCATCCCGTTACCTTTTAATTAAAACAGCAGCATCTGTTTTTCAGTTTTATACACTTACATGTATATATGTGCCGTCGTGTAAAATAAATTGACCCGTAGGTGTTGAAATACCACATTTTAATGTGGTATTTCAACACCTACCTTCCGTAGTCCTTTTTGGAATAATAAATATTAACAAAACATTGGGTACTGTTATGCAATTTTTACCTCCGAGCTCGGTCATCATGTTAAACCGACATTCTAAGTGACCTCTCGGTAATTTCCACTAACACCTAATTCTTTATTATTGTTTTTTATTTATTTGGAAAGCAAATAACTAAAGTTCATCAATCAGCACTTGGCCAGCTCGGTGAACTATGGCCTATGTTACGTAAATTTTAATAATATATATAACTATAATGTACATGATAAAATCCAAATCGCTTTATTTGAGAGTTCACTCAGAGTGCAATAAAATAAATCCGTCTTCTCGGCTATCACATTGAAGGTCCGAGTGCGCGCGTCAGTGGCGCCTCCTTCAGTGCGCCCGTTCGGCACCGCCAGCAGCGATGGCCGGTGCCTCCGCCAAACATACCGGTCCGGCGCACGCAGGCTTACTAGGCGTACACACATCAGCATTACATATTTTTCCCCTCAGTACTCTAAACACCCTACGTTACGAGTGCAAGCTCCTAACCCGGATTATAATATGTAGTTTGCATGTTAAATTATGACTAGTTAACAATTTAACTAGTTTTTTAACTCACTCAGTTTATACAGAGGAAAAAAAAGAGGTTTTTACCACTTCCGAGCACAACAATATGAAAACATGTTACCTAAAGAAAAATAGTAATTAATTAGAATTAATTATTAAAAACTAGCGTACCCAGCCCGCTTCGCCGGGCTAGATTTTGCTTTATTTTATTTAAACAATAAGCTTTTAAATTTTTAATTGAAGTCTCATAAAATATTAAATCATTTATTTCTATCCGTATTCATTCTCTTCTATTCTCTTCTCGAGGGGGTGAAGATCATTATCTACACCCATGTAAACCCAACAATATAATATCATCATAGTAAATAAAAGCTGTATTTGACAGTTTGACAGTTCAAAAATAGGAGTGCTCCGATCGTCACCAAACTTGGATTTCAGGATTTCTCGCCAGGTCAATCCGGAGATTCCCTAAAAGTTTCATTGAAATCGGTCCAGCCGTTTCGGTGCCTATACAGAACATACCCACACACCTTCTCTTTTATATATATAGATTAATATTAGCTTTGCAGGCAAGTACTAAATATAATTTTCAGTAGTAGAAGTAGTGTTGCCCAAATTCAGTCTTGGTCTTGCAGTCTTGGTCTTGTTCTTGCGTTTTTGCAAGACCAAGACCAAGAACAAGACCGCGTATTTTTAGCAAGACCAAGACCAAGACTGACCGTGCAAGACTTGAGCAAGAACAAGACATAGCCTGCAAGACTCTTGCGTCTTGCAGCTAGGACTTAGCGCTATTTCACGGAGTAGTTAGGTGTAACAGTTCGGTGTATAGGTAGGTAGGTACGCTTAGGAATTCTATGAGACGCAAAAAACTATATCAAAGAATATGAAAAACTGGACCTATGCGCATTACGACTAATACCATAAACATAGCGAATAAAAAAATATCTATTAAAATCAAACTGAGTGCATGCATAGTTATGTTTTAACCATCGGCACTTTGATAATGCGGCATCAAAGGTTTTGTACTTACTTCTCAAAGAAATTTGCCGCTTTTCGGAAGTACATGGTTATGATACACGCGCCGGCGGCTTCTTTTGAAATCTAAAACAATCGTTGCCGCCGCGCCGAAATCATAACATTTGACACTATTCATGCAAAATAATTTCGAATTTTAAGAGTACCTACAGGTGTTCCAAAGAATAAATAAGTTTCAGATTGGTGATTTTAGATTGGTGGAGGACGCATGAGACAGAGTATCCGATTTTATCGAAAATGGCCCGTGATTTTCTCTCAATACCTGCAACTTCAGTACCTGCTGAGAGGTTATTTTCTAAAGCATCATTAGTAATTAGAAAACATAGAAATATAGTGATGAGTCAGCCAGATGGTTACTTTGTATTAATTCTTGGTCAAAAGAATTGATATAAAGTATCATAACCTAATGATAAAGCTGTTGATTTGTGTTGTATTTTATTTTTTATTCAAATAAATGATAAATCGTAAAACTCTTTTATTAAATTTCTTATAAGTTGAGGGTTCAATCTCTTTCTAGACAGATAAGTATTGTTCTTTAAAATACAGTCAAGTTATTGTAATTACTTTGTTTTTTTACATGTTTTAGCAAATGTAAGCTTATAAATCATAAATGTTTATTAAGAAACAGTTACTTCCATGGAATACGACATATAGGTCAGTTGATTTTTCGAATTTCTTATCAAATCTTCAGTTATTTATTAATCTGCTTGATCTTTACTATGGCTATGTTAATTCAAGCTCACAATGTTCCAATTCTAATACGTTTTTCTAAGATTTAAAGTAAACTTTAATAAATAGTAATAGACTAATAGGTAATTGCAAGACTTGCAAGACTCTTGCTGCAAGACCAAGACCAAGACCAAGACTGGGAGCGCAAGACCAAGACCAAGACCAAGACCAGGTGTATTGGCGCAAGACCAAGACCAAGACTGGCTAAGTCTCGTCTTGTTCTTGCATTTGGGCAACACTAAGTAGAAGAGCTTTTGTACCCGCTTATTTTGCCGCCTGCCGGCCATTGTTGCCGTTGTACGTAATTACAGGCATATAAGGCTAAACCCTATGCCTCAGTCAGACTTGTATTGGGGTTCATTTTTTTCCTACTGAACCTAGTCTTGGATAGAAGACGGCTCCACTTTGCGGAAATCCATGATATACCATTAATATTACGCTTAATTTGCCATAATTCGCAAAAATCTGTACAGTGCAATTTATATTATGATGGCAGAGTGGCGCAGTGGGCAGTGCTTTCTTTGTCCAAGGCTATAGGCTCGATCCCCACAACTGGAAAAATGTTTGTGTGATGAACACGAACGTTTTTCAGTGTCTGGGTGTTTATCTGTAAATTGTAAGTATATATTATTCATAAAAAATATTTATCACTTATCTTAGTACACATAACACAAGCTACGCTTACTTTGGAGCTAGATGGCAATGTGTGTATTGTCTTAATATATCTATTTATTTATTTCCATTAATAAAAAAATATAGTTTTCCCCATTCTTTATTGATACTCCACACAAAACAGATCTTCGAAAATGTACTCTTTAAACACGTTTCGCTCCGACACGAGAACATCCTTAGATGATGTTTACTAAAGTAAACATCTTCTAATGGAAAACTGCTAACTGGTTTATACATTTTTCAGATTTTACTAGTTTTCGCGTATTATAGCTCATTATGCTTAATGTTCATTGAACCTAACCTTAATAAACCTACAGTAACAGGGAATATGGCGGAAGTTTGCTCTAAAATGTACATTCATGCAGTATCAGTAAATCTTTGCCGGCCTTCACTGTAATTGCATCACGATTCTTCCATAATACAATGCAACGAGGCGTACGCGTGGTAATGCACTGCGAAGTTCTAGTCCCAAGGAACCGGTCGACCCGAACGAAAAAACCCGACGAAGTACGAACATTTCGGGTCCCGTGTGTTTCATAGCCTTACATTTTTTTTTTTCAAATTTCCTCACAAGCCTTTAACTGCAATCTTATTTGACGGTATGTGGTGACGCGGTCTTAGACGTTAGCGGGCTGACCTGTTAGGAGTATATTACAGTTATATTAACCCATCCCCTTTATCGATTTCCACGCGACTTCGCACTGGAACGCTTAATCTCTGGCTGCATGTTTGTCGGTAGGGTGTAACTAGCCATGGCCGAATCCTCCGACCAGACAAAAATATTTATAACATTTTATGCCAACATTGTTTTCGCGTTTATTTGGGTTTTTAAAGTCGCGCGCAAACACATATTTTTCCGGTGCTAAATGCTTGCCAAATTGTATCAGAATCAGTTCGTTCATTGGTTTAGAGAGGTTAAATACAAACAGGGCTATTTTCGAATTTATAATATTAATTAGTATGGATTACAAATTGTGCCGTCCGAATTCACTTGGAAAGCATATACACTAGCTTTTGCCCGCGGCTTCGCTCACGTTAAGTTCAATTTTTGATTTGGTAAATTTTAACTTAAAAGGTTTAAAAAAAAGTCTTGCTGCTAACAGAAAAATATGAACGTAAATTGTTTAAAAAATCATAAACTTTTATGTAAGTTTTCATCCCCTATCATCAAGCCTTTGGAGTTGGAATTGTTAAAATTTGTGAAACACGTATTTGGTTATTTTTAATCAAAAACCTAATAACAAAGTTTCATGGATGTAAATTGAAAAATATATTGATAAATGAAGTAATCTATACAAACTTTCATACCCCATTTCACCCTCCTAGGGTTGGAATTTTCAAAAATCATGTGCAAAATTTCAACCCGATCCATCAAGTGGTTAGAGCTGTGCGTTGATAGATCAGTCAGTCAGTCACCTTTGCCTTTTATATATATAGATAAATCAAGTTAAAGGTCCTTAAAACTAAATAAATATTGAAAAAAAACAATTTAAATTTAATTTCGGATTTTGATTTCGGACATTTTAGCAACGTGCTAAATAATCCTTAGGTTCACTTTTAAGACGCGAAATTAAAATTTCCTGCCTTTTATTTAACTGTTTCAAAAATATGAAAAGCACTGGTATAACAATAATACAGAAAATTATAAAAGTGCTGGCCACACTACTAATTATTATTTATTTATTTATTTAATTAATTACATATTGTACACATAGCAACTACAAAATACAAATTTGTAAAAACTTCTCAAGTAATTTAGATGTACAATATTTATAGGTTATAGTTATTAGGTACATTTACATTGAAAAATACCTATGTGTAATTGTAAAAATATCCAATTGTTCATTGACTACTGAACTAGTATAAACTGTATTATGTACTGTACTGTAAGTATTATTAATTCATTTATTGAGTGTTCAAAATCGAAAGAAATTAAACTTGATTTATTTTTATCCGCTACAAGATAGCCCTTGACTGCATGTAACCGGGTTATAATTGTTGATGCTAACCTTTTAGGGGTATGGCAGTTGTACTCTTGATCGCTTTCGACGCGGCAACTTCTCAGTTTTTGTCGTTAGGTTGGTAACAAGCCACGGTCAAAACCTTCCACCCAACCCAGACGAGAGTAAAATTATAAATCTCCAAAATGTCCGTGGGTGCCTCCCACATAAACATCACAGCGCTAACCACTGCACAGAGAGGTTAGTTAAAATGATATAAAACCTTAACGTCTTGCTTTAAAACTTACGCAAATCTTAAAACTTTCCATATACGATACATATTAGTTATCTATGGGGAAATGCAATCAATATTGCTAAACTTAACCAACTTAACTAAACCATCATCCTTGGCATTGCGGCCTCCAACGAGCACTTAACCAGTGTCTATGACGGCCTCCATGTGGGCCATGGCCTGGTCAATTTTGTTGATCTGAATCTCAAATAAACAACACACAAAATATATCGTATACATCTTGGAAGCATCTTGGAAAACAAGCTCCGATAGCCCGCATAAGTGCTGAATACAACATACGACAATACATATTTCATAACTCTGACCCGGTATTTAAAAAAGCTTATCGCTTACCTATCGGTGAGCCCTCCCTTAAGATAGATATTACATAAATAACACCTATTCCTTCTATATTTATGATTATTTTTTATTTTTGCTGTGTTTACATGTCATTATTATTATTAATTTTTGTGAATGTAATGGTCACTTGTTATAGATTATATGTAAAATATTGTACTAGTTTATTACTGTATATGGTAAATATACAGTAGGTAGGTACAATTGTTAGGGTCCTTAATAAATAAATAAATATCGGAAACTTATTTTAATCCCTTACACAGAATGTACTTACTGTACTTAATGGTGGTATACTCAGTTGGTCCATAATCTGTAATAACTTTTATAATAATAACTCAGAGTGGTGGACATAAAGCTTATGTCATTATTATAATGCGTTTATGTTTTACATTCTTTAAATTCTCGTCATCCTACTTAGATAAAACCAAAAAAAAAAATTGATCATTGTTATAGGTGCGGTAACTACTATATACACGTATCGAAGTCATTAAACAGTAAAGCAAATTGTGACTTGATTTCTTAACAAAACCAAGTAAACTTAAATCACGTTTCCACTTAGCATAGTATCCCATTATGTGTCTTAAGTACCTCATCATCACGACGTGACATAATGGAGATAAGCAGATTAGGAAATGCACCTAATTAGTATATAGTATACATAGTTAAGAGCTAACAAAGCTTTGGATCTATTCACAATGAACTATATTCATTACCCACAGAGTGACGGCTAACTCCCGTGTTAGTTATTCGCAGAGTCACATTCGGTTTTAAGATTACCCTGGCTATCGCTAAAAATAGCGAAGACCATAAATTTTCATAGATATGATACAGGTATTACAAAGGTGATTCATCACTGGGAGCGTAAGTATGCGAATACATCACGCTTTATATAAAAAAGAAAACGAGAAGGGTCGATATACCCCAAGAAGGCGGCGGCGCCGGCGCCACCGGCCGGTTCCCACCGCTAACGGTGCGAGCCTTCCAAGTATAACCAGCGTTAGCTGCCATAGTACGACTATTTTTAGCTCACGCTCCGTGTCAACGAGAAAGCTGCGTTCATATATCGAGTGTCAGAGTAAACATATCCTGTACTAATCCGTTTGTAATACGATGTCCAGCTGGAATAATTGTAGACATTATATATTTCGAATATTCTATTGCCTTAATGTGCCAGCGAGTAAGAAGGCTTTTTATTCTATGTAAAACAAGAAATACTCCGGGAACCATAAGCCCTTTTGCGCTCTTTCATTCAACGTCAGTTTAGCTGCTAATATGTGCATTGCTACAAAGTCATTTTTTAAACCCGCAGGAAATATTCTTAGGTACTTTCCTTAATAAAAGTATATCCTATGTCCGTCTCCAGAGTGCGAGTTATCCCTGTGCCGGAATTCATCAAGATCGGTGTAGTAGTTAAGCCCAACACATGTAACAAATAAACTAATATACATTTATAATATGAGTATTGAAAATAAGTGACCCAAAAATCTAAACAAAACTTTAAACAGATATTATGTGCTACTTAGGGGAGCTCATTCGCGTGGTAGCTTTAAAAAAAATTGCTAGCTCATGTATGTAATACAAATAAGTTTTACTTATTGTGCATAATAATCAGGCGATGATGTAAAATTATCCATAATTTATGTCACATCCTTTAGGAAAGTAAAAAGATCTTAGTAGTTTTGTATTACGCTAAGAATATCTTATATCTTTAAACGAGCAATTGTTATATATGTATGTATTGGAATCTCGAAATCGGCTCCAACGATTTTCTTGAAATTTACTATACAGGGGGTTTCGGGGGCGATAAATCGATCTAGTTAGGATTCATTTTTAGAAAATGTCATTTTATTCGAGTTTTCCGGTAATAACCGATTTGGTGCAGACGAAGTTGCACGGGTCGGCTAGTAAATATTTAATTTAATATAAATACCTTACAATGATAGATTAATTTTATAATTATAAAAAACAAAAAAAAATGCAATACTTTATACCGATTGTGCATAAACTGGTCCTGAATGCTCAAGTGTTTATTGTAATTGTTATATCAAGCAGACCATACAAGGTCTATGATGAAATAGCAGTGTATTTCGTTCTTTTTACAGACCCTCATTGCAATGTTAAAGTCCTGTAGGGCGTTGACTCTAAAGTGCATTAAATACAGTTTTATTCTTCGTCAATTCCTTTTTTTGGGATGATGACTCCAGAGCGTATACATTTATGTACTTTTATATTTTTTCTTATGCAAGTATAACGTGTGGTCTTCTTATGCTACGTGGACCCTTCTTATTTTTACTTCGAAAGTAAATAAAATGGAAGCTTTTCCATTTTTCAATCTCAACGAAATAATTGTGAGTTATTATTGCTATAAAACACTTTAAAGGTTTAATAATATTATATGTTGTTTTAATCTAATTTTGGAATACTCAGGATCTTTTATTTGGCTTTTACGCAGCTATATTCGCATTTATTCAAAATAAGATACAACAGTAGGCTTGCACAGTAAGCACAAAGGGGGAAACCGAGGGAAAAATTAGTTCTAGCTAAACAGCTAGGACTAATGAGGGCGCTCTATAATTGATACTGGAGCCAAAACTGTATTTTATATTTGTCACTATATCTGTCTGTCTGTATCTTACGTTTGGTATCTGAATGAATTGAAGAAGGTTGTAGACTATGTAGCAGTACCTACGCTGCGTCCCGTAATTTAAGTAAGTAAGTTGACCCGGCGAAGCCGCAGGTCACAGCTAGTTTTAAAATAAAAATTTTTTTTTTTTTTTTAGTAAGTTCGCACTGAAATGCATTTTGTCGTAGCTAATACTGCAATTGGCACTTTTCAAAACACATGGGAACTAAAGTTTGATTAGGAGCTTGTATTGAATAGTAAAAGTTTTTCCTATTACAATTTTTAAGCTGAAAATGTTAACGAAAAATGTTTAACGGACGAAAAAATTTAATTCTGAAATGCATGCATTAAGTATTAGAACTTAGAATGTTTTCTCTATGATATAATATGTTGATAGTAATTATCATCATCATTAATATCCGCCTACTGGCATAGGCCTTCTCTCTCATAGCAAGCATAAATTAAGGCCCGTATGAATAAGCGATTATGGTATAATTAAAAAATTAACTCTTCTCCTATGTAAGACGCAAGTAAATGATTTTACTAAAGAATTGGTATGTGTAAGCTCACTGTTTTGTAGGTCAAACTATTTTATCTTAAAAAAAATATCCTAAGTTACCTACCTGCTTTTTGTAAATAATTCGATTGCTCTTTAAGAAGTGCTATGTTTAGATTATAAAATTGTTGTAGCAGTAAAAACTTGTTTACAAGCGACTGAGTTGTGCGCGTTTATTATATCTATTCTTGCTCTAAATCACCAATTACTGGTCGAAACCTTCATTTACGTAAACATTGCCAATCGCAAATGGCCGTCCCGGGGACCTATTCCAGTTTCAGCTTACCTGTTATAATTTTAATTTCCTATCACAAATGAATGCAATTAATCAAGATATTTGGCGCCTCGTAGAAACACGACATATTAGTCGATCGCGCTAGCGATAAGCATCGTTGTCCTAATTCATTAAAAGGATGAAGGAAGAGCGACCTGTTTCAAAGTTTTCAAAGCATAGAAATCGTTAAAGGAAAAATTCAATATCGCATTTTTTAGTAAAATCTAATGCAGAAGGTTAACCAAGAAAATTTCTAACATTTTTGATTTAGTTCTAGCGGTGAAGCCGTCATATACCTATGTATACACACTTCAGTATAATATATTGTAATGCCTTATGTGAGGGGTTTTCTGCTGCCTATTGGGCAGTTCTGTTCTCTTTTCCAAATATATTAATTGATTTACGCGATAATACAACCTGTCTAGTTCAAAGAATTCGAAAAGTGTTACTCTGCATCCTGAAGATGGACTCTTTTCCCAGTAAAGCTAACGGAATTTGCGAAAACCAAAAAAAAGCAGGTAGGTAAATTTGCAGGCAAAAGCTTGTATTTTATAAATAAATAATTATTTCAGTATATATACCGTATGACATAACGTGCCCAAAAATTTTCATTCGCGTGGCATCTTTGGCACGCGTGCCAATCGTTCGCCATCAAAATATTCACGGGGTATAATATTCATGCCTGCACAGCGGAGTTTTATAATATTGCTCTAACCAAAAAACCATACTGCCAACTGTCCTAACTTTTTTATTTCACTTTAATGTCACATTTACATAACATTTTTTATCATTATCGTCACCCTATAACGCCTTACTGGTGGACATAAAACTGATAACAATTGCAGGACACAGGCCTACTTTATTCGAGAAATGAAGTTTGACCTTAGACGTTATCTAATAATTGTCGTGAATGCCTCACATGTTATCGATAATCAGGACCTAGGGCTTAGCGTGGATGGACATCATAAATTTCGTAACTCTGAGCTGGTATTGAGAACTTTATTAACTGAAAAAACGTACCCGAGAATCCAACGAAGCCGGCTGAATGTTAGACGGTTTTTTTGATTGCCAGATATTTACCAGTAGGTCTAGGACCAACGGTCCTTTGTTACCCTCTTAATAACTGATAATGCAAACTTTGCCCAACTCATCAACTAACTAGATCCTAATAGTACAACGTAGGTACATGAATACCTTGGCCAGTAGGTACAAGAAACGTGACAAAACGAAAAATACGAAAAAGATATGAATGGATACAACCCATTTGTGTCAAGCTTGGCAACCCTCTTTTGAAGCTAGAGCGTCCATCATTTAAAATGTACGCTGGATTTATTCATTAAAGACTTTGATTACGTTCAACCTCCTTACTAAAATGTGAAAGTATGGTTGTTTGTTTGTGACCTATGTGCGGCTCAGCCGTTGCATCGATCATGATTACATTTGGCACATCTTAGAAGCTTACATGTAGATGGACAAAGGGGGAAAACTCCCGGCAATTGTTTATTTATTTAAGGGACAATCAACAGGTTACAACAACAACTCTTAAAAACTAAACAAAAAATGAAAAAACATATAAATGTAATATTGTAGACCCACTTAAAGACCGCCACAACTTGCAAATAAAAACTATATTGTTGTCGCTAGGTTGAAAAAAAAACATCTTTTATTATTGCTTTGTTACCTATGGAATTATCTGAAAATTATGTCAAGTTTTTGTAGAGTTCGCATTCTGGAAATAGCGTATTAAATAAAATAATATGAAAAGGCTCCTTTTTTAATTTTCGAACCCTATCCGAAGACTGAATCCGCACTTTCTGCATAAAAAATCGTGGGTGAGTTGAATGCGGGTTTTGGCAGTTTGTAAGCGATACATTTTGTAAAGCGTCTTTAAAATAAAAAGAAAAAGCCAGAAATAACTACAAGGTTCAATTTTGAAAAACTCCGCATTAGCGACGAGAAACAGCACTGCCGAGAGCCGTGCTAAAAGTCAAGTTGGGAAAGCCGGTTACATTTCCGTCGAACGAATTATATAATATGATTGACGTACTTTCTGTTTTATAGAAAATTTATATCCTCAATATATGAACTCTAAGAAGCCATACTAGTTGTTGCCTGCAACTTCGTTCGCGTGAAAATGTTGATGTGTATGGCTGTGTCATTCTCTAACCCCTGAATTATACTACGCCAAAAAACATGTTTTAACTCAACTCTTTCTGTGATAAGAAAAACATATCTATCCCTCATTTATCCGGCGCAATTTTTCCTATGTGCTATTCCAGATTAAAATCTATCTCTGTGCTAAATTTAATCGAAATCCTTTCAGCTGATCTGGTGTGATTGATTAACATTTAACTTTCGCAGTTATACCTATTACTTAAATAGTATAGGTTAGGACCACTACCTTGTTGGTATGGCTATGAGCATATTCGAGTACGTACTCCCCTTGCCTCGAAGAGAAGATAATGCTGTCGGTTGCGCCTGATCTCTTCCCAGTCGTATCGGAGTTGCCGTACCATCGGACATTGAAAGTGAGTAAATAAAGTGTGCACATGTGTTTGCGCACACACTTTGCCGCAGTAATATCTGCCGCATAGTTGAAAAAACCTACCTGGAGATTGACCACCGTTGAAGAAACCGACCAGGTAAATCGGGACAGGCTATGGTTCAAGTATTTATATTAATAATATTTTAAATATGGTATGTTTTAAAAAAAAATAAGAATTAAATTATAACACTTTTCTATATAACTTTATATTCTCGTATCTAAAAGTTTTATCAAAGTAACTTGGAAGTTTGCTTTTATTTAAGCAATACAATAAAAACAGACCAATTTCGTTCTACTTGTTTAAGGTTACGCCGCATTGACCGCTCCCGATATAACAAATTGTTTATAGCACTAGAAAATTACTATGACTACGGATTACGAGGCTCTCGGTCTCGTTTTGTGATAATAATTTGGAGCAGCGAAAAAAACGTTAATAGCAGTAAAGACTGTGGCTTACTTTTCGAAGGTATACCGAATTCGATCCCCAGCACGCACTCCTTACTTTTACTCCTTATCTGCATTGGTAACAATTAAATATTACTTGCGATGCCTCAGAGTTCTCCGTAATGTTCCCAAAAGTGTGTGAAGTTAACCAATTAGCACTTGGCCAGCGTTGTGGGCTTTGGTCTAAACCCTACTCATTCTGAGACCTGCATGGCTATATGGCTATAATCGGGGGATATAAATATTATATACCCGAATATATATTATATAATATATTATATACCTGACTAAAATTTGCATGGCAAAGCACGGCAAGAGGGAATAGAAGAAGTTCAAGTTTAGTATTACAATTATATTATAAATTCAAATTCAAATTCAAATTCATTTATTTCAAGTAGGCCTACTTTATAAGCACTTTTGAAACGTCAAGTATGTATGTTTGTGTGGCTCTACCACCGGTTCGGAAAGCAGATTCTACCGAGAAGAGCCGGCAAGAAACTAAGTAGTTGCTCTTTTCCAACATCAACATTTACAATCATTTTGCTATCTTGCGGGAGATGAGAGCGAGGCTGGCTGCTTCCATTCTACCTTATTTATATTGATAATACTACCACATGGTCAACATTCGGAGAGTTGATAAAGCGGTGGGGGAGGATAGAATTGTATCGGCAGGTGACATTTTTCTCCCCGGGTAAAGCCGGGGAGAAAAATGTCACCTGCCGATGCTAGCTGTGATTTACCTAGTAGTGGGACGGTAAGGGGTAGATAATGATGTCAAAAGTTGTTACTGCACCTTCTGTCCCGCTTTGAATATTCTTAAGAAGGGTCACCCTTGCTAAAGCGATTGTTTTTGTAGCGGAATCCGCCGCTGCACCACTACAACTCACTAGAGTGATCTCGGATTTTATTTTTAGATGCGCAAGTTTCTTAATGTTTCTTTCGCCGTACACGTGAAAAGTTGGCAAGTAGTTATAGATTTGGAAAACTTCTTCTATACATGTAATGCACGAGTATAGAAGTTTTTAGTAGGGCTAACAGCTGTTTTACACGTGTATAACTTCAACTTTCCATTATTATAACCTTTAAAGGTGTCTCGCTTGGCAAACAACCCCAATCGACGAACATAATATCAGCGTGCAACATTTTTTATCGTTCTTTTGGTTTATTCTTCTAGAAGTCTTCATTTTCCGAACGTATGCTACCTACTTCTTCCCCTTTCTTTGGCGGCCGATCAGCACAGTGGGCCGTGACTCTTTTTCTGGGTCCGAGGCTGTGGGTTTGATTCCCACAAGTTCATCACAGTGTTTCAAAGAACCTTATTACTATGAGTCGATTATGAATTTAAACTTTGACAGCGTAACTAGTAGGTTATTACTTTTCATACCTACGAGAACAAGATAATAACTAACAACAAGATAATTCCGAGAATAGTCATAAATCAAAATGTTTCTGGAGCATTCCTTATTTTCAAGTAAAGTAGGTTCTAGGCTAGGGGCTAGCCTTTAATATTTTAGCGGGAAGTTTTTTTTTATTTGTATATCAGTCACTATAAAGCTATTACTGTGCATAATTAAAAAGGTTTCGCCTGTTAAAAAATAATTGTATACCTATATCCAGGATGTGAACTATATCTTTGCTAAATTTAATCAAAATCTGTGCAGAATTGATGCGAACGAGGGTAACAAAGGTACGAAAGAACGAACAAACAAATAGACATACTGTCGCTTTTGCATAATGCGCTTCGAGTAGGTACAATTTATGCTCGTCACAATAAAGGAGCCGATGGTGAAGTGCCGGGAGAACTCCTCAAGCATTAACGCCCCAGCTTCGAGAAAAGCAATATTTTGTAGAAGGTTATTAGCAGTTGACATTGGGCTATTATAATTAAGACATAATTGCAAGCTTACCCACTAAAAATCGTAGAAAATTTTGAAACAACATAACTTAGTTTGTTTGTAATAATATGGTTATTAGGGTTTAGATATTGCGCTTTTCAAATTTTTGAGGCAAGGGAAGGGAAATGTTTTTTTTTTAATTAATGATTAACTGGGTACGCGAATTAAATAAAAACCTGTTTCAACATATGTAAATGTAAATGAAGCTCTACCTTTCTTAAGATAGTCCACTTAACCGGAACAAGAAAAATCTCATTATCAGATGTTTTCTTTGAATCGGACGACCAACGTTGTGCAAATGTTGTTAATTTAGAGTCGGGCTTTGATTGCAACCAGTAAGTCTCACACTTAGTAAGAAATGTTATTTATTTATTCAAATAATAAATGTTGCGGTACAATACCGTGTAGAAACTCAATAAGTAAGTATTGATAAGTAAGTCCAGTACAGTTATCCAGGTAAGTACAGTATAGTCGGGGGCTAAAATACAGTGAAATAAAATAAAATACAGCTTTTGCGTTTGCTATATATAGACTCGCTCTCTATGATTCAGAGGATGGGAACCCCAAAAAATGGTTATAAACCTGCCTCCATAAACCAAATTGGACTTAAAATTCTTAAGATTGAAGCGTACAATCAACCGTACATAGCTTTATACAAAATAGACATATAAACGGAATGCAATAATTGTAAGTGTAAACATTGTCCAAGCCAATCAAAGAAATATTATTTTGTTATTTTATTGAAGTAAAATAGTTAAGCACCGGAAAATGCTTTAACAGACACGTCATACCCTGCTTTACTTTTTATTCATATCAAGATATATATTTCGTTTTTTGAAGCAGTTATGTAAACGAACGAATAATTTCCAATCGCGAATAACATCTTATGTATATTTTAGTTTTAGTAATAGCTTCCTGCTGCGTTTTATTTAAACTATTTTTTATAACATTTAAGTGTATAAATCAAATTAATAACAGAAGACGGACGTTCATAGCTGGACAAAGTTCTTTTTCGGAAGCTTCAAACTCCTCGATGTTTTCGATCTTTTGCTTGTGTCCTGCAGCTCCATTTTTTTTCATCTGTCCACCAATTGAGGTGTCTACTAGACCTGGGGTCGCCATTCCAGGACCTTGGGGTCCTAGGATAACGAAACGTCTATCGATTATCTGATTTATATGCCGGCCGGTGCACCGTTAGATTTGCATATCGTTCAGCAAATTATCATACGGATTTCCTTCTTTTTTTTCAAAGGAACTTAGGCCTATCTACTTCAATAAATTATTTTTTCATATATTTTTTTGGTCAGACAAACTGACAGCTAAAAAGAAGATAAAAAAACAATTAAAGTAGTAGAGTATATCCAACAGTTCAAGTTTTCACAAACAATATAACTTAAATAAAAAGGAAGGAAATGCTCACAAGGGAATAGTAGTCAAAAGTAATACAAATACTGAACGTTTAAAATCAGAAAGGCAACCATTGAGTGATGAAAAAGGAATAGAATAGTTTTTGAACGCCGTATAACAAATTTGTACAGGTGGCATTGGTACAAAATCTTAGGGTAGTTCTGGAAGTCTGTATGTTATTTTCGGAAGACATTTTAAATTGTCCGATATTGATGATGGTTGGGAACTGCCACGCCTTACTTTTCTACGTCTATGGTCGATCGGTATAGACTTTGCTGGTGACTAATATTAAAATACATGCAGATGAACCCGTATGCTGCATATATTTTAATGAACCCGTATGTACAAGACGACTGGTAGCTGCAGGTCGCTCAACGAATTGTCAATAAATCTCATTGTGCTCTTTGTCATCATTCAGTGTGATGACCCCACTGCGCTTAACAATAACTCAATACACCAACGGCCTTACTCGGTAGAATATTTTCCATTTGGACATAACATTTTATCTCGCTGTCTCTATAGGACAACCCCACTGTTTTAACTACGGAACCGCTTTATTTAAAAATTATAGTGATAGGTAGTAAATTTACCCTAACTGATAATTCAAAGTAATGGAAATGAACTTGATAGTAGATAATAAGATATTAGTAGTATTTAGTTAGTAATACAGTATAGTAGATAGTTAGTAATACAGTAATATCTTATTACGCTTCCAAACAAACAGACGTATCAAGCTATCTTTAATTTTTATCCCTTCTATGTATGTGGTCTGTAGAAAAACTAACACGAATCACATCGTTAGTGAGATACCTACATACTCTTTTAAGAAATATACATATATTTACTAATTATTTATACTTAACTCAGATTCAAATCAACTCTTCTTATCATTTATGTAATCTTTTATGAGATAATAATTTTATTAAGTGTATTTTTACAATTTTTTTACGCTACTGACGTTGTTTATTTTGAACGTCATTTCCGTTCCGACTCCCATCATAAGGGATATAAATTAACTCTTGCTGGTATTTAATATTCAATGTAACTTTGTTTATTATTTGTAATTGTTAGCGATATTTTTGTCTATTTTTGCTCGACGAAACAGATACTTTTACCATTTGAAGCGCCAAATGTGACATACAAGTGTTAATATTAATTTGTTTATAGTGTTACAAATTTGAGTACCTCGGACACTCGTATTACAGCTTTACAACTTACAGCGCCAAAATGCTGTCATACAATTGAAGACAAAATGACAACAGTCTGTTCAGTTTTATTGGTCAAATTTTCTTCACTTATAATGACAAATTTACGCTAACGTGAATGTAACGTTAGTTAACGTTTGAACTTGCACTAGGGTTACAGGACTTTTGTCTTCCAATCTACATATCTACTTCTGGCAATTTTTTTCATCATTATGAGGTGTATATCAAATCTCGAGCTCGGATAGGCAGAAGTATAATAATAAAACCGCGGAAAGACCTTAGTTTGAGTCCCGGATCGTGCCAAAAACTTATACGTTTATGGGATTCCCTATCAAGATATTTACACTATCGGACAGCAGACTTATACCAACTCCGACTAGGAGATTACTTTACGCCGTGGGTATTGATTATTGTAATTAAGATGCTCTCTAATCGTTAAAGGCTGGTATAATTAACGCTCTTAATTCGTCTCTTCTATGAGGGAGGGGCCTGTACCCAAAAGAGGGGAGATTTAAGATGTAAATAAAAATGAGGATGACTAGTAACTTTTTGTATTCATATTAGTTTACTGTCTTAGATGAAAAGGCTTTTTCTTATTATCAACTGTTTACATTGTCAACTACGCAATTACCCTATCAGATCATGGTGATGGCACAAAACTGACTCATAATCTTAGCTAGTGGGAAAGGCGCTAAAAGAAGAAGATATCAATGTGACCTTCGTGTACGAAAATTGTCTTAAAAAATATTGTGCAACTTCTACATAGGAGTATTTTGAAGGTCAACTCGCTTTTTACTTTTAGCTTAGTTCATTATGATTATAATAAGCTTTAGCAAAACATAGATTGTTCTAGCAAGGAGATTATATTATTAAATGACGTTGATTTTTTCAGCGAATTATTAATCAATTTTTCTTCACTCAATCGTATTGAGAAAACTTGTATTGAACTCGATTATATGTCAATGCATTTTATTATTTTATAGTGTAAAATTTATTGCTCTGCTGCTCTACATAGTCCTTGCTCAACCGTGCTCTATAAATGGGCTACCTAACGTAAAGATTTGTTAAATCATACAGTTAGCACCAATTATACGAACATATTATTCTCTAACTGTACAGAATTACAACAATCCACAATACAACAATACAATCTTTCCAGATATGATTTTTAATTTTTTATATATTTTAAGCATTTTTAAAGATTTTCCAAAAAAAATATATAGATAACAGACAGCTAAGCTTTCAATTAAGCATAAGAAGCAGTTATTTCGAAATCACAGACAGACAATTCAATTTTTTATATTTGTTCATGGCATTGTTTTACTGCCTTTTGATCTAGACTTTAGAGATGAACATGTTAAATAATAGATCACGATATCATTGGTTCGAATCCCTGGTCGGGCTGAAAATTCGTATTTACTTTATCATTACAAAACTCAGTACCAACCTAGAGTTGGGAAATTCCATAAAAGCTTAGTACTCACAACGTAAGCTACGCTTACTTTGGGGCTACATGGCGATGTGTGTATTGTCGTAGTGTATTTATTTTATTTTTTTGTATATTATTTTTTAGTTCTAAATCATAGACAGAAACTTCAATGTCATTATGTCATTTCTTTGTCTATTGTATGTATAAAAGCAAACATATTTTAATATATACAGATAGCATATTATATATACTTTTATAACTTTTACGACATATTATTATTCCGGTTTTTCAGGTTAATTCAACTCATTGGACATTTGAAAATGTAAAAAAGAGGAATAACTTGATCATGAAGCTCAAAAGCTTCGAAGTCAAATTTAATAGTGTTAATGAGGTTGAGAGGAACACGAGTGTTCGTGGAATAAGACGTTGGCGCCGACCTTAGGTTCATATAAACGTGAGGAGACCGCGCGCGCCGCTCAGTGGAAGGAGGTTGTCGCTCGGTCTGTGTCGTCCATAGTAACGCGCTTTGCGCACGCGCATCACGGCCCTTGCGCCAGAATCGCGATTTAAATTATTTTGACAATAAACCATGAATTTCGAACTGCACTGATTTTTTGTCACTGAGACGCAAGCGTGGACTTTTAGTCACATCAAAACAAATTGTTTTTTTTTTTCAATTCTTTTTGTTTATTAATAAAAAAATAGAAATGGTTAGTGGTAATAAAAGTCCCGGCGACCCCATGAAAATACCGCCAAAAAATCGTGAAAAGAAGACCAACAACTATAAGCGAGCGAATATATTCTCCAAGACATGGTTCGTGTGGATGATGCCCACTTTCTGGCGTGGCTACAAGCGGGACCTGTACGATTCTGATCTCACCAAACCCAAAGACAACCACCTCTCTGACAAACTTGGTGACCGCCTAGAAAAGTAAGTACATAAAGCTCTTCGTTCACTCAAAACGTTAAGATTTCAATGCTTCGGTGGACCTACTTATACTTGTACATATTTACTGATACAATTCACGGGTGTTGGCCTTTTATACAAGGTGATGTGCAAATAAACACATAAATGGGCCCTAAAATTACAATTATGTGTTTATCAAAATTCTTTATGAACATGTTTTAAATTTTATATTTTTGTGCATTTCTAAGAGAAGAAAATCAATCAAATATTATCATCGTCTAATATCGCCGTAAGGACTTTCTTTATGTAATGCAGACCTTTTATATAAGCGAAACACAATAGATAAGTTTTATGTATCTAGTAGGTAAAGTTTGAGATATATTGTAAATTTACTACTTACTCGTAGATAGTACGTATACTATATAAGAAGTTTGGTATGATAATATAAATATTTTAAAATTATTTTTTATTGCACGAAAGTCTTTTTAAACTATATCTCCTGCCGTTTGGATAAACACCCATTCACGATGCCATTATCTTATGTGTTTTGATTTTTCAACCAATTAATTTGGCAATGACTAAAGTCATGCTCGAAATACCATGATATCCTTAGGAACTTGCATAATTTTAATTTTTTAATTTGCTTCACATGTTTTATCCATTCTGTATGATTATAATTTCAAATATTGATGATGGAAAAAAAATACAAGTTGAAAATGTAATAATAATAGAAATCAAAACTTAATTTTCGGAATGTTATTTTAGGTGTCGCAATTTACCAAGAAAGTGACCACAACTCATTACGTTTCTCTCCTAGAAAAGTTCATGATTACCAAGTTTTCTACTAACCAATGGTAATAAATTCTTATATAATTTTGTTACTTTATGTAATATACGTAATTTGTGCCTCCGATGTCGATCGTCTCAACATTATACAAGACATCCGAATGTCTTGTATAATGTTGAGACGATCTTTGATCCTCAACACAGAGTGAGTTGGAAGTTGTTTCTAAACAATCTTTATTGTTTGAAATGCGAACGATGTCTCTAGTTACACTTTATGCCGGAAATCCAGATTACTTATTATAAACTGAAATAAAATATTTTGCATACAAGCTTGTTTAGCGCATTTACTGTATTTATAAAAAAAAAAAATCTTTATATGTTCTGCAAACAAAGAATTCCATTTCTTAGCCGCTCTTACAAAAAAAACTTGTATCTGAAGCAGGTTTTCGTCAGTGTGTGAATGATGAATGAAATAAATATCATAAAAGTGCATGACAAGTAATTTGTCTTTTATTTATATCAAATAACTTAAAATAAAAGAAACTTCATATCATCTGTAACTTATTCAATTGCCACCACGTAATTTCGGTTTTTTTTATAGGAGTGTGAAATTTGTTTTACTCTTATCCATACAAAGACAAATGACTTGTTGTTACAAGTTTTTATTTAATTTTTACATCATATTATGTTAGATGGTACGTGTGGGTGAAATCTTGCAACCAACTGAATTGAATACCAGTTATTCGCAACTAAATATTTTTTTATACACGTTTGAATGTTTTGAATGAACATGCATGGTAGTTAAGTGACATCGCTCTTAATCCAAAATGGCGGACTCCCAAAGATGGCTGATCACTTAATTATTTTATATGCACGATAGGAATAATTCATGATATCGGTATCAAATGAAGGGTTCTTGAGGAGCACGTAAAAATTAAATGACGTCACCCTAAATTCAAAAGTTAGCGACACACCTTCAATAGTGAATGCAATATTAAATATTAATATTATTAATATAATTTAAGTAAATAGATCTATAAAATAATAATATAAATTGAAGAATAAAAATTCAAGTAGGTATTAGATGTAAATCTCATTTAGAATATTGATGTTGTTCTGATTGTAAAATACCTAAAGTAGTTTTTTAACACGTACATGAAACACGTATTTTCGAATAAAATATTCAATTACTATTTCAAATGTACTACTTACAATTGATAAA
Organism: Pararge aegeria; assembly: GCF_905163445.1. Lineage (NCBI taxonomy): Eukaryota > Metazoa > Arthropoda > Insecta > Lepidoptera > Nymphalidae > Pararge > Pararge aegeria. The sequence continues at coordinate 10,431,346 of NC_053183.1, forward strand.
AAGTATGAGTTATAATAAAAATAAATAGATCGATCGCAATCCTCGATTTGATTTTCGGATTGGCACTTGCCGATAACAACCTGAGGGGTTGCTACGGCGTCACCGGGGAAAGTGGGGTAAGCGCGGAAGCTCGCCCCAAGGCTCGACAACACGACATCGGGGGAGAAGTGGGAGACGTCGACCCGAGGGTGCCTCCTGCGAGGACCTCGGCTCAGTTAGACGTTAAGCTGACGTTGGTGGACTTTTGGACTAATTATGGTTTAGTTTGCAATCCTGCATAAAAGGACTTATATAGGTACATAGAATAATTAGACAATTATTTTTAAAAAATATTTATACCCAAATCCGGTTTTTATTTTTGTCAGTCCGTCTGACTGTATATTGCACGCGATAACAACTGATCAGATTTAAGTGCAATTTTGTGTACCTCATACTCCAGTTTAATAATAAAGCCATTTTTATCCCGAAAGACAATATGGTTTAATTCAGTATAGAGAAAAATCTTTGTCAATTTTACACCATTACCAGCTTACCCAGTTTAATTTGACTATTTGTAGGTGCTGTATTAGACCATGCATCTGTACATTAACAGTCATTTTTAATAGCGAATGAAAAGTCATCATCATTTTCATATCAATCCATTTCCGTCCCACTACAGAGCACGGGTATCATGCATGCAGCCATCATCAGATGATGATGGACTGCATGCAATAGTAACTCTGCTAGTACGGTCAATACCATAGACATGATTATGAAACTAAGGAGATTCGACTGTCACAAACTAAAACGCATATAAAAAAACAAACTATGTGTCCCATTTTTTTATTGAGGTTTTGCCAAAGTCAATAGAAATCCCAATAATTCGATCTGCCAAGTGGTGACCGAAGCTTGCGGTTTGATTACCACCACTCGCACCGTAATCTGAGATAGTGCCACAAATACCCTGTTAACTAGGAAAAAAGCTGAAAATAAAGCTAGCCTTTAGGGAAAGCAACCAAACTTTACATGCACAAACCCCGCTATCAAATTTTTGCTGCTTCATCCTAAACTACCTCTGTAAAGCTAAGGCCACAAAGTAGCGTCGAACCTGCGTTAATGCGTCCTGAGTGTGACTCGTGGATGCATGACGACGGATATGATATGATTGCAGGACTAATATAAGGACAAAGGTCAAAAGCCGCGATTTGGTCTTGCCCTTAAGGGACGGCAAAACCAACGCGTTCAGCACACGTAGTGGCGCGCAATTATGCGCCTCACTTGCGAAGGCGTCCTCTCAAAGCACAAAATTCGCCACACAGGTCAATTATTTAAAAGAAAGCTGATTAAAAATGTGTTGTTAGACCATTTTCTACGAAAGCGATATTTTTTTACTAATGGTTGGGTCTATTACAAACGCAGATTTCAGATATAGAAACCTCATTACTAATACATCTCGTCGCCAGACGTCTACGCTATTGCATTATTAAGTAGTTAGCTCGTCAATATTGGCTTTTAACTTTTTGATAAATAAAAATTTAAAATATTTGACGTTTTAAGTAAATATTTCCGTTGTACATACAAATGAACATATAATTAGCAGCCGTAATCAAGTTAATAGGTAGGTATCCAAGAGTATTGTATGTAAGAACACGGTAAATTACTCTTTTTACACAATGCTTAAATAAAACATTATTTAAAACTTTCAGGCATACAGGTTTCCTCACGATGTTTTCCTTTATCGTTAAAGTAAATAATATTGTAAGTTTTTATTTAAAGATACACATAACTTCGAAAAGTTATAGGTTCGCACTAGGTATTGATCTCAGTTTGAACTCAGCCCCCCGTAATTTAGGCCGAAGCCCTAACCATTAGGATATTACGAGATTGACTATTAGACCATCGCAGATTTCCTTCTTTATGTAGAGTTAACCTTACCCGTGCTGGTAAACCTCAAGATATAGTTCGGTCCTGCTATTCCTATATAATTCGGTGTTCTTTACAACTTACGTAGGTAAATTTGGTAATTTTGACAATATATTGGGTCGAGAAGTATAGATTTAATTTGCATTAAAATTAATTATATCATACAGTAATTACAACATTGATATAACTGTTACCATAGATAAAGTTACTTGTATACATTCACAAAGCTAAACACACAATAATTGCTGTTCCCGATGTCAGGATGAGTTGATGTAAAATATTATGTTTATATAATTTATACTACTATTTACACATTGAAGTACTCGTTATTTCTAATTAAATTATTGAATACACATAAAGCTGCTTATCTGACGGCAGAACAGATAAAGAAACGTAGTAAAATTTATTGCTGCACCAATTTTATAAGTAATTTATTAAACAGTAGACTTATCTACTATTTAACGTAAGTTGTTTAATTATTGAATATCTAAGATAAGTAAAACTATTCAAATTTACGTTGCTTTATGTGATATTGTAATGTTGTGATAATGCCAAAGGAGAACGATAATGTTACATGCAGCTATTGTACTTCTTACGGTCTTAGCACAGTCACAAAACCTGCCTTGATAGTAACTGTTCAAAGCTGTCATTAAATTAATACATTTAGCTCGCCTAGGTTGGGCAGGAGACATTTTTCTTCACGGGGAAAGAACAAAATGTTTATCTTCAGTTTTATCCACTGTCCAAGCATGGGCGGACGGGTGTAAATTATATACCTGTATTATTAGACGTAGTTTAAGTTCTCTTTTTCCGTATTACCGTGCTTTTGCAGTTGGACTAGTAAATTTCATCCCTTTTATCCAGTAGATATAATCGGGGGCTCAAATTTGTGTCTTGCCTACACAAACTTAACTGACACAGTATTTTAAATTAATTCCCCTTGCAGGTGTTAGGTTGCTATACTTAGGTAGGGTAAAAAAAAAAAAAATCGAAACATTCCGGAATTTTAATAAAGTATTAGTATGGAATGATGCCTGAATATGAAAATATATTATTTGTACCATGCCGAAATGAGCCCGCATTGTATAAATGACTAGGCAATCTATGGAATGTCGGAACTATAGTATTCCGGTAACATAATACCAATTTTCCTCGAATGGGTGCTTTAAATGGGCGCCGACGATTTTACCAAATATATGCCTCTGTTTATTTAGCAATAACTCATGGGCAAAACTGATTGCGTAAGCAATAACGTGTAATAAGTAAGTACTGTTTACCATATCTGTTATTTTAACACTACATATCGTTGTAATATGTAGATACCTAGTTTTAAAATAACGTATAAGATTCTATAATAGCAAGGCAGGTAGGTCGTACTCATTGCATAAACAAAAGGGTTCACCCGCATAGGAAAATGCGGAAAATGAAATGTTAGAATAATAGTAGATGATAGGTATATCATAACTATATGGTGAACTTATATTGTTGTATTGGCTTCGGCCGTCACTAGTTACTACCCCACCGACCAAAACGTGCCACCAAGCGATTTGGTGTTCGATGCCGCATATAACCATGCCATAAATACCTTAACCCCAACAGGTTAGCCTGCTACCATCTTGTACTGCATCATGACTTATCATTTGAAATTCCAGATAAAGGCTAACTTGTACTAGGTGGTTTAAAAAAAAAAACTTTTAGCTCGCTACCATAACTTTTTAATATTATTTTAAAATAACTAACTAACTCACTTGGAAATTCTTAAATTACGATTATAATTCTGAAACAAAATACATGTATATCTACTGAAATAACATATTCTTTAGCGATGGTTCATGACTGATAAGAAATATGTTCTAATGCCATAAACTTTGTCCACACGTGTGTCTATTTTGCAATCAAGCTTGCTTCAACGAGTAAAAGAGCTATTACCCTATTAAAAATGCTATTTATTATCTCTATGGGCCGAAAAAACCTCAAACGAAAACTCAGTCAGCTAGTGGGCTATGGATTGAGCTATGCTCTTTGCATCATTGCAATCATATCAACCAATATGATCTGTAGAAGGAGCAGAGTTACTGACATAGTTCCACGAGTTAGGAAACTAAAATAGCAATGCGGTCACTCTGGGTGAAGAGAGCTGCTAAAATGGTATCCTCCGCTTGAAAGCGATAACTAATCCAGGATCTCCCGGCAACCAGAAGCCTTTTTTTTTAAATCAAATACAAGTTTGACCAATGCTTTCCAACCTGGGTGCCTCCGTAGAAAGTACAGAAAAGCACCGCGAGGCGCTTCTTCTGTACTTCTGAAATGAAAAAAAAATATTTTTTTGATAGTCTTTGTACAGCGTAGTCACGGCTTGTCCCACACTTGTTGAAGAATTGTGAGGATATCACCAAGCTCAGGCATCCGATTGATGGGATGCTTATTTTCTTCTAAATTCTTTGTTAAAATTTATTATTTACTAGCTGTTGCCCGCGACTTCGTCTGCGTTTGATTTTGTTTTTTTATGTGGCATTAAATTTAGTTGTAGTAGTATCGCTAAGCCTTAAATGAGGGATTTGCTGCTGTCCGCTGAGGATGTTTGTCCTCTATCTCCAGCCACAGTTAGGGCAAAATTGAACACATATTATAAACTCTATAGTACAAAAATAATTATTTAAATCGCTTATAATTTGTCAGAGTTATGGTGTAAAATCGTCAAACACTCATCCCCTCTCCCAAAGGAACCGAGCTTAATGTCGGGATGAAAGTTATCCTATATTACTTCTGACACTTCCAAGAATATGTGTGCAAAGTTTCATGTGGATCGGTCTTTATTGATTCGAAACTTACATTGACATTTATAATATTAGTTGGGATAATGGTTTTATTAGTTCCATAATGAGGATGTTTTATTTTTTGCGCCTATCTGCCTAATTAACAAGAAGAAGAAGAAGAATTTTATTTAGCTAAGGTAGGGTGCTGATGACGTGACAAATTTCTTAAATTTAAAGTGCGCCGTCGGCTTAATAAGGTTGGTAACCCCTGAATTAAACCTTTAATGCAATCTTGCCTGTCAGTAATAAGTGGTAGATGGTACTGAGCAAACCTGATAGGGGATGGCAGTTATATTAAACCCATATCACCAATCGGTTTCAACGCGGCATCGTACCGGATCGTTAAATCGCTTATAGGCACGGTAGGGTGGCTACTAGGCACGGCAGGAGCCTCTGACCAGACTAACTAACGAGGCCAGGTTATTGATATTTAAGTATAGCCTTTTAAAGAAGACATAAAACATAACGGAATACCGTCACAGTTGCGTTATTTAATAAATATCATATTGCTCTTCATCGTTCGAATTTTAATTGCAACGAATTTTAATTCAGAATGACTGGAGAGTTATGTTATGTTACCGTTTATAAATCCTAACTTGTGATAATTGTTCTTAAGATCTCTGTACTGTGATACAGGAGACCTGTGCCCAGCAGTAAGATGTTAATTGGCTTATTATAATGATGTTAAGATTGATTTATATTCCTAGACATCGTCGACATCAATCTGGTTAAACCGTAAACCATTTGATATCCTCAGACTTAAGGTATCTTAACTCAAAAAGGATCCGTAGCACACAGGCACACATGAAGGTTACCCGACCTGGCACCCCAAGGTTGGTGACACCACATCATACTGACAGGTGAGATTGCAGTAACCCTTTACTGCAATCTCACCTGTCAGTATGATGTAATGATAAACATGAACACGCAATATAACATCTTACTGGCCTCAACGATTTTTAGCAAAATTCACGCCCTCGAGGCTTCTGTCGCCTAGATAGTTATAAAGATTAGACTAATGAAATACCTACCTAGTTTGTATTTCCCCGCCATAGTAGAGTGTGATATACAAATTAGCGTACTGTGACTATTGCGTTCCAAGTAAGTACCTCGATAAGTTTACAAATTGCTTATAGTTCGCGTCAAATAAAGAAGAGCACTGACATCTGTGCAGTTGTTAATTTATAGTATATTCAGCTAAGACTACAGTTTGTATGTATCTCAGGATAATCCGAAAAAAATGAGTCTTCGCGAAACACCTGCGACGCTAACACGGGAATGGATGTTTGAAAACCAAAAATAAATTTCCCATTATTTTCTTTGCTTAGTTACCGAAATTAACTGTTAGGTAAAAAGCAAAAATATTCACAATATGATTATATTATTATTGATTGGTTGGTTGGTAAGGTCCTAAGTTTTGGAGTTAGAGTCATAATGCACTGAACCGATATTGAGAATGCTTGCTTTCTGCAAGACAAAGGCTACTTGAAAATTTCTTAATTCGTTCGCTGTTGCTAGTCACATCGCGCTCTTTTTACGTGGCACGAGTTAAACATATATTTCTCCTAACCCACAAGATATCACAATGGCTTTTAAATTGCAGGATATGACTATCTAGCAAAGTTGTTACTGCCAATCGTCCATCATGTGGTTAACTACCTGCCTCTCAAGATTATTCAGGTCATTTTTGGCAATTCTTTAAATAATTCCTTACCTATTTTTAAGGATACTAAAGTTTGTATGTACTCTACATTAATAATTGTCATGAATTCCTAAAATAATATATTGAATATAGAAATTATTTTTTTGATTTACTTTTGGCATTTTTTTTAGGACTTTTAGGATATAACGTTTAATAGGTATTCCAAGCTAAAATAAAAAATATAAACTTCAATAAATGTAACATTTTTATTTAATTTTAAATGGATATAACTCTAAATAGCAAAGTAAATCTTGGTTTTGAAAGAAGAAAGAATAGATCCGCTGAATTTAACTAAAGGTTCTCATGACGAGAGATCTTGTTATAAAATTGTTGACCTAAATAAAACCTTAATTTCACCTGTCTACTCGAATCTCTGTTATAAAATTTACAAGTTTTTGACCCACTTACCGTTATGTTACTTTACTTCACATGAACATCAATTAACGCTATCGAAAACATGCGTCAAGTCAATGATTTACTGCGTCAAGTAGTCAAGAGCGTATGCTAAACCAGTTTACTCCTAAGAAATAGCAGATATAGTCAAGTCGGCGATAGTTTTCGACAGCATTCTTGGTGGTCGTAGAAATAACTATTTAAATTTTAACGATGAAACTAACTAAACTGAGTTAAATTTTCAATAATTTCTTAGGCATTCCCTAGTTGGCACAATCACACACAACATTTAGACAAGCGAAATATTTAGAGGTCGATTTTTAAGCTGACTGATCAGCATAGACTCGTTTTTCTAAGGTCATGACATATTTTTAATGCAGGCGTTTGCGACGTCATCCCATAACTCTCATCCCACGCACACACACGCACACACGCATAGTATTAGTTAAATTTTCACCATAAAGATTTTTTACGGGAGAACGGAAGATTATGTTACAGGTATATTACTTACTTAAAAGGATGTTGGACATCAACAACACAACGGATAAATTTTTGTAATACCTTTTTATTATCAAATCATTTTTCTTTTTTTTTTCAACTCAATGAACCCACACCAGACAACGTAATAGTCTTATTTAATTATATGTGCCCTAACAACAATACTGTTCCTTTGGGGATTATCGTCCAGTGCAAGTTTTTTATCTACTGTATCCCAGTTTATCCCATGACCCAACACTATAAACAGCCAGTTTTTACGTTTATTGCTCAGTACAAACTTTATTTAGTTTATCATTATTATTATTATTATTATAAATATAGTAGGCACGTACCTACTGTTAGCTTAGATACAGCTACACATTTGCAAATTTTCTCCGTCGTAAGCTGTTTTATAGCTTTTTTTATGTATAAGGTCCAAGGTAAAATGATCCCAAGCGACTCCACTAATAACACCAATTAAACCCAGAGCTAAAGAAAATAACAAAAACTTCAAAGCGACTTTTTTAGATTCGACCATTAGAATAATGGCTGCATTATGTATGCTTATTTTAAAAAAAAACCGGTTCATTGCATTTCGTACTCGCGTGATGAGAATTCCGTACAGTAAATATTTTTTTATTATTTAAAAAGGCAGGACTTTTGTTGTGCTGTTAAATAAGAGCACGGCGATAGATCTAATATTTGTGGGAAATTTAAGGCTCTCCTTATAGAATATATCACACGATGCACTCGACAAAATGACAAGGTTGCTTAGAAGCATCCGGCTCCGCTTTCAGCTCTCAGAAGATAGAAAAATGAATGTTAAAATGTAAATTGTTGATGTTGGAAAAGAGCAACTGCTGAGTTTCTTGCCGGCTTCTTCTCGGTAGAATCTGCCTTCCGAACCGGTGGTAGAGTCAATACAAACAGACAGACTTGACGTTTCAAAAGTGCTTATATTAGGCCTACTTGAAATAAATTAATTTTGAATTTATTTTTTGAATTTTTTTAAAACGATGCTCAAATCTAACCTCCAAATTCAGAATTTGTTATTTACGCTTCATTTCCATTTTTTTATTTCGGGATTGGATAACCCAACTCTAAATATGCATCAATATTCAACTTTAAGTTCCAGTAGATTCGGGATGTAGAACATAAGCTGTCACTGACGAACAACCAGACATATACGGGAAAGATCTTTTAAACAGAACCCATATAAGACTATGAGGTACGGATCCCTTATAATATTGCTTACATTCCTTCTCGGGACGGGTTAAAAACTGGACCGAATTCCCTAGTCGGTAGTCTATTTTTAGAGGGCTAAGATTACCTGAGCCTGGGTGCGTTTACCTATAAGTAGCACGTTTTTATACCTTGGTACGCTCGTAGTATTACAGATAAACTCTGTTTGAAAAGCCCGCATAATAATGGGGAACAGGTCTTAGGTTGGCGAGCATATCCTTCGTTTCCAAGCTGCTATCCTGGATATTAATGATGAAGTTTTTCTTGCTGCTCATTGCTAATTATAATGCGTATCTGTAATATCATGTTGAACTAGCTATGCCCTGCGGCTTCGCCCGCGCAAATTACGGGGCGCAGCGTACTGCAACATAGTCTACAATCTTCCTCAATAAATCAGATTACTAAATTAAACAATATTTCAATTGTACTTTTAGTGCTAAATATACAAACTCAAAAAATTAAGTAGAGATATAAAAGATACCGATGGACCTTTTTTCGAGATATTAAAACAAACGACTGAGGCAGGAGCTATTAAAATATATATCTATTCTAGCTCTTGGAGCATTAATCACCCACTATTTGAAACCTTCAATAACGTAAACATAGCAATCGAAAATTACCCCTTACAGTTTTATTATAAGTACAGATCTGGATAAACCTATACATAATTTTATAAATGCGATAGTGTATCGCGTTACCGCTAGTAATTAAGTGGCTAGACCAGTACCTCATTCCTGCCTTATAGTCCAAAATTGTTAAGTGTTTGGTTTTTCTGTTAATGATTGTCAGTACCAGTCCGGAGTGAGGGAATCGGCTTTGTCCAACATCCATACCTCTAAAAGCACATTAAGCTGTTGGTCCCTGTGTATATATATTTTGTATCCCGGATTATTACTAAAGTGTTATTATAACTTGCATTGGGGCAGCATAGATAATCTGTGCTCTAAACCCCTGTCTCCAGTGCCAGTAAGTTTAAAATATTACGAAAATAATTAATAACATTATCGGTCTCAGATCCGAGGAACCTGATTCTATATCAGGTATCTAAAAGTTTTTTGATCAAGTAGAGTTATCTCTCGAATTGAATTCTGAAACTGATGCAACAAAAGACCTTAAAGAAAATTATATAAGTTTTACGCTGGTTAGGTACCTTTTAAATATTATGGAGATGATAGTATGTGGCATAATACTCACCGGCACGGGGAGATAAAGAGAGAAATCAACAAGAATCTGACTACCGACTGCTAACCACACTTGCCGTTGTATACCACGTAAACCAACTTTTATACCTTGTTTTTTACATCTCACTGTCATTTAATACTCGTGTCTTTCTTTAGCAAAATCCTATAGAATTTTTATTACTAGCGGTTGTTCGCGACTCCGTGTGCGTACAATTTCTGATAAGACAAAGTTTCCAATAAGGATTTTTTTAATAGAAAAAAATATAACTTCAGCTTCTAGCTTCTAAACCCTTCTCCTTTAGGGGTGGATTATCTCGTTTTCTAAAATAAATAAAAGCTCTCACTAAAACGAAATATGTCTACCTGTGGGATTCTCGTCAAACTCGGCCTAGCCGTTTCAAAATTTGCCCGGACAAACAGACAGACAGACAAATATCATTTTATATTGTTAATACACAGTTAAAAGCATCAAGGAACTGTATTTACATTCTATAGCAAAGGGTGTAATCATGGACCTTGACTATGTAATGAACCATATTGATATAAGGCTGTTTACTTTTGTAACGCAATGCGGTCTGAAGTTGATTGAAGACCTTTTTTTTGTTACTTTAAAGAGTACTGTGCAGTATGACATTCGCAAGCATATGATCAAGGCTATCCTTCAATAAACAAGGATATTCCGTCAATGCTATAGATAAGTATTTTATTTTAGTAACAGTCACAGAGCAATTGATAGACATAGTAAAAGAACAATGTGTATCTATTATTTGAGTATATTGAGTAGGGAATCCATATGTGATAAAGTTCTGGAGACCCTGCAACGACCTTAAGTAAATAGATTGGCTACATCGAATATACCGGAATGCTGAAGGGCTTGTAGCTACACAATATTTTTGTTACTTTTAATGTCAAGTTTATTTTGAAACTCTTATGAAAATATTTTACACTAAAAGTTTTTCAGAATTTATTATGTATGCTATGATATGAGTAGTTAGAAAAAATGTAGTGTACAGCGCAGCGTTTGTGTCTGTTCGAGCAAAAAATGTGTCTGCATTCCTATTCAATCGTATCGCGGGGTGTCATAGGGGATGTCTTATCCCCGGAACTATTTAGCAATGTCTTTAAAGATTGTTTTAACAACCTATTGCGAACATGGCATCAATATAAATGGCAAGCTAATGGCACACTTACGTTTTATTGATGTTATCGTTTTTAAATATTGTATATCAGCATACGCTACTTTGCGTAAATCCATGATATATTATGAAAATTAAGCTTAATATGCTATACTCCGCGAAAAGCAGGAGAATCTGTATGGTGTAATTTATAATTTTTTAACAACAATTATTCATTGTAAAGTCAACATTTCCTGAGGATGTTCCGGTTTCGGAGCGAAACGTGCGTAGAGGATACATTGCCGAAGATCTGTTTGGTGTGGAGTATAAGGATTGAAGAAATTATAAATTACATTCGTTATTCGTTATTTTTCGCACTGTCTTACCTTATTATCTCCGAGGGTAATAAAATCGACAGGAGAGTACAGCTGGGCTTTGGAGGTTTTCTACAAACCCTTTTCTTTCAGAGTGAGAGAGCCTAGGGTCACCCATATGTTAATGCCAGGAGACAAAAAAATAATTCGTACATCCTAACATTACGTAAACAGCGAGCCTGATTAACAAACGTAGTGTAGCTATGCTAACAGTAAGCTATGCTTGTAATTCTCTGGAGCACTCAGGTGCAAAGTGATTCGAAGAAGGGAAGTAGTTCGCTAATGTGGATTAGGCTGTTTACATTTGATGGTCTTTGCAGTCGAAAGATCCTCGAGTGGAGATCATGCCTCGGAAAAAAAGTTTTGACATAGCCGATAAGCGGCAGTCATCGACTTCTGGCGGAAGGCCGAAAATAGAAAGGGTTTTCGCTGCTTAAAAATCACCACCTCGTCCAGCACTTAATGCATAATGGCTTATGATGAGGTAGATTAAAAATTTGTTGTTATCTAGTAAAGAGATTTTATATACATACTCTAAAATCAGCTAGCACGTTGTAAAAGACCGTAACAAGAGACCACGTCTGTCAAGTAGCATTGCCACGCGACGATTATTATAAAACCTTTATCTATTCACTTAAACTGGTCAGTTTATACATAACTCTAACAATTTGCACTCACACACAGGTGTAACTAAAAACATGATAAAGGACAAGAAATTTATATTCACTCTTTGTTTTATCGTTTTGCACCATTAAAAATAATTCCGATCTACCAATGGCGGCATTTGTATCTTATTACCGCGAAATATGTGTACAATAAGGTAAATAGTTGTATCATCTATTTTGATTTATTATTATCATTGATTTGTCGCGTTGAAGTGCGAACAAATAAGCAGCCTGGAACAAGCCTACCTATTAGGTACCTATTTATGAACGACGAGGTAATAACTATTTCATATCACTTTCGGCTTTAGGCCATAATTATTTTGCTACAGCATTATTGACACATAAATCTACTCTGGCAGTTTGTCGCCTCACCTTACGAGTTTACGCAAACTCATTAAATGGTTTGTTAATTACGATATAATAACGACGGGGAAAATGGTTGTTATTTTTTGTCTTCATGAAAGCGTTCTAACATTATTCAATCACTCAGAATAAGTTTCTATATAATGTTTTAGCCAGATAATTGTAGTAAATGTGGAAAGACCAAGGAGTTTCTTAAAAATCCATTCAACTATTAAACTTGGAAACCGTGTAGTTTCCCGAGATTATCTATTAAGATCCTATGACACCATTTGATAAAAGCTAAAAGCTTTAATTTAAGGAATTTCATGATTTACATTGAACATTAAGTTGGTTATAAATCTGAGAAAAACAGGAAAATCTGAAGAAATTATTAATTTCACCGTATAGATTTTCCTGGTTCCTGTTTGGTTGGTTTATTTTCAGTGGGCCATAAATTAAGTGCAAAAAATACGGCATTTCTTTGGTTTGATGCTCGTTAAAGGACAAAGCACCAAACTCACTTCCCGGTATCAGGTTCGAATATGCTACGATGCATTATCGCTCTGTAGGTATATCTACTCTGCATATTCTATGGCACCGGTTTCGTTTGAAGTTCAAAAACAGTGGACAATAACGCAATACAACATGTTTCCTGACCAATTTAGCGGACTTTCCGGGTAATTGTGAATACATACCTTCTTATTGGGTAATGATGAGCGGCACTTCTAAAACGGACGCGTACCACACAGGAACCGGACCGTCATTAACCAATTTAAGATGGCACTTTGGACCCGTTTGTAGAAACGCATCACGAATATGTAAAAAAAACAAGTTCCACGCATAGCCAGATATGCATTTCTACGTTGAGCAATAATTAATTCCTGACAGTATGATAAACGTTATCGGCGTGGTAGCCAGCGGTACACCTACGATATTCGAGTTTATATGCTAATTTATAGTAGGTTATCACTTTATCAGAATACGTTTTCCACGTTGAAATTTCACTGCAGCTATCAATGGATGTGCTTTTTATTTTCGATTTTTAAATGTTGCGATTTTAAAAGATTTATAATTACAACATAAACGAAAGAATTCAATAAAAGGTTGCTTGTATGTGATGTTTTATCTCTTTATCAATGAACAATGAAGTAGCAGATTGATGAATCTCATACGGGTATGAACTCCAATAGACATATGAATCGAAAACACTTGCAGCTTGGTCTGTGGCATTGGCTGTTTTTCTCACGCTTCGAAAATGTTGTCTGAGGATAAAAGTATCCCACGCGCAAATCTAGGCTCTTTATGAGATAAAGTTTATTCAAATCTAATCGATTCAAGTTACAAACATGCACATATTTTCACTAACTCTCACATATAAAATCAGTGTCCAGTCCATTCGGCTTCTATGCCCCTTTTTATTTTAGTCCGCAAAACTGACAATTAACTGCTTAATCAATTATCTGCTTAATCCCTATCCCTACTAATATTATAAATGTCAATGTAAGTTTGTTTGTTACGCTTTCACGCCAAAACTACTTAACCGATCCTCATGAAACTTTGTACGCACATTCTTGGAAGTGTTAGAAGTAATGTAGGATATTTTTTATCCCGACATTAAGCTCGGTTCCTTTGGGAGAAGAGATGAGTGTTTGACGATTTTACGGTATAACTCCAACAAATTATAACCGATTTAAATAATTATTTTTGTACTACAGAGGTATATGTGTTAATTTATTATATTAATTTTGCCCAAACTGTAGTTGGAGATAGAGGACAGAACTCCTCAGCGGACAGCAGCAAATCATTTAAGGCTTAGCGATACTGAATACTTTAATTTTTTTTAGATCTACAACTAAATTTAATGCCACATCAAAAAACAAAATCAAACGCAGACGAAATCGCGGGCAACGGCTAGTCTTATATCATCATCATCTTCATCGTCACATCAACCGATAGACGTCCACTGCTGGACATAGGTCTTTTGTAGGGAGTCTTATATAAAATAATAAAACTTTGAGCATTTATGGAAAGTGGTTAATGGTCAGAGCTTTGGCCTCTCTTTCACATGACACATCAATAGCCTATAACAGGTCAGTACTGGTGGACTAAAGGCCTTTTGCTGATAATCGCAGTAGATGGCAGTAGTAGCACTGAAGACTGCTGTGCATTCTCCGATATATTCCCTTAGTCGTATCGTACGACATTCTGATCTGCCGTCACCACACGGCAAACCCGTTCAAGGGGACCGAATTGAACCCCCATCCACCTTATACTTTTCGGAGTTTAATTTAATCAATTCAAAAACTACACTAGCTTTAACCGAATCTGAGGAAACCTGTATGCCCTGTCTGTGCCACCTGATGATGATGACAAGGATTTGTTCTGGCTTTTGGCATGCCAAGTATTTGTTATAGGTACTTTTTTACGTCATCTCAATCAGCGCACAATAATTCGACGTAACCCGGTAAGCCTGATAGAAAATCGCCTATAAAAATTACATTAGTTTTCGCCTATGTAAATGTAATTAAATTTTTACCGTGCAATTGAGTATTGAAACAAGCAGACAAACAAAAAACTAGTTTGTGTTTGATGAACAGACGTTATGACAGGGCACCGTAAAGTAAATTATCTAGTTAAAGCATAAGCGGGACTCACAATAAACGTCCTAATTCTATGTAGCTAACAACCAAGTGGTTCTGTTTATCGTGCGTCACATTTTTAAGCAGATGACATAACAACGATTACTATAAACTAATGGGATCCTTTATAGATTGCAAAAAAATATCGAGCATACATCGATATTAGTTTTAGTTCGAGAAATCGAGATAAAATATCAGGTATTGAAAACAATCTAAAAATCTCACTAATGTATTTTAATGTAAATGACTTAGAAAAACTTACTTTGAAGTTTCGTATGAAGTAACTTTCTTATTATTTTCTATTGATTTACTTAAATCGTGTAAAGCGGTTACAACGATTGAAGCACGAATATGGTCAAGAATAACTAAGTAGATAATTCATAGTTTAAGTTTTATCATCCTCCTTTAGCAGCACTCAGGTTCAACAAACTTAAGGTTTACTCTGGAACCCTTTGTCGTTTCCACTTTGTACCTCATAAATAATACTCGTAGTAAGTATTAAAGCAGCGTGGCGAGAAAAAGTTCCATGTCCCTGTGAGAAGGCTTTAGCTCAGCAGTGACGGGTCCTTGCCACTTAAATAAACGTTTTATCGGAAATTTGGTTAATTAACATTTTCCCGCATCAAATAAAATATCTATTGCACTGAACTAAAACCGAAAATAATGCTATACATGTATGTTTATTTGCAATGCAAAATTGCTTAATATTGCATAACATATTAAGTGAAATACACGTTAAACAAAAAATAAGTATCTGATCAAGTGATCACCATAATATAAATAATATACCGATGAATCGTTTAGAAATTTACATCGACTATTGGGACAGGGTATTAGTAATAAAAAAATATTTTTAGGGTTCCGTTACAAACTCATGATGCAAATTTGACTGCAGGTATTGAAAAATTAATAAGTAAGCAGGCCGAAATATCTGAAAATATTATTATTGATACTTTAAAACCAATTAGCATTTTATTATTTAGAAAACAGCAATTTAATTTTTAATTTTTGTAACATCTATAATTTGACATGTTTTTTTGCAAATAAATGATTATGATTATGATAATTAATTGTAACAAAGACACTTAGTTCGATGTTTTCGAAGCAGTCGTTATATTCCAAACTACGCAACACTCTGTGCTCTAGTCAGACTCGCACTGGCCAGTTTTAATTATTTTAAAAGACCGGTTAAAGAGTTCATTTTTACATATTCACTTTATAAATAGGTCCTACCTACCTGCTATTTTAGATTGTTCACCAAAAACCGTTAAGTGCGTGTTAACTTAGATATCCATTATTATCGACCCATTACCGGCCCATTACAGGGCACGAGTCTCCTCTCAGAAAGAGAAGGGCTTAGGCTGAGGTCCACCAAGCTGGCGAATTGCGGATTGGTAAACTTCACACTTTTTTTAGAACATTATGGAGAACTGAAAGTGTTTCAGGTTTCACCACGATATTTTCCTAAGTGATTTTTAAGAGATATGTAAGGTAAGGCAAGGTCCCCTAGCAAAGGAGGCTCAAGCTCTAACCACTGACATTTAGGTAACTAATAGCCCACAACAAGGCACGGGTCCCCCCTCCCACAATAAGTAGGGGTTAAGGCCTTAGTCAATCTCGCTGGCCCAGTGCGAATTGGCTGCCTGCACACACCTTTGAGAACGCTACGGAGAACTCTCAGGCATGCAGGTTCCCTCACAATGTTTTCCTTCACCGCTGAAGCAAGTGATATTTCAATTCCTTTAAACGCACATAGCTTAGAAAAGTTAGAGGTGCGTCCTGGGTTTCGAACTCGACCGCCCAAAAGTGAAGTCAAAGTCCTACCCACTGGGCTTGCACCGCTTATCTCTCAGATAATAATAATTCGCATTTCAAGCGCGCAAGCACCTAATTCCTTTCTTATATCTGTACCTACCTACTACGTACATTTATAGTATGAAATAATAAGGCAGCTTGAAGTCAAATTCATATTCAAATTATTTTTATTCATGTCGACCTTATCACAGGTACTTATGAAGCGTTCATACATTTAACTTGTTAACACTAATGTTAGGTGATGGCGATAACTTATCAGCCTATGATCGTTAGCTCCAAACTAAAGCTAGGAGAGCCTACAACAAACTTGGCCAGGTACCTATTAGGAATTTCGCTACAGTGTGTACTGATCAGATGAAAGCACTAAATTATAATATTTTCTTTACCGCAGCACTTGTACACTAACTACACTATCACAATTTACTATTCACTTAAGTTCTTGACTTTAAATGTTTGATATGAACCAGTTTCTCCATCAGGTATCTTGGATTTTATAGAGGTAATTTTGAAATATTACAAACACATCGATATATTGGCTTCTAAACTAAATAACTTAAAGAGCACAATAATTAGTACCTAGGTTTTCGTATGTATTAACAGGATCTTATCAAAAAACTATCTAATACTACCTGAAATAAACTTTGTGGTTTTATATGATCTCTCCACATGTTTGTATAGCAGTTTGCATGCATAGCTTCTCTACTATTATTGTTTAATTAGTAAATCACAATATAAAAAATGGCAGCATTCCAATTAAATGTCAAAGTATTACATTAAAGATAAAGACACAAAACAAAGATCATAATATGCATCCTAATGAAATGATATCATCCACCTACTAATAATAAAGCTCGAGAGTTTGTGTTTTTGTTACCAAAAGCTACCAATTTTTTAGAAGAAAACATTTTATAATTTTTACCCCTAAGGGAACCCCCTCTTCCCTTCAACCCCCGTTTTGGGAAAAGGTGGTTGAAAGTGTTAATTGGAGACCGAAATTTTCTAGGTTTATAAAAAAATCGATATTTAGGTTGACTAATAAAATAGTGAATACTTACAAAGTTTGGGGATTTAGAAAAATTGTAAGGGATGTAAGCTTATTTGACAGAACGATCATAGATAAACTCAGATTCCAATTTAAAGGTCCAATTAAAAATCTTCTGAATTGATTGCCCAATTCTTTAGGGAGTCGACGCTGTTGCTCGGCGTAGGATAGCGATCAAAAGTTGTATGTATATATAATTTTCTAAAGCTTTAGATAGCTAAATACCAACAAGTTTCCACCACTTAAAATCGTTGAGTACTCGTCGAAATCTAGCTTTTGCGGATTTATGTTTTGGTTGCTCGAATGTTGAACAACAATCATGGTAAACAAAAAAAAATACCTAACCATTTTCAAAAATCAATCTTACTCACTACTACTACTATTAGCACAATCTTCAAAAGTGCTACTAAGTGTGGATCAAAGCATATATTTCAGATATATGCTTTTTATGAAATCCATAAGGCATAGGTGATTCAACGCGCATCACAGACGTTGTAAAAATGTGTGGCCCAGAGATCAAATCTAACTCAGTCACCTACAACATCGACCCCTGCTGTTTCAGTAACTTTTTCAATAAATTGCCAACTGGTTGTCTTCAAGCTTATATTTTTTATATCTTTATGTGTAAAATTACAAGTTAGGCGTTAATATCTGCAACACAGCTTTAACTAATACAGTTGTTACTTGTTACTGTTCCTTAGTTTATTAGATTCCGATGTAAAACGAGATATGTGCATTATGTATATTTTTAGTATCAGTTTAATTTAAATGGCAGTTCACTACTGCTACTGTTAGCAAACTAGTGGATAGAGAGACAGTTTGCAGATATACTTTTTAAAAAAATTAACTGGAAGGATTACAAAGTTATGCCTTTATGTATGTTTTTTATGTTCAGTCTATCTGTAATCTGTTGATAAGTTGCTAATTTGTTATTTGTTAAAAATTTTATGGATATTTTTTGACAATAACAACGTTGCTTAGTACCTAATGAATCTATGTATTACTGAGAGATTGAACATAGAAAATAAATGTTAAATTTAAATGCTTAGTTTTCATACCTAACATACAAGTTAGCCCTTGACTGCAATCTCATCTGGTCGTAAGTGCCGATGCAAGCGAAGATGGAAGCAGGTTAACCTGTTATCCCTCACTATTGTAATAATTATATTAAACCCATATCCCCTAAACCGAATTCTACGCGGCATCGTACCTGAATATCAAATCGCTTGATGGCACGTCTTTATCGGTTGGTTGGTAGCCATGCCAAAGGCCCCACCGGACAGGCCAGAGAAAATTTTAATTGCATCTGCCAGGGATAGAACCCGGAACTTCCCTCTTATAAGACCACAAGAGACCACAGAGAGGTCGTAATAATCATAGGCCGATAAGAAAACCCTTCTTAGAAGGATCAAGTTAATTGAGGATACCAAAAACGTACCAATAGTTTTATGCGAAGAAATATGTACTTACCTATTTTAAATATAAAAAAAAATAAACTGCACATTATAATAATTTATATAACGTGCGATAATGCTAATACTGGTAGTACATGACACAAAGGCCTAGAATCTGTGCGAAAGGGAAGTACTAATCAAGACACGACGAGTGGCTTGTTAACGTGCATTATGTATAAATTCTCGTACTTGCCAGAGCTTAGTCACACTGCACGTAACATTGACTTACAACCAATTACTTATTAACGACCCGTATTGCTGGGTATCTTTAGTTTGTAATTTAATAAATATCTTGTTGTTAGCCTCTGCTACAGTAGGTAACTACTGGTACAAGTAAAATAATAGGTACCCCATGATGCAATTAACTATACAGAATAGTTGGACAACATCCCCTGATATCTACGTATTCCGTTGAGTAGACAAGCACATATTACGATATTACGATTTAATAATGAAAAACTATGAAACTAAACTATAGACAATTTAAAAACAAATGGGTCTAAATACTTAAAATCTATACTGAATACTAATGAAAATGTATTTAAGATTTCAAGTTAAACGTAATAACAAGGCAACTTAAAACCCCCACCATAGACTGCAATTAATACAGCTATAAGTTATTTCTTGGTGACCTACAATCTTTAAATGCTTCAATTCCTTCCTTTTGACCTTATATTCAAACTTTATTAATCTGGTAACCCAAAAATGGATAGGTGATTTAATTCTATGCATTATTGTATAATCTATACTACTAACAATTCCAACATATGTTAAGAGCCAAGTTAAGATTTCAAAAGTTCGTCACAATTTTGTTTTTTATTAGTGGTTACAATTGCGAGTAACATCTTCGAGTAAAATAAGTAATTATCATTAAAATTGGTTACTCCGTTTAAAAAGTTTGTCCAACTAGTGCTAAGTCTACCAATTCTTCTCAGAATTATGTACCCTTGCCACTAGATTCCTTGCTGGATGAGCTATGTCGGCCTTCTATGGATCTCTGTTCATATATGTGTTGTTCACGTAGAGATACTACAGGGGTCAGGAGGCAGAGTGGATGAGAGGCAAAAGGCTCTCTCCTTGGCCTGATGATTCATTTGGAATTATAATATTTGTGACAATAATGTTTATATTATATGGGAACCCCAACAAAAAACTAGCAGTGAATGTCCTGTCCTGCATAGGTTGAAATTATTATAACAAATTATTCAACTAACCTTTTGAACCTTGCTTAACAAAGGTTCAAACGGTTCTTTTAATATTTTCCATACACACAATCATACTTTAAAATTAGGTATACCTACTGCTTGAATTATTGAGTGCGACGATAAGTTGATTGCGGATGTTAGAATTAGTTACGCCAATGAAATAGACTTGACACATTAAGGGCTTTTGATGAACGTTCTGAATCGAAAACGATGAGTTGTAAGTACAGTTCCAATAAACGGTCCAGGCAACGTTCTCTTAAACCAGTCAATCAATCAATCAAAGTTATACTATTAAGTCTATGACTAAGGGGTCACCGGGTCACCAGAAACACAGAAAAGAGTAAAACAACTTTTTCAAACAATATATATTTGTTTAAAAAAAGTCTTAAATCATTCCAATCTTTCCAACTCCAATCAATTGAATGACGAAATTCTAATAGGATCTATATATTGGAAACTCCACAAGCATACCCTTACAACCGAAAAGAAAAGACTCACATCAGCTAAGACTTAGTGAAGAAATCACGCGTATAAAAAATATAAAAAAGTGGTCTGAATATAGTTTCAGATCGCTTTTTTAAAATACAAACCATCAATAGGGATTACATAGCCTTGCCGTTGGAAGACTTTTGAAAATTTTGCACTATTTGCAATTTACCTACACCGCTCACACCTATAGGTCAAAGACGGTGACCATTGATTGAATATGTTACCATCAATGGTGACAGTAAGTATTTAATGGTTGCACCATTTACATAAATAAAACAATATCCTGACAAGTAGTTATTAAAAAAATACGCATCGGTTTGTAACCGCATTTTTGGAAGTCAGACAGTATATGTAATAACTAATTAAAAACTTCCGCACATCCTACAAGTACCTACGTAACAAAAGAAGGGCAAGCGAGCATCTGACGGTGTAACGACCTTCACTTAAAACAAGTCCATGCACCACATCCTTGTTTATAAAGTCAAGCTGACTAGCTGAACTGCTCTACCACAAGCTTATGTTGAAGTAAGGCCATTCAGTTCATCCATTTGCATTTATTTAAAAATTTCTATATGCGAGGCTTTACACAAGTGTATATTAGCGTGGAGGTACAGAGGGCTTACTACAATCGCTTAAGGCGGTCTAACTGTTATGTTTAAATCATAATAACCGCTTTTTGTTATAATTTGTCCATCAGAACACGAGTACAATCAAAAGACGATGACATTTCTATCATGATTTTAATCCTTATACAAATAAATAGTTTTATAATTAAGATATAAAGGAATTTACAGGTACATAATCAACCTGTAAATTCCTTTTTAAGTTGTTCAAATTGGGCCAATAGTTTAGAAGTAACGACGGGTATAGAGATGCTAAAAGCAAAAAGGTGCTAAAAGCCCAGCCGCGTATTTGGCAATAAAACTGGACCCGGTAGGTGGCGCTACAATTAGTTTCTAAGTTTCTTTAAGATATTAAAACCGTTAATAACCGAAATTGCGCGGGTCATCTAGTATAGTATATATACATCCTAAAATATATATCCGTTTTCATGATGCAAGCTATATATGATGTGCCACACATCAAGGTTGGTGCATATGGTTGAGCTGCACGAAACAAATAAACAAACATACTGCACACTTTGGCATTTATATTATTAGTATGTAGGGATTCAAATAGATGTAATATTCTCTAAGAAATGATGACTCCTAC
Organism: Pararge aegeria; assembly: GCF_905163445.1. Lineage (NCBI taxonomy): Eukaryota > Metazoa > Arthropoda > Insecta > Lepidoptera > Nymphalidae > Pararge > Pararge aegeria. The sequence continues at coordinate 10,453,411 of NC_053183.1, forward strand.
AATTAGTTACACCAGGAAACAATTACAAAATTTCAAAATATTTCCATTTCCTTATTAAGCAAGGGAACATAACATCGCTGTGTTCATTGTGAGAGTAATCATAAGTTAACCTTTATCAAGAAGCGGATATTGTTTTTTATAATATAGTTAAGGTTTATCGGATAGAAGTAGCCGTTACTTTGCGAGTTTCCATGATATACAATAAACTTGCTCTGCAGAATGCGTTCTCATTTTTTTTACTTTCCTTTTCTTAACCAGATATGCCCGAGACTACGCTCGCGTGTAGCCTTAGTCATTATGCCTTATGTATACTACTAAAACTATAACAAATGTCTAAATCTATCCTCTCTCTAATATATACTCGTCGGGGATCAAAATGTGACAAAAGTTGTGACTAATAATGGATCTGGTTTTAAATCATTGATGACTATTTTTAAACTGTTTATTTTTATTAGCTTATAAAAAAACTCATTTATTTGCGGACATTTTATAATTATTGTCGAATTATTTCAATAAATTTTGATTTTTACAATTTTAAATCATTTTCACTTAAAAAAACGCGCTTTGCTTAAGCTAAAATATTAAGTCAAATTTGACAATCGTGTCTTTCAGGACATAACAATCCGTGGCCGTGTAAAAAGCACAACAAATAAGTGCGTCTAGTTCCTTTCTCATCTGGTCTGACCAACGTCTAACCTATCTCGCAGAAAACCTGAAAGCCGACGCAGAATAAGTCGCGGGCGACTGCTTGCCTCAAATAAGTATAAATTCAAAATGTGTTTAAAAAATATTTAACATAATTGCCTTATTTTCCTTAGGGACGTTTTATAACTCGATAAGATGCGATTTCGCCGAAAAGTAAATCATTAGTTTTATTTTTTCGATTTAACATTTTAGGTGCCTATTTATAAAATGTCGCCTCAAAGATCAGGTTTCTGATGGTAATATTTCACCAACTTTGAATATATTTAACATGTCTAATTCTCTCGAGAAACCGAGTCGATTCCATTCTCAATAAAATAAGCAAGTGCGAGTCAGACTTGCGCACTGAGGGTTTCGTACCTTAGACGAAAATGTAACCGTTTCAAAATAACCGCATTTTGTTCGAAAATAGTTCATACGGATTATCAAACTAAACTATGCTAAAAAGTGACAAGTTTTCTAATTTTCCGGAAATACACACAAACTTCTATCAACACTCATGAGTTTTCGCTTTCAACCAATCCCATCGAGTGTTTGATGTAATTTAGACAGTTTTGTGTATTGAAACGATCAAAATAATAATAAATTAACCATAAACACTCAGCGTTCGAGTTCAAATGAATACGATTTTCTGACACAACCAACCATAATCAGTAGGTTTAAAACCATCGATATAAATGAATAGTTAGATTCTAAATGAATAGTTAGATTCTAGAGTCCTACTAGCCTAGAGTACTGTTAACAAATATTACATTAATTCTTCCCACACATAAATCAACGCCATCTCTTAGAAGACTCATGGACTAGTACGGTTTTAGTCATTAAGTTAATCATACCTAACCTACCAACAAGAGAGGGAAAAAGGTTATCCCGCCCGCATGGTGCTCTTTTAACATTTAGCTTCAATGCATCGGTGCCATTTTGTTTGTTCAGTGACGCAGTCCATACGCAGTATTATAATAAATCTAACGATATTTCAGTTTGTTGAATCCGCCACATTGAGGACTTATTATTGCGAGATTAAGGAGTTAAATATTCTATGTCATCCATTATCACACTGAGCAAGGATGGTTATGCCTCCAAATTGGCCTAAACTTAATAAGTATTTAATCAATATTCACGACACATGTGAATTAAACACGCACGTTGGCTCTATAATATGCATACCGCGTTGCATGTAAATTAGTTTTGAGCGTCAATCTTGAGCTTTGGAAACTTTCTTACAAAGTAACTTTCGCTCCACGTTAGTTAATAGGTGTGTCCTTATTTGCCCTTTCATCTTCATCTTGCCTTTTCGTTATAGCTTGCACGTGTTTCGTGTATACGGGGGGTTTCAATTTCAATTGGGATCTAACCCGCATTGTAGTTATAATTTGAAGTTTTGAGACATTTCCATCAATAGTCCACAGCCTCTCCGAATCAGCTGGCCCTGAAATCACCGATCTGGGCATCGCAGTAGATGGTAGCATTAGCACTGAGAGCGCTGTTGCCCGTTCTACGTTCTATTCTCTTATTCGTCTCGTACGACATCCGCGGAAAGTGGAGGGGTGGTGACAACTGTATAAGGATCTGCCGCCATTACTAGCATTTGCGACATTAGGGTGCTTCCTAAGAGTTAACTCTGTGACCGCCATTTAAATGTCAGAGCGGCAAAATATCACTACTATTGTCTATGTTATACCACATTTGTTTGTAACGAAATGTCCGGAGACTTTTTTTTTATACAACTAAAAGTTAGCCCTTTATTGCAATATCACATGGGTAATGATGATGCAGTCTAAGATGGTAGCGGGCTAACCTGTAAGGAAGTATGGTAGTCATACACCTGATTGGTTTCTACGTGACATTGCATCGGAACACTAAATCGGGACTTCTTTGTCGGTAGGTTTAGGCCAAACCAGAGAAAAATCAGAAATAATCAATTCCCAAATTGCCACTGCCGGGAATCTAACCCTCCTACCTGCCGAGGCCTCCTACCTGCCGAGGCCTCCTACCTGCCGAGGCCTCCTACTTATAATAGTAGGCTTACCGTTGCGCCACGGAGGTGGCTTTCTTTTGACTACTTTAATGTGGTTTTAACACAGCCCAATTGCAACATGAAGTTTAAAGCGCACCATGTTAGCCTCGGTCCTCGGAAAGCTTTTGAAGAACAATCTACCTAATCGTAAAATATTTATGTTAAAATAATGAAGCATTTGCATATATTGTCCGAAGACAAGTTATAATATTTGTATTCCTCTATGTTGTACAATAAGGGGGGAAAAGTTTTGTTTCTTAGTTGTACTTTTTTTAATTCCACCCTATTTCCTTTTGCTAATCTCTTTTATAAAATAATTATAAATTAATCTATCATTATCTAAGTAAAAATTATTATTGTATTATTGTTCTTTCTTTTTAAATATAAATTGGACGCCGATGCAAGTTCGAAGTCTGAACATCGTACGTTTTATTACTTCCACGAAGATTCACAGGAACATGATTAATTTACCTTGGTACTTGGAACTGACGCAATGATAAATAATTTACTTAGCTCCTTCCCATACCAAGAACATTATACCAAAGCGCGTTTGCTAGAAACAGGTAGTTTAGGATTATAATGATTTCCATATTGCAATCAATACACTTGTATCATTATTATAATGTAGTTTTACGAATGGATTTCTAATAGCTAAAGCAAAAAAAAAACCTTGTAATCGGTTTTTAAAATTGCTATTTTCCGTGCAAAATCTTTGCAATTATTTCAACTTTTATAGTTGATGGCCCATACGGTTACCGACTTGGGTTAATTTTAGCAACGGCAATTTGGCTTTCGACTAATGTTGCAACCTCCACGTAACCCTTACATATTCCATAGCTACTAATAACGTCATAGATTTATTTTTTGGGGATGACGAACCATAGCATCCACACACTGCGCACACAATGCGCATACGGCCTTAGGATACTTAGGATGCGTTCCAAAATCAATTAAGGATAAAGGTAAATGCCCGATTATTAGTTGGTAATAAGAAACATTATTTTTTGTTTAATATCAAGTTTGCAAAGCGAAAGAGCTTAAATAATTATTAAGAGTTGTAAAATAAATATAAATATTGAAATGGAATATCTATACAAAAGTTGGATAAATTAAGTTGTAACGCCAAGAATTTGATGTTTGACACAAAAGGCATTTCAATTTCATTTTTTTTTTATAATTGTCACTAAATAAATACTACATAATACTACAATACATTGTGAACCAACGTGTATTAGACCAGTTCAAGAATTGGTCTTTTCTTTTTACAAATTTTAACTGCAAAGAGTAAAAGTACGTTGAAAATAATAGTTAAGTATTGGGAATCTTGATAGAGACTGTACAGTCACAGAATAAGCGATAGTAACATAATCAATAAATAATTAGACGGATTGTGTAAAGATTCGTGTCTGAGCAAAATAGGGACAAGGCAAAGAAACGAATGCCCCGTAAGTCGTAACGCTACTTTAGATCTCGCGTGCGTCGCGTTATTTATCGACAAAAACTGAGATAAATCTCTTTTGATACTAATTGTTTTAGATGTATTCTTTTAAAAGTTTCATTTTTACTTTAAGTTTTAATAAAACAAACACTTGTGTGATCGGGGACCCCTGTCAGGAATCAAATTCTGTGCTCTGACCATTAGATTAAAGTCACTTTTAACTACCACATGATGTACCAACCTAGATAAATATGGCGGCCCGCAGTTACGATAATATCTGAGTGCCTAGCTAGCCTATGTCAACTTCGATTTGAATGCAATCGAAATAGCGCCAACTAGCTACAATACTGGTTATGACACTAGATGGCGTTTTTAGATTCTATCCAAATCGTAGATAACTTTCGAGCGATCGAATAAGTAAACGTAGGTAAAAAAACGCACACTATGCGACCTTACGGCCCTACAAACGAAATAGTACGAATAAGGGTAGACACAATAATTTTCTCTTGCAGCGCATGTTAGCACACCAACTATACTAACATTTATGATAGATACTTTATTTCGATAATTGATCTTTATACTTACGAGTGCCAATTAAACAAATTAAACTATGTGGAACTGAAAATAGACAAAAACACTGTTTTTCTTCGCAGAAGTCAGAAGATATTACTACAATTCAATTTAATTAACTGTTCTCACCTGATTATATGTATCTTAAACGTATATTGACTTTTCTTTTGCAGAAATATTATTTATATAGCGGACTTTTATTGTTTGGGTATTTGAGAACTGTTTATTTTCATCATCAGCATATCAACCAATTACGGGCCCACTACAGGGCAGGAGTCGCCTCCGACGATGAGAAGGGGCTAACCACCACGCTGACCGAGTTAGGATTGGTGGCCTGCACACGCCTTTAAGAACAATATGGAGAACTCTCAGGCATGCAGGTTACCTCACGATGTTTTCCTTCACCGTTGTAGCAAGTGATATTTCAATTGCTCAAAAAGCGCAAATAACTTGGAAAAGTTTGAGGTGCTGGGATTCAAACTAGATATATTCAAAGTGATGTCAAAGTCCAATCCAGAGCTATCTCCGATTTCTTTTTACTTTATCGGGATATAATTCAAAAGTCATTTAGTACAAGAAGGTTTACTCCAAAAGCACTTTTAAAACGTCAAGTCTGTGCGATTGTAATGACTACCACTGGTTCGGGTAACTCAGCAGTTGCTCTTTTTCAAGAATAACAATATAATATATCTTTTGTCCGTTTCCATGATGAAAACTTTTAAGAAGGAAAGTTTATAGCCTGAAATTATCGTTTTTCATTTTATATCATTAAAACTTGGTACTTAGGCTTTTGGCAAGAATATAAGAAACACGAAGGTATATCATTTTGAAACTAAGTACTTCCCAAACCCGGTGAAATATCGAATGATGTCTGCTGTGGATGAACTTGCTTTTTGGAATCGTGCAATAACATGGGATATCAAAAATTCTTCGCAGACGAAGTTGCTGTCATCCGGTAGTTACTATTATAAATTAGAACGTGTGTCTGTTTGTTTGTTAATTTACGCTATAACTAAGTAACCGATCAACATCAACATTTTTGGCACGTAGTTAGTTAAAAGGACGGAGAGTAACATAGGCTTCTTTTTATCTCAAGTATACAAACGGGATTTCAAAAAACCGCAATAAACGCGGACGAACGACGCGGGCAACAGCTAGTTTGTTATAAAATAAAAAATCGCCTAAGTGGGAGTTGTGCTTGCACGCGAAGGGTTCCGTACCAAGGTGCATTATGAAACTTTATTACACTGCAATAGTATTAACAATATTAAGATCGAGCATAGAACACCAAAAAACTTCGTTTCTTGTATGGGTACCTTCCTTCCAGTTTTAACTTTTTTCATTTATTTGTATTGAGGCAGGAATACAGATCCTATGGAATTTTAAATTCTCCACCTATTACAGTTCATAAGAAACAGCCTCGAAGACCTCAACCTTGAAACCTTGATTTAACTACAAGTTATTGTGTCACATATACGAAGTGCAAATAATCAAAGTAAACGAAGACATCGGCTATCTTATTCAATTAAGTCTTATCTATGAGAAGTGGCGTGCATTACATACATACACGAAAGCACTGCCTACCTATTCCTCCGTTATGCATATTCGGTCAAAAGCCCTGTGCACACCCACTGCATATGAGAATTAAGTATTTAAGTACGTAGTTAGCTTAAGTGTTAGTTTTTTTTAATATTAGTGGAGCTTAAATTAAACGTCTTAAACTATAATATTACGTAGGTACATGTACAATATAACAAATCAAACCTTCATGTTTTATAAACAAAATACATGAGTAGCTACCAAAAAAAACCTAAACACTGAATAATATTGACAATATGTCAATATTATCTAACATTTTAATGTTAAGTGATTTGCAATAAAGAGAAAAAAGTGACCTTGGGGATTAAAATGTATGAAATAGCAGAGCTATTCAAATAAAGCGAGGTTTTAAGCCTGCGTCCGAGGTGGCGTGGACATGTTATTCAAACAATTTTCACAAGAAATTCTGCGTGTGAGCTACTGCTATACCTGCGGTATACCCGCCCGGCTTTTTAGTTGTATTAGAGCTTTTTATAACAGAGTCCGGGGAAGTACTAACGCCATGCTTATTACTGCCGCAAATCAGCATTTTTGCAATGCTTTGTTCCGGTCTGAAGGGCCTGGTTGCCGGTGTAATTACAGGCACACACATGAGGCTTGAGCCCTACGCCTAGGGTTGCAGGGCGGCACGTTGCAGGACGAGTTCCTTGCGTGCCCAGCTTAGTCTTGCGGCGTTTATAGGCGTTGGTGTTCCACTAACCACACATCTGCACGGTGGAACATCTGCTTGGTCCGTCAACTATCACCATAAAAAAAAAACCATAAAAGTCCTTTCCTGGACTAAAGGCCTCACCCAACGGGGTTATTCGTAATCACCATACTTGGGAAGCGGGTTGGTGATCGCAGTAGATGCTAGTAGAATCACAGAGGACGCTGCTGCCCGATCACCATTGATGTCAAAGTCAAAGACAAAGTCAAGATTCAAAAAGGCCCATTATTGGCACTTTTGATGCGTACGTTACATACACGGTAGTACATGGTAGTGAGATTATGGCGCTAACTCCACTCGTTAACTTCAAACTGAAGCTACGAGGGTTCCGAACGCGTCCATGTCTAAGAAGAAGTCCACAACTAACTTAGCCGGTTGTTCTTGGTGCTATTTTTCATTAGTCGCCGTGTACGACATCTGCGGGAATTGGAAAGGTGGTGACAACTGTATTCCAATATGTCGTGTGTTGCACACACACGACATATTGGAATACAGTTTCACACAGTGTGCTATCCTTTTCTAAGAGAATCATTGCAAAAAGGAAAGCAATACTTTAAGACCTGTAAACATAGTTTACCTTAGAGCGTGATTTGTGCACAGTGCAAGTTTCGGCACTACTGTCTTGAATGAACGAATACACTCTTATTATACCTACAGAAAAATGTAGTTACAGAGACATAAAACATTATAGACCAAGAGAATAGAGGGTCTTGGCATTTAGTCGCAATAAAACGCAAACTAACAAGGCACCGCGGTCGTTGTTAGTCCCCCATAGTTCGGCCTTTACTTAAACTAAGGTCAATCAAGACGTCCAACCAGCAACCACGATCGCGTCTAAATTTACGACCTATCACAAGAAGCGTCGGTTTGAGGAAGAGTTTTGTGATAAGTTGCAAGTATAAAACAAAGGAGAATTGTCGCGGAAAATAAGTATACACCCAGGCACGAAAGAAAGACATCTCTTTATTTTGTGCATGATAGAAATGCTAGAAGAGCTCAAGCTTTAAGCTCAAGATTATAAGAGGACCATTTCCAGCTTCATCACAGAACGATTTCAGTAAGCAAATCTTTATGGGTATACCTACTACACATAAAACTCCATTTGTCACAAAAATTTGTAATTTTTATATTCAACTAGCTGTTGCCCGCGACTTCGTCTGCGGTTGATTTTGTTTTTAAATTATTCAGTATCGCTAAGCCTTAAATGAGTATAGTAGTTATATATATGTATAACATGTGACTGTCAATTAATTATAGACAAATAATTTGCAATAAAATAAAATTGCGACTATAATTAAAGATCTAAGCTATCCTATCTCTTAAGTTGGAGCAGACTGCTCACGGTGTGCCAATTAAATTTAAAATCGGTTAAGTAGTCTAGGAGTCCATCGCGGACAAACATCGTGACAGAGATTAGATAGACTTAAGATTTATATATATTAAGATATACAGTGGCTTTTATTCTAAAAAATATACCGCCCTGAGTTCTTAGAGGAAGTACTAAAAGCTGTTTTTTATCCACTCCCAATGGTATGACTTACTTTAATCCTATTCGTTGCTTTTGTGATCATGTTTTGATGATGGAGCTGAGAAGTTGATAGCGGTACAAGTATTATAATCGTGCAAAAAAACTGAAATTTGTTCCCAGTCGGGCTTGGGTCCTTCGGGTTTTGGGTTTGGTATTCTACTTTGCACCCTACCGCGGTTTTACTGCCATGCTGTTTTCTATCCGAGTGTGAATTTGGTCTTAACAAACTGCAATTCGTTTGACCTTAGCTTTAGTGGTGCTGCGTCGAGTAATAACACCAATATATATCACTGCGCCGCACTAAACTTAGATTCCCAAATTGCTAAATTATTCAAACATGGGTATCTTCTTAAACGATCATCAATAAATCAGTGTCAAAGAAAACCTTTTTATATTCTTTTATTCCCTTTGTTTCAATCGTTGTTGTTCTTGATCGTCTTCTAATCTTGTTACCGGTTTAGAATGCGTAATCCATATTTCAAGCACTTACCGCCATTCGATTGACCTGAAATATACATGCATTTATTTAATTTCTTCTTACCTCTAGAATCAATAAATAATAAGCAATCGTTCCAAAACTTTTTACTGTAAAATATGTTTACTAAATTGTAAAAAAAACTAGTATTATGTATTTTTTTATAACTTTTTTACCGTTCGGTAATTAGATTGTTGGGCCTTGGATGACGACGATTCGAGCAACGGATCAGGCCAAAAAGCGGCCTGGTTGACGTATTAGTATGTAGTTATTCATATATAATATACAAACGAAAACTGCACACTAAATTTACTAGTGTACGCTCCACCGCATACGTATATTATTAACTTTTCGACCGACTTAAAAGAAGGAGGAGGTTCTCAATTCGTTTTTTTTAATGGTACGCTATACCTCAAAGTTGTTCCAATTTAATTTGGTAAAGATTTATTGAAGGGATCCTGGAGAAATCGAGGGAACTCTTCAAATATTATAATATTTGAACTGGAACTGAGGAACTTGTGCATCTACTTTGAAGGAATATGGAACAACCATATGGAATTAAGACCATGGATGGCCACTGGAACTATACAATAATTATAATTACAAAAAATATAATAAACAAAATTGGTACATGAACGATAATTGTTTCTTGAAATATTTTAATATTTTTTGCATAGGTATAGGTACTCCTGCAAAATTTTAATTAAAACGTAGCCAATCTACGCGATTTAAGTAACTAAACTAGCAAAAAAACCTTTAGTTAATAATTGGTCGTAATTATTTACTTTATATTACCTTTTTTTTCTTTGTGTTGTGAAACAGTTCGTAAAACTTGAGGTTAGATGAGTTGCTTTTTCCCAACCGTACCGTTTATTATTTATTTTTTTAAATATAAAATATAAATATACTACGACAATACACACATCGCCACCTAGCCCCAAAGTAAGCGTAGCTTGTGTTATGGGTACTAAGATGACTGATGAATATTTTTATGAATTATATATACATAAATACTTAGAAAATACATATAAACACCCAGACACTGAAAAACACTTATTGCTCATCACACAAACATTTTCCAGTTGTGGGAATCGAACCCACGGCCTTGGACTCAGAAAGCAGGGTCGCTGCCCACTGCGCCAGTCGGCCGTTAAGACAGTACCTACATGGGTTTAATTAAAAAAATATATTGTGAAATATATGTATTTATTATATGCTATGCTAATTGCTATGTGTCTTTATTATATTATGATACTACTGATATTTATATTATTAAACTTAAAAACTCTATCATGAATATATTAGAACCGAACACTTCGAGACACACTAGTTTTAACAAGGCATACCTACATATATCATCATCATCATCATATAAACTTTTTTCAAATCAATTTTTTTTTTAATTCTACCGACCCAGTTCATGGCACGGATCTCCTCTTACAATGAGAAAGGGTTAAAGCCGTAGTCCCCCACGCAGGCCCTGTGCGGATTGGTGGACTCCACACACCTTTGAAAACATTATAGAGTACTCTCAGGCATGCAGGTTTCCTCACGATATTTTCCTGCACCGTTAAAGCAAGTGATATTTGAATTGCATAAAACGCACATAACTTATAAAAGTTTGACATGCGTGCTGGGATTCGAACTCAGCCCCCCGAAAATAAAGTCGAAGTGCTACCCACTGGACTATCACTGCTTTTTAACACGGCATATATAAAACACATATATTATTTATATATTAAATATTTATTATAAAATTATAATACAGTATGTATATATATATATATATATATATATATAATTTTCTCCCTAGATTAACCTAGATTTGTATTATCATACAAACGTGGCTTCATAGGTAAAATAATAAAGTAATCAAAGAAAAGAAGTATTAATTCATGAAGGTCTTTAAACAGAATTTCCTCAATTTTCTTAATTCAGATCATAAATATAATTTAAGGCCGTCTCTCAATTATCTTAATTAAAGGTAGGTAGTAGTATCTACTTATTATAACAGGAAGTAAGAATCTTACCCCTATCTTTATACTTTTAATAAAGCTGAAGCTAATATCTGGAACTAACAGTCGGATTTAATAAACCTCTCTTGTATTTGATAGCCCAATTTCTGAAGAAAGCTAATTGCCATCACGCTAGGCCCTTAGGAGTCGGGAATGAACAAGTATACAGTATTAGTCCAATAATATAAGAGTAGTAAAAAAAGTTCTTTATTTCTATTACAAAGTGTCTCAATAAAGTTGACAAGGCCATATTAGAAGAATGATTTAATTTTGACGACTAATTTAAATTTAGTAACGATTAATATTGCCTAAGTTGTGGCGTGGACTAAACTTTACTTATAACTATATTATAATACCTGTTACAATATAAATATTCCATTGACCTTTCTGTCTCTACATTGTTTTTGGCAAGCACCATATTATGTAACATTTTTTAAATAAACACTTCTAGAAAAGTTTGAGTGGAATTTCCAATAAAGTAGAATTGGAAACTTAATTTTGTTCAGAGCAAAGCTAGCGTTTCTTTCTTTTAATAGAACAGAAAGGTGTACTTTACTAACAGAAACTCAGTACTTTCTGGCATTTAAGAGCAAGTGTCATCATCAAAATGTCTCACACCATTTAGGACGAGATGAATTAGAGATTGACATGACATTTTGTGTAGTTTTTGATCGGTAGGAAGTAGTTTGCTCTGCCGAAGTGCAACCAGTGAATACATCTTTCGCTATTGAGATTGTCTTTTCTTGTGCAATATTTAAAATTTTAATATTATATCTTGTTACAGCTTAATTTGTATTAAATAATCGGATCCCATGTGAACATGTAGTTTCAGCTTCTTGAATAGTCACAAAACGTGATTCTAAAAATTGAATTAAAAATTGTACGTATTTTCTCCGAAAGACAGGTTGCAACTTTGAAGAACCCCTGCAGGTGACAATAGAAAAATTAATACATTATTAAGTTTCGCAAACTGCAAAATTATTAACCTTGCTCATACCATGTGCCCATGAACTAATACGTATATATACCTAATTGTTTATAATTATAACTATACTCTTAGGTGGATAGTTTATAGGATAGTAAGATTACATAGTTTCAATTCCCTTTCATACCCGCGGATTTCCCCGCGTATATTATTCGCTTGTATTGCATAGGTTCTACTTCTATACTAATATTGTAAATGCGAAAGTGTGATTGATTGTTTGTTTCTTAGTTTGTTACCTATGTTTCGTGCCGAACCATTGCACGGATCTTGATGAAATTTGGACACATTTACTGTTTAGGATACGAGATAATGTTGTGTACCCATTTTTCTCTCACCTCATAGAAATAAGACGAAATGGTAGACATAATTGTTATTTCGTGGCGTGCATTATAACCGTACTTGAAAATTACATAGGATACTTTTTATCCCTGAAAAGTATCCGAATAACGTTTGCGGAATTACAAAAACAGCATGCGTTACTTATAAATAGTGCCAGAGTTTTCCCGCTCAGCAAAAATTTGCATTGTTTTTTTCAAAGATACCTATAGCTTGCATCGTTGAGACGGACAAAGGATACTTTGTAAAACAACATAATCTATTTATTATTCGAAGTTTTAATAAATTTCATGCAAGAATTCAACCATTTTATCACGAACTTTTCCAAACAAACCATGTGCAGCATGAAAAGCAGCTTGATCTATTCGTCATCTAACTGTCCTTTTGCAAAAAACACGTCACATCGTTGCTGCGTGAATCAAGGAGGAGGAAAAACAAATAAACCCACATTCTGTAGGAATAAGGCTCGTACGTCAGTAACTGTATCACAAATTAGAAACGTGAACAAAGCCAATGGTTTATTATGATTTTATACAGCATTAATGTATCTATTCAATAACATACCAATGTATAATTCGCGATAATTTTTACGTGTATCGCGAAAACCAGTTCCTGCTAACAGCGATTTATGTAAATTTGTGACTTGATTCTATAAACATTAAATAATTATATAGGATATTGGTAGCTACTCGTACAAGAATAGTATAAAGAGCTGTAGCGATTATTATATGAAAGTAGGTATGTATCTTTTCAAACAGTATGTGTTTAAATAAAGCCACTTATAAAGCCTATAATATATAAAGCAATAAACGGGTTATTGTCTCTATATAAACACTAGCCGTTTCCAGCCCGCTTCGCTGGGCGAATTGAAAAAGGAAATAAATTACATTTTATGTTTCATTTTTATTTATTTTTTTCATATTTTTATTATTCTCCTTTTTTTATTTTTGTATGAACATAAATAGGCCCCGCGGATAGAACTGTAAGCATCGATATTGTTTAGACTTACTCAAATTCCAAATTCCATCGATTTAGCCTGTATCTTTCATCCAGGTGATTTTTCTCACTAATATTCATTGTAACTTTCAATGTGCAATCATTATAACATTTCCGTGCGTTTCTTCCAAAAATTAATAATAATTGACATGAAGAAAAAAATTTGAAATGAGCATTGAAAGTTTAAGTTAAAGTCATTGCAAGTCTCATATGTGAAGTTGAAATCTGTCTAGGTTCAAGTGCGACGAATTTTCTGTTAACTAAAATTTTCTCCGTGACATCAATTTTTTATAGAAAATTAATTGTGCATGTTTTTTATGAATTCTATTGGAATAAGTAACTAAATTTCTTTTCCACATCTCATGTGCTTGGAAAATGCATTCATTTTAATCTGTTACATATCCGCGATCCCGCAATAAAAGAATTCGTCGGTTATGTAGTCTGCAAAAGTAAAATGAATGTAAAATTCTTAGTCCGTTGATTGGATAGCTACATGTAAAGTTAAGTTTTTGAAACCTCTCAATGACTTTTTCTCCGCTGCCAAAAAGACGATTGTTGTAAGGAAATACACGAATATCCCTACATACACGAAGATCCCCACCAAATTTGGAGTCTATAGAAGTTACAGGTTAGAAATAAAAATTTTAGATTTTAACACCCACCCCCGCAATTCCTGTCGGAAGTAGACTTTATTGAAATCCATTTTGAGATGTTCTTTATGTGAATAATAAAAGATTCCTACCATATTTAGAATTTTTAGAAGCTATATTTCGAAATTGAAATTTTTTATTGTTAACACCCACCCCCGCGAACCTTATTGGAGGTGATTCATTGTAAAATCCGCTCGAAGATCATTTTTATATTACATATAGAATACTCTCACTAAATTTGGAGTCTATAGGAGCTATCGCTTGGAAATTGAAAATTTTCATTGTTAACGCCCCCGCAATCTTCTTTGGGGTGGGATATCGTAAAATTTGTTCATAAATCATTTTTACATCACTTATAGAAAATTCCTACAAAATTTGGAGCTTGTAGGAGCTTTAGCTGGAAAATTAAAAATATTTATTGTTAATACCCACCCCCGCAACCCCCTGTGGGGTGAGCTATCGTAAAATTCGTTCATAGCCTATTTCTACACCTCTTACAGAAGATTCCTACCAAATTTGAAGTCTATAGGAGCTATAGTTTAAAAACGGGAATTGTTCATTGTTAACGCCCCCGCAATCCCCTTTGGGGAATGAATTTCTTAAAATCTATTCATAGCTGACCTCTACATAGCAAAAGTAATATTCCTACCAAGTTTCACGTTTCTAAGTCTTATGGTTCCCGAGATTTCGTGGTGAGTGACTATATAGATGGGAATTCTTCGATTATCATCGACATTTTTAACTTTTTATCGGGCTTTTTTAAAATTTTCTTACATACAAAACTTTCTCCTGACAATTCTGAAGATAAAAAAAAAGCCCAATTGGTCCAGCCGTTCTCCACTACCGTGAGTAGATTCTTAGCTGAATGTAAAAAACCATAATCCGTTTAATACACTCTGTTGAAATTCATGAAAACAAAAGAATCAAGAGAAAATGCTTATCTTTGGTTTTTATTAGCGGGATAAATGTTCATAAAGTAAAACAGCAATAAAAAAATGAAGGAATGTTGGAATTCAAAAAATAGATAGCCATAAACCATCTAGGAAAAATTTCGCATCGAATGGTGGTAGTTTCATGTCGATACGATTAGTGGTTTAGGCGTGATTGAGCCTCAAACGAAGACCATTTTCATTATATATATATAGAAGATATAGGTATAAACCTTTCACAGGTAATAGATAGAGGTAAGAGCCAGGAACGATGGTTTATCGTGCTCTGAGACTTATGAGAGGTACAAGAGTACACAAATAAAACCGGGTAGGAAACCTAACAATTTATTGCCGGGAACGGGATAAAGCTCTGTACCACGTAATACGTATTCAAACATGCAGTCCAAAAAGGCATGGCAATGAGTAATTATTAGTAAATAAATATATAAAGTAAATAAAGTTAATTAAGTATGAAACACTTCATGTTGAGTTGACATAGTTCTCTATAACGGCCGCTCCACACGAAGCATGTCGACCGCGGCGCTTTCTTCTTAGATGTCATAACGAACAGTCCTTTGTGGCCCCACAGCTCACACAAGTTAAACTTGTAACCATGAAACCAAGATAGGGCCTGGGCAGAGGTATACACTATACGCAGCCGCGTTCTATTCATAGAGTTAAGCGAGGGCCACAGAACCACGTCAAACCTGCGTCCTGAGGACCGATCACAAGACGCTTGCTTCTTTTGGCGTGTACATGCGTTCCTTGTGGCTGGTTGATCGCTAGACGCAATCTCAAACGCTGCTACTGGCAATGGTTGTAGTTTGCCTTAAAGCTGATGTTGCACTGCCCGTATGGCTGTCGGCAATGCGGCAAAATCTTTATGGTTTGGCGCCGTAACACACTGTGTGAATCGGCCGTAACTCAAGCCGACCAAGCGTAACCAGCGCACAATGTCACCCATCCTATTACACAATTCACCTTCCAATCAAGCTTCTTCAGTCTTGACCTACCATGCACCTTAGTTCTTACTTATGGGCAATCATCATATCAATTAGTTACATGCTCTTTGGATGATTCCAATGTAAAGGACATTTATCATCGATTCAGTCGTCAGTAATAATTTAATAAATAAATAAATGATTCAAATAAAAACTAAATTGACATCCGAATAATAAACCTTAATTTCAGAAGATTTTCTTTTCGTTATAAGATTCTTGTTTATTTACCAATATACCGATTTTAAATATCATCATTTGTTTACAGGAAATGGCTGGAGGAAATAGCTTTAGCGAACAATCAGGGCCGAAAACCATCGCTTCTCCGCGCTATGACTAAGACGTTCTGGTTGAGCTATGCACCTTCCGGCGTAATGTTTCTGATACAAGCTCTGATCCTTAAGTGAGTAAAAAATACTAAATAATTGTCTATGAATCTATATATATAAAAGTGTGTGGGTATGATCCGTATAGGCTTCGAAACGGCTGGACCGATTTCAATGAAACTTTCAGGGAATCTCCGGATTGACCTGGCGAGTAATCCTGTAAAGTTTGGTGACGATCGGAGCACTCCTATTTTTGAACTGTCAAACTGCCAAATACAGCTTTTATTTACGAGTTATATGATGATATTCTATTGTTGGGTGTTCATGGGTGTAGATAATGATCTTCACCCGCTCGAGAAGAGAATAGAAGAGAATGAATACGTAGAGAAATAAATGATTTAATGTATTATGAGGCTTAAATTCAAAAATTTAATGATGTAAGTTTATTGTTGAAATAAAATAAAGCAAAATCTAGCCCGGCGAAGCGGGCTGGGTACGCTAGTTTTTTATAATAAAATAAAACAAATAACTATATATAACTAACTATATATAGTAACTATATCTATATCATTAAATCGGACTTCATCACAAGATAATCAATTTTTGCTTAAAAGTTGTGGTGATTATGATTATGTTGCGGTAATCATAGAGACTCAGGTACTTATTGGGTATTTATTACACAGTTATAAATGTATTTATAAATGTTGTTCAAGTAAAGCATATTTTATTTGGAAAAAAAAACTTACGTACTTGGTAACGTTGCAAAGTACTTGGTCGTTTAAAACTTAATTGCCCATGGAGGTAGAACGGCAAATTAATTATTATTCTCGATCTGAAATAATCTAGTTAAATAAGCGTGCTCTACCAATTTGTTTCGCACTATAATTTTTTTTCAGAAAAGATCAGATATTACAATTAAACATTTTAGGTTTTACGTATGTATGTGTGAAAAACTTGCTTAACTAAATTTATAACAATTTAATAATAAATGCATAGCGCTAGATGTATTTTTTTTTTTTATTATTTTGGGACATAAAACAATTACATATTACAACAATAGCTCTTAAATTTAACAAAAAGAAAAAAATGGGGTTAATATGTAATCCACAACACTATCCACATAATATTGTAAGGAGCAGTAGGGCGATACGATGTAGATACAAGTAATACTTACTATGACAGATAATATTAATTATGTATCTTAGTTCCTACTTTAAAACTCTACACGGATCGTATTGTAACAAAGGTATTTTATATATTTATTAGAATACTAGTAAAAAAAAATGTACTTATGCGAGGCTCATTATTTTTAATGAAACAAGAGAAAGCACTCAAATATTAACAGTCATACCTACTTTATCAAATGCTGGTACAGCTGTTACGTAGCCTTGCCTCTACATAGGTATATTATAATCTATACCGTCGTATTGTTAAAGCATTTAGTTAATAACAAAGTACAGCAAAAGTATATGTAAAAGATTCGCCTTCTAGCCAATTAGCTAATTAACTACTTGACTTTTTATTAATATTTTTTCTAAACATCATGGTTAGAACAAATATAGTTGTAAAGTTTTAATTGTGCTTAAGATTGGCGTAATTTAAATTGTGTAATTTTTTAGACCGTTCCAACCAGTGGCGTTGAGCATGTTGTTGTGGTATTGGGAGCCCGGCTCAAAAATGACGTACGAGCAGGCGGTCTACTGCGCCTCTGCTGTCATACTCATGTCCCTGCTGATAGCATTCCTGAACCATCACGGCACATATTCCACACAACAGTTTGGAATGAAAGTCCGAATTGCTGCGTGTTCACTTATTTACAGGAAGGTTAATATAATATTAATTTTTAATATTTTTACTTAGTTAAAATAATTGTCGAACCTTGGTCTATTCTAAATTCGAAAGGCAAGAACAAAGCGTCTGACCTGCGCTCGTGTTCGCATGAAATATATGACCAATCGGAATGCAAAACACTTTAAGCCGGAGTTTTGTGATTAGCCGCAAGAAGGACGCATGCGCAGATGCTGGGTAGGCGCATTGTTGTGGCCTTGCTTATAGAATTTAAACTTACACACTCTTTAGAAAGTAAAAAAATGGTTGTCTGTAAAGTCGGCTTACTGACGATAGTTGAACGTGACAACGTCGTAAGAAAATACTGATGGAATGGTTGCATTTTTCAAAAGAAAATTTTAATTTTATTTGTTTGATAGATATTATCGTTGCTATAAACAATTTACACCACATTCACTTTTCACTGCACTTCATCCTTGCCGAAAACATGTTAATGTATTATTGTATAGAAGCTGTCCCCGCGGACGCATCGCTTACTCAAGTAGGAGAGAGACAGATGTCGAACGCGGAGGCCGACTGTGCCTCTTTGTCGCTCGTTCCGCGCTCTCGCTTGCACTTCAAGCCTTGAATGGAACGCCTCAGAGCGAGGTAACGCCGCATACGTCATGTTTTTTCGTGCGTGCAGCCGGCTCCATCGAATTATAAGACGTTGTCACGTCAAAACACATTTCAAAATCATAGTTTTAAGTTCAATTATAGTTTATGCGTGTGTATGCTTTAGCTAAAACAACGGCTGGTAAAGGTCGAATTGTTCGAAGACGTGAATCGGTTCGATTAGGCGTTTATCAATACGTTAATAAAAATTAAATATGTATATTAAACGTATGATTTAGAATTTCTATGGGTACAGTTAGAATTTCTGAAAAATACGTTCTAATACCGAATTTGAATTATAGGTTATGCGTATGAGCTCTGGTGCTCTAGCTCAAACAACCGCTGGACAAGTAGTTAATCTTCTATCCAACGACGTCAATCGGTTTGACTACGCGTTTATCTATACTCACTTCATCTGGCTGCTGCCTCTACAAGTCGTGGTTGTCTGCTACCTCATCTATATCAAAATCGGTTACGCCGCTATCGTTGGAGTTATTGGCATCGTTCTGCAAACAATTCCTGTTCAATGTGAGTTACATTTGTAAATCTTATTTTTCTATTAATTAAAGTATGAACACAATTACATGTTTATAAATTTATTATTTATTTTCACTTGTTTAGATTGTCTTTCAATCTGGTCAGACATATCGGGGTCAGTGTCCTTTCATTACATACAATTTGTGAACATGGTATTAATAAAAGTACTACCAATGCCCGACTTTCCGCCCGTGTTATTTATGGCTTGTAGCGTTATGTTTTTAACCTTTACAACAATTGTTATTTACAACCCGTTTAGGGTTTCTTAATAACAATTGCTTCAATAGTTTCAATTTGTCTTTTTTACCTTCACTTGGATGAATTATCAATTTTATAAATTTAAAATGCATATAAAAAAATTCGGAACCGAAAGGATTTGAAACTGTGAATAGTTTCAATTGTTTTAAATATAATTCTAGTAGATCCTTAAATTACACGTTAAAACGTAGATAAATAGAATCAAGCAAACCTTTAAGTTGAACAAATAGCATAGAAAAGGAATCGATATCTACAACACGGACGACATAGGCTTTATTAAACAACGTAGCATTACGTCGGAATAGTTTTGCAGTGTTTTCTTACGCTCTGTCAGTTGAAGTGGCAAAGCACTGCTTATTCCAAGGCATGTGTAATGTACTTACTATCTGTACTACTACATTTTATATTATGTATTTTCCTGTGTGTAATCATAGAATATTTGTCACAGCATACATGAGTAAACTGGCTGCAAGATTACGTATGAGAACTGCGTGTAAAACGGATGAGCGTGTGCGCATCATGGACGAAATCATTACCGGAATGCAGGTATTAATTAAGTATATTAATATTTAAAAAAAAATGTTTACTTAGGTAAAATTTATTCTTTTTAAGATTACGAATTATTAAATAAATATTATCGCTTTTATATTACAACTAACTGCAGACCACTGTGACTAAGTCTGTACATGTATTTTTTAATTGCAATTACGTGTAAATTTACCTCGGGTAACATCGCGGAGCGCACCTAATAAAAAACTTATCAACTTAACTTAAACCTAATAAAAAACTTATATATTATGTATATCTATCCACACTCTAGGCACTATGCCGTTCTCTTGCTGTAAGTCCTATCTTCAAAGGTTGCCTGTAAGAGATTGCTTGCAGCAATAAGGCCGCCTTTTCATGTCTACATAGTGTACTGTACGCTCCTTACTTTTTCTTTTCCTGTGTGTTTTAAAATGCAATAAAGTGTTTCTTCTTCTTCTTCTAATAAAAAACTTATTAACTTAACTTAAAAACTTATTACTATGACTATAACTATAACTAGCTCATCCATGTGGTGTTCAGAATTATCACAATCGCGAGGCAACAATGGATTTCTCCGGGGTGAATTAGCCTATGGTTTAGTAAATTATATCCATTCCAAGTATCAATCAAATTGCTTCAGTAGTTAAGGTGTAAAGGAGTAACAAACATACACAGTTACGTACAAACTTTCGATATAAGTCATTCCATATATAAAAAATTCAAAATTTCAACCAATTTTTTGTGGTAATTAGGGGATAGAAATTGAGATATGCCTTTGTGGGTTGGGAGAAACGCTCAGTTTTAAACATTATTTTTTTATTTGCTTCAACTAGAGGTGATTGACCGCGTGATCATTTACCCTCCACCTTGCGTACAAATACAATTTAGTCTAAATAAAAAAAGTAACAATTAAAATTTTCTATTGCAAAAAATGATAAAATAAATACTCTTTTTAATTGTAGCAATAAAAAATAATCTATGCACATAAATATAAAATATTAAACATTGAAAGTACCTATACATGTTACGTGTATCTGGTTAAATGATCATTATAAATAACGCCTGGGAAATTACAAAATATTCGATAGGCATGTAATTTTAAGTGTATAGTTCTCGTTCCGTAAAAGAGACACCTCTTCAAGTAGTACACAGATGATACAAATGTTGTATCTATTTACATTTATATAGCGAAAAGAGGAAAAGTGAAAATCTATATCCTTTCCAAGTAGTCAGGGATGGAGATGACATTTTTGGACACAGATATTTTTAAAACAAATTCCGTTACACTGCTCTTTGTCAGGCGCATCTGGACCGACAGCAGTACCTCCGGAGCACGCGCCCTGACTTACTTAGGCACAGAAAGTGCATATATGACACTCCTTCACGCCAAAATTTGAAAATTTGAATTTTTTTAGAACGTCAACGTTTAAAATATCAATATAATAATAAAATAAATAAATAAATATACTACGAAAATACACACATCACCATCTAGCCTCAAAGTAAGCGTAGCGTAAGATGACTGATGAATATTTTTATGAATAATATACAGATAAACACCCAGACACTGAAAAACATTCATGTTCATCACACAAACATTTTCCAGTTGTGGGAATCAAACCCACGGCCTCGGACTCATGAAGCAGGGTCGCTGCCCACTGCGCCAGTCGCCCGTCAAACCGGTAAATAGTTACTGGTACAGGTAGTAAGACAACTTACAGCCTGGGTAATGTTAAAACAAGAGTGAATGGGCCTCTTTAAGACAAGTGCTTCGTATTCATTATTTTTTTATTTACTATCTTTTAATGTTATATTACGTTTCAGGTTATAAAAATGTACGCCTGGGAAAAGCCATTCGAGCAAGTCGTGGCTTTGGCTCGCAAAAATGAAATTAACTGCATCACATCTGCATCTTACCTCAGGGGAGTGTATCTTAGCTTCATGGTATTCACCGAAAGATTATCTCTATACATCACTCTTTTGTCCTATTCATTATTTGGATATCAAGTTACAGCTGACATTGTGAGTATTTATACCTATTGTTCAATAAATAATAATTTCATTTTAAATCAATTTCATTATAAATAGCAGCATTTTCATAATAAATACACCGCCTCGTCGTGTTGAGCATTTTAATTGGATCACGTGTATCAAATACATATTTATACGTACATACTGCGTATTTTCATAAATCATTAGTTTTTTCATAGGGATATCGTACCTACTTGATATCGCGTCACTACTTACCGGTATCTACGGAAAGAAAAGTTTGGTGAAGAGTCCGTGAAAGCTTAATCTAATTAATTACAGGTGTTTCCTTTGGCGCAATTCTTCAACACACTCCAAGGAACACTATCTATAATTATGTCAAATGCTGTATCGTTTTTGGCAGAGGCTCTGATATCTGTCCAACGACTTGAAGCGTTCATGCTATTGGGTATGTGAGACCTTTGGTCTCAATGCATGCCTCGCCTAGTGTATGCATGATACGCCAGGTGTTCTACTCTTGATGTGTACCGACGAGTTTCTTTAATATCAGTAACCTCAGTACGAGATTGCATACCTAGCAAGCGATGATTTTCGATCGTCAAAAACTACAATTCAGAGTAAAATGAACAAACACCTTTTTTAAAGTCACTACATTCCGTACTACCGATTTTGATTTTTCAAATCTTCCTGGAGGGCTGGGTGTATATATATTTATGAACTTGAACAGACTTGCTGCCGGCAACTTAAGCGTCCACATGCAATATAAACAATACCACCTCTTACTCGTAACTAGGCTTGTCAAAATTTATTATAATAACTCTTATTTCTAATTACATTCGATAAAACATCTAGACGCCACAGCCCGGGTTTTAAGCAACTTGATTATAGTTCATCTTAATTGTACGTTAAAGAGTTTTGATTCTTAACGACCATCGACGATCTCGAGTTTTGCTATCTCATACTTAGGGTACAGACTCCGTCAAACTTTGTGTAGTGTGTTAACATAAGTATAATTACAGTTTTTTATTTAACTGATACAGTATGGGGAAATTTTAAACTAAAGGAGATACAAAATAAGAAACAAAATAGGTCAACTGTCTTATAAAAAGGGATCGGTCTTCCAAAAGTCCTTCGAGCTAGGTTATTTAATGCGTAGAGGATCAGCCTGGCTCTTCAGTGCAGAAATACAGCCAGCGCCATTCCACGTAGGCATGACTTGTGCCTACTTGTGCTTGTGGTATTGATAATTAGTTTTTAGTTTTATTGTAACATTATAAATAAAAAAAGTTCTTTGGTATCTCCATTGGTTGAAATTATACTGTCCCCGTTAAAAATCACTCTGTTTAATAAATTTTGACTAACTTAAGCATGGCCCGTAGTGTTTTAATGTTAACCATATACTTGTTAACTTATTATGTTGGGGTAATATGCATCACACAGTGCAGTACTGATAAAATCAATACTGAATACAACGTATCGTCAATTTTCGCAGGCATTCCCGTTGGCACAAATGTTCAATATTCTTCAGGCTTCAGTAGCTATCTTATTGCCATCGTCTTTATCAATGATGATGGAGTCATATACAACTATTCAACGTTTACAAGATTTTCTTACTATGGGTACGATTTTAAATATTTCCGTGTGTGAGTGGCTCTTGTGAAACGTCAGAAGTGTGAAAAACGCATTGTATTACAAAATATGTGGAAAATATATTTCCACAGAATATGTGAACGAATTTCTACGTTTCTGTATTAAATGCTTATATTACTAACAAATAGTTTTAATGGTATGGGAAAAATGTTTGGCTAACAAATAGAAAAAGGTTATTTAAAAAACTAAACATTCTTTAATTATTTTATTTGTGGTTTGCATCGAATTTCTGGAGTGCACGCTGTGTTATGCTGCATACCCGTTACCTGGCACATCCGTGCATATTTAATTAAAATACTGTGTTAAACAGATGTAAATTTAAAAGTCGTCCCTAATTAGCTTTTGAGCTTCAATTCAGTACTTGATCTCTATGAAGCAGTGATGAAAGCTGAGATTTTTTAATTGGGCGAACACGAGTTTCATTCCCGATAGAGGCAAATAAGAGAGTACACAATTTCTTAATTGATTCAAATCTAGTCTGATGGGAGGCTTTAAGCGTAGCCTGTACCAAAGCCTTACTACGATATTGTACCTATCATGAGCTTTTAGTCTAATTCTTTAGGGGTTTGTCCTTTAAACTGCGCTACCCCTTTCTGGTTTGCGCGACATCACAGAAGACTGAATTGTCACTCTCAATCAAGTGCTAACCGACTGAGGTTGGTTGGTTCGTTTTGTTTAAATCTTGAGACTGAGAGATTGAGCTCGAATTTGGCACACTCTTTTGGTTTCGCATGATAGCAAAATGACATAATTCTAAATCCAATATGGGGAACTCCAAAAGACAGTGGACCAATTTTTATGCAGCCCCATGTTAGGGGTATCAAATTTAAGGCATGTTTTAAATTAATTGTATAGTAAGAAATAAACAAAATTAACGTACCTATGTCGTAGTAAAATGGAGAAAATGTACTTCACATTAATACATAAACTTAAATCAATTAGGTAATCAAGTAAGTAAAATTTTGATATAACAATTTTTTTCCAATTATTAATATATACTATGTGTGTCTAACAGATGAAAGAGAAGACCTACGTAGTGTTGCAAATGTTGATATTGCAAAACTGGTACAGAGGGTTAAAAACAAAAAAAATAAGAACCTTGGTGAACAAGACCTCTATCCGAATACGTTTAAAATGATTGAAGAAGAAGGTATTTGTAACCCAGGTAATATTTTGGACTTTCTTGAAAGAATTACATACCGATTAACCGAACTGAACCTACAAATTAAATTAACATAATGTATACAATGAATACTAAGCTTAATTTGCTATACTTCGCGAAAAGCAAGAGAATCTGTACGGTATACTTTATAATTTCTCCAATCTTTATACACCACCAAACAGGTCTTCGGCAATGTACTCTCTACGCGCTTTTCGCTGCGACACCGGAGCATCCTCAGGAGATGTTGACGTAACCATGAGCAATTATTGTAAATCAACATCTGACAATTGTTCATCGTATAACATGGAATTCCGCAAAGTAACGTGTCTGCTTCTATCCAATATTTACCACGATTTTTCTTACTTCCAGGTTTTGATTGCAATGAAAAAGGGTTAACGACACCAGTACAGCACGTCGCTGTAGGCTCTGATATCGGTATACTAATCCAAGACGTTAGGGCTAATTGGACTGAGGACGGGCCAGTTACGTTACGTAATATTAACTTGAGCATACCAAAAGGAAAGCTATGCGCTATTATAGGATCAGTCGGTTCTGGGAAGGTACGTCTTCTTTTTTAACTTAACAGCTAAATTGTTGTCGGTGCACCGTGCAAGGGCAACCCTTTACAACCGTACAGTCACTACCCTCTCTTGCACCTTCCTAAGCGAATTTTTCGTTTTATTTGGCCCAAAATGGATGGTACACGGTCTGAAATTTATTTAACACTAACTGTTCGACTACATCGTCACGTTTATTGGCAGGTATATAAAAATCCCGCTAAACCTTATGTTTTCCTGGGAAATAAGTATCTTATATCCCCAAGATACATGCTACCACTGTACAAAATTCCGTCAAGATCGGTTTTGATGTTAAAACGTGCATGTGTTTGGGGTAATGAGTATGTTTTGCAATGAGTGCCTGCGTTTTCTTAAATATTAATACCGTACTAAAACCGCGCTAAGTAAAAAAAAACCAGAATAGGCCCCAAGAAAAAGTTTATTTATTTATTGGTTTATTTATTTCGCCGAATTACCTTTGATGTTTATTCTCACTCTCCATCTCCAAGATACATGCAATAAATATAATATGTGCCAAATGTTATTAGGATCAGTACAATATTCAAACTTATCCCAAATAATACGCAAACGAGCAGCCACATTTTCACATTTATAATAGTGATTGGAAAATATTAAACGAAATTTGAAACAAAATTTTCATGTGCCATCTTTTACAGAGTTCAATATTGCAACTGTTGCTAAATGAGCTACGGGCAACGAGTGGAAAAATCCATCTTTCTGGACCGTTGTCTTACGCTTGTCAGGAGCCTTGGTTGTTCGTTGCTACAGTTCGACAAAACATTCTATTTGGATTACCATACAATGCAAAGAAATATAAAGAGGTATATTGAATTTATATACTTAGTCTATTACATAGTGTTCCACGACGCACCCCTAGGTCTTGTTCGTTACCAGATTGCTAAATAAAAAAAATTGCTGTCGGGAATTCTGCTAAGGAATTTACAGTACCAACTTCGTGCTAAATAAAACTGCTGTGTAGTATGATAGCCGGTAACATTTTACGGGAAAAGTCGGGAGAAGGTCTAAGCTCCAATTACTGAATTCACCATGTCTATGAGCATCTTTAATAACCTATGACAAGCTGTGGGACATTGATGTGGGTATGATGATAATAATAATGATTAAATTGATAAAACATGTTTCCATAATATGATTTATTTCGAGTTATAATAATTTTTTAGGTTGTAAGAGTATGTGCGCTTCAGAAGGACTTCCAACAGCTCCCTCACGGTGATCAAACACTTGTAGGAGAAAGAGGTGCTTCATTATCTGGTGGACAAAGAGCACGTATCAACCTTGCCAGAGCTGTTTACAGACAAGTTAGTATGCTTAAGCTAAAGCCACACACACCAAACAGTCCAATCTGCATTTTCGCTGGCGTGTAATTCTGCGTCCATATAGAGACCAATTACAATTCTTGTCTAAAACAGCGGGTCATGTGATTGGTGGTAAATTAATTTGGACGCCTCCGCGGAAGTAGACTAGACTTGATGAGTTTACCTTGTCTATTTCTTCTATTTAAATGAATCTCTCTTTTTTTCTCTTGATTTCAGGCGGATATTTACCTACTAGATGATCCTCTATCAGCTGTGGACGCTCATGTGGGCCGACAACTCTTCGACGAGTGTATCACCGGATACCTTCGTCATACCACGCGCATCCTTGTTACTCACCAACTTCACTATTTAAAAGCTGCTGATTACATTGTTATAATGAGCAACGTAAGATATATATGTAGTAATTTTAATATATATGTTCTATTTATATGTACATAATTTTACCCTATTATAAACAAAAAGCGGAAACGGATACAAATTAGTTAAAACTGCATAAATTATCTTCTGCGAAAGGTGCAGAGGTGTTTTGCTAAAGTAGTTGTTTACCGACCAAAACTTATGTTTAAACTATGCTTGGAAGCCGCTGGATCCGCTTTCATATCTCAAAAGATAGAATATTTGCTATAAAAGACAATAAAGTCAAGTATTTTGAAATCACAATTCTGCCGTTCAAGATATTGAGCGACAAAATCCGTGTCAAAGCAAATTCTGATTATTTATACAATAAAAATTATTATTTAATGCAATGTGGCACAAACCATAATCAGAAAGATATTCTACGCCACTTATGCTAATATGTTCCAACAACACTAAAAACAACATGGCTCTGCGTCGCGCCTTAACGTTCATAAAACAAAAAAATAAACACAATATGAAATATTTAATGTTTAGCTTCATATTGTATAAAAAGCAATACTTAAAAACGCTAATTTTTTAAATTATATAATAAAAAAAGTGCACATTACTATGTTCCATGTTTACATTATGGATTAAATTACCTTGAGACGTAATTCATATTAAGTTCCTTCCGCTCTGCATAAATTTAGAGAAAAAAAAACTATGCGTTTATCATTACGATTTAAAAAAAAAAAAATATTATTTTTGGGCGCTCCTCTTATAATAATCACGTTTCAGGGTGCAATAGAAGCAAAAGGAAGATATGAAGAACTGTTAACGTCAGGGAAAGATTTCGCCAAATTGTTGTGTTCAGTTCAAGAAAACAATGAATCAAATTCAGATACTGAAAAACCTCTTGCAATGACAAGGCGAACATCATCTAGAGTAAGCATTTCCCTACTTATATAATATTTCTTGGGCTTAATTTATTTTGTTGTTTGTTATCACATTCAATTATGTATTTTTAACGTTTCACAGCTTTCGACAACAAGACGTCCGTCTATCGCTGAGTCTACTACAGGCTGTGAAATTCCCGCTCAAGAGATGGAAGAAGAAAAACGAGAGTCTGGCTCAATGGGATGGCACGTATATGGAGCTTATTTGCGAGCTGGTGGAAAACCAGCTAGACTATTTTTCATGGTCCTGTTACTAGTTATTGGACAATTATCAGCTACACTATGCGACTATTGGGTTACTTTTTGGTGGGTTCTCTACTTTTTATTATTCTTTCACTTAAATTTTCTGCTAAATCGCTGGCATTGATGAAAATTGGCTTGCAAGGAAATAATATCTGTTTACGCAGGCTAATGCAAAAAGATGAAGTCACTAAAAGTACGGTCTTAGATGTTTGCTGAAATTTCAGGACAAATGAAGTCACACGTATGAAGGAAAGAGAAGCCAATCACACAGTTAAGGAATACGAAAGAGTTGGACCACCGGTGAACACAACATTTTCCTTATCCAGCTACTTCTCTGGAATCGAAATACAACCAAGTATAAAGATCTTATAATATTTTAATCACTTAAATGAAAATAGGTATCTTTACTGCTTGTAAAAAACTGCCTTTATTAAGATTTTACCTTTATGTTACAATGGGGGTCATCTCAAATTATAATGTAATTTAAGATAAATTAATACATGGATGTGCACGTGATATTACCGGTTCTATACATTATAACGTAAATTTTTATTACGCTATTTATTTGTACTTTCAAGAATTAATATTTGATTCTTGTAAATACAAAGAAGTATGTTATTTATAAAATCTTGATTGGTCATTGATTTGTTCGTTTTTTCAGGTTTAGATATTCACGCCTTTATAGGACCTATGGACACATCTATGTATCTATATGGATATACGGCGTTGATTGTATGTTGTATCTTCTTTATCACGGCTCGTGCTTTCATGTTCTTTAAAGTCTGTATGACTGCCTCGAGAAATCTCCACAACGATATGTTCCATTCTATGCTTCGCGGTGTTATGCGATTTTTTGATACCAATTCTTCAGGTATGTATTTAATCTTAGAGTTACTTCACCTGATACAGTATTTGACAAATCCATTTAACAGTTTAAATTTTGTAACCCTTCCTAATCTAGTGGTACGAGAAAATAACCATTTTACAATCAATTTTGCCGATGATCATTTTCACATAAAACATATTGTAGCCTTTTTAAATCGTGTTAATTAAACAAATTGATTGTTCAACAAATTATTGCAATGTTATACTATTTCAGGTCGCATTTTAAATCGTTTCTCAAAAGATATTGGTGCATTGGACGAATTGTTACCAAGATTTCTTCTGGAATGCATCCAAATTTACCTCGTGATGTTCAGTATATTAGCACTTAACGCTGCTGCATTAGTCTGGACATTGTTACCGACCACCATAATCCTTCTTTTGTTCTACGTTATCCTACAAATCTACTTAAAATCTGCCCAATCGATTAAGCGTCTGGAAGGAACTAGTAAGTAAAACTCTGTTATTTCTCTAACCATTTTCAAGGCCTCCTTAAATAAGTGGCTATTGTTTTATGAACGTAATACCAGAAACCGATCAAGTTAAAGATCAATTTTAAGATACTTTTCAGTATTCAGGCGTATTCAATCCAATGTCCTGTAACTAGGCAGAAATTTTAACCTCTTTCTTGGTAATTTTAGCGAGAAGTCCCGTATTTTCACACATGTCAGCAACATTAAACGGTATCAGCACTATTCGATCATCTGGAGCACAGCAGCGATTGATTCAGGAGTTCGATCTATTCCAGGTATCTACCTAATTAAATCTGTAAATCAAATTCACAGTATTCAAACCCTTTAACCCGCATTGACACAGGGTAGAGGTTCAAAGCTTTAATTAGTTTCTCCCACAAGAGAAAAGGCCCGTGGCCAGCAATAAGATATATATAGGCTAAGCATGATGAATTATGAAATTTACTTTCTCATTACTCGAGTTTGATGTTCTTATCATTTTTAGGACATTCACACTTCAACTTGGAGCAGTTACTTGGCTAGCGGTGTGACGCTTGGTTTCTGGCTTGACATCATCTGCGTGCTGTACTTGACTATTGTTATCGTTGCTTTTCTCGTAATCGATAGTAGTAAGTATAATATTTTTTATATAATATTTTTGCTACCGCTCACGTACCAGCTGTATTAGAACCTATTGGTTTGGCGCGGAGCGATGGCAAGAGACCTGATGGTATGATTGCTTGGAAGGTCACTTCTGTGGGATGCAACTTGTGTTGATACCCTAGCTGCATCACACATCCAGGCCACCTCGTCAATGGTAGGTGCGGCTGCTACCAGTGCCGAGCAGGCCAAGAGGCGTAAATATGAAAACCTGGATAGCAGCTTCATTTTTGTGCCTTTTGGAGTAGAGACTTTGGGACTGTGGGGTCCGGAGGCAAAAGCCCTTTTCAAAGAATTATCGAAAAGGGTTATCGAGTCTACCGGTGATCCTAGAGCGGGCAGTTACCTTGGCCAACGAATTAGTTTGGCCATCCAAAGGGGCAATGCTGCCAGCATTTTAGGAACTGTGCCTCGCTGCGGTGGTTTCGAGGACGTTTTAGATTTTATTTAGTTTTAAATAGTTTATTTTAGTTTATATTTATAAAACAATTATTTTAAAGAATAAACATGAAATAACCTTATATTTTCCTGAATTTGGTGAATTGGTTGTGACAGCGTTCACCGTATGAAAATAATAATGTTAGTACGAAAATAACCTGGAACTTTTATTAATCCGGAAAAAGTCCAAAATGCTGAAATTCGGAAAGTTGTACTATACCATTAGACAGAAAGTGCTTAAGATTTTTCCGTATTTGTACTGAAGTGGCGATCGTTCTACATATTTAGAGTTTTCTTTAATCTGCTTATTTCAGAAATATGTTTACTAATAATGTTTGTACATACATTGGGCCCAAGCAACTTTATCGATTTTCATTAAGACTTCCCAGACCACCTTAAATAAGTAACAGGTGCATATTTCGCTCCAACCATGTTGTTTTAATGTGAACCAACTGTCTGCTTTCGACAAATTACAACTTCAACTGAGTATGCTAACAAAAGTCTATTAATACAGAAACAATATTCTCCGGTAACGTCGGACTGGCGATATCGCAGACTCTCATCTTAACGGGGATGCTGCAGTTCGGCGTGAGACAAACTGCGGAAGTTATCTCTCAGATGACCAGCGTGGAACGAATCTTACAGTACACCCATATTGAGAGAGAACCCCAGTGGGAAAAAGGAAGTAAGATGCCCTCAAACTCTCGCTAATAAGTTTTATAAGATACTTAATGAATAGAACATGTCTTGCCCGCATTTTCTGTTTATTAACCCAGAAATAAAAATGTTTGATAGTTGAAGTCGTATAGCGTGCTTCGCACGTGCCAGTCTCTCATTTTCAATAGTATTGTCGTATTAAATGTAAACACTAAGAATGTTCTGAATTAGTTTTTATGGAAAAATAGATATGCTTCTTTGGATTAAATATTCTTACAGGGTGATTCCTTATGAAATATACTTATGCACCCTTCAACAGTATTTAGTTACACGTTTTACAAGCAGCGAACTCCCATGAGTTGAAATTGTGATAAGAAATAATAACTACCGATTAGGGGTAACTGCCATACCCTGTAATGGAATAAAATAAAAGAAAAATTAGCTGAAGACTATATAAATAAATAAAGAACAATTTAATGAAAACACCTCCTTTATGGAGATGCGTCTTTTACTTCATTGATTGCCTCGAAGAGATCCATGTAGCGATTAGGCTGCTTGCTGTATTGTATGCCGAATTGCTACTTTAATGTGATTGTTTTATAGTTCTCTGTACGATCAAAGTGAGTTCATTCATCGTATTGTTCAATCCTTCATTCACTAATAAAATCACACACTTTACATCTTTCCAACAACAAAAGCACTAACTTACGTTACGTTACTCGAGCCAAAAGAATTCATCCATATTTCTATTTCAGGTAAAGAAACCCCTAAAGGCTGGCCTTGGTGCGGTCGCGTCGAGTTTCGCAATTGTTATATGAAGTACACTCCCGAAGATTTGCCAGTACTAAAAAATCTAAATTTGGTTATTGAAAGCGGGTGGAAGGTTGGTTAATTTCCAGAAGGCTACCTTATAACCTTAAATACTAGCTAACACTAATCTAACAATATCTTATCTAAAGTAGAACCTCTAAAACCTTATCAAAAAAAGAGCAATTCTCAGTTCAATTCAATTCATTTCAAGTAGTATATTTCCTTCTGATACTATTGCTTGAACTGACTTTAAAAATCAACTAATTATCTTTCTCTTCTCCTTAATGTTAAAATGGTTGAATTGTTATAGAAGTTTCTTAAATGCCACTTAAAGTTAGACTTAGTCTGTCATCTCACCTGGTAGATGGTAACCTGTTAGGGGTATAGCAGTTATATTGAAACCATACCCCTGATCAGTAAATTTGTTGGATAGACCTTCTTTTATGTATAAATTATCGC
Organism: Pararge aegeria; assembly: GCF_905163445.1. Taxonomy (NCBI): domain Eukaryota; kingdom Metazoa; phylum Arthropoda; class Insecta; order Lepidoptera; family Nymphalidae; genus Pararge; species Pararge aegeria. The sequence goes on from NC_053183.1 coordinate 10,486,058, forward strand.
ATTTATAACATTAAGTACCAGATGTTAGACGTCTTTAAATATTTTCTGTGGAAAGTTTAATACGCTCGATCTTATTGTTAGCTGTACTAGATCAGTAACATGGGGCTGCATGCATATAGTTTTTACAAGTTTAGTGATTGTCACCGCGTACGGATACATCGTAGATGCGCGCGTGGTTAGATCGTGTATCCGTACGGATCTGTGTATCTACAGTATACTACAGTGCAACACATTGCTTTCTAAAACATTGCCACATTTTTTGTTGTATTTTTTTAGGTTGGAATAGTCGGAAGAACGGGTGCAGGGAAGTCTTCACTCATATCATCACTATTCCGCCTCGCCATTGTAGAAGGTGATATCCTCATCGATGACGTCGACACTGCTCATCTTGCTCTACAGGTTGGTATTTGACTTAAATTAGGACAGCAAAACTAGATGAGGAACTCCAGCAAACTTAGACGTTAGTTGCGTGAAGGATGGAAAGTACAATTCCCTCGCAGGCAAGAAGTTCAAACGTTTGCTTTCAGACTACATGTACCTTTATCGCTGGATATGCATACATGTAGAATATTACTACATTCGATCTTTTCGATTCGTCTTGCTTTGATATAATATGGTCTCTCTCTATCTACTTTAAATATTACGGTAGAGTATATTTTTCATTTTTTATTCTTAAATTTTTAACTCAATGCACAATTTTGCGACATAAGCAATCTTAAATAAGCTTAACTAATGGAAACTTGCCTCCAAAAAGTTTAAGAACTTAATGTAAGTCCTACTTAGATACATTGATTTAGGTAAAAACATTTGAAAAATGGTTTAACCTAAATCAGTGGCGGCAATATATTCCGGTCTATTTTACTTTTTACTTTTTTAAAAACAGGAATTACGTTCGAAGATCTCCATTATACCACAAGAGCCAGTGTTATTTTCTGCAACTATACGATACAATTTAGACCCATTCAATAGTTACGAGGATGAACAATTATGGAAAGCGCTTGAAGCAGTAAGTACCACAGCATTTGTCACATCCCTTGAAACACATTTGTTTTTCTAAAACTGCGACTGTCCTATATCTGAAAGATACGGCATCGATTCCCAGCAGGGACAGTTTGGGAATTCTTGCGAGTAATATCCTACCGACACTAACATGCTGCCAAGCGGTACGATACCGTTTTGAAACCGCTTAGGGGTATGAGTTTAATATAACTGCCTTACCCCCTAACAGGTGACCATCTTAGTGCATCAATTATAAAAAAAACTTTAAAAAAAAGTAAGTTTGGGGGGTTCATGCCCAGGTCAGGTCAAAAAATGTTGGAGAAAACTGCTGGAGTGCTAACATAGGGAATGTTAGCAACCCTAAGTTTGACCACAGATATTGAGATATTGTTATTATCGTAGAGCATGTCTTTTCCGGTTATTGTAAATAAAATATGATAAGAATCTTTAAAGTACGCCAAACCGCATTGGAGCAGCCTGATATGTATATTCCTCTCTATCCCTCTCTTCCATTAGAGAAAGAAGACCTTAGACCAGCTGTAGGAAACTAAAAGGATGATGAAATTACATGATGTGACCCAATCTGTGTCAATGCATCGGTTTTATACAAAAGCTTTTTTAAATTTTGAAAACTATTTTTATAAATAGGGATAGAGACATATTTTCATGGGTTTGTCAATTTCAGGTCGATTTGAAGGCAGCGATTCCAGCATTAGATTTCAAAGTGTCTGAAGGTGGATCCAACTTTTCGCTTGGTCAAAGACAACTAGTTTGTCTAGCAAGAGCTATTCTTCGTGGGAATAGAATTCTGGTGCTGGACGAGGCTACAGCGAACGTGGACCCTAAGTAAGTCAAATTTAAAGATATGTAAAATACTTATACATAGGTATCTTGGGACATATCAATTTCAAATTCATATAAAAAAAATCACGAACTGTCTATATTTGAAAACGAAAATTGCAGCATGAATGGCTAGCATATTAAACATAAGTAAAATAAATATCCCCCGATGATATCCACTTAAAGAGATGTTTATGAGAAAAATGTCTCCTGCTCGTACAAGGCAAGCTGAGTGCCAACTAAGCCCCGGTTCTCATACCATCAATGCCGAGACAATCATATGCAATTATAACAGTCATAAACCGACTGGTTAACTTGGGATATAAGTAATAGGAAGTTCTAGAGATTCTGTAGAAATGAAACGGCTAAGTTTGTTATGGGTTGCTTATTAGCCGGTCATATTTTGAATCCTTATAGCTTTAGTTTTAAGTTTACGAATGTAGCATCCCTTTACAATGTAAATATAAGTGTCGTATCAAAAAAGGCTTTGATTTGTTTAGATTAATGTTTGTGTACTTATATACCAATACCTATTATAAATTAATCGCCTAGCGGAGAATTTCCGAAAATCATTATTTAAAAATCCCATGTGAAATTATTGTCATAAACTTATATATGCGGTAAACGCGGTTTATTATAAGTTGGCATTTTAAATGACAGGTGAACATTGTTATGGATTTCATATACCTAACTGCCATACTTACCCCTAAGAGTCTCCTACAATCTCAGGCGACATCATCGCTTAAATTTATGTGCGATTGCAGGCCAAGGGGACAACCAGTAGTATAAAAAGAATTCCCGGAATGGTCGGGCCTTAAGTTGAGATGTAAGGTTTTTGCCATGATTGCTTCTGATTTTCTGGTCTTCTTTTCACCTGTTGGTTTTTCTGCCTCCAGAAGAGAGAAGTCTCAGTATCAGTTCGGAGGAACGGAACTACTGGCTAGTTCCGTTCTTCCCACTCTTGTGCCTTGGATAGCTCGTTAAACCATCGGACCCGGATACGATAACTTTTAATATGTGATCATCGTCTTTATCTACCTATTACCGGCCCACTACAGGGCACTGGTCTCCTTAGATCTCTTAGAAAGGTTTTCCCCCACCTGGCCAATTGCGGGTCGATAGAATTTACACGCCTTTGAAAGCAAAAGCCCGCTAATCCAAAATGGTGCAGCTTGGAGGGTCTAAGATCATACACTCTCTCCTATGAAAGAAGTAGCCAATGCCCAGCGGTGAGACAATACCAGGCTGAGCATAACGATGATGATACTAAAACATAGTACCATCGAAATTTATATATTCTTCTCAATTCTCAGGACTGACGAATTCATCCAAGGAACAATAAGAAGACGTTTCGCCGACTGCACGGTTATCACCGTAGCTCATCGTCTAAACACAATTATGGACTCCGATCGTGTCATGGTAATGGATTCTGGCCGTCTAGTGGAATTCGACCACCCATACAGATTGCTTAACAACCCTCAGGGCTACTTCACCAAGATGGTCAATGAAACCAGTGAGAAAATGTCGGCACAGCTGTACCAAATTGCAAAGAACACATTCCTAGACAGTGGTGGCGCGGTAGAATAATTTAGTTGTACCATCTATTGTTAAGTTTATTTTAATTAAGTAGCGATGTAAGATTATCGTTTTGGAATGATGCAGTTAGTACTTAGAATTATAGTTTCAACGGTATGGGTACAAGCCAACGGGAACTTAATTCGTAAGGTATTTTAAGTTTTCAACTACACTTAGGTATAATATTGCCTGCATAATTATAAAAAAAAACGTTTCAATTGGATATTGTTTGTCGATTGTTTGTTAATCGATTATATTAAATGTATAAGTAGTTATAATATTTTTCTAAATTAGTGAATGAAATTTATTGATATTGTTATATTTTTACGAAAATAATTATGTAAGTAAATATTATTATTAAGACATAAGATTTTTGTTAAATACCTTGTTTGTACATAACGGCATGTTATTCCAATACGGACTGAGTGATGAATGAAAACTTTAGTTATTTAAGGGCTTGAGAACATTCTTCCGTTTAATAAGCTTAACTTGGGCGCACGTTGTTTTTAATTACGAACTATATTACTTGCTGACCCCTTACAAATATGGGGAAGTACACAAATGAGCCTAAGCACAATGCCAGAAAAGGCCCACCCCTTTTATGAAACTGACAAAATAAGGAAGACCTTAAATAATAATATAAATCGTTTATATAGTTTCTTACATTGTAAATTATCCATGTTGTGGAGACCTCCTAGTAAGCATCAAAATACCTGTGTCAGGAGGTCTCAGTCTTCCATAGCAAAGACAAGATAATATTTATATACATATATATATAGATAATAAGGCTTTGTTTTGTTTTCATTTCCATGAGGCAATTTGTTCACATTTAAAAGTCCCTGGGAGTGCTTTTTCTCCTTATGTCATGCGCGAATAAAAATATTTTTGATTAGAAAAAGATCAAGCTTCGCATAACTGGATAAAAACTGCTTTTCATATGAAACATCCAATGCAGTGGGTCAGATCGTCTCTGGTGTCAGGTGTGGCGACTAGCGACTCACATTGGGCGTAAAATCGAGTTTCCCTTTGTGATTTTTAACAGATATTTCCGTGAAGAAGTAGGAACACCTGAACATTTCGTGATCGATTATATATATCTTCTTTCATGAATATTTTCTGGCGTGCCGATCATTTTTTACCAACGACTTCAAATAAATCGATGTTTTTATCACATACCTTTACCTACCTAATAATTATTTGTAATAAGCTTATTGTTTGAATAAAAAGTAACAAAACGTGGCAAAAAGTAACCAAGACATTTTTTAATAACGAGAGCTTCGAAATAAACAATTAGCCATTTTTGGGAGTCGCATGAAAATGTTCTTAGGTCCTTTATAGAAAGCGCACAAGAACACTGTTATTTATTTTTATTAAAATACCATCAAATATGTTTTATAGGTATTGCAAAATGATAATTAATGTGATTGCCATAGAGGTTAGCCTCGAACAAATAAAAATAAGCTTTAAAACATCTGGTTTTTTTTCGTATCTTCACGCGCATGAAACATGGCACCATGAAGAATTGTTTTCCGGAATTCAAACCTGTGACCCTTGTGTTTACAAATTCGCTTATTGCATTTGGTAAGGACATTGATGTACATTGTAATGAATATGGGATTCATTCCTACATTAATATTTTAGGCTTTATCCCGGTAAAACAAAAGGTTTATTTTACGCGCATGTCACGTGGAACAACTGAATAATATAAGCAAGTCAACCTCAGTCACAGTTATGCGTTGAAGTCACCGAAACATACCATAAGATCGAATTTAGAACCGCACGTCTTTAACGTACCTATCTATTTCCTAATAGAACCGCTTCAAGGCTTGATGTTAAATTTTTGAGTGAAATTCGATTATTTTATAATAACAGGAGCATTATTAATATCATTATTTTTTTTTACACCAAATTGAGGTAAAACATATGTACAAGAAAATATTAATACAAAAAAAAGCAGAATACAAAAGGCCTTATCATTTAGAAGAGATTTCTAGGCAACCTTAGAATTAGGAAAAAAAAAGAGACGAACAATCTGCGGTGGTACAAAATATAAAATATATAGGTACATACGAGTAACTAAATACTAATAGGTACATGAACTAATATACACAAGGAATAACTTTCATAACAGGACTAGCTCGCGGGTAGAATAATACGATTACTTGGCTGTTTTAAGTTTTCTAGTAGGTAGGTATGAGGAAAAAATAAGTACCCAACGGCTACATGCAATAATACCTACATAATCAATACACACCTTTTCGTCGCTAACTCGATTAGTAGTTATTAGTAGGCACCTTCTTACTAAAAATACTCGTGTATTTTCTTAAAACCGCATCAAGCTTTCACTCACTCAATATTTTATAGTTCCCTAGGTACTTAGGTCTAGATTGGTTTTTAATAGTGTATTCTTGTAAAAAATAATCGGATGTAGTTTTTAAAAATAACTTACACAAAAGCTGCTATTGCGACTTAACTATGACAGATATATTCATTCGCGGACTTTTTTGTAGGTGCGTATTAATGAGTTCTTGATTCATGTAGTTCATAATTGTTATGTACCATCAAGTTTACTCAGCTCGCGTAAAGTAGTTAGCTTGGTAAAATTTGCTACTTAGATTAAAATTATTAGGTTACTATCAAGGTCCTCCAATTTTTTTGAAAATAAATTGTAGCCTTCCCTACCCCGTAATAGTTTAGCTTTCTTTTGGCGAAGAAAAAAAAATCTTTCCTCTTTATAATATTAGTATGGATAAAATATAGGTAAGTAAGTACAACCAAAAGGGCACAAACTGTCCATAAAATGACGGGTATGCTGATATCTACGTCATCGGCACTTAGTATGCGCGTCGTTGCGTTTGTGCTGGAGTAGGTACCTATTCTGCATTTCTTTGGCGTGCCCAATGCAACTCGTGCTGAAGACGTCATCCGCATTTCTTTAGCGCGTCCGTTGCACTCGTGCTGCTAACGTCATTCGCATGTTTCGCGCATCCGATGCTATCTAGTCCATACAACCCCTATTCTTATGCTATGAGCACTATATTGCTGTTATAACATTGTGAACAATAATGCTTTCTTCCATGCCTTGGAAAGCATAAAGAGATATTAGTTCTAATTTTTATTGCTAAACCCTGATAAAATTTTAGTCTTTCAACCAGACCAGGGTGACCAACTCCTCTCATAGGAGAAAAGGCTTGGACCCATTTCTCCTTTTCCGCCTGTGCTGCAGGCACGCCGCAGCAGTGGGCTTAATATGATAATGAGTTCTAACCTTGATATTTTGGACTAGTAGACTGAGGATTGAATATTCTGCAATAATATAAAAATTCTTTTTTAACATACTTTATTATCATTAAATTATTATAGTAGACTAAAATCAAACATCACCATAAAATATTACCATACTGACTTGGTGCAGAATAATATACTAAGAATTATAGAGTTACAGATATAACATACATAGACAGAATATATCTGTGTTAAACACTAACAATTAAAGAACTACATATAGTTGCTTTAAACATACAGAAACCCATTTAGACAAACTAATTGAAAAATATCTTTCTTCTTTTTAAGTAATTATAATAACTTTTAAATTATAAAATATTATACCATTTTTGAGCCACATATTTTCAATATGACGATAAAAACAACTGTTATTAAGTAAACAGTAGGAAAAAAGTTTGGTTAAGATCAATAGGGTTAGCAAAATGGACTTCATTTGCTAACTTAGTTACACATTTTTGAAGTAATACTTAGGGAAAAATGGTGACAGTAAATTTTTACAATGCGCAATAAACCGACACCATGAAGTTAGCTATAGTCAACATTTTAGTTTTTCATTCTAGTTTTGACAGTTGACTTTCAATAATTCAAACAATACCTTTTTTCTATTGTTATAGTCGGAAAAATGTAATAGGCCCGTTTTGACATTTGTGCAAGACCATAGAATGTAACTTGGAACAAAACTGAAAGAATCAAAAAAATAAAAATCAATTACATACAGTGTTTTAAAAAATACGTAAATTTTTTTGGGACGTTAAATAATATGAAAGAATATATCGCGAGTATTCTTTTTGCGCTTACTTCATAGTAGCATGCAATTTATAATTGTTGCTAAACGTTCCGAAAACAGTTACGTTCTTAGTCTTTTTTTTTTTATACTAGAGCTGTAACCATTTTTTTACTGAATATCGAAATTAAATAATGTGTAGTTATCTTTACTGCAAAGAATGAGCTTGGTTCTCAAAATGGGTTCTAAATAATGAGTCTGAGATGATGTATCTGACCAAGCGGCACATGACTGAAGCGTCCCCGCGCGCGCTGCGCAGTTTTTCGTTCCTCATCTTGTAAAGTTGACTGTGCGCTCGTTTAAGTTTGATATATAATGTTTACTATTACGTTAACTATGGCTCTTCTATTTTGGACATTAATTTAAACATAGTGATTTGACTCGATTTTTGTGTTTGTTGTTATATAGTAGGTACTAACTCTGTTTCAACATGTTGAAAAGTGGACGTATAATCAACAGCCAGTCACGCGTATTGGTTGTGAAGTTAAAGGAATACTTTGAACGAACGAACACTTTACAATACATAATAATATCAATCAAGTACTGATACAAACTTGAATTGATTTATCGTGAGTATCGAGTACAGAGTCTTATGGTTGCATAACTAGTTACGTCGCGATGACAAGTGTCAAAACGGGCCTATTACATTTTTACGACTATAGTGTTGTTTTTTCTACAAACATAGAATAAGGCAAAATATAAATTTATTGAATATCTTTTTATCTTGTTATGCCAAAGAAGTATAACTTTAAGTGTGTACATAAGTAAACACACTTTTTTTTTAATCTTCCTACATTTTCCTTCATGAATTAGAATAATAAAAAAAGAAGCTGTGAAGCATGCCCTCTAAAACATTTCTGAGTAAAATTGATTCTCAGTTTTTATTGAACAGTTTTTATTAATAGTCTCAAAAACAATTTTAAATTAAATGCCTAATACTCTTTAATGAAAGCCCATCAAAGTATGAGGACTTTAAAATTTCAGAAACCCCAAACAACCACTTTCATAATGATCTTACACACATGCAAAAATAACTTAAATAATAAAATATACATCAACAAGATGTGATTATCAGTAATACTCAACTTAAAGCAACATTAGCAAAAATTACACACAAAAAATAATACTGATACTTTCAATTAATAAAATGCCAGTCCGACTGATTCTCTAAATCTAATTTCACAATATAAAACAAACTGTTCTAAAAATTCCTTGTATAATGAATGATTATGCTCCTGATGTCAGTTTTTTTGTTTCAGCATGAACTGAAAAAGCAAAACAGCCCACTACATTGATTTTCAGTGAGTGAGAGAATGAGAGGTATGCACATGTCCTCTGCACCATGCTAAAACGAAAAACTGTAACAATCAGTTATTTTTAACTAATTTACAGTTTTTATTGTACATCAGGCAACTCCTCCTCTTCGTTGGAACTTGAATGGAACTCATTGAACTCATATTCATCTGGGAGGGGCTTTGAAAACATGTTCTCAGAATCAGAATTCATTTGCTCATCGCTGCTTTCTTCTTCATCCTGCCATCGGTTGAAATCCACTTTTAGCCAGTGGTGCTTCTTTTTGTCACTTGTAAGAGATGGCCAAAATGTTTCGTCTTGTCGCTCCTTAGCCAAAACAACCTCAATCATCCTGCCTTTATTCAAATAATTACTCTTCTCTGGGTCTATTTCGCCATATAATGGTATTTCTACTTCATATACCTTTTGTTCTGGTGCACATATACCTTTAAAGGACACCAGTTTTTTCTCTATTTTAATGTCCGGTTTTTCACATTCGACGTTAAAAGTAACATACACATTAGAATTTCTCTGTGCCCAAGATACCGATGGTGGAGTTGCGTTTTTTTCGGAGTTCATTTTAGTTAGACTATTAGATATTTGCAGCCTTATCAAAAAGAGTAAGCTAAGTAGCGAATTATAGCTAATTTAATTTTATTCTCCTTTTTAGTAAAATACCTATTGAATTTTTATAATCCACCACACAAACCAGTGATTAATAATCTGTAAACAAATGTCTCAACTCTCGAATTCGACCACAGGTTGAAGATAGCTATGGTAACAACATCAAGGAGGATACAAACAATATAGTGGTACCATAAAGTTATTATATCCTTATTGTCTGAGAGTACAGCAAAGCGGATACCATTGCAGCCTTGGAACCAAAACTACTTTTAATGAATAGAGAATGAATTTAATAATAGGGCTTCTAAGTAAATCTTATTTTCATGGTTTCAAATACTTCAATACCTAATGTAAACTGAAGCATGATTTCAGTTTTATCAGGAGTTTAATAGTTATTCAACTGGCGCGTCATAAAGCTGCTTGCATTCGTGGTGAAAAGTTCTAGAAGAGAGGTACTCTTCTAGAACTTTTCCGACTAGTTATTATACTACAGCTGATCGTGCTGTAAACGTTTAGGAGTATCATTGCGCTCTCTTGCTGTTCTAGTAAACATTTGATTGTCATTTTCATTTTGTTTCACTATACCGTTCATTACCTAGGTGTTATAGCGTTTTTTTTATGCATGACAAATAAAAGCACATTAATGATCGTCAATTATGAATTGGATTTGCATTAAGAAAAGTATATTTATTATAGACACAAAATCAAAATTGATATAAATTTGGAGTGAGTCGGATAAAAGTGATACCAGTTAGTGTTTGTAATTGAGTTAAATTACATGTTGTATTATTATTTATAAGCAATCTATTATAATTAAACGCACCAAGGGAATCAACTAAATAGGCGTATTAAGTTCAATGTTGACCCTGCTGCTTGAGGCTTCTCAGTATCAGAGTCTAGGTATAATAAATGCACATTTAAAAGTCTCTAGCAAGCTTAAAAGAATTGGACCCACTGACCTCTATCATACTATAGTTCACTGGACAGGCTTTACCTGAGTTTACCATGTAAAATAACCACTTAAAATTTTGCCTTCTTTATATTTTTTTTTCTTTATTGACTTTTATAAATATAAATTTGAACATATGATGTGGATAAGTATCGTCAATGTTCTCGGCACATGGGTTGTTGCCGAGAACATTGACGATACTTATCCACACTATTTCTGGAAAGATATGTCAAATTAAAAATATTTAAGAAACGATTGTTACAGGTGTCGATCTGATTCTACATTAAAATCATTATGGGTTTCTTAGTTGAATAATTACTTTTACTTATGTTTCAAAATTTTTACTGAAGATTGTTATATAAAGCATCCCACACGTACTACAAAGACGTCAGTATAACAATATTATTTTTTGGTGTTTTAGAATGGAAATAAGCAGATATTTTGAGTTTTTACTAATATCTATGGCATAACATACTTATATCTTTAGTAGCTCCTGTTTACTTTTTATCACTCCTTTCAAGAGTTTAATTTTTTTTTAATAAATATATGTTATGTGTTGTACCTATAATAGACAGAGCTAGTAAATATTACTATACTACTATATAATGTCCCATTATGTGGCAATGTAGGCCTTTGCGATAAACTTGCTGTCATATTTTAAGAGTTCCGTTGTATGTTTCCACAACTTACTGTCAGATCTATATGAAATTTAAATGAGACCATTTCGGAATCTTTTTTGGAAAAAAAAATATTTAAATCTGTTTTTTGTGACAAATTTATACCCAAGCTAACATAAAAAAGCATTTAAACATCAACCTATTTTTTAAAGTCTTCGAAACACTAATAGGTACATTTTCCGTTGAAAAGCAATTCAGTCTTGGATCGTTATTGATATTTAAAAACTGTGGCATCACTAACGTTACTTTCGAATTCACCATTGCTATCAGCGCCAAAATTGATTGAAGTAAAAACAAAAATAGTCTGGAAAACTGACACTGACAACCTAAGTGACAACAAATTTCAAAAGTTCGACAAGTAGATAGTTGACATCTATTTGTTTATTTACTTCCATTTACTTCTCAGCAGAATTTGGAAAAAAAAAACATTCAGATAAAAAATAAGATTTATAAGGTTTATGAATTTTACTTTCCTGAGTAGCAAGAATGGCTAAATGATAATTCTGTATGTTCATAATGAAAGACAGTACCCTAACTTTTTGAGCGTGATAATGCACATTTTCCAATTGGACCAGGCTTTCGAGTATTGACCAATGGTCTATACTCTCATTAATAACTGTACCTACCTACTAAACATATTTTAAAGTCAAAAATTTGGTTACTCATTTTTATTCCACAATGTTTATATTACCGCGTTGGTTGTTGGTCGTAAGTATATAACGAATACCTGTGCCAAACAGACTACCCAGATTTACATATTATCAAGTTACAGTTCTCAATTTTTTTTTTGTTTTTTCTTCAAAAAGAAAATTTGTGTTACTATTGCTTAATTTGTAGTATATATATAACCTATGGTATAAATTGGACTGGACTAAACCGAACGACACTTACAGCAGCGTGTACAATGGTGTACGTCTGTTGCAGCTTAGTGAGTTTTGTAGTAGGTATAAACGCGTGATTTAAATTGGACGAGTCGCTATTCTATACATACTTTTTTAATCCCATGGTAACATTGTATGTGATATTTGCACAAACGTCTCCGACTTCAGAGTCAATTATCCTTACATTTCAAATAACGAATTTTTGGTCGCGCAGTCCCACTGCAGTGCAGTGTACGGTGCGGTTAATTCTTCCGACGTTTGATGCGTTTACCTAAAGAGTCGAGATCAATCAAAATGTGCGCGCTCCCACGCAAGATCTAGAATGATCTCCTAGCTTCCGTTTTCCCCACCACCTTACTTAGTTTGAGTTCCTTCAACTCAAAAGTGTATAGGCAACTTTTAGGCAAGCGCGCTCCACTTCAGACTACATCCTCACTCAGCATTAATAGCATAGTTACCATAAGTTTAACCCTACATGTTTGAAAATATTTAAGGCTCTTTCTATCTGTAACTACTCGTACCTGTGAAAGCCAAGAAATAAACTAAAGTGCAGCCAATATCCGCGGACCAAATGTTAGAAAACAAATGACTGGTCGTTAACATTTTACATTAGGTAAGGTTTTTAGGTTGTATTAGTAACTTAGAGGTAAACAACATGCCTATATTTTTTTTTTATTTTTACAGGAGGGTAAAATTTAGTTTACTCCTTCAGCGAACGACCACTCATTTGTCTGTTTACATCTGGTTCGTGGATAAATTGGCCACACAGCGTCTCTTTTATGTGTATATTGCACGCATAGTCATAATATAATGAATGCAATGCGTTACGCATTTACAAGTATGGAATACTATCTTGTTGTATTTTCCCTTTAAATTCTAAAAAACATGAATATCTATAATTCTGTTTCAGAATGAATGGAATCCACAAATTTCCATCGACTTTTTGGACCATTTCTTGGGGTTCGTCAAGCGTAGCTTTGAACTTTATAAAAGACATTCTGGTCCTGTGACGCTACAGTTTCAATTAAACATTGATAAAACCATTTCAGTCACGGATAACTGTAACAATGATATTTTACCTCCTTGGTACATTCAAGGATAAATGATGGATATCCAGTTTGTAAGTGAAAGTGATCATCGTACCTTAGCAAGGAGCTAACCTGCTTTACTTCTGTTTGGAAGGAAATCTGAATTTCGATTAATTCTACATGATAATTGTGTTAAATAAACAAAGAGGTTTTGTCTCGGCTTATGATTTATTTTTAACCCAAGACCCGGTCTTTGAAGACCGGTAATATAATATTTTCACAGATTTTTCCTTTAATTATTGTGGAACGATTAAAAAATATATAAATTAATACGAAATAATATATTCTCGAGGTGATCGCATTGTCAGTGGCGTGCACAGGGTTTTCGACTAGGGTAGCCATAAAGCGGGTATATGACAAAAAATGGCAAAAATCCTCATCCCAGACGAGTTATAGAAGCATTTTAGCATTTTAGATGTAAGAAAAGCACGCCACTGAGGAGAGTCATGTGAAGATAGGTAAATAAATAAATATATTACGACAATAGACACATCGCCATCTAGCCCCAATTTAAGCGTAGCTTGTGCTTTGGGTAGTAAGATGACTGTGAATATTTTTTATAAATAATATACATAAATACTAAGAATATACATATAAACACCCAGACACTGGAAAACATTCAAGCTCATCACACAAACATTTTCCAGTAGTGGGAATCGAACCCTCGGCCTTGGACTCAAAAAGCAGGGTCGCTGCAAAATGCGCCAATCGGCCGTCCGGGTTATTGTTTTCCGGGTCATATGTGGGTTGTTGTTTTTTTAAGTACTTAAATTTTATGTGCCGTGAACTATGAATTTAGCACTTTATGCACAATAATTTTCTTTGTCAGATATTTCTATGGCCTTTGCGGCTTGATCTACGCTTTGTCCACAGATATCGCCTTGTCATTGTAGACACCATGGCGTTGTCATTATAATTTAAATACCTTTGAACGAGACGTTATGTGACATCGAAGTACATCATCTCTATTTTATTTATTACTATTTACATCAAAGAAACGATGTCATTATATTTATCAAAAAAATGTAAAAAATAAATTGAGACATGAAGCATTGCAAACCATGATAATATTATAAAAACTTAAAAAATGAACAATACAAGAAACAGTATGTAGTAACCAGAAAATAAAAATTATTTAAATGTAATATCTTCACACTGAAATGGGTGAATCAGACCAGAATTCCTCTGCTTTAATGAAGATGGCTAAGAGCTCCTCGGGAAAAAAAATACAGGGACTAAATGCAATAAAGAACATCGATTTCTGTGACCCCAAAATTCAAGGGATATTATTGGTCGGCCTCTTAATTATACTAACTGTAGCACTGTGGTATGGTTTTGCACATGGATGCCTAGGGGCCCGCCGTATTCGTCGTCGCAGACGACGTTCTTCATGTTGGTAGGTTAATATTACTATATGTAATTGGTAGGTTAATAAACTATTGAAATTATCACGAAAGTTAGCCTCTTGATAGAACCTATATACGGTACCTAACCTAGTGCTCATTTGTACTCAAGCCAAGGAATAAAACCCGCGGACTACCCCTCTATGTTGGTGCAAAGAAGTGCAACGAATTTATCCAAGAGAACTTTCAGGCATGCAGGTTTTCTCACGATGTTATCTTTCAACGTTGAAGCAAGTTATATTTTAATTGCTTTAAACGCACATAGAAAATTTAAAGGTGCGAAATTTGAATTTCTTCTCTGTGACAAAACTGAATTTGGTCAGGTTCGGTAGGAGGCTTTGGTCGTTGCTAGTTACCACCCTATCGACAAAGACATGTCGCCAAGCGATTTAGCCTTTCGGTACGATGTCGAGTAGAATCCGTAGGAGTATGGGTTTTATGTAACTACCATGCCCCTAACAGGTTAGCGCGCTACCATCTTGGTATCGGATGATGCACATCGGATACCTTGCGGTATGCTTGCAGGTGCGGGTGAGCTTGCAGTCAAGGGCAAAATTAGAGTGGGTATAAAAAATACCTATTTCTACTCTCGGAGGCAACAGCGGTTGACGTCAGTAGATGATGCTTACATGGCGGTTTATTGAGTTAAGCCAAAAAGTGGGTTATTTTCAGTCCATAAGTTTCGAATTTTTGTTAAGTGCATTTAGAGGATATTTCCTTGTGATATGACTCAAATATAAATAATGATAAAAAGGACCAAAGACATAAAAGTCAGGACGTGACATAAATACTGGCTAACCCTACATCTGCCGGATTTTAAACCGTTATTAGATAAATCCTGGAGGCAAGGTAAGTTTATTTTCGGAATTAAAGCGCATCAGATAAAGTAAAACATCGGGTGGTCTAGCGGTGTTCCGGGAATAAGATCCGTTGCCGTACGGGAGCTATGGTGTTGCGCTCGACCGTAACAATAGGAAGGTCTTCCTCGTATCGGGTGATCTTGCTGTCCGACCATTCCTTTAGAAGTTGTCAATTTTGGTGCACACTTCGTTATCGCGATGCAGGATCTTTGTGGCGCCATCTAGTTTGGTAACCGCTACAGCTGCGAATTTTGTTTGTAATACGATGACAATCAGCCCGGACTTGTAGTGGAATAAAAGCAATCGAACCCAAGACCTTGTGATCCGTAGTTGAACATGCAAACCACAAGAATAACAAGGTAGTAAGTACTTAAAATTCTAAAAATGGTCATTTTACTGTATACTATGTCAGACTGCATTATCACTGACCTTGGTGGGGGGGACAGATAGGAATAATCCATATTCCAAGGGCCTGGGCTAACGAAGAGTAAGAAAAAGGCTTGCCTATTGGTTTAGCGGATTGAGTACAAAATTCAAATTCAAATTCATTTATTTCAAGTAGGCCTACTTTATAAGCACTTTTGAAACGTCAAGTATGCATGTTTGTGTGACTCTACCACCGGTTCGGAAAGCAGATTCTACCGAGAAGAGCCGGCAAGAAACTCAGTAGTTGCTCTTTTCCAACATCAACATTTACAATCATTTTGCTATCTTGCGGAGATGAGAGCGAGGCTGGCTGCTTCCATTCTACCTTGTCATTGAGGAATTCATCAAATGTACAGCATAATTGATACCATAGTTTTCATATTACACATTACAAGGGCTACTAATAAAATACGATATGGTTAATTAATATATTTATTTGTGTTAAGAATAAGTAAATAATACATTATGTATTTTAGAATCAGATGCTGAACGGCGATCCCAACCAGCGGAAAAAAACATCATGGTATGGAAGTTCCTGAAAACGAAAAACTACTTTGATTATAATTATTACTCCAATGGGGGTTTACAATAAAAGAAAACATACTTACTAATATGTTTTGATAGCTAAGTATTTTTATTTATTACACGAAAATTGTGACAATCGCACTAAGTAACAGCAGATAAAAGACATATTAAAATAGGAAATCCCGCTATATCGCATTAAAGCAGTGCAGAGGTACAGCGGGGTGCACTGCATACATGCACGAAAGCACTGCATACCCTATATTTTGAAATAACAAGTATAAGAGGATGGTTTCTTTTTTTCATTTTGCGCCAACTTCCTTCTTTATCAAAGGATGATAATTTTGACACACGCACATACATTGTAGATATAAGGTAGAGTACATAACCGTTAATAACCTATTAGATTATCTATTATTATCTCAGTAAACTAGGAATCGATAGTTGCATGCTGTATAGCCAGATTATAATGTAATAAAAAATCAACATTTTTTCCATGAAATTAATAATGGGTGTGTGTTGCCAAGATAACAATGAATTGGAAAAATACGGACCGGCCCCAAGTTAGTATTGTGTACTTGAGCGTGTTAATTCGCCATTAAAGTATTCATATTTCCTGAGCAAATAATAGTCTTAGTGTTTTTGTAAATGTGAAATTCATTGTTGAGACGAATTTTTTCAGAACTTGGCAATCCGACTCCCCCTTACCAAGAAAATTCCTACAAATAACGGTGAATTATAATTAATATAATTTTACGAAACGAATTTAGGAATGTTGTTAACAGATGCTAGTGAAACAATAATTTTATTATATTTTAAGTATCCATATTTCCTGGGTAAATAAGCCTCTACGTTTTTGTTGTAATTGTGAAATTCATTGTTGAGACGAATTTCTTCGTTTATTACGTTATATAAAAACAATTTTAAACAATAGGATGAACGATCGTAAGTTGCCATTAAAGAATGGACTCCATACTTTAAGAGGGCACACTTTTTCGTAGTTAAAACAGGGCCTCTATATCCTTAGCCATTGCAAAGTTTTCATCCTAAATTTGATATTGTGGTTCAGGTTAACTAGAAACAAATATAACTGGTGCCTATCTCACAAAACTTTTGAAAGGTTTCACATCATTAGATAAGAAATAACAATACCTGATTAATAGGCATCATCATCCTTGAGTTCATCCCAAGTGCTGCTGCCGTTGCCCCAGTCATATTTATCATCTGTAAAAGATGCCTTTTCTACTCCTGGCTCTTCTTCTGTCTCCTTTTCAGTTTCTCCCACTATAAGAAAGGGCAGAGCCATGGTTACGATAGACACAACATCAAACACATTAAAATTTAAAATATCTTAAAACACATTTGTAGATAGATAATACAAAAATAAAATTAATCAAATGAGTCTGTGAGAAATCAAACTTATCATGTTCAAATAATATAATTCCAGGTGTCCAGATTTGTTGACATTTATGTTGCTCTGATTCTATAAATGTATGTAATTATATATCCCAATGATCTTTCTTCAACAGGCTCTCCTAATATTATAAAATAGACAGCACATTTATGATAATAAGTGGTGTGCACTTCATACATGCACGGAAGCTATGCATACCCTAAAATGATTCTATAACTCATCTGGGAGGAGGATTATTTCCATTTTTTTTTCATCTACCCGCTTTATTCCTGCCCTAGTCAAAATAATCAGTGGCATGCACAGGGTGTGCACGCAACTAATGATATTGCATATTAATTAAATTAAATGGTTCCTGTGGGAAATATTTGCTTTTGATTTTTACAGTGCAAGAAATCGACATGATTTTTTGCATAGGTAGTTAAGGGTAAACGGCATATATATGTACCTATATGAGGAAGCTAGATAACTCGCAGCCAAGAAAGTTCTGCTCTTCCCAGTGGCAATTAGAAAGAAACAGTAGATAGTCGCGATCACAATAAATCGGCCACGGTCGAAGTAAAACTGCGAGCCACAGCCCAGAGAAGTTATATAAATAATTAATATTTTAAACTATTACCTTCTTCCATATCCTCGTCGTTCTTCTCTTGCGACTCTGAAAGGGATAATAATTGATATTAAGTTCGAGTCACATCACTACTTCTATTTTGACACCAAACCATCCTCGAGTACCCATTTCATGGAGCAATTCAAGAAGCCTATAACCAAAGCTAGTTGTTTAAAGACATAATGAATGTTGGAATTTTAATGAGAACTTGGAAATCCGACTCCACCTACCTAACCAAGAAATTTCCTACAAATAGGGATAAATTATAATTAATTTAATTTAACGAAAATAATTTATGTTTTTTTTTTTGAAACAATAATTTTTAGCTCTACTAACAGTTCCAGATATGTAACAGACACAGGCTTACTTACCACCAGCTACTTTATCTGTTTCACCCTTCATCATCTTGAGTATGTGCTGTTTCTCCTTATTAAGATGCCTCTTGCCGTTGAGGTGCATCGTCATCTGCTCGGAGCACGTCACCGAAGTCTACGAACAATACATATGACAGAACTATAGTCAATGCTGTACTGAAGGCAAATCATAATAAAGTCAGAGCTGACGTAATAAGAAATAGACTTTGGGTCAGCGCTCAAAAACGTCCGAACTAAAAGGGAACGAAAGGTCCGAACGAAGTATGAAAACGCAAAAACGGTATGAATTTTGCGCCAGTCTTTATTTGACTTACAACAAAATGGCATACTGCATGGTAAAAGCATGCAAAAATTACTTAACTTAAGTATGAAAAGATATTTTATTGTACCAGAAACAAGCTTTAAATATATATTTTTTTAAATACCGTGTCAACGGTATTAACAATACGCGTGACGTAATTTGTACGATCGAGTGAACAGATCGCTTTTCAAAATCTTCTAAATAATGTTAATGGAAAATCAAAAATCATATCGGTGGTGTTTAGCACCGCATTATACAAATTTTCCACGAAATGAAAGTAATGGTTGAACTGGGCAAGACGAAATAGCGAAAGAATGTCTGCAATTTCTCATATTTACTTTTGTGAGGATCATTTAGTTTTTAATACTTATGTTACCTTTCAATTCCTTTTATTGAGTATATAGTAGGGGAGCCCAAGCGGGGATTTCGGGATTTACTAAAGCGCGGCAGATTCATATACAGGGGGATACCTTATACCCGGTTAAGTACCTCCACAAAACATGAGGCCCATATATAAGGCCGCCCGCGAAGGATACAGGATTAGTAAAAAAAAATTGACCATCAGAAATTCTCGAGCGCGTCAGATTAAGGTAGGGCGAGTAAATTACATCCTAAAAAGTGTATATTCCACTAATCTGACAATTTGAGAGTGACGTAAAAAAAGGAGAGGGCAACAAAGTTGTAAAAAAAAGTCATCTCGACATTCTCGAGCGTAGCTAAATTTTTTTTATTTTGAAGGAAATAATTCAAGAATAATGAAAAATATATAACCTGACGATTTCCGCAAGCCGAAATAACAAAAATTTGACGATAAAGTTAAATGCGTGCAGCGTGATGCCTACTTTGCTCTACGGTAAAGAATATTTCGAAGATCGATTGAATGTTGCGATAATTGTTACACAAGTGGTGACATAACATCGAAATAATTGCGGTATTTCACCGTAATGGACACAACAAACACTAAAAATGTAAGTCATCTCATTTACATTGCACATAATGTATTCATAACTATACATGCAAGGATACTATACCTTGCATATATCGCAAAACAACTCTGGCTGTGTAATCTTGACTTCTTTCTCGACTTCAACATCATCGACTAAGGTCTTTAGGAATTTCTTCTCACGGCGGACGAGTTGGATCCTGTATGACAAAAACATTAAAAAGAAGTAATAAAGTATACCAAAAATAATACTAACAGTGAAATCAAAGTCAAAAAAGTATAGTTTGATTTTGGTTTCAGATTCATTCAGAATGTAGGAAGTTCATTCATTTTTCAAGATGTTTAATTGCCAAATTGATTCGCTCATTTTGTATTTTAGTAAGCCATATTCAGAAATTACGATACTTTTAAATATATATTCCTATTCGCGCGTTTAAATATATTAACAAATTACATTTTGGAATAAATATTATATATAAATATATATATTTTTTTAAAGAGTAACCTTGGTTTATGTTATGTTAAAACTTACACTCTATCCTCCATTCCACGTTGCAGCAACATTGGGTTTTTCGGATTCTTACGCCCCTCGACAATCCTAAGCACGGAAAACCAAATTAGTATGAGATATCTTGGATATCCTAACGAATTTAGATTAAGTAAAGAATGGTTCACAAGTTCAATGAAGGTTCTTGATGAGATAGTTACAGCTTTCGAACTGTACAACTTCACATATTGATATTAAATAGAACAACGATCTTAATTCAGAATTTGCTGAAGACCTACATTTTTGCACGCCTCATAAGCGAAGCGTTGAGGTGGGTAATACTGTCAGTTTACGAATACCGAGTGATTCTCCAACTTAAAATGTCACTTATTTTATTCTTTATTGCTTTTATAAGTGAATACAAATAGACAAATGTTGAGAAAAAACACTATTTTTAACACTTATGATATTTTTAAATCTCTTTTTATTAGTTAAACGAATTAAAAAAATTGTTTAAAAAAGTTCTGGGTTGGACGTCCGTGTGTCTGTATGTGCGGATCCCGTATCTTGCGGTCGCGATAACGAGCGAAATACTTCACTTATCGAGTTGTTTTTTTTTTATAGGCTTCAGTATTTTGAGGAATAGAAGCCTATTACTTTTCACGGTGTAATTAGATGTAGTTTAATTATTATTTATCTCAATTTTATTGTAATGAATGAGATTATGAGGCGTGCACTTTTGTATTTTCCAACTATTTTAGGAGAAGTTGTTTGTTGCAATGCCGTGATCCGGTCTTAAGGGTGTGGTTGCCAGTGTAATTATAGGCGCATGAGGCTTAACACCTACGCCTCTGATTTACGCGGCAAGTTGCAGGACGTGTTTCTCGCATGCCCTGCGAAGTGTTGATTCGTTTATAGTCGATGATTTTCCACTTCGCACCAGGTCATCTGCTTGGTCTGTCAATTATCACAATTTAAAAAAAAGGCTTTTTTAACCTCTTTTATCAGCACACAGCAATAACCAGTAGAGAAACAAGGTAATTATTGTTTTAATATAAAAAAGCATACGATCGGTGCGGTCTTCCAGAATAGTGAGAATCCGAATGACTCTTGGACGTTATGTGAACATCGCACAGCTCACAATACAGGTCGCGCGCTTTGAACGCCACCTGAAACATGAATTAGCACCATCAAATTCAAAGATTCTTTTTTCATGTAGGCATATCACAGGCACTTATGAAGCGTTCAAACATGTATGTTTATAGTAAGGGGATGGTGATAACTACGTTCGCCGATTTAAACCTAAAGCTACGAGGGTTCCAAACGCGCCCTGGTCTAAGAAGGATTTTTAGGATTTTTCTGTAAGCTTACGTTTTATAGTAAGCATCGTCATCATATAAATCCATTACCGGCCCACTATAGGGCACGGGTCTTCTCCTACAATGAAACTAAAAAAAACGAAAAATTTGTGGACTATTCATCGTTAACAACTGCTTATTAATTTGTACCCAATTTGTGTGAAGTCGTGACTTATTAATGTATCGAAAAATCTGATACCTTTATATGACATTATTCTAATTTCTATTACTGATATTAGTGTTTGTTGGTTAAGAAAGCATTAATTTCAAGTAATCATGATCCTTAAAAAAGCTGTAAATTATAGGCTAACTTAACTATAAATTTAAATATAACTTAATAAGCTACGATTTAAAAAAAATTTTTTTTGAGTGTATGTATCTGCAGAATTAAGGATATAACAGGGTGAAATATTTATTTAAAACTTGAGTGTATGTATAATATAGCGACCAGTTTTTTTTTTTAAATTAAAATATAGATAAAAGACCAATTCGTTGATAATATTATAGGTACGTTACCCGTCAAGGCCAAGCAAACCAAGTAGTAAAGCGGTCGAGTGACGCGACTTTGTTGGTCGGGGTATATTTTGTACAATAGTGAATGAAAGTTTGTATGGGGAATAAATAAATTAGATGTCTTAGATTAATGAGGCCGAAGTCGCGCTAGGTTAAAAGCACAACTGTTTCATTTACCACGGATGACATTTTAGGACGAAATTGTTTCGCCCTAAAAGATTCCATTGTTATCTTACTAAGGAATTCGATAGATATGATAACTTCACGTCTTTAAAAACGTGAAGACAGACAATTTGCTGTAATGTAAGTTTCAATTTTGACGACGGTGTTCACATAAGTCTCGCTTGATACAATCTGTCCGCGAGCCCAGCGTTCCCACTAACAGCGTCTCAAGCGAAATGGTACTGTAGAAGCAGCATTACCAGTGTTATGTGAATCAGATGGTCGACAAAGTCCCTATGGAAACGTTACGTTGGCAAATTATCTAGTTACCTCTTTGACGCGCCGAAAACCGACATCCGATTGTTGGTTTACCCATTTCTTTTGAGATTTAATATGGTTTTTGGAAATGTAGTGAATTCGAGCTGTAACAAATTAAACGTAAATTGCGTTTAGTAGCGATGGCTGGCTCCATTCTTATTTCATTCAATTCACCTAAATTGCTGTTGGTCTAATTCACAAATGTTGCGGATGGTCTTATTTGCGATCTTCCAATTCTAGGTCGGTTCAATCTTGCTATGGTAATTGGAATCGTGCTGCCTTACGGAGTTATTACAAGCTCCCCCTACCCAGCTGGTTTTTGAATGAGGTTTACCAGAACTCACGTTTCTGGCTTCGCGCTTGCATTTGGATTCGCAAATGACTTACTTAAACACTTTGTAGTAGGGCTATCTGCTTATTGGAATTGGACCAACCAAATTTGTTATTTTTATATTCAAATTAGTAATAATGTATTAGTCAAATTAAAAAAAAAAGGCTTCAAATGATAAACTTAATGAAAACTCACACGTAGCAAACGAATCGAAACCCTGAGCACAGAGGCCACAATATTCTGGCTCCATCAATTGTAGCAAATCATGCGGCAAATACTTCAGATTATCTCTTGCAACACCACATCCTGTAATATTTTTTATTTTATTTCCCGTTTATTACCGTTCAGTTTAGCGATAGTTTGGACTAGGAAGGAAAGCTCTTTCGTTTCATTGAAGGGCCAGAAAGAAAAATGAACCCTGCCTTACTGACTGTGAAGGTGAACTGAGCAAACCCCCAAATCAATTTGTTCTGACTACACAAATCAATTAATATTTTAAGAGCCAAACTCCATTACTGAACTGTTTCTTAGAAGGCACTTTGTAAAATAATGAGCTAAGCTTACACGAAAATATAGTTTTTTTTTTATTATAAAGATTATAAATAAATAAATAGTTTTGTGTAAAACGGATGAATCGGATGATTTACCAACTCCAACAGTTTCAAGAAACTTCCAAACTTTGGATGAGTCGCCGTTTCAGACTGATGTATGAATGTGTCGTCGTTGTGCATCTCTACATAATGTATTGCAGCGGTTCCTGACCAAGTGATATTTTCTACGATTTTCATCTGAATTGTTAGTTTTAAATTTAGACTTCGCTATATTTTTCTTCTTCAAAAAAAAATTGATCGATTAAAAATAAATACTTACGTATTAGATATTTTATCATCCGGTCGTCTACAGGTTGCCTGCGCATTGGTGGTCCTTGAGGCCCAAATCCTCTTCCCCACATGAAATTCGGAGGTCCTTGAGGCCCAGGAGGGAACAAAGGAGGGGGTGGCCCAAAATTTTGTGGGGGTGGCCCAAAATTTTGTGGGGGTCGCCCAAAGTTGCGGCCAAACCCTCCACCAGGCGGACCATACCCACCACTATAATCACCATAGGCATTATTGTAACGATCATTTCTGTGGAATTTTTTTATTTTAATTTCTATATTTCATTTACTCTCTAGTTAAGTTAAGACAGTATTATGGATAATAAAATAGTTATAGTGTTCATCGCACGAGAGCCTTGTTGTCCATGTCCTTTGCATACGTCATTTTTAGCATCTTTTATCCTTTATAAGTGTTGATATAATGCTGGTAGTTTATTACAATAATTGAATTGCTGGTAGCATCATAGGAACATAGGAACTCCATCTGGTGGAGGAGAAGTTTCTAATACTTGCCACTATTCTAGTACTTCTCATACTGCACCTGCTATTTCTTATACAGGGCTCCACTTTTTTAAATCATCACATCATTATCAAGCCATTACGGGCCCACTATAGAGCACTGGTTTTTTTTCAGAATAAGATTAAAGACTGTACTCAACCATGCCGGCTAAGAGTGGATTGGTAGACTTCACACACCTTTGAGAAAATTATGGAGGGCTCACACACATGCAGGTTTCCTCAAGATCTATGATCTCATAGAGTACAATTAATGCAATTCTGGTATTTTCAGTCAACATATTTTGGTGATTTTTTTTAATTAACTAGCTATTATATAAATGAATTTGTGTAAATTAATATTTGCATGCATAGATTTTGACTAAACATGATGGCGTCATAATGATCCTGCATCACACTATATAGGTGTTAACAAAAATTTACCATATGTACAACTTAATCGGACCTCAGTCCCCTAGCACGATCGCCCGCTCGGAGGAAGATCTTCCTATTGGCAAGGTCTAGCGCATCACCACAGATAGCTCCGCACGCAACGCTCTCAACGCACGCAACGCTCTCAAACTCTCTCAACGCACACCACGCTATTAACGCTCGCAACGCACGCACACGATGGGTCAGACAGAAGCATACTACAGCAAGCACATTGACGACTGTCAATCCTGCAACACATCGGCGTAGGCCACTCAGCTTGTCACCTGTACACCTCAGCAACATTGCGTCAATGGTACGACTTCCAGTCTCGGAGGGGAATAATGTATCGGTCTCCACATTACTATACCAGATGGCGCACATTATTATACTTTACAAAATTTACCAACTTCCAACAATGAATATTGGACTTCTGTCCCCTCGGGCCATGGTTTTCCGAAAAGGCGCTGAATACCTAATAATATAATATTAAAAATTTATACTTACTGGAAGATTTTCTTCTTTCTTGGAGGTCTAGATGGCTTCGGCTTTTGTGGTGCTTTGTTTGCGACCACAGTAGGCTGAGACTTAGGCTGAGATTCAGGCTCAGGCTCAGGCTCATTCTCTAACCGAGGCTCGGGATCATCATCAATAACTACGACATTGTGATCTACTATTCCAGTATCCATGATAACTTTACACGAAAACTGCTGTAAAAAAAAAAAAAGTAATTCTAGTTATAGAAAAGTTTTATAATTTCTCAGTTTTCTCTAGCCTGGTGGGAGGCTTAGGCCATGGCTAGTTACCACCCTTTTGACAAAGATATGCTGCCAAGCGATTTACCTTTCTGTTACTATATAAGGTATAGGTACGGGTTTAATATAACTGCCATTTCCCCTAACCGGTTAGCCTGTTACGATGTTAGACTGCATCATGACTTGCTATCAGGTAAGTCTGCAGTCAAGGGCATATTTGTAACAAAATAAAAAAATATATTACCATGCCACCTGCTACCACACAAAACATGTTTTTTTTCTAATGTTATGTAGTAAAAGTGCCACAATCTATCCTATTTTTAGCTTCTTATTTAATGTGGGAATCTACTTTGTTGGCATGCTTATATGAGAAACTTTATTACCACTTTTACATTTATAAGGATAATTCATAGAATTATCCTCATAAATTTAAAAGTGGGTCTGTTTGTTTGTTACCTGAGTACCTCAACTGCTGCACCTATCTTAATAAAATCAGGCAGAGCGAGTTGCATTACATAGATGTGATGATAGATATGTTTTATCCCGAAAAATAATATTTGTTTCACAGTATATGTTACCTATGTTTGACTCATATGCTGAACCAATTTTAACATAATTAAGTACAGTAAAATTTTAGTTTCAAATCTATTTTATGTATTTCTAAAGATACACGAGTGGCAATTCCATTCTAAATCAAATAGTGCTATCATTTTCCACAGGATACAGAGTAAAAACTGAGAAGATGACTGTTAAAGCTGTCAAAGGAAAAAAAAGAGTTAAAGTTTATTTATTTATTTAGCAACCCACCCCGTGAAGACATTACAGTTGCCCAATTTGTCAAATTACATTAAATTAAAACATAAAAAAAAGCTATATAACATTAAGAATTTCAAAAAAAAAAAAACAAGAATAACAATAACCAAAAATTCAAATTCAAACTAATAACAATAAAAACAAAACACTCAAACATATAATTAATATCTTAGATTACCTACTCTCTAATAACATTTTAATTTGCTTTTGGAGCTGAAGCGGCAAATAGAGAACTACTGTTGGACCTCTCCATTGAGTTTAGATTAGAGAGATGTGTTTGTACAACAGAAGCACCATTATGTATGCCAAATAAAAATAAATCCCTGCTCACTCTTGATTGTAAATAATCTGCGAGAAAATACCTGAGAGTTACCTACTATACAATATTATTGTAAAATATATATATACCTATGCAATATTGATTACATCAAGCCTTCTTGGGCTGTCAACTGTCTGGTTTAAGACAGTTTAATTTAAGGCATGCAAGCGTTTAAACCCACGGTCCACACCTATTGACAGGGTTGGCGGGGTATCCTTCTCTATTTAGGCAATGTAACTGGATTTGAAATATAAATAGTATTAATTGCAGCGCGGCTTTCCTGAATTAATCAATTTTAATAGGTAACGATGTGTACAATTACTCCGTAATGAAAAAAAATTACTCCGTAGACAGCTGTTATCACAACTTGTTGTTAACAATGCAGATAGAATCACCTAAACTAGTCGCTTAAATTCACAATATTAGACTTATCAGAAAACTAAGATGTCCGAGAGCGATGACCGATCCGTGTATACGTGTATAAATAAAATCCAAACTTTAGGTGTATCGTGGTTTTTAATCAAATATTAAGTTAAACTTACGAAGGGTAAAATACGTCGGTGTGTGCAGGTATTATTTTATTTAGATATATTACGGAATACTGATCCGAAATACTTATCAATACAATCAATCTAACAATGCCAATTGCCAAAGACTTAGAGGACGAATAGAATATTTAATTTCTGGTCTGTGCCAATTGCCAAAGACCAAGGGGACACAGACAAGAACAAACCCCGTACTGGGCTTGTAAAAAAAATATCTATATCCTATAAAATTGGCTATGAAGAAACTAATTCTTCTTCGTCGTCGTCGTAACCTCATGGCTGAAGGCTGTGACCATCTCTATTATAGCTCTTGCTACTTATGCTCGCCAGTTGGTACGATCTCGAGCCTTGCCTTCTGAATGAGCCTTGGATATTCGCGCGGGTGCACGTTTACAAATGCTGTCGATGCAACGGGTCAGTACTCTTCCTTTTCTTCTCTTACCCTTTCACGCGGCCCGATATAATAAGGCGTTCTAGACAATCGGGCCTATTCCTTGCCACGTGGCCAAACAGTGAGAGCTGTGTTTGAGCACATAAATGAGCGAGACGGTTCTGGATCTTCAGTTCCTCCAGGATAGGCTAGTTTCTGCGATGCGCAGTCCATGGACTAATGAAGAAACTAATAACTGTGAAGAAAATATAGTGACCTGTCATTTACGTGTGTAAACTTCGGCACTGCAGTTGCGTAATTATGATGAATACTTGTTATAAAAACATAAATAAGTATTTTTTGTTTTTATTTTTTCTATCTCAGGTACTAAAGTACCTTCTTAGTACTTACTAGTTAAGTACCAGTCTTATATGTATAATATTTTATTTGTATTATATTTAATTTATATATTTATATATATTTGACAAGAAATTTTCTTTTTACCCTCAAAATAAGGACATAAGTTTTTATGGCAACACTTGGAACTTCCAAGCGAAAAGAACTATAGTAGCCACGCAAGTTGGGACCCTGTGGATCTATGGTCTACACTTCTGTAGAACAACAGATAGCAACGCATTATCAATTAATTATCTGTGGATTAAATTGAATTTTATTATTTATTTAAAATAATCATGTGTATGTCACATTCGGTCTAACAAGATTGAAGATATTTTAAATTGTTGAATATGAGTTGTGCCAGAGGAAACACTATACGGAATAGACCTCAAAAGCATAAAAATAAAACCACATTTAAAAATGATTTACATGACACGAGTAAAAAAACAAAAGTCCTAAACAATTTGGAGGTTAATGGAGTCTGTGAACGTTGTAAAGAAATAATACAATGGAAAATAAAATATAAAAAATACAAAACATTGACTGCACCAAGGAAGTGTGTCGGATGTGAACAGAAGAATGTCAAATATGCTTACCATGTGTTGTGCAAAAATTGTGCTACACAAAAATGCATATGTGCCAAGTGTTGTAAACCTTTCGATGTAAGTAGTTCGTTAGTTTTTGCAATTCCTCTGTTATTAGAATTTGATTTGCCTTTGTGTTCCCAAGAGTCTTAAACACTGTTGAAAAAGGTTGGCAGGACCAGGCAAACGCTATTATAATATAAATCATTTTTCAACTGCAGTTATTTGAACTACTGTTAAGCTGAAATTTCAATTCAATTCAAATTCAAAATTCAAAATTTCAAAATTCAAAATTCAAATTTAAGTTCATACATATTCATCATATCTTCACTTACCTCAGTGTCTTTGTTGTTTATTTGAGTTCTGTAGTTTTCTGCATTCTAGCAATCTGCATTGTATTTTAGTGCGTCCAAATTTGAAGCAATGGAAGTTAGAAAAATATATAAATCAACAGGGAGTGCTGTACATAGCACACATGTACACCCTTTTTCGTAACATTTGATCATCAAATGTCAATACAACCATGTTTAGTGTTTGAGAATATAGCTGTACCACCATTTACTTTTTTTCTTTTAATGCGTCTTATCTTTATGATTTTGCCACATCCTATAGGAACAGTGATTTTTTCTGGATTTCTTCATCACACTAGTCTTGGGGCATATGTTCCACTATACTATCTTGCGTGTAGCTAGGGTTGAAAACTTTGTAAGAGAGACCTGCTATCTATGAGCTCTCTGTAAACTAATTGGCATCCCAATTGGTTTCAAACTGCCATAACAATATTATTAATATGATATTTTTAGGTGCAACACAATAAGACCAATCGGGGACAAGGTAAATCTTTGTATGTGGACAGTGAAAGGGTTATGTGCTAACTTTTTTTCTAGCAGTGGTAGCCAGGTGGTAACATTTTTTTATTATTATCTTCTGAAACAATAGGTGCTAATTCCTCGTCAGTCACCGACATGCTTGGGAATAAAATTTCTCATCTTTACTCCTTCGTTTTTTAGAGTTGTCTTCGCAACAGCTTTTTTGCGGTTTCGATTGTTTACTTTCTGAGAGAGGAACAAGGGCCATCTTCAAAGTCAGTGATGAATCATCTATGATACTTACAAGATCCCAATCTATTTACACAAAACAATATAATAAATATCTAGTAACAATTGACTAACTACTTTTGAACAATAAATTCCTTAACTGATCAATTCAAATTTCAATAGTTAAAAATTATAATCTATAAACCACGTCTGCCAAAATCAAAGTTTCCCGCGATTTTTTTCTAAGAATATTTTTTTACAGCGAAAAACTAATTTTTTCTTTACTTTTCCCAGCAGGAAAAAGGCAAAGGTATATCACTGTACAGACATGTTTACAGTGAACATCATCAATACAAACACTAGTTTCTCTTTATACAATTAGATTGATAGTTGAGTTTTTCTGCTAACTAGCAGCCAGACCTTAAAATATTTATGTTTAACTTTCTTCATTTAAAACACAATATTATATAATTTCATTTTGTATTTGTTTGATTTACCTAGTTTGCTTTGCTTTTATAGGAAATCCAGAAAAGCATTGAAGAAAATGAAGCCAATAAATATCAATCAATATTAAAAAATCTACCAGAAAGAAAACGAAGAACATTGCTGAGGTAATCTGTAATTTTGTTATATTCATTATTTCTTACATATATGTATGCAAGGTGATCTAAAAGTAATGATAATGAATACTAAAGACGGTAATTATAGTTAAAAAAAATATTTATTTTTCTACTTAGTCTCCTAACAAGTCATACATTTTCATGTCCATCTTTTTTCTAAACCCAGAAGAAAAAATCATCTAGACCCTCAAAAAACCCCTCAACAGCGGCCATCATTTCGTTATCGTCTTCAAATTTCTTGCCTCTGAGGTTTTCCTTGAGTCGAGGAAAGAGGTCACTGGGAGCAAGATCTGGCGAATAGGGGGCTGTTCGAGCAGTTCGAATCGCGATTCTCGAATGGCAGCCATCGCAACTGCGGCTTTGTGAGCCGGTGCGTTGTCTAGATGAAACAAAACTCCAGCCCGCAGT
Organism: Pararge aegeria; assembly: GCF_905163445.1. Taxonomy (NCBI): domain Eukaryota; kingdom Metazoa; phylum Arthropoda; class Insecta; order Lepidoptera; family Nymphalidae; genus Pararge; species Pararge aegeria. Next base: position 10,516,714 of record NC_053183.1, read on the forward strand.
TTGCCGTGTCTTTTTTCTTTAAAAGCCTCCCGCAATCTTCTTATTTGGTCTGCGTAGTAAGAGCCCGAAATAATGGCTCCCTTTTCTAAGTATTCTACCATAATTATTCCTTTAGCATCCCAAAAAACGGACGCCATAACCTTTCCTGCTGAACTCGACACTTTGAATATCTTCAGCGTCGGTGAGGAGGCTCGCTTCCAGGTCAGGTGAACCCAGGTCTCGAAACGTGACAAAAAAAATTTCTGAGCAGCTTGGATCTTTTCCAGATTCACCCTCGAAATATCGACTCGATTTTTCTTTTGCTCGTTGGTTAACATTCTCGGTACCCAACGTGTGGAGACCTTTTTCATTTGCAATTCGTTCGTGAGGATTCTTTGAACACTACCTACCATATGAGATCTCCGTGACCTCAACTATATGCCTGATGGTCACTCTTCGATCTGCCAACACGACATCTTCCACTTTTTTTCACATCTTCAGTGAGGGATGTGGATGGGCGCCCTTCGCGATGTTCATCTCCCATGGATGTTATGGAGTTTAAACTCCTTGGCCCAGTGTGCAACTTTGGAATATGGAGGAGCAGATTCCCCTAATGTTTCCATCAATTCTGCGTGTATGTCTTTGGTAGACATTTTTTTCAAACAGAGGTACTTGACGACAGCTCTAATTTCGTTTTTCTCCCTTTGATGTTACATCTTCGACGATTTATTTCTTTTTTTTTATTTTGTATTCAAATGAATGTACCTCCCAGGAATCGCGGCCTATTTATATGATTTTTTATGCTAACCTGGTGGATATATGAGCAAGTAAAAAAATATAATTTCCTAAACCACTATTGACATTTATGATATTCTAGCAGATGGTTATTTTTATGGAAAACGCCCCGCACACGTCTCACTTACCCTCGGAATGTGGCTAGCTTGCCAACTTTTTCCCATTTCCCCACATTTATGGCAAGTGCTTACAAACATTCAAAGTAAAATAATTACTGTCAACTGCTAAATGGTATGCAGTGACAGGGTTATACACGGTTTCTGTATATTCTTAATTCTGTGGTATTTGGTGTGTTTTTTTTACCTGATATTTTATACATCAATATTTTTCCTGCAATATTATTAACTGAGGGTCCATACTTTTGGATGAAATTTATTTCCCTCTTTTACTCTTTCTCAGACCCTAATTTGAATGCAACTAAGTTTATGCAAGTGTCGTCACTTGCATGAAATTAATTGCACCTTTAGTCCAGATACCTAACAACTGTAAATATATTACAGATATATTAAAAAACAACAAGATGGACAAGAGACTTCAAGCCCAACACTAGAAGCATTGCTGTCAGAAATTGATAAAATTAATTTTGATGATGATGATGGGTATGATGATGATGATAATAATTCAAAGGATTGTTCAAGTGAAGAAAACCTACAGACCAGTGTTTCATCATTTTAGTATGGTGCATTTCTTGATTTGTGAAGTAAATTAACTTATAGTTGTGTAAACAAAAATAAAAGTTTAAATCTCTAAATAGACGTTTTAATAATCATCAAAATCTCACTCGTTGTAGGGCCGGTTTCATCAACCAATGTTTGTTATTTTAGCGGCCCGTTAAGTGCGTTAACGGACTTGTAAAAGAGTGTACTACCAAGGGCCAACAATTCATTATCTTTCCACCAGCAATTAACTTAAGCGGCCCGTCAGGAATGATAATCACATGTTGTCGCGTGGTGGGACACTCGTTTACACCAACAGTCCGTTAAAGCCTTTAACGGGCCGCTAAAGTAACAATCATTGATTGGTAAAACTGACCATAATAAAGATTAAGGGCCAATTTCACCAATAAAGTCGCAACAAGGCATCAGCCTCACTAATGTGAGGCTCTGTGGTTTTAAACCACCAAAAATAATTGTCTTCTTTTTATGCATTTGTTCTTCAGAAGTGCAATACTATTTTAACTGGTGGGCATTTAATCTAGTATAAGTCTTAGGAACAGTAAACGCGAATTTAATTCACACTGACAAATCTAAGAATATGTATTTATTGGTTTCTTTCACGCAGCAACGTTCGCAATTATTGCATTAGTATGGAAGCAGAGATCAGTACCTACAACACACAGCGAGCTGCGAGCAAAGATAGTAATTAAAATCAGCTATCTATTAGTACTTAATCAAAATTCAGCTTTCATATGTTAGTGTTTAAAATAGTCAATGGATTCATTTGAAATTTTTGCACTAACTACTTACTACAAAGCAAACCTGTTTTTTGTTTGTTTAACACTTAGTACTTGTGTGATAAAAAACAAACTTATTTTGTTGGTCGTTTTGAACCAATGTATTTCGCCTGACGCTTGATTTATACATGGTCTGTCAAATGTGTCATAAAACTTAAATTATGATAACATTGAATTTAATTGAACATCCCTGTTGTTTTTCATGCCCCGTTGGCTGATTGAAATTGAAACTGACTTTGTTGGTGAAATTCACACGTTTTCTGTGGATATGAAAGTGATCTGTGTGTTTCACAGTTGCTGTGGATATGAAAGTGATCTGTGAGACTAGGACTTATGCCCGTTTTCATTAAAGACAAACAAGGACTTGCCTGAATAGGTAACGCCTAATCTAAGGAGATTCCTAAGCATACATCAACCGTTCACCAATAGTTGGTTAAACGTTTTTTTTCTATAGACATGGCCTAAATCAATAGGCATTTGTTTAAGGCGATGCCTATGTTTAGTGAAAACTTGTATTAGTATTCTAGTAGAAGGAGCGAAATATAGTTCTGATAACATTATAAATTAAAATACACATTTATTTTGTATTAACAACTTCATGTAAATCTTTTTATTAAAACTAACTTTATACATATATTTGTTATCAGTTATAGTCTATATAGTGCTTAACAGAACAAAATGTACAAAATGGCAACATTATTGCAATTATACTTGACAAACACCTTAAATTATGTTTCAACAAACTATGCTATTAATTCATTACATACAAAACTAACAAATCTAGTCGAAATTAAACAGCAAGACTGAAAACCAGTCGTATTTCGATTCAACTGCGAAAGTCATCAAGTCAGTCATTGTACATATGAAATTAACGTTAATATAAAAATAAATAAGATTATAAAATTCAAATTTCTCAGCTTCATTTAATTCTTCAAATTATACCTAATTGACGCAACTGAAACAAAAAAAAAATATTAATCAATAGTTGCTATGTCTTTGTACTATTAAGAGTATCATTTTAAAAAAACATTTAGAACAGCAGCAAAATTTAAAATCAAATCAAGCTAATTTAACATTTTGTTTTAAAATTTTTTTCGTTATGTCAGATAGTTCGCCTGATGCTTGATTTATCAGGCATTAGCGAAAGACACACACAGGTCTGTCAAATGTGTGCCAATTAACTATTCTATATCGCCTCTAAAATATTTAATTTAAAGAATTTACGGAAATTGAAGTATACTTACAAATCCTTGTCTTTCTTTCTCCTTCTGTAGTACCAGCTCTGTTTGCCTATCATCAAATTTAACTACAGCTGCTAATACTTTAGCAAGAGTTATGGAATGTACTCCGTTACCAGTCAAGTACTCGTAAAGAATATTTTTTAAGTATTCCAATTCAGTATTCTCTTGTAGAGCATGCAAATGTCTTAAGCTAACAAGTGCTTCATCTAATCTTAACCCCAATTTTTCATTGGAAAGTTTTAATTTATCGTTATTTACTTGCATTTGTTGCATATTTCCATTTATTGATTGATTCATCTGTTCTGAGTCACTTAATTTCTTTTCTAATTTGTTTTTTGCGTCTAATAAAGTATTATATTTATCCATTAAGTTATCAACATTAGGACTACCTATAGCAGTGGATTGAGAATAACTATGTGATTGTATTTGATCTTTAAGCTCCAAGTTTTCCTCAGCAAGGAAAGAATTCTCTCTAATTAAACTTTCTATCTTGTCTTTGCTAATCTCAAGTTCATTTTTTAAAACTTCTAAGTCATTTGATAATATTTCACCTTTTTCAGGAATATTTTCGGTCGAAACAATTAACTCACGTAATTTATCATTTAAATGACTATTTTCCTTAGACACCTTAGTTATATGAGTTTGAAGACCTTCAATGTCCGACTGCAAACGTCGATTGTCGTCTTTAAGTGTTTCAAATGCACAATCGCGTTGTTTTAATATTTCTTCAGTCCTATAAACGGTTAATAAATTGTTTTCATTTTGAGTTGACAGTGTCGTATTCAATTCATTCAACAAATGCATCTCTTGTTGTAATGCTTGTATACTTTTCTTGCTTTCCATAAGCTCATCGTTAATATTACTGCCGACTAAATCCGTCTGTGTGGTTTTCCCATTTAATTGTTTACTTTCTGCGGCGTTCTTTTCAAGCTTATCTATTACTGTCATTAAATGATCCTTTTCCGTTTCAATTTGTGAATTTGAGTTTTGAACTTCTTTTAACTTTAATTCTATGTCAACAACACTCTTCGAAATTGTATCAGATAAATTCTTTAAGGACGTGTTTTCTTCTTTAAGTTCATCGATACATTTTTCTAAATATTTAATGTGATCAGATTTTTTTATATTAGCTTCTTTGATATCGTCATGCTCTTTACTTAGAACTTCAAAACTATTAAGCATTTCTTTATACATATCAGACACTTTGCTATTATCTTCCATTAACTTATGTTTTTCATCTGTTAACGACTTCTCTATAATACGTAGGTTTTCATTTTCCTTGAATAATAAGTTATTTTTTTCACTCAATAAAAAGTTTTCTTCATTACAAGAATGCATGATTTTTTGAATTTTTTCTGATTCCTCGATTAAATTCTTAATTTCTCCAGAATATAAAGTATTATCTGACTCAAGATGTTTAATGTTTAATTTCAATGCTTTATTTTCATTTTCTTTTTCAATTAACTCTGCTTTTACCATATTACACTGTTCAGATATTTTTTCAAGATCGTTTTGTAATGCTTTATTACATCTTTGAAAATCATCAGATATAATTTTCTCTTTTAGGTTGTTAATGGAACTGTTTACAAATTGTTTTAAAGTTTTAGATTCTCTTAATATTATGGTAATTGTATTTCGTAAAGCAACTATTTTGTTTTTCATGTCTTCACAACTTAATTTTAGTTGTTTAGTTTCTTTTACTTTGTTTTTCAAAATATCAATTTCACATTTCAATTGGTTAACAGTTATATTTAAGCTCTCATTACAGTGCCTAACTAATTCATGGTTTGCTAAAAGTTTTTCAATTTCAGACTGTAATTTTACTAGTTCTTCTCTTTCATCTTGTATTTCTGACTCTAGTTTACTACATTTTACTTTCCATTCGTTTACTTCTTCAACATATTTTTTTATTTCGTCCTGTTTGTCGGGTTTATTTAAACTTTCTATATTACTTTTAAGTGAGTGCAATTCATTTTCATATTGGCTAATTTGTGCATTTTTTTTTGTATTTTCTTCTAGTAACTGTGCATTCCTATTTTCTAGATAAACATTTCTATCAATAATAGCAAGTTTTTCTGCATTTTCTTGCGTCATTTGTAATTCCAGACATTTATACTCCTCTTCAGACTTATTAATCAAACTTTCAAGATGTTGACAATTTTTTGCAAAAGTTTCTAATTCAGTTTTTACTTCAACGACTTTAGCTTTATCAGAATTTAGTTCGCTTATGTCATTTTTTAATTTGGAATGCTCTTCTTCTAATTGATTTATTTTGTTTTTGTAATCGTTTATAACTATATTAAGAGATTGAATCTCATTTTGACTATTATTTAAACTTTCTTTTAATGATTTAATTTCGTTTTCTTTTCCTTCTAATTCCTTATGAATGCTAAGTTTATTTTCAGCCAATGATATAGCATTTTCTTCCTCTCTTTTACTCAGGACTTCAATTTTTTTATGCAATTGTAGAATTTCTTCTTGTGAATTTTGCAGGTTTAACTCCAAGATTGACATTTCTTTGTTTTTCATAAATTCGAGGGCATTATATTTATTTTGCAACTCTTCGATACTTTCGTTAAGTTCTTCAATTTTTTTTCTGGCTTCTAATAAAGATAGAGTTGTAGCTTTCAATTGATCGTTTTCTTTAACTTTAACATCCAGTTCACTTGAATTTTTTTGTAACTCTGCAGCTAGCTGAGCATTCTTTTCTTTGGTTGTTTTGAGTGATTCTTTATATTTGTTAAGTAATTGTTCCATTTTTTCTACTTTATTGTTTAAAACTGTTATTTCTGATGACATAGAATCTTCATTTGGTATTTTTTCCGAACATTCATTGTCAGTGGCCAGCGTTATTAAAGGGCAATCATTTTCATTTCCCACCGAAGCTGGCTTGTTATTGCTACCTGTATGTAATAAATGACTGCTCTCAGTTATATCATTACTCTGTAGAAGTCTTAGTTTTGTGTTAAGAGTTTCAATTTTCATATTTTTTTCTTCAATATCCATCCGAAGGGCTTTCTCAAGATGGGCCTGAAAACCATTTAAAATTACGATCTTGCTATAATTTATTCAATATTTAATATGCAATAATTAATACATGATAAATATTTATACATACTTTCGCACTTTGTTCTAATGAACATTGTTCCCGCAACTCAGATATTCTCCTTAGAGCCTTGTCTTGTGTCTCCACAAGAACATTCTGAAAAAATTATTACTTGTGTATATTTTTTTTTAAATAAATGTTTATAATAAAAAATATTATTAAGCTCAGTAAAATTTAAGCTTGTAGTGCTATAGACTACCCTACGAAATCATATTTGATATTTACCCTAGCTTTTGCATTTTCCCTTTCAAGTAGTTTATAATGACGAGCGAGATCTGCATACTGTGTTTTGTATTTAGTACATCGATCTTGTGTACGACGATATGCTGAATAGATTTGCTCCTTTGTCACACGATCAAGATTAACTGTCCCACCAGGTAATCCTCTATCCTCAGCTTCACTTGCTGATACCTCCATGTCAGACTGCAAGCATATAAACATTTTTATCCATTACCATGATCCTCTGAATGAAATCCACTATTAAATTCAAAATTCAAAATTTATTTATTTCAAGTAGGCCTAATATAAGCACTTTTGAAACGTCAAGTCTGTCTGTTTGTAGTGATTCTACCACCGGTTCGGAAGGCAGATTCTACCGAGAAGAAGCCGGCAAGAAACTCAGCAGTTGCTCTTTTCCAACATCAACAATTTACATTTTGCATTTTAACATTCATTTTTCTATCTTGTGTGAGCTGAAAGCGGAGCCGGAAGCTTCCAAGCAACCTTGTCATTAAAAAATTCATCCATTGTATAGTAACCTCGCTGTAATAAGTGTGTTTTAACAAATCCTTTAAACTTGTGCATTGGCAGGTCCAAAATCACCTTAGGAATCATATTATAAAAGCGTATACTCAATCCCACAAATGATCCCTGTACCTTACGCAGACGATATGCAGATGACACTAATTTATGACCATTTCTTGTAAGTCGACTGTTTATGTCCACTTTTTGTTTATAAATACTAATATGTTGTCTTACAAATACTATATTGTTATAAATATATTGTGAAGCTACAGTAAGTATGCCTATTTCTTTAAACTTCTCACGGAGGGATTCGCGTGATTTAAGTTTATATATTGACCGTACAGCTCTTTTCTGCAATATAAATATAGTTTCGATATCAGCTGCTTTACCCCATAACAAGATTCCATAGGACATAACACTATGAAAGTACGCAAAATAAACTAGCCTAGCTATTTCAATGTCAGTAATCTGTCTAATTTTTCTGACTGCGTAGGCAGCCGAGCTTAGTTTACCCGCTAGTGAATCTATATGGGCACCCCACTGTAGCTTATTATCCAAGGTCACGCCCAGAAAAACTTTGGAAGTCTCTATTCTTAGTGATTCACCATTTATCATTATATTTTTATCAATTTTCTTTACATTTGGTAAGATAAATTCGACACACTTTGTTAAAAGAAACAGTAAGCTTATTCCCAACATTAAACCACCCAATGCCCTAATAAGTACAATATCCAAACAAATTATATAATATTGCACTGAATTTCATAACAAGATTGCTTTGTTTTTTTTTTTCGATCCCTTCTAGGGTTTACTTAAAGACAGCCACATTCTTACTGCTTGATGTGTGGTATCTGTGTGAATTTTAAAAAAAGGACTTTGCAGATATTTTTCTTGTTATGTTTACAAAAAAATAGCGATTCAAGTGAATTTTGATAATTGAAAAATTCCAAATGTTAATTACTTCTTCTTAGTCTTGACAGACTGGCTGTGGCTCGCTTTACAATCCATCGCCACACTTTCCTAATGGTTGCTTTGTATATGATATATGATATAAATGGATTGTATAAGGTTACTGGGTTGGTGTATTGTAAACCAACAGGATTCTAAGATTTTGCACAAATCTCAAAATTAGATAGACAATAAGAAGATTAGACACATCTGGTCATCAATAGCCTGTAACATCCTATAAGTCCACTGCTGGACTGTATCTGTTTAAATATGTTATTTATAACTTTGCACTTTTTTTTTAATGATTTTATTCATTTATAAACATTTCCGATCCTGGTATTTTAAGATTGTTAGTGTTGGTAAGCATAGTAAACAATATATAACTTACCTGCAAATGGTACATAGAAGGACTTTCATAGCTTGGTAGTCGAAAAGATATGTCACTAGCCAATGAACTGTTAGACAATCTTCTTTGTCTTTGGCTTTCTTGGGTCATCTGCAGCAAAATAAAATTTAAAATTCTACATTATTAATTATTTCCTTTAAAAATAGACTTTACAGTAATACACATTCATACTTTTGTATTATAACCCAAACACATTTCAATTTTGGCTTTCTATGAACATACTTGCTTGGAATCTAAAAATTTACTAAGTCAGCTTAATCAAATAAGATTTCATTGGGCTAACATGCGGGGAGATGTAATTATCTTGTGGCGCGTTATGTAAGCCCTATCAGGGCTTACAAATTTAAATCTGGAAACTAGCAAAACAATAGCTTTAGGCTGGAAAAATCCGACCAGATATTATTCAGAATTTGCCAAAAATACAACAATAAGATAAGACAAAGGTTTTCTAAAAATATATTTCACCTCTTGAGTCATTTGATAATCCATTGGCTCAACATTTGCTTCTGTCATTCCTGGTTGTAAAAGAGACACTTCTTGTAAGTTACTTTGTTGGCTACTTGAATTCCGACTCTTGCTAGATGCGTCTAAAAATAAGTAAAAAATATCAATACCGTACATTAAACCAGAAGGTGCAATAATATAAATTATACAAATAGATAATTTCCCACCAGCTTGTTTGGCTACCTTTTAATGCAGACATCTACAATATTAAATACAGGGGAGTTCTACATTTCCCCAAGGATTAGTAACCCTAGCATGACTGGCATGTGCACGAGACATTTACACCACAGGGAAAGGATTGTGGACTATCCAATATAGTATATAGTATTAGATATAGATTGAACTAAAGGTTGACTGGTAGAGAGTGCTAAGCATTAAGTTTGCCTTTTGTACATTGTTGTTTTCTTGTGCAATGAAGTTCACAAAAAAAATTACAAAATATACTCTCCAAGCATGGGTGTACATGTGGAAATAATATAGTAATATCAAATAAGGGTAACCTTTCACTTTTCCCTGTGGTTGTATAAGTCAATTTTATCTCTTTTGTGTGGGGATAATTAAGGGATCAAATTAGAGTCTCCTGCTTATGCTATTCCTAGTACTATATATGCTAGTTTTTTTTCAATATTTTAACTATAGCAAATATGCTTCCGTAGATCATTAGAGTTGATTGGTTTATCATATATATTAATTACCATTGTCACCAATAGAAAATAAGTCATTATTTGTTATGTCTGATATGCTGCTTGAAGCTGAAGTTACTGCTGCCTGAAACAAATTTCTGTTGTAGATTTTTTTTTTTAAATCCATGTACCGTCTTTTGTCATTTCATTAAGGTGCAAAATAGAAGAAATGTGCTCTATTTATTTACAGTACTATTATTATATTCACCAGAGAGAATGATGCCAAATACTGTTTACTTTATAAATAATTAGCAAGAGTAAAGAAATTAGTGCAAAATGTTGCAATGTAGGCACGAATGAACCGAGTTATTTGATCAAACGAGAGAAATCAGAAAAAATATAGTGTTTTTATTTTCTAAAAACAACATCAGGAATCATTTACAATTAAATGTTGTCCATAATTTACCATAAATCTATTGAAAACGGAATTCTATACCTTTCTGATCCCGCGGAACCCAAGTACATAGACCAAAATGTACGCTAAAATGCTCGATCAGACGGATTAATTACTCCAAATCAAACTAACTTCGAAGGTACCGTTTTCAATATTGTATTCATCTAAATAGATTAATAGAGTGAAAGCTTCATTTTACTCTTTTAAAACTTAGTAAAATTACAGACGACGTAACAGACTTGAACTACTTATATGTTGCACTATCCCACAATAATGAATTTAAAACCTAATAACGTACCTGAGCAGCTTGTGCAAACTGTTGGATCCTTTGGGGTGATGACTTAACTTCCTCAGCCAATTTATCTTTGAACTTCTTGAACATTGTTGCTGGCTAGTATTCCAATTAATTAAAGTTACACATTTATTTGCTAAGATTACATATACTTTATAAGTATTCCTTTATCAATATTGAATGTTAAATAAATTGACATATATTTATCAGAAATTAAGAACTTTCAACAACATTTTTTAACTTGAAACCTAGTTCATCATCAACAAAATTCAATAGATTTATTTTTACGGAAAATCCACAGGACTTAAGATCACAGACTACGACTTTTTTATTTACTACTCAGAGTACATTTGATCATTGTAAAATTTGCTATACATCGATTTATCGATATTATTTCGTAACCTCGTAAAAATGTAACTATAATTTTAATTTCAGAAAACAAACGTTTGAAATTTTGTAGAATTAAATTTAATAAATTCTTTAAGGGCACACTTTTTCAAAACTTAAAAATCGTTGTAAATTAAAAACAACTTTTTATTGGTTGAACAACGCCCGTCAAATTTGACATTCGATGGTCACAAAATCACGCAACGCCGATAATGCAAAAAATAATTTGCTACTTCTTTCTTATATACTCTTACGTAACGCATAACGTTATAAACGTTTTGTCTAACCAGCCGCCACTGCCTGGCTACTATAGTATATGCACGGATGTTAAGTATTACCAGAAAAACTTAAGTCCTTATTTAGAAAGTAAAAAGATTTTTTCTTGGCGAACGTTTTGCAAAATAAATTTAGGAAAAATCAAGTATTAGTAACTTCACAATTATAAGATAGGTAGAATTGAAGGATAGATCTGAGATAGGGAAAATAAAAACAAAAAATGCTTCTGTTTATTGTTATAACAATCAGTAATCAAAATAAATTGAAATTAATTTATTTCAATAGGGTAGGGTTACTCCACAAGTATGTGGAGTATGTGTGTGTAATGTGTGCGCACATTCGAACTTGTGTCTAGTCTGAGCTCGGGTAGGAGTCCACCGTTGCGCTGCGTGTGTTAGGGCTCGCAACTACCATTATTTCAATAAGAGAACAGTACCATTAAAGACTTCTTCCTGTACTAGAAGGAAGGAGTCATACATAGTGAATCGACTATGCCGTTTAACGGATATATGAATGCCTGAAGTAGGGAGATAAAGTTGAATATGCTGTTGTGTATTGAATGAAGAGGCGAGGGAGATATAATGTTGAAAATAGGATCTAGTGGTTACCTAGATCATATTTTTATGCTATTTACGGAAGTCTGATCTTGTGAACTCGTTGCTTCGGATGCTCTCAAAGTCTTGAGTTATTATAGGACAACAAGGTTGGGGTTAGCCTCCAAAAGATCATGTGCCAGTATTATTTAAGAAATAATGAAACTTTACGGAGAGGTCTTTAATGGGACCCAGTTGGTTTAGTTACAAGCAACAGCCCAAAACACTAAATTATCCAATAGTGCACACAGAATAAAACCTAAGACGCATAACTTATTAATTTAAACGAAATTAAATATCGCAGAAACTGAAGCCATATTTATTTTTGGGGCAGAAAAATAGGCCACGAAGATTAAGACAAATAATACTTTAGCATCTCTTTCTTTCTGCTTTACGTAATAAATCTTTGTGTAAGTAACCGTCACGGCAAATACTGTATCTCTGTGTCACAGCTCTGTGTGGTCCAGTATCTGAGCATAGATTAAAGGATAGGAAGGCGATTAGTCGATTGTATAATAGAAAATAATTTTATTACGGTCGTAGACGTATAATGGCAAATTGCAACCGGGTGATGGCTAGTAAATAAAGTTGTATTGAATTTTTTAAAGTAATTTTTAGATTTGTTCTCTCGATTTACACAACATTTGCTGATTTGGCGCAAGTTAGTATGTTCATTAAATCAAATATGTAACAAAATTAAGGTAAGTAGGATATAAAGGTCTAAAAAATAATATTTAGAACATCACAAGGTAATTTTTATACAATTGTAGACGATTTAAGAATGTACATTTAATCGACCATAAATTGCTACTTTGCCAATGTTTCCATCACTTGACAAATTCGATCACGATCTGACGCCATATTTGTTTGAAATCAATGAATTGACAAACCTAGTCACCATAGACCTGTTAATAACTAACTATATATTTGCACCACTCACTGTCACTATAGTGCCGCATTATGAACAGAGGCGTCGCGTAGAGACATAAATATCATTAACTGTCATAAGAATATTAATGTGCAACGCGTTGCCCCCTATCGTTAAAATACTCAGATAGTCTGTTATAATTATCTTTCTAAAAATTGCGAAATTTCACTAATATCATTTATATATATAACAATAATTATATTAATTATTAGTTTGGCCATCCAGAGGGGCAATGCTGCCAGCATCTTAGGAACTGTGCCTCGCTGCGGTGGTTTCGAGGACGTTTTAGATTTTATTTAGTTTTTAAATAGTTTATTTTAGGTTATAGTTATGTATTAATAAAAATTATACAATTATCAAATATATATTTAAAGACTTTCACCGTGAAAGATATAAATTAACATTTATATTTATATATTGATATCTATTACTGCTGTAACTATTTACAAGACGATTAATTTAAGCGAAAATGCTGGGAAAAGTATTTTGCAAATTGTGTCTGGGATTACGGCGCGGGACTTTTACGTAGATTGGATTCAACAAGTCTTTAACTGAATAAACAATAAGTTAAATAAATTGTTTATTAAAAGTATGTTGCTGATAAATGTTATCGATATCAACTGCCCTCTGTTACGTACGACGCTATGACGCTCCTTGAGCACAATGGGTGCGAATAAGATTGATTGTGCAGTGTATAAATATTTATTGCCCGACGACTAAGTTCTTAATTAACGCGGGCATTATAGTCTGTGGTACTACTACTAGTCATCTGTCACTACGTGAAACATAGGTACATGATTTTAGTCATTGGACTTACCATAGATTATACACTATAATAAATACTAAATAGAGAGGTTCTTACGTATATAGTAGTACATAATACAGTCTTGTATTTACTGTTTACAAATTCTTGATTTCATGTGTATTGTCCGAAATACAAACAACAAAAATTTAAATCAACTTGATAAAAAGTAAGTCCCTCCGCACAGCAGTACTTTGAACATAATGTCAACTCGAACACTCGTTCAAATAGCAGCCTGGGGTGGAGTTGTTCTTGCGTCCACTGGGTTTTATTTACAAACTAAGCTTGTGGATAGAGTAAGAAACTACGATTATTACAAGGATGCTCTAAAAACACTCCGAACCCATAAAGGTGCAATACACTATCTCGGAGAACCTATAAAAGACAGAAGGTTTAAATTAAGCGACTCTGAGAATAACTTTTCTGATGGGAAGACTGCCAGATTTCGTATCCCTGTAAGTGGGCAGAAAGAAAGGGGAACTTACTACTTTTGGGCAGAAAATACTGACAATAAATGGTCAATTGTTAGGGCAGAATTGGAATTAAAATCAAAATTAAATGAAAGATTGGTGATAGTGAAACAAAGTTAGATTAATTTTTAATTTATTTATGTAGTGTATCTACACAAAATAGTTAGAACAAAAATATAATGGTTTTTTGAACATAATCAGATTTTATTATTTCAATAACACAAATTAAAAGCACTTTCACCTGAAATCCATAACTGCAGTAGGTACATATCTTGCAATTTTATTTAAATTATAAATATATGTATTGTTATAATAGGTGTACAAATCATTAGATGATTTATTTGAACTTTAACATTTTCATTAAAAATCTGCAATACCAGCTGGACTAACATTAGATGTGTTACAAGATAAATTTATTACCTTACTTTTCTAATCCTTCTCTCATTTCTAATATAATGAGATAAGATATTGGGTAGACAGACATAAATATCTTGTGAGTGTTGTTGAAATTGAAAGGTGCCCACTGTGAGATTTACTGGACCTGGCATATGAAGCAGTCTGATATAATCTTTATGTTGTGGCGGAAATTAGCTGCTAGTGTAGCTTTGGGCTGTACTGATCCACCGATTGGTTGATACAGAATGTAGAATCATTATTCTTATTATCATCATTACTTTGATATGTCAGAAGGCTGAGGATGGTGACATTGAATTAAATAACTTATTTATTTCAGTTGTGATTATATTACACTGAAAGTATAACCTGGTTAAAGATGAATTTTGAAGGGTCAGGTAGAGAAAGATTCTATTACCACAATACACTGTTGTGTTTAATTCGATCTTTGCAAGAAAAGAATATTACTGTTGACCTTCGCAATGACTCCTATGTTTGTGGTAAATTAGTTACAGTCGATGGGTAAGTTTTTGCAAAACCATTAAATTATTAAAACAATAAAATTGATTTGAAACTTTTTCGTAAATCTATATAATCACCAAATTAAGCAATATAATCTGCAATTATTGCAGGCTGTCCTGTTTGCTTTTGTGCTACAAAAACAGTAATTTTGTGTTGTTATTATTATTAACATACATTCATATAAATTCATTAATTAAACTTAAATATAGTTGATAAATAAACTAAATATTTTTAGGCATGATTTATTTGTGTTATTGTTAAGTTCTAAAACTATACTTATTTAGATATTCTATTAACTTTGCAAATTACTTATTTGTATACTGTATATGTTATCATAATATAGTTCTTTGTAATTATTTAAACATTTTTAATTGATAAAAAATATAAATGTTGACCTACATGTTGCAGTGGTGAATACTGTGGCCTCAAAAGTGAGAAGTAACAAATGGTATCCTGGCAGTGGCAATTTATAATTTCTGAATATTCTTTGGTCTGATAATTCTCAGATAGTTATCAAGTCTACTGACAAAAACTTGCTGCCTAGTGATTTTGCAATTCTGGTGTGAAACTAGGTAGAAACTGAATCAGATTGAAACATCATTTACAGACAGGAATTTTTAGATTTAAGTCAAGGGCTAAAGAAATAACCACAATTCATAAATAATTAATATATACCTGTTTTTATACCAATTTAATAGACTTCTATAATTTAATTGACTATTGTGAATTTTGCTTTACAGCTATATGAATCTTTCATTTAGTAATGCTGTGTTTTGTGACACACAACAAAATGAATATTTTTTTGACAATCTTTTTATACAAGCTCGGAATATTAGATATGTTCACATACCAGAGGCGGTAAGGATTTTTTGAAACAAAACTTTTAGTCCTATTATAGTACTTAATGTGTGGTAAATTAAAATTTACACTTGAGGCTACATTAAGCACGCAAGCTAGAAGCGAGCGCGATAAATATGGGACATTACATACGACGTTTTTCATCACACTTGTGAGGAAATATAATTATTCATTTATGAAAATGCATACTCATTTTAGCAACATCAAAAACTCTTTGTTGATATTAACTAAAGAATCTGTATCACCCAGTTATATTAAAAATGGTCCGTCTTTATACATATAGCTTGCAGTGTGGTACAAACTTAACTTATCAGGACATCATAATATATAACGTGTAAATGAAAACCGGAGTAATTGTCCAGAGGCTTTAGAGATACATTGTTAACTGTTTCTGAGATTGTATCTGACTAAAACGCTAATAGCTTTAGAGTAAACCATTGCCACAGTTTTTACTGAAAGAAATCAGATACAGCCTTAAAATCACATGCAAAAGTAAAAAGGTATGTGTCGCGTAGCGTTGGTACTATGCACGTGTCGGTCTTTTGATTTCAATAGGGTTGTCATAAGTAAACACTCAGAATCTTTTGAATAAATTTTTATGGAAAAATAAATATGCTTCCTTTGATTTATTATTTTTACAGGCTGATTCCTTATGAAATATACTTAAAAGTATTTAGTAATTTCGTTACACGTTGTATACAAAAAAAAAAGTGCGTTAATGTTAAATAAAACTATACTTTTTTAACATCTTAGATTATGAGCCTTAATAATAGTCTATATATATATAGTTATAGGTAATTAGGTCCGCATTACAAGCAAGTGTGATGAGAAAGTGGTAAATATAAAATAAAACACCAAATATAGCTTAGGTTGCAATCACATTTATTAAAATAATGAGATCTAATTGGAATTTTTTGATGAAAATGTTTTTTGAACACATAGTAACATTTACATTTAAGTTTCTCTGTGCATACAATTCCATTTCTTTTGTTCAGATGTCCATCTTAGGAAATATCAATAATGAATTCAAAAGAAACAAAGGGAAAGCAGCTGGTCAGAAACCAGCTTTAAAATCAAGAAAAGCAACTAAAGCACTTCAACAGCATATGAAGACTGTAGCAGAGTTAGACAAATAAATAATGCTAATAGACATTAGCTGTGACTGCAGTTTTTGTGTAGTTAAGGATTAGAAGGATTGCTTCACAAACTCGTGTATAATAGTAAACTAAGTCTATTTACGATTAAATCTTGTAATGAATATAAATTTCAAGCAGAACCATTTCATTATCATTTAATTAATATGTTTTCATTTCATCAACATTTCTCATCTGATGTTTTATCATCGACCGGAGTGGTGTCTTTTTTGATATCAATATTATCTGTATTTATGGTGTTTTGTTCTGCTGGTTCATTTTGTAGCTCATTTCTATTCGTTGTATGGCAATCTTTCGCATGTTCAGTAGGTGAAGAGTTTTGTTCATCTACTTGTTTGTTCTCTGTAACAACATTGTCATCAAAACATAATTTTGATTCAGATGTACTGTGTTCGTCGAAATTATCAATATGTCCACAAACATCATTTGTTTCATTTAATAATGTATCTTGTTCATTTGAAGTTGAATTGCTGATTGCTAGTTTTTTGAAGTCATAATTTTTTGACTTCAATGAGTTTTGTATATTGGTAATAATTTCGGTAACTTCTGCAGATGGCTGGCACTGTAACACCTGTTTATGAACTTGATGTACAATAACAACTTGATTGTAGGTAGGTTTGAGGAAAATATACTCTTCTTTGAATTCTGTTGTTGCCAGTGGCGATTCTGGTTCAGGGGTTTCACTGCATAAATAGTTTGATTGATTTATATTCAGAATTATCGATGTGGGACTTGGTGGGGACTGGATAACATTTGGCCGCGGCACCATCTGCATATTCAATGACACTGCAACAAAATATTCCGATATAATTATAACTAGCCATGTCTACTGCATACGCTTGCGATCACTGTTAAATAAATAAATTTCAAAGGAAACAATTTTTTTCAAGATTGGTCCAGGAGTAAATCAACAAATACTTATCATAGTATTGATAAATTCAAATTCAAAAATACATTCATGAAGGCCTGTCGCAGGCAAGAGCCGTTCATACATTATATGTTTACATAATTGTGAGGTGATGGTGATAACTACGTTCGCCAACTTAACCTAAAGCTATGAGGGTTCCAAACGCGCCCTGGTCTAAAAGGAACCCACAACAGACTTAGCCAGGTATTTTTTTTGTTATAACCATCGGACAGTTCATAATTATTTAGATTTTAACTCAATTTTATAGTTAACGTAATTCTTAGTATTAGAATAGGATTTTTCTATAAGCTTACGTTTTATATAAACGTAAATTGTACGAGATTATTTTTACTTCTAATATTTATACTGTTAACATTTTGTAAAAGATTATGAGCACGTGACATATGGCTTTGATAGTTTCAAATCTATTCACTAAAAGCGTAATCATTTTTTTTACATCAACACAGGACTTTGTTATACAATTGAAAAGCAAGAAATACATATTTTCTACAACATTTTGAAGTTGGTGCCAAGTAAAATGCAGAAAATTACTGGCACTTACTTCTCCTAACGAGTACATAAAAGGGAATACAGGGAGTATATATGATCAATACTTAGTAATTTTAAACATTTAACTTGGCACCAAATGTTGCAGAAAATATTTATTTCGGCTTTTTAGTTGTACAACAAAATTTTTTTGAACGAACGAGTTTTCTTTTTTAATTTTGGTAAAATATTTTTACTGATATTTAAGTATTTTTAATTTGCATAGTCAGCTATGAACCAGCATTATTTTAACATCTTTAAATTTATACCTTAATGACTACTTTGGCCCATTTTATATATTGCACGAAAAGCCCTAAGACTGCATTACGAAACTAGAACCAATATCACCAACATTCCCTTAAATATAATGCTGTGAAAGCACCGACCTCTATTATCGTTCTTTAGTATAATAGAGGTCAGTGTGTGAAAGCTGCTAAAATACACAAGCCCAGCAGTTGCTATATTTGTCATATGACGAATATTTTTGACCGCGTATGCTGAAATTAATTATATGTGAATGGTCATTGAAGTTTCATCGAACGTTATTCCTAGAAAGATAAAAGTAGTTCCTAAAGTAGAAAGATTGTCGTATCCACAAAGTCTAATTCCTCATTAGGTCCTAGTTTTACAATGGTTTACTTGTTTAGAATTCGTTTACGTGAATTTAATACACTTAGTTTTTATTCTTCCGTTAAAAGCAACATGGTTAGCCTCAAACCATTTTACTGCTTAGGCGACACATTTGTTCACATCGTCATGTAAAGTTACTACGGTCACTTAAAATACTATTTTCATATTGCAAAATTTTGTTATAGAATTAGATGCCTTATGGACCTAAATTTAACTGTATTTTTTTTATGTTTTTGTTGCTTGGAGTGGGAAACATGAATATACGCTGATAAACTAGAACGCGGCAACAGCTAGTAATAAATACCTGGCATATATTTAGCGAGCTGCGTATATACTTGTTTCATGCGCTTAACATTGGTCTTTGAAGCCTTGTGGTGGTCGATGATTGGTAGAGGGTAGTCGCGGCCCACAATACAGTTTGCTGTAGCTTGCACATCCTCTGGCGCCAGCCACGGCTCGTGGATGTATTGTGTGGGCATACCCTTCAGGACTGGAAGATATTTCCTTAAAAAAAAAAAGAGGGAACTATTATATATTGGATAGAAGCAGTCGTTAATTTGCGGAATTCCATGATATACAATGAACATTATGCTTAATTTGCTATAGGTACTCCGCAAAAGCAGGTGAAAGTTTTTTTTAATGTTTATAGACGAGCTATTGACTGTAATCACACCTGATGGTAGGCGATGATGCAGCCTAAGGTGGAGCGCGCTTGCCTAGAAGATGCCTATTCACTTTGATTTGAAGGTACTCATATTGTGGGGAAAATGGAAGCTGGAAGGGCATTCCAGATCCTAGCGGTGCGTAACAGAAACGAAGATGCAGCAATTCGTACGCGTCCGCGGTATATCGACCACGTAGGGATGCAGATCCTTACGGTGCCTTGCCAAACTTACAATTATACAAATCTCGTGAAGATTCTCCGTGCATGCTTGGAGCAAAAAGTGCGTAGATTACACTGCGTAGGATCGATTTAGTATGGTGTATAAAGATTGCAGAAATTATGAATTGCTCAGTACAGATTCACCTTCTTTTCTCGGAGTATAGCAAACTAAACTTAATGTTCATTGTAATGGAACTATAATTTTTTCCTACGAACTTATCCTACGGGCTTATCTTAGAAGCGACAGATATAGAGCATGGACCAACCATGCTGCACCAACGCAGGTTGGCGAGCAGATAGCAGGTTTGTTGTCAAGTTGGTAGATGATATTTAGTGTAAAATGTAATCAGACAGTACACGCAAGTCATAGAGTGGGATGTTGCTAATAGTGCCGATTCTGTAGTTAACTAATCTTGACAAATTTAAAGGTTTGTTTTAGTTAGCTCTTGACTGCAATCTTACCTGGAGGTAAGTAATGATGCAGTCTAAAATGGTAACGGATTAACCTGTAAGGCGCGCGTTTCAACGCGACATGGTACCGGAGCGCTAAACGCCCGGCGGTAGGGTGGTTATCTAGCCACGGCCAAAGCCTGCTACGGGACCAGACCAGAGAAAATGCAGAAATTATAAATTTCAAATAGGCCCTGTCGGGGATGGAGTCCGGGACCTCCACTTATAAGACCGCAGCGCTTACCGCTGCGCCAGGGAGGTGGCCTAAAAATAGGGGCAACATTGTGAAAAGGAATAGAATTACTTTAAGACTTGGCAATATCATTTAGGGTTTTTTACACAACCGACCCCGCACCGGTAAAAGCAGCGTAGGTCGGCCCCCAAGGAGGTGGACAGATGACATCAGGCGAGTAGCTGGGAGCCGCTGGAGGCAAGCGGCCCGGGAACGTGTATTGGGGAACTCCCCACAAAAGGCCTATGTCCAGCAGTGGACGTCGATTGGTTGATGATGATGACACAACCGATTTGGCACTCATTCGACTTACCACTACCCTTAGCCTGTTAACGGTAACGGAACTGGCCTCTTTCAACGGTGCGAGGGTTGTAGAGCACAGACCAACCACGCTGCTGCAATGCGGGCTGGTGGGCTGTAACTACTATTATCACCAGTTAAGGACAATAACTGGGACGGACGGATTAAAGTTCTTGGCAATGGGGGTTACCACCACATCAGAGGCATGCAGATTATATCAAATCAAGAAAATCTCCAGTACGAGTTATAAAAAAACTTAAGGATGGACATTGTAAGAGTTATTAAAATTCGACCCTTAAGTATTTACTCGTACTCGTAACTCGTACTGGAGATTTTCTTCATGGAGATTTCTATATAGACGCCACTGCACTTCATTCTTGGAAGTGTTAGAAGTAATATAGGATACTTTTCATTCCGACACTAAGCTCGGTTCCTTTGGGAGAGGGGATGAGTGTTTGACAATTTTACACCAAACTCAGACAAGTTATAACCGATTTAAATAATTATTTTGTACTATATAGGTTATAGGTGTTTAATTTTGCCCAAACTGTGGTTGGAGTTAGAGGACAGAACTCCTCAGCGGATAGCAGCAAACCTTGAGGGGCTTAGGATACTGAATACTAAGTTTTTTTAGAACTACAATTAAATTTAATGCCACATTAAAAAACAAAATCAAACGCAGACGAAGTCGCGGGCAGAAGCTAGTAAATAATAAATAATCATAAGAATAGAATGTACATACCTAATAAAGTCGCCGTTTGGGTCCGTTTTGCGGCCGAAACGCACGGGGCAGTAACAGTGAATGAACTGCTGGAAGAATGAAGAGCACGACAGCCACATCCACATGCCCGCATTTACGGACCAGTCTGCGTCCAGCAGGAGTTCATCAAACACCTGCATAACATTTATAGCAGTTCGATGACTTAGCAAAGCACGCATTACTCGAAGCATTATTTTGGTGAGCATTTAAAACGCATTGTAGCACTATCGGATGATAATTCAAATTCAAATTCAAAAATGTTTTATTCATGTAGACCTTATTACAGGCACTTATGAAGCGTTCATACATTTAACATGTTACACTATTGTTAGTGATGGTGATAACTGCATCGGTAACTTAAAACTAAAGCTAGGAGGGTTCCAAACGCGCCCTGGTTTAATTAATATTACAATAGGATTTTTATATAAGCTTACGTTTTATATAAACTTTGATCTTATTGAGAGACATCTCAAGGATTTCATCTGGTAATTTGTTATAAAAAGATATACAATTACCCTTAAATGAATTACTAATTTTATGCAGCCTAGTAAACTGCACTACAAGTTTATTTTTACTTCTATCAGATAATCCCTACTAATATTATAAACGTCAATGTAAGTTTGTTTGTTACACTTTTACGCAAAAACTACTAAACCGATCCTCATGAAACTTTGTACTCATATTCATGGAAGTGTTAAGCTCGGTTCCTTTGGGAGAGGAGATGAAAGTGTTTGACGATTTTACACCATAACTCCGACAAATTATAACCGAATGAAATAATTATTAATTATTTTTGTGCTATAGAGGTTATAAATGTTTTTAATTTTGCCCAAACTTTGTGTAGATCTGATGAATGTGGTTGGAGATAGAGGACAGAACTCCTCAGCGGACAGCAGCTAACCCCTCATTTAAGGCTTAGCGATACTGAATACTTTAATATTTTTTAGAACTACAACTAAATTGAATGCCACATCAAAAAACAAAACATATGGCAGACGAAGTAGCGTGCAATAACTAGTCAATAATAATGGGTTGATAATGATTTATCCAGCCATTACCGTCACACTACAGATCACGATTGTGCTCACTGGATGAGAAGGGTTGGGCTAAGGGAAGGAAAGGGACTACGGCCTAAACCATTCTCATGCAACCCACGCTGGCCAAGTGCAGTGCGGTAGACTTCACACGCCTTTGAGAACATCACAGCTTTCAGTCAGCTTTTTTTTGAAGTTATACTTCCTTAGCGGCGTTAGGAAAAAATTATGGGAGTGAAATTATACGATGTTACGAAATGCGCGATCACTTAGTTACCGAGTGAGAAGGGAATTCATCGTCCTCCAGGTGACTTTTTGCAGACATAAGTACACACACTTTTTTCTATTTATAGCGTGCAAACGAGAGTTAAGTGATCATCACCACCCATACATATCTGCTGCAGGAGTCACCGATGTGTTTCCGGCTTTTAAGGAGATTGTTTATCCGACCTTGAAATACCCTATTGTATTTTGGAGAAAACACATCAGATGGGAGATTGTTCCACAATATGCAAGTGCGCGGTAGAAATGATTTGGTATTGCAAATATCAGATAACTACCAGGCGTCCAGATGATGAGGATGGAATTTATTTCTACGCGGAGGAAGGGTGAGTTTTAGGTTAACTCAAGGTGTTTTCCTTTGCTGTTTAAGCAAGTGATTACACCTTACTGGTTATCCCGCTACCATCTTAGACTGCATCATTATTTTCCAACAGGTAAGATTGCAGTCAAGGGCTAACTTGTAGTGGAATAAAAAAATACATTCAAACTACTTGGTGAAATTGATGTAGAAAGAGAAAGTAAAGTATTAATAACTAGCTTCATGCCCTCTGTCTATGAGATCAAAATATCGCTGGCGGTACGGCGTGTTGCGTCATAAGCCTACTCAAACAATATGCACTGTTGATAAATCCTGGTTGTTGATATGGGTATACCTATATTTGAGACAAAGCAAAGGATCAAATACTTGCCTTCATGCCCTCTTCCCATGATATCCAGAGATTGCCTCTTGTAAGGAAGCACGCGACGGCGTGCCGTGCCAAATGGTGAATCCAGCCTTCTTCCTTCAGCTGAATCATAATCGCATCAATCCAAGGAAAACCAGATTGGCCCTGAAACATTTAATCAGTTATGGGACAGGCAACGACTAAATAAAGTGCCACTAATCGGAAAAGTTCCTAATTAGTCAAAAGCCATAACCAGATACAGATATTAGTGCGTATTCCGAACTTCTTTTTGACTTGTCAATTTAGTTACATTTAGAGAATTGTGTATAACAGAATCGTCACACATAATAACACAAAGAAAAATATAAAATAATTTAGGTAGGCTTTATTAAATTTATTTGTGTGCTATTTTTTTTTTTTTTTTTTTTTTTATTTTATTTAAAGCAAAGTTGGGAAGAGAATACCTTAACGTTTGAATATTGCTGTGTGCTTATAATAATAATTCTACTCTTTCGACGCATTTCTTAATGACATTTAACTTATGTTAAACAGCCACTTAGCCTTGTTTTTTCATAAACAGTAACAGTAAATGCGAAACCTTGTATAGTGACTTTTAAAGAAGGTAGGTACTTTTAATTTCCCCCGCCCCAGTCGAAGGGTTGGGAGGCGTCACAAAGGGAACTGAAAACAAAGGCGCAATTGTAAGGGGAAAAAAACTTTGTGAATGCTTTTTATAAGACTTCTTAAACCTTGCTCTTGCTTAAATGATTGGCATTTTCAATACCTGTTTGGTGGAGTTATTCTGTTGAGAAATTCTCATAATTAGTTTGGAATTAGGGGTGTCCACCCCCGTGCCTCGAGAGCACGCTCGACCAGGACACGTGATAATAAACGTGCACCAACTCACATTAGAAAAGCGTGGTGGGTAATTATCTTCAATATTTTTTGAGAGATGAGGTGTGTGCCCACGATCATTATTGTCATGAGTTGCGATCACTACATTTTTTTTTAATTTCCTTACATAAGACAAATTAACGCTAGAAATACTTACATTGGCCCATTTCGCAAGAGCATCCTGATTACACTCCCAAGGAATCTGAACGCATATTGGATTGCCCTGCATTCGATCGAAATTAGGGTTCCGAGTTGCGGCGCAATAAAAGAATTCCCTCCAAAGTATTTGTCCGTGTAACGATAATGGCGGTCGTTCATGTTTCACTCTTTTGTATAGCTCCGTCAATTCATAATAGAAACGCCTGGTGGATAAACAGCCGAACCTAGAAGTAGTGTGGCAATTATTGTAAAAATAAATTTGCCTATATATTGCAGGTTGAAATAAGCTGGAAACAGGCGAGCAATTCGTATATGCGCAAATTCCTACCCTGAGCTAAAGTCTTACCTACACACTATAACCGCTCCTAGTGTAGTATACATCAAACGATTCGAGAAATGGGTTTCAAATGCTTTTTTCTTGCAATTCAGCCCACTTTCATCTTACCATCAAAATGTAATTTCAGCAAGTTTTAAGTTGTCAAAGACTAAAAACCTACTTGGTATACTTTGAGAATGATCGATTTGGATAAACTATCTAAAGAAGAAACTTTTATAGGATTGTGTTTGATTCCTAAAATACATTATTAGATTAGAAAATGTTATTTGGTACTGCTCCAATATTTACGCAACTATTAATAGTTATTTGGCATATAAGGTGTGTACAATGGTATTTTTTAAAAAATATTACTGACATAAACACTTTTATTGAAATACCTAATCTATAAAAATATATGAAAGGCAGGTTTAATGTTCTTTGTCATCGAGATAAACTTACGCAATCTGTGCCATTAGGATACACTCTTAAATATCGTCGCGGTCCTACAGTAATTGTCAAATTCATTATTAACTAACCTTAAATAAGGCGAGAGTCCTGTTTCGCTCGCTAAGAGAGATTGAGGTGTCATTTTAGGTGGCCCAAACGTAGCAACCCAGGCTTTTCGTTCCAAATGGCGTTCAAGCCTTGTTAACCCTTCTGTTTCACCACCAATCCATAGGGGAGGCTTCAAATCCTCTGTCTCGAAACCTAAAAAAGAAGTGCTTACAAATAAATCTTTCTGTGATAAAATACTGTATTTACAAAAATTGCAATCTTTGTCACGCTAATAGTAATTTCCGATATCGATATTTGGAGAGGGTTACGAAGAAAATTGTCAAATGCTGAAAATTCTTTCTGAAATCGACCGTAAATAAAGCGGTACCAGTTGAAGATGTCGAAACAAAATATCTTAACATCAAAGTAAGAATTTCAACATAGTATGAGCAAACTCTGAAAATAACTCTCGTAAAGCAACCCAAACCCTTTTTATTCAAAACGCGTGTTTAGGCACGTTACCTTGTTTAAAAGGCAACAAAGGGAAAAATTTGCAATTGTGCTGCTAAATAGAAATTTATAAGGTTTTTGTAATTTGTTTGTTATTCAAAGTTTTTAATTAATTTACAACACGTGTTGTTTATCAATTACTTAATTAATTCTAATTAAATTAGCTCTACATGATAAGACTTATATACTGCGTCGCTGGTCTAGTGGTTAGCATGATCAAGTACTGATCACGAGGATTCGGAAGCCAAACCGAATCGAACCAATAATTGGTTCGCTGGGGCCATTAATTTTTGCTTTAAGTATTTTCAGTACCTACCCGGAGTTAGGAAATTGGCGGTGTCATCCTCCTTGGCTCGGAGAGCCCGATAAACTGTCGGTCCCGTATAATACTAAAAATATTGATCTCAATATATTTAAGCATTGTGATAAGAATTTAGTGATAAGAAATAGTTTAATTAATAAAATGCTACAAATAATACTGTATTTTTGAGATCAATATCTCTGGTTTGTTTAGTCCTTCTTACTATTTTTGTCGTTAAATCTATTTTTGATAATAACAAGATGTGATATGTATTTAAATCAACTATGTTTTGCAATTTTTTATACGATATCTAGTCTTAGATTTTGCTATAATATAATCTAATTGGTATTTTCCTATATCACCTGGCATTTTTCACGTATTCTTCTCTAAGTTGTTCAAAAAGTGTATCTAATATAAGCAGATCGTTTTCTTTGCTAAATTGTACTAATATATCACCGCGTTTATTTCGCTGTTCCAGCCCATATTTACCTACTATGTTACCCTCTTCACCTTCTCCTAGCACTGCATTAAAGTCAACCATTATAATAAGCTTACCCTTTTGCTTTACTATATCCAAGACTTAGTCTAGTATATGTCCTCTATTTCATAATCACTATAACTACCAGTTGGCATATATATATATTTGAATTATCACTAAATCGGTTGGGTGGGAATGTTTTTTTATTGCTGTTATTTTATCACTGTGATTTATTGTATTTTCAGCGGTATTCTCCCATTTTTGTTTAGAACAGTGGCTGTTCCATTAGACCCTATATTTCCCAGTATATATCTCTAAAATCACCACAGCCTTTCCATCGAACTTCGTAAAGCCCGTATATGTCTATATTCAACCTATTAATTTATTCCTTGAGTTCTTCCAGGTTTCCTGGTACTAACATTGTGCCTACATTACAACGTACCTATTTTACAAGGATTTCGCCTTTTCGGGTAGCCTTGCACCTATCCATGCCGGACTTAAATCGCCACGGATTTTCATGAAGTGGAAGCCTTTTGTCAAGGACCATTTCATAGCTATAATTTGGGATTTTAATGTAGTTCCCATGCCATGCCGCATTTTTCAGACCGCTTAGCTAGTCCTCTAGCTACGCTGCGAGAATTCTACTTTAAAGCCGTTCCGGACACTAATCTTCCGCCTATGAGGAGTACTGACAGGTACTGCTGCCGTCCGTCAGGTTACAGGTTTTAGTCCCCGTGACTTTGCCTCCTGCGCCTGTTTTGCCGTACCGATGGCTCCCATCTTCGTCATCACAACCGTGTAGGACTTCACCCGTAACTTTGGGCAAAGGATTCAAGTTAAACTCCGTGTATCTGGGTCCTTGCTGAACTTTGCCACCATCTCGCTCCGGCCTACACCTCAACACATCTAACACCCCAAGGTCCGGGTTATTGGTTACGTGTGAGCCCCAACCAAAGGTTTTATAGTAAGGTTAAAACTAATAGCTACGAACCCAATTCTTCAAGAGTAGGAACACCAAACCGAAGATCGTGATCTTCCGAAATGGGGGTGACAGCGCCATTTATTGTATGTTTTGTTACGGTTTCCACCGCTAGGGGCGGTGGTGGCATACTTGCTACCAGTGCTTGAAACTGGTGGTATGTTAATGGAGCTTTACCACCATTGCGATCTATAATACTGAAAAACAAATCATATACTATTATGTGTCGTACTTAGAAGTAGTTAAGCTCTTTGTGACAGAGCTCGTCCGGGGAAGTCCCTACTACTACCGGCCATGCTTGTTTCTGACGCCAAGCAGAATTTGCTTGGCGTCAGAAACAAGCACGGCGGTCGCAAGCATGGTAACAAATTAAAATTAAAATTCTTTTATTTCAAATAGGCCTACTTTATCAGCACTTTTGAAACGTGAAGTATGTATGTTTGTAGTGACTCTACCACCGGTTCGGAAAGCAGATTCTACCGAGAAGAGCCGGCAAGAAACTCAGTAGTTTATCGGCGGTGGTATAGCTGGGATTCGGTCTGGAGGACGTGGTTGCGGTGTAATTACCGGCAAATTACCATCAGTTGGGCCAATTGCTTGATCTGTCAATTATGAACGCTTCATAAGTGCCTGTAAGGGCCTACATGAATAAAGAACTTTTGAATTCGTATAGCAGCCATTCTTCGTAACATTTTCAAATTCTATAGCCACAATATGAGATTTCATAAACTTCCGAGAAATGCTTATTACTATTAGACTATTTCGCATGCAAATTAAACAACTTAATAACAAACTAACATATTAATGATCAACTTACTCGTCTAATTTATAAAGAGTGTGAGAAACCCGTGAGGTCACAGTTATACCGACTTCCCGACATTTTGCTATAATGTTATGGTCACGCACACGGCCGAAGGGTTCAGGGTCTTCTTCAAAAGTGAGCGCTGTGGTACCCCATTCGCGAAATAACTTCGGCAGCGCGTCAGCAGGCTGGCCCCGTACCACATAAAGTCTTGAATTCAACTCCTTGAGACTGTTATCCAAATCTTCGAGACATTGTAATAGAAACCTGAAACGAAAGGTAAAGTAAGAAGCAACCAACCATTATAAATTAATGGGTAATCTCAGCGCTAGTAACTCACTGGGCACTCAGCAAGAGACGGGCAAAGAAAAAATGCCCATTATTAATTTTTTGCGCATATTATAAAAAAAAATTATGAAGTCTGCAGTAAAACGCTATTTTTAACGGAAAAGATGTGTTAGAGGGATCCTTGAGAAATTTAGGGAACTCTTCAAATATTATAGGGACCTATAGCGATTCCAGTATTTTTAATACGTTGGCTGCTGAAAACACAACGTTTAGTTGCTATCCAAAAGCACCATTTGGTCAAGTGACACCGATTATGAAGACCACCTATGGTAAATGGAACTAAACTACAACATAATAAGTATTATACTGGTTGCGCATTGATTATGGTATAGAGTAGGTAAGTGATTTATGTTCGTCACAATAAAGGAGCTAATGGTGAAGTTCCGTGAGAACTCTTCAAGTATTAACGCTCCAGCTTCGGGAAAAGCAGATTAGATATTTTGTAGAAGGTTATGTGCAGTTGTCATTTGACTATTATAGCTTACATATGCAAACCTTCCCACTAAAATGCGTGGAAAAATAATGGTATACATAACTAAAAAGCAAGAAATAAATATTTCCTACATTTTTAAGCAGGTGCTTAGTAAAATATAGAAAATTACTGTTACTTTCCTTGCTTCTATATAAAAATGAATATGAAATATATGATCTATGCATAGTAACTTTCTACATTTTACTTGGCACCCACTCAGAATCAAGAACCTACAAAAACCGTGTACACGACTAATATTGAAGCATCAAAAACTACTCCACTTTAGCAGTGTTTCTGGAACAGGGGGTTAGTTAATTCATTCCATTTAGCAGTTGATAGTAATTATTTTACCTCTAATGTTCTAAACATCGTCATCATATCAACCCATTACTCCCCTCTCCATGATCTTCTCCCACAATGAGAAGGGGTTAAGGCCGTCCACCACGCGGCCCAGTGTGAACTGGTGGACTCCACGCACCTTTGCGGACATTATGTTGAACTCTGCAGGTTCCCTCACAATGGTTCCCTTCACCGTTGAAATATTTAAATTGCTTAAAACGCACGTAACTTAGAAAAGCCTCGTGCATTCTAAACGTTCTAAATGTTCCCCATAAAATGGGAAAAGTTTGTGAGTTAGCAAAATTCCGCGGGTGTGAGTTAGACGTGCGAAGCGCGTTTTCACGGTTTTTGGACATAATTTTTTTTATTTACGTATCTTCAGTTATATTAAGTATCTTATGCGCTTGACTGCAATCACACCTGATGTTAAGTAATGATGCAGCCTAAGGGGGAGCGCGCTTCCCTAGATCCTTGCCTTTCTTGCGCTTCGCTTATCTATTCATTCTTGATTTGCTACTGATTGATTGACAGTGCACTGGATACAATAACGGCTGAATGAGGGTTCTGTTTATTTTTAATTCTGTTAATAATTCTGCTAATTGGCACAAAGGTTGTATAACGAAATCGGTTATTTTTGTCATCATTTTTTAGCAATTGCTTAGGTACCAACCTCCATTTGTTGATTCCCACATTAGAAGAGCTAGCAAACCAGGGGTCGATTATGAAGATGCATCGGAATGTCGTAGCCCCAACGAGGGCTTCTCGTAGTGCTGGATTATCGTGAAGGCGTAGACCTTTCCGAAACCAATGTACGATATGTTTTCCCTTTGGTGCGCTCGACCAGCTTGGGGAGATCGGCAAATCCGGCTCCGCCGGCCGTTTGCTCGGCGCTTGCATCCTCTCCGCAGCAGCTGATATTGCTAAGCCACCAACATCACGTCCTACAAATGGATGCCTCTCTAAGATATTTAATACCAT
This sequence comes from Pararge aegeria, assembly GCF_905163445.1. Lineage (NCBI taxonomy): Eukaryota > Metazoa > Arthropoda > Insecta > Lepidoptera > Nymphalidae > Pararge > Pararge aegeria. The sequence goes on from NC_053183.1 coordinate 10,547,402, forward strand.
TGCTGTCCCTACATGATTGGCATCTTTTGCCTGTCTTAGGTATTTAACCATATTTCAGGTTTTCTTGCAGCAATCCAGTTTTCAAAGATGCAGCTATTGCAAAACAAACATAAAACAAACATAAATCTATCATCATCATCATCATCAACCCATTACTGGCCCACTATGGGGCATGTGTATCCTCTCAGAATGAGAAGGGTTTAGACCATAGTCTACCATGTTGCCCAAATGCAGACTGGTAGATTTCACACACCGTTGAGAACATTATGAAGAACTCTCAGGAAACCATTTTCCTGACTTTCCTTTACCGTTTAAAGAAGTTATATTTAAATTGCTTAAATTAAAAACGCATATAGCTCCAAAACATTGGTGGTGCGTGCCTGGGCTTGAGAGGAAAGTCAAAGCCTTACTCACTAGGCTATCATTGCTCATATATCTATAAATTCTGATAATTAATAAGGCTTTTGTTTCACACATATATGCTGTTCTTTATGATACTTGAATGTGACTTATATCAAAAAGAACGGTAATTAATATTTTTCAGGTATATGTAGGTACATATGTGCATATTCTCTATTTTTAGGCTAGTACTTTAAAAATAACACAAAAGGATGCCCAACTTATGATTCAATCTATGAAAATAAAAAATAAAACTTTAATAGAATAATTTAAATTTCCAATAGAATGCACTAATCAGTTAGTTTCCCATAAAAGGTAGTTAAAAGCCTTATTTTAACATTTAATTCCTAGCTCAAGACCTCAGTGTGCAAGTTTGCATTGCAGTTGGGTCATCTTCACTCATATATCAAAGCTGTTGTCTTATATATTTGATGGATCCTATTAATCTATAACTGGCATAGTATAAAAGATTCCGGAGTTGGGACTTGGAAAGCAAGTTCAGTTGGAATGACTAAAACATGATGGTAAAGCCTACCAACCAACATCTTAGTAACATGTTGGTTTTAAAGCTTAGAATCCCTCCTTTTTAGACACTAAATAGACTTCAAAACTTCTTTTTATTGAAAGTAAGTATAGTGTTATTTCAGGTAGATCTATTGGTATTTCACCTAAAATATTTAAAAAAAAATACACATTATAAACTGTCTTGTAATCTAAATTTGCATTTAAAACATTTTCTTACGAAATGCCTATGAATGAAATTAAATATTACTATAGTCGTAATAATGTAATAGGCCCGTTTTGACATTTGTGCAAGACCATAGAATGTAACTTGGAACGAAACTGAAAGAAACAATAAAATAAAAATCAATTACATACAGTGTTTTAAAAAATACGTAAATTTTTTTGGGACGTTAAATAATATGAAAGAATATATCGCGAGTATTCTTTTTGCGCTTACTTTATAGTAGCATGCAATTTATAATTCTTGCGAAACGTTCCGAAAACAGTTACGTTCTCATTCTTTTTTTTTATACTAGAGCTGTAACCATTTTTTTACTGAATATCGAAATTAAATATTGTGTAGTTATCTTTACTGCAAATAATGAACTTAGTTCTCAAAATGGGTTCTAAATAATGAGTCTGAGTTGATGTATCTGACCAAGCGGCACATTACTGAAACGTCCCCGCGCGCACTGCGCAGTTTTTCGTTCCTCATCTTGTAAAGTTGACTGTGCGCTCGTTTAAGTTTGAGATATATTGTTTACTATTACGTTAATTATGGCTATTCTATTTTGGACATTAATTTAAACATAGTGATTTGACTCGTTCGACGTATTGGTTGTGAAGTTAAAGGAATACTTTGAACGAACGAACACTTTACAATATATAATAATATCAATCAAGTAAAGTAAAGTCAAAGTAAAGTAAAACAAACTTGAATTGATTTATCGTGAGTATCGAGTACAGAGTCTTATGGTTCCATAACTAGTTACGTCGCGATGACAAATGTCAAAACGGGCCTATTGCATTTTTACGACTATAGCTGTTGCCCGCGACTTCGTCTGCGTTTGATTTTGTTTTGTGATGAGGCATTCAATTTAGCTTTAGTTCTAAAAAAATTTAAAATATTCAGTATCGCTAAATTTCGGTAAGCCTTAAATGAGGGGGTTTGCTGCTGTCCGCTGAGGAGTTCTGTCCTCTATCTCCAACCACATTCATCAGATCTTCACAAAGTTTGGGTAAAATTAAACACATACCTATAACCTCTATAGTACAATAATAATTATTTAAATCGGGTATAATTTGTCGGAGTTATGGTGTAAAATCGTCAAACACTTTCATCCGCTCTCCCAAAGGAACCGAGCTTAATGTCGGGGTAAAAAGTATCCTATATTACTTCTAACACTTCCAAGAATATGTTTACAAAGTTTCATGAGGATCGGTTAAGTAGTTTTTGTGTGAAAGCGTAACAAACAAACTTACATTGACATTTATAATATTAGTAGGGATAGGGATGTTTTCTGAATTTTGAGTATATTCATTATCATAGTTTTTGAATGCATATTATAAAACCGACATCCTACCTAACTACTACTTTTATAAATTTTTTATAAAAATATGAAAATAATTTATGAGTAAAAATGTTACCTTGTAACTCAGCAGCAGTAATTATAATTGCAGTCATTTGAACAACACAATCAAAATCAGGCGTAATGAGTCCATTATCAAAAAACCAAGTATTCGAATAACTGTCTACCACTATTACTTGTTATAGGTATTATTGTAGGAGGAAGAACTATGTTTAGAAAATAAGTTAGGTATCAACAACAGTATAAAATATAAGTCTTATCATTGATTCGTCACTAAACTACTTCACCGTAATTGTTTTTAAACACTTCTCACTTATAATTATTATTTAAAGTATCAATCGATTTTAGTAAATTTTTAATTAAACAATGCGCGATCTTCCGCGAATATCAACAAACGCAAAAACACTGGCGAGTGCTGACTGATCAATGAAGTTTCGCAGTTCAGTCGAATCTGAACTCTCGACCGCACTCAGCCAAAGGCTACAATAGTACAGTTGACCCAGGCGCACTGCGCGACTGTGGCGACATACAGAGAGAAGGAGACAGACATACTACCTGATAATACACGCCGCTTGCAACGTGACCGCTGTACCTACATACTTCTCACCGAGCTATATTATGTTACTGACCAAGTCCGCAGGGTGCGCAATGTTAAAAATAACTGGTTTTTGAAATTTGAAGTTTATATGGTAACGCACTTCAGTTCATTGGCACTAAATAACCATTTCTTTTGTATTTTCAAAAAAAAAATTGTATGTGTTATTTTCTTTCTATTATAAATAAGCCACAAAAATGCATTTTATTTTAAAAATAAATTAAAAGGTTGTTTTGCAAAAAGTACTCAATATTAGGAATTTAATCCTAACAAAAAGAAAAAGTCATTTTCAAGGCTGGGCTGTTAACTGGATTACATATTTATTTATTAGTTATGGTGATAAAAATTTAAATTTAATTAAATTGCGGTAGGAGAGTTCACTTTTATGAGTACGGTACCCGAGATACCCAAAATTAATTAACGCGGGTAAAACCGCGGAGAATTAGCTAGTACTAGGGACATATTATATCAAGAAAATCCTAAATTTTAGTTTCATGTATTTTAATTATTGATTTAGGGTTTTTACGAATACACATTATTTGGGAATTCTACCCAGAGGCTCTTTGTTTTTACATTGCCACGCCCCAAGATTTGCCAGCACAGGACTTGGTCCGTAGCATATAATATTAAACACGTATAACACTCAGAAGTCACGTTGAAAGTAGCATGGATTCATGAATACTTAGGTAATATACAAGTACTAGATGCGCCTTGATAGTAATCTGTGAAGTGCCAAAAAGTCATTCATCATCATCATCATCACTCCAACCAATTGAAGTCCACTGCTGGACATAGGTCTTTTTAATTAAAGGGAGTTCCAAAATCCACGGTTCAGGGCCGCTCGTTTCTAGCAGCTCCCAGCGACTCGTTTGATGTCGTCTGTCCACTTCTTTTTCTAATGTCTTATGGGCTGAGAACTTTTTGGTTCTATTTGTACGATAGGCCTTAAAGAACTTGGACCCAACCGCATGGACAGTTTCCACAAGCCTGTTGTTTAAATCGTCCAAAGGATCGGTCGGTTTTGCAGTGCCGGTTGAAAACTCTCGGGGTTTAGGATATTAGCACGAGTAGGCCGGAGTTTACCAGTCTGACCCTTTTCAGCTTTACGTTGATATTCAATGTGCCTCTAACTAAATGGTGATCACTTCCGATTTTCACCCTGATGATTACAGAGAGACGATTGAATAAACGCCGCTTGGTGAACATGATTAAGTCTCGTTTGTGGGTACATTATGTACTGTCTCTGAGAATTATCTAAAGCCAATGAAGATTTATTTCAGTTTTCATATACACGTTGTATGCAATTTATATATATACTAGCTGTTGCCTGCGACTTCGTCTGCGTTTGATTTTGTTTTTTGATGTGGCATTAAATTTAGTTGTAGATCAAAAAATTTTAAAGTATTCAGTATCGCTAAGCCATAAATGAGGGGTTGCTGCTGTCCGCTGAGGAGTTCTGTCCTCTATCTCCAACCACAGTTTGGACAAAATTAAACACATATTATAACCTCTATAGTACAAAAATAATTATTTAAATCGATTATAATTTGTCGGAGTTATGGTGTCAAATCGTCAAACACTCATCCCCTCTCCCAAAGAAACCGAGCCGGATAAAATAATGTACGAATAAAAAGTATCCTATATTACATACTTCTAACGCTTCCAAGAATCCGTACTAATATTATAAATGTGAATGTAAGTTTTTTTATTACGCTTTCACGCAAAAACTACTGAACCGATCATCCTGAAACTTTGGAAAAATATTCTTGGAGGTAATAGAAGTAACATAGAATACTTTTTATCCCGAAATTAAGCATAGTTCCTTTGGAAGAGGTGATGAAAGTTTGACGATTTTACACAAGGACTATATAAAAAACTAGCTGACCCGCGCAACTTCGTCTGCACCTAAAAGAAACCTAATTGCAGCGCTACCTACCAAGTGGACCTGTTTTATTTCCAAACTATGTTATTCGCGGCCTTACGTGTTATTCTATACCCGTCGCAACTTCTAAGCGATAGGTTCAATTTGAATATTTTAAAACTGAATTTGGAGGTATATAATCAAACTTAAAATTCATATTATTTTATTTCTTTCGCATTTTTAATATTAGTATTTAGTAGGATGATATGCATGCATTCGATCGTTGTCCCATATGCCTCGCGACTTGCTGTTATCTGTGAAGAGTTATGTTCTTTACCTCCCACAATATTTATCAGATCTTCATTACAATTAGACAGAACATGCTCGATAGTATACACTTTCAAATAAAAAAGAATTATAAAAATTGGTCGAAATTTAACGGAGCTATGAAGTAAAATTAATAAAAAATTACTTCCCATTTCCTGGAGGAAACTTATAATTTATCGGGATAAAAAGTATCCTGTACGTTGACCCGGTATATCAGCTACCACTATACCAAATTTTATTTAAATCCGTTCAGTAGTTTTCACGTGTCGCCCGGACAGACAGACAGACAGACAGACAGACAAAAATTAAATAAAAATCTGTTTTGGACTGTGTCGATTCTAAAGCATCCCCCGGTCAAAATTTTCAAAATATATTAAATGTACAGAAATCTTCCAGTTACAGTTTTATTATAAATTTTATTATATGTTAGAAATGTCCTTCGTTAACCTTTAGCATATAAATCAACTAACAATGCAATTTCGATTCGTCCTATAACGATTACTATTTTTTGTAAGTGATAGGAGGAGCTGAGACTGGTTAGACAGTTCTTTTCAGATATAGTTTATGCGAATAGTTTTTTAAGAATACACAACCTAAAAAATTCAGTAAAACTACACCTAAATTTAATGTCCATGTGTCTCAAAAAACAAAAACAAACGCAGACGAAGTCGCGGGAAACAGCTAGTATGTGTATAAAGTTTCATGAGGATCGGTTAAGTAATTTTTGCGTGAAAGCGTAACAAACAAACTTACATTGACATTTATAATATTAGTAGGGATATGGATATAACACAAAATAAATCTGATTAAGTAAAATAATTAATATTGATGACTTAAAGATAATAAATAAAATTAACCTTCAAACTTAACTAACTAAAATGAAAAATATCTATAAAATATATATACTTTTCGTTTAAATTCAACGTAACTGATATGAAAAACGTCTAAGTCATTATGCTTAATCATTCACTTATTATAGCAATCCCAATTTTCGAGGTATAGGGAACAATTTTCCTAATTTGGTTCTATCTGTCAAAATCCCCATCCTAACACTTATGGAGGGTAGAGGTAAGGAGAGTCATCTGTGTATATGAAAAAGTGTCGTCAAAATGTATTAAATTAGGATGGCGCCACATTTGAATCAGGGTAACTCTTAAAAGAAGCGCCAAATATAAATATTGTTAGAGTAGGCTTGAAAAATAAGCAAGGAAGTATGGAGATACAAGGAAGTAAGGTTATATTTACCACAATATTTTGTACAACGTAAGTTGTTGAAATTCTCAATAATTAACTACTTTAGTCGATAATGACATTAAATTTTTTAACTCGGCATACTTCAATTCATCTACGATTGCTACATTCATACTGTGCAGCCACCAGCGCCATTGTGGAGGATTTTTGAACTGTTATTTAGCGCATACTGGACACTTTTTCAACTTTTCTCCCATATAAGATGACTCTCCTTACCTCTACCCTCCATACTAACACTGTAAATCTCCATAATGTTCTCAAAGGTGCGTGAAGTCCATCTCAACTTGCTTCTTGCTCGATTGCTTGCAATCGTATTTTTAATCTGTGGTTTACTGCCAACGTGTGTGTAATTTTACCCAAACTGTGGTTGGAGATAGAGGACAGAACTCCTCAGCGGACAGCGGCAAACCCCTTATTTAAGGCTTAGCGATACTGAATACTTTATTTTTTTTTTTTAGATCTACAACTAAATTTAATGCCACATCAAAAAACAAAATCAAACGCAGACGAAGTCACGGGCAACAGCTCGAAGTAAATAAATGGTTATATGTTACACTACGGCACTGCCTCAGCACTGTACTCTACCGCACTTATTTAATAGGTCTATATCTTTGGTTATCCTGCTGCCACTGTCAAGTGTCAAGTAAGCTATGGGAATCTATGGCTAGACTTGTCAAATTGAATTTCTTTCAGAGATTTCCCTCATTGTAAATGTACGTAAATAGATTGTCTTATTTTTCATCCTAAGTTATCATGGCATTTAAAGTTTGATTTTAATAAATGAGCTTAAAATAAAGTTTATAACTATCCAATGATTTACACAATGTTTATATTTCGAATAATAAAGTGTGAAATATTTACAGTGAGGGTTGACGGGACGTGACAATGGGTCGTGTGATTCGCGCTCAGCGTAAAGGTGCCGGTTCAGTCTTCGTGTCACATACGAAGAAGAGGAAAGGAGCTCCTAAACTCCGTTCCTTGGATTATGCTGAACGTCATGGTTATATCAAAGGCGTTGTAAAGGTGAGACTTTAAACAGTGTTTGAGACTGAAGGTTAGCTTTCTCCTGATCTTTAAAGTAGGATTAGTACTATCTCACTGCTTTTCACACTTAAAGCGTTAGCACTTTAATCCATACTCTTTCCTCTGATTTGTTGTAGGTACATGTCACTCAAAAATAACCTCAATTAACACAACCATGATAAATTACTTGTAGCATTGATCACATTGTAGTGCTTGTGCAGTATGAAGTAGTACTCTATTTCACATTCAGTTATTGTTACCTACATTGGCTAAGAAGCCAAGGTTTTTTCTCTGTTCGTACATGGTTTCAAACTGACTTTCACAGTATTTTTATAGTTTTCAGGTTATAAAATAACCTTTTCATTTTTCTGTCATTTGTAATTAACATTATATGCTGGAAAGCCATTTAGCATAGCATAGGCAGGAGATAAAAATGATACCCTGACAGGGGATAGAATGAATGTGTCCAAAACATGGCCTATTCCCTAGAAGTTGATCCCCGTTTTTTATTGTATAATATTATGTTATTTGGATATTATTTCTGTGTGCTTTGAGAGTTGTTTCCACAATTTTTCCTTTCCCTGGGGAGATATTTGTCTCATGCCCATGATAGCTGTTAGCGGTAAAATGCATAATATTTATAGTCCATATACAATCCTATAAATCTAACCTGCATGCCTCAAAGAAATACTAACCCTACAGTTATACTTTCACAATTATAATATTAATAATTATTCAATTTTACTTGAATTATGCAGCAAGTTTTATTATTTGATTTCAGGACATCATTCACGATCCTGGCAGAGGTGCTCCTTTGGCTGTGGTGCACTTCCGTGATCCATACAAGTTCAAGACACGAAAGGAACTTTTCATTGCTCCTGAGGGTCTCTATACTGGCCAATTTGTATACTGTGGGAAGAAGGCCACACTTGAAGTTGGTAAGTAGTTATTATGCTTTGAGAACTTTAGAAATTGGTGCTATTATTAATATGGTCTGTTGCGCTTAGTATTAAAAATTTCTTTATTCATGTAGGCCTATCATAGGCACTTATGAAGCGTTCATACATATATGTTTACATAATTGTAAGGGGATGGTGATAACTTTGTTTGCCAACTTAAACCTAAAGCTATGAGGGTTCCAAAAGTGCCCTGGTCTAAGTCTTAAGAGCCCACAACAAACTTAGCTGGGTAAATTTTTTTTGTTATCACCATCTCATAGTAAATTTGTATTAAGCTATGAAGCTAGAGCAATTCACACCCAAGCTTTATTGTTTTAGTAATCCTTAATATTATACTAGGATTTAACTGTAAGTTTACGTTTTATATAAAATTTGAATTTATTGATAGACATATCAAAGATTTTATTTTCCTATCTATCCCATTTTTTTTTTCAGGGATGATAGATATAGACCAGATAAAATTACTAAAGTTCAGTGGTTAATGGGGTGTAAGATGCAACCTGCATTGATATTTTAGTAGCTCTTGTTTAGACTAAAATATAAAGTATTTATTACACATACTAATGGACAAGCAAGGTTTACAAAACAATTGAAAGTATTTATTACACATACTAATGGAAAGCAAGGTTTACAAAACAATTGAAAATACTAAATATATCTATGCGCAAAGGCGGCCTTATCGCTTTAAGTGATCCCCACCTAACACAACTTTGGTTAAAGGTACATGTTCCTTCAACCGAAAACGGAATAGTACAATAGACAAATTTGCTTGCAGCTTGCTTACTGAATACATTCGAAAAAGTGGGAGTACCTGCTGAATCAAATATTTGAGATTGGTTATTAAAATTTGCATTAATTTTCATAGGAAATGTGATGCCCGTGGGAGCTATGCCCGAGGGTACTATTGTCTGCAACCTGGAAGAGAAGATGGGTGATAGGGGTCGGTTGGCTCGTGCCTCTGGAAACTTTGCCACTGTTATTGGCCACAACCCTGATGCCAAGAGGACCAGGGTCAAGCTTCCCTCAGGTGCCAAGAAAGTGCTGCCTTCTAGCAACAGAGGAATGGTTGGTGAGTAAAATTGGTTAAATGGAAATAGAGGGTTATAGTATATATTATGTTAAGAGCAAAGTATGAGACTTTGTAATAAGTATAACTAGTTAAGTGCAACTTACACACAAATGGTTCAGTTGGTTCAACATGAAACACTAAATACTATATATAAAATTCTTAAAATCAAGGAAATACTATACAATCGTTTATGGTATCCTTTAATTTCTACTTAATTTAAATTTTAATTGATATACATGCTCTGTGAAAATTTCAACACTTATAACATTTCATGAAGACCGGACAAGCTGTGTGTGAAGGCTTAGTAATAGGATCCTGTTGGCATTAAAAAAATATAGGAAAACTTAACCACAGTATTACTGGATATGATGACCTTTACTTACCTACTCTGAATCTCCTATGATTACACAGAGGCTCTTTCTGATGTGCTACATGGTTTTATTTTTCCATTGTTTGAAGTTAAAAAACAAATAAAGTAGGATTTAAAATTTTACAGGTATTGTTGCTGGTGGTGGACGTATTGACAAACCTATCCTAAAGGCTGGTCGTGCATACCACAAGTACAAGGTTAAACGTAACTGCTGGCCATATGTGCGTGGTGTGTCCATGAACCCTGTGGAGCATCCTCACGGAGGTGGTAACCATCAACACATAGGTAAGTGATCTGATTCCAAATGAAATCTATAAAAATGTGGTATTGCATTGTTGGATCAAAGCTAATTATAAAATATTATAATAATACTAATTTTATTATATAAGTAATTTAAATTATAATAATGTTTTTTTCTTTCATTTGAGATGAGCTGAATCTAGCTCCATTTGAGTTGAGCTCAGCATATTCAAAACATATAACAACACTCATAACAATTTTAAGTTATTCTGTCACCTACACAAGAAAAATAAACAAGTGCACTTTATAATTTTGTCCTTTATTCTCCAGGTAAGGCTTCGACTGTCAAGAGAGGAACATCGGCTGGTCGCAAGGTTGGTCTTATTGCTGCTCGCAGAACCGGAAGAATCCGTGGTGGCAAGACAGAAGCAAAGAAGGAGACGTAAATTTAAACAAAATAAAAGATGCAAAACTCATATGCAAGCTTTTAATTGAATTACCTTTATTATTACTTACCCTGATTAATCTATCTAATAATTTATTATGATTTACTCAGGTATTACTGTTTTCAACAGCCAAATACGTAGATTAATATTACAAAGAAAGGATTGTGTATTTTGAGCGTAATTTCTCCTGGGCACGTACTCTTTATAGGAGAGGGTACACACACACTGCTCCAATAGTGAGCTTTACCGATTGTTATCAGTGACAATAACTGGAATTGCGGGTTCAACTTGTAAGAAACACCGCCGATTTTCTAATTCGTTAGGTACTGATTAACCCACCAAACTGCTCCAGTACAGTTTGGTAGGCTTTAGCAACTCTATAAGTCATTAAAAACCTATTACCCGGTGGGGCGGGTCTATTAGAATGAGAAGGGGGCCGTAGTCGAATAGGCTGTATTAAAGCGAATTGTTTTTGGTATTAGACTAAACGCGCTATGGCAACTCTCAGGTTTCCGCACGATGTTTTCTTTCACAGTTATAGCAAGTGATTATTTAAATTGGAATAATTAAAAACTCACATGTCTCCCGAAAAGTTATAGCGTGCAGGGAATCGAACTATCCTCCCGAAATGGAAGCCGAACCCCAACCTGCCTTTTCGAGTGTTTCAATAAAATATTTCGTTACGTGCGCTGCTCTCAGAAAAGTTATGGAGTATACACTGCATATCTAAAAGAGAAAGTGTGTGGATATGTTCCGTATAGGCTCCGAAACTGCTGGACCGATTTCAATGAAACTTTCAGGGAATCTCCGGATAGACCTGGCGAGTAATCCTGTAAAGTTTGGTACGATCGGAGCACTCCTATTTTTGAACTGTCAAACTGTCAAATACAGCTTTTATTTTCTATGATGATATTCTATTGTTGGGTGTACATGGGTGTAGATAATGATCTTCACCCGCTCGAGAAGAGAATGAATACGGAGAGAAATAAATGATTTAATATATTATGAGACTTAAATTAAAAATTTAATGATGTAAGTTTATTGTTTAAATAAAATAAAGCAAAATCTAGCCCGGCGAAGCGGCTGGGTACGCTAGTAATATAGTATAACAATAATAATAAATTTACAAGATTTATGAAGGCAAAGCACCTCTAACTTTTTCTTGCGAATTCTATACCTACGACATTTTTTTTATGTTTGTTTCTTCAGAACTTGGTAATTTAATAAACGATTCAGAAAATTAAATTTTGGTTTGAAACGGTATACTATCCCATTTGGTCCCCTTTTCATTTCTTTGGCTTTTTATTTGAAAGATTAAGGTAAAACTACATTATACTAACTAGATAACGATACAGTAGTGCATGTTCCTTCCTTTGTTTGTTAGTTCCTTTGCAAGAAGAAAAAAATATTGTTTGGTTTTGCAGATTTATTGTAAATAAAATTTATCAAAATAAACAAAAGATTTTTGTACACTTAGTTACAGAAATAGGTACTGAAATTCCTGGTGATGTTATACTGGCAAGTGTTTTCTAGCAATAAACATTAATTCTGATTCGCAAATACCCATTTTTACAGTTGTTATTATTTTCTCTAATACCTTTAAACGAGCAATTCTTGTATATATATTGATACATATATATATACAACGTGTAAATGAAAACCGAAATAATACTTCACAGGTTTTAGAGGTTCTATCTATCTATCTTGTAATGAGGCCCGCTTCAGCGGGTGCACTTCGACCCTCCAGGATTTTTTGTGCTCGCCCCGTCCTTGTATCCCCTCACCCTAAATAGCTTCAAATATCCACTCTAAGAGTTTGATTGAAGCTTTTAGGTTGGAGGCACAGTAATCCTCTGGTTGTGGATAAGCCACTCCCAAGAGGTCCAACCGCTTTCTAGCCAATCCGTCGCATTCACAAAGTAAATAAATGCTCCATGGACTCGACGTCCTCGTTGCAGGCCCTACATGTTGGGTCATCAATTATGAGCAGCATGGACCCTGTGCCGAAGTGTCCTGTTATGGCCGCTATGTTGATAGCGCCATGTTCACCACACATGGTGCAAGCGCTATACATGGTTCAGGACCAATGAATCTTCGTTCGGATCCCTTGCGAGCTAGCTTGTCAGCCAGCTCATTGCCCTGTATTCCTACATGGCCTGGTACCCAGATAAGTTTAATTTTGTTTCGTTTCTAGGCTATTTAGGCCCCTTACGCACTCCAACACTATTCCAGAGGTGATTTTGGTTGAGTCCATTGACTTTGCCGCCTGACTGTCACTGCAGATCAGTATATTTTTCCCAGCAACCTTCCGGTCTAGCATCACCTGTACGCTGGTATTTATTGCCAGCGTTTCCGCTTGAAATACCGTAGCATATTGCCCTAGGCTGTGGCTTCCTCTGTAGCCATTTGTGTAGACCCCAGCACCCGTACCTGTGTCCATTTTGGATCCATCTGTGTACCAGATAAGGGTGTTTGCCCAGGTGGGTGGAGTCCCTTTTTCCATTACTCCCTTGTAGGGATTTGAACAGTGTATTCCTTCTTAAATATCTGCACAGGTGCGATCTTATCACACCCCATACTAAGTATCCTATCAAGATCAGCATCTTGCAGCGCAGATCCTTGCATGCCTGCCATTGTAAAAGAGGTTAATTATGTACTGTCTCTGAGACTTGTCTGTGAAACAGAAAACCCAATAGTTTTTGAGTAAACCACTGCCATAGTTTTTACTGAAAGAAGTGTGATACAGCCCTGACATCACATGCAGAATTAAACGCTTGAATTAGTTTGTACGGAAAAATAAATATTCTTCTTTTGATTTAATATTTTTACAGGGTGATTCTTTATGAAATATACTTATGGATCTTTCAAATTTATTTCGTAATTCGGTTACTCTTGACTTCTTCCGCGTAACTGCAACCTTAAAAGATAGAAATATGCTTTTGCAGACTTTTTTTTAGACCTTCTAAAGGGGGAACAACTTTGTCATACATGATATAATTAAAACAACCGTTTTAAGCGCACGCAGCGGCAGCTCTCAAAAGGAGCAATAAACCCACGATTTTGGAACATTCTTCAGTGGTGCTATACTCCTATTGGTCTCAGCGTGATGATATCATAGCCTTAGCCTTATTATAGCCTTCCTCGATAAATCTACCGAGGCTATGCAACACATAAAGATTTTTTTCAAATCGGGCCAGTATTTTCTGAGATCATCGCGTTCAAGTAAACAAACAAACAAACTCTTCAGTTTTATATATTAGTCACAGAATTCAAAACAAAATAAGATATATAATCTCGCAGACAGCTCTAAGGATTATCATGAAATCTAGTAGTTTAAAAATGCTCAATTCTCTATGGGTGTGGCTTATAATATTTGAAGCATTCCCGTAATTTCTCCAAGATGTCTTCATGTGTCTTAGCCTGATGGAAATGGGAGCACATGGGAAGTATACCTACAGGCTCAGGCTCAGGCTCCAAACAAAAAAAAAACAGATTAATAAATGACAAAATTTCTGAGATAAAATAATACAACAGAATTGACACCTCCTCCTTTTTAAGGCGGTCAAAAATAAGAGTAAACTTATAGAATTATTTACAAGAAAATTACCAACAACTATTTATTAAGTAGGTATAGAGTTATAATTACTATTATTATAGAGTTATATTTAAAGGGAAGTTTACTTGAAAATTTAGTAGGGCATCATTCGGACTCGGTGGTACGACGAGTAATGACAATTCCTTCTCGCGCCACTGGTGGAACGAGTTGGTTGCACGACGACGAGTATGTGGAAATTTTATAGTAGGTAGAGAACGTGTAAAAGTAGATAACATTTTTGATGTTATATTCAGTATTTACAAATAGGATGTAGGCAGTGGCGTGCATAGAGGGTATGCACAGGGTATGCAAATGATATTAAAAGGAGAAAATCTCCAGTACGAGTTATAAAAAACTTAAGGATAGGCATTGTAAGAGTTATAAAAAGCCCACCCTTAAGTATTTATAACTCGTATAGGAGATTTTCTTCATTTTCTTCATCTGCATACCCTGTGCATACCCTCTATGCACGCCACTGGATGTAGGTAGCTAAATTAGTACGGTCAGTTTTTCAAATTAATTAATTAATCACCTTTATTACACACTTAGGTATATTGTTTCACTTAAATTAGGATAAGTATTCTACTAGATAAAATTATTTATGCCCTATTTTATCGTCAATTAAATATGATATATCTAGTTCGCTGTCGTCTTTTCCAAATGCTGTTCTGGGTTTGATGATTGTATGATCTGGCACAGGTCCGCTGTCTGTATCGTCTAGAATTGAACTGCCAAGACTTGTGTTACTGCCCCCATGGCTAGTTGCTTTTTGCATTGGAGCAGCTAAAACATCAACTCCTCCTACTAGAGCAGTGGAAAGAGTTGGGTTGCGTCGGGTTAGTTGTGATTCTATAGACTTTTTTAATTCTGCAATTTTCGGACTTGTATGAGCAGTAATTTTAATATTGCTTCCAGTATTTTTGATGGGTTCGTTTTCTATGCTGTTGAACAAAAAAGTATTATTGAGATGTGACATGCATAAATCTTACAATCACTGCTGTCAAACGTCACTTTTGTTTATTTATTGTGACGTTAGACAGCAGCCATTGCAAGATTTACGCCTGTCGCAAGCTTGTCGCGAGATACGTAATCACCGTGCCGGTGAAATTAAATACACATGAGACGGCTCAGGTTGATGGACACAGGTTGTCGCTTTGTATAACGTATTCCCTGCGTGCCCTGCGAAATGTTGCTCTGTTGTGATGGTTTTTCACATACATACCATCAAGTGGATCATCTTCTTGGTACTCCAATTAAAATTATAAAAAAAAGCAAAGGCACCCAAGCTTTATAGGCGTTTAAATTTTCTTCGTACGTGCGACCAATCATAAAACTTTTGGGCAAACTTGGCTTTGTGATTCTTCGCACGCAGGACACAAATTTAAACGCCACCTCGGATGCAGGCTTTACTCGATTACTACGATCTGTTTTTATACAAAACACGAACATATAAGAATGTCCTTTTTTATGGATTATATATTTAAACGTTTGTCAAGGCTACCGTCCTATATACAGGTACTATAGGTACCGTCATATATATACTATAGGTACGAGCTGTTGCCCGCGACTTTGTCCGCGTTTATTTTTGTTTCATTCAATTTAGATGTAGTTCTAAAACCGATATTTTAGAAGTTGAATGTTCTTCTAAAAAATAGGGTGTCGTTTTTAAAAAAAGAAAAGGTTGATATCGCTCCAGTACTTTTGGAGCTTATTCGGTACAAACAAACCGAAATCTTTCCTCTTTATAATATTCGTATAGATATTCTACTGAAGCTTATATAACGCTTAGCCTTTTGGTTTAGATAACTAATGCTAACGAAATACGAACTCTTACCAATAAGTGGGTAGGTATCCATATTTTTAATTTATTTGAATTAAGTATTAAATAAAGCGGTGATAGCTTAGTAGATAGGACTTCGACTTCACTTTCGGGGGGGCCGAGTTCAAATCCCAGCCCGCACCTCTAACTTTTCTAAGTTATGTGCGTTGTTAGCAATGTCAAATCACTAGCATCACCGGTGAAGGAAAACATCGTGAGAAGACCTGCATGTCTTAGACTTTTCCATGATGTTCTCAAAGGAGTGTGGAGTCCAACAATCCGCACTGGGCCAGCGTGGTAGACTAAGTGTGGGAGGAGGCCCGTGCCGTGTTTAGGGCCGGTAATGGGTTAATTTTATGATGATGATGAAGTATTAGATATTATTGATAAATACTACCACACACACACAGTTGTACAAATCGGTAACCAAGACTTTTCAAGGATGATGAAGTAATTAATAATTGCAAACATTAAATAGGACATCTGGGTAAACACATAGGTAAAGTTTACTTACCTAGATATATCCCACTCTTCAGACTCTAAATTTGTTAAACTCGATTCAATTTTTTTGATTATGTCACTTTTCTCTGTGATACTTTGCGATGGAGATGCACTCACTGACTTCATTTGTATCGCATCCATGTCAAATAAAACCTTTTTCTTATTAAGAGAAGACGTTGAAGAAGCATTTTTCAAAACTCCTTTTGTTTGTTTCAGATTACTGAGATTTTCTTCAGATAAAAACTTTCTTGGCGAAATATCAACTATAGATTCTACATCGTCACTGCTATTGTCTTTATTTTCTAAAAATGATTTCGTTATTACATTTATTGCTTCAGGTTTTAAACCATTTCCATGAAAAGTATTTCGTTTTTGATTCGCAGAGTAACGGCTATCGGCATTATCTATGGAATTATGGTCAGGAGAGGTATTGTAATCTTTATTAGTTATTGTAGATTGCTGTTGTTTATCAAAGTCATCATTTACAGAATCACTTTCGTGGCTAGAATCAGTTATCTGATTATTTTCTACTAGATGGTTCTTCTTTTTCATTTTGGAAGACTGATATTTAGGATTCTTTGTTTTAAAATCATAACGCTTCTTCTTTTCAGGTAAATTGTTAGTAGTAGTAGTACTTTTTAACAATATAGGGCTAGAATGAGCAGATCCTGGAGGAGTTTTCAGCAAAGCCATTGCTTTTTTTGCTACATCATCGTAAGACTTGTTCGGTTTATAAGTTGGCTCATTAGATTTAACAAGTGATAAAGCCTTTGTTTTAACATTTGATAAAACTGAAGAAATACTGAAAGTCTTACGAGCTTTATTTGGCGACAAGTAATCACTTTGTGGAATTGAGTTTGTACTACTCGTTTTTTGATCCAAATAGCACATGACTGAATGCAGAGCTTTATTCCGTGAAGGGCATTTCTGAAAAAAAAGTCCATAGTTATGCAACAAAGAAAACATTGATTTTTACTTTTACTCCTCAATAAAGTGGACCTAGACCTAGTGAATTACATAATATAATTGTAACAAATCCCATATATTATGTAAGAGGAATAACGTATTATTGTTTTATAACCTTAGATAATCGTGATCGATGTAATTAGAATTTATTTTTACTCATACGCTAGCACTCTAGAACTTCCGAAATCAAGGTTTTTCAAGTGAAGCTTGATGTTTTCTTACACTGTCCGAATGCCAGTTTCACCAGTAGGTACTATATTTTCTGGTAGGGGGTTCACTCGAACCTAACCTAACCTAACGCCACTTTAGCTTCGCAATTCATTAAAAGTGACTCGACCTTTCTTACAAAATCCATGGTTAGTGACCTAGCTTAAGCGGCCATAAATCACAAATGGCACTCCGCACTGATTTAAGATATGGCACCTTAGAATTTTGGATGATATAAATATTACGAGCTTAAAAACCTTATAAATTGCAAAAATTAGCAATGCAATAAAACTATTCCCTAGTTTACTCTGTTATACCTTGGATTTATACTCATGCTGTTCTTGCAATAGCTTCCGTTGTTTCTGATATATATGTTGGGGTAATCTGCTGCTTAGTGGATCTACTCCCAGAGAAATTAAGCGATGATTCACTTCTTCAGTAATTTTTGCCCTTACAATTTTAAGTGGACTGAAAAATTATGAAAACACTCATTAGCATAATATTGTTAAGGGTATGGGTAAAATAAATGTAGATTATTGCAAATATACTTACCTCCCAGGAATATAAACGTACCCATTTCCTCTCTTTGATGTTTTACTTATTGCGGATTTGGACTTAATAGTTGATTGTTTCTTTTCAGTATTGTTGGCTGGACCCAATTTATTATGAAGCGGGGAAGAAGTTCTAGCCTTAGGTTTCTTGATGTCTACGTGATTTATCTTATCATATTTCTTTTCCTTTTTTACATTATTTACATAATCTGATTCTTTTTTAGCTTCATCAATATTAATTTTCTCTTTGCTCGCACTTGAACTGTCAGAAGTGGTTGTTTGATCAATATTAAGTAGTTCTTGGGCTTTTTGCTGCAATTTTTTCAGAGTCATCTCACCTGCTGAAGGTATAGGTTGCTCGGCTTTTGTAGTCTTCAATTCGCTCCTCGAATTACCTTCCTTAAGATGTTTTGTGACCTAGAATTAATTCGATATTTTGTATAACATTATCTATTGCTAATTAATTGCTTAGAATATGTAACATATAGATTAGAGATATGCTTACTTTCTGTTTGTTAACCGCATTGGTATGTTTTGGTGATGTTTTGTATAGATGGTTACGTAATATTTTTTCTAATTGGTTCGCTCTTTCTTTTTCTATGTTCGCCTTTTCTCGAAATTCTTGGGCCTCATTTGCTACATCATTTAACTTTTGTAATAATGATTTGTATTCATTAGATTGCATTTCAGCTCGTTTTATCCAAAATTCTATTTGCTCCTCAATCTTCGTTTTTTTCTCCTTTTCTCTATTTACCTCTTTAACTAGTTCCTGTTTCAATGCAAAAATTTCGGTCCCTTGTTCTTTTATAGTAGTATGCAATTGTTCCATCATTTTTAAATCATTATTTGTGGACGTATTATCCTGTTTTTCCTTATTACTTAAGATTTCTATAATTTGTTTTCGCAACGAACTCAATTCCTCGTTGTATTTTTCATGTTCCTCTTTCTTCCATTCTTCAATTTTATCAAGTATATATCCATCATCGTTTGTTGAAACTTCAGCGTCTTTCATCTCCTTATTGCATTTGCTATCACTGTTAACTTCAGTGTTCTTTTTAGTGATATTTGAATGTAAAGAGCCATCACAAATTGATTGGGTGCTAGGATTATATTTACTTGCAATAAGATCTTCCATATGTTTTAGCTTCGTCCTTAGTTCATCAACTTCGTTAGCTAGTTTACTATTTTTGTTATTACCTTCTCCATCAATCGTATCTCGTTGGGGCGTTTCAAGTACATTAGGATGTCGTCTCGAAATATGGCTTTTTAAATATAGTTGATTAAGAAACACCTTTTCACAATAATTACATTTATTATATTGCATTGAGTCTATTTGAGACGTAGAAGCAAATAGTTCACCTTTATTTTGATTCAGAGTTTTCAAAATCATTGTGGCTATATTCTCATTACCATAGGGCAAAGGAGTTCGAAATGAGTGTTTGGATTTTCTCCTTAATTTTCTGATTTCCTCGTCTTTTTCTCGTAAACTTTTTTTTGTTGAATCAAGTTCCTGAATATAAGTCAAAACTGTATTACTAAGAGAAATTACCATTTCGTGAAGTTGGTAATAATATAAGCAACAGTATGCTACAGCTCCGTGATTGTCAATTATATGCTGCAAGTTTTTGGAGAACGACATGCGTCGAGTTTTTGGCTGTCTGTCTAAATTAAAAAAGTGTCTTAAAGCTTATTTATATATGCGTGCTATTTTTATACAAAGTTGTTTCATTCTTAACTACTTATTTTTTAATTTTCTTTTTCTATTCTATAACTACGAAGCAAATTTTACAATAATTTGCTATGAAAGATAAGTTTTACTAGGTACATACCTCCATAATATACAGTTAAAATTGTATATTGTATCCTCCTACTTCTCCTTACAATAATATATGAATGGTGTTTTTACATACATTTGAACCCACTCCTTTAATAGTTTTTAGTTTTGTGTTTTGATTCCAGTCCCAAATAAATAAGAATAAAATAATCTTAAAAGTGAAAAAGTCTACATTTCACCTACCTGTAGCAGATTAGTCACTTCTTCTCTTAGAATAAAAACACTACGGTCAAGATAATGGCGACAGAACTGCTGGTACTCGACCGCCAATTGTGCTAGGCGAAATATCTTCAAAACACCATCATCTAGTATCCTCACGTCGAATTCTGATTCGAGCACACAGTCTAAAATCTAGTAACAGTATTATAATATACCTACTACGAGTATAATATAGTTATCTATCTGTACTAGTAATAATCCATTAATAATCGAGTTTACGTGTGAACGCGATCTCTATAAACAAGATTCGCATTTCATTGCAAAGTTATAGCCTAAAGGCTATAACTTTGCAATGAAATGCGAAGGCAAGCGAAGCGGATGAAAGTTAGGATTATTCTTATCAAAAGTTGAATGCAAATGATGTTAAATGATGAATTGATTTTGAAGATTCTTTTTATTTGGTATTGATTATGACGTTCAAATCTCAGAACAATATTACTTGGTTTAGGTTCCCTGCACTATTATTTGTAGATACCTACTTAAAATAGTCAGTTTTATATTTATTCTTGTGTTTGATGTGCTTAGTGCTATAAGTATTTGTGGTGGAAAATTGATTACTGAGTATTTCATGATAAAAGTTGACTATAAATACAGACTTACATCATTGATATGCTCTTCGACCAAACCAAATTTTCTGTCTCTTATTAAATTTTCGATGTCAATAAGTTCTGAAATATATATAGATATGTTATGAATAGATAAGAAGAGTTTTTTTTTTTAATAAATGCATCTTAGTACTCAAACTACTAATATAATTTAAGTTAGTTAATACATAATATCATTTAAGTTAGTATTTGTCTCATACGATAGCTTTTGTAAATATTAATTTGTAGTTTTAACGAAATCAGATTATTGAATTCAGTATTGATTTTAACAAAGTCAATAATAATAAATTATTTTTCTCTAGCTTATTAAGTTAATCAATTATTTTTCATACCTAAAGCAAAAAATCAATCAATGAAAACTTCAGCAAATCGAATATTTAACGAACAATACCTAATCATTATGTATATTGTGATATTAATAGAGATGGGAATGCTTCACTTTTAGAAATCAATGTTAAAAAAGTTATCAATGTTCTAAATATATCAATGTTGAAAAGTTATGTTATAGTATTTATAACTTATGTAATGCTTAAAAAGTTATTGTCATATAACTGTTATTATAATTAGGTATGAAATTACCTATCAAGAGGGACTTCAATTCTGCATGAAAAATATTAACTTAAGCATATTGTTGGAACTTTCACTTACTTATTTTATTCCAATTAATATGAACTCTTGGCTTGTGCTGGTTAAATGTGAATCCTGATTCCTCAGCTAGTTTGGGAAAGTTGTGATGAAGTTCGAATGATGCTTTACAAGCCATGTCACTTATTTTATATTTATGTATTCTTTATCTGTTTCTTAGTCACCATTCGCATCAACGTTAAACTTTTAATCAAAAGGTAGATTTTAGAGGTATTTTTTTATATATTTAGTTGATGATTTTTGTTTTATTATCACTTTCTTCACTAAAAATCTTCTTCTTTTCTTAGGCTTTATACGAATAAAAATGTGGGTGGATATTATATAAAATATCTCCAAATATCTACTGTGACAACTATAATGTCAACAAAAGTCCAAACTGCTGTGTTTGCTTTACTGTTGCTAGGCAACGTCAAAGGAAATTCATGTGTTAGGTTGCTATTACAAGGTTTCTCTTTTAATACAGTTATGCTCTAATTTTTTGAAAAGTTGTATTTAATAAGAATACAATTTTATAATGGAATTGTTTTGATGAAATAAATATGGTACCTATATTTTTCTACGTCAAAGGTGTCCTTAAGTGTTAAGGGAAGTTGAATAATAAAAGTCATGTTTATGTGGTCATGAACCACTTTGCCTGTCGTTAACTTTATTTGTCCGAGATACAAAGCGTCTTTTTCGTCGTCATTGAGATTCCATTGCGTTACCTATTACTAATGGGAGCAGGCTTATGGTTTCCGGAGCGGCCTAGCGACATGATTCCCTTCACTTTTTTTTGTATTTTTTATGCCGCCGGCCAATGTTTACAAGCAAAGACATAAGAAAAGTGTGCAACGTTCAACTGGAAGTACAAAACGCGAACGGAAAATATGCAGGAGTCGCGAGGGCGATATCTACAAGGCTATAGGCAAAGGCCTGAATATTTCCGCGGTTCGCGCTCTGTGTTCAAGTTTATAACTTTGTACAATAATGTTTCACGTATAAAAATAATAAAGATCGCGTTGGCAGAATCGTTGGCAGGTGGAGGTCGGTCGCCTGTCGGTGGAGGGTCGTTCACGCCGAGGGCTTTTCTTCGGTGGCGGTGGCGGCAGATGCCACAGAGGTGTTGTCACCCTCGCTCGCGGCCTGGCACGCAAGAGCTGGGAACCGAGCGTAGAGTGCTGCGCGGTACTTCGGGTGGCTGGAAACATTTTATTTCGGTTT
Source organism: Pararge aegeria (assembly GCF_905163445.1). Lineage (NCBI taxonomy): Eukaryota > Metazoa > Arthropoda > Insecta > Lepidoptera > Nymphalidae > Pararge > Pararge aegeria. Next base: position 10,570,177 of record NC_053183.1, read on the forward strand.
AATAACTACTCGTATTTATTTGACTGCTTCGTTTGTCTAGTGGTTAGCATGTTTAATTAGGTATCACGAATCGTGTTTTCTGGCAGCTCCACCCTCTTTGCTACTACTACTGCGATCATCAACCCAGCGTGTTTGTTATTAGCACATATTGAGCGCATGAGTGGACTGTAATAGGGTATTGATATGCTTTTAAAGAAAAATTTTAATTTGATTCTTGAAAATGACTTGATGTTACTCTAGGGATTGGTTTACATACCTGATACCGTATACAATAGGGTTATAGACGGCATTAGCCTTAGCGAAGACAGATCCCCAGATGGTCACAAGGGGGCTGATCGTCATAGTCTCGAAGATGCCAGCATAGTTGATGACTAGGTATGGTGTCCACGCCAAAAACCATAGCGAGATGGTCATTAATGCCACCTAAAATTGGTAATACAATGACCTGTAATATCTATTTATAGGGCCTAAAGTAACTATTTTAGGTTTTTTCCAAAGAGTTTGTAGATATTTCAGATTGAGATGGATTAATTTATTGAATAATTTATCTGGGAATTAACTCACCTTAGCCAATTTACATTCAGCGCTCGTGTTTGCCTGATCTGTTCCTGACCTGAGGGATGTTACGTTCATTTTCTTTGCCTGCTCCCTCATTGCCTTCTCGTGAGCTGCTACAGCCTGTTTCAGAAAGTATCATTTACAGTGATCAAAATAATGTAAAGTTTATTAATAAGTAGGTGTCGAAAAATAATTGGCTGTTAAATGAAGTTCAAGCTTGTTAACATTAAACATCATCGCACCTGAACAATGAAGAAGTAAGAATAGATAATGAGAAGGAGCGGCGCGTAGTAGCAGGCGATTGAGTACAGCAAGATGTAGCTGCGGTTTTGCCAAGACTTGTCGAAGTAGTCGGTGCCACAGGCAGTCATGTTGCCTTCTGGTACATATCTATAACAAGACGTAAAAAATTATGAAATGTCTCCAGTGTACTAAATCGAGTTGTAAATGATGAAGTAAGTTCCATTTTGATGGTTCAAAATATTGCGTATGCTCTTCTAACCTGCCCCATCCGAACAGTGGTGCAATGGTCCAAGCCAACGAGAAGACCCAGATGCCGAATACTCGAAGCAGTGCACCGTTGATGGTCATTGGCTTTGCGGCGATGCCCTTTACGATCACATTGTAGCGGTCGAAAGCGATCATCGTCATCGTCCAGATTGATACACATCCAAATAGCGAACCCGCGCAGGCATAGAGCTGGCATGCAAACGGTCCTAATTGGAAGAAAATAGTTTTAAATAGTTCGTACACTGTTGTAGTTGACGTAAAACAATGCTCTACTGGATTTCACAAACCAGATTCCAAACCAGATGCTTCAATGAAAACAAAATATTATTTTTGATACTTTTAAGCATCGAGCTCAATCATTATAAATAGTAAAACTTCCGTTTATACTTACCGAATACCCACGTTTCGTTGTAACAGTTTATCACCATGGGTGGAGACATACAAGCCATCATGAGGAAGTCAGAAAATGCTAGATTAATTACGAGAATGTTTGATGGCGTTTTGAGGGACTGAAATAAGAAATCACAAGTATTAAGACCGCGAAACAATCACTTATTGTATGAATCGAATTCAATTGGTGTAATGCAAACCTTTGTGGTTGTGAAGATGTAGACGACCATTCCGTTGCCGGTAACGGAGACGAAGCCTAAACATCCCATAAAGAATCCGAGAAGGCCGTGCCACAACGGATTCATGGGTGGGAACTGATACCTATAAAATGGGACGTTGACATTTTTAATCCAATGCGATACTTTTAAGTTATGCAATCATAAACTCTCAATATTATTTAAGACTAGGGAACCAAAGAAAAAAAAACCAAAAGGCCCATTGGGGCCCTTTGAAAAAAGTTGGGGTTCAAAAAATTATGGCAAGTCATTTATTATTATTATTTTAATGAGATGACTTTGTAACGTTCGTTCGGTTTCGCCTGCTTTTAATTGTTTTTAACCACCTATTTATTGAGAAGGAAACAAAAAAAGGATTCGGATCAGTCGAGCTATTTTTAAGTTTTCGCGAGACAAACGAATAAAGAATAAGAAGATAGAAGATGAATATAAGATTGGACTTCTATATGATAATAAATTAGGTTACCAGTGAGGGTCGATGAGGTGTAGCATATCTGGGAGTACTTTGTCGACAACGGTCTCATTGCTGCCGAAAGCTGCCGCTTGTCCGCCCCACGCTTGCAAAGCTGCCACGCCAGGTCCAGGGTCCATGCTTGTGATTGCCATTTTTGTTTATGGCTTAGTTATGTGTTTCCTATAAAACAGAAGTTCACTTATTATTGTAATACCAATTGTCACACAAAATAGTTCAATAAGCGATAAAGGAAGTCCCTTTTAAAGAAAATTGCGGACGTCAAAGTATTTTAACGTGTTTTAGCACCAAATTTCACATAAATTAACTTATCCAATAATTTGAACCGTAACATTACAACAGATTTATTTCGTCCTTAAGGGATATTTTATGGTGTTAAAACAAATTATTTTTACAGGACTCACTAAAAAAAAAGGGTTACAGGTGGATAGGTCGCCCCGAGATGGTTAATACCAAAAATACTGAAGAAAATCGCTTGACGAACTACTCCAGTCTTTAGTTTGCTATAACCAATCTCCGGCGGAGATGCTAAGGCGGTGCGGAGGCTACTCGATCTTTGGACCGGTGAACTTGTCTTTTATAATAACAGCAAGGGGATTAAAAGTACCGTCATAAAAAAATCGATATTCATAATTAGATATAGATAATAGGGTGAATACATTACCTGGCAACTGTCTTATACAGGGAGGGCTTTTACATATTGTATTAATATTTTTATAACTAGCCACCAACTGCACTCCGCGGATTCACTCGTGTTTATAATGGGTAATAGTTTTTTTTTGTAAATATAATATATTTTGTTTATCAAAGTATGTACCATTGCTAATTATGCACTTTTGCCATCTCAAAGATAGCTCATTGATCGCTTTACTAAAAAAACCATTCGGACTGAAATCCATAAAATCTTTGAAGGCTCTTTGGACTGCACCATCGGAGTTGAATTTTTTCCCTTGTAAGAAGCACGGTAATCTGTAAAAGCAAAAGGAGTAGGTGCTGGCCAGATTTAAGAAGGCAGTTCCCGACGCCTGCACTAGTCATGCAAAATGTACTGCTGCTGTAATGTAAGAAATCTGTCAAATATTTTACAGTTACGTTTCAAAATCACCCATTGCATAATCAGCCGTAAGATAAATGATTCGGCTGCGTTTATTTGCTGTTATGCATATATCCTATCTGGTTGTTTTAGAAGTCTTAGGTGTTATTTTTAAGAGTCTAGGCATTGTTGACGATTGATTTTATAAGATGTAGCCAGAGACCCATGTTCTTGGCCTTGTGCCGTTATGTAATGCACCATATTATGCGGCAAAGGTGCGCTAGTCCGTATAAATCCATCTTTCGCTGCTGTGAATGCGTGTAATGAAAATTTTTAATGAAATAGTCACACCGACAAAAAATAAATAAACAGTGTACAAAAGGCTCTGACAATCAGCAGTCTGCATCGATGATAGACTGCCTGAACTTCTACTTTATATCTATAGTTTAAAAAATAAAACTAAGTTTTGTTTGTCCGGCTTGCGCTTGACGACTGTCTAGCTCTTAGAGCAGTGATGAGATATTTATTGCTTATGGTCTTGGACAAGTACGAAACGCATTGCTTTTGCAATTTTAATACACGTCTTATACTTAGATCGCTTCCTTCTGGTAGTGGCACCAACTCGTTCCGCCAGTGGCACGAGAAGGAATTGTCATTCCTCGTCCTACCACTGAGTCCGGATGATGCTCTACTTAATTTACTTTGGTTTAACTCTAATATTAACAGTATTAACTGTAATGCCCTCTGGCTTTCGTTTTCCTGATATATTTTATATGGGTTAGAATCAAAAGAGAAAAGGCGTTTTCTAGGGCAGCGTGTTCCATCTTAAGCATAAAGATTGATTAAAATGCCTGACAAATTTTGTAAACCATTTCATATTCGATGAGTTAAAGAAGAGATAGTACTGTGATCTGCACGCATGTTAGATACAAGGTATAATTGCAGCAAATGAGTGATTTATTTTAAATTCCTATTTTGTGTCTGTTTGGCTTCCTTCCTTTTTTATGACTGTGTTTTTAGGCCCAGCTTATTAATTATTTTCATTGTCTCATTCCAAAATCTGTGAAACCTCGGGACTTTTTGGAAGTCCTATGTGGGAATCGCACTGGGTCCTCACCCAGTTAGATCCCCGGCAAGCACCTCTTACTTGTCGAAGTTGCATAACTTGTTCCAAGCAATTAAATATAAATTAGCTAATTGAGGATGCCTGAGAGATCCCCATAGTATTAAAGTAAAACGGTAAAGCGTGTGAAATCCATCAATTTGCACTAAACCAGCGTTGTAGACCTAAACCCTTCTCTTTTAGAGACCTGTGCCCCGCTATTGAGTTGATAATGAAAGATATCACAGAAGGAAAAGTTTGTAGTTTTAGTATTTTAAAAATTTTCGTTATTTCCCCTTCTTTTCGTCTCGAATTACTTAGGGTGTGACGAGTTACGCCGTAGGTATAGGTAATAATAAAAAGACTTTAGAACTAACAATTTTTATTTATTATTTACATTTTTATTATATAGTAGGTACGTAATAGTTGATCTGTCGGTTCTGATGCAAAGGATCGCCGCGATTTTAGATATTTTAATTCCTGTTAATTTTCCATCAAAATAAAAGAAAACAGATCTTTTATTAATATGTAACTTAGCTGAATTTTTTCAATACCACCCTGGCTTTCCTTAAGTCGGTTAATATAGTTACGGCACCACTAAGTAAGTCACTGGAAATATAAGTCTGATAACAAGATTATACACAAACGGCATCGCAAATTCTTGAATATTTATATTTATTTCTATATATTAATTATTATGCCTAAAGTCTAACGTGTAGGTAGAAAGATACCATTACTTAACTCATAGGCCATGGCTACTTACAAATTTCTTTTTGTTTATACTTGTGTAAGTAAGTATTTAAGCCGAATGTTTCAGCGACCCCACCTTTTATTTGTATACTAGTACCTACTCGTACATACCACGTATTAGTTTACTAATGTGGCTGTAGTAGGCGGGATAAGTAACCTTAACACCTAAACAATTCTGCTTTTTAATATTAAAATTGGGCGGGACCTATTTAGGTATTATTATATTTTCTTTCCAATCTATGATTTTTTTTATTGACTCAGTGAAATGTGATCTCACTAAAAGGCTTGAAAAGTTTAATCTTCTAAAGTAGACACGAGTGGAGAGAAGATATGACCGTGCATGTAGCATGTAAGGAACACAACAGTATTCCAGAGACTAGGCAAGAATCTGGAAATGCCTTAAACTATTCAACAGAGGAAGTAAGAGTATTAAGGTCATATTATGAGGAATAATAAATATGACCTCCTTCAGCTCATTATTCAATGGAAAAAGCCGGCAAAACACCAGCTTGTCGAAGAAGAATATCGTGGCTAAAAATTTTTAAGAAAAGTTTTTCTGTGCAGCTGCGTGCAAAGTCCAGATAGCCTTAATAGTTGCCAACCTCCGATAGGAGGCGGCACTGCAAGAAGAAGAACTGAATGTTTCTCATTCTTAAGAGGTCAGTAAGTCAAGATAGTCACTACCTCTTTTTACTATCCGCTTAGTTATAAAAGTAGGCAAGGCAAGGGGGAAGGTTTCCCCCAGAGCGTTTGGGAGGTCGCCCATGCGAAGGACTGATAGAGTGTAACGAAAAGGAAGATAATAATAGTAGACAGTTCAAGCTGGAAAGAGACGAGGTGTCTGTATTTTTCAACACCTTGTCTGGACGTTCTAGGCCGGGAACAAAGCTGAGAACGGATTGCGGACCAAAGGTGTGCTTCCTCTCTTTGGCGAAACATTTTACCAGCTACGCTACTATTCCCTTCTCTCCGTTCGTCTCCATTTTTGTGTATAGCGAGCGTAAAATAGAAAAGGGACATATAAAGGTTAATAAAGGTCTTGGTAATAATGCCTTTAATTATTATATGACTTTTATCTTTTCATCTGTATTTATTTAATTATTTAAGGAATTTTATTCCGATTGTTCAACAAACTGTGCGTGCGTGCGTGGATAATTTTATTTTGGATGTAATTACTTACTGAAGTCGCCACTCTTTAGCAACTTTACGGTTACAGAAGACAGTGGCTGAGCTGAGGGATATTCGTTATCTGTCAAAACGAATGGCTTAGCAATGCTGACTACGAATCTATCGTTTCATAAAAAATCAGTGGTTCTTAAATTTTTATTCTGCACTCCTATCTGGTCTACCCAAATGTACACAAACCTCTCTCGTCTGTGCCCAGTTAGGTAGACGAATTTGGGAAACACGAGATGGTTATTAGTTTGAAGTACCTTTGTCATCTCACAAAACATCAACGAGGCCAAAGAGTGGGCAACATTTTCATTTATTTTGTTGTTCCTCATTCCTAACTGCCTTTTAGATCTAGTATATATGTTAGTATTTACTATTTAGTATGTTCTATAAATCAAGGTAAAGGCCAAGGTCCTAGGTTCGTTTCCAAAGGGATTGAAGTTTTTATGTTTCTTCGTAATAGCCCAGCTGGGAAATTGGAAGTGGCCACGGTGAGGTCTCGGAGAGCATGTTATGCCGTCGTCAGTCCTTGTGGTTATCACGAAGATGATGCAATGATGCAGAGTAGTGAGTTGTTGCTCTAAAACCCACTCTTTTATGAGATAGGAGGCCTGGGCCCAGGCGGTTAAAGTTATTTTAGGCAGAGATTATTACTAAGTAAGATTACAATTTTTTTCTGAAAGTCTCTTGTTCCTCTAGTCTTTACTAAGAATCACGGGTCTATCTGTCAATAAACTTGGCAGCTTAGAAATCAAGTTTCTTAGGGCTCGTTAAGCCGTTCATCATATCAACCTATTCCAGGCCCACTACAGGGCATGGGTCTCCTACTACAATGAGAAGGTCTTAGGCCGTAGTCCACCACGCTGGCCCAGAGCGGATCGGTGGACAAACACGCCTATTAGAACGTTATGGAGAATCTCAGACATGCAGGTTTCCTCACGATGTTTTCCTTCACCGCTGAAGCAAGAGGTATTACATATAACGCTCATAACTTAGAAAAGTTAGAAGTGCGTGCTGGGACTCGAACTCGGCCCCCTAAAAGTGAAGCCGAAGTCCTAACCACTGAGCTATAACCGCTTAAGCCGGTCCGGTAAATAAAGCGGGCCAGATTTTTTTAGTCCAAAATCCCTTTCTCTAAATTTAAATTGGATATGTGTCTAGGAGTGGGACATTAAACTCAAAAAAATAATGAAAATGATGGTAAATTGGCATCCTTCCCACAGAAGTTCTTAATGCCATTATATTAAGACGAATAATAAAGTTGTACCAAACCGGACGGTTAGATCCAGATCCGGTTCGTTAATCAAAAGTTTTAATAATCGTAATCCCCGTTCGTCTAAAATTATCTTGCCAGGTACTACCAATACATTTTTGTTTTTTCTGCCTTTTCTATTTTTTTTTCTTTTCAGCCTTTATCGAATTGCACCGTTGTACGAAACGAATGTTCAAGTAGCACGATCTTACTTCACAAGCAAGAAATTTTTGCTCTCTGCAAAAAGTATAAAGATTTTGTCATGGCAAAAAGATTTTTTTTAGTTATTGATATTATATTGTACTTTATAACTATAAGTAGCAAGGGATATTTAAGCGCACCTTCGTATTAAGTTGTGAATTTTTTTTTCAAATGGTATTGTTAGTACTTTTTATTAGCTGTTTACGTAGGCAAGATAAAAACCCCTTTAATAACTATTTGCAGCTTGACTTTTTTTTCTTTTCTTGTTATGACTCGTCGTTAAGAATATAAAATATTAACAACTGCTTATATAGCTGGTAAAAGCGTTGTTCTAATTAATAAACTTTGGTCTCTGAGCTCAAATTTTTACACCTTAAGTTTGTACCGCCTGATAGTGTCCCCTTACGGATAGGTATCACAATGACACCAGTACGGTATCAATTATTATTCTCTTGCTTTTGGCTTGCTTCTTGCTTGGCTACAAAAACATTTGTTATTACTACGAAACTTTTTTAATCTGTGGTATTAACAAAACTCAAAAAGCCAGAGCCGGATGTCATAACCTATAAAATTGTTGACATTTGACAAATTGACAATGACAACTATTGACCACAGATCCCAAAGTTTTAAAAGCAAAAGTGGAAGAAGGTTTTGACGTTTTCCGTTTAAAACTATTAGAATTAGAGCCTGAGATTTGATTTGATTTATTTTATTCTAAAATTTAAACAAAGACGTATTTAGATATTATTTAGTAAATATTTCCAAGTTAGACCTCATAATTATAAAGCTGCATTTCTAATGAAATAACAAACAAAGTTCGATGGATACCGAAGATCTCGACTTAAGCGGCGAGGAAGAAGAGATCACAGCCGAAACTGTTTTGAAAACACTCCAGAGTGCTTGGCAAAACGAACGGCTAGCTCCGGAAATACTGCCACACCGAAACGACATGGTCGAGTGTATGCTGGGACAGATCCAGCACATGGAACGAAATATCAATAAGCTTCCCAAAACAGACCTTCGTGCGTGTATACATAAAATGGAATTAAATAGGATTAAGTACATTATTTGCAATTACCTTAAGACAAGAATAAGTAAAATAGAAAAATTTTGTATTTCAATTGTCAATGAGGAGAAACAACGGATAGAATCTGGAACAAATTATTTAACACCCTCAGAATTTTGGTATGCCCAAGAATATCTAGTGAATATGGAGAATCATTTGAAGAATACAGTATTGAATCATGTCCCTGGTAGGATGCAAACTTTTGAATTTAATAAAATGGCTATTTACCCTAATATGCAATCACACATCTTCTTAAAAGCGAATGACACAATAAATGGAATTGTTTTAGAAGACTTGATAGGTGACCAGGATGAAGAAATAGATTTAGAGGGTAAGTAGTTAACAAAGTGAGTTTTGACCAAAGGGCACACTGACTGCAGAAGCCTGTAGGCTTAGTCATTGTGTTAATATGTACCCATTGCGAAATCTGAGTGGTAGTTGCTTATCTGTATTGAAGCTTTTACACCCTCTCTCCACAAACTAAGCTAATCAAGTAATGTTAATAACAGCTAGTGATGACAATAATTCTGTTGTACACAACACTATCTACTATAAATCTGTAATTTAAAATAAATTCAGGGAAGGCTAAAAATATATCTATCTTTTTCCTAAAGAAGTATTGTACTACCTTATACATGCCAATCCAGTTTAGAGATTTGTGTTTTGTGAAAAGACATCATTTAATATTCCATTCTTCCTACCTGCCATTCCTAAAAAAGTGCCAACTTTTTATCGTTTTCACAAATATTTACTTATCCTTAAAATAAAAAGAATAAAAAAGCCTTTTTATTATCCTTAATATCTGGTTGATAAATAGTTTTTGGATTGGATGAATTAATATTTCACGTGACACATTATTTTCTATTATAACAAATGCTGTATTAAATAAATTTAATTTATGATAATATTTGTAACAAATTAACTCAGAAAAAATATTATTGTTTAAGGGCCTCTCTCCAAGTAAAGCCCTCCTCCAGATTTTCCACAGAGCCTTAATAAACTTATTATTAATTGTAACAGATATTTTCTGATATAAAAATATGAAATTCAGATTGCAATAAGTACATCCTTACGCAAACACGTACAACAAGCGAAGCACTTACGTGCGGAAACTGCCCAGAGAGAAGGAGAAGAAGAAAAAGTACCTCCTTTTATTGTTTTTAAAAGTGCAGAACCTTCTCAAAGTTAGAAACAGCTGTACTGATAATTCTCTGCAACTCAAAATCAATGAAATAATTAGACTTAGAGTACAGCACATACTTGTTTTCTGTTTCAGAGGGCTCACAACATATACTGCAATATAAACCAATAGCAGAATTGGTCAAAAACGGTAAAGTTCAGCTAGTATGATATAAGGCCAAAACTAGGTATAATATAAAGTTTTTTTGAACAACAAATTTTTTATTAAGCTTCTTCCTAGATAATCTTATCAGAAATTATAAAGAGAGAAAATTGTGACATTGGTGCCAATTCTGTTGTGAACCAATATCTGAATTAAACTAAATTAACAGGTAAAAAATTAGTGCTAGCCTTTTCAACAGGGAATATAGTGAAAAGGGTGGCACTAGTTTTTGACCAGTCTTTTAAATTTCCTTTGGAGAACTGGTTAACAGAATTAATGGTTACTTATCAGGTTACTTTTTACATTTTTAATTGTTGTCTAGACAGACAAAAGTTTTTTTTGGAGTCAGGGTAATCTTCAAAACTGCAGAACCTTTTTTGATGGGACTTTCACAGGCAGGGTGTAAGATTATTATAAATCTATTTATTGAATCCCCTGAAGGAAAGGGATTAGGAACTCATAGCGGCGAGGGAATAGGAGCATTAACCACCCAAACTGCTCCATTGCCTGCAGGTTGACCAAAGTTATTGTGACAATAATTTCCAGTTGTTCCAAAAAAATGGTTGTCTATTGTAGGTCTAGGTCACAGCATTGGTTATTACATAATTTTATTGATTGTATCAAATAAAATATGTTTTATTATACTTATAAAAATATAATAGCAATATGCATTGCACTGAGAAGAAAAATAATAAATACATTTATTGTTTTTAAACATTTATTTGTCTTAATTTCAATCAATACCATATTATAACAATTAAATTCAGTTACATAATTAAATATACATTAACATTCTGGGTACAAAGTTATAAAAATAATCTTTCTTTTGTTCATATTATTAGTTTTGTTTGATTTATAAATGCACTTTTCAGTTATAGGGGCTGGGCCAAGTTCCGGCTCTAATGCATGTATTATGTATATATACAGGAATAGTACTAATTAAATAATATAAATTTAACTTTTATATAAAAATAGTGAGTATACTAAGTTATTTAAGTTTAAAAAATATATTTAAGTACTTTCTTTTAAGAAACCAATTTTTGACATTGAAACTAATGTTGATGTTATTATCAATGAGACGTTATAACAACAATACTGCCTTTTAGGAAAATGTTAGCTAAATTCTCCATTTTCATATTCCTTCAATCAAGAGGAGATTGCTAAAAGTGATTAGATATTTATTATTTTATCATTTTATTTTATTTCTCTTATATAGTTTACTGTATTTTTTTTATCTTGCTGTATTTGCATGTGCAATTCGTAAATACGTTACCTATCTTTCTATCTATGTACCGTTAGTAAGTTTTTTTTTATACAATGTATATCATAGACAGGATTTGAGCCTGTTGACTTGCTAAATTGGTTCAACCTAACTGGTTGCAGTTTGCATCACTCAACTGAGTCGGGATGGACTCCTAAGTATAAATAACCTCTGCCCACATATTAGAATAAATCAGTCTGTGTATAACAATTCTGATAAAAAAATCCAATGTTATTTCCTTTTAATTAAATATATGAAACAAGTAATAGGCAGAATTTGGTGGTGCAGTCTTTGTATTAGGTACATTGATTGGTCCGCATAGGGTTAAGAGGTTATTATTATTTTAATATGCAATTAGCCTTATTTCTTAACATATTAAAAATATTGTATAAATACAAATTCGGGTACAACTAAGTACAGTATTATTAGATTAATGTCACGTTCATTATTATAGAAATTTCCATGAAATACAGAAAATATATAAAATATGCCTGTTGTCTTTATCGTATCTGTATACTACAATACATTCGACTCATAACACTTAGCTTGTCTTGGCGCTTAAAAAAATAATGCCTTGTGCATCTCAACCTTCGATCAATAATATAGATTCTAGATGTTCAGTCTTCAAAAATGGTTAACTATTCGTTACTTTGCTATCGAGAAAACCAATGAGACGTGATGTGTGCGTAAGGATCAAAATAGCAAAAAAGAAGAGAACTTAATTTTAAGTAAGGCCATACATATTATTATACCTAGGTAGCATGTAATGTAAGCACTCAACATAGAACCTTATGTAAAATCAAAAAAACCGGACAATTTTTTGATTTTTTTTGATTTCCGTAAGTATCTGCCAATATAACAACGAATAATAAAAAAATAAAAAATGTTCAAATTTAGAATGGTAAAGGTAGAACAAACATTTAATTAGTAATTTTTGCTCGAATCTTATAATTTTAATACTGCACATAGGTACGGAACTCTTCGTGTGCAAGTCTTACTCGTATTTAGCGGTTTTTATTTGCTAGACTATGTGTATTCATATCTATTACATTAGTTATCAAAGTTTAGTAGATACAAAATATGTCAAGCTCTAGGTGTATATAGACCTATTATGGAGGGTAGAGGTAAGGAGAGTCATCTGTATTTATGAAAAAATGTCGTCAAAATGTATTAAATTAGGATGGCGCCACATTTGCATCAGGGTAACTCTTAAAAGAAGCGCCAAATATAAATATTGTTAGAGTAGGCTTGAAAAATATACAAGGAAGTAAGGTTATATTTACCACAATATTTTGTACAACGTAAGTTGTTGAAATTCTCAATAATTAACTACTTTAGTCGATAATGACATTAAATTTTTTAACTCGGCATACTTCAATTCATCTACGATTGCTACATTCATACCATACCGCGTGCATCCACCAGCGCCATTGTGGAGGATTTTTGAACTGTTATTTAGCGCATACACTGGACACTTTTTCAACTTTTCTCCCATATAAGATGACTCTCCTTACCTCTACCCTCCATAAGACCTATTCAACTAAACATAGACAAATAGAATTTGGTTTATAATAATACCATAATGAAGACTTTTTCAGCTAGTTTCACATGCTATGCAATCGCATTACCCTGTGGGTGGTAACATTTCATTACGAATACTTATGTTATACTAAATTATTATTATACAAAATTAAACACACTTATTCCTTTTCCATAGATGATTATTTCGAGAAAACATTACTCTGTGATCGAATAAAATATCACTAATCAACAAAGTAATTACTAAACTAAAGGTAACATTCGTGTTTAAGCGGTATTTGGTTTGAAGTTTATTTAAGTATATTTGAGGCTTAAAGCACGACAAAAGCTTAGGTTATATATTTTTCTTAAATATATTATTAATATTACATTAAGTAGGTATATGTATTTAGGCCATTTTACCAAACAACATACAATAATAACCACAAAAAAAAAAGAGCCGCCGGGGCCTAGGTGATCTTGTTTTTTTTTTCAATAAGTACGTATGAAGACACATGGCAAGTTGGGGTATTATACCATGCCGTTTTCGATGTAGGAAACCGCAGCGGCACCGCTTTTTGCGCCCCGAACGCGTCGTGTGAACCTGCCGTAACGCATCCTGGTCCGCATTTACCCAGGTTCAATAACCCTGTTTAACAATGACCTACCGCGTACCTATTCCCAAATCGATATTTGGCAATATTTGGTACATTTTTAGTACTGCGTAAGTTAACTTATTTTTCAGCAGAGGCAGAAAATGGACTTTCCAGAAAACTAACCAGCCCATTCTGACGCTCTGTTTTTACGCTATAACAAAATATGCACTTACTTTAAAGTTAATATTTCGGAATAATAACTTTATGTAGTTTGTTGACAAAATAATTTACGCTGATTTGTTTGAACGGTTCTGTCTTATTATCATTAAGTTTTTGCTGCGGTATAGGACTATGCTGTAAGTACTCCTGTCTTAAAGCTAAGGCTGATCTTCAGCGTCTACGTATTTTATGTGCTGCAAATGTGCGTTACGGGCGAGCTCGCGCAAACTCTGCTCCGAGGCGTTTCCCAGCTGTTGGACCATTTGAGTGAAATGCCCATCTTCTTTCTGCAGAAGATCGTGGGGGTGGCCGCATTCAACTATTTCACCTGCTTCCATTACCTGTACAATACAACAATAATACTTATGTAGTTCATAATAAAACATTATCATTTAACACGACGTCCAATTGGCGCGGTGGCCAGCGGCCCTGCTTTTCAGTGCCTGGGTGTTTATCTAAATATAAACTAGCGTACCCAGCCCGCCTCGCCGGGCTAGATTTTGCTTTATTTTATGTAAACAATAAACTTACATCATACAATTTTTAATTTAAGTCTCATAATATATGAAATCATTTATTGCTCTCCGTACTCATTCTCTTCTATTCTCTTCTCGAGCGGGCGAAGAACATTATCTACACCCATGTACACAATAGAATATCATCATAGTAAATAAAAGCTGTTTTATAGATTACTCGCCAGGTCAATCCGAAGATTCCCTGAAAGTTTCATTGAAATCGGTCCAGCCGTTTCGGAGCCTATACGGAACATACCCACACTCTTTTATATATATAGAAGATTATAATTATTTATGTATTTTATTCATAAACATATTCGTCAGTCATCTTGGTATTTATAACACATGCTACGCTTAATTTGGCGCTAGAAATATCAGACTGTCGACGACGTAATCGTTACGAATTTTGCATTATCTATATATATAAAATTGTTATATTGGTTTGTGTAGGCTTCAAAAACTCAAAAAGTTATTATTATTATTAAACTCTTTATTTGTATACCACAACATTAACATATATAAAATATAACATATCGAAAGAAGTGGTAATACAAAAGGCGGCCTTATCGCTTAATAGCGATCTCTGCCAGGCAACCTTTGAATTAGGAAAAAAAAGAAGAGGAGAGTAGACTAATGGTGGTACAAATATTAAAATACATACATGCGAATAACTAAATGCTAATACATAAACTAGTGTACACAAATAGATAAAAATTAAATAATATAATTAATAAATAAATATAAAAATAAACTAATATATATAATAACAACACTTACATATTTAAATACTTTAACATACAATAAATGAGTAAGTATATACATACTAGTTCTGCACCGATCGAGCTGAAATTTTAGCATGATATATAATATGCATCAAGGATTGTTTTTATCTATTTTTCTCAACCATTCAATCACAATCACAATGTGCCGAAGCGAAGCGTGGCAGGGTACAGCTAGTATTATTATATTATAAATTCGTATGCTATATTTAATGAACTAAACAAAAAATCGACAGTGAGTGTACTCTTTGCCAACTACGATGGTTTTTTTTCTCATTCTATTTATGTATTCGGCTTTCTTAGTTTCCATTTCCGTTAAAAGCACGTAAATTCCGTGATTTTTTTGAATCAATTACCTAAACGTAGTTTTTTTACGGGTATAATTAGTTATGTTTCTATTTTAAAAGATGGGTACTCACAATAACTCTGTCTGAATCGGCTACCGTGTGTAAGCGATGCGCAACTGTAACCACTGTGCAATCGGTGAAATGTTTCCGTATCGATTTCTGGATTATTGCGTCCGTACTGTGAACAAGACAAATAAAAATGTTACAAAAGAAAGCACACGTTTAATTAAACTAACGTATCTACAGCAGTTTGCACACCGAAGTCGTCTGCCCGATAAAACAGTTGTTGGCGGAATCGTAGCCATTTATTTAAAATAATGTTTTTTTCTTTTTATATTACTGTCCATATTTACATAAGTATAAGGCGAGCCATTATACAATACAATAGATTTATAAATGGCAGCTCATGTTGTTTAAGCATCTTTATCGTTATAACAACGTACTGTTTGAAAAAAGTTCATAATGTATTTAAATTAATTTGAATTCGAAATAGTTGTTTAAGCGCGATTTATTGTTGTTTTAAAGTTACGAGTTCAGTTTTTGTAAAAGAGTTATCGCTTTGTTTTGTTATTGCGTTTATGTTGTTACATATCCTCCCACCTTCCATCTTCCCCGATACCTATAATCTGGGTACCTTCAAATCAAGAGTGACTAGGCATCTTCTAGCCAAGCGCGCTCCATCTTAGGCTAGTCAAGCAAGTCTGTATATTTAAAAATAAAAAATGTTTTATTGTGCTATTTATTGTAGTTATTATTAATGAAAATCATTGACCGTAAGCAATGGCGTGCACTTCATACATACACATAAGCACTGCAAACCCAATTTTTTTTATATAAGTCATATTGGAGGGGAAAATTTCCATTATATGCCATGTACCTGCTTTATGCATACCCTGGTCAAAAGCCCTGTGCACGCTACTGACCGTAAGAGGAGCGAGGTGTTGCATACGTTTTAAGATTTTTTTCTTGCATCACGCAAGAAAACTCAAATACCTATTTCGATAGAAATTTTATTTGTTTCACACTTGGACACCTCTGACATGGTGTCCAAGACCTTCTTTACGCTACTTTTTCTCTGAATTGGCGGGATATGGGTTTTGCTAGAGGTCCTACTGCAAGTTATTTTTTAAATTTGATTTGTCCTCTATTTGTGTTAGTGGCGTTGTCTTCAATAGCTCGGTCAAATGATTTTTCTTAATATGAACATCATCGATCAAGTTAAAAAATAACACAATATTTGAAAAAAACTGTCCATACTTTCATAAGTAGGTACCTACTGCCCGGCATAATTATATTAACATCACATTTTTTTTTTTGCGGCTTCTGAAGCATTTTTTTTCCTTTTTGTAACAGCATTTTAATATTTTAAAATAATAAAAAAAAAATTAAAATTTTTTTTTTTTTTCATTATAGATACCTAGGCTTTTGAAATGTCATAAAAACCAGATAGATACAAATAGTACAGCCAAAGAAACGTTATTACAATATTTTACATAGGTACTATAAGCGAAAAGGCTTTTACCCCAACCTATCATAACATCATCGCTTGGTCTTACTTGGGGTCGACGTTGGCAGTGGCCTCATCAAGTACCAGCAGGCGATTCCGCGCAAGAGCGGCACGCGCTAGGCAAAGCAACTGCCGTTCGCCCGCGCTGAAGTTGGCGCCACCTGCCTCCACGCCGGCCGATAGCGAAGATACGCTGTGCTTCAACTCCACCTGTCCAAATATTTTTTGTTGCTTAATTGTACGAACTAGATGTTGAGACTGTTTATAGGCAGGAGATAGAAATTATATCCCCCCATCTTATCCCCTGACATGGGACAAAATGAACGTTTCCACATGTCAAAACACTGTAACAGGGAGTAGTAAGTTTACCCCCGTTATTCATTGCACGTAATATACGTTATATTTTGATATTTTTTCCATACGCCAGCCAGTGCTCGGAGAGTTGATTAAACTGTGGGAGAAGATTTTTTTCGTTTCCCCGGGCAAAATGTCTCCTGGCCATGCTATTCTAAGAAGGTAGCGGGCCAACCTGTAAGCGGTAAAGCAGTTATGTTAAACCCGTACCCCTAATCGGTTTCTACGTGACATCGTTACAGAACGCGAAATCGCTTAACGGCTCGTCTTTGTCAGTGCCTCCCACTAGAGTACTTTAAAGTAGCCAACGAATAATAATTCCACATTCCAGATTTCCTATGGCTATAGAAAACCATGATAATATAAGAAAGCACTTTGTTACGGCTGCCTTAGGACGTCCTTACCAAACTGTTTGTATACTCACGGTTTGATCTTGAATGTGTTGCAAGGCATATGACTATTCAATCCCAGGACAAGCCTTTAAATCTAAGTATAACGTTGGTATTTGCCTAAGTATTAGCGGCCGAGTCATTCGGGTACATTGATTTAATATGTTACTTGTATTAGTAAGCTAACTGTTTGGGTAGGTAAACCGTGTAAATATTTAATCATGTCATGACGTTATTTTGACGAGATATGTTTATCTTATTGATACCGCCGCCTTCTTTTGTCTGGTTATAATAGATTCATTATTATTATTAATATTTTCTAATATTGCCGAGGATCTGTTTAGTGTGGAGTATACGGATTGAAGTAATTATAAATTACACCATACAGATTCTGCTGCTGTTCGCGGAGTATAGCAAATTAAGCTTAATTTTCATAATATATTATGGATTTCCGCAAAGTAACGCCTGCTTCTATCCAATATTCGAAGACGCTGTTGGTTTGATGTTAGAAAGGACATGACGTTTTTGCGAGTTAAAGAGTTAGAAGGGAGTTGCTTTTGACATTGTATAAATGGATAAATTTGCTGTAATTAGCCCATATATGCAGAGTGATGACAATTAAGTAGGTAAGTAGTGAGTAAGAAATGGAAATAAATCTTCAAGCCGGTTTGATTCAACTCTTAGCTCATTGTTCATACGACCGTTTATCAACTGCTGTAATCTCAGTGCGGTAATCTACCAAGAACTGATGACCTTTTAGGTCATGCTCTGACACCTCATTTGAGATTAAAATCTTGACAGTTTACGTGAGTAAATAAAGCTTTGTTCTTACCATAGTAAATATTTAAAAACGTACCTAACTATTGACTTTGGCTGCGTAGGTACATTTACCCACATTTTGTAACTTAATAAGGTTATGTCTTTTTATATAAACTTGTATCGCCTATTCTTCACCCTTGGGGGTTGTTTACAAAAATGCTTTTAAAGCTATTTTATTTAAAACTATGCATATGTTAATGCTCACACTTAAAAAACGTTCATACTGCTACAACTCAAATTTTATCCTATTATGGATACATTTTCGGGGAAACTTAGAGGTTAGAAACACCCTAAAAGAAACCTTCTAAATTTTAACATGTGAATATTGATACAGTAATTAATGAGGGCTATCAACAGTAATTAAACCTGCATTTCAGAAATTAGCTTGTAAAGATTCCTAACTATATTTAACACGTTTGGTTTTTATTAATATAAATTTATTCGAGCAACTCGAAAAATAATTTTCAAAATATAAATAAAGTCCTTTGATGTAGTACTAGCCTGCCTTAGTGTGGTGACCTTACATATTTACCTTATTATTTTATTCTTCTGGTTAAAACATGGATTTTCGATAATTATTCCTAATTTTAAAAGTCGATAACGTTAATAATAAACTCTATTTAAGGTTGTGAGTTGTGTCAGACAGAAGAAAGTGACATTATATGATGGGTTTGTTTATAACAATTTGGTAAAACAGTGTACATTATTTGTTGCGGCGCGTCGGCGTTTTATGCCGAACCAACGCCAAGGGAACGTGTCCCACTGGGTGACGAGGCGCGAAATAAGGCAGGTATAAGAACCCTGCCTTATGTTCTGAGACAGAGTTGGAGCTCTGTCTCGTGCGCTGGTCGGCGCCCGTCTGCTACGCACTCCGGTCGTGAGTTCCACCGTGTTCCAGGTAGTCGTAGCCCGTGGTGGGGGTAGCGACACCGTTCTTGAGGTTTCAGGATGTTCTTCACAATAAAAGACGAGATGTTTCTAGTTTCAATGCTCCGGGTCGACTAACTAGCGTTCGGCCAGAGTGGTCTATTTATATTAAATTCTAGGTCGAGAACTCTCGGTGAGCTATCTAGCGTAAAAGTTCTCGACCGCCAATGGAGACTCTTTATTTAATAATATTTATATAATCTAACCGTATTACTAAATAATTATCTATTTAACATTTAAATAATATCTATCTTACCTAAATATCTTAAATGTTAACTGCTTATAATAATTATTCAACTACTTTTACTACTTATATTAATTATTCTAAACTAAAGTAAAAGCTAGTCGCCGACAGTCTCCCCCCCGTGCGTAGCACCATTCTTGAGATTCGGCGATGGTACCAATAGCAACTCTCGTCTTCTGGTTAATATCCGGGTGGGTCGGCATTTCCTTTCCTCGTTCTTTGTAGTTGTTGTCCTCTTGGTACGATTCAATTTCAGTGTGTGCCAATTCGTGTTCGCGTGGCTGCTTCTTTTTCGCAAGTGGTGCGTAAGCTCCACACCTGCCTGCTTGCTTGTTGAGAAGTTCTGCCATCAATTCGAGACCTGCTGGTTCTTGGTCTTCCTGGGCATCGTACCACTTGAACTCTAGATACGATGCCAACTTCTTAACTAGTTCTCGCACTATGACTGGATTCTCTTCTATGTTTTGAAGGGTTTTAATCTGATCCAGTTCTTCCATCACAAGTGAATCTTGTCTTCCACAGCGACGTTGAAGAGCTTTCATATCTCGATCTGGAGTAGCACCTGAGCAAAACAAGCTCAGGAATGTATTTCTTGCCGCTCCTTTTAAAACTCTTCTTAATCTCGTCATTTTCTGCGTCGGTCTGTACGACTTAGAAGTGTCTTCGTACACTACTCCGAAAGCCGTACATTCTGAGCTATTTCCGTCGTAGTAGGGTAGTTCTTGATTATCTTGATGATGAGCCGGAGGAGATGGTCTTGCTGCTGACGATATGTGACTCTCAAATGCTTGTCTTATAGCGCCAGCTGTAATATAAGCCTGAGTTGTAGGTGCTGCAGGATGTTCAGTCTTTACAGCCAGTGTTTGACAGTCTTCTATCAGTTGCCCAGAGATTTCATCTTTGACTTCGGTCAAAGAAGAAGTCTCCATCCATTTCCGGGCATGGACTGATCTGTCAACAAAGGCAGGTTCCTCCTCCACATAGTTTGCTTTATCATCGATAATCTGTTCTTTCTCTAGCCTGATGCAAGCTAGTCTCAGTTCTATTTGCAGCAGTTCTTCTTCTGCTTTTAATTCGCGAAGCCTGGCTGCAGATTTCTTGAACCGAAATGATTTCGCGCGAACTGAAACTCCAGGCACCACATTCATTACAGAACTGTTCTTCATGGCCTCTTGTTCTAGAAGGTTCTTTCGCTCTGTCAGTTCTTTCCCAGCGGTCTGCTGCTCGAGTCGATCTTCCCCTGTATTTCTGGAGACATTGATATTCATCCCGGTGGATCCTGGTGATTCAGTTCGCGAAGAATCTGTAGCCGTGTGTTCTGATGTCTCCTGTGTTCTGCGCGTAATCGCCTTCTCTTCTCGCTGAGAGGCCGCGCGGAGCTCATCCTTCATTGATCTAGAGAGAGGCATCTCTCCAGATCCTTATTCTAGGCTTCAAATTCTCCTCACGACAGGAATTCTTCTTCTACAAATCCGGCTCGAAGGACCAACTGTTGCGGCGCGTCGGCGTTTTATGCCGAACCAACGCCAAGGGAACGTGTCCCACTGGGTGACGAGGCGCGAAATAAGGCAGGTATAAGAACCCTGCCTTATGTTCTGAGTCAGAGTTGGAGCTCTGTCTCGTGCGCTGGTCGGCGCCCGTCTGCTGCGCACTCCGGTCGTGAGTTCCACCGTGTTCAGGTAGTCGTAGACCGTGGTGGGGGTAGCGACACCGTTTTTGAGGTTTCAGGATGTTCTTCGCAATAAAAGACGAGATGTTTCTTGTTTCAATGCTCCGGGTCGACTAACTAGCGTTCGGCCAGAGTGGTCTATTTATATTAAATTCTAGGTCGAGAACTCTCGGTGAGCTATCTAGCGTAAAAGTTCTCGACCGCCAATGGAGACTCTTTATTTAATAATATTTATATAATCTAACCGTATTACTAAATAATTATCTATTTAACATTTAAATAATATCTATCTTACCTAAATATCTTAAATGTTAACTGCTTATAATAATTATTCAACTACTTTTACTACTTATATTAATTATTCTAAACTAAAGTAAAAGCTAGTCGCCGACATTATTCTAAATTTGATACCCATGTTGAGGGAGTTGTGTAACAATATTGAATCCGCACTTTTTTGGGGCGGCTGCCATTGAGGATCATGTTTTATTAAACATAGCTACAACACTATAGACTAATTCACCTTTCAAACAAAGAAAACAAAATAAAAACCGGTTCATCTTTTCGACAAAATATGATATACGATGCCACGGACAGACTCACACATACCAACACACCCCGTCGTTTTTTCGACGGGTGCTAAAAATAGACGACAGGAATGGTACATAACAAAACAGAAACAAATAAAATGTCCTGACCTGTTCTAATGCCTTCCAAATATCGCTGTCCGAATATTTGTCGAAGGGATCTAAATTGTATCGTAAACTAGCAGAAAACAGCACTGGCTCCTGAGGAATGATAGAGATTTTCGACCGCAACTCCTGCAAATAGCAATATCATATTAAGTCTCAGCAACTTTTTTTCTATTTTTTTTTTCTCATTGAATTAGAATAGGCAATAGATCAAGACTCGCCCACACACAATTCCTATTACAAAAATATTAAGTCTTATCAATCTTACTCAAGGCTAAGTTTGACGTTGTGTCTCCTATAATAAAATACTTATTTTATAATCATTTGATTCCAAATCAGAATCTTCTTTGTTAACTAAAATAAATATTGCATCTCAGAAAGTATTAAATAAATAATTTAAATATATAATAAATTAATATAATTAAATCGTTTTGTAGTAAGTATGATCTCAATTTCTGTACAACTTACTTTGAGTGCGATTTCTCCGGTGTCCACATCATCAATATAAACGTGCCCATCGATCGGCGCCAATCGAAACAGGGCAGATATCAGCGATGATTTTCCTGCTCCGGTTCGGCCGACCACCCCCACCTTTTGAAATGAGAATAAAAATGATTTTTTTATCACAAGAATAAATAAAAGTACCTACCTTGATAGGTACTTAATTTATTTATGAATTTATTTATGAAAACCAACAGCAATAAATTTTATCATGTCCAAGTTTCTACGTTGTGTGCTAAGTGAATGTTCAGCTTATTACAGGTTTTCACAACGTTTACAAATAATTTCAACATTAATTACATTTTAAATATAACTGCATTACAAAATAAATATCTAAAAATACTACTAATTAATAAGGTTATCATATTAAAAATAAAATAGAATTAAAATACAATGAAATTAAAATAAAATTAAAAGTCCTAAATTTTAAACATCAAAATCCAAGTTTCTTTAAGCTTATTATTAATAATCAAGTCAAGTATTTATTTTATTGTCGCATTGGAGGGGAATTCTTTTATTTTATACCATGTAACGCTTTAATGCCTACCCTGGTCAAAAACCCTGTGCACGCCACTGCTAAGAGGTACACAACTTTGAGAGGTACTTTACATCGATAAAACATATCATTGAGTGTTGGTCTACATAATGACTGAGATAAATCTTATCTAAAGAATATCTACGCAGACTGCAAAAAGGAATGATTTAACAGTTTACTATCGTTATAAAAAGATAGAACTAGATCGCGTGACTACATGAAAGGGACGCATATAATATACTTATGTAACACTTCTTATATACCTAATAGTAATTATTCAAGAACATGCGTCATTAAATTGCCGCATAAAAGAGATAATTAAGATGTGTGTGAGATTTAAATATAATCATGTAGGTAGTGACCTATGTATTTCATACTAAGGAACACTATTTCATTTAAACTTATTTACGGTAGTACCTAGGAAGATAAAAATATAATCTAATAAAATTGTATATATAGGTAATTTTGGTGACATTGGCATATTTTTTGTGGCATGTTTGTTGTGAAAAGTTAGTTTGAAAAATCTTTAATTATGGATGTCAAAATATAGCGTCAAAATCGAAAATGTTAGGTATACTAAGATATAAAGCGACAATACTTATTTAGAATAATCTAGATACTTAAAGTATATTTTAAAGTACAGCTTACCTTCCATCCACTCTCAATAACTATATTTAGATTCTTAAGTACAGGCTCGGCTTCCTTGTCGTATCTTAGGTAAAGGTCCTTAAACACGAGTCGAGCGCGCTTGGGCCAGTCCTTTGGCGGCGGGGGACCGTCCGTCTGTTCCTGAGGAAGCTTAGTGAACTGAACAACCCGTTCCACGCTGGTCATCTGCGATATCACTTCAGTGGTCTGCTTTATGCCGTACTGGACCATGTTCACTAGAATAAGACCCTGGCTGATAGCTAAACCCACGTTTCCAGACTTGGTGGTTCCTAGAAAAAAGTTATTGCTACAGAATCACACGCTTATAAATTGAATGAATTAATGAATAAATAAACGAATACAATTTTATTGTACACCAAAGAAAAAAAGTAGTTACAGAGATATAAATACAGAGCAAGAGAGTACAATTTGGTGGCCTTATCGCTACATAGCGATTTCTTTCAGGCATAGAAAAGAGGTAGGTGAATATAGTAATTATTATATTATTTGTTCATTATGTATTCTTGAGTAATAATTGAATTCTAAAACGTTCCTTTAAGGAAGAAATAAGTCAGCTCCAGCTTCATACTTAGCAATCCGGCTCGAAGGACCGTAAACTATGGTTAAATATGTGTTACGCCATTTAGTGTTAGGTGTAGGAAGTCTTGGCACCATACAAAACAAATACATTTCCTCAGTTAACATTACTCCTATGTAATGATGAACGTAGGCTTAATAGGTGCCAGCCTAGTGGTTTCAGCTTCAGCTCACTTTCGGGGGGACCAAGTTCGCTCGCCAGTGGAATTTTTCGGAATTATGTGTGTTTTCAATTGAAGCAATTAAAATATCACTTGCTTTAAAGGTAAAGGAAAACATCGTGAGAAAACCTGCATGCCTAAGGTTGATATAATGTTCTCATAGGCGTGCTAAGTCTACCAATCCACGCTTTGCCATCGTGGTGGAGGTCGCCGGCGAATTAAAATTGAGGCATGGGATTGGGCAAACGAAAATACCCTAACTCCGGGCTGGTAATGGGAAATTCTCGACTTAAAAATGTAACCCTCTGGCACACGGCTTTTGGTACCTACGATTCCGCGTAGAAACCGATAAGGTTATCGATTTAATATAACTGCCACACCTCTAACAAGTTTGTCCAATACCATCTTAGACTACATAAGTTGAGATTGCAGTGAAGGGCTAACTTGTAGTGGAATTTAAAGAAAACCTTTAACATTTTTTCCGGATGCTGGAATGAACCCTCGTAATAGTCGATCATGATTTCGAGCTATACGTGGCAAGCCTTATGCCCATTTTCACAATCAAATACCAAGGCAATGCCTAAGTATGTATCAATAAGGGGATCCCTAGGCCTATTTTTACCTTTCACTAATCGACTTACACTAGGCAACTCATATAACCTAATTTAACTATAATTCTTGCAACAAGTTGTCGTATTATGCGATAATACGATTATACAAATCGTATTTTTAAGTTTTCGTTTTTTTAATTTGCTAAATGTCAGTATACAAGTTCCTCAAACATTACGCACCGGCACGGCGCATCGGTGTCGTAACTTGAAGTTGGAATTGATAGAATTGGTGAAACGTTTTTCTCTTAGTAAAAACAAGGTTTATTTGCTAACAAATAGTTTCATATTGACGACATATAGAAAAAAAAGCTTACCATCGTCCATTAACAAGAAGGTGTATGCCACTACCACGACATAAGACGCCGAGATGAGGCTCAGCCATATAGAAAAAGCCGTGTTGGTAATTAGGGTTAAGTACCTTTAACAAAAAAAGAGGCAAATTTAAGGTAGGTACATAGGCAGGTGTAATACCAAAGGAAAACTATTTTAGAATTCAATAAAAATCGGTGAATAAGTACCTATCTACTCATCCATGATAAGTAATTTTTGATTTAAATTGAAATAAAGTTTTTTGTTGACCAACAGAATTCGCACGTTCACTATGTCTCAGTTGTGCGGCCGTGATTCGTTTTTTGCAAGCGATTAAATATTGATACCTATCTATTTAAACTATCACGAAAAAGGAGCGCGGACCAACGGTCTTAAACATAATATAAACGTATTGCCTACTCAGAATTTAGAGTGCTCTCCGGTTAAACAACTTTAATAAAAGGTATCTTTCCAGTTCCCACTTACATTTCAAAGTTTATAAACATTAAAAACGTATAATAATTATAGAACTTATGCAATCGCACTCATTTTATAACACCTACGCCTCAAATGGGTGGTGCACTCATCCGTCGATGGCCTGGTGCCGTGAAATATAACGATGTTGGTTAAAGATGTCATATAACGACTTAAAGCTTCACAAGCGTATGCCGATAATGATTGAAGGATACATAAAAAATATGTAGTAAATTATTTTTGAGGTATCTTCTATCTTCTATGTATGTTAGAAGTCATCATTATTATCGGCAAAAAGTCCGCGAGGCTATATGTCTAGCTGTTATAGTTAAGGCATATTGTGCCTTTTTTATAATTTTTCAATCAAAACACGGGTACAATCTAAAAATGGTGTCTGTCATTCCTATCGTGACATTAATCTATATCCAAATAATTAGTTTTATGATTAAGATTTGTACCTTTAAATTACTTTTTAAATTATTGAAATTGGAACAGACTCCGAAACCAAAAATTAATAAAAGCCAGGTTCGACGGCGTACCGTGTCTCCGAGACACGGGATCGGAAACGTCAATTTTTTATGTCAAGACTGGTACTGAGAATTTCTTCACAGCAAAAAATACCAACCTTACAATTTTCGGCCCTACCTACTTGTAAATCGAATACAGGACCTCGTGATCTGCAATTTATATTGTTAATTTCTAGACCAGTACCTAATGCAGCCTTCTAATCTCTTTATAAGTCAGTTTTTAAACTCTAACGCAAAAACGACGGTGTGTTTTAAGTTTTACGTGTCTATGTCTGTCTGTGGCATCGTATTTCCCGAACGGATAAACCGATTTTGGATTTTTTTTTAGCTTGAAAGGTGAATTAGTCGGGAGTTTTCTTAGCTATGCTTGATAGAAATCCGTCCAAGATGGCCGCGGCTACAAAATAGCGGATAAAATATATTGTCACAACTCCCTCAACTCAATGTGGAAGGGCTTGACTAGTAGAATACTATACGCTAAGACATATTTCAAATCGAAAATGGCCGCCACCGGAAAATAACGAATTACGCTGATTTTTCACAACTTCCTCTATATGGGTATCATATTGAAGGGTTGAACTAGAAGAATAACGTACACTAAGTATATTGAAAGTCAGGGGTTTTAAAATATAAAATTTATCTATTTCAAGTAATTGCTTATTAATTGTCCACTGCGCACCGTCGACCTTCAGCATTCTTTTTGCGTGACATACAAAATACCTATTTATATTTTTTTTTTTACTTAAAAGTTTAGAAGCAATTGCAAATAAAAGATTGAAGTAGGTAGTTTTTTTGCTGTAGACACGAGTAAAATAAGTAACCTATATATTGTATATCAGGTGATTTTTAAAGACAGGTATCATATTAAATATGTCAGTAGTCTGTTACTAATTCATGCCCGTTAGAAAAGCATCTGGAGTTTTTTAACAGTTTGGTAAGCGTAAGACATTTGAGGATCTCTGCTATAAAACCAAAAAAAGCCCAAAAATAATTTGATTACAGCAATCGACAATGCAACACAATACACATAAATAGACAAGTGGTAGGTAGGTTTTTCTCGTAAAGAGGCCACGTTGATTAAGCGCTTACATACTTTTCACAAATCCCTCTAAAATTGGTTTCAAATGAAAGGGCTTGACTAGTAGAATAATGTACACTATTATAATATTAAAAAACCGGGGTTTTTTAAATTTTAAATTTACATTTTATTCTGAATTGCAAAGCAGGCATCTAACAAAAATAACTTCGGACACTTTTTGGCACATATATTATAAATAGGTATTATGTAGGTATGACTGATTTTATTTTCTTCGTTCAAATTCCGCGTTGATAGAATACCTTAGGGGAAGACCCTGAGTTTCTTAATGCAAACAAACAATGAATATTAAAAAGAAACAAACTAGGTACACTATATAAACCGAAAGATGGATTCCTTAGAACAATATTTTTACTTATCTTGAACCTTCGATTTAGTATTACCTTGAACGGTTTGAGTAGATAGATAGGCTTACGAAATTCGTCGCAAGACTCTTCCTGTAGATCTATCTAGATATTAGGTAAGTATCAATCAATCATCGTTATCGATATGTCAGCGGAGTAGGTTCAATGATTGGGTTTGTCGGGTAATATAATTTATCGATTGTACATTCTTCCTTGTGTAGCGCAGTTTACACATATTATCAATATTGCATTATTGACCACTCGACGATAGAGTTCTTGAGTTAGAAGACCCGTATTTATCCGATATTAATCTAGCGACGACGTCGTTTATAATATTCGTCAATTCTGAAGGTCGTGAACACGAAGTGTGCAAGTATTTATTTAGTTAAGTTTGAAATTATTTAGTAACCTACCTTTGAAGAAATAAAGATTGAAGTACGTATTCGCTTAACTACAGAATAAAGTTCTTCCATAATTCTAGAACGAAGAACTACATAGAGAGTGTAGTTCTTTCGAGGGATAGAAGCTAATAGAAGAGTTGAGCACCATGTTCGATTTGGAGAAATTGAGACGTTTTACGGACAGACAGACAGGAGCGTGGTGATTCTGTTCTTCAAGTAAGGTGGTGAAACCTTGATGAAGAATTTTAATAGACTCTTATCCTTGCTGAGTGCATTACTCATCAAATAATCATACGCAGACACGTGCAACTTTGCAAGAATACCGGACTACATGATCACGATGTCTAAGCACAAAGTTATTGGAATAAGAAGATCTTACCATGCTGCGGTGTGGACATCCTGCTTGTCGTCAAATTGTGCACGGAGCATTTCTTGCGCTCCGCACGCACGCACTGTCGTCAGTCCCGCCATACTCGCAGACACGTGCGAGAATACCGGACTGCGTGATACACCCTCAACTCTGATGAATGGAAATGAACTATTTTCAAGCTCTGTGAGATATGATATTGGAAGAGTTTGCCCAATATCATCACGCTGGGCAGACGGGTTAGTGAACGGAGTACGTAAAGTGTCCGTTTAAAATATGATTTCAAGTATTCAGCAATATCTATCTCTATATATATAAAAGAGAAAGTGTGTGGGCATGTTCCGTATAGGACCGGAACGGCTGGACCAATTTCAATGAAACTTTCAGGGAATCTCCGGATTGACCTGGCGAGTAATCCTGTAAAGTTTGGTGACGAGCACTCCTATTTTTGAACTGTCAAATACAGCTTTTATTTACTATGATGATATTCTATTGTTGGGTGTACATGGGTGTAGATAATGATCTTAACCCGCTCGAGAAGAGAATAGAAGAGAATGAAAATATAATAAAATTTAATGATGTAAGTTTATTGTTTAATTAAAATAAAGCAAAATCTAGCCCGGCGAAGCGGGATGGGGTACGCTAGTAGTTATATAAAATAAATTATTAATTAGCAATTCGATGCAATGGAATATCCTATACAGAATGCAAGCGACGCCGCACGGTGGTATCTATCCTTGTCCGGTCAATCACTCTAGCAAAAAAATTATCATATAGATATATCGTTTGATTAGCTGTTTCAACACTATACTTTTTGTCACTATAGTGTAAGTTGATATTATTATAGGTTTTATCTTGATAACCTTTATATCGGATGATTGATGGGACCGCTGTACCGATATAACACGAAAAAAAATACGTTTTAGTAACGATCGCCAGGTTTTCACCTATTTCTTCGACAACAAGGGCTTTCAAATGTGTCCATTATAATAGATTTAATGATCCTTACTAATATATTAAATGCGAAAGTGTATTTGATGGTTTGCTTGCGCCGTAACTTTATAACCATCAACTTGATTTTTAGCATATACTTAGTTAAAAGGACCTCTTTAGAGGTTTTAGAGGACTTAAAGTATAAGCCAATGTTACTTACATGGGCAACTTTTGGTCCTCTAAAACCACCAATTTCCTGCGTAGTTGGAAAATCTCTCGGGAGATTGACCACCGTGGTTGAAATCAGTCAGGAGAACTGTATGTATTCCACTACGGATCACGATAGGCTGGTTTCGGTTTGTGTAGGGCAAAAAATATTTTTCTTGAAAATTCTCAGAAGGTACCAGCCTGGTTTTAGGATATTAGCAGTGTCCACCTCCGTGCCCCAGACCAAGTTACACGCTTCCGTCTGGCCTTGTTATTATCATAAACATAAGTATCATAATAAAATCACTAAAGCCCACCAACACGCAATGAGCAACGTGGTGGGTCTCGACTCTAGATCCCTCTCTCCGAATAGACAAGAGGCCTTTTCCCAGCACATTAAAAGGCTGAGGTCGTGATGCTTTAATGCAAATTTTTGGCCTATTTACAATATTTTCTTACCTTTTTATAGCCTGGGCCGTATTCAAATAAACAATAGTCCACAAATACATGAATATCCCACAGAAAAGGGTGGTCAACAGCATGTAGGGGTTTACTATGGCTACCATGATCAATATACCAAACATCACCATAAACATCTGAGAACAAAATTATTATTTAGGTATTTAGTTGTGCTCGTCAAGAAAAACAGTTACAGTCAGTCAGATAAAATACTCTACTACTGTTTTAGGAATTGTAAAAGTATAGTATACGTTAGTCCAATAATACTATGAAACGAATTACAAATTCAATAAATAATTTGTAACTCCTTATCATAACATATATAAGCATTTAATATATATGTTAACGTTTTCAGTGTGTCAAAAACATTTTATCATTGCCGACATTAATAGCATGTAATTTTTTTATGTAAATGTATTTTATTTAATATTTTATTTATTATTTTTTTAATATGTACTTAAAAAAATTGTAGTATAGTTTTCGAAATAATGCAATGAGGATCTTTATAGACTGATAGCGACAAGAAGGTTAGGTTTAGCTTTCTTAGTAATAGCAGAGTTTTTTGTAACAAAGCTCGTGAGGGGAAGTATGTTTTACCGCAATGCTCATTTCTGCCGCCAAGCATTGCTGCAATGCTGTGTTCCAGTCTAAAGGGCGTGCTTGCTATTGTAATTATAGGTAATATATGAGGCTTAACACATACTTCTTAGGTTGATGTCTTAGTGCGGCACTTTATCTGACGTGTCTCTTGCAGGCCCTGCGAAATGTTGATTTCGACTCACCGTCAGGTCCGCCAATTATAACTAAAGATCCACTTCGAAAAATTATTCTAGTATGTCACTCAGGCAGTGCCGGATTAAGCTGGCGCGGGGCCCTTAGCAAATTCTTTTAAAGAGCCCTTGATCTGCTATGGCTCTGAATGTATGTGTGTGTGTATTTATGTATGTACGTGACCCTCTTAAAAAGTTAAGGTTTAAATATACACGGGGGCCCCCTTTCGCGCGGAGTCCGTAGCAATTGCTTCTTTTGCCACATGGTTAATTTGGCACTGCCCTCAGGGGGGCAGTTAGTCATAAAGAAAACAAAATGTCAATCTGCCACTTCAACCACTTAATGCCTACTACTGCTTTTCTTAATATTTTTTATATTTGAAGAGTTAATATACATATTATTCAAGTAAGTTAATCATTAAATTTTAAGAAGTAAAGAGCATTTCCTTACCTGAATACTGTCGAGAAACATCCTTGGTAAAATTTCGTCCACAACCCCCATGTCCTTAGAGAACCGGTTAAGGATACGTCCAGAAGGATTGGTGTCGAAAAATCGCATTGTTGCTGACAGAATGTTACTGAACATTTTGTTGTGCAGTTTTATCGAACTGCACATACACACCCACAGGAATAACAGAGATCTAAAACATAATTTAACATTGTTTTTAATTTTATGCACTGTTTAAATGTCAAAAAGAATTTAATTTTAAGGAAATGTAAAAGAAATTTTCTAGCCAACACTTCAAAAACTACCACTGTTTAATAAAGAATGTCTAAGGGTAAGGTAGTAAGTAGGTAAGTTGTTCAAGATTCATACAATTATATAGATACATACTTACGAACTCGCCATCCTCACCATAAACGCAAAGTTTCTAAGAGGATGGCTTATGATATTGTAAAATGCTTGTTACAATTTAATTTGAAAAATAAAAAAAAAACTACTTCGTTTTATTAATTTAATAGAAGGTCTATTCCGTATCTCACTTGACGCCAAATTTAGCTAGCCACTTTGAAAAGGTGCTATCAAATAGCGCCAAACCATTAGTATACGTTATGTAAATATATCAGCCAACCGAGTTGAAATAAACTCAGTTGGAAACTTTAGTTTTAGAATGCAAAATATGGATTTAATAGGTTAATTGGTGGCAACTTTCCGCAATGGCTGGCTAAATTTGGTGTCAACTGATATACAGAATTGGCGTGCTGGACTACGTAGCGCCAAGTGAGAGTTTTTCAACCCACGTTTACTTATTCTATCGCGTGAAAGCACTCTTTCGATACCATTTAAATCTTAATCAACTTTCACGCAATA
This sequence comes from Pararge aegeria, assembly GCF_905163445.1. Classification (NCBI taxonomy): domain Eukaryota; kingdom Metazoa; phylum Arthropoda; class Insecta; order Lepidoptera; family Nymphalidae; genus Pararge; species Pararge aegeria. Next base: position 10,602,347 of record NC_053183.1, read on the forward strand.
AATAAACGTAGGTATAAAATCTCAACTCTGAGTGAGATTTCGAATTCCCTCGTACGAATCCCGTACCCTCGGTTTTGTTGTTCCCGAGTTTTATGTCAATCAGACAACGTTGGCATTGACTAATTAAGATAAGATATGATGCCCTTTGTACGTAATAGTAACCTTACAAGCGGGCGATAAACTTAGTAAAAAGTTCATTTTTTCTGCCTTCGTAGTAACAAATAAGAAATAAATTTCAAAATGTCGGATTCGAGGTTAATTGCTACTACTTTAGGTGCTACCAAACTTAAAGCTCATAATTTAAATTGTTGATCCAATAATTTACCTACTTTATGTAACTTTACAATGACGATATTTCTATAAACAGTTTTATACGAGATATATACTATATACCTACCTAATATACTACCTACGTTACTTGAAATTATAAACATCCATTAATAACATAATTTAGGTATGTTAGACCGTGGCGAAAACGAGCTAAAAAGATCTTATTAAATTTTTTTTAAACTCAAAACCTTTGCCTACAATTTTTCAGCTAGGGATTTTAGCAGAACATTTGTAAAATAAAAATCAGCAGTACGGGATTTAGGAATCTAAAATGAGTTATTTTGAGGCCTATTTAACTTTGGCGGTATGGAATTGCGAAAACGACTCCCTCGAATGCGAGCGAGCATAATTTTTACCTGCCGGTTGTAAGAATGATGCACCCAAGTATGGCTGCTCCCCAAATGTAAATATAAAAGGTATGATCGGCGAGTGATAAATATCCTTCCCCGTTGTTTGGATCAACGGTGGAATTATTAGTAGTCGTGTTAGGAATTATTCGATCTTCTTGCAAAGTGTCATTATTGTGTGTGTTTTCTACGGTATTCATCCTGAAATCATTAATTTTATTTAGGGTCTGATTAATTATACCTAACAATAAGTGTTATACCTAACTTAGACCTTAGGGGCCATTCATATATTACGTTACAACTCACATGAATATTATAATGATTCTAATAAAAATGTCATGAATCGTGTAATGAAAAATCCCCGTATTTGCCTGTGCGATCCCACTAGTCACATAATAAAATGCAACAAATTCATTTTAACATTTTAAAAATTAATGCGGCACCAACATAATTTATATACTTAGGTACTTACGTCTATAATCTATTTTAAATCTTTTTCAACAACAACAAATAAAACATTATACAAAACAATATATTTATTGATGCAGTTTATACTTTATACATGATACCTGACGTCTCCCACGGTTTCAAACTTCCGGAAGCCCCTCCCTAACCCGTAAAGTGTGACGTAACTTATGGATGGCGCCTTAATAATAAGTATATTTACCAATGTGTTAGCCACAGATCCCCGGCAGATGTGACGACTTGTGCGAGGATGATAGATACGAAAGTGAACACCAAAAGAGCCCAGCTGCCTCCCGCGTGGAAATACTTCCTGTACACCGATCCCGATACCCGACCTGATTGCCAACAAAACAGTGAAATTAACATAACATTGTAAAGTCGCATCTGAGTGATACTTTAGCATGGTATTATATATGCTCAAATAGTAAGGTAGCCAAAAATTTAGTAAGTACCTAACTTTTTGAATATATTTAATACCAATACACTTTTTCATTATAATATAATTACTATAACAAAACAACGGCATCAAAATACTAAGTTTTAGCATGCAAATCCTCTAAACCGCGATGCACCAATATATAATGCGGGTGAATTACATGCCGAATCTTTGAATAAGCCGAAGCCCGGCATATTGACTTCGCGAAGATAGTATAGTATAGTACAGTGTATGGTGTACACTGTACATTGATGGGTATTATTTTTACAATTTACCTGCCTGAACAGATTTAGTTTAATGTGCGAGTAGTCTCGAAAATAAATCGGCCTAAAATACAATAACTTTCCGAATTTCAAGTTTATCGGTGGCAGTGTGACATAATTTATGCGCGAAAAATGTGAAGTTGATTGAGTCCGTCTGTGATTTATCTCTGTCATTATTTGAACGATATCGTAAATAACTCGTTAGGCTGTCTGTTGTTCGAAAATAATCTTTAAAATGCCTAAAGTGCGGGAATCTTTTTCAGTTAGGTACAAAGAAAATCTTGCAAGGATTGTTGTAGCTTACTTTAAATCGCGGTTAACGGTAAGACCAAAATACGCAACTGCTGCTAACCACTATCAATAGAGATACCGTATCTGTACCTACGTAAAATCAAGTTGAAGGTAGGTTGGGTTTAAATAAATGTTTGTTAACATTTTGATACGGACTAGTTTTCTACTGTATACAAAACTATAGGTATTTCGAGTAGGTATCTTTTTTATGTAGCCGAAATATTAACTTACATAATAATTAAGTTATCGGCTAGTCATCATCATCAATTTAACCGTTTGACGTGACTCCTGGACATAGGTCTTTTGTAGGGAGTTTTAAAATCTCCGCTTGTTTCCAGCGGCTTTCAGCGACCCGCCTGATATCGTCTAATTATCGTCTAATTTCCATTCAATTAAAGGTACAAAAACATTTTGTATTGTATTCCACAGATTATGTTCTTGATTTTCCGAACCGCTAAACCGACAAAATTGTACCTGCATAAATATTTTGCATTCTAAAGCACATAGAATACATTATATCTCGGGAGATAAACGAAAGTACTCGAAGACAGACGAAAATTTGATGAATCTACTTATTGAAAGTATTTAGGAAAATCCCGAATTTTTTGTTTTAGTGTCAATAAGTCACTGGCATGGATAATAGTTTTTTTTACAAGTTACGGCACGGTACTTGCTACCTGCAGAAATATGCAAAGTAGGTGCTTTTGCACCTTGAATTGTGAAATTATGCAAAATGATTGCACGCTTCGTTCAGTTTCAAAGATTGATTGATGCCTATACGAGTATGGAGGTGCAGAAGTTTCTTTCTTCCAGTCCTCCCTACTGTCCTTAAGACAGTACTTGACAACCACATTAAGGGTTGTAACTGTAAAAGCTTCGTCCGGGAGCGGGTACGGGCGTGAAAGCTTCACCGGACCTCGAATTAGGGTGACATTTGTACGGTTGGGATTGTCTAGGGTTTTCAGAAAATACAAAATCAATATATTTCAAGCTATTTATTCTAAGCACTTTTGAAACGTCAAGTCTGTCTGTTTGTATTGACTCTACCATCGGTTTGGAAAGCAGACTCTACCGAGAAGAAGCCTGTAAGAAACTCGAACAGTTGCTCTTTTCCAACATTAATAATTTGCAATTTAATATTGATTTTCCTATCTTGTGAAAAATGATTGAGTCCTTCATAATCACATTTTACAAAACAAATTTGATTATGACCTGCAGGAAAATTTTATACAGAATATTTTTTATTCCGGATAAAAAATATTCTATGTAGGTTTCCGGGATTCGAGCTATCTCTGTTCGGAATAGCGATTCAATATAATAACAAACTTATAAACAAAAAAAAACACACATCACAGTTATAATATCATTATGGATATACTTTAAATAACTAGGTTCTGGGTAAAACGGTCCAGTTAGGTAGGTTTATTTTTGAAAAACAGAATCTCCGAAACTATTGGCAGCGTTCTAGATACGATATGGCATCTTCTCGTACAGTCACAGTACGCCTAGCATGGCCAGAGCCCAGGGCAATCTTTCTCTTATTATTCTGCGTGGGGAAATGTTAACCTTCTCCCATAGTTTCCCACTTTCCTACTCTCCGAGCGATGGTCTCACGGGTGGAAATAATATACGTGTATAATAGGAGTGAACTCCTTCTTTTCCCTGACGCCATGTTTTGGAAGGAGGACAGTAATTTAATCCCATGCCAGTAGTTATATTCGAGGTATACAACAATACTTACCTATGCTGAATATATATATAATGCTTCTTAATGAATACCAAAGCGCATATTGCCAGTGCTAACTATGAACCTCATAAGAAAGCTCAGAGAGAGGATGTTCAAATCAGAAAGTAGGATATCTTAAACAGTGTTACTGTTACAACTCAAAGAATTGCGAAACGTGAGTCAGGCTAAATTGAAATTTTTAAGAAACCGGATTTCTTGGTTTGTTTTGTAGATTTGTATTATATGTATTTACATCGATCTGCCTTGAGCACGCAAACGAATATTATTGCAATGTGTGGTTTGTTATCTTTTAAAGTAGGTTACGTACACAATAGTACACTCACAGGCGCAGATAATGAAATTACGAGATATATGTATAAGTGTATTGTTTCATATTTTTCGTATTGTTATTATGCGGCTATGTTTGTTGTATGCCTCATAGCGCGTCGCGTTTAAAACCCTGGCAGCTTTATCTTTAAGTTTACGAATACAATATAAAAATGTGTAGTTAACTGAATGCCTTTTAAAGACCTATTCGAATAACGAAATATTTGACTTTAACTTCGGTTGATCCATACTAATATTATAAATACGTATAAGTGCGTTTGTTAGTTGGGTTTTCGTTCCTTTGCGCCCTAAGCCCTAACTGTGCAACCAATCGACTGGATGTTTAGCATAAAGCTAGTTAAAAGGACGGAGAGTGACATAGGCTAAGGCTGCCAGTCCACCGGAGCGGTGCAAGGCAGCGGAGCCGAGAAACGGACTAATGCGGTGCGCAGTTGCTGAGATTTTGTGCAATCCTATTGGTTAATATTTCTCCGTTTCTCGGCTCCGCTGCCTCGCTCCGCTCCGGTGGACTGACAGCCTAATTTTGGTCCTGAGAAAAACATCAATAATTTCCAAGTGTGGTGTATAGGAACATTCACAATTTTTTTACGCAAAATATCGACTATATTTTGCGTAAAAAAATGGGTGGAAAATGATAATGGCGCCTGTTAAGTGGCCATTTAAAAGTATAGGACCCTTTCCAATACGTATTGTAGTTGTATTAATACATATTTTTCCGTTATCCACTGTCTAGGCAACTAGAATACTCGACTGCAGCGCCGCCTAGTCCAGTAATTTATATTTAAAACTTACCAGTCTCCATTAGTTCTGCGGTTTCTTGTGGATCATCGTTTTCATCGTGTGCTTTTTCATCGGCCGTGGTGCTGACGCTTGTATGAGACTAAAATTTTTAAATAAATAAATTTAATTTAAAAAATTATATTTAAACGAAAACTTATATTTGAGTAAGTCGGAGTTATTGAAAGTAAAAATAAATCTTATAAAAACGATGGTGGTTTTGTTTATTTTCGATTAACTTTGAATAGAAAGAAATAAAACAATGAAAAATCGAATAATTAAAATCAAGCGCAAAGGCTGGAATGAATCGTAAGTACCTATATTGCGAGGTTACCATAGTTAGGTATGCTATCTGTCTTCAAAGTCATGTTTTAATGGCCGTAGTTTCGACGAAATCTAGAACGAATAAAACGCTTTACGGTTATACACACCGATCGCGTACGCAGCGAAGTGCGTGGCAACAACCAAGATTTGCGCGCTCGCAATCTTGATGACTCTATCCCCTACGACTCTAAGTCTTTATAGACGCAAATTCTACAATCCTATGTTTTATTTTACAAGAGCGTGTGCTTTAAGTGAGTGTTGAAGAATTTGAGCTTCAAAACAACGTTCATGAATCCCATTTTACACTGACGTTACAGATCATCGAAAGTCAAAATCGAACTTCGAATAACAACGTACATGTTTGTACATTCTTAAATAATAATTCATAAAGTAGGGTACAGAATGAAACTATATTTTGGGAAACTGAATGCGAAATACACAGCGCGTAGCAGAAGCCATTTCATACGATACCACTATTACAGCCATATATACTTGCTTACACACGTACTGCTTTCCAATGAATAACAAGTCTTATTTTATTACCTGAATAGATATTGTGCGTTGTCTCTTCATCTGTGCTCGAAGGACCTCCTCTGTTTGTTCGGGTTCTTCTTCCTCCAGCAGTTCATCGAACAGCGGTGTCTTCGAGACCTCCTCAAAACTGCCTTGTATTTCTATCTCCCCCTGTTTTTTTTAAGTGATTAGATTTAACGGAACAAATCAAAGAGGCTCAGTATAAAAATATAATAATAGTAGTAGGAAGTTAGAGATTTTTGAGGCAGAGCTAGTCCGGAAGTATCGCCAAGCAGCAGTTCTGTTATCCAGTCTTAAGGACGTGGTTGCCGGTGTAATTAAAGGCATATGAAACTTAACACCTACGCCGCAGGTTGGTGGACGCAACATTTTGTACGAACTAAGATGGTTGGTGATGGCGATGGTTTTCCACGTACCTTCAGGTGGTCCATCTACAGAGTCCGTCATTTATAAAAAAATAAAAAATTAATATCATTACTCTATACCTTGTCACATAAACTCTGTGTGGTTGGAGATGAGGTGAGTGACCTAGTTGTCGTTAATTGTTTTACTCTTAAGTAGACCAATAAAAAAAACTGTGTTCAAACAAAATATCGTTCAACTCGCGTGAGCTACCCGCTGGTTCAACGCGGTTCCTATTACTTGTACTATCAGTACAATATCTTAACACACCACAGAATTTAATTTAATTATTTGTTTCTTTTTTTGTTTTAAACAATAATAAGTTTTCCTGCGCTTATAAGCAGAAATTCAAAAAAAAATTAAAAAGAGATTTCATATAGAACTGTTGAGTTTAATAGAGATATCTTTGTTCTTATTTTATAAGATTTGCATGTGCAATAAATAATGCGATCAATCTAAAAATCCTGATGATATCCTGATCCTAAAATCAATAGCTGTAAATATACAAAAAAAAAGGATTTAAATACGTTCTGTAGTTTAAGCATAATGCGAGTACAGACATTTAGATGGACATGAATTTCAAAAAATCTGTCCTGCGCTCTATTGTAGTATGAAAAATGTATGCAGTTATTAGATTACATGTAATGCACGAATTGGTCCAGTTATAGTTTTGTTATTTGAAGTCTAAGCGTAGCATGCTTCGGTGCCTGAAAGACTTATCTCCTTAATCAAGTCTAAATAGTGCTAAGATAATCATTTAATTAAACACCATTAAGTAAGCTATATAACCTCAAAGTTTAGATAACCGGCTTATAATGTTAGCATAGCAGAGTCTTCTTTATGAAACTAATATGAGTTTTATGGCGTTGGCAATGCATATAATGATTATGTTTCACAGAGTAAATACCTACATCTTTTCATGGTTATACAAGCACAATTTGTTTAATGTGACTTTGTTCTAGTTTTTAATAATCTAAAGATGTATTTGAAAGTAAATCTTGCTAATTATAGTCATCGTCATCATCAACCCACTGCCGGCCCACTTCAGGGCACGGGTCGCCTCTCAGAATGAGAAGGGGTTTAGGCCATAGTCAACCACGCTGGCAAAGTGTGGATCCGTTAACTTCACACGCTTGAGAACATTATGGAGAACTTCCAGGCATGTAGGTTTTCTCACGCTGTTTTCCTTCACCGTTTAAAGCAAATCATATTTAAATTACTTAAATTAAAAACGTTAACTCCGCAAAGTCAGTGGTGCGTACCGGGGCTGAAACTTGGTCTTCACGAAAGGAAAGACGAAACCTTACCTGCTAGGCTATCACCGCTTTAATTATAGTACCTAGATAATTGACGAACATAGCAGGCTCCACCTTAAGGCATGCAAGGAACACATATTCGTGACGCTGCCTGCGTTTCCTGGCAAGACGACGTCTGCCGGGTCCGCTAGTACTAATATATAAAAGAATAGCTCGTTTCAACATCTTTGATTCTTATATCTACCTATATAAAGTAATTAATACCAAGCTTAAGAGACGAAACATAGAAAACTAAAAACATAACTAAACACGACGACTGACTACGTTTTATCGAATTTAATCCTCGCGAAATACAAGATTTTGATTCTTGGAACTTTGAAGTAGACATGAGGAACGACCTTCAGCCGCTTTACGTATTATTTTCATTTTATTGACGTTTTGTTTCAGTATTATAATCCCTATTTCTACGACATAAAGCTGCCATTTTAAAAGAACAATGCCTTAAGCGATGGTAGTTAGGCGGCTGGAGGCCCCCAGTTATAAATGTTTACGACACTTCTTTGCTTTGTGTAGTATTTAGAAGCTTATTAGGGGTCATTTCGTTTTTTGCCTGTTTGTCCGTTTGTCCGTCCGTCGTACCAATAATAATAATTTAAAAAAAAATCGATGTTAGCTAAACCTAGCAAAGACTCTGGTTTTATTCATCTTTCAAGACACCAGCAATGAAATAGTAAGATCTTACTTAAATGGTGTAAAATGGTCTTCATCAGCATCATTAACATTATCAACACATAACCTCCTTAAGGGTTTCCTCTCAGAATAATAAGGGTTTAGACCACAGTCCACTTCGAGTCCGGAATGGTAGAATTAAAAAGCCCTTTATTATGGAGAACGTTCAGGCGTGCAGGTTGCCTCTGAAAAGTTTAAAGTGCGTGCCAGGGATGGAACTTGGTTCTAACCGAGATCGAGGCCTATGCCACGAGACCACTAAGCCATCACCACAATTTTCAATGTGAGATGATTTTACTTAACAGTTCTTCTTCTTAGTCGTGTCTTCTTGACAAAGTAGTCGTAGCTGCCGTGATAAAATACACCTCTTTATGCTTCATTGGATCGCACTTACATTTTCTTTTATTCCACTACACGTTAACCCTGTACTGCAATCTCACCTGGTTGTAAGTGATAATGCAGCCTAACATGGTAGCGGGTTGTTAGGGAGTATCGTAGCCATGCCCCCTAATCGGTTTCAAGCTTGTTCAACGGCTCCTTGCGACGCGCTTGATGTCGTCTGCCCGTCTCGTTGGGCCAACGTTCGTTCAACCAACGCTGCACTTACCAGTGCAGGGTCGCCATTCGAGTACCGTGGGAGCTCAATGTGCATACCCCGAGCAGTAAAAAAAAAAAAAAGAATACTTACATTACGTAATATGATAACTTTGTCTGCTGTTTTGAGGTGGTGAAGCTGGTGCGTGACAAGGATCCGGGTGGAGTGTCGGAGAAGTCCCATCAGACATTCTGACACTAAGTGTTTTCCAACGTGGGTATCCACTGCAGATAGAGGGTCATCCAGGAGGTAAATGTCTGCCTGTTAATGAAAAAAAGGGGATGTTTAATCAACGCTTTCTAGAGATTCGTACAAAGAAAATAACGACGACCTTTTTGGCGCAGCGGTGAGCGCTGTGGTTTTAAGTGGAAGGTCCCGGGTTTGATTCCTTTTTTTTTTTGAACGCCCCTGGGCGGGAATTTATGGATGGGTAATACATGCCACTTAGCAATTTAGCGTTCCGGCACGATGTCGCAAAGCAACCAATTCGGGGTATGTGTTTTATACCATACCCCTAGCAGCAAGCCCGTTACCATCTCAGACAGCATCTTCACTTACCCACATGTGAGATTGCAGTAAATGGCTTGTAGAAGAATAAAAAAAAATTAAAAAAGCCAATAAGGCCCTCGAGCCTAGGCTATAAAGCCTTCGCTATCAGCGGGCTATATATATCTCATGAAACGTAAAATGTAGATAGTTAGAATTCTTATTAATTAAGTTTATATTGCCGCTTTTTATTTATTTAATTCATTAATTAACCAAAGTTTACAAGTTGTCTTAATACTATTATTGTGTAACCATAAGTCCTTACTAAATATAACGTACACAACCGTGAAACAAAAAATAATAAGTTTAAATTAAAGGCTCTGCTTTTTCGCTCGAACTTAATAACTCAATAATTTGTAGTTAGTAATTTTTATCGTCAGTGTATTTTAAAACTTTCTATTTTTTTGCTTGAGCTTATTAAGAAACAGTTTCCCCAGACCGATTTCGGCTACGGGGGTCAATCTCCAGAGAGTTTTTTTTACAACTATAAGCGGGAGATATTATTGTACAAAAGTGCGTGCGGCGGCAGCTCCAACACGACCGGAAAGAGATCAGGCACAATATAGCTTAACGTGCTCTCCGAAGCAAAGAGAATTATTCACCGTCAATTTCCAAACTGTGCTGGTACTAAGAAATTCGTGATAGTAAACCTTAATATTATTTACTGGCCCGACTCGTAAATATCAAACCCAGGACCTTGTGATGTGCACTAGAATAACGAGTCACTCTTAACAATGTTATTAAAAAATGGCGATATTTAAAAAAGCAATTAAGGCCCATTCCGTCGACAATTTAAATAATAAATAATATTAAATAATAACATGTATATAATTACTCATTTATTGTTACATGTTTTAAAGTATTTAAATATGTAAGTTTATATATAGATATATAAACATGTATTAGTTTATTTTTATATATATTTATTAATTATATTATGTACTTTTAATCTATTTGAGAACACACATTTGTGTATTTTAAAAATTTGTACCTCCAGCAGTCTATTCTCCTCTTCTTTTTTTTCCTAATTCAAAGGTGGCAGAGATAAGGCCACCTTCTGTATTCTACTTCTTTCTTTATGTTTCTGTTTTTATTATATTTTGTATATGTTTATGTTGTGGTATACAAATAAAGAGTATAATAATAATAATAATAATGTTAATAATACATAGTGATTGATATTGCTATTTGTTAATTGATACGGACTACAGAACCCTTCGTCTACAAGTCCAACTCGTAATTTAACTGTTTATTTGGCTTGCGTTCGTTAGCGTCCGCGACATGTTCAATATTACGGCTCCGTAAAAGTTTGTTTATGCAACCTTAGTACGCCTTTGTAGAGACAGATATATGTAGAAATGCGTAGCGGGTATTAAAAACGCGGTCTAGTAGGTATCATAATATAACTATCATTAGATGTTTAACAACACAATGATATATTCTTTTGGTGTCAGGGCCTATCCTAAAAATTCATAAAATTCAAAAATTAAAAATTCATGTATTTCAAGTAGGCCTATTATAAGCACTTTTGAAACGTCAAGTCTGTCTGTGTGTAGTGACTCTACCACCGGTTCGGAAGGCAGATTCTACCGAGAAGAAGCCGGCAAGAAACTCAGCAGTTGCTCTTTTCCAATATAAACAAGTTACATTTTACATTTTAAAATTCATTTTTCTATCTTGTGAGAGCTGAAAGCGGAGCCTGTTTTAATCTTCAGCAGAAAATTGTTCTCATGAGTAGGTACGGTATGTTTAAAAGCTTATATATGAGGTATAGGTTACAACAACGCACGCTTAAGAAATAGATATTATTATGCATTTTTTCTTAGTTTTTTATTGCTCTTCCACTTTAATTGATGTGGCTATTTATTTAAAATAGGCAAAAGTAAAATATATCCGCGGATATTACAAAAAGTTAATGTTTTTTTAGTATACCTAAGGTTGTTCAAGGCTGGAAATGAATATTATTTCCAATACCAATAGCACATTTTTAATAATTATTACGTAAATAGGTACTTAGGTAAATGTTAGTAAACTGCTTCGGATTATTTTTTATTACACATAGACGTATACTATCTTGTTCATATTTTTAGTGATCCGTAACCTAAAAGTGCCAATTTCAACCTAAGCCAACGTTGTCCGTCTGTCCGCCCTACGTCGCTCTGTCTGTCGGTCACGAGGCTATATCGCACTGACCTTCAGAGAGTTAAAATTTATACAGTATGTAACAAAAATCAAATAAAACTTGCAAATAAAAGGGGGGGTTATTACGTAAAAAAATATTTCAACTTGATACGGAACACTTCGTGTGTACCTACACACTCACACTTTTTTTGCTTTCTATAATGTTTGCCTTACTGATTTGGATCACAAAGACCTTGTTATCAAACATAATTTTTATCTTCTTGTTACTTGTTAGATAAGTTTATCTTTATATTCTTTATCTATGTGTTCGATAAAATCGTTTCATTTGAATATAGGCTATCGGGAGAACTGACAGAATATATCTCAAATATCTATGAAATCTCAAATCCACACTTATAAAAAATCTAATCGAATTCTTCGCGTCATAAATTCGCGCTAAATCGCTTCGCGGCACGTCTTTTGTCGGTAGGGTGGCCACGGCCAAAGCGTCCCACCAGACAAGACCAGGGAAAATTAAGTCCATATACGGATACCCACTAAAGTATAGCTTGCATTTTATTATAATTTATATTTATTTTTTGTCTGTTCATCGAGATTTCTGGAGAAGAATTTTTGTACCACTAAATGGATATATTTTTCTTTACGGTGTAAGTAACTTTTAAATGATTTATTCAGTGTGCACAGTATTCAAATGTGCAGCTTCTTTGTGATTTTAAGTCAATGTTATGAATTTTTATAGCCTTGATATTTATTATGTCTGTCCGAGTTCAAAATACCTTCAAACAAAAAAAAATAACACAGTTCTCAGTCAGTACAAGTCAGTGTAGTAATTTTGCTATCTCATCGTCATCATCATATCAACTACAGGGCACAGGTCTCCATTAGTGTTGCCCAAATTCAGTCTTGGTCTTGCAGTCTTGGTCTTGTTCTTGCGTTTTTGCAAGACCAAGACCAAGACCAAGACTGACCGTGCAAGACTTGAGCAAGAACAAGACATAGCCTGCAAGACTCTTGCGTCTTGCAGCTAGGACTTAGCGCTATTTCACGGAGTAGTTAGGTGTAACAGTTCGGTGTATAGGTAGGTAGGTACGCTTAGGAATTCTATGAGACGCAAAAAACTATATCAAAGAATATGAAAAACTGGACCTATGCGCATTACGACTAATACCATAAACATAGCGAATAAAAAAATATCTATTAAAATCAAACTGAGTGCATGCATAGTTATGTTTTAACCATCGGCACTTTGATAATGCGGCATCAAAGGTTTTGTACTTACTTCTCAAAGAAATTTGCCTTTCTTCTTTCTTTCTTTGAAATCTAAAACAATCGTTGCCGCCGCGCCGAAATCATAACATTTGACACTATTCATGCAAAATAATTTCGAATTTTAAGAGTACCTACAGGTGTTCCAAAGAATAAATAAGTTTCAGATTGGTGATTTTAGATTGGTGGAGGACGCATGAGACAGAGTATCCGATTTTATCGAAAATGGCCCGTGATTTTCTCTCAATACCTGCAACTTCAGTACCTGCTGAGAGGTTATTTTCTAAAGCATCATTAGTAATTAGAAAACATAGAAATAGGTTAAGTGATGAGTCAGCCAGATGGTTACTTTGTATTAATTCTTGGTCAAAAGAATTGATATAAAGTATCATAACCTAATGATAAAGCTGTTGATTTGTGTTGTATTTTATTTTTTATTCAAATAAATGATAAATCGTAAAACTCGTTTATTAAATTTCTTATAAGTTGAGGGTTCAATCTCTTTCTAGACAGATAAGTATTGTTCTTTAAAATACAGTCAAGTTATTGTAATTAATTTGTTTTTTTACATGTTTTAGCAAATGTAAGCTTATAAATCATAAATGTTTATTAAGAAACAGTTACTTCCATGTAAAACGACATATAGGTCAGTTGATTTTTCGAATTTCTTATCAAATCTTCAGTTATTTATTAATCTGCTTGATCTTTACTATGGCTATGTTAATTCAAGCTCACAATGTTCCAATTCTAATACGTTTTTCTAAGATTTAAAGTAAACTTTAATAAATAGTAATAGACTAATAGGTAATTGCAAGACTTGCAAGACTCTTGCTGCAAGACCAAGACCAAGACCAAGACTGGGAGCGCAAGACCAAGACCAAGACCAAGACCAGGTGTATTGGCGCAAGACCAAGACCAAGACTGGCTAAGTCTCGTCTTGTTCTTGCATTTGGGCAACACTAGTCTCCATTAATGAGAATGGGTTATGGGTAGTCCACCACGCTGGCCCAGTGCGGCTTGGTGGACGTTTTGCTATCTATTTAGTAATCAATATTTATCGTCTTTCTTTAATTGTACAAGTTATGCACAAGTTAATCAGTTTATGCAAATTTATTATAATTTTATAATGACTTATACCATAAATTATCTTAAGATGATGACTTAAAGTCGTCAAAGTAATTAGCTGATTTAAAATATATGAGCGGTAAAATAATATAGAAACTCAGGGCCGAGTGATGAGTTATGACATATGAGTTAATTTGAACATAGACGGTGTTTAATTGACCATATAACTACGTGACAAGGAAACTTTTGAACTTAACATCATAATAAATAGCGTATATTATATCTGCAGCGTATTTCCGATGTATTTGAATTATTTCATTTTTTTCTAACAAGGAAGACGGAGGAATCAGAGGCATTGGGTAATGTATTGATGAACCGCCCTGCATTAGCAGTATCCAAAACAAGTTAGAACATTTTATAGTTTGCTTGTATGTGTTAACGGCCTCCCTGGGCCTTGTTGCATCGGTGTTCAATCCCCGGCCGAGGCATTTTGGGAATTTATCATTTCTGAATTTTCTCTCTGGTCTCTTTTCTATTTTATTTTTTGGAAGGCTTAAATGTATTTGACGGCCGACTGGCGCAGTGGGCAGCGACCCTGCTTTCTGAGTCCATGGCCGTGGCTTCGATTCCCACAACTGGAACATGTTTGTGTGATGAACATGAATGTTTTTCAGTGTCTGGGTGTTTATCTGTATGTTATAAGTATTTATGTATATTATTCATAAAAATATCAGTCATCTTAGTACCCATAACACAAGCTACGCTTACTTTGGGACTAGATGGCGATGTGTGTATTGTCGTAGTATATTTATTTATTTATTTAAAGTCTTCTTTAAATACCCTAGAAATGTTACTCTGGAGTCCGAAGCATTTAGAGAAGGAAAAAAATACATGTATATATAGGTATATTTATAAATAAACAGATAAACAAGTCGTCTTATTGAGCAAGATAATAAGATTTAACCGCGTTTTTAAATATATCAAGCGATTTTGCCAAGATATGAGTAATAAGTGTAGGTATATAAAAATGTAGTGCGAAGTTGTGCTTTAATTAAGAGACATTTCACTAAATAAATGAAAATAGGTATGTATACTTGTATACTTGATGAGGAAAATACAAAGGTTCATAATACATGTTTGGCTTTTGAATAAACACCTTTAGGTATCTATTTTGATTAAAAGTACCGCTCGTTTCCACTGAAGCGGAAACATGCGGAATGGAATAGGTACAAGAAACTGTTTTTTAAGACCAGGCGTGGGATAAAATACATATCTACATACAATTATGGCTCAGTAAAGACGTGAGATGAAAGATATTTATGAACAAAGACGGCTTTTATAGAAATATCATTAGAAAATGTAAGTACGAAAAAGCAGACTGTAGTACCAAATGTAATAAAATTTATGTATTTTTTAAACGTAATAAAATTTATATGTCTAGATGAAATAGATATAAATAAGATTTTTAGTTAGTTTTTATTTTTAAACCAAGATTTAATAATGGAATTTGGCTTGTTTAAGGTAGGCAAGTACTTATGTTTGTCAATTTTTGATTTAGATAGAAATTATTATTTACATATACTAAATTGCAAATTCCCGACTTAAACTGCCTCGAACAACCTCGAATTTGAAACACAAAAAAGGCATCTCAGACTTGGACTTTTATTTTTCGTATACCTCTGACCGTTCGCCGAATCTACGTTCTCTACATTGTTTTATGTGGTTGTACAAAAAACAATGCCCCAGAACTCCCACACACCCAATTCCCATCTCAAAAATACCAGACCTGTTAACGGACGCTACATCTCTAATAAAAAAAAAATTACCAACTAAATAATTAGGTCAATGTTCGACACAAGTATCAACTCGGCAATAAGTAATAAATAAAGTAAATAAAGGCCGTACATCCTTTATGAATTACATCTGCATTGTTTCATAGGGTAAAGTTCTCTCTTATCTGATTCCCAAAACGCGCGAGCAGTCTTAAGAATAACATTAAAAAAACATTATTTAGCAGAGATTCTAGTAATTACGCTTAGCATAAAAATTGCACGCTGGCAATCGTGGAGTTGTTTTTAAGTATCACAACACTGTAACGTCGAAGCGTCGAAGCTATTGATACACGTCCTAGAGTCGCTAATTCTGTAATCCTATATTTTATTACGCGCAGAACGCTTGCTGAATTAGTTTTGACGAATGTGACCTGAAAACAAGGACCATAACTGACAATTCCTACTCCTTCTTAGTTGTTCACTCTTAACAGAGTGGTCGTGGATGACGATGATCCATTTTCTTTAGCTAATGCAGTCCCCGCGATGCGTTTCCACTTGTTACGGTCTTCATCGTTTCGGGAACATTGGACTATGGAGGTTTGTGTTGCAGTTTTCGTTATGTCTGTCCAACGAGTGGGTGATCGACCGCGTGACCGTTTGCCTTATACTTTCCCCTGGAGTCAACGAGTCGTTCCGTGGAGTGTTTATTCCTAGCAATATGTCCAAAGAACTTGAGGATTCGTATCTGCACAGTCGATCATAATCTCTCTTTGACTTTTATTTCCTCCAGGATCGAAACGTTAGTCCGAAAAGCTGCCTAAGGGATCCGCAACAGTCAATATTATGCGTTACAGATAATCCAGCATTCAATGAAGAGTGTACTAGGGGTATCTACCTACTCGCTCCTAGTGTAGCATCTGTCAGAAAAGTTACGCGTTGCGCTGGAAACTGGTAAATCTCGCAAGAAGATTCTTACCTGTCGGTAGCAAGCCCGGGCAAGACCAATGCGCGCCCGTTGACCGCCGCTGAGACTGATGCCGCGTTCGCCCACCAGCGTCGCATCACCATCCGGTAACTGCTCGAAATCGCGAACTAACGCACACGCAGTCACCACCTATGAAAATAATTTTATATCAAACACAGCGTTACATGACTGGATTCGATTTCTGAACGTTGCAAACTACACTCCGTTTTTTCCTGTATATCTTATGTAAATCTAAAATAAAAATAAAATAAAAAAAGGCTTTATTTTGGTTTTACTTCTAGTTTCTAATCATACTTAACACTAAAGAGTAAGTATCGAATTTTTTTTACATAAAAAGACAAGTTTAAGAAAATAGAGCCTAAACAAGTTTAATAAATAGTTAGTTAAAATAGTTAGAGATAAATTTGACATTTTTGAAGTAATACTTCTTTAGTGGCATTAGGATAAAATCATGGGAGTGATTAGGCGTAGAATAAGGCGAAAGATTTTTATCGTAGTACGCCAAAGAAGTATAACTTCTAACGCGTTTTCATAAGTATACACACTATTTTATTTGTCGCGACCATTTTATATAAATCGTGTACAGCCGTACGTGCCATCGGATGACCATTAAGTGTATTTATTATGTTATTAAATTTAAAGTATCTTCCAAGTATACATGACATTGGAGAAATACAACGTGCCGATTTGGCACACCTAAAAGCAAAAAAAAAGCAAAAGAAGAAGAAGAATATAGAGTAGATATGTTTAGACCTCGTATTGGAATACTCAGCTTCTTTTCACATTTCCAATCACTTTTAATAAGCCGTTTTATCCTTTGTGAATTCGATTTTATACCGCTACAACACAAACCTATGATATATATTGACAATAGAAATCCGAAAATGTATCAGTCTATTGATTAATTTGTAAGGCTTAACCACAAAGGCAAATTGACAAAGCTTATTGATAAATAATATTGTGTATCGTAACTTGCTCCTTGAACTTGGGCAATAATCTTCGTTTAGCGCGACTTAATACTAATTTCACATTTGTTTTTTCAACAAGTGTTAGCCTCAAGCAATAGGTAAGTGACCTTAACCCACCCTCCGCGATCAATATATCTGACGTCACCTAGTAGTCCGTAATCATACTTGGTACCTATGCATACCGACACCAGCCTTAGTACAAGATTTGCTCGACGTAATCGAGGAGTAGTTTTAGCTAAAGAAAATTTTACCTAACGACGGACAAGGCAATGCGCTACTTGCGCATTGCCTTGTCCGTCAGTAACGCCTAATGAAAGAACATTCCTAGGCATGCATTTACCTTTCACCATTCGATTTTCTCATACTCATATAACCTAACTTTTCTATGGAACAATGTGTGGTATCTTGTTTTTGTATTATAATATTTTTCATTAAAAAAACCGAATTTATATTATCCATATCATTCATGTGTCAGTTTTCGAGTCCCCTAAACATTATGCACCGCCGAATCGGTGATGTAACTTTAGATGGCGCCTATCGTCGTTAGACATCGCGTTATTGTCGCAAATCGTGTACTTCTGATTTTTATTTTACACACGTTCTGCTAAAGTCCTAGCTAAAGAATTCTAGGCAAATTTGATCTTTAATATTTGTACGATCCATTTCACTCTGATGTTGTACACGTATTTCGATATTCGAAAGCGACTCTTCGACTGCACTGCGAGTGAGCAAATCTCGTACTAAAAGTAGTGTACCTACTACTGTCGCGTGCGAGCTCATGAGTCATAGCTGTTTGAAAAGCGTTCGATTTACATTAACATGGGTAGGAACCTATAACATGTATATTTTCTTATCATGCTATCTTATTCACCAACTGCTTCATCTTATTGACGGAGGATTTTTTAAAAAAAGGAACCGACTTCAAAAACTCTATTTATAGTAGCACTAAAAAGTTTTAAAAAATTACAGCTGATTATGTTGTAATTTTTTTAAGAGTTCCATTGTCAGTCTACGAAACTCATTAAATGCAATTTAATGGACCATTTCGGAATAGACACCTTTCGAGCAAAAAATCATTTTGTAAATTATAACTAATATTAGAAATCATAACTAATATTAAAAATGTGAAAGTGTGTTTGGTTTGCTGAGATTCCATTACGCCTTTATTATTCCCGTGGGATTTGCAAAAAACCGTAATAAACGCAGACGAAGATCGCGGATCGCCCAAACGAATATAAAATAAACATCCGAATTGATAAAAAGGCTTAATGAATAATATCATGAAATTTATTTACGCATTTTCCATAAAAACGTCATATTTCAATAAAAAATATCATATTATTGGGTGGACTGCAATCGTAACTATGTGTTTACATTAAAGGTCAAATAGTTTCTTGGACATACAAACACACAGACACGTCAAACTTATAATACTCCGTCGTTACACCCACATACACGTGTAAATGTGATGTCAAGTCATTAGAATTATTAGTATAATAATATATATAATAATAACAAGGTATTGTATGTAAACAATCATTTAAAAAATACTGCTTTAAACGATAAGAGTGATGTAAGAGCCAAAGGTGATGCAAAAACCGCGTCAGCGTTTGTGAATCGTCACTGTGCGATTGGATGGATACGTCGAATTGGGTGTCACGGGCGGACATCCAACTTTTGTTTGTTCTCCCCGTGACATCCAACTTGACATCTCAGTCCCGTCGTGACCAAGATCAATGCAACTGGGTTGAAATATCGACAAATCCAAAAATATTATCGTGGTACTGGTATGTACCCGTTGAACTTTATTTAAGAAAAATTGTTGGAAAAGTTAGTGGATCAGGCACTGGGTTAGTTAAACATTATCTACACTGTGCATGCGCTGCGATGTAGGATTACATGATTTTTTTTGACCATGTGAATCGACCGTAAGTAGCAACGATTCGATATATAAACTAGACAAAATGGTGCCTTACCTTTTTATATCGCACTCGATCGTAGGGTAGGCCGAAGAGGATGTTTTGTCTTACGGTTGCCACAAAAAGCCAAGGTTCCTGACTCGCATACGCAATGCGGGCGCCACCGAGCGATAGTGTTCCTTGCGAAGGCTGCAGCTCTCCCAAGATCACTTGCAAGAGTGACGACTGTACAGGATAGAAGCAGGCGTTACTTTGCGAAAGTCCATGATATATAATACGTTAGATTGAATTTATTTTATTATATTTGTAATACAACTAATTAATGTTTTAATACAAGACAACTTTTTAACAGAAAACAAAAGTCTACTTGGGTAATTTACAAACCAAACTTTATATTAAATGGTTTCAAAAAATAAATCCTAACTTTATATTGTAAATGCGAAAGTGTCTTAGTTCGTTTGTTCATCTAGGTTCTTGTAGGCCCTAATTCAGGCAGCAATCAATTTTATGATGGCATAAAGTTAATTGACATGGTTATTTTTCCAGGACCAAGCCAGAACAGGAGGTTAACAAGTTCACAGGCTCACATGGGCTCGTGAAATGTTCGCGGGTTTCCAAATTTTACATGTCTCAGCGCTTCGATAATGGAGATACAAAACATTGTTTATTACATACAACATTGTTTACACAACCGTCGATAGTGAACTTTTGTATTCATAACGGTCGACGTCTCATTCCTCCAGGAAAAGATTTTCAAATTTCAATTTTACACGAGCGAAGCAGCAGGTAATAATAATTAGAACTTCTTAAAGAATTGAAACTCTTACATTTATTATTTCCGCCTAATCTATTTCTCCTTTTTTAAGTACCTACATTTTTGTTTATTAATCTGACTAAATATTAATCTTAATCTGATCGAGGGCCAGCTTAATAAACTTAAGAGTCTTCAAAATTTTGTTATTCGGTTTATATTCGGCCTTCGCAAATATGACCATGTTTCCGAATTTCAAATGTCTTCCTATTCATTGTCGCCGGGATATGCATGTACTTTCACTTCTCTACTGTGTGTTATTTCATCTAAAAACTCCCTCGTATTTGAAAGAGAAGTTCACTTTTCTTGGTGAGCAAACTGATTTAAGATCGTGCCGTGCGCTGACGCTGAGTATGCCTTATCATAAATTTTACAAGCGTTCATTTAGCGTACGAGCTGTGGAATTTTGGAATGCGCTTCCAATGAGCATACGACGATGCAAATTATTGGCGATATTTAAAAAAGCAGTTAAGGCCCATTATATTGTCGACGACTATTAATAACATGTATATACTTACTCATTTATTGTATGTTAAAGTATTTAAATATGTAAGTGTTGTTATTATATATATTCGTTTATTTTTATATTTATTTAATAATTATATTATTTACTTTTGATTTATTTGTGTAGACTAGTTTATGTATTAGTATGTAGTTATTCGATAGATCGCTATTCAGCAATAAGGCCGCCTTTTATATTCTACTTCTTTCTTTATGTATCTGTTTTTATTATATTTTGTATATGTTAATGTTGTGGTACACAAATAAAGAGTTTAATAATAATAAAAATTTGCATACAATATGATTCTAAGGGTTTCTCACATTATTATAATTATTGTTTTACTGTGAGAATAAACTTACCATATGAATATTATTAGTCACCAACCAGAATTATTCTTACACGCGACTCAGCTGTATTTAATGTTCGAATATTTTAATAAATTGTGTACATCCGAAATGCCTTTATGCTAATAGTTATGCTATTAGTATAACGGCATTTTAAAATAATAATAAACTATTAGTTTGTAATGATCCATTCGATTTTATGCCGAGATATCGATTATGACTTAAGAGGTATCAGTTATTCGATTCAGACGGTGAAAAAAGGCATTCCTTTAATCATTTAATTTGTCTTGGTTAAACTGGTTAAACTAATTGGTCGATGTTTTTCGGCTCTAAAAACATACTATTCTTGCCCAGTAGTAGTATTACGCAAAGGATACCACTTTTTAGACCTAGTCTAATCAACAATAAGTGTCACCAAAGTTTTTTTTTTGGTTTGTTGTGTCCAAGAATTAATATGAATATTTTAATTAATATTATTATTTTTATTTTTATATTTTATCTATACCTTCTCCTTTTTAATTTTCTTCCACTTTATAAAGTACACTAACCTTTCCAGATCCAACTAATCCAGTAATAGCTACGAACTCTCCCGGATGTGCTGTCAGTGATATATTTCGTAATGTGTGAACAATTGGGTCAGGTAGCCAGCTAGCAGACACATTAGACATAACCATGGATTTCATTTTTGTATTTGCATTATCCTTCTCCTTTTCTATACCATTAGTTATAACGTTAGCACTAAACCCGTTGATTTTGGGCTCTTCTGGTTCTAGCTCTTCAAGAGATAAAAAGTTCTAAAACAATATGAATTGCTAGGTTATCTTTATCAATTGTAGCACATCAAAATGGCAAACGAAAAGTTGCCACTACATTTTTTACTAAGCGAAATCTATTTTTCTTTACACAATGTTATACAATAAATGTTATCTTAATACAATTTTAAAGTTAAGTAATTCGAAGTTAAAATTGACCTTAAATAATTATTAAACAAGTCATGCCCGCATGGAATGTGTTAAAGAAGAAAGAAGTCCAAAAAGTTAGCCAGGCTTCTGTCACTAGATAAGGAAATCAACCGAGTCCTGCTACGTAAGATTTACAGGGCATTCATAGCAAACGGAACAATTATGTAACTCTTTACAAAAAATAAATATATCTACTTGCGCCGCTATACAATTTCAGGCATATCTATGTTTATATTTCGGATTTAACATTGAACAGTGACGATGCAGTTCAAGATTAATATTTTAAATGAATAGTAGGAGTACATTATATGTATATTTTGTTATATTTATTAATTTGGAAGAATTCTCACGAAACCAAGACTTTATTCTTGATTAAAATCATGTATACATTTAAATAAGTAATACCTACTAATAATTAGGAGTAATAAAAAAATACGATAATAACAAGTTTGTGATATGTACATACCTCAAGTCGTTTTATCGACACCTTGGATTCTGCGAGTAACGCTAGTGCCATTGGGAAGAAGATATTACAGGTTAGTTGCAGTAGATTGTAATACTGCACAAGAGAAAACGTAATTCCTGCCCGAATATCTCCCCCGGTGACAACGAAGGTTACTATAGCCGAAAATAGAATGAATCGCTCTGTGAAGACACTTAGAGCAGTTGAAAATCCTTTGATAAAGGAAGTCTTCAATATAAATTTAACTTCATACCTGTGAAAAACAAAAGCAAAAGCAATTAAATCTGCAATATTAGCAATCTGTAATTTAATCAAATTAGTAAAAATAAGAAGAGGTAATTAAAAAAAGAAAATGCATAAATTATTACAAAATAAAGCTGTTAACATTTTTTACATCACGAGAACCTTATTAAATCAACCTAAGGCTCATAATCCAAGATATTAGACACGCGTGTTTTGTTTGAAAATTACTGTACTTGTGCTTTATTTATGATGACCCGATTATAAGTTTATCCAGTGTTTTTCCTCGCAAGTGTGATGAAAATCGTCGTATGAAACGCGTATTGCACATCACTTGTTACACTCTCGGCTTTCCCAATACTTTATTCATAATCCACTATTATTTAATCAGATATAATTTAGGACGAGAAAAATTAAATCATTTTTTAGTCAAATTGTAAGCATCTGAAATATCCACATCATTCATTGTTATTCCGTAACAGAATAATATGCTATTTAATCATTTGCTAAGATATTACGCGGGCAAAGTTAATATGTCGAGGACTTTTCAATCTAAATATACCCAAACCATTATTTTAAAAATAAAAAGAAAAAAGACACTTTTATCACCCTAGAAGATAAAAAAAAGTCCAAAACCACTTACTTGCGTAGTTTATCAACGAGTTTCTCAAAAGGTATCTCCCACGCATACATTTTTATCACTTGAACACCATTTACCAATTCGCTCATGACTTTTACTCGTTGATCCGTACGCTTTGCAATTTTTCCTCTCAAAGCGCCTTGAAGTTGGCTCAAATATGCTAAAATATATAAAAACACCCATTTACCTTGCAATCACATGTCTAATTATAAAGTAACAACCTAAACTATGTTAATGGGAAACGGATCTTCCAATGAAAAAGCACATATTTCAAAATGAATTATGTATGGCCTTGATAATCGAATGTTTCTCATTTGTAGACATCCTTAAATGTTTTGAAAAAATAGAAAGAAATCATAAAAGTATAATTTAGTTTCGTAACACAGTAATTTTGTAAATAAATTCAATTTTTTTTAACGTTCTCGAATCGGTTACGGACTCACGCATTTTTTTTAATCCTCTACAAATTACCGTTATTACCCTTAGCTTGCAATTTCACGGCGGAAGCGGATTTACCCGTTAAGAGCAGCAATATCAAACCCATACCCCTAATCGGTCTTTGTCAGTGTTATAAATCTTAATACATCAATAACCTTTTTCGCTTCCAAACTGATTTAATCATTTTGATAAGTTTACCTTTATTATAATATACCTAAAGGCTGAACATCGGAATTTAATATTTGTCGAACAAGGACCGGTTAGAAAATGAAGGAATACATCTAAATCAGGGATGTAAATAATATAATTTATTAGAATTCCATCAACAACAAACAAAATGAAAAATACATAAAAAGGAATTAAAGAAAAACTCGTATGAGTTCATTATGAAAATTTAAACTTAATTTGCTTTACTCGTATGAGTCGGCATCCGGAGCCGATTTTATTGGCACGTTTGAGGGAAAATAAGCTTGCCTATGGATAGTCGGTAGAAAAAAGTTTGTCATGTAGATTTAAGTTGTATACTACTATCAGTGGCGTGCACAGGGTTTTTGACCAGGGTATGCATAAAGAAGGAAGATGGCATAAAATTAAGAAATCCTTCCCCTTTATGAGTTATACAAAAATGTTAGGGTATGCATTGCTTGTCTGGGAAGTGTACAACGGGTTCCCCGGACGTCCAATAAATCCAACGAGAGGGACATGCCGTGGTGGTTTTTAGTTCGGGTAAACGAGTCCCACATAACCTCTGTCCTGCCCAAAAGGACAGAGGTAGCCATAAAGCTTTTCCACCACGACAAAAAAAAAAAAAAAGGGTATGCATTGCTTTTGTGCATGTATGAAGTGCACGCCACTGACTATTCTATTCTCTGGGCTACAACCCAGTACCCAGAAAAAAACAAACAAATTGCGCATCAACATTGTTGGAAAATGGTTTTGAAATGGCAATTTAGAATTAGACTCATTAAGTTCTTGAATGGTTGATATGCTATTTTCATTGATTTGATTTTTTACCATTTTGATAACCTCGAATTTGGTAAATGGTTGAATTGGATCATGGCTGGTATGGTGGGAATCTGAACCTTAACTAGCTAGGATTAAAAACGGATAAGTAGCGTTCTGGTACCTACGACGCATCGTAGAAACTCATGTTGCAGTCATTTTATAAACTGGGTCAATATATTATATAATCTGTAACTTCATATGTCCGTTGATATTATATTAAATGAATTAGCATTTTAACAAATGTGTTGATAATTCTTATTGAATTAATAAATAGTTTTCAAGATATATTTAAAATTATATTTCATTCACCGCTCATGTTTCGGCGGATATTTTGATATTTTATTTATATTAAAATTAAAAAAAAACCGACTTCAACATAGCTACATAACTTTCACATTTTTTTTATACTCGTGATAACTTTGACATTAAATGTATGATTGGAATAAATTAAAAGTATTTTTTAATTATACTTCGATACTAGTGTAACCAACTTTTGTTACAAGCGATCTAATTAAATTTTAGAACACAAACGCTCCTATTGTTTTACCTAAATATGATAGTTAGATATATTCCCTCGCGGGATACTTTAATCTTATAGTACATATTTTTTATGTATCATCAATACTTTTCTCAGAGCACACCAAATAATGAACTTTATAGGCAAAAATTTGCTACTTTGGGTTACATCATTGTTGGTTTTTTAATAAAAACTCGACCGATTTCGATTTAATTCAAATGGGACCACATGAAAAGTATGCCCTTTAAAACTAAAAAAGAATTTTTCAAATCGATTCAGGCGTCTTTGAGTAATCGGGTAACATACACAAAAAAAAAGATTCCGAAGAATTGAGAACCTCCTCCCTTTTTGAAGTCGTTTAAATACGATACACTTCAGTCTTGTATGGACTCGAACGATGCAAAGATACCTTATGGTGTCTTAGTCGTTGTCAGTTATTAAAAAATTGTTGATTTAAAAAATCACTTAATCATGAGTCCATCTTGGATCATGATCATTATTGGTTGAGATCGCAATGCAATTGCAAGCGTTAACCAAATAAAAAATTTAAAATCATATTCGCCATATCAAAGAGTGAAAGGGGTCTGGCATGGTCGGTGGAAATAAAATGAGTGAAAGTATGGCCATACCTATAGTATTTTCGAGTTCGTTGGCAGTCCAGAATATTGACGTTTTAGAATATCGAATGCATTCTTTAATTTTATATTATCTAATGAGAATACATTAAAGCGTAAAGTGTTATTTATGTTTGTGTCATCAAAGACAGGCTAGATACAATAACATACAACTATGTTTAAAACTGTTGCCAACTAACGCAAATTTAAAAACGACGAGGCGATTGGATTTTGTAACAAGAAAAATAACGAGTTTTAAACTCACCGAGTTCAAGAATGTTCAAGATAATACAATTATTTACTAAGGGTGCCTAGCTACGAGATACAATTAGAAAAATCTTATGTGCATGTGATATAAAAAAAAAAAATTGTCACTATGGTCAAGGACGGATTTTCAAGCGCACCAACTTGAGAGACGGAAAACAAACACACTTTTTGAGATAACAGGTTTTACAATAAAGTAACTAGCTATTAAGATCAACAGATACACAGTATGGAGTTAACGACTTCGGAGAGATAATACAAAGAAAACACTCTTCAAGAGACTCGCTTTGGTTAATAACGGATATGTGCATAATTCGTTTTTATCAATATTATAAAATAAATCAGACAAATCAGTCACTGAAAGTGCGGACCATCGTATTTAAAAACGCACTAACTAAGCCTGTTAAAAAAAAGGAAAAAGCTATTATATTAAAGAGTTCATTATAATTTCGATTAGGATTGTTAATTACGATAGTTTTATGTATTCAAAAAATGCTGCGATATTCTAAATTAATTGATATTGCAAGGGCTCCCTTGCAATATTGGTGGATTGAATGAGTACACGGGATTAGAAAGTAATCGTACCTTGTATGATGACAGCTTGTACAAAGATCACGAGGAGAGCGGCTAGTGTTGCCCAACCAATGTGCTGCCACACCAGGTACGAAACAATTGGCACCACGATAGGCATCACCCAAATGAAGTTTAAAAATGATGCGGCCATATCGAAACGATTCACGTCATTTGACATCAAGTTTATCACTTGTCCTGTCTCAGTTTTACTCATGCCAATACGGTTTAATCTCAATATCTACAATAAAAAATAAATCTATCAAACCTAACCTTACCCCATAAACTTTTACTATACATGTTGTCATAAGTGACGAGCATAGAGGGTATGCACATCCTATGCAGATAATATAAAATAAAGAAAATCTCCAGTAAGAGTTATAAAACCCTAACCTTAAGTATTTATATCTCGCACTGGTGATTTTCTTAATTTTATATCATCTGCATACCCTGTCCCTGTGCAAACCCTCTATGCATGCCACTGCACGTTGCTATTTTGGGAGACCAAACCCTCACACAAAATCGAAAATATTCAAACTCAGACAGCCGAAACTATTCAAACCTTCGTTAATAGAAGATACCATAGTGGCGATGTACAGAAGATAAAAACTGCAAACATTAATTTTTTCTAACATTTTTTACCATTTACACTGAGAGACTAAATGTTAGAGGAGTAACTTAATCATCACTATTATAATCTATGGTCATCGATTGTTAGCATAAGCCTTTTGTAGGGGCGTAACAAATTCAATGATCTAACGTCTGTATCCATATAAATTATGCGTATAAAAAATAATACTTGCCTTTCTGTAAACGATCGCACAAGACGCGATTCTCACTCTCATCCCAACACAACTTTGCGCTAACGACGTATGATTTAACATCATGGCGGTCAATATGCTCAGAAAATTCAATGCAAAATTGTAAATATGCGCATTCCTATATGTTTCTTTAGTCTTTTCTCCGGCGAAATATTCTATAAATAAAGCTAGAGTGTAAGGTATCATTGGCCTGTGAAAAAAAAATCAGTAGTAAGTTCACTTCAATAGCTGAATTCCTGTGCAATTTGTATGAACACACACTTTTCCAGCGACTAAGACTTTAATTATTCTTTCACAGCCATTGAATTAAGAACATACAGATTCCTCATTCAGCCATTACTGTATGCAGGGAATTGTATCCAAAAACAGTGAACACGCCCCGCGCACTCGTCACGTCTCACTTTACACCCGCGGAATGTTGCTAGGTCACAATTTATTTCACACTTTCCCCTTTTGTGGTGAACGCTTAGAACATCAGAGGTAAAATATCTGTTAACAACTAAGTAGTATGAAATTACTGACCAAAATTCAAAATTCATTTATTTCAAGTATGCCTGATATGAGCAGAAACGTCAAGTATGTCTGTTTGTAGTGACTCTACCAACGGTTTGGAAGGCAGATTTACCGAGAAAGAAACTCAAAAGTTGCTCTTTTTCAAAATAAACTGTTTACATTTAACAATCTTCATTTTAACATTCATTGTTCTACCTTGTGAGAGATGAAAGCAGAGTAGGAAGCTTCCAAGCAACCTAGTCATTAAGAAATTCATCAACTGTGTGAGATTACGTGAGATCAAACTGTGACGATTTAAACAGATAATTAATAGTTGAAGTTCATTTAACCTCATTTAGCAGCACAGCACAGCACAGTAGCAATTGCCAAAAAATAACGAAAGCTTTTAACTTACCACAAAATAATAAAAAGTATTCCAACAAAGAATCCACATAACATGTATTCGACCCAAAAGCAACTGATTATTGCTCTTGACAAGGACGGTTGTGTTTTTTTTTTACGAGAGTTTTCTAATTCTTTCTCCCATGCCTCTTCCAGTCGGTCACCGAGGCGTCCTGACTTATCTCCACTGCGAGCTTGCCATAGATCGTCCAAAGTCAACCCATGTTTGTAGCCTCTTCTGAATAAACGGAAACTCCACCTAAAACAACGAATTATTTCTGCATTATTCAACAGTTATATATACCTATAGTTATTGATGTTTTACACTCATCATTAACAATGAAGGAAAACATCGTGAGGAAATCTCTCATCTGCATTTCTAAGAGTTCTCCATAATGTTCTCAAGAGCGTGTGAAATCTACCAATCCGAACTTCATCCGTGGAGACTACGGCCTAAACCCATGGCAGTTATATTAAAGCCATACTCTAATCGGGTTTTGGGCGACATCGTACCGGAACGTTTAATCGCTAAGCGGCACGTCTTTGTTCGTAGGGTGGTAGCGGCCAAAGCCTGGCAAACCCTAAAAATTATTCATTTATAGGTACCATTTATTTGCTGTACAGAGCGGGCAGTTACCTTGACCAAAGTAATTCTTTGGTATTCTAACCGCCCGCGTTTGGCTATCCAAAGGGGCAATGCTGCCGGCTGCATCTAATGAACTGTATCTCGCTGCAGTGGTTTCTTAGAAGTTTTGGATTTTAGTTAGTTTACATAGTTTTTTTAGGTTATACTTATTTATAAAATAAAAATTGACTTCCTCGCTTTTGGGATAATTTTGCAATTATTATAATAATACTCTAACCATTGATTTTACATCACACTTGCAAAAAAAGAAAGAAAAAACTTTATATGTTCTCAGAAAATAACTGAACATTTATGCTGTTTTTCCACTGTACGAAAGTTTAGTAGGCCGCGCCGCTCTCTATAATTTAGTGGCAACGGGTTATTCTCTCGCAATTCGTGCCTCGATTATTATTCCCGGCAAAGCGAAATCTACTATTGTCTGCTATCCAAGTTAAACTGGACATTTTAAATTACTAAATATCGACCACTATGCGAAAAAAACCAAAATTTTAACTGCGTAAAATGGCGCGACAGTTTTTTTCATCGTTCGCTGCATACAGCCTATATTAAAAACAAAGGAAATGTTTTATAGTTGAACCGTAACTCATTAGAATTGTTAATAATTTGATCAAAATAAACGTTCACCTTGACTAAAATAAGTATATACTCTTAACAATTATTGGTATTAAAAAAGTGCATTAATAATGTGTGACTTGCCAGCAGCACTACAACGATGACCCAAATCAGTAAATGTATGGGTGACTGATGGATACTAAATAATAATCAGTAAATGTATTATTTAGTATCCATCAGTCTCAGCTCCTATCATGTAATCATTAAATGAAGATTCGAAATCGCATTCTTAGTTGATTCGTATGCTAAAGATTACCCAAAAAATTTATAACAAATTTTATTTAGTCCTAGCACTTAAGTCCTCATAAATGTGTTAATACTTTATGTATTCAGTATAGTTAAGCCTTAAGCGAGAGATTTGCTGAAGTCGGTTGTAAAAAATTCAAAATTCAATACTCATTTATATAAGCAGAAACGTCAAGTAGATCTGTTTCCAATCATATTCATCAAATGTATACGAAATTTATTCAAAACAAAACTGATAGTATAACCTATTCTGTAAAAAACGAGTGATTTAAAACGGTTATAATTTGACTAGTTAGTATGGTGATAAATCTTCAAACACTCTCATCCCCTCTCTCAAAAGAACTTCGCTGAATTTCGGGATAAAAGTATCCTATATTCTACCTCAAAGTATGAACTCACTTAGGACTTTAGGTAGGACTTTGACGTTAATTTTCGAGGAGCCGAGTTCGAATTCAAGCACGCGCCTCTAACTTTTGTAAGTTACGAGCGTTTTTAGCAATTTAAATATCACTTGCTTCAACGGTGAAGGAAAACATTGTGAGGATACCTCCAATCCGCACTGGGCCAGCGTGATGGACGTGGGGCATCCCCTGTGCCCGTAGGCCGGTAATGGTTTCATATGATGATGATGATGATGATTACAAGTATATAGCGATAGACATACATGTTGAAACCTATAGATATATTAGAACGCACACAGTAAGTAAGGATGCATTTAAAAAAAAATAGTTATAACCCAAATAAAATATAATATTGAATAGGTACGTACTATCAGTGGATTACGGTAATATTAAAAACAAATCAGTATTTTAAGTTTGTTATGGAGACGATTAAAAGAGATATGAAGATACCTATATTATTATCACTGTCTAATTATTTACAATGCGAAAAGATAAGTATCACAAAGAACTGAGTAAAAATAGATAAGAAATGCAAAATCGGCTATAGCCCCAAGTTAATAATTATCAGTCTACCTAAACCAAGTCTTCAGGAATAAGATTGAATTTAGATATCTATGTAAATTCAATCTATCTTTATATACCTATCTTCTCTTTCTTGAAGGTAAGGTTGGCATTACCAAATTCAATCTGTGTTCTTAGGATTTTGGATTAGGAAGATTTTTGTTTTTTCGCGTCTATTAATAATAGCTGTTAGTTAGTTTCGACACCTGGACCTTGTCCGCGTGAATTGTCATTGTTCCTTCTCAGTAAAACCTCCGTCTCCAATGAGAAAAGAGTTCTGCACAACAGTGGGCAGCACACTTTACTAGCTGTGCTATTAAGCTGATGAAGACAAACTTCCCAAATTAAGAACTCC
The DNA here is from genome assembly GCF_905163445.1 of Pararge aegeria. NCBI lineage: Eukaryota > Metazoa > Arthropoda > Insecta > Lepidoptera > Nymphalidae > Pararge > Pararge aegeria. Next base: position 10,633,739 of record NC_053183.1, read on the forward strand.
ACCAGTCGAAGATTACGTGGAAAAAATGGCTCAGAAGCAAGAAAAGCTAGTAGGATACTGATAATTCACGCGTTGTCTGAGAATGAAATGAAAAAAAATACAACTAAAATGAGTCTTTCTTATGAGTAGTAGATCTGCGAGAGTACTTAACTTAAATGAGTTGTTAAACAAGCTGCGTTATTTAGCTCAATTGAGATGCGTGTCGCCGGCAGCGTAGGTATGTCGTAAAGTGGGTAGGTACATTCTCAATATAGATAGTTAACAAAATGATCTTCGCTTAGGGAAGTCAGTACTCTTAGTACAAGATTTGCTCGCTCGCTATCGTGGAGTCGTTTCGAGTATTGAAATACTTAAACATCTGAGTACAATGAATCGTGTCTGTAATGAAACAAAGCTCTATAGCCTACTATTCTTTAGCTCGGGCTTTTGACAGATCAGTTGTAAACCTCAACTTAGGGGTACAGGATTCACGACTCTATAGCGATCGACATTAGATCAATTTTACAGAGTAGAGTTTAATACGCGTAAACATTGATTAAATATGTTACTATCGCATCCAGATAATCAATGTCATCGATGCGTTTCCACATCTTATATGCCTGTGGGCATATGTGGCTTCAGTTGCAAACATGACGTCAAGTCGTATCATTGAACGCACGCAAAAATTACTTAATTTGGTTCAGATTATGTAAAGTTATATTAAAAAACTAATTAAATTAACATAAATAGATCGTGCCATCAGTGTGGCCAATAAAAAAGGATTTCCATTTTCCACATTGTCGGGAGTATAGTTAAAAGAGTGATTAAAGAAAATTAGTGCCTGTACAAATTATAATAAAAATAAGAAGGGCAGGGCACAGACGATAAATGAGACTATAATGTATGTATATGTGATGTCATTAAAGATGGATTATTATCTTGTTGATATACGCCATTAATTTATACTTCTAATAAAACTGTAACTACAAGACTCCTGTGCATTAAATACATATTTAAAAAATTTTGCTCTCACTTAAAACTTAAAGACAATTTAATACATGCAAATACGAGTATGAAATATGCCTTCTAAAAACCCTCATGTGTATATCAACTAAAACTAAAAAGAGTATGTGTGTGTCGACTAAAATTCGGTTTTGATTATTGGTTTAACGATTACTATTCGCTGTTATTGATAAGAGCGTATGTAACGGAAGGATGCTGAATTCTGATTCAAACCACTTCCCATCCAGTAATTGACTTGACGTTGCTAGCCCTATTTGGTGCTGATTCGCAATCATTTGCAGTCGTTTGTGAAAGGAAACGAAAAGTACAGGGGTTAAGGAAGCATTGCTAGGGTCCCGCATCCGTCATTTGCTGCTATAAATTTTTAATTGTTTGACGGTTTAAAATGATAAATATGTAATTGAACCTTACATAGGTATATAATTATCCCCGCGAATTTTGCATCGCTATATTATCTATATGTCTAGAACTAACAGTCCGATTGAAAAAATCTTTGCTCTGAGTAGTCCATTTACTTAAGACGGTTTAGACTAGACTATGTTATAATACGTGTGACTTGTAGTTTAAACTGGTGAAACAGCAGGGCACAGCTTGTCACTAAATTATCGAAATACGATTATGCCCGCAAAGTAAGTAATTACATAACAGAAAAACAAAAAGTTATTATTTTACAATGTAATAACAATGAAATTTTTAAATAGATCGAATTTATTTTGTAAACGTAATTGTTAGAATTAAAAAGAAAATATTTACTTTTAAGCATCCCAATATTTTTGTGCTTATCCATTATAGTCTTTGTTAAGATATAGTAACCACAATTATGCAAAAGAGCCTACCGAACTAATTTTGGGTAAATTTTTCCTCACTACTGACAACTCTACTTTTCAAAACCCTTTTTTACTATTCTCACAACTTTGTCTCATTTCGACGTAAATTGTTTAATTTTCATATAAAAGAGAAAAAACTAGGTTTTGTGTCTCTCTCGTGGTTACGTATTCGTGACAATTGTTTGAAAGGAACCACCATTCTTGTTTTTATAAGTGTGCGTAAAGGACTCTTCGATTGCGAGCAATCAAATCTTGTACTAAGGTACAGTACACTAATTGACATATTTAAGGCGCTTTAATCGTTTTGCAGCCTAAGTACTTACTATGAACTCTACTCACATTATTAACATTACAACATTTTAGCGTACAACTATGAAAGGAAATCTCGTGCAGTCGTTTAATCGATATTAGGCCTATGTGTTTATATTAATGTTATAATATATAATTTATATACTACGAAAACGCACACACACACACACACAATGTTTGGTAGGATTAATTTCGGGATAAAAAGCATCCTATATTAATTCTAACACCTTCAGAAATATGTGTGCAAAGTTTCATGCTGATCTATTAGTAGTTTTTGCGCGAAAGCGTAACAAACAAACTTACATTCACATTTTAAATATTAGTAGGGATAGGGATAGGGATATGGATACATGGGCTAATAAGACAGAGATGCACATACAACAGAAGAGAAGTTTTAAATTCGGTAACTGGCCCAGTTGACGAAGGAAAAGAGGGATGACTTAAGATGGTAAAACTAGCACAGCAGAGCAGCATAGTGGATAAACACATTCTTTTAAACTTCCATTATTGAACTGATCTTAAAGACTGGAATTTGCCGATAGTTTTTTTTCCAGAGAAACAAAGGTAACGAGGGAGATCTTTTCGAGCTCCCGAGAAATCAGGAATTCTACACAGACGGAGTCGCGGGCATCAGCTTAAGTCATCCTGAGGTGCACAGAATGATACTGATATACTTTTTTTATATGCAGAGTTTTGAAACAGTATTTTTTAAAACTGCTTTTATAAATCAGATGAAATATTATAGTAGGTACAGAGAGTTATATATAAAGTATGTATTTTTTTCTGACTGTGACCTGATAAAGTATAATTAATGGAACAGATTTTAAGGAGCTGGATATAGGCGTAGGCGGCCCCGGGATATCTTCTAATTTCAGAGCAAATAAAAATTTCATCGCGGAGGAAGTCGCGGGCAAAAGCTAGTAGTTTGTGAAAATCTCTTTCAGCGTTTGAAGATCATCAGCTCATTTTCTACTCGAGTCTCGCCTACTTTTTCAGGTTTAATTATTTTGAAATTTGACTTATAAGAGTGCTAATAAACCATGAATTATTTCCATATGATACGCACTTAAACTGGGTAGGTAGTATTTGCTTTTTTGAAATAAAAATAAAAATATTTTTAATTGATTTCCATTTAAAGTTCAACGAGCATCATCTATAACCATTTCCAAGTTTAAGCCGATAGCTTTCATATAATTTAACTTCACTTTTTTTTTTTATTTATAAGGTTGTAACACGTAAAAATTACCGCCGTTTTTTACCATTTTGGTACAAAACCCTTAGGCCGAAAAACAATAAACCTAAAAAAATATTCAGTTGTAATTATTAGAGCCTCCTTTAACATTTTTTATTCTAAAATTACTAAATTGTATTCCTCCGTTAAAATTATAGGTAATATAGGTGGCCATGACTCTAACAGAGGAAGGCGAATCGAATTCGCGCAGGTGAATAGATGTCGCTTCGCTAGGTCTATAGAGCGAGAACATCTCGACGACGCGATGTATTAAAAACGTCACTTCTTATTATAGTGTGAAAAATTCTAAGCATCACCATTTTATATAGAAATATCAATAATGACTAATCATATTTTTTTTTTACTCGTATCTTGGTATAACACATTAAAAGCGCTCGCGAAGGCAATGCCTAGAAAATGCCTAGTCACTCTTGCCTTAATTCTATCTACCTATTGAGTTATAATAGTCGAAGGAAACGCTTAAGATAAATTATTCTAATATCCGTTGTTTTATACGCATATAGTTACTAGTTACTCCATTTATAGATATATAAATATGGACTGCGCTGTATTGAAACGCAAAAAGAGGTAGTACACTTGATATTATTAGAAATAAGTAAGGTCTGCTTTAAATTGAAGAAAATCAATAAAGTCAATAATAATTTACTCCAATTAAAAGCACGCCTCACTTATTCTTCGCAAAGGGAAAACTCTTTTCTTTGTTAAATAAAAGGATCGCTTTGAATTATCGACTTAGGATTCGTTCACACAATCTCGCCTTTATATCTGGCGCTCTTGCGATCACTTTCACTACCACGGCAATCCGAAATTGTGTGATTTTAAAACAATGATGACGACGACGACTAGAATAACCACCAGATATAAAAAAAAACCCATGCGCTTGGTGAAGGCAGCGGTGACAAGCTCATCGACAGACAGTCTGCCTGTAAAGGTCTAAAAAACAATACCAGTGATATGTTCTACCCCGCGATAATCACCCGGGTAAAAGTCACCCTCGCGGCCCGTGCCTCGGTGTGGCCAAAGACATCCAAACAACAAAGTTCACGTAGAAACTCATCATCGGTTCTTTGCGCGAATAGCGAACATAAAAACAATGAAACCTAGATACATGATAATAACAAGCATATAATAACTTTCTAGTTTATCACATTGTTAAATGCAGGTACTAAATATGGTAATGAGAATCCATCTGGTTTTTTCGGGTTGTGGCAAATTATGCTTAATGTTTATGGTAGCTGTCAAATGTTTCGGAACATCCAGACGAGGATCAAGAAGAACGTGTTGACAAGGCCTCCGTAGTGGGAAAACCTGAAGGTATCGAAACAGGCCTTTACCCGAATTTCAGAGACAGTATGGATGCTGCCTATGAGTGGAATTCGCTTTTTAAACTATGGTTACTTCCTTATCGACTCAGGAATCCGATACCATCAGGTCCGCATGTCGATATAACATCGAAAGTCTTGATAACGAAGATCAGAAGAAACCATTGACCTCAACCCAAACAGCAGGGTCCATGATATCAATCATGAGCTTGAATCTTTTGATAAACTTCGAAACTAGTCAAGCTGGTAAGGCACCTACAAAAGTTCACATGAGTCCAGCCGTTTATTAATACAACATCGGGACGTTATCTGTTAGTTTAACCGCTCAGACATCTGCACCAAATTGGTTCAATAATTAATGTCCATAGAGGAGCATGCGTGGAAGCTCGTCTAGCTTTGAAAAACATGTAGAGAAATACAGAGTTTTTGACAAATTTGGGCGATTAAAATAGTGGATTATCGCAAGCGCCAAACGCAATCCTAACGCAATTGGGTCCCAGTTAAATAGCGGAACAAAGTCAAAAAGCGAAGCTTTCAAGCTTGGTAGCCACTTCACTATAGCGTTTTGGAATACATCAATAACACCAGATTGCGAAAAACTTCGAACACATCAAAATATTTTCGCAAGGGCAAGTCATCCTGTGACACGCAAGTACTCCTAGGTGCTTATTTTGTGTTCTCCCAGCACAGATGGCTCTAATTGACGACATTTTATATGTTAATAAATTTATGGAAATAATATTTTAGCGCTTTATGTGTCGCCGTGCAGCACCGCTCTAATGCGGTTCGACCTCGGATTGGCGGACAAGTGGCGAGGTGTGAATAAAGTTCTGATAATTGACAAGTCTTCGTTTTCGAGGGGTACGGATTAGTGACCGCCTAATAAGGCGCTATGGGCCCCATAAGAGGGCTCGAACACTCAGCGGGGGTTGGAGAAAACCATGCTCGTAGTGTCTCGACGTTATCAAATCAGAACGATAACCAACTTAGCCCAACGAGTCGCGGAGCTGAAGTGGCAATGAATGGGCCGCATAGCTGGGCGAACGTTGGGGTCCAGAGTTGCTGGAACAGCGACCCCGAACCGGTAAGCGCAGCGCTTATCGACACCGAAGAAGGACAGACAACATGAAAGAGTCGCTAGAAGTCCCTGGAAACAAGAAAGACCCTGCAAAGGGCATATGTCCAGCAGTGGAAGTCAATCGGTTGATGAGATGAGATGATGATGATAATATATGAATTGCTTCATCGGACAAGGAAGACTCAACTTTTTAAATTCTTAATTGATTAAATCTTTAACGAGGCTTTAATGCAGCCGTAAATAAATTTGCTACAAAGTGACACTATTTAAATAAATTTCAGATGCAAACTCTGGATTGACCTGTAGACACTTCCCTATTTAAATGGGACATTTCTGATATCCTTACCTATATCCTTACCATTTAGAAATATATATATTTCTAAATGGTAAGGATATAACTGTACGGAACAGATCAAACAGAAAGAAGGAGTGAACCAATTTAATTAACGATTAATTCCACATAAATAATGGCTAAAAGCTCTCGATAACTGAAGACATATTGGCTTGTGAATGCATTTTCCTTTATATTTGCTTGTTATATGTTCCCTCGGCTATGATTTAAATTCTATAATATTTTGTTATACAAAAAATCAATTTATAAAACTCTCAATTCCCAATTTCCCAATGTCCTACATACACTTAATACATAAGTGAATGTGGAACAGTTTAAAAAAATCCCAACTCTATGGCAACGGCGCAAGCAATCTGTCTACATGGACGCGGCATTTCGCGAAACTGCAAATCCTTCAACATCAAATGGACCACTGTTACTTTACGACGTTCTCGCATTGTAGGATTTGCTTACAAATTACAGAAAGCAGGGTTCATCATCATCGTCATCATTATGATCCTCGGCATAGTAACCATTGACGACTCTCATGGGCGAGAGGAATTCAGAGCATATCAGTCACATAATATTTTGCACATAACGACCTGAAAAACGCAATTTTCCTAACTCCAAAAACCATGGTAGGTATACCTAAACTTACAACACCAAATAGTGTAAGGTATTCAAAATTCTAAATTCATTTATTTCAAGTAGGCCTAATATAAGCAATTTTGAAACGTCAAGTCTGTCTGTGTGTAGTGACTCTACCACCGGTTCGGAAGGCAGATTCTACCGAGAAGAAGCCGGCAAGAAACTCAGCAGTTGCTCTTTTCCAACATTAACAATTTACATTTTACATTTTAAAGTTCATTTTTCTAACTTGTGAGAGATGAAAGCGGAGCCGGATGCTTCCAAGCAACCTTGTCATAAATTATATTCTATTATCCCTATCCCTATCCCTACTAATATTATAAATGTCAATGTAAGTTTGTTACGTTTTCACGCAAACACACCGATCCTCATGACACACATGTTCTTGGAAGTGTTACACATGTTCTTGGAAGTGTTAGAAGTAATACAGGATACTTTTTATCCCGACATTAAGCTCGGTTCCGATTCGGGAGCGGGGATGAAAGTGTTTGACGATTTGACACTATAACTCCGACAATCTATAACCGATTTAAATAATTATTTTTGTACTGTAGAGGTTATAATATGTGTTGAATATTGTCCAAACTTTGTGTAGATCTGAATGTGGTTGGAGATAGAGGACAGAACTCCAGCGGACAGCAGCAAACCCCTCATTTAAGGCTTAGTGATACTGAATACTTTAATTTTTTTTAGAACTAGGTACAAGATCAAAAAACAACATCAAACTCAGACGAAGTCGTGGGCTACAGCTATTATTCTATTATCTGCAATTATTTCCTATTCTACTGTACTACCTTTCTATCTTTATATATATAATTCTTCTGTGCGTGTGTATGTCACTGAACTCCTCCTAAACGGCTGGACCGATTTAAATGAATTGTTTGGTATGCCTTTGGGTGGCACCCTGGATGGTTTAGATTCATAAATCAGCCCGACAGATGGCGCTGGGGTCCGCTTGTTTTATATAAATGCGAAAAAACTGTTTCCCAGCGGGATTGATAAGTCATGATACCTACCTAAATAATAGTAGGTATAGTATATAAATTATATAAATTTGTAACTATTGAATGTGAATTAATGTAAGAATGCGAATGCGAGTAGGTGTTCCGTTTTAAATTTGGCGTCACATACTTAACTAGGATTTGATTATGTCGATTGTAATATATATTGTTTTAACTTACCTATCTAAAACCAAACATTAAATGCGAGTAGTTCATTGGAATATTCAAACAAACACGAATTCCAAGAATAACAGATATGCGATTTTTAGCTATTGAATTTTTAGGTATTAAATGAGGTAACGGCTTTTCATGATGTTAATTAAACATCTGAACTAATAAATAAAATATAGGTACCTACTGATGTTATTATGATCATTTAAACGAACCGAACCCTGACTCATGTGTATGAAATTGTATGTTGTCTATCTGTTTGGCCGGGCTATACCGAAAACGACTGAACCGATAGCGATAAGATTTTACAAGTCAAATGAGATGGCTTTGCGAGAAATAAGATTTTACCTCAGGAATCACTACTAAAGAAGGATGACTTTTTTGCAGTATTAAAAACTAGAAATTCTTAATTAAAGTCAAAGCTTGTACTTACCATAAAAATATTTTCGATAGTATGTTTGCTTTATCGTGAGGATTTTTTTCCTTGAATACAACTTTTGAATCCATGTTGTATTGATGTCCAAGTAAACCTTATTTTTACAACACAAAAATGCGTAGGTAGCTTACTGTAATTACACCAATATTGCGTATCCAATTATATAGATTAGGTTCATACCAAGATATATTTTAGAATAGTTATAATTACCTATATATTTTTAAGAAAATTACTTTCAATAAATATTAATAAAAATATTACTATTATAGAAACAATCACATTACACGGTGTACACCACAATAATATTCCATTTATAAATTATCACTTGCTTTTAAACAAATTGCAAAATTTGCAAATCACATTTTAATGTGTCACTGATCTTAGTACAATTTTTGGTATTGCATTGCGTAATGAGCTGGCAATTCGATAGATTTTTGAGGAACTTCACTAAACCCGCACGCACTAGTAGTCCGTTTTTTATAAGAGATGTTTCATTGAAACTGTATTTTTTAAAATAATTACTTAACTATTAATTTAACTATATTCAAATTATGTACGACGAAATACAAAAGGCCGGTATGAATACAGTATCACAGATAAGTATGGGAACCGCGGGCCGGTTGATTAAGCGGGCGTGAGCGCTCCGCGTCGCCCTTGCACTGAAGTGAATAGTGAAGTAGTCTGAAGTAACGCCTGTGTGTGCGGTGTGCGGACAGACCGACCGACGCACACGGCACGAAAAATGTAGCGTTCAACTATTCATCTCTCGTTCTACAGTTCCATCCAGATTTTGCGGACTCACGACTGCTATCGGGTGTGGACACACATGCAAATTACTAGCACGAAAACATGCTATCAAATGTTAATAGCTAGGCGTGTGTTTACTTTTTTTTTTTTTATTAAGCCTCTTGTGACAGATCTCTGCTGGGGAATTAATGAATACACTTTTATTGTACACCAGATAAAAAAGTGGTTACCGAGATATAAACATACAAAACAGAGCAAAAGGGTACAATTTGGTGGTCTTACCGCTACATAGCGATTTCTTCATGGCAACCAGAAGCCAAAAAGGAAAAACATAGATATAAATATAGCTCAATAATAGCATGCTTTCGAGCTAGTAATGAATATGTGTGTTCTTAGCCTTATTCGCTATAAATAAGCAGGTCACGCTCACCATACATTACAGTTGGTAGGTATATAAATCGAGAATAATCAATTGTTTACGTAACTTTGAAACTGCCGATTTTGTCAAACAACGCACAAATACCGCCAAATCACTACTTGGCGGTTGTTATCACGATAATGTTGATTGATGACTTGACGTTTCCCTTTTCTCGGGGTTCTGTACTAAGCCTCCGCTGTCTGTCTGTCTCTCAGCGTACCGATCTTATGAACCGTAATAGGTAGAGGGATTACTATTGCTGCTATAATAATCATCTAGTTTATCTATTCTTGAAGCAATAAGAAATTCGCAGGATATGCAAGGGACACTCCCTGCAAAGTTCTGCCCCGTTTCCATCAATCCGAGGACCTACGCGTTGGATTGATGGATACATAGTAGCACTTGGCTGGGCGTGCACCTCGCATACCGAGAAGTATATTAAGCTAGTATAATAATAATAATAATTGTTTAATTCAGGTAAAACCCATCTCAATGTTCACGTAGAAAAAGTAGCAAAGTATTTTAAAAAATCTAAAAAATAATAAATAAAATGAAAACAATTAAAAAAGTTCAAACAAAATAAAATAAATTACCCCATTTATAAGTTATAACAGTAATGGCGATTAATAGGCGATTATAACCTAACTCCTTTGAAACGAAAGGTGGGTTTTTTTTTCACTAACAATGAAGTTAACCCTCCTTGCAAATGTCTCCGAAGGAGGTTTGACGTCAAGGCGGTCAGTGATAAATAATATTAAAATACCAAAATAACTATTCTGTCTTGGTGAAGACTTGTTCCGACCCCACATGTCTAACGTGAGATAAAGGCAACGAGAAGAATGCGCCTTAAAGAAGAATCAAGACCGTATAATGTACTCGGCCATTTGTTAAATTGCGATATTATATAAACTGATTTATTATAAAAACTGTTTTATTTTATATACTTGTTATATTAAAATAAAACAGTTTTCCTGAAGCAAACAGTAGTTTTTAGTTACGGAACAACAATTGTTTTATAACAAAAGTTAGTTCCTTCTGTCAAACCCTTTGTCAAATCCTTTTGTCAAACCTTTTACACGGGATCCCTGTTCACCAGCCATACACAGGCATCGCCCTACGAGTTCAGTATAATGATGGTTTCAGAATGATGATGGCTTACCACGATATTGTAGTGCATCAGAAATGTTCGCGGGGCTCATACTGATGACTTTTTTGCCATCAGAAGAAAACCAATAGCATCCTTGTAAAGAACGTGGGTTAGCAGTAACGGCGTTTTGAAAGCATTAATAAATAGATACGTCTCTCCGATTTATAAGCTTAGTATTAAACTAGGGCTGCCTGGACGCAGAAATTTTAATTTGTAACTTTTTGTATATTGAATATTAATATTTCATGTAAGTTTTTGTGATTTAGTTTAGTTTTTAATTATTCTGTTATGTAATAGAAAATGGGTTATAGTTACCAAATAAAAATAAAAATAAGGTATATTATTATCATATCATATTATTATTATATATATAAATAAAAATAAGGTATTATTATTATCATACCTTAAATATTAAACTAATTAAGTAAATCCAAAATATAATTACATATATGACACGCAACTATTTCCATGTAAGATTGCATTAAATAGTTGGGTAAAGAATTTAAATTACGGCGATAACGAGAAACTATTCGAGTAATTTAGAATATCTATTGTATGACATAGTAAAACTATAATTAACCACAAAATCATTAGCTCAAATATTTTACTCATACCTACACACATAGACACATATAATACGACACTTTTTGTTGTCGTTGTTGAAATTTACTAATTTACGATTAACCAACTTTCATCGATAGTATCGGAAGGACTTTTTACATTTTTTTATCCCCTATTCTATCATTAAGGCTTAAAATTTAAAAGTACAATGTATATTTAGCCTTCCCAAGAAATGGGCTATTCAGAAATTATTTTTAAAATGCGTCTGGTAGTTCCAGAGATTACTATAAGTATATATAATAGATAGACGAAGAGACAGCGTTACGAATGCGAAATTGCGAATTCTGTAGGAAAAGCTATATGTTTTTTTATGTAAGTGAATTGCTTCAATCGCACATTACTTAGGAAAGTTAGAGATGCCGGGAATCAAACACGGTCCCCCCAAAAGTGAGGCCGAGGTACTAATCCATAACAACGCACCTCTTTTTTTAAATTCAACGTAAGTGTAATCTCGAGAATACCTGTATTTTGAGTTAAACGAGTTCTGGCCTCTATCTCCAATCATATTCATCAAATCTAGACGAAACTGATGCTATAACCTATCCAGTACAAAAATAATTATTTATGTCGGTTAACATTTGACGGAGTTATGGTGATAAATCGCCAAACACTTTCATCCCGTCTTCCAAAGGAACTGAGCTGAATTTCGGGATAAAAAGTATCCTATGTCCTACATCGTATTATGAACTCAAATCGTGCAAAACTTCATTTGAATTCATTCAGTAGTTTCAGCGTGATGCGTGGCTCAGATACCTACAGACAACCAGGCAGACACGAATGAAAAAAATACGGTTTTGGGTTCAGTATCGGTTATAGAGTGGCCTCCAAAAAATTTTTTGTTTGTGTTGTGAAAAATGTTTCACTGTTTAATTATAAGTATAGATAATATTTGTAACACAATATATAAATCTTAATAAACAAAAAGTGGATAAACAGTCGACTTTTAAGAAATGGTCATAAATGAGTGTAATCTGCATATCATCTGCGAAAGGTACAGAAGTCATTTGTGGGATTGAGTAGGTATACGTTTTTATAATATTTTATAATATTCCTAAATTCCTTCCTTAGATAAGAGCAACTGCTTAGTTTCTTGGCGGCTTCTTCTCGGTAGAATCTGCCTTCCGAACCGGTGGTAGAGACACTACAGATCGACTTGACGTTTCAAAAGTGTTTTTATTAGGGCTACTTGAAATAAATGAATTTTTAATTTTGCATGAGAAGATCTGTGGTACCAGAGTTACCCACATAGCTCAACGAGCTGCGAAGCTGAAATGGCAATAGGCGTGGCACATAGCTCGGAGAGCCCCGCTTCCCCCAAAAAGTGAACAGGTGACATAGAAAGAGTAAGCAGGGAGTCGCTGCCAAGCGGCACAAAGTCGCTTGTAAATCTTTACAAAAGATTTATGTCCAGCAGTGCGTTATGTGGTTGAGATGATGATGATGATGATGATGAAAATCTTATCGTTTCACAATTCTGTAACACTTGCAAAAGTTTAATGAAAATCAAACCAAACTCGATAAATAAAGTGATGGTTTATCGACTTACAACATAATCTCTATTTGATCTTTTGTGGTATTCAAGGCTTCGACTTCAGTGTCCAAGTACCCGGTTGTCTTTCAAAGTACTAAACCTACTTACAATAATACTGTAACTGGTCTAATTATGTACGTTGATATTTTAAGAAAAAGAACGCGCATTTTAGGGCACTCTTCGACAACTGCAGAAATTACTGAAGGAATTCAAATGAAACTCGTATGATTCATCTTCATTTTACGAAGAAAGTATTTTTATTCTGAAATAGAGCATTGTTCCCTTGTGAAAGGGGGATCGATAAACGACATTTGACGATAAACCATAACTTTGTCAAATGTGAACTGATTAAAGTATCGAATTATTTTTGCACTGGAAAATTTGTTGCAATGATTTGATAAATATGATTCGTGATAGAAACATATATAATTATCTCCTCAGCAGACAGCAGCAAATGCAAGGCTTAACGATACTGTATTTAAATGCAGTGTGGCCCATTTAGGAGGCTTGATTGCCAAGACTTGTAAAAAAATTAGATTAACCTTCTACATGCGCGTCAACTGACAATACGATTACCATTCATTGTTACTGATAGCTGAGATGACATATTCCTTCAACCTACATACTAACCTGCTATCTAAATATATCTAATAGATAATCTCGAACCTGAAATTTTTTTCGTATACCTAACTTTATATTGCATCATATTATGAAATATGAGATACCTATGGTTTGTTATGGTTCCGAACCTCATAACCAAAGCGGAACCCTTATTTTTTTATATATTACACATGTTCTGTTGTCTGTTCGCCCGTCCGTAAGTCACCATCCTTTTTCACGGCTAATTTTCGTTAAGAGGTCAAAATATTAAAGCATTAATTGCTCGCAACAGGTTTATCAAAGGGCCCTTGTAAAATAGTTTTTTTTTAATTGTCAGACGCATCGTTGGTCATTTGTATAAATCGATTGACGTAGTATATTTATTTATTTTTTCATTATATGAATGCTCTCAAAGCAACGTCTTGCTTGCGCTAGTCCCATGAAGTTAAGTTATATAGTTACCTACTCTAAAGCCAGTCCTAAGCAAGTCATTCGTGCGTTGCTAGTGCACCCGTTATCTGCACAAGTTCTAGTTCAGAGCGGTTCGCCATGTAGTTTAAATCTTGCAAACAACAACTTCACACCGCGCCGCACCGTTGGAGTACCTACCTCAGTTTTCGAAGTTTAGTTTACGAATTACAAGAACTAAATAATCGCATTAATATCTGCTAAATGTTTTAGAAGAAACGTATTCTACTGACCTTATTCAAGGAATTCAAAATATTACCTGTGGCCTGCATCTGCATAAAAGAAAAGGAATCCTTAGTTCTTATCGAGTCGAGGCCCGATGTTTGATGACGAACTAAGGCATAAAAATCGTCTTCCATTATTATAAATATTACAGCGCCCCCTTGCGGATAGTTATAATCCATATAGATGTTTAAGAAGTAGCTACGACAGTACCTAACTACAACCATATTAATAAATAAATATACTACGAAAATACACATAATATCTCGTTATTTACTTATCGCTTCTAAGATGACTGCTTAATATTTTTATGAATAATTGACATAAATACTTATAACATATAATTTAAACACTCAGACACTGAAAAACTTTCATTTACATGACACAAATATTTTTGAGCTGTGGAAATTGAACCCACTGCATTCTGAGGTAGTACATAGGATACTTTCAGCCCAGCAAACAACCGGTTCCCACGTGATTCTTAAAAACACATGTTTGTTTGCGTATCATGTAGGCTAGTTCCACATTTTCTTTTAACATAATATTTTAAAATTTGTATTTTAATTGTTTAAAATAAAATGATATTTATAAATAATTAATACTCAGTTACAATATAAATTAGTTTATTAAATTACACTATGTAGTTACAAGATATTTTAATCCTTATAATGATTTTACAATTTAATAGTAATTCATTCATCTCCACATCTTATCAATAGTTACTATAAAGACCTTTGTACTTTACGTACATGTTGACTTTTAGATTCTTTAAGCGCTTCATCTAACTTATTTGTTAAATGTAATAAGTTGGGCATATCAGATTGAAGTAGAACATGGTTTATAACCTGCTGGCACTGACTTGAAGCCTTAGCGTCTTGAATTGAGGAATTAATATTTATTTTTGATACAGAATTTATATGTTTTGGTGATGTTTGAGTGTAGTCTTTTTCATATTGACCATAATTTTTTGGTGTTGTCAGTACAAAATCCATGGCAATCATTGGTACTATTTCTTCATGCGACATTTTGGAAGCAATCTGTTAAAAAATATAAATAAAACAATTAATTTAGGTAGAACCGAAACCTATACTCCGGTCACCACAATCCAAGGTTAACAATATTTAACTTTTCATAAAATCTTGATAGTATAATTTAATAATTGCTGTGTACCTGTATTTCAAATCTCCAACTAAGATCCTGGTAGCTGGGATCTTTCTGTTGGAGCAAGTTTAGAGCTGCAGATATTTCACCCTTCTTGGTATTATATAACTTAAGTAAAACTTTTTGTTTGTCTTCTGAAAAACCTGCTATAGCTAGTGATGACACAAAATTTGTTTCTGAGAGCTGGAATTGCAAACAATTAAATTTAAAACATGACTCTCCATGATTAAAACATTGTGAAAACATGCTTTTTAAGGTACATTTAAATAAAATATATTTTTGTCCTATCTATTTACACCCCAATGCTACCCAGTTCAGCATTGGGCAATTTAACTCTTGCAAACTAAGAACCCCACATTGTTTCAATGCATTTTATAAGACTTTTAGTAATATTGCCACATTATATTGAAAGCAGGGTTATATTTAATTGTATCATATAAACCAGGGTAGAAGCTGTGATAGCCCAGTGGTTAGGGCTTAGGCTACACATTAGGGGGTCAAGTTTGAATCCTTACCCTTTAACTTTACAAGTCATGTGCGTTTAAGCAATTAACACTTACTTTAGCAGTGAAGAGGAGCATTGTGAGGAAACCTACTTGTCTGAGAGTTCTCAATAATGTTCTCAAAGACGCACCAATCTGCACAGGGCTAGTGTGGTTGACTACTGCCTATGCCCTTTGGTGATGGTGAAAGGAGACCCGTGACTTTTAGTTGGCTGGTAATGGGTTGATATAATGATGATGAACCAGGGTCTAAAGTTTTAGTTTCTGAGGCATGTGGGTGTTGATGATGGCTTTCCTGTATCTTAGGACTAGAACTGAGAATTTCCTTAAAAAAGGTCAACACAGAAAAATTCTGGGCTCATCGAGACAGTCTGACCTTTTTATGACGTGCCTTAAAATTATAACAAAATATTAACTTACATTGTGTTTACAGGCTTCTACAATCAAATAAGCTAAAGCATGTAATAGATTTTGTACAACCAGAGCAGATATATCCAATTTTTCTGTAAAGCAAGAGGTTTAAATTAATATAGATTTGTTATAGATTTATAAACAAATATTTTTTAGGGAAAATATAAGATTTACGTTAATGTTTTATTAGTTAAAATATCAATATCGGTACCTGCAGCTATAGCACATTTTTTCTGATTCATCCCATTACAGAGATAGTCTATTGTAAGCTTACAAAAGTCAACTAATACTGTAACAAAAAAATAAAATATATTGTTTGCACCAACACACTCTTAGTTGCTTTGCAGTGACATTGTTAATTCAAAAACTCTACCCTGTGTGGAATGCTGATGAAGTAAGTGGAGGTGTTCTTTTTGTAACTCACTGAGAAATATTATCATTTTTAAATCAAATTAATTATTCAAAGAAAAATCAGACGGTATTCGGTAAACACAACAATTTTTTTTTTGTTTTTACAGATAAAATCTACAAAAGAGTATAGACTGATTATTATAGAGCTTATATTTACTTCTCTGTCTACGTTATAGTAGGTAACATCTTAAATCAATGATCACAGAGTACTTTTTTTATTGACTACCATAGTCGCTCTCGATCGCTCTTGTAGTCGTAAAAACTAATTTCCTTACTTTGAGGGTCATTAATATTTATTTCTCGCTGAAAATTTTGTAAAAAAGCAATAATATTATAAAAAGTATCAACAGTTACCTCAAATACTAGAAAAGTTTATTTTCTCGACCTAAAATGTATGATAACACAATTAATATGAGAAGCTGTGAACAAGTTTATGGCGGTTTTTTTCCATTGTCGTCCTTCGGGTACAAAACCCTAAAAAAAATTTTGACCATCATATTTATTGTGTTCTTTTGTATAACAGACTGTACAGATTTGTAATTTTTATAGATTGATAATTTTTAAACTAAAATATTATCGAAATAAAAGAGCAGATATATCCAAACCCGGTACTACGTACGAACGTATAAGACCACAGCGCCAGCACGATTAGCGGGGCAACTTTAAATGTCGCGAAAATATATGTCTATACAACGTGTAAACGAATTACAAAATCACCTCACCCAGTAATAATTTTAAATAAAAAGAAGCATTTTTGTTTTAAGTGTTTGCTAATGACAACACTACTGAGATTGTCTTATGTTTGGTGAGACTACCTGTTATTATTGTTTCATAGAGTACTTTCTAATAGCTGGCACCCCGATACTATCAGCTGATGAGTGATATTTGATGACGTTCTAGTAGTACGCAGCTGAGGAACCAACATAATAATTAATGAAAACTTTGAAAAGATTTCATTAGGTTTTGTGTTCCTGCATCATCACGATAAATTGCCATCATCAAGTCCAATTGCTGACCTCTATTCTAAGTGTTCACTAATTTACTGTGTCCTAGAAAAGTAGTGAGTTATAACCATCAACAGCGCGGCCCCTTCATACGCGCCTACGTGAACCATTCTCGTGTGGATTCATTTCATAGTTAGCATATTCTTTGCAGTTTACCCATTGGTTCATACCTCTGCCTCCCAACAAGGGATTGTGGTTTCGAATTCCGTGCACGCCTAGGCAATATATGACTTTTCAGAGTTATCTGCGTTTTAGGAAACTAAATATCAATAGTTAGGTTCAAATAAACACATTTAAAATTAAAACGTATATACTCTTTGTGAATAATAATAAAACTTGGCAACATTATAAGCCAACATTGCATTCAGATTTTGATGTATGTCAGTTTAATTATTTCTTTTTGACATTATTCCCAAATCGAAATCACTAATTTTTGTGTTATCATTTTAATTATTTAAAGATTGATAAGTTATGAATAGTAAAGAAGGAACTACAACATGGCTTTGAAAAAGGTTAAAGGTAACTTCGAAAGAATGTTTGACAAAAATCTTACGGACCTAGTTCGTGGGATCCGAAATAACAAAGATAATGAGGTATGAATTCGTGTAAATACGGTTTATAAAATCATAGAAATCATATAAAAATCTCAAAACAGGAATTTGATGTGTTCGCAATTATTTTAGGCAAAGTACATAGCGCAATGCATGGAAGAAATTAAGGTAGAGTTGCGACAAGACAATATCGGAGTGAAAGCTAATGCAGTCGCAAAACTAACATATGTAAGTATAGAAAAATAATAATTGTTATTTAATACCGACAGGCGGTAATTTAATGGTTACCGAGGGAGGTAGGCCTGTTTTCGTGTTATCGAAGTATTGACAAATCTGCTCAAGAGTTTCCATCAAAATATTTTAATAGGTACTATTATTATGTTTTTTATTCTATACGCTTAAAATTTAGCGCTTGAATGCAATATCACCTGATTATAAGAGTCTTACGATAGAAGCTCTCAGACCTGGAAAGGGTATGAGTCTCATATTCTTTTCAGGTCTGTGTATAAAAGTATAGGATTTAATATGATGTTTAAATAGAGCTATCTACAGTTAGTGGCTCTTCAAGAAGACCACCAATTTTACCAAGGTAAAATCTGCCAAACTGGTCAAATCAAACAAAAGTGCTTATATAAACCAGGCTTACTTTTAATAAATGAATTATGAATGTTGACTTGGTTGATATGTAGTTTAATAATTGAACTCCATGTCAATAAATAGATTCTAAGAGATATTTCCCATAACACCACACAGAAAGGTGATGTAAAAATTCCACTTAAAGGCGGCAGCGTAAGCTACTGCACTAAGAAAGTTGTCTACACTGGGTCATCTTATGCAAATAGTTTCTTAGCCTGATATACTTGTAGTCGGAAACATATTAATGATTTGTCTAAACTGAATTATTTTTTACAGCTACAAATGTTAGGATATGATACATCCTGGGCAATATTTAATACCATAGAAGTGATGAGTTCTAATAAGTTCACTTATAAACGCATTGGATACCTTGCTGCTAGTCAGTCATTCCATGCAGATTCTGAATTGCTAATGCTAACTACTAATATGATTAGAAAAGACCTGAATGCTCAAAACCAGTATGAAGCAGGCTTGGCTCTAAGTGGACTTAGCTGTTTTATATCGCATGACTTAGCAAGAGATTTAGCAAATGATATTATGACTCTGGTAAGTAAATGAACATATATCTGCAGTATGCTGTAAAAAACAGTGTAATTTTTTAATTTAAAGGTTAAACCAGACTGAACTGTGTGCTTATAAATTCATAAATCATTTAATCCTGCAATGTCCATTTTTGACTTTTTATACTTTGATCAGCAGGATCTATGAGGTTTATACAAATATGCATTAGAACTAAACTGCCAAGCTAAGATGTATTATGGAAAATCTTAGGGCAGTCTTACACTTTGCCATCCAGTGGTTCAGCCTTTTTGGCTTTATTTGTTATATTGGTAAGCTATTATTAACAAGGTTTTGCTTTCTAGATGAGCTCAACTAAACCATACCTTAGAATGAAAGCTGTGTTAATGATGTACAAGGTATTTTTGAGATATCCTGAAGCACTACGCCCAGCATTTCCCAAGTTAAAAGAAAAACTAGAGGACCCAGACCCTGGTGAGAGTTTGAATGTATAATGCAGTAGAAAACTGATTACACAATACTGTTGTAGAGACTTGCAAGTTTCTAGATTTCCTATTGACTCTAATTTGATTTTAGGAAACCAATTCAGTGCATTTTTCCTCCATCAGTTTTTCGGGATATTAAATTTCCATTTTTATCTCAATTCAATTATAACTTCAATACAATTTCATCTTATGTTAATGTTGTGTGTTTGTATGTATTTATCCTTTGTTTTGTGGGTCAGCCATAACTTTTGATAAACAAATAAGCCTTAGTTGTGTACGTGTTGTTGTGTACTAACAGTGAACAACAAACAAATATGTAATAGTGAAAAAATATGTTACTGAAATAAAAAAATGTCTGTTTTCACCAAAAGTATGCAACATGTAGGTGTATTAAAATTTTAATCTATACTTATATTACGAATGCAATCGTATGGGTTGATATTTGTTACTTGACCTCTCCAAAACTGCTGAACAGATCTGGATGGAATTTTGCACAGAGATTATAGTCTAATTTTTATTTTGACAAAATGTATGTTTTACGTGGGATAGATTTGTTTTTGTTTTTCGCAGAACTAGAGATCTACATTTAACTAATTTACATAGTGGTAGCTGTGGTCAGAGAATAACAAAGATATACATCAAAATTTCTTCGAGAACAAAATCAAGGGCTATTAGTAGTCTAATAATACCAAATGTAAGCGCTAATGTCTGTTGTAGGCAGGGACATTTTTAGTTGAGTTATCTATTAGCATTTTAGTTTAATGTAAATTCATGTTGTTATTCTATTTCAAGGTCTAATAATTAAGGTTCTACAAAATTTATATTGTAACAGGTGTTCAATCAGCAGCAGTGAATGTTGTTTGTGAACTGGCCAGAAAGAACCCCAAGAACTATCTTTCATTAGCTCCAGTGTTTTTTAAATTAATGACTACATCAACTAACAATTGGATGTTAATCAAGATCATCAAATTGGTGAGTTTGAACTATTTAAAGACCATTTTAAATACCCATATATAACTATAATATAAAACTGTATTTATGGAAAGAGTGTGTGTATTCTTTTGTGTATTTGTGTGTGCATGTGTGTGTGTGTGTGTGTGTGTGTGTGTGTGTGTCAGTGTGTATGTGTGAGTGTGCGTGCTCGTGGATGTGCGTGCGTGCGCGCGAGTGCGAGTGGGAGTGTGCGGGGGAATGTTTACCATTATAACAATTTTCCTCAAATATGACTTAATCGATTTTGAAGCAGTTTTTCTTTTGTATTATCCAATCAGATCAATGTTTGACATATTATAAGCAAAGGGAGAATTCTGATCAATTTGGTTTTAATTTTTGCACTTGAATCTGACAAACACTGAGTATCTACCAGTGTAAGACATATATATTGACAATTTACATTTTCAATAACATATGTCAACTGAAAACAATTGTTAGCAGTTGTTAAACAAATGATTAACATAATAATTATTATAAAATTTGTTGATTCTCCACAGTTTGGTTTAATGACTCAATACGAACCTGATATTGGAAGGAAAATAACTCAAAGCCTCATAGACCTAATTTGCAGGTACCCCTAGTGAATGAGAATCAGTTAGCAGCTAGATTCATATACAACACCTCACTTCAACTGTACTGAAATACCACATTACAGGCAGGCTTATTCATATGTTGCAACCGCTGCCAGTGTTACTCGCAACATAGTCCAGTTTTGTGTGGAAATGCTTACCAATCCATATCTGCAAATATCCATATACATTGTTATTATTCATTATTAGAACAAGAATTAAAGTTGCGAAAGTCATTGAGGCTGCAAATATGCAAATATCCTGCTCGGTTGTTCACTATACACAAAGTTTACACGAAATTGGCATGACACACATTTTATATTATTTTTGCTGCTGCTGAAAAATTTATCAGTTCAATAAAATTAATACTTATACCTAAAAGATAAGAAACATTTTAGAATATGTTTTTTTAGTATTAAACGTCTACGGCCGCTCCCGCATAAGCTAGTTTTATTATGTAGTATCATTGTATTTGTTCCAGTTTGGTGCCTTAACCCCATTAGAGCCCCGTCTTGGCAAGAAACTGGTAGAACCATTAACTAATTTAATACATAGGTGAGTCAGACACAGTGGCTTATACCAAACTGTCTAATTAGTGTTTTATTATTTATTGGACTCAATGGGGTAAAGGGAATGTAGTGCTATAAAGCCAATGCGAAAACATGTTGAAAAATATTAGAAACAATCATTTTATAACCAAATAATTATGTAGTTTAAAAGACCGAAAAAAGGTGACGAGGTCTCCTGCAACATCTAGGAAATAAATGCAAAAAATGGAGTCACATACCCTATTGTAGTGCTTTATAAGCTTCTTCTAATCGATTTGTAATAATAATTACTGCTTGGTTTGGTTTTGTATGATTAGTTTAAGTCATAGTTTAAGGATTATTTAGCCTATCCACTTTAAAACACTTTTCAAGCACTGTTTCAATATTACTAAAAACTAAATGTTAACTGTTTAAATTATTTAATATCACAGTATACATAATTATGGTTTTACATAAAGTATGTGCATAGTTATTTTATTGATGTCAAAATAATTTTTAATTTCAAGTACAATTAAAAAGCGATAATAAAGGAATGTTTATGTTGAATTTAAAAAAATATATATTCAATAAATTAATTTAAAAATAGAACGAGTAGACGGTCTTAAGAGGTGCGCTTATATATGCTGATCACACATTACGCACGCGTAAAACGCACATTTTGCACGTGCCAAACGCACAAGCCGCGCCGCAAGCAACGTATTTTTTCAGTACTGTCACCAATATAAAGTCTGAAGTTGCTCCTAATCCCTTTGATTCGTCCGTCGAGATACATAATTTACATTTTTAGTGTTTAAGACTGTTGTTTCTGATGCTTGCGCTGATGCCGTGATAAGCAATTATTTCACAAATTAGTAGTAATTTCAAATTATCCTGTTGGCTCTTAATTTTTCAATACTTTTTTTTCCTTAAAATTACGGAATTACTTATGTCACCGTTTTTAAATTCAATATATTGTGTAAGATTGCGCAGCACACTGTGCGATAACAATGCCCCTATAACATACACGAAACATTTTTCCTCTTATCTTTCATGTCAGCCTGGTGGTAGTTTTGTTAATCCAGATGGCGGGTGGCGGGTACTTACAAATTTATTGAAAACAAAACGTATTATTGCTATAAAATAATAAGTAATACAGTTTAAAGTTTGTGCACATGGCACGGAGAGGTTTGCACGGGTAAAGACAATGCCCACGGCCCTACTGAAGTGAATGAACTCTGTGTTCATATTGGATAACTGATTTTGACTGTAAAATCACTGTAAAAGTGTGCTTTGATATCTAATAATTAAATTCAGTGCATTTAAAACCCTCGCCTATGTGTCTAAGTTTAATATTACGCCTTGTATCGTCGTATTTTACATCTTTGCACTTGTATTGTTTACTCTGGCGGACTAAAGTTGGCCCCGAAACGTTCGCGCATGGATCATACATAAATGCACATGAAATTAAAATTTTGAATTAAAAAAAATGTATCAGCACGGCTAGTTTGGGCCGGAGACCTTTTTCTACCCGGGGAGAAAAGTCAATCAACTCTCATGAAATACGCGCACGAATGGAAATAATATCCAAATAATTTACGTGTAATACAAAAATTGTGCTATTCCCGGTTGCCGTGCTTTGGCGGATGGATACGTAAATTTTATCCCTCGTCGGTGAATATAAATTTTGTGTTCTGCCTATGCCTAGTCATGCTGTGCAACCAGTCGTAACTACCTTCGGTCCGGCTAACTTATATCGCGCGTTCTGTAAAAATAACAATAATTTTGGGGTACCCATACGTGAGAGTGGGTTTTTTAATTCCCTATTTTCCATGTGCGTGGCACACACAGTACATCGGCAATGTCGCTGCTGTATGAGTGTGTCAACACTGTGATCGCAGTGCTGATCAGCATCAGCAGCGGTATGCCCGACCACGCCGCTTCCGTGCAGCTGTGTGTACAGAAACTAAGAATACTCATCGAGGACAGTGATCAGAATCGTGAGTATATATTTTCCAATAAAAATTAAAGCGAACAAGTTTGCAGGTATTCATTTTTTCAGGTTTTGCACAGCTCGGCTACTGAGACACGGAGCGTTAGTGGACTTAGTGGTCAGGCGACATAAAAAAAAATCGCAGGAAGTCATTCTTTTTATAATAATAATTGACGGATCTAGAATCACCTATATATTGTATTATAATGTTAAGGATTACTTAAACGATAAGAAAGCTTGGGTGTGAACTGCTCTAGCTTCATAGCTTAATATTAATTAACTGTGAGATGGTGATAGTAAAAAATATACCCGGGCTCTTCTTAGACCAGGGCGCGTTTGGAACCCTCGCAGCTTTTGGTTTAAGTTGGCGAACGAAGTTATATGGTGATAACTTCGTTACCCCTTCGTTAACCCCTTACAAACAACATATATGTATGAACGCTTCATAAGAGCCTGTGATAAGCCTACATGAATTAAGAAATTTTGAATGATTATAAAAAGCAAAACTTCGCACGGCATGCTAGGAAAACTTCCTACAAAGTGACGTCGTGTCCAGCTACGCCCAGGCGTAGGTACTAAGCCTCATGTGTCTGTAAATAGTTCTAATTACCAAGCCTTTGGGTTCGGAATGCAACAATGCTACTTAGCGGCATAAATAAGCATGGCGACGGTACCCTAGACGAGCTTTCGACACACAAAACAGCATTATCGCTATGTGTAAGTTAATAGAAACATCTAGAAAAGTTATTGTATCGAGAAAAAAGAGAAACAGCAAAAAAATTACCACAAATCTCGAAGCTATTTTTTTCTGAATAATTTTACGCATCGAATATGTCACTAACATACGTACCTCTTCCTTTTTTTTAAGACTTAAACAATATTTTAACACTTTCTATTTGTAAAAATAGTCTATGTTTCAACAGTGAAGTACCTGGGTTTGTTGGCGATGTCGCGTATACTGAAATCGCACCCAAAGTCAGTGCAGGCTCACAAAGACTTGGTGCTTGCGTGTCTCGACGACAAGGACGAATCCATAAGACTGAGGGCGTTAGGCCTTTTGTATGGAATGGTAAATGTTTTTTTTTTTTCATAAAATATATTTATTTCATTAGAGATGATACCTTCTCTCAAATAGGCGGTGATAGCCTAGTCGTCAGACTAGGACACCTATAACATTTCCATTAATTTTAAAATAATCATGGAGTTCTGCATGACGATATCAAAGCGCCACTGAAGTGTTAAATGCAGATTGAGAAACGATGCAGAGAAAGAGTAATAAAAGAGAAATAAAAGTAAAGTAAAGGTATAGAGTAGTAATAAAGTTACAGTAGTATGAGACACTCAGTCCTGTACCACTTGTGCATCAATGCTAGAATAGTTTATAAAGCTATGCGAGAAGATAAAATGATAAAATTTCCTTTTCCCGGGAAGAAAGTTGGGAGTCTGTAATTAGACTGTTGTCTTAATTTTTTCAATTCATGCATTTACACAATGAGTTTTACAGAGTTGGTATTGGTATTGTATATTTTTGTAGGTGTCAAAGAAGAATTTAATGGAGATAGTAAAAAAGTTGATGGTACACATGGAGCGCGCGGAAGGTACGCTGTACCGTGACGAGTTGCTCACGCGCATGATAGAGATCTGCGCGCAGAACAACTACCAGCACGTCGTCGACTTCGAGTGGTACATTACCGTGCTTGCCGAGCTCACGGAGATGGAGACCAGCTCCAAACATGGTACACTAAAACTATCATTGCCTCAATGTATAGCATCTTCCTTTTATTAATTTAATCATCTTTATCGCGTGATAAAATAATACATTCAATATATACATTACATACATAAATTATTTGAAATATGGCATACAACTGATGCAATCTAGATGGCGTCGCTACTAAGCGATTAAGCGTACCGGTACGTGCGTGGAAACCGACAAGAGGTAGGTATGGGTCTAATATATCTGCTTTGCCTATATTTAAGGCTGCATCATAAGTTACAATCAGGTGAGATTGCAGTTATAAATATCAGTTGTGACATGTTTAAGCATGCCTGAGAGTTCTCCATCATATTCTGAAACTTGTGTAACGCGTACCACATGGCCAGCGGTGTGGGATACGGTCTAAACCCTTTTCAGTCTGAGAGAAAACCCGTGCCGGTAATAGGATGACCATGAGTTGAGTCCACAGGACTCACCTTAAGGTCTCTCCCAACGGAAGTGTTTGCCTAAATCACCATGCTGGGCCCATAAGCACTTGTTAGTGATCGTTGTAGATGGTAGTAATAACACTGAGAAAGCAGCTACCCGTTCTCCGTTATATGCCCCTAGTCGCCTCGTACGACACCAGTGAGATGAAGGGTGGTGATAATTGTATTTCAATATTCTGTAGTTTATCAATGGGGTTTATAATGATGTTTTTATCTTAGGTTGCATGATAGCGGCGCAGCTGACAGAAGTGGGCGCGCGTGTGGCGGAAACGCGTGCGTTCGCGGCGCGCGAATGTGCCGCACTGTGCGCTCGCGGGGCCGCAGAGGCGCCGCGGGCAGCAAGCCGCGAGGTTCTCTATGCCGCCGCCTATGTGCTCAGCGAGTACTGCACGTGAGTCACTGCATACTAAAGTATTTTAGAGAAGGTTACATGATATAGTGCATTAGATATGAATGCGTGTGCGTTTTGCGGAAACGCGTGCGTTTGTGAAGCGAGTGTGCCGCATTGTGCGCTCGCAGGACTGCAGACGCACTGCGGGCAGCTAGATGCGAGGTTCTCTTTGTCGCCGCTTATGTGCTCAGCGAGTACTGCACGTGAGAATGTTCAGAAAACTTGCACGATATTGACATGAGTAGGCATGCGTGTGGGAGAATTGTGCGTCCGCAGCGTAAGCACCGTACCGCACGATATCACTGATCTATATTATTTACATTAGAGAGACTGTTGTCACTTTATATAATGAATATGGTAAATGGAATTCTCTTTCACACAATCCTCTGTGTGATAACCCATTCTCGAGCGTGTTGAAGCAGTGAAGCAGAACTACCTGGCTTATATATGTAATTAGTTTATTAGTATATATCTTTCTACTTTTATATGTATTTATAAATTATAGTTTTGGGTATTTATACTATATCTGTACATGTCTATGTACTGTATCTCTGTATTCTATTATGTATTAGTTATTTCTTCAAGTACCTACTCAGAATTTTCTCACATTCGAGGGCTTCTGAAAGAAATCTCTTTAGAAATAAATTGTCCTTGTGCACGTCGTCTTTTTTTATGTAAACTTTTATTTTTTTGTACTAAGTACATAAATAAGCTTATTTTGCTACACTCCGCGAATATTACATTTCACTGTAAAGTCAACATATCCTGAGGATGCTCTGGTGGTGGAGCGAAACGTGCGTAGAGAGTAGAGAGTACATTGCCGAAGATCTGATTGGTGCAGAGTATATGGATTGATGAAATTATAATTGACTCCTGCTTTTCGCGGAGTATAGCAAATCAAGCTTAATGATCATGGAATTCCGCAAAGTAACGCCTGCTTATATCCAATATGTTGTCATGTTGGTGCTTTTACAACTGACAGCTATGATAAGAGTGTCTACGGAAAGGATAAAAGTATATAAGCCGGCGTAGATTGGTGGACGGGACGGAGGGTGTGTCATGCCCATTGCCGTAATAGCCGTTACTGTTCGATTCTACTGCCAAATAGATCTCTCACATAAAAATAAATTCAATAACTCCTTTTTTTTTATTTGTAATTAATATAATTTTCTTTAGAATAATGTTGTCTATAGTGAAGAAGACGTGATGCGTGAGTCGATATCGCCTCTCGCGTTGTGTGCGGGCACGGGCGCGAGCGGTGCGTACATGCGCGCACGCGCCGTATGCGTGCACGCTGCGCTTAAACTCGCCGCCAAGCTACTGCTCTTGTATGAACAACGCAACGACCTGCCTTCCGCGCTTGAGGTACGTATCAACTCATCATTATAATTATCAATCCATAACCGGCCCATTACAGGTCTCAGAATGATTAGGGTGTATACACTAGTCAAGCGAAGATTGGAAGGCTTCACACGCTTTTGAGCACATTATGAAGAACTCTCAGGTATGCGGGTTTTTTCAAGATATAAAAATAATAATAATATAATAATGATATACTACGACAATACACACATCGCCATCTAGCCCCAAAGTAAGCGTAGCTTGTGTTTTGGGTACTGAGATAGCTGATGAATATTTTTGCACGCCTCATAAGCGAAGCGTTGAGGTTGTGCTCTACTCTCGACATTTAAAAAAAGCAGTTTTCTCGAAACTGAAATTGATTTTTTGTTATTTATATTGCACTTACAGGTTAATTTGAGTACACTAATATCAAGTCAAATAATTTGTCAGGCACATAAAATACATTTCAATAACAATTTTTTTGTTTAACATATTAAATAATAACATTAAACATAATCTTTTCTGGACGTCCGTGTATGGACGGGTGTATGTGGCACCAAAATTGGTCGAAAAAATGATCGTATCGGAATAATATTTTTTTAATTATCTAAAGTAACACACGACATAATTTCTTAGTTAATATGAGCGTTCAATTCACTGTCGTTAAATTTCCATGTAATTATTCTAGCTAATATTAATTGTAACTTTCAATGTGCAATCATTATGACATTCCCGTGTCTTGTTTACCAAAAATGAATAATAATTAATATGAAAAAAAAAATTTGTAATGAGCATTGAAAGTTTCAGTTAAAAAAATTTCAATTTTATTGTGAAAAAAATGAGATTATGAGGCGTGCACTTTTGGATTTTCCAAAATTTTTTTTATGAATATAATGCACATAAATACTTATAATATACAGATAAACACCCAGACACTGAAAAACATTCATGTTCATCACACAAACACTTTCCAGTTCTGGGAATCGAACCCACGGTCTTGGACTCCGAAAGCAGGGTCGCTGCCCACTGCGCCACTCGGCCGTCAAATGGACAGTATAAAAAAGTTCCAGTTGTGCCGGTAAATGACCACGCCATTGCAACCAAGGCCGATGCGACATTTTTCTTATCTGCAGTGGCACGGGGATTGCTTGAGAACCTATTAATGCGATATTTAGTTTTATTGCCAAAGTCCTCTAGAGTAAAAGTCAATTATTTTATCTGTTTGTCTAATTGAATCTACCAGAATAAGGAGTGAAAATCTTTATAAAAATATAATTATTATAGTGACTCAACTCCACAGAGGTTTTACAACATGGCTTTGACACACATAATATATATAACATACAAATGAACAAATGTGGTTCATTTGTAATCTTACTTTAGGAACTCCGACGACCTAGTGACGAATTCTTATAATTGAAACTCCATACAAAGTACTCTTTGGAAAGTTTTAGGCCCAGAGTCTTTTTTATCTTCAATAGAGGACAAATAGAAAACTTGGTATAAAACTGAGTCGCATATCTGTCGTTTCTATAGACCGGGCACATAGCGGCGAGACCCGAGGGACGCTGGGGTCCCTAGGTGCTTGAATTGCGACATTGTTGTCCTCGACTAGGTGGACGGACATAAAACGATTCGCAGCGAACCCAGTGTCCCACTGAACGCAAACGGCAAATTACCGTAGTATTTGGACAGTGGTCGTGCATCATTTTATAAAACGATCATAACATATTTTCTAAATATAGGTATTACGCGAGACACTAGCGGGCATGCAACCATTGTTATGTAGTGAAGACATGGAGGTACAAGAGCGAGCTCATAACGCGACCGCTCTGCTGTCGCTCATACTGCGTAAACTCAACCCCACCGACCCAGCACTGATTGACTCCGAGCCTGTGCAGAATGACGTTACCGATATACTTGTACAACATGAACAAAGGTAAAGTGAAGTAGAAAATCGTTAGACATCCACAATTGCCTACGTGTTTCGTAACGTTCTCCCATTCTCTCGCTTTATCCAAAAATATTTAGGTCTACTCTCTGTATTTTGAGTTCCCGGCTTCGCATACATGTGCCTTCCCTACGTAAAAAAAATCTTTTTCTATTCTACGGAGAGCCCAATACACGTTCTATAAAAAAAATAATTATTGTAAAAATATTTTAGCAATGGATTCGACAAAGACATCGCAGATGAAATAAATGGAGAAGAAGTGAGCCCCAGTTTTAGCGGTGGACTGATTGAGGAGTTTGCCAGCCTTTTCGAAGGCGAACTTAAACCAGTAGCGCCGAAAGCTCAGAAGAAAGTACCTATGCCGCCCGAGTAAGTTTTTTCCATTTTTTTCAAAATCACCTAACAATAAGCCAATAACAATTTTTGGGATAACTTAGATAATGCTAAACACTACGACACTATGACACTATCCAAACGCACTGGTTACCTTTTACTCATAAATTATGATCACTTTTTTGCGTTTGTTGTTTATGGAATGTTATAATTAGACGTCCTTATGATCATACATGATATTGAATCCAATTCATACATTCTGCCCAAGAATGTGTATTCAACTATTTTGTTTATTTTTTGAGTAGCAAAATAAAAATAGATTAATATGTGCATATATTTAAAAGATTAAAATTGCGTCTGACTTATTAAATTATCCTTTATTCTAAAAATCTCTAAAAACAGTTTGCTTATAGTTGGATGAATGAGTCATATGAATGACTTGTTAAATGACCGCTAGCTAAAAGAGCATTAAGAGATACCGTCTGATTGACTGATCTGTCTACACGATCTTCATTCTTTCTTAATACTTTATGTACTTTATTCCATTGGCATTTTTTCGCTAATGTATTAAAAATGTGGATGCAACGGTGAGCGCTACAAATTTGAGTAGTAGGTCCCGGGTTCAATTCCCAGTAGGGGCAATTTAGGAATTTATAATTTCAGAATTTTCTCTTGTCTGGTCTGGTGGGAGGCTTTGGCCGTGGCTAGTTACCACCCTACCGACAAAGATGTGCCGCTAAGCGATTTAGTGTTTCGGTGCGATGTTGCGTAGAAACCAATTAGGGGTATGACTACCATAACCCCTAACAGGTTAGCCCGCTACAATCTTAGACTGCATCATCACTCACCCCCAGGTGAGATTGCAGCCAAGGGCTAACTTGTAGTGGAATAAAAAAAAACATGCGTAATTTGATTTTCAAATAACGTATTTTCCACACTGGCATAAAAACGTAGATGAATGAATGAATGAATATACTTTTATTGCACACCACAAAAAGTACATAAAAAAGAAAAGTATATCAAAACAACGTATAAAATTTGGCGGCATTATCGCTTCATAGCGATTTCTTCCAGGCAACTAATGGCGAAGATAACAAATACAGAAAATAGTTAGGTGGTGCATATAACATACATATACCCAATGTACAAGTATATAGCATAAGTATTACTTAAAAAATAATTAATAGTAAGTTAACTGATAATTATTTTTTAAGTAACACTTGTGCTATAAATATAAACTTTTTACAGCCTTGACTTGAACCGGTGGCTATCGCACGATGTCTGCTCGTCCGAGAGCTCGAGCTCTGAGGGCGAGGACGAGAATGGAGCACTATTCACCGCGCCACAACCGGATGCAGTGCCCATCCAACAGTTTACTCCTGATGAGCTAGCTATGGTATGTTTAATTTATTTTAATAGCTGCCCCTTGTTAAAATATTCAACATTACCAACGTACACACTTAAAAAAAAAAAAAACAATTTTATTTATATGAAAAAGGTTTTTATAAACGTAATAATATTTATTTATTCACACTGTTTGTACTGTTACTAGAACTATCTTTACGATGTAGAATTCAGGTGTAGGTGTGCGCGCGCATCGTTAAAATTCACTCTTATCATTTTTCTCCATCGCGCCAAAAGAAGTATAACTTCAAAAATGATAAATAGACTTTAGCCTCAATTTCGGGAGAACCGAGTTTAATCCCCGGGATCTAACTTTACAGAGCATTGTGCGTTTTAAGATATTAAATATAACTTTCATTAATGGCGAAGGAAAACCTCTTGAGGAAACCTGCACGCCTGAGAGTTCACTATAATGTTCTCAAGGCCGTATCGCCGTAGTCTACCAATCTGCACTTAACCAGCGTGTTAGATTACAGCCTAAATCGTCTAGGAGACCCATGTCGTGTAGTGGGCCGGTAAAAGGTTGATAACTGGGTACGGGAGTCCTCTTAGAATGAGTAGGAAAGCAAGTGATATTAAATTGATAGTGGTTAGAAATGTAGAAGGCAAACGTCCCCGTGGCAGATCTCCAACACGGTGGTCAGATCAACTAAGAGAAACTGGTGCCCGTACCTTCCATAAGGCAATACAAATGGCCAAAGACAGGACCCGATGGAGAGAGATCATGTATGACAAGATTACTCGCCATAGCAGTGATCACGATTCTCAGTCATAAGGGACCGACTAAAGACAGAGAGATAACGCGTATAACTCTGATAAGTTAGAGGTCGGGTCGGGTCGAACTTCCTTGTTCCCCCGAAAGCGAGGTCCAAGTCCTACATTAGACTACTAGGTTTTAATTCTTTTATATGACTAACTGAAAGATGTCAGGAACTCTCTCAACGGCCGGATTATTTAATGAACTTGATGTTGCCCTCGTTCTTCGTGCGCGTTTAGTACGGCTTCCAAAACGATTCCCACGGGATTTGTAAAGACAAATCTCGTGGTAACCGTTTGTTTTCCCTATGATATAAACATAGAGCAAGAGAATACAATTTAGTGGCCTTATCGCTACATAGATATTTCTTCGAATCCACCAAAGCCGTAAAAGGAAAAAAACATAGAATAGAGGTAGGTGGTTATAAAATGCGTAAGGGTGAGCATTGTAAGATTTATAAATAGCCCACCCTTAAGTGTTTATAACTCATATCGGAGATCTTCATCATTGTATATCAACTGCATACCCTCTATGCACACCACTCTCTTCCGAGCGAAAACTTTGGACAGCTGCAAACCATTGTTTAGAGACCATAACATTTTACCGCTACGGGCTAAAATGTCTTCAAGCGAGCAATTTTTGAAACTCTCAACAAAAAAAAATATTGTAGTGTAAATAAATACTAAATCTTTCTTTCTTTAAATTGTAATTTATATTTTATATTTTATTTTTTGAAACATTTGCACTCTGTCTGTGACGGTAGATTGTGAAGGGTCTGTTTAATTAAATGTCTACCTGTTATGAACCCACAATTTGGCAAATAAATAAATATTATTATTATTATTATTATGGATTATCATTTTTGACAGTTGCGCGAGGCTCGTCGTCAAGAGCAGGCCAACAATCCCCACTATCTGAAGGACGACTCGCCGCGCTCCTACCAACAGGACGACGTGCAGGTCGCTGAGATAGCGCTCGAAGTGCCCCTACTAGTGCAAAGTCAGTGTCGATTCCAGCTCATTTTGACGACCTCCCTAGCGCAGATGTGGACGCTGTGGTTATAAGTGGGAGGTCTAGCAGGGGCAATTTGGGAATTTTTAATTTCGGAATTTTCTTTGGTCTGCTCTGGTTGGAGGCTTCGGCTGTGGCTATTTACCACCCTACCGACAGAAACCTGGAGCTAAGCTATTTTAGAGTTCCGGGACGATGTTGCGTGCAAACCGTTGCGATTAACAACATTGTAACTTGAGTACCTTGAAGCCAAGAGGACAAAAGCATTTTGTGGTCGACTTTTTTAACCGTGAGTAATAAAACTCACGGTCTGCTTAGGCTGTACACAAAACAGTGAAGACGACGTCAATCTGTTTGCATAGACATATACTATGCACGTCGACATATCCTACTCTCGTCGACACATACGTCACATAGACAGACAGAGACACGTCATTTTTGATAAAAATTACGTAAACTTAGCTAAGGCATTTGGACAAATTATTATGAAAATTAGGCTTAATTTGCTGTCTTCCGCGAAAAGCAGGAGAATCTGTATGGTGTAGTTTATAGTTTCAATCCTTATAATCCACACCAAACAGATCTTCGGCAATGTAACCTCTACGTGCGTTTCGCTCTTAAACCGGAGCATCCTCAGGAGATGTTGACTTTACAATGAATAATTGTTGAGAAAAAATCATTCATCTATCCACCATTTGGACCAATCAAAAAAGAATAAGCGACATGTTCTTTTGGTAATCTCTGCCAAAAAGGTTGGCACTTTAGAGCGTTAGTTTTCAAACTAGCAAAAAGTTTATTATAGAATTATTTTTGTTTCAGCTAAAAGATCTGATAAGTACTTGAGTAGAAGAGAAAGTTCAAAGAAGGCCAAGAAGGATAAACGGCCTACAAAGAAACGGAAGAACAAAGTTGAAAGACATTCCACAGATTCGGAAAGTGACGGTAAGTGATTAATTGTTAATGTGCTCGGTGAGGTACGGGGTTCTACTGAGAATTTTTACCAGAAATTTTCATTAACCATTCCTAGTCCGTCCCGCAAACCCAGGAACTCGTCGTATGTTTTTTATGACTATATATCTTTACCGACTCATGATCCGTATTTTTTTTTATAGACTAGCGCTTGACCACTGTATTTTTTTTATAGTCTCGCATGAAGGAAAGTAGATGTTGCCTTATTTGGGACGCGCTTAACTTATCGCAATATAAATGTTGTTATATAAAATAATACATAATTTAGTAAACTCATTTCTTCTTCTAAGTAAGTTTGCATCTTGTTGATTAATAAATAAATGCTAGACGTAAACCTCCCTTTGCAACATGGAAAGCAAAGTCGGAAAA
The DNA here is from genome assembly GCF_905163445.1 of Pararge aegeria. Taxonomy (NCBI): domain Eukaryota; kingdom Metazoa; phylum Arthropoda; class Insecta; order Lepidoptera; family Nymphalidae; genus Pararge; species Pararge aegeria. Next base: position 10,668,361 of record NC_053183.1, read on the forward strand.
TAACTTTTAATCTTAATACTTTCAACAACAAATATAGTGAGACGGACATTTTACACGTCAATATCAGCTCTTTTAGGAAAAGAAATATGACACAATAGTATGCTCTTTAAAGTTTTTTTTTCTTTTTACTTATATAATTTTCGCTTGGTAGTTGATCCCTCAGCATTTTGGGGTTGATAAACTTAATTTGTTTGTGTAATAAAACACGACATTACATGACGTAATATATATTATATGTAAAAGTACCTACTGTTAGCAGTGGCGTGCACTAGGTTTCTTACTGCAGGGTATGCATATAGCACGAAAATTGCATAAAACGGCCGAAATTCGAGTTATATATAAATTTTAGGGTAGGCAGTGCTTTTGCGCATGTATGAAGTGCACGCCACTGACTGTTTGTTTCCCTGGAAAAGCTAATAAAAAAAAGTAGATTTATTTCAAAAATGTGTTTTGAATCACGCATCATATAAATAACTTACTCTCATAGTTTCCATTTGACTCATTTACTTATTGTAAATGGATAATAGACAGATGGACAGTTGAGACTGACAGCAGAACGTATAGTTGAGCATGCTAACCACTAGATCAACAAAGTTCTAAAGATAATATCGTCATGTTTTCACCGTGGCAGAGGGCGCAAGAGGGGAGCGGCCGGCGGTGGCGGAAGGGGGGGAGCTGCCCGACGGCGCCTCGCTGTCCGACGACGAGCCACCACCGCGTGACGACCCGCACCGAGCGCTGGACCTAGACCTGGACGTGTGAGTATACCAGAATGTCACCCTCGGAGTCCCTAACGTGGGGCTCGGGTTTGACTGGTCATGGCGATGGCTTTACAGTGGCATCAACGCAACGGTTGGACTCGTACGCTTGGAATAAAATTTGCACGCTCGCAATAGTAGTCGTTTTCGAGAATCGAACCACATTAACGTCGAAGCAAAATGGACCTTATCCCACTAGGTTTAGTGTTACAAATTCAATAATCTTGCCCTTTGTTCTACATAACGCTTGTTGTAGACGTTTATTATTATTATTTAACTCTTTATTTGTACACCACTATGAAGTTAGGAAAATAAAAGAACAATAGAAATACAAAGACAAAAGAAGAATACTAAAGGCGGACTAAATAGACTAATGTGAGCCCTAATAACAAGGTGCATAAATTCCAATTTACTCTGACGACGTTACAGAATGTCGTATCGGTTCTATCTAAGTTCTATGACAAATAATAGACGCCACACCAAGCGTGCCAAAATGGAGGGTATTAAAACCTCATTGATCATAATTATTCGGCTGCTGACTAGACATAATTACTAATAGGACGCCGGCTTTTAGACAGGGTAGCAATATTTTTTTTTTTTTTGTTCAGGCCATTACGTGAAGAGGAATTACTGACATCTAGAGTACAGCAGTATCCCTCGCCGGAAACCGGTTTATTAATTAAGAAAAAAGAATCATCTAAGAAAAACAAGTCCACAGAAAAGAGGCGTTCTGAAAAAACTGGCCATAAGAAGAAAGTTAAGAGTTCCAAACGCAGTAAAGGTGTAGATTTAATGCTGCCGGAATTGTTAGATAATGATTTAGGTGATAATTTGCTACTAGAAACCGAAGAAAAGAATCATTCTCAAAGTAACATTATAATAGATGAGCCTGAAAGTCAACGGGAGAAACTTAAGACTGAAAAACATAAGAAGTCGAAGAAAGATACTAAGAGCAAGGATTCAAAGAAAAAGAAAACTTCGAAAAAAGGTTAGCATATTTATAATCCCAACGCGACCCGTCAGTGTAGTACTTTTAATAAGTAATTATTGTACCAGGCAAACTTTCATCCGTTATACCTATGACCCACTGCGTCACATCGCCCGCCTTTACATAGCTAAAATCTTTTTCAAAAATTGGGCTATTAAATGCAAGATACCCGAGATCAGCGTGTTCAAGAAATCTTTCAGATCAGTTTTACAAATCGCACCGTCTTGCTTAGTCGGCCTGCGGTTGTTTTGGAGATCGGTAATCGGGATCGTCAGACTCATATTTACCTAAACTACGAAGAACAAATACTGAAAATGGAGACGAATTCATTTTTTTACGATATTATAAAATGTTATTTTTTTTTTTCAGATAAGTATGAAACGAAACTCGGCTATGAAGAAGCATTAGGTATTTCCACGCCTAGCAAGGAAGTTGTGTAGTGTACGGCAAAATAACGAAGTTTTACCGATCTACGGAATCCTTGTCTCACAGTCTCAGTGCAATTGTTTGTTTGAACAATTAGTTATAGTTAGTCGTATATAGAGTGAGATTTTGAGATTGGCAACGTTAGGCTGGTATAATAACCTTAGGTAGGAAGATTTAGAAAAACCATTTAGTTTGCTGTCAACGTAATAAACCCATAATCAGCGCTCTACAGGGCACGGGTCTCCTCTCAGAATGAGAAGGGTTTAACCGTAGTCCAACAAACTGGCAACGTATCGATTTTTAGACTTCACACACCTTTGAGAACATTATGGAGAACTCTCAGCCATGCAGGTTAGAAGTGCGGGCTGGGGAATGAACTCGGAAATGGAAGCCAAAGTCTTAACCACTAGGGCATCACCACTCGTTTGCTATATATATGCTGCGAAAACCAGACAAATCTTTACGTTGTACATTAGTTTCTATAACACGGTACATATCTACAGATATTACGCTCTCTACCCTACTTTTTCTCCGTCACCGGAGCATCCTTATGCCTTGATTACACTTTGTTGTTATTCGGGTGTTTAAATGACTTCATTTAAAAAGGCACCTGATGAATTTATTGCACTAGTATATACTGTATATGCATAGGAAAACGGTACGGTGTTAATCCCATGTCATATACCATTTGGTTCTATCCATAGTACGATCAAGTGTAATCGCGGCATTAGGATATATTGATTAGCGACGTTTTTGATTGTAGCAAATTAAGATAAAATATTGTTTATGTACTTTTGAAAACTAACTGAATTTTTCTCCAAACAAAATAACACTCAAAATCTCACCCTATATAAAATATATTACAGACGATGTTTTCATTCATCTTTAAGTGAAACATGTCCATTTATATATTATAATAAACGTATATTTCTAGAATAATAAATATGTATAATCATGTACAGTTTTATTGAAAGTTTTAATTAAGAATTATTAAATAAAACGCTATTCATCTACACGATTAATAAATTTCACTTGTATTTCATTTACAAAACAATTTATATACATAAAAAGAATATTTACAAAACTTATTACATTTTCATTTCATAATTCATATTATATTTATCCAAAAAAATCATCAAAAACCATCGTACTAGAATGTCATAGGAGCGTCGCTAAAAGTTGTATATTAAAATGTATGGTAACTGGTGACGTCAGTCATTTCCAAACGTTACCAGCTTGTAATAATAATATAATTGGTGTAATATGTACCCGATTCTCGAACTAAAGTACAAACTATAAACTGCGTCGTCTCATCTTAAACCTAGGCAATAATAGGAATTTGCCATCTGCCTATGAGTCATTAACACTCATTAGGCAGATACAGTCCCAGAAACGTTGATAGGCGTCAACAACTAACGCATGGTTTATAACGTGCCATTAACGTGGGCTTAGGGTTAGACGACAAAAAAACAATATACACTGTTTAAGCTTTGTTTTAATTTATTTTGTACAGAAACAAAAAATTTAGAAACAAAAACAACCTACTACTATCAATAATATTTACAAAAAAGAAATGAATTATTATTATTAAAAAATAAAAGCCCTTGCCAAACTGTATGGCCTTGAAACCCAAAACGCTGGCGCTAACCGCTATTGCCTTTTTAAATCGCTGGACTTAGCGTTTGGGCTAGATAAGCGCTGGTCAGCGTAACTTGCTATTTATCATATTAATAATAAAACAAAATGTAATAATAGCACATTTATCTGTAAAAATAATCAAATAAACCTTCTGTCGGTTAAACTAATTCGGCGGTAAAGGTTTTATTATGGTGATTAGTTCTGGCTACCGGGCCGGATAAGTTAGTTAAAACAATTCATCGATATCCGCTGACTACTATAACCATCTCGCGTAATATACTTTAAGCTTACAAGCATTTGGTCGGAAGTTGCCATGACATGCTAGTACAGCATAGATATGGGTATAAAAGTACGTTATATCATTTCCTTCTAGCGCTTGCCTTCACAAGGGTCGCACACTCCACATGGATCTTTTGTTGAACCCGTTTTCTTATAAGTGATTGACACCTAAAATTTATACATGTTTAATTTATATAGGCTTTTAGTCTGTTCTGCACAGACCAAGCTCAAACGCTAACTTGCGAAACTCAAGCTAATGATAACATTATTGCAGCCTTGATGGGTTGATTTTTATGTACTGGAACGACCTCCCGCTACCGGATTTAAGTTTAGTTTGTCTAAGATTTGCGAGAGAAGGGGTCTTTCCTTTTCAATGGATTTTTTTCCAAAATACATTACAGCAATTACTAATAACTTTAATTTTGAGTGGGCACTGTCAGATAAAAATAATAATAATAATTTTCTATTTAAGATGACAAACCGACGAATAATACAAATTAATTTACAGTTAATGAATATGCGTAATGATAAATGCTACGTAAATATGAATGATCAGTAAATAAAACTACTTTCTACGACCCAAATAAAGTTTATTACTTTTCAACGACAGTTAACAATTCAAAAAAATAAATATCACTTGGATAAATCAAATAACTTATTGTACTTCAAGAATACGCATCGACGAATACATTAATATATGAACTGAATGCCACAGTTCTCTATATACAAAGGAACATTCAAGCACGTGCGGTACTATTTACATGATTATTGCAAAAATACACGTTCGGGGCCACAAATTAGAGTGCCCAAATAGGTCGGAGTTTCGCTAATTATTTTTCGATAAATTAATGTCATTTCTAATTATACAGCTTAATAATACACAACTTATAATAATGGGTTTTCAATACTCAATACGGTTTTGATGTATGTAATCAATATTCGAAAGATTTTAGTGAGTCAAAATATTTAATAGGGAACTTTTTACACAAGTATTAAATAATCGCGATTGATGATTATTTAGTACATTTTTACATGAGTACTTTCGGAAATCTAAGTCTTGTCATTTTATGCCAGAGCTCACCAGGTTGACATGTACTTTGAATATAGGAATAAATATACATATATAATTACTACAAATAATCGTTTGGCATTGTGATAAATTGACTACATATTGTTATAATGATTAAACACAGTGCACTTATTTTCTAATAGGTATACATCGCTTAAATGTAAGAATCAAAGTTAACAAGAGAGTAAGCTTATGGAAACTTAATATGACAAAAAGGTACATTTAATACAATTAATAAATTACATTAATCAAAAAATAAATGAAACATTTGTTCCTACTATCTACATGTTGATCTAATATGAATAAATAACACAGCGCACATAATTCTTATACATTAAGCAAAACGCTCATAGTGACGTGACTAACTTACAGTGTAGCACGACGTTATTCGATGAACTTATATGAGATTAATAGGATGGCATAGAGTATCTACTTTGTTTTGGGATTTGTGCACAAATATCTCATATTTGAAGATCTCTTCTTCCATTAATATTAGATACTACAAAGAAGACTGACTGCTCATACTTGACATGGATGGTTCTTACTATGTGGTCCAAAAAATATAGACAAAAAATTTAGTTCATATATTATATTGGATAGAATTAAAAAGATGTAGTGGAAAAAATTGAACAATAAATAAGTCATAGTGACTATGCCTTATATAGATTGTACGTAATGTACAACAAGATTTCAATGTTTCATACATATTTATAGTCTCTTTTCAGCGAAAGCAAATATGTACCGTACGCACGTTGTAGAACGACAATATTACACTGAAGCCTTTCAAATCAATGAACAAGCTAGCAACAATTGTTTACCGTAATACAAATGTGCACAAATCCCTGGTTTCGTTATGCTGTTGAGTGTTGATAGCTTAGCTATCATTTGGTTCAGAAACGAACGTATATTTACGGGGTTTGATAAAGTCTCGTGATTTGTGATGTAAAAAGTGACAGCCCTTGTATGAAGCCGTCTCTATAGCATTTGATATCAAATGCCTCAGAGACAGGGATTTGGTGGTCCCTATGAAAATTGCAGGGTCGACTTGCTGTCTACTAAGGCGTTCCTATGGCTAGGACAGCCATATTTTAGAACACAATACGGCAGCGTTCAGTCTGAACTGTATGATAGCTAAGCTGTGTTAATGTAATGCTGGTGTTCACTTCTCTAGCATGTATCTGGGGATGTCGAACTTAACCTCGACGCCAGCCTTCTTTGCGAGCCCCACGATCTCTGAGAGCTGTACCACGAGCTTCGCCGCCTCGTCCAAATCGTCACGGGGCACGATGCGCAGACCAGAGTCAGCGATCAGCTTTCTCGCCTCGTTCACTTTCGTACCCTGGAAATAATTTAAGAAACTATGAACTTGTGCACATTTTATCCTTTTCATCCGCCCGTATTAGGGCAAAAAAGGATAGGATTTGAGCAGCGTGGTGGGTCCATGAAGCGCAACTTCTTTCGGTGGGACGGAAATAGGCCGAGGGTAATGTATTAATTTAACAAGTCAATATGTATGAATTTAATGTTTCTTGCTACCTATGGTACATGGTCGTTAGTTTTAATATTAGTATTAATTTAAGCAGAAACCAACACAGCAATGAAAATTTTGATTTTGTTTGGGTCATCGAAGGTCGTTTATATTAAGCCTGTTTGAAATAAATGGCTTTGAATTAAATAAAATTGTTACCTGCAAACGGACTATGACCGGAATCTGGATGTTGAGGTTCTTGGCGGCGTTGATGATTCCCTCGGCGATGACGTCACACCGCATGATGCCTCCGAATATGTTCACCAAGATGGCCGACACCTTGGGGTCTGACAGGATAATCCTAAATGCTTCCTGGTGACAATGACGATGTTGTTTAGTTAAGTATAAAAATAAAAAAATAAAAAATATATACTACGACAATACACACATCGCCATCTAGCCCCAAAGTAAACGTAGCTTGTATTATGGGTACTAAGATGATGATATTTTTATAAATACCTTGAATATATATATAAACACCCAGACACTGAAAAACATTCATGCTCATCACACAAACAGTGGGAATCAAACCCACGGCACTGGGCTCGTGGGCCGTCAAATATATATAATAATATTGCTGTTCTACTAATTTAATATTAGTTTAATGTTGCTCGCAATATCCTAGTGGCGTTCTGCACCCAAAGTAATGCAATAGGGCCAATGCTTTGGAAAACACATAACCCAGTTCAGTCAATCTCAGTTATCATGTGGTATAATTGTTGAATCTTGCCTACACTCCAGGGATCCAAACTCATTTTTCCTCTTTTCTAGAATGAAGCTGGGCTAATGGGCTGAGGATAATGGCAACGATGATTAATGAAACATTAATATGCCTAAAACGAATATATATATAAACAATATGTATATATATATATAAAACGAATATATATATAATTTCATTTTCTGTCACCCAATCAAAGAGAGACAGCATCTAGTTATGCTCACAATATAAGTTTAGCAATAAAGAAAACCTTTGTTGATATGACTTACAGCAAGAGAGCAGGATAGTCATGAGCATACTAAAATATAAACATTTACTGCAATAGATTGGTATATAGATAGGGTCTCCTCCCATAATGGGAAGTTTTAGGCTGTAGTCCACCACTCTGGCCAAGTGCGGATAGGTGGACTCCACACGCCTTTGAAAACATTGTAGATTTCCTCAGTTGAAGCAAGTGATATTTGAATTGCTTAAAAAAACGCACAAAACTTAGAAAAGTTACGAGGTGCGTGCTGGAATTCGACCTCGGACCCCTGAAAGTGTAGATAAAGTCCTAACCACTGAGCTATCACAGCTACTAACATAGCTTACCTATGTACATTATAAAATATTCAACAGTAAATATTACCGACACAGCCTGAGCAGTGGCACCACCACCCACATCAAGGAAGTTGGCTGGGTCGCCTCCGTACAGCTTGATGATGTCCATTGTAGCCATTGCCAGACCAGCACCGTTCACCATGCAGCCAATGCTACCTACAACATAACCACTGGTTAAGTTAATTCCTTAACTGTGCCCTACTGCATTCCCTAATAACAAATTATCAAAAAGGTTATTAAAATAAATACACAATCATATAGTTCGCATATTTGAAATGATATCCTGCCTAGTAAAATATTGACAATTATTAATAAATATAATAAAAATTGTGCTGTTTTCACAAATAATTAAATTACACAAAAATCCCCTGACCAATTTCTGGTCGATCTCCAGAGAATTTTTCCGACTATCCGAGAGATTTTATAGACCACAAGTGTGTGTGCAAACACAGGTGCACTCTCTATACCCTCACTCTCATAGTTTAATGGGAGGGCAAACCAGACACCATCCCGAGATCAGGCCAGCTCTGACACTGTCCCGAGATCAGGCCAGCTCAGACACTATCCCAAGATCAGGCAAGCTTAGACACCGTCCCGAGATCAGGCCAGCTCAGACACCGTCCCAAGATCAGGCCAGCTCAGACGCCATCCCAAGATGCATCAATTTCTAAACCTCAATACAAGGGCTTGACCCGAGGATCGCACCCAGGACCTCGTGATCTGCATCCGAACAAGCTAACCACTAGACATCAACAATACTATTATTACATGGCAATGGGGTTACAACTTACCATCCAGAGCAATATAGTTCAAATCAAACTTGGCAGCCTCAATTTCTTTGGGATCTTCTTGACTAATGTCTCGGAGCGCGAAAAGATCCTTTTGCCGGTATTGCGCGTTGTCGTCGAATCTGAACTTGGCATCCAAGCAGAAGACTGTAAATACATTGTTACACACCTATTTTTAAACCATATCTTTCAATATAACCAATAACAAATTGGATCATCTATTCCTTTTTTAACTTAAAAGATTTAATTTTGAAAGTTCCTAAAAATTATTGCATTCAACTCCCCCTTAGGTAAAACGGAACAAAATCTAAGAAAAAAAACTGCCAACCTTTCTATAAACTTAAAGTTAATTGCTTTGTGTTTAAAAATATTGAAAAATATTTCAGTTCATATTAGTTAGGCTCTTAAAATAAGATATTCTGTAATTTATGGTTTTTTGACGTTGAGAAATTACTACAGAAAATATGTTAACAATTATTGAGTTATATAATAAATAGGTGAATAATACTCACATTTGCCAGTCAAAGCATCCTCTGCATAAGGGTTGATTTCAATCAAAAGTGCATCCTTTTTAAGGAACAGATCATACATTTTCTTAATCATACCACACGCCTCTTCTTTGTTATCTTCAAGACCAATCTAAAATTAGTACAAAACATTTTATGTGCCAATTTATTACTTGGTTATTTTGAAAAGCAAAAGATTATTTACCATAATCAAAAATAAATATATTGATTTGGTTTTTTAATATCATATTATAAATTAAGGTAAAAGCCAACTGGGTAAGTTTGTTTTCATTTGTGGGAATTTGCATAACATGACATATCTTTTGAATTAAATTATAATAAAATTTAATCCAAGTATGAATTCCTCCTCACGAGATTTTGCCGCGAATTGTTTATTGTTAATTTACAGGTATTTTAATATACCTTTTCGACTACGCGCGACACCTGCTCATCTGTGATGCCCGATTTGATGTCGATGGGCTCATACGTGATAGCATCTGGGTTCTCTGCCGCCACGTCCTCGATGTTCACACCACCTTGCGAGGACGCTATTATAACTGGGCCCTGAAAGTTTAATTGGTGATGAAAACCTTTTTTTAGGTTTGATGGAAAAGCTTTATTGCTACCTCCACCCTTGGGCAAGACGGAGGTTATGTGGGGACTCCCCCTTCTAAAGGTGGTATACTCAAACTAAATACCACCACGGCATGTAACGACACCCGGATAACGCACCCGGACGACTAAGTAAGCCAACAAGGGGGCTTGTTGGCTTACTTAGTCGTCCGGGGAACCTGTTGGACACCCTACGAAAAAATCTTAGAACGTATTAAGTAGGTACCGCTGTTATAGCTGGTTAGTTTTATGAGCATGGATACCTATTCCCTACTAAATAAATGTTAGAATAATTTTGTCCGTGTTTTCAACTTATATCGCGGAAAAATGCAAGTTTGTAACCTACTTTACTATTTCCCAATAGATCCATCTTCTAGGTACGTAGGGGACAGATCTTTTATCCTCATTGCAAAATGGCTAAACAGATTTTGATTTGCTATTAAGATTAGAGACGATAAAGACGATTTTCCTTTCTTTGTTTCTTTCTAATGTCGATTGCCCACCCGTTTGATTGTTATAGTTGAGTCAACGTGGCGTTGGTCAACGCCACGTTTACCGGTGCTAATTCTACATTCATGCACCATGCAACCCCAACTTTCAACGATTCGCCGAGCTATGTGCCCCGCCCATTGCCACTTCAGCTTCGCTACTCATTAAGCTATTACCGTTGCTAGTACTAAAATAGCGTGTCTTATTGTTTGTTACCTGTTTCGATCAATCACTGCATTTTGATTTGCTATTAAGGTTATAGTAGATTTTTCGAGATTAGCCAGGATAAATACAAAACCTAATATATTATATCGCACAAGTAAGTCATCATCATCATCATCATGTCAACCAATCCACGTCCACAGCTGGACATAGGTCTAATGTAGGGAGTTCCACAATACACGGTCCGGCAGGGTGATTACGTATCTCGCGACAGCAATGCGACAGGCGTAAATCTTGCAATCACTGCTGTCAAACGTCACTTTTCCATACAATAAATAAACAAAAGTGACGTTTGACAGCAGTGATTGCAAGATTTACGCCTGTCGCATTGCTGTCGCGTAATCACCCTGCTGGGCCGCTTGACTCCAGCGGCTCCACACACAAGTAAGTACAGTGATTCAATAACTACACATAGGCTCCAGATTCTGTTAACAGATGAGAATAAAGTTGCGACCATCCCTTCTCTTCCCGCGGGTGTAACACGAGGGGACTAAGAGAATATAATGGAGGACGGCCAGCATCCTCCTGCGTGCAACTACTAGGTACCACTTAATGCGATTACAAACCGTGGGCATGGTTGTGGGCGTAACCTCCAGTTAGGAGAGGCATTTAGGACAGCAGTGGACTGTCATAGGCTAATGATAGTCATCCATTAAATCACCAATGTCAACATAAGTTTATTCGGTACGTTACAATATATGAGGACAGCTTAACCCATGTATTTACTTTATCATTTCGATATATTATGATAATTTTCCTGATAAATAATAAATCTTATTGCGATGACAGTGATTGATTTGAGACAACCGCCGTTACTATATTTCACTCAATTGCAGACAATTAAAACTTATTGTCTCTACGTATGCCTCTGTATTCATTGTTCTGCGATGTATACAATTAATTAACATGATTGACACAGATGCTTGATTATCAATAATGAACAGTTAGTTAACGGTTAATAAGATGCGTATGGTTTCTGTCCGGTTAGTATAAAACATTTTATACTTGTTTTTGGAAGTAGATACATTTATATAATATCTTAAAAAGTTACCCTACGCCGGGATTTAAACCCGCACCCGCAAAAATATAATATGTAATCTCCACTGCTTGAAAGGTTATTAATAAATTAATTTTTTGCGCTTGCTCCGGTGCTGTGCGTTTTAGTATGCAGCTATACTGAGCCAGCTCCTTTGTCACACATTTTTATTTAAAAAAAAATTATGATACAAATGTAACATATTAAACATAATAAAGACGATTTTCCTTTCTTAATTTTGTCGATTACCCATCAACATTGTTGTTGTAGTCGAGATTTGGTCAACGCTACGTTTACCGGTGCGAATACATTTATGCACCTTGCAACCCCAACGTTCTATGATTCGCAGAGCTATGTGCCCCGCCCATTGCCACTACATTTTCGCAAATCGTTAAGCTGTTACCCTTGTTAGTATTAAAAATGCTTGTATTGTTTGTTCCCTGTTTGGATCAATCACAACATCGATCTTGGTGAAATTTAGCTTAAAATTTACATAGCACGTACTTACGTAAAGATGTACAGAGCACGCAGTTCTTTGAGGCGCATGCCCACTACGAACGCCACTTATAAAAAAACATGGTCGACATCTAACGACCTCAATTAGCGCGTGAATATTGTCCACTGCCTATATTATCACTTTTTTCATTAAGCCGCGCGATTGAAATAAATAAATATACTACGACAATACACACATCGCCATCTAGCCCCAAAGTAAGCATAGCTTGTGTTATGAGTACTAAGATAGCTGTGTTTTTATGAATATAATACACATAACTACTTATAATATACAAACAAACATCCAGACACTGAAAAACAATCCTGTTCATCACACAAACATTTTCCAGTTGTGGGAATCGAACCCACGGTCTAGGACTCGGAAAGCAGGGTCGCTGCCCACTACGCCAGTCGGCCGCCAAGTCAAACACGTCAATCAACTTCATCTACCATCATAAACAGTCGCTTCTAGCCCCGCTTTCTTTTTCCCGCGTCTACGCAAGCTACCATGATTTTAAAAAAGTACTTAAAGAATATGTTACTCATTTGATTATGTGGCATGGCGACTCTCAGTAGAAAATCTCGAACATCGTATAAGATGTTATCCCAATTGATCAGAAGCAATTCTATTTGAAAACTGAAACTCCTTAAATTGGATATAGTTAGTGTTGGATATCGCCCAACAAATATAAAGAATGTAACTACCATAAAGATATCATAATACATACATTGAAACTGCGCTCCATCATGATGGCGACGTAAAACTCTCTACGAGGAAATTTCCTCTCTGTGACCATAACCATGTTGCAGATCCTGCCAGCTGCACCAGTTTGCTTTGTCACTAAATACTGCTTTAGCATTTTGCCAACTATGTCTCCGGCTGTTTCAGGGCTACAATAGAAATACCCTAATATAGAATTTGACTAAATAATCTTTTACTAGAACAGTGCTGGATTGTGGTCTTAAAGTCAGAAGTCGGTTATAGAAATTCTATTTTCAAAGTTCAGTCCAATTCAATCCGTTTCTTCAATACTCAAAAATAGTAGTATCCGATCACATGGAAATTCCATTTAATAATTATAATTAGTATACCCATTAGTAATACATTAAACAGATATGTTACCATATTAGATCACTGGGAAACATCATTGTAAACAGGAAAGGTAATTTATAGTTATAATTATTCTACATGTTAAATAATTCATTTAAGAGAGTAGTTAATGCTAGTTAATATTATAATATAGTTATATCTCTATAAACTGTATTCATCTTTGATCCTATAGATCCAAGTAGGGCAAAACATATATTGGACATATTTAGCTTTGATTATAAATTCAAAAGAAGATATACATTTAAAAATAAAATTTTAGCTTACTTGTCAACCATTCGCACTCCCCCCTTCAGGCCATTTTTAAAAGCACCCTTTCCTCTGCCACCAGCAAGTACCTTAAAGAAAATTCTCCATTAGTTTATTAGAGTACATCTCATGAGTAAAGGGCAATCCATGCCTTTGTATTTACTTTTGAAATAGCAAATACAAAACTAAATTTATATTTAGGTAAACCTATAAACAGAAGCAAGCTGTTTGTGATTAACATAACAAATTCAAGAAAATAATAATTCTATTTGTTGGTTATATTTAGATAATTTTTATTAAACCAAATTTTCTTTTACCTGGGCCTTCAAGACTATGTCCTTGGTGTTAAGCTCTTGGGCAAACTTGACTGCCTCGTCCTTGGTCTTGGCAACGTTGAACTTTGGCACAGGGATGCCATGGTCATTGAGCAATGTGTAGCTCACATACTCATGCACGTTCAGATGTCGAACCTGCTGCTTGCATGGTAGATTGCTATTTGTTGATGCTGCCAACAGCTGATAACATTTTTCATGATTAAATTAAAAATTGACAAAACCTTCGCACTTATTTCACACTAGTATACCAAGCATCAAATGTTAATTTTATTTTTCTTATTTGTTTTAGACATAAATCAACTTACAGCAAATGAAATGAAACATATTTTAAATCCCTACAGTTCCACTATGCAAGTAACATTATGTATGTGATCGTAAGGGCATCTAAATACCATATGGTTCATCATAACATAAATAAATACAAAAGATATTTTTACATTTAGAATATGGACAAACATTCATTTTGGTGTTTGTTTTTTGGGGTGTTTGGTATAAAGTAGGATCATGAAAAAGATTTATTGACAAGATAACCGAACAAATCTGTTACGTATATAAAGGTAATCTCATAAATAAAAAATAAACATTGTCTTCTGATGACGTAAGGACCGTGAGCTGAAATGGGCAAGGTCAGCCTTTATAATTATATAAATTGAAGCCAAATGACTTTACGTAATCGAACATCAAATCTGCAATGAAGAATTTAAACTTAGCGCTTTAACGATAAATAAATTATCATATTTCATTTCGATAAAGACATCATCGTTGTAGAAAATAAATCAGACATATAAATCGGAAGCTTAATAACACAATTCAATTATGCATAACGAAAAATCATAACAAACAATGAATATCTTTTTACGGACTTACCTTTGTTCCATTTTTTAAAAGAACTGTTTCAGCAAGGCCGAAAGAACGAGGTAGTAAAGACGCCATTTTTCATACAATATTGAACTTGGCATTAGCTTTTTAGTTTTTCCTAATGTTGTCAAATTCAAAAGTGGTTGTCAAATGTCATTGTCTTGTCAAAAATGCGAGTGTGTTTTTATCCTGTCTATAGTAGTGTTTATATTCTCTATGAAAGAGGATACAAAGTCAAACACTACCTTCTTGGAGTAATATTTTAGTGATTATAACTGAGGCTACGCTACGGAATTATATGTCGGAACCAAAATATATTTATAGGTACATGCAAAACCAATAATTATCCGTTAAAAGTTCGGATGATTGATCAAGGCTGACGAGCTAAGTTCCATGATCATTTTAAATAATAATAAAAGTAAAATATTAAATAATAATAATAAATAAATAAATATACTACGACAAAACACAGATCGCCACCTAGCCCCAAAGTAAGCGTAGCGTGTGTTATGGGTACTAAGATGACTGATGAATATTTTTATGAATTATATATACACAAATATTTAGAAAATACATATAAAAACCCAGACACAGAAAGCAGGGTCGCTGCCCACTGCGCCAATCGGCCGTCAAAATATCAATCTAGAAATAAGAAATTGATGTTGTCCACCAGTGGCGAGCATATAGGTTTTGGACAGGGTAGGTATAACGTAGTAGACGACGTTAACCACGCATAAAATGCAAAAGTTGGGGAGTTATGTAAAATAATAAGGGTAGGCACATCTTTTGTTTTCTGCATATGTGAAGTGCACTGCTGTCTAGCCTCAGACTGTATATCTCGGAGAGCAAATTAAGCTGTTTGCGGTTCTGATTTTTATGACTAACATGTGATAGTTATTACAAAGCTGTTCCGCATGGTGGGCCCTGTGGTAGGCATTTTTTATACTGCAGGTAAAGATGTATGCTAAGGCTTATTACTAAAAAGAAAATAAATCAGATTTCTACATAATATATTTTTCTTCTTAAAGGATTGACTTATTACTTTCCAGTTCTTTTGACAAATCAACAATATTTTTATGTTTTTCTTCAGACCACACTCCATTTCCAGAAAAATAATGATTCCTTTCAAGCGTATATAAAATCAAACTAAGTTTTTGAGACTTATTAAGTAATTTCATATCTAGTAGTTCATGAGATAGGTTTTCTGTACCAGTAGTATTCTTTGTGTTAAGCAGATTTATAATGTGCCAAATTTTATTCCATGGATATAGGAGAATAGTACAATTTTCAAAAATGTCATTTGCTGTAAATTCACTGCAAAGTTGGTTGTGGACATATTTAACTTGGACTAGAGGTATATATGGCCAAAATGGGTGTCTTTTAATTATTTTCCCTATATCATTTATACTGTAAAGATTACCCAAGGATTGAGATATACAAAAGAGAAGATCTTTGCCCTTTCCTAAGCGGTCACCTGGAGCTCTTTCATACACCTCATAATGCGAGGAAGATCCTGAAAGTATATTTAGGCTCAAGCATTTTTTGTTATTGTTATACAAGTTCATCAGTCTTTTGTATGCTTTTGTATTATAATGTATCATTTTAAGAAACCTTGGATGGTTATAAAATGCATTAAACTCAGGAATACTTTTTGTTTTTTCTAATCTCTCCTTTATTGTACTGGGACTCAATGTATATATCTCAAAACATCTTTTTTGGGCTTCATTACCAATTCCATATTCTTCTAATAATTTTTTTATTTCTAGCATTGTTGTGCAGTTTTTAATGGCTAACTTTGGGAACCTTTGTATTACCTCTTTTATATCAATCCCTCCTATAGATCTTAGATTGTATAAGATGTTTTCTAAATTTTCTGGATCAATGTGCACTAAATAAAAATTAGATTTGATTTTTTCATTTTTCATAAGAATCTGTCCTTTTAATATGTTCAATGTCTTATTGATAGCTTGCAGTGGACGATGCTTGATAGTAGGGTATGTCTGCAACCCTCTTTCAAATTCATTTTGACTTACATCTAAGACAAGTTCTAAGTATCTTTGAAGTATTTTAAGCCTCAATGCATACAAAGTCATTTTATTTACATCTCCATATACTAAAGTTGTAAGTGATGTTGGCCATTGGGTCATATAGCTTGCAAGTCTGTTTTCAACATTTACAGTTGTTGGTATTATTTTAGAATCTTTTAATTCCCCAATCGTTTTATGTTTCATTATAGTCAAATGTGAAAGTAAATGGGATGCTGTTATGTTGTCTACTCCACATTCTTGCAACACTTGGAATCGAAAATTAAGAGTCACAGGCAATATACTGCACAGTGATGGTTCTTCAATAAGAACTTCTCTACGAAATCCATGTTTGTACAATACTTCGATCACATTTTTTATTCTAGCAGTATCCAATTTATTTAAAACTGGATTTTTTAACAGCATATACTCTGCTTTAGTTTCATTCACATTTAGGTACTTGCATAAACGTTTTATATTGCTTTCATGGTTCCAAGAATATGACCGCACTTTGACTGACCTCCATGCCCTGGAGCTTCTACAAAACGGTATTCTTAGAATCATTTGTTTTATTAAATTTAATTTGTTTATCTACTCAACTTTAAACCAGTACTTAATCATAGCTCTTAAATTTGATGAAGCTAATAGGTATATTGAACAATATTTAAATAGGCATCTTAACGAAAATAAATATTAACATTACCATTTATAATTATTTACAGTTCTTGAAAATAAAATAAATATTCAAATGTCATTTTTGTGACAGGAGACAGCCAGTTTTTAGTAATTATTTAGTGGTCTGTACCCAATTGGTACTAACGTCAAACGCGAGCCATTCAACCAAAAATAATTAAATTAGTGGTATGTAGTCAGTGTCTGTAGCCTTGGAACCTACCTGTTGATAAGCTCGCTCGCAATCGTTTTCGCTTATCATACTCTATACCGTCAAAGTGTAATGTACAGTCACGGAATGAAAAGGTTCGTCACCTTAAGCTATATGAATACCGGGTATAGCCACCATTAACTTCTTCAATCATACATTGTAACACACTAGACGAGCGCTTAGATTCGTGTAGTGTCTTCCTAAGTAATTCGGTAGTGTTCCTAAGTATTTCTAAAGCCTCATTGGTCCGTTCATTTCTATTTTCCCATCACTGTACCATTACCAGATCTGCAGATCTTGCCAGCCAGAGTATCACCACTATATCGCTATGCCTGTTGAACCATTCCTTGACAATACGAGCAGTGTGCGTGAAAGCATTGTCCTGGACAAATCTGAGCTCAAGTACCTCATCAGGTGGATACACGGTACGGACACTTAGTAGCATACTGTCTTCTAAAAAAGATAGATAGTGGGTTACGTTTGCCCTTGAAGGAAGCTGAACGACATCCACCCCCATATATTGGCCGAGAATTGCGTCAGGAACTGAAATTGGGCACTACGTGGTCTTCCGTATATCTCTTACTACTATTACTATTATATTTCCACAAATGGTAGGTTGAACCAGAAAGACGGTTATAGTTTATCAAATATAATAACATTGTTGACAAGATAAATTGTCAAACGACTTGGATCTGAATAATTTTAAACTCTACTAACGATCAGTTAAACATTATTTTCTCCAACTCGAGTCTATTCTGTAACATAGTTTCAAAAAGTAATATTTGCTCGCGATATGTTGAACTAATCAATTTAAAAATCGACGAACCATTTCATTCCGTGACTGTACTAGGTTCAGTCACGGAATGAAGTATATTACTTTTTTTTAAGACGCAAATCGCATACCCATGATTTTGATTTTACAAATGTTGGGTACGCAAACGATCTGCTAATTTGAGCTTTAAATACGATTATCATAAGATCCATTTTACTCTGATGCTTAAGTTTATAAATAATCGAAAACGACTCCTCAATTGGGGTGAATAGAAGCAATATTAATTTTTAGGCTCAATTTACAATTTGTACCGGATATAAGGTATATATTGTAATCGTTTATATATACTCTCTATACAAAGCAATCGCTACACCTAAAAAAACACAATCTTTAAAATATGTGACGACTAAGTATGTCGACACTTTTTTATTTGCCATTTTTATTAGCATTTAGTATGTGATATAGAACATCTACTGTTGCGTTATGGAAAAAAAAAACAAACCGGTATTCGTACTTAGCCATCGAAAACTTTTCGATTTTACTTCTTCGGACTCTGCGACTTCTATTCGCCCCATTGGGCCATTTTACGTGATCTTACTCTTACACATTTTGACCACAGATTAAATCTGTTAAAGTATCAATGAAATGTCGGATAACGAGTGGAACTTTGTCAACTACAGTGGTTTGTTTTGGAATTTTGACGTTGACGGTTGACCAAGCTTAAATTTCTTTGGGCGTGTTTCATTCCATTTCTTGTTTATTTTATGCTTTGTATCATATTATTTATCGATGATCGTTTGATTTTAAAATGGGCTCCAGATCCAAAACTGGTATTTTTGCCATGAGCTTTTATGGGCTGGCATCTCTATTTATATTAATAGCTTTCGTAAGCCCATACTGGTTAGTTACGGATGGTAAGCTCAGAAATCCAAAGTTTCTCAAAATTGGTAAGTTATACAAAAAGTATTTAAAACCCACTAAAACAATATTTATGAAATAACCAGGTAACGGCTAGAAATTATTAAAATTCCGCTTGCGTCATTCTTACTTAAACCAACTGCGAAACTTTATCGTTAATTAGTTCCGTGGGTTTTGTTGATGCACGCACTTACTAAACCTTTAAAGCGATTACATAGTACATGTACTATTCCACAGTTTAATAATCGAACAAATGACAAGTAAATATTAGTAGTTCTAACTCATATCCAGGTCTTAATGAAGTCAAAACTTAGCTTTGTTTTGATAACATAGTTAGGGCAACCCCTTGAATACCACAAAATCTCGTATTAGCATATACATTTATAGTTGATGTTATAAGAAAAATGTGTTAGAGAAAAGAACTATTTATTAAGTATAACATATTGCGAAAGTTATAACTTAAGGAAGCCTCATCTGGAGACTGTGGTACAACAATGTATGACAATTCCTTCTTGTGACACTGGTGGAATGAGTTAGGGGCATGATGAAGAGAAAAATTCATGCAGATTTGACAAAAATAAAATTTTGACAATAATTGTTTATTACTTAGGTTTTCATTTAACCCTAGAAGTTTTCTGTATTTAGAACAGGGCCATTTTTTTTTTTAAGTTTAATATTGTATTTTTCATCAACTCTTTCTAATAGAAAACCTCAGCCCATTTTTGGGGTTATGCCCATCTGTATTTACCTACTCGGTCATGAGAGAGAGGGGATCAGAAGTTTGACTCTTGATGCTCTCCAATATTTTTTTTAAGACTTGAAAAATTACTGAAATAATATGTTAGTGGTAATAATCAAACATTCAAACAAGGGCATGATTTCTGTGGTACTAGGATGTACCCAAATTTCAAACTCTTGGATGGTACTGGGAATTTTTTGATAGAAATACTATATATAGCCTATAATTTATGGCCTTCTTGGGAGTGGAAAACATGATCTTTTGATATAGATAAAACATTGAAACAAATTTAAAATGTTTTGTAATAAACAAGAATTAACTAGGAAATTTATTATTTATCTTCACAGGCTTATGGCAAGTTTGTTTTAATGGATTTGAAGAAGTGCATCATTGGTATGATGTATCTTTCAAAGGATGCTGGTGGATATTTGAAGAGGAATACTATATTATACATGATATATTGCTACCAGGATTTTTTATAGCAACACAATTCTTTTTTACTGTGTCAATGTGCTGCATTCTTATTTCACTTTTTCTATCAATTTCATACATTAGGAAGGATAATGATGATGAGAACTATGTCACTCTTTTAGTTACATTTGGCACTATTCTTGTTATAGGAGGTGAGCTCAATAACTACTATAACTAACTGTTCTATTATAAATATTTAATATGAAATATTTTGTACCCTTCAATTGTAAAATTGAAATAAATAACCTATTTTTGGTTAACTAAAGTTACAGTAAACTGTAATGTAATGTATAGCTAGGGAAATCTTTACATTTTAACTATTTTTGAAGTTTAACACTGGTGCCAATTCTGTTGTGCATAGATCTCTAAATTATACCAAATTGACATGTCTAAAAATTTTTTTTTAATATAATTTTTATATTAAAAAGGACAGCATTTCTTGTAGACTGGCTTATTAAGTTGTGCACTAGCCTCATACCAATGTACAATAGTATCAGTGCTATTGTACATCTATTTAATAAATATTGGTATGCATTTATGAGCTGTATGCTGAACTAATTACTGAGTATCTTTAAATATTATAATGTTGATTGCAGGCTTCTCAGGAATAATATCTGTTGTGATATTTGGAGCTCGAGGTGACGGACGTGACTGGATGCCAAATTGGGAACATAATGATTTAGGCTGGGCATTTGCGATTGGTGTTATTGGTGTAATATTGCTGTTCCCAGCTGGCATACTCTTCTTAGTTGAAGCAAGAGTCCGAAAATACAAGAGGTTACATGAAATGCAAAGCAGGGAGCCCTCTTCTTACACCATGCAAGAGAGGAAAATGGCATATTCGGGCCACACTGACATATAATAGGTTAAGTTTTATTAATAAATTTCTAGCTGCCTATTACTTAAGTATTAACAGTAAATAAGCAGCTTTACATATTTCCGTCCATTTGCATACAGATAAATACATTTTTACTTGTATCAATTTAGTAATAAATAGAATCTCAGAAAATAATTGAATTTAATTATTTTCAATTTTTTGAAAGTGTTTTGTGAATTAATTTTTAATTTTGACTGTTATGTTACAAAATATTATTTTTTATTTAAATAGATATTGTTACCCATTCTGTTAAACCCACATCTCGTAAACAAAATTGGCAGGTCTATACGTTGTGCCATCCTTTTTACTTTGCTCTTTGTAATAAAAGGGTAGCATTATATTTAAACCTGTCAATTTAGTTAAGTTTAGAGATTTATGTGGACATCCGAATTAGCAACATGCAGTAAAATTTAAGTACTTTTTTTGGACTTTTCACAAAATAATAGTTTTAAGTTAACACAATGTTTCTTCTAGTAAAGTAGAATTATAGATATAAATCAAAATTTCCGTAAATATTTTTATTTGAGAAGTCCTAACAGTATGATTTACATGCCTTGTAAAGATAAACTAGACAATTTAACTAACAAAAATTTCTTTACCATCTTTTAGCCCAACCAACAAGAATTCGAACCCAGGATCTTGTGATGTTTAGTCACAACAGGTTGGCAACTAGACTAACAGATGTAATCCAATACATTTGAGATCAAACCTCGGAGATAAAGTAGTCGTAATTTTAAATTTCCCTCTTCCGATTTCTACACTTTTAATAATATTTCCTTTTTTACCATCTCTTGTTAAAACATTACGCTCGAAGCGCCGAATGCAGAGAATAGGTGTGAAAAAATTGGAAATACAAGAGTATTAAGATGAGATGGTAAAAAGAAAGATTATTAAAAGTCAGCAGAGTGAAGAAATCAGAATAGGGAAAATGATTGTTCGCTTTCTAGCAAGGACATTATGAATTTATCACGAAGATGATAACTGAGGGGGAAGCGAATGATTGAGACTATTTTTTGGAACTAAAATGAAAGGTTGTTAGGGACATATAAAGAGGTGAAAGAAAGGGAAAATATGTATAAAGAAGAAAAGAAGGTAATTTTTAATAAGCGTTCACACACAGAATTGAGAACATATAGAAACAGCGTACACGACTAATATTGAAGCATCAAAAAGCACTCTAGTAGTGTTTCTCGAACACGCTGTTAGTCTCTTCATTATATTTAGAAGTTTACAGTAATTTTTGTATCTCTAATGATTAAGGTTTACCATAAAATGGGGAAAATGGGAAGTTTGTGAGTTAACATCATTCCGCGGATGTGAAGGTGAGCGAGGCGTTTTCACTGTTTTTGGACACAATGCGCTGCATGCAATTATGACTGAGGAATGAGGGTTCTGTATGTTACTGTGCGTTTACACCATGTCAACTTCAAGATGTACAACTCTGACAACATAAAGGCTGTTTGTCGTAGTCGATTTCCAGGTCGGACTTAGTTATTTGGTTCCTCGTCGTTCGAAAATCTTCAGTACCTAACAGCATAAGTAGGTACAGTTAGTAGGAAATTAGCATTATGCATCCACCCGTGTTCGTCAAAGATTCACTTAAGAACGCACAGAATTAAGAACATGTACAAATATAAGAATGTTCTTAACTTTGTGACTTCCGGTTATTATCAATATTAACATGATTAAAAATAGAATAGGGTTTAAAAATAAATATAATCAATTAATGGGAGATTTTTTTTTCACAAACTGTATAAATTACATTTCAATATTTCTGTATATTATAGAGAATTGTACACTAGGAAGTACTGAAAAGATGACATAACTGGTGAAATAATAAAGAAATCATAGAAAACATTAGGTCCTGTAGGTATCTCAGGAAAACAATACATAACTAATTCATTTGAACAGTTTGAAATCATAGCGCAAGACACCATAGTGACAGAGTGTTTGCATCTTCATTCCGCGGTAACAACCAGTCTGTTTTTATCATTGATTTATTATGTTATCATTGTAAGCTCACTGGTTTTTATCCAGTGTCCTGTGTCCTGTACAATAGAGGTTTTTATCTGATTTGGTAGCTCAGGTTCTGATTCTGAGATTTGTCCTTTAGACTTTTGAGTCTCCTTTCCATTATTCTTTTCCAGCCTTTCCTAACGCAAGCACTGTAATCTTGACGACAACATATTGTTATAACGCTTGCGGTATTACAATACCTCTCAATATAGCTTGTTCTGCACTTCAGCTTGATTTTTGTATTTCCTTCTGATTCCATAAACTGTTCATTTTAAATCGAGTTCAAAATATTTTTATTTAATATCATCATCGTATCAAGTGTATAGTCATATCTGATTTGAGTTACGTACCAATGTTTTTAGAATTTGTTATGCTATTAAATTTCAAAGGGACAGTTTCTTTGCTAAGTAGTGCTTGTTTTGCAGTTTCAAATCCAATAGAAATACTTTGGGATTCTTTTAAGTTTTGGAGAATACCATGTATAAAACCACTTGCAAAACAATCTCCCGCACCTGAAACGTTTTCTACAGTATTTAAAATGGCTGTGGAATACACTTGTACATCCAATTTCTTAAGATACGGCTCTAATGTATCATTCATAAGTTTAGTTGTAACAACGCCTTTAGATCCTCTTGTTATTATTAGCACTCTTACAAAGTTCAATACAATTTCAGAAAGTTTAATAATTTCATCCAATTCATTTTCTTTGATATTATTTATATCAGGTTTAATAACACTTGCCATAGCTCGGAGTTCCATCAAATTGGGCGAGGCGTATGTTATGATGTGTTGCCCATAAAATGGTTTTATAGCTTTTCTTCTGTCCGTTGGTTCAAAAAAAACTAGAACAAAAATATTAGGTATCAAAATGTAGATAAGTAGATTTGTCCTGAGACTTCTGGGGAAAGAAGCTACGCGTGTTGATAATTTTAATAATGTTTGCTTCGAAACACATTGCTTGGTTTCTATTCATATTTTAATATTAATAAAATTCTTTATTTGGGAAACTGATACCTGAACCTCCATAATGATATATTAGTATGACAATTTACAAGAGTTAGAGTAATTTTTAATTATACACAACAATATTCCTATATTCGGAGTGCCAACTGCGAGATTTTATACCTACATTTAGAAAGTTAACTACGATTTATATGGTACCGAAACAGGGCCTACTAGTTACAATACTGGAACACTACACTGCCACTAGATGGTGCTCTTTCAATACCATTTAAAACGTAGTTTTTCTTTCAGGCGTTCTAATAAGTAACGTAGGGAGAAAATCTCACACTAGGCACTCGGGATATCATTGGAGCTTTATCGCAGAAGTCTTATCATAAGCAACGCAGTATTTTTTAGGCATAAATATAAAAGTGTGTTCGCTCTTCTGCAAATGCCGAACGCTGAGCAAAACTGCGGAAAGCTCAACCATCCTTAAGCTATTGTCCTGAACCCTTGCACCCTTAATGTATCCAAAGCCTTAGGTGAATAGTTTAACCATAGGTTTGCCGAGTAGAAGTTTTCTTAACGTCCCACCCGATGAAGGGTGAAAATGCAGGCCCACATATTGCATCTCACTGCCAGAGTCCATCTTTCCCACTCATATGTCTTTAAAGAACCTTATTATATAAATTATTGTAATAATGTGTCAGTAATTTATTTCTTAGTTTCTACACCCAATCTAACTCTACACTTTATGGGTGTAGTTTTCCCAATCGAACACGGTACCATAGGAGAATGAGGCCTAAACATGAGAACCGACGGTGTATTTTTATGAAAATTAAGCTTAATTATCCGCAAAGTAACGCCTCCGGCGTAACGCCGGCTTCCATCCAAAGAGTATTCACCTAATCCTAATCTCCACCTATCTAAATCTTAGCCTAATCAATCGACTTCTTCTTCTTTTGCTTTTTTTTGCTTTTAGGTGTGCCAAATCGGCACGTTGTATCAATCGACTTAAGCCTATGCTTAATCTGACATAGACGTTTATTTAGTCTGTGGATTTTAAGTGCCTCACTAGGGATGAAGAAATGCAAACTAATAATAAAAATATATCGAAAGAACAAAAACATATCGATACATTGGTGATTTTTAAAATCACATTTGTACTTGCTTAAATTATGTATTGTTGTATGTTACTGAAACAGCTTAAGAAATCATGATGTATCTAATGCACCGATGTTTATATAAAAGTCCTATCTTGAAACTACCGACAACCTTTTTAATAATAAACATTTGCGGCGGATCAAATACGATTTTAATTATTTCTCATAAAATATTCAATAATGTACATAAGAATTATTATAGCATTTATACAAATAAAAATATCCAACTTATTTTATCAAGCTCCATAGTTTGATAAAATTAATTTACTCTAGAATCATAATTCCAGTGGTATCAGTACGTTGATATATCTGGCATTTATTAGGTTTTCGATACTGATATTGTATATTGACGTATAATTGTGCCGAACTAAGAAATATCACTCGAAAATATCGGTTTATCAAACAATAAATATCGATTTATCGAATCATCGATATGTTTGCGACAAGCCTACCCGACTCCACCCATGAAACATTTTGTGAAACCGATAAAGTCGTTGCCCGTAGTATGTTTCAACAAGAACTTTTAAGTTTTGTGTTGTAGCCAGTGTAGCTATGTAATATTAATTTGTAGTTAAGAAGTACAACAATTTCGTTGAAATTTTCAGTGATAATAATTTGTTTCCGACCTTTTAGGTGTGCTAAAACTGTAAAAGTTTGGGAATACAAAGTTTGTTTTTAGTTGGTTTAGTTTGGTGGTTCTAGTTATCATCAATTCATGAGTTTCAATTGATAGAAATATTAACTAATACCGCTTTTAAATCAGGTATGTATTATGTAAATATTTTTCTGGTAATCGGTAATAGTTTTTGTTTATAATTTTTAATAAAGTTTCTTACTCCGATCTGGCGAGTGATTTTCTATCTTTTATAAAATATAATAAAAAAATAACCGTGTCCCGTTGTGGCTGACCATTTTATTTCAATAGTAATATACGTATACTCAGGGACATGTATCATGCATGTAATATTATCAGTAGGTAAGTTAAGAGATTATCTCCCACATTCAAACAAACATTGCTTAGCATTGACTGAACATACGTAAGAGAGTTATTTAAACAAGAAGAAACAAGTTTACAGTTTGTGTATGATGGAAAACTTGGCAGCCTAAAGAATGCATCAATGGTAGGTTATGAATTGAACAGTGTAAAGATAATTTTTTTGATAAATACTTCACTGTTACAAGATTATGCCAACTGTTTATTATTGTTTTTACTTCAGCAACTGCAACTGATAGCCTTCAGGAAAATGTTCTTACTTTCTTTACTGTCAAATTTAGGCTTAAAATTGTAACTCATCGTAGTAGCTATTGAGAGAAATTTCTTAATGATTTGAGACGTTCCAGTCTTAGATTAAATAATGATTACAGAAAAAGGTAAATTTGAACAATTTTACTGTTTCTTCTGTGAAAAATTACACATAAACCTTTTTTTTGCGTTTAAATGAAAATTGCATTGGACTTAGCAGTCCATGGAATAAATTCATGCATTGAGGTAAAAGAAGTTGTAGGTTTTTAAATGAAAATTGCATTGGACTTAGCAGTCCATGGCATAAATTCATGCATTGAGGTAAAAGAAGTTGTAGGTATTCCATTTACTAAAAATCCTTGTATAAAAAGTTAATAGAAAGCTACCTTTTTTATTTTGTGTATGCACTATTATTGACTTTACAGCAGATATCAAGATGTTAATGGAATAACTATGTAAAAAAAAAAAATTGTTTATTTCAGGACAAAAATTAATTATTTACCATTTTATTAGATATCTTAAAACATTTCCTTTCCTCTAAAGATAAAATTTAAAGCTTTTTGTTAATATTTCCCACAGTAGGCAATGTGTGTGAAAATGTTAGCATTGTAAATTTTATGTTGAATGTACGTGTACCATTCATTTAGTAAAGATTGCGAAACATTTCAAGTTTGTTATTCATCACAGTCACACAACCTTGTTTTGTGTAAAATGAACCTCAGTTTTAACAGCACCATTAACGGTTTGTGCCAAGGCTTTTTGAATAATGGTTTCTATGTATCATGCTTTTGTAAGGCAAGAGAACTAGCAGCAATTATTATCTATGAGTTTATGTAACACTAGTAAACTGATACATTAAAGTTTATTTAACTTTCACGAATGATGTAATAATCATTTAAAAGATTACAAATTTTCTCCAACTTATTCTATCTTTGCTTATTTATCACATTCTATAAATAATATTTATTAGGTTATTTAATGCACTTTGTCTAGAAAGTTGTTAACTAGAAGTTATTATGCCTATGGTCTGCATGGAGTAACAGAATGGCCCTTGAAGCTCTTGCAGGTGTTTATTAAGATGATTACTATGCAGGTAGTCTGTATAATAAATAGAAAATAGTGTCAATTCTGTTTTTGTGCTGTTAATTTCACATTCTTGTAATGGGTCCTAAGCACACCGTAAGGCGCAAATTCATTGAAAGGTTTTGAAGCTATTTAAGTTTTTGCTTAAACATACTAAAAAGCTGGATAGAAATATATTAATTATAGTTTGGAATGGCACATAAGGCTACTTTTAATCCTGGTCCACGGAAAAACAAATGGTTCACGCAAGAAAAACGGCACGATCTAGTACTAGCAGTAGTTTCAGTAGTAATAAAAACCAGATCTTTGACAATGCATCTGGTAAAAACTGTTCAAGTTGAAAAAAACATCATAATCGGTCAAGCCGTTTAGTAGAAGAAGGCTATGAGTAGGACTATAATTACGAAAACACACGCACACCGGACTTGCACATAGAAAAATTGATTCAGCAAACTAATTACAATTTTGTGTAGTGTGAGAAAATATTTTGACAGTTTAAGGTCATTGCTCTATTAGAGTAAAAAAAACATTATGTGTATAAATTACTTGTTACAGTAATCATGAGGAAAAGAAGCATGGCAGGTAATTGTGGGATCATTGTTTTTGTGATTGCCCTTGTGACTGTGGCATTGGCATTCGGCACGCCCAGCTGGCTCGTTAGCGATTATAGGATACGAGGAGCGAAGTTGGACAGGTGATTTATATATTATTTGATCTTTATTTTAATACCAGAACTAATAATTACGAATTCAATTTATTTTTAGCGCCTGTTGAATTTGGACATTTCTGCCGATTTTGTTGTACACAAAGTATTAACTTAACTAATCTAACATCTGAGATATTTCTGCCCTTCTAACTTTGAAAATGTTTGTTTAGTTCTTAATAAAAAATACCTAACAAATTTATGAAATCAAACTACTTAAATCTTATGAATTATCAGATTCGCAAATGATATACTTACCTAGTTGTAAAAATTCTTAATTTGGAAAGAGAACACCTACCTATCAAGTAGGTGCCTAGCTCTTCACGACACAGTGACTTAAAGGATTCCCCTTTTTTTAGATTCATAGATAGATTTAACATTTTAATCTATCTCAGAAACAGCTTTTTATTCTCTTAATTAATAATAATGAGAATAAAGAGAGAAGATTTAAAATTTTTGGGATTTATTAAATTTGTTTGTTAATTATTAAAGGAAATATTTTTTGGTTTAAGATTGGGATTATGGAGTCACTGCTTTAGATCGCTGCCCGATCCTTTGGATCAGTATCAAAGACGATTTTTCGTTGGCTGCCGTTGGGTTTATGATCCCTTTACAACTGGATACGATAAAATCCGTGGTTATCTGCTTCCAGGTTATTATATTATTTGTTTATTTATTTATCACATATGTTTTTTTAAGATGTTGGTATCATAGATTATTATAAAACCCTTACCCTGTTTGTATAAAAATATCCTTAAAAGAGATTCCTTTACTTAGAAGTGGGGCTGGATATGATATAAAATGTTTTTTTTTTACTTAATGTATTCGATATAACTGGCTAAAGTCACCACTCATTTAATAAAGAGTGTTTTTGTTCATGGGAATACCGCTTAAAAATGTTTTATTAATACAGAAATAAAAAAGCAAATAACCTATCTACTACTTATAAAAATATACATTTTAAAATAAATATTTTTTTTTACCAATTAGTTTTATGAATGAACTTGTTTATAGTACTTAATGTGTTATTAAAATTTGTTATCATAATTTGTCTATGATTAATTATTAGTTTTATAGTATAAATGTCTACTAAATTGTATGTATATTGAATTTTTTTATACGTGAAATTCGCCTGCCCTTCTATCGGCCTTCGGCCAAATAACTGGGTTATTTTATATTTTAGGCTATTACATATTAAATACTTATATTTCTTTCAGGTTTTATGATAGCAACTCAGTTGTTTTACACTCTCTGTTTGATTGGCGTATTGATTTCAACTATTTTGGTCATCGTATTTTTCTTATGTTGCGGGCCCGATCAAAACCGATACGTCATGATTATAAGGGTCATAGGATTTTTAATGTTTGGTGCAGGTAAGGAATGATACTTAAATTCAATATTCTTATTTATTACACATCTGTGACATTAATATTATTGTTTATTTCAGGGATAAGTGGCGTTATAGCAGTAATAGTGTTTGCTTCCTTGGGGAATACAGATGGTTGGATGCCCGATCACGCTAACAATTATTTAGGTAAATTGCAACTAGACCAGGGCCCCAAGTTTCCCATTACAATGTCTCAGTGTCTATGAATGACAAAAAGTAGTAACGAAAAAAAATACTGGAATAAAGTTTAAAACACTAAAAAAAAATACAGTGAATAAAATTGAATAGAAATCTATGATACAATCGTAGGTTTCTATTCAATTTGTGTTTACTTTTCGCTCGTTTAAAGTAGAATTTTTCACAATAAATTATTTAAGAAAATAGCATTCCACTATTGAATAAATTTGTTGTTATTATAATATGTTGCACATATTTTCAAAATTATACCATACGTAATTTTTTTTTCAATACTACTATGATATCATTGATCAACCACTGGGTCATAACACTGGCAGAATTGAAGTCCTATTAGTAATAAAAATACTAGTCAAATGCACCATAGAGAGTACATTTTGGAAGAACTTTTTTAGTGTGAAAGTATAGAGTTTGAAGAAATTATAAATAACAATGTACACATTTTCCTAGTTATAGCGAGTTATAGCGGATTATATAGCAAATCAGTACAATGTTAATTGTACCCATATAATGGAGTTCCACAAAGTAACGCTTGCCTCTATCCAGTAATACCTACCAATCGTATCATTTGATTTTGACGGCCGACTGGCGCAGTGGGCAGCGGCCCTGCTTTCTGAGTCCAAGGCCGTCGGTTCGATTCCCACAACTGGAAAATTTTTGTGTGATGAACATGAATGTTTTTCAGTGTCTGGGTGTTTATCAGTGTATTAATAGTACATAAAGATATACATCAGCTATCTTAGTACCCATAACACAAGCTATGCTTACTTTGGGGCTAGATGGCGATGGCGATGTGTGTATAGTCGTAGTATATTTATTTATTTATTTGTACCGACGTTTTTTTGTAGCAATTTATTCGTTACTTTGTCAATTTATTACTAACATTTTTTCAGGGTGGTCGTTCGGCCTCGGCGTTGTAGGTGCAATTGCCTGTCTAGTAACCGCCGTATTGTTTCTCACCGAGGCAAACATACAACTGAAAAAACGCAAGAGGCTAAAGGAGTCACAGGCGCGGTTCGAGATGGAACACGAATCGAAAGCGTAACTTTAACGCAAGATGAGATAACATTACATAAAAAGCCTTCACTTAATCATTTATAGTTTAAAGTAGAGGTAAT
The DNA here is from genome assembly GCF_905163445.1 of Pararge aegeria. Classification (NCBI taxonomy): domain Eukaryota; kingdom Metazoa; phylum Arthropoda; class Insecta; order Lepidoptera; family Nymphalidae; genus Pararge; species Pararge aegeria. Next base: position 10,699,600 of record NC_053183.1, read on the forward strand.
AAGATATCATAGCTTCAACAACAATTAAATCAAAGACTTCTTTATATTTAAACAAGCCAATACCATAAGCTTTTGTGACACGCGTGTTCTTAGTTCTGACTGAAGTATATTACCAATGGCTATTGGGATACATATTTTTAGGAATTAAATTTTTGTCATAGGTGACATATTTTGTATATAGCACTTGCTTGAATGTCATCCTGCGTAATTACGATTTTGTAAACTGTACTAAGTTATTTCCATTGTTGTTACGTTATTGTTCAAATTACATTCCTTTCAGGGTTTCAAAAACGCTCTGGAGACACCTTCCATCGCACAGAGCAGTATTCTTTTAATATTGTTTAGGATCTTGTTTCAGAACTATAATCTATATTAAAGGTTTGCCTGATATGTATCAGGCAACTTATGTTATAAATGCAAATGTGAGTACTCAAGAATAAGGTGTGCGTTTTAAGGGGTACCGTAAAAGACAGAAACTGTTGGAAAAAGGACAAACCGAATTTATTGATAAAACCAACATTACTTCGGGCGTAGCCGCGGGCAAAAGCTGGTGTCATATAAAAATATCTTAATAATATTTAAATAATTCTGCTAGCGATGGCAGTTATAACAATTAACACTGCTCTATGAAGCATGCAGCAAACATAGCTGGGAACTAATTATAAAAGCACAGCTTGATCCGAATCTCCTAGCAGTGCGTAGACAATGTCGTAGGTAATTCGACGCTTAAAAATACGGCAATTACTTGACCTCGATAGCAGGATATGACACATGGAGTTCTTATTTCATGCAGGCAGTGGTCCGATGGCCATCTATGCACACAATACTGATGATATTATAAAAAAACACATATATTATTTAATTAAACAAAGTGCTCAGCAATAGCGTCCGCGGTTATTATGTTAGGTACACAATAAAAGTCATGGTTGCATGTATTGTCCGCGATAAGTTGACATGGCAATTTCAACAAATTCAAGTTAAAATATCCATGACTATTTACTAAATGGCAACGGCGAAGTAAGCATGATAAAAATCGAAAAGTGGGTCCAACGTGAATTAAAGCAGCAGGGATCGAGATTCCGTCTTCTGACGTCATCCGGACGTGGACCCTTACTACGGTCACGGGAGCGTTCGGACTAAACATTAGTCCAAAAGTCCACCAACACTCATATTAACGTCGAATCGAGCCGAGGTCCGAGCCCTCGCAGGAGGCACCCTCAGGTCGACGTCTCCCACCTCCCCCCTAATGTCGTCGAGCCCTGGGGCTCTTCTCATGGCGAGTTTCCGCGCTCGCCCCACTCCCCCGGTGACGCCGTAGCAACCCCTCAGGTGGTTATCGATAAGTGTCCATCCGAAAAGCGAAATCGACCGAGACCCCTCATTCCCCGTTTCACCTTAGACCCGATTCTCATGTCGACTGATATACATAATGACTGTGCCAGCGCCATCTACTGGCTACTGGGCAGCAGTTTTAACGTGGACTGATAATTGAGATGATGGCGCTGTTTCGATTTCATACAAATCTTAATTAACTAGCACGCTAGAATAAGATGACGTAGGTAGAAAATCTCACAATAGGCATCCAGTACGCGCGATTTAAGTTTACCAGATACGAGTAGTAGTAGTACCTCCCAAACGATTAATAGCCTTATTTAAGGTTGTGGTCGCAGTAAATGTAATGTTTAAGTAAAAGATGTGCCTTACCTAAGTGTTAGATTTTTATTCCTTTCTTCTAATTCCACCGAAGGTTTTTTAACTGTTGATAATTTAAAAAACGTTTAAGATAAATATGCAACGAAATATTACGACAATTTATTATACATATTTTCCAATTATGCCAGAATGTTTTACAAACAAAAAATATTGTTATCAATAATACTTTGCACACATTTCTTTAGAATCTCAATTTTTATTTAAGGTTATTTAGTAATCTTTTTTGAGTCATTTTTGATTTAAAGTTAGGAACGCTTATGAAATAAACAATTCCGTCCAACTATCTGTAATACTTGTTTTATATGTCGCAATTATTGTATTTTAATTTTTTTTATGTTAAACAAGTATTAATATTTTTTTATTTATTATTACTTTCTACGCGTAAAAATAAGCACATAAAATATTTAAGGATAATTACTTAAGTTCTTTTTATTACTTTGATTTAAAGCTAACGATATTAATTATGTGTCTTAAGAAAAAAAAAGAATCTATTGTTTTTAAAATGTTTATCATAGATGTTTATGGATATATCTCCAAAAATAAGCAAATGTCCGTCCAAATTCCAAATGGAATACCACTTTAATGCATGTAATCTATTTGATTTTTAAATAAATTTTTATACAATTTTTTGTCTATTATTTACAGAGTTCTATACATTTGGATAGCAAAATTGTATGGAGATTTTTTCAAAAATAGGGAGGTAAGTTAGTGATAAAATTTGCTAGATAGTGGCTCCTATTCACAAAAATTATAATATGTATAACCATTGATTCATTGCATGTTCATTGACATTGAAATAATTATTCACGGTAGGAACGATATCACGCTTCGGTGTACATAGGTTTTTTTTTAATTTATTAAATTAGGTCAAGTGCAAGTGCTGTGCTTTTAAGTGAAACGCTTCAATCGATTTCATTTTCTATTGCTCCGCATGAACCACGTGATCAAAGCTGGTGGCTGCCTGTTAGCATGGCTGTTGAAATAGAAAGTATAATAGAATGCTTAGATAGTCTTAAAAATGATTATAGATAAATACTCTTATGGAATATACATTTCATAATACGATAGCCTTTGTATTGATAGTATATGAATAAAGTACTTATTTATTGAATTAACCATTATTACTATTAGGTACATTGTGGTCAAAGTACACAAACCCATAAATATAATTAAATTTAGTCAACTATAGACATGTTTAAATGTAGGTAGTGCAGACTGTTCTTTTCACATAGCTACCAGTAGAAAAAGATACTAGCACTATTTTTAATATGATTAACTCGGGATGCCGGCAGTTTCTTTAAGTTTGGTTTGGTACGATAAAAACGATACTAAATATCGTGTTTACGTTATTTCGTTTATTTCCCGTGGATCCTGGGGAACTACGGGGAATTATTTTTATTAATAATAAACGAATAGAACTATGAATGTAGGAAAAAACTATTGATAGTTGCAGAATTGTATTCCATGAAGCTGCAGGTAAAGAAACTGAGCGATTAGTCATAATACCCTTTCGAGTCAAACGAACATAGCGCTATCTCATTTACGGTGAACGCCAAACAAACTTTAACCGTTAACCGTGAATGGGATAGCGATAAGAAAGCATTCGTCTAAAAAAAGGTATGACGACTGCTTGCTCCATTCTTTACGTATAACTACATGGCGTCGTCGACTTATCGATGCATCTATAGTTTTAGTCTGTTAACTGTCAACGTCAAAGTATGGTCGATATTGAATTGAATTGAAATATTGTTCTGTGGACTAAACTGTCAAATCAAAATCAGAAGAAGTCCGAGATCGAAAATAAAGTCTGTTGTAACCGAATCGCTTTGGAAGGAAATGAAAATAATAAATAAACACTGCTAAACGGAGTAAACCAATTAACAAGTATAGTTTATAAGATTACATAAGAACATAAAGTTGAAAGTTGTAACGATGACTGCAGAGGTTAATAATGAATATCCAAAGGCTTCTTGTAAGTAAATTATGGACACGCCCATAGTGTTTTTGTTTATTTTCAATATTATGATGATTACTTAGAAGACTAAGTAACGGGTTCGAGAGTTTTACGGAAAATCATGAAACCTTCGACTTAAAAATGTTGCAACCTCTAAAGAGGATTCCTATATTCCTACACCGCCTATACGCAACTTTTCACTATACCTCTTGCAGTATAAATATAGCACGGTTAGAAATGATCTAAATTTTTAATGAGTAAAATGAACTAGGCAACTAAGTAATTATGTTATTTTTTAATTTGTACCTAATAAGAATATGAACTTGCTCAACCCGAAAGGGAGGCTGAAGACCTGACCACTAAGGCTATCACCCTTTTTTATTGTAGGGTTTTTTAAATATAGTATTAATTAACAAATTTTATTATAGATACAATACTAATTGGAGCAACTATAACATATATAGCAGGACTGTTCTTGCTATTGTCCTTTGCTGGCCCATATTGGATAGAATCATATCCTGATATGTTCTCTTCATTTAAGCATATGGGTCTCTGGGAATATTGCTTTGATCGATTCAGATTCCCTTCCTACCAGTATGACAAATACTTTGATGGATGCCATTATATTTTTAGTCAAGTAAGTATTATTAGTATTTATTCGCAGATCTTTTTACCTAGAGGCCTCAGAAAGGCCTATTGAACGATCTGATCCCGCAATATGAATTTCATGAACATTTTTTAAAATATATATTTGGGTCAATATGATCTGAGAGGTTAATGTCCTCTCAGTAGCCTTAAATAATAGTCTTAAAATGTGGGTAATGGGTTACCATCTGAACTCAACTGAAAAAGCCTAGTATTTGTCAATTTTTGACTAGACGTAGGAATTTAACCCATGGACCTTAAATCATAATTATATCTATTCACCAAAATTATATTCATAATCAAAATTATATCTATTCATATATCGAATATTTATTTTCATTAAAATGTTGCTTTTAGGAGCTGTATGTTATCCGTGAATGGCTTCTACCAGGTTGGCTTATGGCAGTGCAAACGTTCGTGACTCTTGGACTAATTCTCTCATTTACTGCCCAAGCACTGCTAGCCTGTGTGATAGTGCGAATGCCATTGCGCACTGTTCTACGATATGAATGGATATTTGTTGCAATTGCGTACATAATGGTGGTATTATCAAGTAAGACAATTCAAATAGAACTAGTTAAATGAATAGGATCAAACTCACAACGAGGTAGTATTGAGATATTTAGGGTCTTACAAATAAATGTTGGATTAAATTGGAATAGTTATGGGTTTTTTTTCACAATTCAATTGACAGCACCTTTCAAATGTCAGAGTGTGAAAAAACAATGCTTATCTATTGCAATATTATAGCACATTTATTTGTCAGGCCTTAAACTACTATTATTAGATAACTTCAATTTGGGTTGAATCCATTTTGTTCAATTTGCAAACATCCACTTTGCGAAATAATAGTGTGTATATTCAAAGATTACAGAAAAATTTGGATAAAAAAAACGATTTCCATACTTTTTAGTTTTAAATAAAACTTTGTCTTTGTTTTGTGTAAGTTGATAAGCACTCTTTCCAAGTAGCACTTGTCTATTTATTTATTTAGAATACTTTATTGCACAAACTTAGAAATATTACATACACTTACATACAAAGACACAAGAAAAAAAAAAAGAAGTAAAATTAAAAACAATTAAAAAAATAAATAAACACAAAGTTAAATACAGTTGTGTGCAAAGGCAGTCTTATTGCAAAAGCAATCTCTTACAGACAACCCTTGGTGAAAGTAGCAATAGAAAACATGAAAGAGGGACAGTGCAAACAATGAAACATACAGGGGCAAGAAAAAAAAATAATATATTTATTTATTTATTCCCATCTTACATTTTTGTCATTACAGGAAAAAGTTATCCTAATACGACAATGCAGCATGTTATGTAAATTTTAATAATATACTATAGTGTATATGATAAAATCCAAATCGCTTTATTTTATATATATTTTTTTATATACATTTATATACATATACTATATATATATAAAAGGCAAAAGTGACTGACTCACTGACTGACTGACCTTTCAATGCACAGCTCTAACCACTTGAGTGATTGGGCTGAAATTTTGTACGCAGATAGTTAGTACAATGTAGGTCCGCTAAGAAAGGATTTTTGAAAATTCTAACCCTAAGAGAGTTAAATGGGGGATGAAAGTTTGTATAAAATCCTTCATTTATGATTTATGGTTGATGAATGATTTTAGGTTTTCGATTTTATAAGTAATCTACGTTCATATTTTTCAATAGCATCAAGACACTTTTTTAAACCTTTGTAGTTAATATTTACCAAATCAAAAATTTAACTTCACGTGAGCGAAGCCGCGGGCAAAATCTAATTACTTATATAAAAATAAATATTTGATTACTAAAAGTAATTATTTTTAATTGATTATTTTATTTTTAAGGTGTATTCCTGTTCTTCGCTGTGGCTACATTCGGTGTGAACTGCTATCGCCGCGATTGGCTGTTATATCCTGCCTTTAATGTCTTATCTTGGTCATATGCATTTGCTGTTATTGCCTCCATATTATTTGGTAAGATGGTCTTTCTACATCAATACTTTAATAAAACTGATGAAATATTTATTTGAAAGTGCGATTCTTTAATATTATGAGTCTGTCTGATTATTAAATTCATTTTGCATTTGAAAGGACAATTCTTGAGGATATACTTCTATTGTTTATTTTGTGTTTTTTTAGGATATATCCATAATCAAACTAGCACTGTTTTTATTTCATTGCAAGTTAGCAGTGGTCTGCAATTTCACCTTGTAGTAAGAGATGATGCAGTCTAAGATGGTGGAAGGCTTGTCTATTAAGTCGGTTTCTACGTGGCGTTATACCAGAAAGTTAAACCGCCAAGCGATTTAAAGTGTGAGAGTGAGATTGCCGTGAAAGGCTAACTTGTAGTGAGATAGAGAAAACAAAGCATTCCGTAAACATTTTTCGGAACAAGCGACGGACGAACCGTAGAAATTAACGCTACGTAATTTACAGGTATGGCTGCAGCACCGTTGTTCCTTGAGGCGCGTAAGTTGTACGAGTTACGTTTGGAGGCAAAGAACCTTGTCGCTCAGATGCAACACAGCCAACCCGAGCACGCTTTGCACCAGTTGCGTGACCAGTTGCATCAACAACAGCAGATTGGTTACTTCAGGAATTAAGTTTTTCTGACGCACATGACGACGTGAAGGCCACATCGCAGCGTACATACTACGTTCTAAGCGGCGTTCACGTTTGCGTGATGTGTGCGGCCAATCACAAGACTTGCTCAAGCCCTCGCGACTTGTGACTGGTCGCTAGCAGGACGCAAACAAGAATGAAAAACGACGACGCGGTTTGGACGCTCCGGTTTGGTTTTGCTTTAAACGATTCTGCTGTTCTTTACTACTAATTGATAATAGTCATAGACGAAAATGTCACTCTTTAGAACTTTTATCCACATTAGCAAATGTTGCTTAACATATGCTTTTGTGATGATAACATATGTATTGATGTTTTTTCAACTCTTGACGTTTATGGTCACTTTAAGACATTAGCGTTTCGTCTCCGGGCCACTGGAATCAAGAACCTAGTAAGAGACGTTATTAGTAAAAACTGGGCACTTTTGAATTGTTGAAATAAGGCCTACTGCCAGTTTACTCACCACCAATATGCATTTAGGGTAGACCCTTTAATAAAGGTTTTTAACTATCAATCCATTTCAAACAAATAAATATGAAACCCACTTTAACCCATCTTATACTATAATTACTATACTACTATAGTATATAAAATAGAAATTATAAGTAAGAAATATATTTCATGCAAACAAATATTTTGGTATGCCACTAAAGTTATTTTATCTATATTATTTTAGATCTGTAAATTACTAACAATGATATTCAGACAGTTTTTTTACATATTGATTTAATTCAATGTTCTATTTGTTGCTTTAGATAAAAACTTTTTATTCAATACAAATTGAATGGTTTACGTGTCGTTTGACGTTCAAGTTAACAAACTTAACTTTGGAGCAAAGTAAAAATGACAATTTTGCATGAAATGTTCTGTAATAAAATGACAGATTTACGCCAACGTATAGTTGTGACTTAAGTTTTTATGAAAACTTACACTAAGGGCTAGCTAATGCTAGCAGTAAAAGAAGGAAAACGGGAAAGTTTTATTTATCATTTTGTAAACCGGCAGGGTCGACTTTGCCTTTACCTTTCCTTAGGAAAGGTCCCGTAGTTTTTTCCAACACTTGATAATACCATGATAGTATTAAAGTAGAAAAAAGGCTTATAATGATAGTAACCCAGTGCAAAAACATCACAACATCTGTAAGAAGCAATAAAAAGACGATTGTGTTATTTTTTATCTTTTGTATTAATTTAGATGTATTTAAGGAAAATTGTCACTATTATTGAAGTCTTAAAAATGAATTTAGAAATAACATAAAATATAAATTTATGAATCTCATTTTGAAATTTTGCCGTCCAAAAAAACATTTTCAACTAAAAGTTGAATTATTTTACCGTCTATAATTTTTTATGTATCTATTCTATTGAATAATTATATTTGTTTATTTTAAGTACTGCCTTGAAATCACAATGAATGTAATATTAAAGAAAGGCCTTAAGATATTATGTATATAGAGCTTGAGCGTGTCCATCGGCATTCAAATAATGTGTATTTCATTGCTAAGCATTTAAAGTGTAATTTTGTTTCAGCCGTTTTATGAAAACAATTTGTAAAAATGGGATGCACTAGGTTAAGTCGCACATGCAGTATCGACTTCATACTTTACGTGAGCACGCTTTTTCGGAGTTGCCTTGCTTAACAACTCCTCCTTTGTATTTTCCTTAGTCATCGCAATGCATTAAACAATGAGTGCAACATTGAGTGCCATCCATGTGATTTTTAGTTATTTTTGCGCACAACTGATTTAGTAAGTACTTTGATATAAAAAAAAAAAAGCTAACGTTGTCACGTCTTTTAACATGAAACCTATCCAAGAGCACATAGCTCGGTTGACACATTGAAGATTTACTTTTATAGGGATAAACTTAAATTATAAATCCGAAAGTTTGTCTGATTGTTTGTTTTTTTGTTTCATATGTGCGGCTCAATCCTTGCAAAGTTCTGGATATAATTTATCACCATTAAAATTCATTATTAGTGTAACGATAGTGGTTGTTTGATCATGAAGATGATAATAGTATACACATTATTCCGGAAAACCAACATTTTCCGCGGGATTTCTCAAAACTGTAAACGCCGATGTAGTCGCGCGCGATACCTAATTAAAAATATTATTGGTACGTACGTTACTGATAATAACATACAAATTTTGACGCAAACAATTCACGAAATGGTTTCTATATTTGGGATTTAAATTTTTAATTTAATTTATTTTTCAATTGATTGCTGTTAATTTCACAGCAACACTTATTGCAGAACAAAGTTATGAAATATTTTTTTAATTCTTTTGCTTGGTGCCCTTTCCAAGCTACTTGTCACTGGCAAAGTACATTGCTGTTGGCACTACGAAGAGCCATGAATCCAAAGAAGAGAAGATATCTTTAAATTATAAACCAAGCCAATTTTGTATTTATTCAAATAAAGTACGAAGATTATCATGTTAACAAACCTAACTTTGGAGTAACGCAAATATATCAAATTTCTACGGAGTTGTCAAACATGTGTCGCTTGGTCCTGCATTTGTATTATAGACTAGCTTTTGCCCGCGTTTATCATCCGCGTTTTTTTACGGTTTTTTTACAAATCCCTTAGGAATCGTTTGATTTCCTGGAATTTAAGTAACCTGTTACTCTCCGTCCTTTAAACTAACTCTATGCCAAAAATTAATTTCATTACTTGCTTAGTTAAGGCGTTAAGAGAGAACAAACAAACAAATAACCAAACTCTTTCGCATTTATAATATTAGTAAGGATTTACGCTAATCTATGTGGATGTGATGTTAGTTTACATCAAAACAAAGAGTAAAATATTGGATAGAAGCAGGCGTTACTTTACTGTAAAATAAGCAATAGCTGAATACTGAAAAGACAATTTGTTTTTTTTTGTATGAATGAATAACCAAAGTTAAATTTAAGGGAGGTTAAATTTGAACAGCTTTCCGGTATCCGCGCAAATTGACAATTGAATTCTTAACTTTTTACACAAGTACTCGTAAATTTGGTATTATGAAGTGTAAATTATTATTACACCTATTGATATCACGAATTTTTAGATTTGTCTAACACTATGTTTGAGGTTTTATGAGTGTGACCAGTAAGAAAATTAATTTTGTTTAAAAACTTAATATACTACAGTATTTTATGGAACTTAAACATTGGTGCCAAGTATGTTTTACATAAATCCTTAAACTAAACCAAATTGACATGTCAAATTATTTTATATCCTAATATTCACAATTCACAAAAATGTAACGCCTATAAATTCATATATACTGTTAAACTCTTTTCTTCCATTTCCGGTAAAAATAGTTCTATCCTATTGAAAGATACAGAGTGGAAAAGTCAGCACTACTTGTAGACCTGTTAATTAATTTTTTATATTAAAGATTTATGTTTAACGAACTCAGCACCAATGGTGCCAAAAATTCTCGAATCTAGTAGGATGTAGTAGTAGGATGAGACCTATTGCGGTCCTTGTCACAATGATTTCGCATAGGAAACAGATGTTTTAGCTTAGTCTAATAGCGAAAAAGTAACTAAGATCTTTTTATGGGAATAAATGTCTTTAAACCTAAACCTAAAAGTATAACATTGTTGTTAGATCTGTGTATTTAGTTTCGAGGTATATGTAGGTACAACAAAATTGGCATAGCTCTTAGTTATTGAATATTTTTTTCTTTTAAGATTTTATTTTAGTTTCGGTTAGTTTATATAATATATTATATTAAGTTGCTTAACTATATTGTAATCTTAGTACCGTCGTCGGTTGTAATTGAAGACTTATTTACTTATTTTTTTATGCAAATCCATGTATTTAAAAAAAAATACCGAATGAAATATTATATTTTTTTATTGTCAGTGCAAATTAAAAGTATTTAATGTGTAAGATTTTCTTCAATAAAGGTATATTTTTAAATCTTACTATTTTTTTATTTACATCCTTAAATTGCCAAATTTGAGTTTGGAAGGATTTGCAGTTATACAATGCCTCGCTAACCGTCCCAGTAAAATACGATGACAGAAATTCGTAATCTAGAATATGCAATGTGTAAATGAAAACCGAAATAATACTCCTTAAGCTTTAGCTTTAGCTTTCTTAACATTATGTACTGCCTCTGAGACTTATCTGTGAAACTGAAAATCTAATAGTTTTTTTAGTAAACCACTGCCATAGTTTCAACTGAAAGAAATCAGATGAAACCCTAACATCACATGCGAAACGGTCTTTTATCTAAACAAGGGTGGTCATAAGTAAACACTTACAATGTTTTGAATTCGTTTGTATGAGAAAATAAATATGCTTCTTTTGATTTAATATTTTTACAGGGTTAGTCCCTATAAAATATACTTACGCATCCTTCAAATTTATTTCGTAATTCGGTTACACTTTGTATATATACCTACTTTGTATATATTTAAGACACGGTCCAATTAGGAAGGTTCAATTCTGAGAAAGGTGAACCGCAGTCTCACCTAGACGTTTCCCTAGCGCAGTGGTTAGCGCTGCGGGCTTATGAGTTCCCGGTTAGGGTTCGATTCCTGGTTGGGCAATTTAGGAATTTCCAAATTTTTTTAATCTTGTTCGGTCTAGAGTGGTGGGAGGTTTTGGCCGCAGCTTATTACGCGGCGTATGGCCAAGTAGTAAATAATATTGTAAATATACATCTAACATATTAGCTTGCATCGATAATTACTACCAAATGAGATTGTACTGAAGGACTAACTTGTGTGATAAAAAAAGACTGCGTTTGCGAAACTGATAAGTGTTCTTCCGAAATCCTTTAATAACGGGCACTGCGGAATGCGATGACGATGAACGGGCGATGGAGAGAGATGAGCTAGATAATAGATACATCAATATTATAGTCAAGATGATTTGAAGTACAATGCCGCGTAGGATTTACCGAAAATTAAGGGGACGGTTTTACGGTTAGTCCCTACCATCTTGACTGCATCATCACCTATACCAGGTGAAATTGCAGTCAAGTGGAGTTTTACTAACTTGTGGTGGAATACTTAGAAAAAAAAATAGTTCTGTAGAGAAGAACCACAGTTGCCGACAGCAGAGTTGTGAATTTTCTGTTTGATGGAATAGTGAAACTGCACCATAAACCCCACTCTGGTGTAACTTTCCAAAACTTGGCAAAAACGATTTAGGAATAAGTTGTGACTTGTAATTTTTCCCCGGGAAAGACCGTGGATTTCTACACCATAAGACAATATGTTCAGCAGTAATCATAGAGAAATTGATGATATATAATTACAAATTTGCAAAACAGGTAGGTAATAATGTATTAACTACTAGCTGTACTATTTTTTTTTTTTTTTTTTTTATATTAATGGCGGGCAAACGAGCAAGTGGCTCACCTGATGTTAAGTGATCACCGCCGCCCATAAACGTCTGCAGCACCAGAGGAGCCACCGTTGCGTTGCCGCTTGTAAGGAATTTGTTCATCCGCCCAGTTACAGGACGTAGCGTACTGCTACATAGTTTAAAACCTTCCTCAATAAATCAAATACCTAACGTAAAGATTTTTTCAATCGTGCTGGTATACTCGTATATATACGAACCTTCAAAGCAACTTCTTTCTTTGAGAAAACGACTAGGTGAGCTCGAATAATGTCTATTCTTGCTCTTGGAGCTTTAACCTCCCAATATTTGAAACCTTCAATCACATAAATATTGCTAAACGCAACCGAAATACTTTTACTTTTTTATAACAAATGAGTGCTCAATATACGTGGCTTAATCGAAGCACCACATATTAGTTGATAACGCTGCGTAAGCAACCCTAAACCAAGTCAGTACTTGGAACCCGTCTTTGGAAGTTTGATACACAATGAGTCTCAGCTCCTCCTCTAACAAAGAACAGTAGTTGCTAAAGGAAGTATGGAAATCGCATTGTTAGTTGTTTCGTATGCCTAAAGTAATCAATAAAAATTCTTTAATTTTTTATTCAATACTAGCAGTAGCAGTATCTTGGCACAGTTATGAGGACTGTACAGTCAGACTGTGCCAAGATCTTATGTATGCAGTATCGTTAAGCCTTAGCGTTTCTGTCCTCTATCTAGTCATATTACTATAACGTGTCCACTACGAAATTTATTATTTAATTCGATTTACACACATAGAGTTACGCTGTAAAATCGTTTAATTGCCATCAAATAACACCCAAACCATAATTATACATAACGTAATTGTTTCTGCCAAACGAGTTGAAACTCAGTTGAAAATTTTGATTTAACAGGTTAATTGATAGCAACTTTCCACAGTGGCTGTGGCTTTCCATATTTGGTGTCAACTGATATACAGATATCCAAGGCGCTGGCGGCCTCAACGGTAATCAAATTCAAATTCAAATTCAAAATTAATTTATTTCAAGTAGGCCTAATATAAGCACTTTTGAAACGTCAAGTCTGTCTGTTTGTAGTGACTCTACCACCGGTTCGGAAGGCAGATTCTACCGAGAAGAAGCCGGCAAGAAACTCAGCAGTTTCTCTTTTCCAACATCAAAAATTTACATTTTAACATTAATTTTTCTATCTTGTGAGAGATGAAAGCGGAGCCGGATGCTTCCAAGCAACCTTGTCATTAAGAAATTCATCAATTGTATAATAACCTCGCTGTAATAAATGTGTTTTAACACATTCTTTAAACTTATGCATTGGTAGGTCCAAAATTTCCTTAGGAATCATATTATAAAAGCTTATACTCAATCCCACAAATGACTTCTGTACCTTTCGCAGACGATATGCAGATGTCACTAATTTATGACCATTTCTTGTAAGTCGACTGTTTATATCCACTTTTTGTTTATAAAGACTAATATGTTGTCTTACGTAATCGTAGCGTTGGTTGCCCCCCTACGAGGTGGACAGACGAAATCGAGTGGGTCGCTGAGTTGTTGGAAACAAGCGGCCCAGGACTGTGAATTTTGGAACTCCAAAAAAGATTTATGTCTAGCAGTGGACGTCAATGAGTTGAAGTGATGATGATAATGATGAGGATATACAGAATTGACCTGCTGTTCTCAAAACAGAAAAACATGAAGCAACAAATAGAACAAAAAAAGTTTTCTGCTTTACCTAAACCAAGTAGCTAATGAACATAACTATAAGCCACGTGTTTCGTCATTCAAAATTTTATGACGTACGTGGTCGCGTGGCGTCGAATGTTTGCATTGTGCACTACACGTGGCGTGATTCATGTGGCGTCCGATATATTCGGTGTAGCGTTTGCGTACCTACGTTCAAAGGCGGCTGGGCTTAAATAAGTTGCGAATGGGAGAATGAGGTGTTATTTGTTTACGATATATATCTAAGATACCTCAGAGTTAATAGTGATTGTAAGTGTAGCAGCATACTGTGTTTTCATAGGAAAAGTGGACGGGCCCAAAAGGTAGCTTAATGATAGTAACTTGAAAACCATCGCCTATAAACCGAAAATATTTCGCAGGGCATGACAAGTATGTAAGGCGTTAGCCGGTACTATGTATGGCATATGGCATATATCCTTGGAAGAGCTATGTCACATTGCAGCATATGTGTATTACTGACTAACTTCATGGGTATGCTACGTAGATAAGCGCTTGAAACTTCCCTTTAGATATAAATCATCTGTTTTTGAAAGGATAGAAGTACAAAAAAAAAAAATTATGGTTAGGTTAGGAATTAAATTAAATCTTACCCGGCTTTTTATATTCTTGACATAAGCCAAGAATGTAGTCCATTGTGGCTTGTGGTATATTCCCATCCATGACAACCAGCGGTGCGTTTTTTAACAAATCGATATGTCGGTTTACCTGCGATTTCATAACATATGTACAATTTTATTTATGAAACTAGGCCAATTAGGGGGGGGGGGGGGGGGGAGTTCTAATCTCAGTACGCACCTCTAACTTTTCAAAGTTACGATTATGTGCGTCTTTAGCAAAAGAAATATCACTTGCTTCAACGGTGGAAGATTCTGTTTCAAATAACAGAATTCTAGAAAATTTGCAAAACACTCAAAAGCTTAAAAAATAGGTACCTACACATATTTTGAGGTGTTTATATTATGAAACGACGTAGATAGGTATAAATTTCACTTGAACAATTCTTTGATCAGGTCGTCTATATTATTTTAAAAAACAAGTTATATATTCAAATTACTTACGAGTTTAATAGAAATTTGGCTATGAATATCCATATCTCCAAGACCAAGAAGACACTCCCCTTTCCCATCGAAGACTGCTGCGTACTTTGCTGTTCGTGCAGATTTCACTACGCAATCTGAAAACGTGAAAGAGTTACATCTTAGTAAGTTTTTTTTCTTTTTTTCAGTAGTTTAACTGAGTATGAAGCCAATGAAATCACGTGAAGTAGACACTTCAGCGCAATCTAAAATATTTCCCGTTATTCCAAATGCTGAACAGCTGAACAAAAAAAACAAGAAACCGAAACACTTTCGCACTAATAGTACCTATTTATATTAATATACTGAAAGAGTGATAGCATAGCATGCAAGACTTCAGCTTTCCATTCGGGGAGGTAGGAGCAATTAAATATCAAAAATGCTTTAACGGTGAAGCAAAAAGTCCTGAGGAAGCCCGCTTGACAGTTCCTACATAATGTTAGAGGCGTGCGAAGTCTATCAATCCGCACTTTCCCAGCGTGGTTGACTTCGGACACGAAACCCTTCTCATTCTGAGAGGAGTGAGTGAGTGAGAGAGTGTCCTGTAGTGGGCCATTAATGGATTGGTAATGAATATCTATATATGTATAGGATGGATTGACCTAAGCGTTTTCTTAGTACCTAAGTTAAGTTTGTGACCAATCATATTGCGTATGTTTGTGCATTTGTGCAGGTTTTTACGTAAACAGTATTCGCAGAACTCTGCAAAACTTTGGTAATAATGTGGAAATACCTATGCAACCAGATTTTATTGTAGCATTTTTTTCTCTCTTAAACGTTTCATGTTTTAGATGTGTGTTCGTCAATTTATTTTCAAATTTCTTGTGCTATGTAAGACTGTAACATTTGACAGATTCTGGCATAGGCTTAAATCCGGAATCTGTCAAATATTCTCCTGGGGAACGAACTATAAGGTTAATTGTTGCAATACGGAACCCTAAATAAGTGTTTAATGTCGTGACGTAGTGTACATGTATGACGTAGCGTGTTCGTAGCTTAAGCGTAGGCTTCGTAGCATTCCAAGTAAGTGATTGTTTCTGACATTTTCTTAATGCCAAAATGCTAGAGTTTTAGAAAATTATTATATTACTAGCTGACCCCAGCGCCATCTGTCGGGCTGATTTGTGAATCTAAACTGTCCAGGATGCCACCCGAAAACGCATATCGAAAAATTCATTCAAATCTTTTCAGCCGTGTAGGAGGAGTTCAGTGACATACACACGCACTCAAGAAATATATATATAAAGATAATCTTTTTTGATTAATTCATTAAAATATGACATGTGCTGTGCTTAATGGAAATGAAAATGAAATCACTTTATTGTATGTTAACAAAAACGTAATTTCGTTCCACAAGAAATAAAATAACAAATATACGTATAACAATATATACATATAACACAGGTACAATCAGCGGTCCAATGAGAGGCCATTTCGCTAAAAAGCGACCTCCACCACAAGACTAAGCTAATTGAAAAAGATTGGACTTTTCACTTAAACTTCGCACTTCTAGTCTTGCATATTTTATTTCAATATTTGTATGGTGCTTCCCAATGCTGGACACAAGCCTCCTCTCCTTAAGGAGAGGAACATAGAGCTCATTCCCATCTACTTAAGCACGGCTTTAAGTGCTCTACAATGCAAGTTCGTGAAAAATGCCAATTTTCTAAATACCTAAAATTTTATAAATTTAAAATGCATAAAAAATTTTTTGGAACCGACAGGACTTGAACCTGCGACTCTCTGGCAATAGTGGCCTGAGCGCTTTCTCCAATTAAACTACGGCTCTCCTACCGTCGATGGCGAAATTAGTATTTGCCTTTCACATCAGTCTTATGGCGACTGTAGCGTCATCTAGTAGGACGCGTTGCAGATTCGATATACTTTTTCAAAGGTCCATATTACAATCAGAAACAAGAGATCTCTCTCGTAGGAGAGCCGTAGTTTAATTGGAGAAAGCGCTCAGGCCGCGATTGGCAGAGAGTCGCAGGTTCAAATCCTGTCGGTTCCGAAATTTTTTATATGCATTTTTAATTTATAAAATTGATAATTCCTCCAAGTGTAGGTAAAAACACTAATAAAAAAAAACCTATAATTGTATGGCCCGATCGAAATCATACCCAGGTCGTCGTCATCGGTAGCCGCACAAGGCAGTTAGAAGAAGCATCCTTCATTCATGAAGGATGTTTACGTTTATTAGGACGTAGATTAGTAGGTATCGAGCATTTACTGATAAATTTTGAATGCGGCAATGTGAATAGGACGAGATTAGATTTTCTGAGAGTCTCTCATCCTTAAAGATTACTGTGTCCAACCTAAAAGCAACGATCAAGCTTCTTGATTTGGTATTCAAAGCTTTTTGGCGAGAGCTTATAAAAAGGGGTGAGTACAAAAGATCCATAATGGTCGAAATGCATCCGCTTAGACGGCTCCCGCCTCAAGATAGAGTTTTCGATAAACCTTAACTCGAGCCTTTAAGGATATCTTTTTCACGTTTGCGTTTTTCCCGGTGTAGTCGGAGTCAATTTTTCTTCGCTCAAGTATACCTTTAGAAGGTTATGTTTACTGCTCATATAAAAAAATTGTATTGCAATGAGATGTTTGTAATTTAATTAACCTAACTTCATTAACTGCTAACTGATGTGCTCTATATGCGCGATTTTCAAGGAGAAAACAACTACCAACTTTATTTTAAGTTACGTTCGTTTTTCAAACGAACCATGCCCTATTTTCCTACTGAGGGGATGAATTCTTAAAAATACGTCAAAATAAAAAAGTTAATGGCGCAGTACTGGCAGAGTTGGACAATTTGACTAGAGTATGATATGAAGTAAGCAGAAATGCGACTAAAATGGCATGAATGATGCGGTGATCAGGATTGGCAAATGATCCGTATCGAGAGACGGGTTAAAAAACGCTACTGCTGCGACGCGAACTGATTCCGTTGATACAATATAAAAAAAGTTTCACAGTGTCACATATATATTATATCTATAATTATACTTAATTTGTATTTAGAATTATTTTTGTAAATTATATATATTACGTTATTATTATATATTTCTTTGTTGTTAGCTACTTCTTTGTTCTTTTGATAAATATAATATTGTTTGTTTAAAAATGTTTTTAACAAAAAATAAAAAATTTTAACCACCGACGCAAAGTAGTGCATTGTTTATGCAAACCATCGTAATCTACACTTTATTTTTACTAACTAGGTAGTTTCTAACAACTCAATTAGATAAATACCTTAAAACTTTTTTAATGGCTACAAACGCAAAATATTTTTGCTGCCCAACGTGCTTATATTGTCCTGTGCTTAAGGTCCCGTTCAGGATAAAGATGAAATTGGGAAGTTTGACTTACCATTTAGGATTAAACCTGGTGCAATATTTTCTATGTATTTCCCATCAGCGTCGTCACCGATCGCGGTAAGAAGACGCACACGACCATCACGCAACCTCCACAGTGCTTCTGCGATGTTCCGACCAACGCCGCCGCCACATTGCTCCGTCTTGCATGGGTGGGTGCTTCCATCCAGCTGTCGAAAAAAGATAAAATAATGTTTATATTTGTCTTACATCATATACGATTCAGTCCGTAGTTTATCATTACTTTATTATGGATCTACTACCAGCCTACTACAGGGTCTTCTCTCAGAATAAGAAATGCGGATTGGTAGGCTTCACACGCCTTTAAGAATATTATGTAGAAGTCACTCACTCGCATCGCATCGCTTACGATGCGTTTCCCTCACCAAGCAAGTATTATCAAATGTGCATAAATCGCATATAAATATGGATTTTTATTTTTATTCCACTACAAGAAGTACATGGATCGTACTCGTTCCCACCGAAACAGAGGCCCAGTTCATTACAACTAGGCTATCATACAGTGTTCTGTAAGTAGATGATTGTAGTTTGCATATACTTTATTGCAGTGTTCTGCAATACAGTATATGAAAACTGCAAAGACTGCAATTATTTTTGTCTGACGGTTTTTACAGGTTGACAGCAAGTCTTTTTAAGTAGTAGCGAGTATTTTTATTTCAAAATAATTTAATAAGCAATTTCACACGCAGGTGCTGTAATAACTTAACTACCGGGTTATTCAAAGCGCCTCGACTTGACATAAGTTATATAAGTACGCTATGAAATGAACACTAAAGAAAAGGAGTGCTATTGGTATGTTATAGTTTTTAATTAACGTTTCCGGGGTCACATTCTGAAGCTTCAGTAGCTCCAGGGTTTATTCTATAGCTCTAAGGGAAGCATAAGCTTTAGGGGCAACTCAGTCGGTGTAACGCACTCCATACAAATTCATAGTTACTAACGTTACAACCGGTTGCTTCATATTTGACGTGTAATTGCTGTTTACGCTTACTTAACCTCGACCGTTTCGTCGACCTCCCTGGCGTAGCGGTGAGCGCTGTGGTCTTGAATGGAGGTCCAGGGTTCGATTCCCGGCAGGGGAGATTTAAAAAATTAAATTTTATTTCTAAATTTTCTCTGGTCTGGTCTGGCGGGAGGTTTTGGCCGTGGCTAGTCACCACTCTACCAAAGACAAAGACGTGCCGCTAAGCGATTTAGAGTTCCGGTATGATGTCGCGTAGAAGCCGAAGCCGAGGGGTATGGATTTAATATAACTGCCATAGTCCCTAACAGGTTAGCCTGCTACTATTTTAAGACTGCGTCATCACTAACCATCAGGTTGGATTGCAGTTAAAAATTCATAAAATAAAACATAAAATTCATAATTCGTTAAAATGAAATTGCATAAAATTCTACAATAAACTACCCATTGACATCTTGGAGATGTCTCTTAAAAATTACAAAGTTTGTATTAAACGCTTATAGAATAGTCCTATTATAGTATAAAGGACTACTAAATCGATAAGCTTGGGTGTGAATTATGGCAGGTTGCTCTTTTGATAATTTTAAATGAGAATGTGAGATGGTGATAACAAAAAAAAACACCCGGCTATGTTTGTTGTGGGCTTCTTCTTAGACCAGGACGCGTTTAATTTTAGCTTTAATTTTAAGTTCACGAATATGGTTATCGCCATCATCTCACTACCGTGTAATTCTCATGTAAGTACGCATCAAAAGTGCCACCCATGGCCTACTTGAATAAATATATTTTTGACTTTGACTTTGACTTTTGCTAACTTGTAGTGTAATAAAAAAAAACTTGAAGAAATTGCGTTTTGTTTAGTCGTTATTAAGTTCAGTTGCAAAAATGCAAAAAGTAAACGTAAGAAACAACGAATTTTGCGAGCGAATTGTTAGAGTCAACATGCAAGGTAGGCTACTGCGAACGGAATCTGTTCTTTCAGTAGAGGTTACAAATTGTAACATTGCGGGCAAAAACCCATTCACTGAAGATGTGAAAAACATTTTTTCAACGGATTCTTTGTCCATCAGCCTACGATATAAATAACGGTGCTAAACCCGTTAAGGCTACCCATTTATATACCTAATGAAGTTACCGCCCTTAGTAACTATTTACTTCATATACGCTTACGTCGGTGTGAGGGACACCGGCGTATGCGTATACTTATTAAGTTTTGAAATGAAATGAAATGAAAAGAAATTGAAATGAAATGAAATGAAATATATATTCGATGAACGTTCCTTCAAGTTATGTCTATGAAATTTGGTATTTTGATTTTCGGTTAAAAATTAAGAAATAGGTAGGTACGTGTCAAACAGATTATAAAAAATGCCTGCCCCGTTGGTTTTATTAAATAGGAAATAAAAGTTTGCAAAAAAGAATATCATGTTCCAAGTATCGCTTATTCTGGTACAGGTAAAAAAAACACCCAGAGTATATAAACATTAATATCACACAAACATTTACCAGTTATAGGAATCGAACCCACGGCCTTGGACTCAGAAAGCAGGGTCGCCGCTCTCGCCAATCGGCCGTCCATAATTTGTATAAAAGATTTATTATTAACTGCATTAATCCATGTACTCATTTGGTACGTTGTACGTACAAACATTTTCATACAACATAGTAATTTGAATAATCAAAGCAACCTACAGCATTGGCAATGCAAAACATGTGATCCGCTTCAAAACACATGCGACTTGGTAATAAGTTGCAGTATGACGTGTTTAACGGAATCGTTTCGTTGCATGTGAAATATAATATACCCACAGAATTAAGAACCTACAGAAGCCGTGTACACGACTGATATTGAAGCATCAAAAACCACTCCACCTTAGAATGGTTTCTCGAACAAACGGTTAGTCACTTCATACCATTTATCAGTTGACAGTAATTATTTTACCTCTAATGTTTTAAGCGTTCACCATAAAATGGGAAAATGGGAAAAAAATTGTGAGCTAGCAACATTCCGCGGGTGTTAAGTGAGACGTACGCGGGGCGTTTTCACCGTTTTGAACACAATGCACTGCATTTTAATGGCTAAATGAGGATTCTGTATATTCTTAATTCAATGAATATACCTAATAATCTATGTATAATTGTCACGACATTTCACGTGCCCGTCACGTGTAAAAATGCATGTGTGCGTGCTAATGTCTGTACAAACAGAAATATCCAATTTACACGATGATTTAGATTCGTAGAGTCAAAACATTATGAGAACCTACAGTAGAAATTAGACATGTTCATTAAAATGTGATTATTATAAGAAATTCAATATAGCACTGTTTAAGGCATACTGCCAAAACATCAATGGAACCGGCAATGGAAACTCCGAGGGTACAGTAAAATAACGGGTTTAGGATGTTTGACAAAACCGCGGAAAATCTAACAGGGGTTTGCCGCGGTTTTGTTAACGGTCAGATAGTTTGCCCATGAGCAATGTACTATACCTGATAATGGTGTAAAAATTTGTTTACGCCATTATCAGGAAAAAGACTTTCAGGTTCTAATAGCATCCTAAACATGTTAGCGGGTAAAGTTTTTGGCACCGGTAAAATTATTAGCGGATAAAGATAAAGATATAGATATATCATCATCACCATCATAGTATGAACTCAGTACCGGGTCTCCTCCTACAACGAGAGGGGCCTAGGCCGTAGTCCACTACGCTGGCCCAGTGCCCACACGCCTTTGGGAACATTATAGAGAACTCTCAGACATGTAGGATTCCTCACGATGTCTTCCTTCACTGTTGATCTTATATATAAATAAATAATAAATAAATATACTACGACAATACACACATCGCTATCTAGCTCCAAAGTAAGCGTAACTTGTGTTATGTGTACTAAGATGTCTGATGAATATTTTTATGTATTATATACATAAATACTTAGAATATACATATAAACACCCAGACACTGAAAAACATTCATGCTCATCACACAATCATTTTCCAGTAGTGGCAATCGAACCAACGGCCTTGGGATCAGAAAGCAAACTGCTCGGCCGTCTAATAATTAAGAAAAGTGGGAGTTTCGCGCTGAAATTCGAAATATATGGATAGTATATACTTATAAATAAAGATAGCACAAGAAAATCTATCTTTAGATTCGGGCGTTAGAAGCGGCATCGAACATCAGTCGATTGCGGTGGCTAAGCAATTGGTGTAGTTGTTATCATGTTTAACTACGGCACGAGATCCTGCGTTCGAATCCCGGGTCAGGCCCAAAAATTGTAAGGTTTTGGGTTTTTCTGTTAAAGAATTCTCAGTGCCAGCCCGGTGTTCGGATGGACCGTGAAGCCATTTGTTCACGTAGCCCACCAACATGCAACGGATCAGCGTAGTGGGTCTATACTCCCCTAGGAGAGAAGAGGCCTGTACCCAGCAGAGGCAAATAATGTAGTAAGGTACTTTTTATGTAGTTTATGCTGATAAGTTACGAACGTTAGTAAAGTTTGATAACAACTAGGCCTCACTGAATTCTGTGGTGTCTTGTATTGCACAAGGTGGTCGTCGACCCCAGCGATGGTATCAACGGTGGGAACCGCACGCGATACTTCACCCCTCATTTATGCAATCTATTTTGTGCCTGAACTAAATATAGCCTGCATACGCCTACGATTTAATCTGCATGAAAGATGTTAAAAATACACCTTTATTTATAGGCATAGTGTAGCAAACTTCCTCGTTGTTTTAGTTTAAAGCAAGTTGTACTACGGCTCACGCGGTCTTGAATTCGATTGCCGGGTCGGGCTGACAATAGTTAAGAATTGGGTTTTGCTATTAAATATATTAGAGTAAGGGAATTGGAGGTTTCCATTCCCATATTGCCTGAGAACATTAAACCATCAATCCCGGTTATTATCATTAACATTCTACTACGTACTAATTGTTAAAGCCCACCAACCCACCATATCGCAGCGTGTTGAGTCCTCTCTCTTATTCAAGTGGAGGCCCTGCATTGGGACTCTAATAGGTTTATGATGATCGGTAAAACAAAGTCGACAGAAAATAATTCTAAATTATCTCTATTATCGACAAATTTACAGAAAGCTTTTCTTACTTATTTATAATTAAATAAAGAAATACAAGTTATGTAAGGATTATTGATTATTTTGGTTATATTTAATTTAATATAATCAACCAAAAAAAAGTGGAAATAGAAAAGTACGTTGAGCGGCAACGTTACAACGAAAATCATCCTTTATACAGGGAATAACTAAGCAACGACGAACGACCTACAAAGTGACCCCATGTATCCATGAAGGAGCAGATGTACCTCATTTGCCTATTATTAAACAAGCAACCATGGCCTTGGTGGCAAAAAAAAAAAACAAGCAGGACCTATATCGCGTACACAACAAAAAAACCTGCCTTCTCCACGTATACTGCACCTTTAAGTTTTTTTGTGCCTTCGTCAGAAAGGGTATTAAGCCAGTCTGCCTACTTTTCGCGTGTCGTTGACCACGGCTGCGATATCATTATTCTTACATATCGCACGCGATAGTGCGATGTTCTATTGTGCAATCCACGTGCTTTGTACAAACAATACTTTCATATTGTATTTTACAGCCCCTTAGCTACTAAGTTACTGGTAACAAAGACTTTCAGTGTTTACGTTCGTTTGATAGAATATATAAAGTGAATTTATGTAAACCCTTGCTTCCGCCTTTATTAAATTAAGTGGAGGTTATGGAGTTTTAGTATCTACATTACCTACAAGTATATTAATCCTTGTCAGGTACTTGTAGGATACTAAAAGTTGTAATAGTGAAAGGACAGGCAGCGGCTTTTTATGCATAGAGTTTACTATATATTAAGGTACTTACTTATGCAATGTTTCACATGTTTTGCGTTCGTAATAAACACTTACGTTAAAGGAAAATCGTAATTCATTCTAGTAGTCACGAGCTCCTTAGTTAATGCTTCGGTAAACTGACTTGCAACTTTCTAGCGCGAACGTATTAGGTAACGTAACTATATTTAAATAGATGTCGGTGTTTCTATTGATTTTTCTAACAAAGGAGTCCAAGAATAAGAATAAGACCCTATAACACTTTATATTAATAAAATGTTTTTTTTTTTTATATAATTGCTAGGGGACTCCTACGAGACATCGTACCGGAATATAACTAAATGGCTTGCTCGCACGTCTTTCTTTTTCAAGACCAGACCAGTAAATAAATGAACGAAATTTAAAAAATCCCACATTACCGAAACCTAGGACCGAGATCTACGACACATAAAACAGCGTTTACCACCGTGCCAAAGTGGTCGACAAAATTACTAAAATTACTCACACATTACCGACGTATATAAGGAAAAAAAGTTAACTAAGCTTAAAAATTAGGTAGATAGAAAGTCTTTACTGCATATACAGAAGAAAAACACAAATTATAAAAACAAAAGGTAAATAAATAGATATGCGCAAAGGCGGCCTTATCGCTTGAAGCGATCTCCTCCAGACAACCTTTGGTTGACTAAGCATGTTTGGTACGGAAAACGGAATAATGCAAAATTCAATTTGAAAAGAAATAATTGATATACACTACATGTACTTTACATACTAATACTACATAGTAAATGATATGTTTAATACCAGCTGTTGCACGCGGCTTCGTACGCGGTTTTTTGGTTTCTCATGAAACCGTACATTCTGCCGTGATAAAAGCAGCCTACGTATTAATCCAACGTATAATCTATCGTTCCAACGTATGTTCATATTGGTTCACTCGTTTTTGCGTGAAAGAGTCAACCATCCATTCATCCATCCATACAAACTTTCGCATTTATAATATTAGTCGGTAGTAGGATTTTAATGTAAAACCATGGTAACTAAATATTATACCAAATGAGTAATCAGATCTCTCCCATACATTTATATGTTTCTTTCTTTATCGTGACAATTTGACGTGCCTCTAAGCGATTTAGCGTTCCGGTACGATGTTGCACAGAAACCGATTGTAGGTATGGGTAATATAACTGCTATTCTCCCTAACAGTTTAGTCCACTGCAATCTTTAATTGCATCATCGAAAAAAAATTAACAATTCGTCAAGTTTCAAATAACAAGCTTGTAAGAAACTATCAGATTCAGTGATTAATTGAATTAATTAAAGAAAAAGATAATTTATTTGGCTCAGCTGGTAATGGAGAGCAATGCTCAAAGTTCTTTGTGTAAACAAATCAGAAATATAAAGAAATAGAGTAACCGACGAAGAATAACTAATTGCAATGCAGTAGAACCAATGGGCGGGATATATAACTCGGATAACCGATAGATGTTGGCGTCCCAAGGTGATGGAACGGCGACCTTCTGTCGAACCTTCACTAGGTGTACATAAAACATAAAATGAGCCATTCTGTGACCGTTTAATTCCCTACAGTATATCCTAATCGATAATAGATGTCATAAATAGTCTGATAGCTGAACTATCGACAAGTGTGCGAGTATAGTACACCTTACTGATTACCACACTTTGTATATTTACACATTATGAGACTATTGAATTTAAATACTTAGGATTAGTAGGTAGGATGAGGTGCTTTGGATTCGGTGGATCGTCGTGTTAGGAGACTCATTGGCAACGACCTTGTAGTCGGTAGACTTCAAAGCCTAGAACACCGGCGTATGGTTGTCTGTCTGGCTATATTCTACAAGATACATTTCGGAGAGTGAGCTCAGGAGCTATTCGATTTGGTTAAACCATCTCCTTTCTACTACCGAACGAATCTGCACCGTTACGTTGTTGAAATACCATTAACACGTACGAAGCGTTTTGCTTCTTCCTTTCTGATCCGCACAGCAAAGGCCTGGAATGCCCTCCCATCTTCCGTCTTCCCCATTACCTATAAATAATTTGGGTACCTTCAAATCAAGAGTGAATAGGCATCTTCTAGGCAAGCGCGCTTCATCTTAGGCTGCATCATCACTTACCATCAGGTGTGATTGCAGTCAAGCACTTGTCTATATAACTAAAAAAAAAAAAGTAGGTAGGAGTATTTTTCTATTTATTACCTAGCCCTTAAACTTACTTTCTCAGCTGGTAGTAAAAAAAGATGCAGTGTAGGATGGTACCGGATTTTAAAGTTATTTATATGACAGTATATATTAAACTCATAACTCTAATAGGTTTCGTAGCACATTGTACCGGACGCTAAATTGCTGGGCGGCACGTCTTTTCAGTAGGGTGGTAACTAGCCACGCCCGAAGCACCCCACCAGACCAGTTCAGAAACTGCTTATATAACCATGGCGCTTGTCACTGCGCCAAGGACGTTGTCCAAACTCCAAAAACTGGGTTCTAAAATGATGTAATCAACATAAAGCTTTTGGTTAAATATGGACTAATAAATCACGATTATGACCAAAAATTATTAAGCAAATCGTAAATAGTTTTTGCAAGGATACCACAACAAAAATCAATCCGCCATCCGAAGATTTTGGATTTTATAATTTCAGCTGTAAACAAATTAACAATAATCACTTGATATTCATCAACATCATCACATTTAACCCATTACTGGCTCTACAGGGCACGGGTCTTCTCCCACAATGAGATGGGGTTAAGGCCTTAGTCCACCGAGCTGGCTCAGTGCGGATTGGTGGACTCCACACACCTTTGAGACCATTATGTATAACTCTGAGGCATGAAGGTTTTCTTACGATGTTTTCCTTCACCGTTGTTGCAAGTGATATTTTAATTGCTTAAAAAACGCACATAACTCAGATTACTTTAGAACGTGATGGGATTCGAACTCGCCCTCCGAAAGTAGAGTCAAAGTCCTTTAGTTCTTTGTATTTGATAAAAATCTAAGGTACCAGTTCCGTTTACCTGTTTGATAAAAAGTCTACCGTTTGCGTTGACTCTAGCCCGATATGCTTAGAATTACTGTTAATAGTAAAGTTTCTATAAGGTTAGTTAGATTCACTCACACCATTCAGCTATATCCGTAGACAGTTTGAAACTTGCAACTTTCTGATGTTGCAGTTTAACTAAACGAACCTAATTTTACCCTGCAGACTACAATCAATAGAGAGAAAGTTTTGAATCATAGCGGTTCTTCAATTGTGCTTTAGTAGGCAAACGGAAAATATTACAATATAATGCGGCGAATAAATTATTCTTACTATACTATAAGAAAACTTTCGTTAAACTTCCTCGTTGTTGTAGTGTAGTTGAATAAAGCTACGCATCATAAGGTCCCTCGTTCGATTCCAAGGTTGGGTTTAGAAATTCGTTTTACTTATAACATCAAACAAAATATAAAAAAAACAACATAATTGCAGTGCTACTTTTATGATAGACAACCATTAAACATTTTAAAGTGATGCTTGTGTACGGAACAAAAAAAATCACATCGGTCCAACTTTTTTCAGCGCTACGCCGACCCAGACAAACTTCGGCTGTCAATAAGCTAAAAAAAAACAGTGTGTTTCATGAGGTTTTCATAGTCAATATAAAGAATCACTTGTTCCAAAGGAGATTGGGAACTGCATAATAATCCTAATCCTAACTACTATTTTAAATACGAAAGAAAGTTCTTTGGTATGCTTACTTGACTTAAATTATCAACCGATGATCACACGCAGAAAAAAAAAAATGTTACTGTAAGGAAAAATTACTTTTAGAGAAGGACTATTCAAATTGATTGACGCAGTCTATATTAACGTGAGTGTCCCACGGACTAACGCTAGTACTACAAGTTAGCCCTTGACTGTAATCGCACGTAGTGGTAAGTGAAGATGCAGTTAAAGATGTTAGAGGGCTAACCTTTTAGGAAGTTTTGCAGTTATATTTAACCCTATACTATCGGTTTCTACGCGACATCGTACGGGTGCTAACTTAGCGGCACGTTTTTGTCAGTAGGGCGGTGGCTAGCCATGGCCTAAGCCTTCCACCGGATCAGACCAGAATAAACTCCCTAATTGCCCTACCGGGATTCGAATCCGTGACCTCCAACTTAAAATGACATCGCTCACCGCTGTGCCAGGTAGGTCATCGAATCTGTAGAAACAAACCGAGGTGATGTCTAATATAAAACAATCTCGAGCGTGTATACAAATAACGAGACAAGACTGCATAAATGAAGCCATCTACGACGCTAAAAGCTGTTTGCTGGCAACTCTGCAAGCTACCGGTTTGCATAAAAAACCCATTAAAAGCTTTCCCGTTGACATTCAGCACGGGAACTGATTGCGCTCCCCGACTAGGAATGCACATTCGTTACACAATAGTGATGTAACGAATGCAAATACTCGTAGAGGTAACGAACAACCAAATATTTTGGTTGGTATCAATTCCACTATGATAATTAATTTATTCTATTTAAATTAGAATAAGAATTAAGAATGCTATTATTGAAGTTTTATTTTGAAGCACTGTTAAAGTAGTCCATAACTATTATTTTGAGAGGACGCAAATCAATACCTATAACTCTCTAAGAATTAGTTTAAAAAAAATGGAATTTACCTACTTAGGTTTTTATATTGCATCAGCTTGCATCTTGGGGACAGATTAAAAATAAACAGTAAATTACGGACTTTTTGCTGGCCACAGATTGTACGACTATAGGTATCAGTTGAATGAATAAAAGTAAGTGACGATCTAAAGATACCATGGAAATGTAGGAAAAAAATATTAAGATCAAATAATGAAGTAAAAGTAAAAGTAAAACCATCCTTATCCACAGGTGAGAGTAGAAAAACGGTAGCACTATCTGCTCGTAATTCAATCTGCGATCTGAAGATTGTGGATGCAATTTATTTTATTAATAACGCGCGATACTAACATGTAATGGAATCAATAAAATTATTATTCATTCAAGCAAATTAATATATATAAATATTTGTTAATATATATATATATATTTATATTTATTTATATCTTATTTTATTTATCTCTTTTAATAATTTATTATATTAGTTATTAGTAGTATGTACTTAAGTGTGTAAATTTATGTATTGTTTGTTTTAATTGCGATTTCCCGTCTCTCATGTTTTGTTGTGTACTATCGGTAAGGTTACCTGGCAGAGATCACTTTTAGTGATAAGGTCGCCTTTTGCTTTTATTTTTTTTTTTAACTATATTTGTAATTTCTCCTTTATTACGCAATAAAGATGTTTAAATAAATAAATAAATAATATTTTGAACTGACAGTTAATAGATAATTAGTTTGAGCTCGATATATAGCTTTTCAAAGCACACTCAAGCATCAAATAACAAATTAATGAGAACGATTGATGGGGTTGTGATGTGACGCTTCAAAGGGTGATTAATGTTTTCAGTGTAGGTAAATTTAGGTTTCAAAGTGTATATATTAATCATAACTCTAAGCATATTTGTTTTTATTTTATAGCAATGTAATACTTTTTTTTAATAATATTAATCAACTGGGAAGGACCAACCAGATCGCGCTACTGATCAGTGGCATGCATCGAGGGTATGTACAGGGTATGCAGATAAATAAATAAATAAATAAATATACTACGACAATACACACATCGCCACCTAGCCCCAAAGTAAGCGTAGCTTGTGTTATGGGTACTAAGATGACTGATGGATATTTTTATGAATTATATATACATAAATACTTAGAAAATACATATAAACACCCAGACACTGAAAAACACTTAATGCTCATCACACAAACATTTTCCAGTTGTGGGAATCGAACCCACGGCCTTGGACTCAGAAAGCAGGGTCGCTGCCCACTGCGCCAGTCGGCCGTCATATATGATATAGAATGAAGAAAATCTCCAGTACGAGTTATAAATACTTAAGGGTAGGCTTTTTATAACTCTTACAGTGCCTATCCTATAAACAGAAATACATCAAAGGGCACGCCAGAAACCCGTCCTGCAACGTGCCGTGCTGTCTCCATCAACTTTAGTCGTACCTGGGTGTTAAGCCTCATATGCCTTTAATATCACCGGCAACCACGCCCTTAAGACCTGAACACAGCAATGCAACAAGGCTACTTTGCCGTTGAAATTGCTTATTTTTACGGCAAAGTAGCTTGTCGGTAGTGTCGGTAGCATTTCACCGGACGAGTCACAAAAAGCTCTGATACTAAAATATTACTGCTAAAAATAATGCCTAAGAATCAAAATGCGTGTCTATTTCATAGCCATCTCCTCTAAAAATACTGACTTATTGTGATTACTGCAATGAGGCAGAGGATGGCGAGTCACACTTTCCAATTCTATTTCAATTCGCATCATAATACGAGCGTGAGCAATATCTATTTTAAACATCAACAACTAAAAATATGAATTATAACTAAGCACCAAGGTCTTTATTTTTAAAACAGAGACATTGCATGTTTGAGTTTTAGCGTTTCCGCCATTTTTTATGAGCAAAAATTCCAGCTATAATAATAAAATGCGTATAACGATATCGAAGTGCGAAGTGATCAAATAATAGTAACGATATAATAAAAAGTTATGTTAAGTAAAACAAATAATAAGTATCTACTTACTTGCGTAAATAAAATTTCATATATTCCTATTCTGGTATCTACTCAAATATACAGATATTTATGTCAGCGTAAATATATATATCGCGAATACATAAAAATTCCGCTTTCTGCACTGCTATGATTTTATGATCTCGGTAAAATGTATTTCATACGAAATGCTGCCAGCTAGACGGGTGTTATTTTTCAGCGTTCCGGGGTACCTAAAGTCAAATCGAATTCTTCAAAAAATTTTTTCGTAACAGTATTCATGGGATTTAATATACTGCTTCTGTCTGGGTCAAGAGTTCAAAGTATGTTGTGTTTTTATGGCTAGGAAATTTCAGTACCAGCACGAAGCTTAAAAATTGGCACTATTTATCATAAGTTACATGTTAGTTTTAGTCTGGGCCGCACTTTTTTTTTTTTAAATAAAAATCTTGAAGCCCACCAACCCACATTGGAGCATGTATGTATACTCTTTTTTCTACCTCTCCTATAAGACTGGAGGTATTTGCCCAATAGGACAATAATAGGCTAAGGATGACTATGACTGGATTGGACCATGAATAAGGCTGAAGGTATCGCTAAAACAACCCACTTTTAAACTATAATTTTGAAATAAACCACAGTATTAAATTTCTTAAATAATCATTTCTATTAAAATCGGCTAAGCTCTCTGGAAATAATAAAATAGGGAATAAGCTTTAAGCTGACACTTTGACTGCGTTTTAGAAGCAGTATAAAGTCTTGTAAATCCGATAATAGCCTGTTTTCCACATCGGCGATACTTTCCATTCAATTAGGCGTTAGAAGCTATTTGGCATTTAATCTTCAATCTTATTCGTTTGAGCATTACTCGTTTTAACCACTGCGTGAATTAAAAAAGCTGGTTAAGATTAGTTATGCCTTCAGGGAGCGAGAGTGATTGACATACCGTTATGGCTCGGATACAGTTGTTAATCCATGATTTTAAAGGTGCGATTGTATATCTGTTTTTTTTTGTGTTACCTATGTAATTCACCGATCTTGAGGAAATTTGGCTCATAAAAATGGCTTATATCTTGCAGAGACTAAACTAAACTTTTTCCGTCTGTTGTAGCCTGTCTTATCTAAGCATGCCTTAAGAGCTAATACTTTGGAACATTGGTTACTAACAACTCACAGTGGCGTGCATAGAGGGTATGCACAGGGTATGCAGATGATATAAAATAAAGAAAATCTCCAGTACGAGTTATAAATACTTAATGGTAGGCTTTTTATAACTCTTACAATGCCTATCCTTAAGTTTTTTTAAACTCGAACTGGAGATTTTCTTCATTTTATATCATCTGCATACCCTGTGCATACCCTCTATGTGCGCCACTACCAACTTGCCCTAAAAACAGATGGTTCCCGTATTTAAAAAAAACTGAAATAAAGGTAGACGTAGACGAGGGAAACCCCTAATGTAGCATTTAGCCTCCCTCAATATGTGATCAGTAATCACTTCGCAACTGATCTCTTAACCATACCGAGATCCTTCAAATTACGACTACCATAAGATTCGTTTTTATGGAGCGTTAAAATTTATTGTGGAATTTAAGGAGTAACTTTTAATGGTATTGTAATAAATATAAATTACTTTATCGTAGACTAACTAACAATACCGTGCAAGTTAAATTAGCATATATCATGATATTTTAAACAGAAATCGCATGATAAACCTCTGTTTTAAATGTTAGCAGTGAAGATTTGTTTTATGCAATATATGGTAAGACAGTGTTTCTTGTGAGTCTCGAAAACTTCCCTAATTTCACTTGCAACACCACTTAACGTTAGCAACGTACAAATACGACTCTAACAATGTAAGAGTTTTAGAAAAAGCCCTAATCGTTTTATCATTGCCGAAGATTGCGTTGTATCCGATCATTAATGGAGTGTATTGGATACTATTTTGGCAGCAAACAGTTGGTTTTTCAATGGTTTTGCAAGGTGGGAGGGCGCTAGGGGGCGGCAGTATCGAGCGTAGGCGCGCCGCCCCGCGACACTGAAGCCCTAGAGTAGAAGCCAGTCCACCGACAGTCACGGCGCGCGCCCGCCGCTCCGCGTTCGCGAAACTTGTCTCAAGTGCACATGATAAAACAACTTTCATATTAAATCCAAGCGACACTCGCGTGCATCCACCAGACCTCTTGTCGAGGGCGCCCTCCTACGTAGACTCTAAATTTTTATAATCCTCGCGTGATCCTTGCCGTGACATCTTGTAAGAACGAGACGACTAAAATAAATATAGTGCGAAAAGAAATGATTTGTGACAGTACAAAAGTGTTTGTAGAATAGATTTGGTGGCGGCGGTGCGTCTACGTGATGCTACAAGGTACGTGTGTGAATCCTGAAGATTTTTGAAGGAAAGCGCTCAATTTGTAATATTGCGGTACCGAAATACAGCTGTCTTGGTTCGCGATGTATCGTAAGGACGTCTTTCGTACTGCTCAGATAAGGATTTTATTTTAAGTACGTTATTAGGTACTTTTCTTTTATTTTAATTTATAAAGGTATATTTATTTGATTTACAGTACAGTTATTTAATTGAATATATTCATAACTGAAAGTATTAATTAATGATTTATAATTTACGTACTTAAGAGATATTTAAAAAAACCATCACATCTGCTGACCTTATTACGGAACGTTCGTTTTAATATTTGTCTTATAAAAAACTTATAAGACAAATAATTTGGTTAATGGCTCGTTAATCAGATGATGCTGTATTTATAAGTAGTTGTTTTTAATTTTATTAATTACACAGGATCAAAGGTAGGTAACCTTTGATCCTGAATCATTGCTCAAGCAGAGTGGAACTACCTAAATATGTCCTTTTTATCCTTACGCTAAAACGATACTTACGTTTAGCCCGTCGTACGATACCGGCTTACACTATTATTTTTAATTGGCCGACTATATTATTTAGTCTCGTACCTAGATTCATTCTAGAAATAGATCTTATGAGCGGGGCATATTTACTTTATATAAGATGAATCTACGTTGTATTATGTATGAATAATTAACCATACAGAGCTGCCAAGTCTGTTAGCTTTTGAAAACAAAGTACTTCTAAATACAGAATTAGATATGCCCTTTATATACTTAGCGATCACATATTTTCGACGAAGATGTTTCATGCGCGCAGTATACTTAAAAACTAGGATTTAATCTAGTAATATTTTTAAAAAGTTTACTATTCTGCTCGGTTTCTGATGAAACCCACGTAGTTATCAGAAGAGACAGTTCGAAATAAAACTTACCAGTTGAAAAACAGCAAAGACAAATATCTCTAACAAAAAAAAATTAGAACTACATACTTATATTACATTTTCCACTTTACCACAATCGCGGGTATGAGATAGTTAAGTAAGTATATATACTATAATTTCATCAAATATTTAACGGTAACAGCGATAAAGGAGCAGACTGGGCTGTTTGCTCGTTATAACTTGTAGACCCTAAGGGCCTACCCAGTAGCGGAGCTACGATCAAAGTAAGACCCCTATATTATTATGACGCAGCCTTGAAATGTTTTATGAACTTCGTAGGCACTTATGTTATTTTGTAAAATTAATATTCCAAAACAACTTTTGGCATGCTTTGGCTTACCAACATATTACGGATTTCAAACTTTACACATGTATTTACACACTAAAACGTTAATATATTATAGTTTATCAATAGCTTGGCGCACAAGCAAACACTGGTACAATCATTTTCCATAGCAGGTAATTAATTAACTGTGTTTTAATTGATTTGTATCGGAGATTATATTCTTTGTTTTAAACACGATATATATATACATACCTAACATAAGAATCTTTGTAATTTTTGATTTAGATTAATGTTGTGGCTTCAAAATATTTTGTGGCTTCAAATTGCAACATGTTTTCAATAATAGATTTCAATATAGCAAAGGCCAGTGTAATGTATAAATATATTTCTTTAGTATAATAGAATATACATATCGGAAAAAGATAAAATCTTAAAGAATTTTAGGAGAAATAGCGTTCATACTGAAATTAGTTTGAGTGTAATTTCCTATAAAGCTTACCTATTTATTTATTCCGGTAAAAGAACATGTTTCGCGTACAAATTGCCTCTGGAAATTATTCCGTGTGCTTCTGTTTTTTCAAGACATTAGGTTTAAACTCGCAAATTGAAATTCATATTCCTTTATGTAAAGGTGCCTGACCTATGAAGCGTGCGCTATTATTTTCTTATTATTGTGAGGTGATGTTGATAAATAGCGGTTATAGCCTAGTGATTAGGCCTTCGGCATTACTTTCGGGGGGACTGAGTTCAGTCTCTGGCACGCCAAAATCATCTTTAATTATTCGAAGTTATGTGCGTTTAAAGAAATTAAATATCAATTGCTTAATGGTGAAGAAACATTGTAAGGAAATCTGCATGCCTGAAAGTTCACTAACACGTTCTCTAAGGAGTGTCAAGCCCATAAATATGCCAGCGTGGCCAGCGTGCTGGACAACGAATGAAACCCATCTTTTCGAAGACCTGTGCCCTGTAGTTCAACGCTGTTGAGTTGATAATGATGACGGTGATAATAACCATTTTTATCTTAAAAATAAAACTACGAGAATTCCAAACGGGCCCACAAACTTAATCGGATTGGTTTTTTGTCCTTATCATCTTTAGAGATTGCTTGCAGCAATAAGGCCGCCAATTTTATTTCGTTTATTCCTTATTTTATGGATATTTTGATGTTTGTGTGCAATATTTCTTCTTCTTCTTAAAATACCACTTAAAACTAATTAGATATTAAGTCAGAGCAATTTATACCCGAGCTGAAATTTTCGTTTATGTAAGCCTTTATATTTTTTACCATAGGATTTTTCTGTAAGATTACTTTCTATAAAATTAATGAAATTAAAAGATAAATACATCTCGTTGGACAGAGATATAAATTGCCCATATTAAACAAAAAGTAAAATGATTTAAACATTTAAATTCCTTTAAATTAACTTAATCGGCATTAGAGTATAGTACCTCTAATATCTCTTTGAGTGATTTGAACATATCTCGTTGGAAAACTCGGATTAAAAGCTGAAAATGTAATTGAATGGTAAAAAATGTTTTAATCTAGCTAGCTGAATGCTTGATAAGCTTAAGATTAAAAGACGAGCTTAATTTCCTAAAACGCTTACGTATTCCGGAAAAGGCTCTCTCGGGAACAAATTGTTACCGTCCCATCCCACTTCTGCATCTTTTCTCAGTTGAAAAAAATATTCCGTCCTACAAAATAGCTACGTTTGAGGCTAAGGTGGTTACCCGACTTCGTAATTATTAGGTACTATCGTTAGTTCAGCTGAGTTAATTGAAATCGGTAGTCGGATTTGTGAACCGACAGTAGTTAAATAGTTGTAACTATATTATTTATCATCATCTAGTAATATCCCACAGCTGGAAATAGGCCTGCTTCAAAATACGAGGCTAGGAATTCTGACTCCATTTCTGGAGTACGATTTTGAGTCCCAGCACGCGCCTTCAACGTTCTAGAGTTATGTGTGTTTTAATTTATATAATATCACTTGCTTTAACGGTAAAGGAAATTACGAAAGGAACCTATATGTCTGAAAGTTCTCATTGTTTTAAGGCCTCTTAAATCTAACAACCAGTACTTAGACTGGACTGGTGCGGTGGACTTCTGCTTAAACCCTGCTCATTCGTAGAGGTTACCCGTGCCTTGTTGTAGGCAGGTAATGTCCAATATTCAAAATGTCCAAAGCCTTCAATATATCAAAGGGCTTGACTTAGGGCTTGATGATAAAGTATGACAAGTTCCAAATCCAAGATGGCTTCCTCAATATGGATATCAAGCGTTTTAAATTTTAAATTTTGCGTGCTGGACATGTTCCTCTAAACAAATTTGGATATCTTATGAAAAGGGTCAGTTCACCTAAGTGTGAAATTTGTAATATAGACGAAGATGTCTTGCATTTGTTGGGGGAGTGTGTTCGGAATAGGCCAATGAGGGACCAATTAATATGTAAATTTAAAATAAATCTTCATGATGTGGGGATTTGGCATAGTATCCTGGCGGCACCTTATTCAGAGGTAGCCAGAATTCTATTAGATTTTAAGTTAAGATAAGAGAAAGGAAGTATCAATTTTTGTAAAGGGAACGATGGGGCTGACATTCTTATTGTTAAGAAAAGTCCCGAATAAATAAAGAATTAAAAAAAAAAAAAAAATTAAAATTTATATATTTTATCTCCATAGGGCGATACAATCCTGGTGTTTCGATATGTGACTGGGCGCATATAACGTCTTCGGCGTGAGGCGTTGCGTGGCGATTTTGTCAAGCCTCGCAATAATACCCCTACGTTACGCGGTATATACGCCGCGAAAAGTTACAAGCACAAGAATATATCCATAGCTAGCTGTTATCCGCGTTCTTCCATTTATTACAGTTTTTTACAAATCCCTCAGGAACCGTTTTTTTTAAAGTTCCCTATGCTACTCTCCGTCCTTTGAATTAACTCTATGCCAAAATCAAGTTGAGTGGTTGCTCAGTTATGACGTCAAGTATAACGATAAAACACACACTTTCGCATTTATAATGTGATATTAGTAATTAGTAAGGATAAAGATTCTATGAATTACGTAAGTTACTATACTGAAGCCAACCACAAACTGATCTCTTTCGGAAAAGTTTTTTCACTGCTGCAGATAGGTTAATCATCTTTCAAAATATAATTTGTTTTCTTTATTCGGGCTATATGACTGTAATACTAATAGTAATGCGGCAATGAATATATTATAATTTAAATAATATTAATTCGCTAAAGTCGCAACTAGTGTGAAATGTAAACTCATCGCTGATCTGCCAGATGATCTCGAATATTATAGTTATCCATTTTAAATTGAATAATCACGTGCAGCTGACAGCGCGAAAGCTCACTCGTTCCAATTCGCTTTGAAATTGTCTTTTGTCTTTGCTTAGTTTTATAGATTTTCATTTGAATCTATGAGAAGATCGAGCTATTTGTATTGCTTTTCACACAATTTTATTCGCTGGATTGATATTTCCAGGAAGGAAGCTCGTGAGATGATCTTCTTTTGTGATAAGTTAGTACTAATAAATAAGCCATTAGCTACCTTATAGGCTTTTAAAATGGTGACCCGGGGTTAACGATTGCTCTCAATGTAAAATATGTTATAAAAACCATATTTTAGGTTTTTTTAGGTATAAAACTCTTTATTTTTCTTTTATGTTTTCAACTTTGTAGTAGATAAATGCTGTGGTAGCAAATAATGGTTGTAAGGCTGAAATAAAACGCGATACATTATTATTAAATTGCAGCTTTACCTGATGTTGAACTATTGGCAGACACATTAATCGCGTGATGTTGGAGAATGATAAACTGTTTAAGTTGTATTGGCTGGCAATGCGGTGCACTTCAAATGAAGGGGATTTAAAAGCAAACGTTGGAAGTATATCAAAATTATAGCTCTCGAGTGTCAAGTGTTACATGAACTATATAAGACTCAGATTTAAGATGTCTTTCTAACAGCAGAGCTTATTGTGGAAGTGCTGGTCCGGCGAAGTACTACCGCCATTTTGTCTGCCACCAAGCCACATTGCTGTGTTCCGTTCCGTGAGGTCAATTTCGATTTCAATTTATTCAGCACAATATATAATGTAACATTTATAATCAAAATTTATTTATATAATGTAACGTATAAACGTTAGTTTGGACTCAGCCATTTTTTAAATTAAATAATTCTATGAATTTCAATACATAAGCTAGACATCGGATAGTAAGGAAACATATTTAATGCTCAAAATCAAAAGAATCATTTACGGAATAAGAGCATTACTGCGCTATGAGGTATATTTTAAAATATTTTATCAAATTCTTTTTCATTTTCAGTGTTCCTTATAAATTCTGACCGATGATGGTTAAATATTTTTATAGACA
Organism: Pararge aegeria; assembly: GCF_905163445.1. Lineage (NCBI taxonomy): Eukaryota > Metazoa > Arthropoda > Insecta > Lepidoptera > Nymphalidae > Pararge > Pararge aegeria. The sequence continues at coordinate 10,738,533 of NC_053183.1, forward strand.
TTGCGTACGGACTTTGATTGTGGAGTGCTAATTTCAAATAGGGGGCATTTAATTTATTGCACGCCTCATAACGCTTATGAACTGACAATAATTCTCGTTTCGCTAAGCGATAATTACTGTCAGTTTACGCACACCGAGTGATTTTCCAACTTAAAATGTCACTTTATTATTCTTTATTGCTTTTATAAGTGAATATAAACAGACAAATATTGAGAAAAACACTCTTGATATTTTTAAATCTCTTTTTATTATTTAAACTAATTAAAAAATAGTTTTAAAAAGTTCTGTCTTGGACGTTCGTGTGTCTGTATGCGCGGATCCCGTATCTTGTGGCCACGATAACGAGCGAAATACTTCACTTATTGAGTTGGTTTTCTTTTATAGGAATTCAGTGTTTTTAGGAATAGAAGCCTATTACTTTTCACGGTATAATTAGATGTAGTTTAATTATTATTTACATATAATCTCAATTTTATTTTAATGAATGAGATTATAAGGCGTGCACTTTTGTATTTTCCAACTATTTTTAGTTTTTAACTCGTATGCCTCAAGTGGATTATTTATTTGTTTTATAGTATGCAATAATTAGAGGACCCAGCAGATGGTCCACCTGACAGCTCTGTCACAAAAGCTTCGCTACTACTAAAATGACACAGGGGGGCACTTTATAGGATGTGCTCGTTGCATATCCTGCGAATGTTGATCTATTCATAGGCGATGCTACTATAAAAAAATATGTATCAACTGTTAGTGATAATAACCAAGACCGACTACTATCTCCTCTTTGCTGTAATCTTTAAATTGAATTGATAAATGTATGGATATTTATATACATATCTGAGGCGATGGAATCTCCCCATCTTCTCAGTGGAATCTGCCTTCCGAACCGGTGGTAGAGTCACTACGAACAGACTGAGTTGACGTTTCAAAAGTGCTTATTAATTAGGCCTACTTGAAACAAATGAATTTTGAATTTTAAAAATATATAAATATATATGTAGTATTAGTATGTATTTTATATAATTAGCAGAATTTGGGTGTTGCATTATCCCTTTTATGGAATATGTTTCTTCAACCAAAGGTTGTCTGGAGGAGATCGCTTCAAGCGATAAGGCCGCCTTTGTGCATATGTGTATTATGATTCTTTTTGTTAACCTGGCTTTCTATTTGTATGTGTAATAAAGACTTTTTTTTCTTTTAGACGGCCGATAGGCGCAGTGGGCAGCGACCCTGCTTTCTGAGTCCAAAGCCGTGGGTGATTCCCACAACTGGAAAATGTTTGTGTGAAGAACATTAATGTTTTTCAGTGTCTGGGTGTTTATATGTATATTATAAGTATTTATGTATATTATTCATAAAAATATTCATCAGTTATCTTAGTTCCCATAACACAAGCTACGCTTACTTTGGGACTAGATAGCGGTGTGTGTATTGTCGTAGTATATTTATATTTATTCTTCTTTAAAGTAAGAACTCTCGTCCAGTTACCGAATCAGATCATTTGCATAACAAATTCAATTGATTGATTTTCGCTATCGTAACTTGGCCACGCTAACCGCTTAGTAATAAATTAAAAATATAGGTACATAGATATATCTATAAAAAGGTTATATGGATAAAGCGGTGATAGCCAGGGGTTAGGACATTCTCACTTTTCGGGGGCCAAGTTCGAGTCCCAGCACGCACTGGATGAGTAGTACTTTCCCGGACGAGCTCTGTTACAAAAAGCTCTACAAGTAATACTCAATCTAATGTCTATATAGAAAACCTTGTATTTGTTTTTTCGTTCTCGCTCTCGGTCATGATAGCCTTTTGCAAGCTTGACTACAGCTTCCTTTTCGGAGATCCTAGTTCGATGTCTGGAACGCATCTCTGTTAGCGTTTTAGGCAATTAAAATAACACTTGCTTCATCGGTGAAGGAAAACATCGTGAGGAAACCTGCATGCTCGAGAATTCTCCATATTGTTGTCGAAGGTGTGTCGAGTCACACACCTTCGACATCCGCACTGGGCGAGCGTGGAGGACCATAGTCTTAACTCCTTCTCATTTTGGGAGCAGACACGTGCCCTTTAGTGGACCGGAAATGGGTAGATATGATGATGATGATATGCAGATAAAATATAAATCCATACATATAAAGCGTCTTAAAAAAAAGGACGTTCTCAATTTAACTAAAATTTATTTAAAATTTATTTATTTTTAACAGTTTTTTTATTGTAGTGTTACTTTTAGTTTAATATTTAGTTATTGTAATTATAGTTGATAGTTTTGTTGTAAGTATAAACTAAAATGTTGCGAAAGGCAAATAAATGTAAGGGCAACACAGAGTTTGTAATGAAAAAACGCGGCGGTAATTGTAGTGTAGGAACGTCATAATATTAAGTTGATAACCTCAGTCTTCTAGGGTCAGAGACAGCAAAGTCTTGGAGCTGAAAAAAAGCAAAAACATATTTTTTGCTCTTTTAAATAATACCAAATATTATTTTAGTAACAAATTTAAATTCAAAAATGTTTTATTCCAGAAGACACGTTCATGACACGTGTTCCTTCGTTCGTACGGCACACGTTCATATCACAGGCTCTTATGAAGCTATCATACATGTAACATGTTACTACCTATGTTCGAAATGGTGATAACTACATTCGTTAACTTCAAACTATAGCTAGGAGGGTTCCAAAAGCGCTCTGGTCTAAGAAGAGCCCACAACAACCTTAGCAAGGTATTTTTGTTATAACCATCTCACAGTCAAATTAATATTTAGCTATGAAGTTAGATCAATTCATACCCTATTTTTTTATCATACATGTAATCCTTAATAGTATAATACGATTTTTCTATAAGCTTACGTTTTATATAAACTTTCAACTTATTGAGAGACATTTACCCTTAAATGAATTAGTCATTTTATGCAGCCTAGTAAACTGAACTACATGCTAGTTTTATTTCTAATATTAAAATTGTTACAGTCCACTTTCTTTAAAAAAAATGTTAAATTTTTATGTACATAAATTAAATTTTCAAATATGTATTGATTATGCACCGCCATGATTTTAGCTTCTCTTAAGGACTCTCGGGCTCATTTTATATATTGCACCAACAGCACTTTTCTGCAGCTAACTAGTTATTGTTAACTATTAGTAACTGAAAAGTTTTGACGGACGGAAGCATGTAAATTATATTTGTATTCTAATTAGTAAAATGAAATTTAGCAATTACCCGCTCTTAAGATTTCATTACTCTTATGAATAATATGTATAAAATAAACTTGATATCTTTGTTTACTAAAACATCATTTAGTTATTACTAATCAACGAGCACTCGGGTGAGTTATATAATTTGCTGTGCTTAATATTTCATACTGGAAGTCAAAAACTCAAATAAACTAAATCTATAATAATGTAATATTATAAAAGTCAGAAATATTTAGTAAAAAATTTGCCGTGAAATTAATTACATTAACTAAAAAAAAACGTTCACTTTCAGGAAAAATGCAAATCCTTTTATTGCTAGCAAGTGCAGTATTCATAAAGGCTGCTGTTATAGAAAAAAATAAAGAAGAAATAAAATGTGACGGAATCATAATAGGTGATGTTTATCATGATATTGAAATACTTAAGACTGATATAGACAGACCTTACTTATTAGCAGTAGACTATAGTACCAATACAGTATATTTCAGCTATAGTCTTAATAAAGATGACGATATTTTTAAAACTGCTTATGTGAATTTGAATACAAAAGAATTTGCTGAGTTACAAGGCATCAATAATGGCTTCGCGCAAACTGTTGATCAGAAGAGCCATGAAATATATATTGGCGGAAGTAGTGGAATATACAAATATAATCACAAAACAAAAACAGGGAAACACATTGGAGCGAAAGGTAATGATATTTGGAATATTTACTTCAAAGATATACTTTATTATTCAACATTTCCCGATCAATTTCTTTATACATTAATAAATGGAGAATCAAGCCGCTTTAAAGAACTAGAAGATACTAAAGTAGATCAGTTTGTGATTGATAACGAAGATATAATGTTTTTTACAAATGCAACTGGTTTGTTCGGTCAGAAGAAGGGTTCACAAGATGCTATTAAATACAAAGAATCAAGTGAAGGAATAAGAGGACTAACAACTGATATTAATGGAAATGTGTATATCTGTACAGCTGATGGTATATTCAAAATCGAAAAAGCCACAGTATCCTTAGACAAAGTTCTGGATATTGATGATGCATTTGGGTTGGCTTTCGATAACGAGAACAATATCGTTTATTCTGACGCTACTAAGCTGGTTAGACTTAAACCGAATAAGTATAAGACTTGCGAAATCGAGAACCAGAGTTAAAACTATTTCCAGTGAACTTAACATGTAAACAACAGTTTATTTTCTCAAAATAAAACACTAAACGTTTTTAAATCTCTGTTACTCTTAATTTTGTAAAAATGCTCGTATTATAATAATTATTTAAGTAGATGTAAAGTTTAAATTATGTTTAAGTTATTCGTACTATGTCCCTAAGTTTAATTATTCAGTGTAAATGAAGTTAGGTTGCCCAAATACAATAATTGGGTACAAAAGGCGGGCAGCCCAATAAATTTACACTTGAACAATTCAAATCTAGAACCGACTCCTGACAGATAACTAGGTATAAATCAATAGCTGAGAAGGGCAAACAAAAGACAGTTTAGGGCAGAATATTTTAATATATAACTAAGTAAACGTTTTACGTTTTATTTGTGTGTTTATATATTTTCATTGTGTGTCATCTAATTTGATCCCAAGTCCCACTTTCAGGGCAGATGTCAGACATTAGGAGTAATGGCGATTACAAAAAACAATTAATGTAATAAAACTGGATTGAAAGCTAAGCATTAGACACGACTGAATGGACGAAAACTCGACATCAACATTCTCGTGCAACCCTGTGTATTGGTTAAAAGAGACACGTGGACAGGCATGTACTTGTATGTACACCACTACTTCAAGTTAATGATGTCATCTTATATTATAAAGATTTATAATTTCAGCGGCAACTGGGAACCTATTTCATTGTTTCGAGTTGATAAGGCGGCGCCCTATTGTTTGTTCCGCCCACACAGCAGTTACAAAAGAAATATTTTCCGTATTCCAGAAATAAACTACGTGTACATACGTTTGTAACTTCCAAAGTGATTTTGGTTAACAAAAGCGCTTTTTCAGGGTATTTCATTTGGGTACATTAGCTTTTTATACTGTGCAAATTAGACAATTTAGACATAAGAATATAATTAAAATCGAATAGATATGTCGGAATCTGAAATCTGAGCTATTTTTCAAAGGCTTGTCAATAACTTAAATGATCTTAGTCGATAACCTTGCATACAGTTTGCCCCAGCTCAGTTTACAAAAGTAATCGGTATGAATGACCCATTTACCTATTTTGACAAAATATTTTATTATTTTCAAATTAGTTTCATAATCTGAAGTTGGACATAAGTCTTCCGTAGGGATTTCCAAACCCTTCTTCTGTTCTTCTTTCTGTCATCTATCCATCTTGTAGAGTGTCCGCCGACGCTATGTTTTCCGGATTCTATCTTCCTTAGGACCCAAATGTCCAACGCTCATCCGAGCTATGTGCTTCGCCCATTGCCATTTCAGCTTCGTATCTCGCGAAGATCCAAAACATCAAAAGATCCGAAATAACATAAATTATAATGTTAAACACCTAATTAGAGGAATTCGCAATTCAAATGGTTTCTTTGCAATTACCGGCTCGCATAAAAAAAACAATTAGAGAACAAGCTCCTTAAATAATAAAATTCCGTTTTTCCTTTCAATGTTTTATTAATTCCTGAAAATAAAAATTAAAGCTAATTATTTCGGTGCACTTAAGAAATATTAAGTCACAATGTGTTCAGTTATTTAAATGTGTAGGTATGCCTTCACTTTAGGCGTGTGGGCAAAGAATGCTGGTGATTCCAAGCACAGGAATAGATTTTTATTAAATTAAAAACGTTGCAAATTAAAATACGACCTAAAACGCAACGTGGCTACTTTTTCCATTATTACCTATAATTTTCCACCTACAACTCCAACTACATAAAAATTTAAGCGTAACCAATATAATTAACTTGTCATCCCTACATAAAAATATGAAGATTTTTTTATCCCAAAATATAATAATTTACGAATTTGCGTTCGAATTATTATTTCTTTCTGTTGAGTAAATTTTATTTTTATGTGTAGTGTACCTCTATATCTAGTGTCAAGGATAATTTACAAACATTATATTACTGTAAATATTATTTATATATTGTGTGATTTTCCTACATTTACTGTCTGTTTCACCACCTGTTAAAAATTGGGTAGCTTGTATATATTTTGCATTGTTACGTGAAATATAGTAAGAAACTGACGAAACTCACTCACAAAGTGGTACACCCTACAATGTATGTCGGTAATAGTGTTTTGTGTTAATAGCATTTATTGCGTTGTAAGAACCTCATATTGACTCATAAGGTTTCATATGAAATAAAAAAAAACATTATTTAAAGAATCGCATCGCTTGACTTTTAGAGTAAGGAGCAAGGAGCTAACTGCGACATGTTCTATAATCTTTATGGTCTGGCACTGCGCCAAACCGACACGTTGATCGCGCAATCTGTGTCTTACCGCCGGTTCGTGTCTACAACAATTTATCATGTTACGATCTAGAATAGTTGGTTATAACAACGTTTTAAAAATAAATCAATTTATCTGGTGGAAGGTTCTCACCGCAACTAGGTAGGTAGTTAATTTGTTACCATGAAACCCGCAAAACAATTTATGCGTAACAGACTGATGTCCCTTAGAACTGATTTAGGAGTAGACGTAATGATAGAAATACATTGCGGGATTTCCGTTATGAAATTAGTGGCAAAGTATTAGTTATATGACATTAATTTACACCTCTTATTTTGTAACGTAGTTACTAGCAGTTCTCATTTTCATCCAGGCGTAACTTTTGGTAACCCAAAACCCTAACCAATCGCGTCGTGTTGCCGTTGGTGTTGCTATTGGCTCGTTTTCTCGGCTCCTTTGCGTTGTGTTAAAAAACTTATAACAAATTCTTTCGAAAAAAGAGAGATTTTCGTACCCAATTATTAGTTCTGTAGTCAGGTTTCAGTTTTTTACATTTATTTTATTGATTCCTTTTTTCATAACTTACTAATGGTTTAATTTCCTCACGTAAAATATATTCTATTTTTAGCAATAAAATATCATACATTCCGTACCACACTTAGAATATTTCTTTGAAATATAATTTTGCACGATGAGAGTTACATAGCCTATGACGCTCGGAGAAATGAGATGCCAATGACACCCTGTTTATAAAAATCAGCCTAATAAAAGCGACAAAAAGTGGAACATCCGAACTCAAAATAAACCGCGTTTCAGGGTTCACCACAGACAAACGGTATAACTTCTATATATGAATAATTTATATTTTTTAAAACTACACGATGAGATCTTTTATTATATATCAAATTCGGACCCTGCCTCCATAATATATTTTTTCTTCTTTGCGTATTTAGTCTGTCGTATCCGCCATATTAGATAAATTGTAACGTCTCATAGCCATGAAGAGTTGGGTCGCTAGGAGCAGCCAACAGCACCAAAACTATAAAATTGGCTCAATAAGAGCTTCACTATAGATACAAACATAGACTCTTAAACACACTGCCTCTTTTAGTCGGGTAAAAATGAAAACTTAAAGAGGCCGGTGGGAGATTTAATCTGCAACTAGGTAGTTACCTTGTTACCCATTTACTCCGCAAAGCAATTTACACGTTCCTGCACGTTGCCGCGTAGAAATTTGTTTAGGGGTAGAGGACATGCTAAAAGTAGCTTTTGCTTTCCAAATTAGCACTTGCTGAATAATCTTCGTAATAATTTGTGTGCACTTATGTACACGCGTTAGAAGTTATACTTCTCTGGCGTGCCAAGATAAAAATCTTTTCAAAAATTGTATCTCTAGCCTTACGTTTGCCGAAAAAACGACGCTAACAATAGAAAAAAGGTATTTAATACATTAAATTTTTTACTATAACGCATCATCTAGTTAAATACAGTTTGTTTAAATAAAACAGAAAAATATTTCTGCGTAATAAAAGAAATTGACATAATAAACATAATTAAGTTTGAAATACTAAAACAGTTATTATAGGACAGCACAGTTTCACTCAACATTAAAATTTGAGATTTTTGTACAATTTGATCAATGAAATCACCGGAGCCCGCAGATTTTGACAATTGAAAGTGTACACTGTCAAACCTTATAGCTAACTTCAGGGTGTCGGTTTTTTGTGTCGGTGTGCGCGCGCATCGTAAAAAACTACTCTCATAATTTTTCCCTAACCTACCTAAAGAAGTATAACTTCAAAAAAAACTTTTTAGAGAAACATGTTTATATTAGAAGCAATGTTTAAAAATAGGTATGCTATCCAAGTAAACGAAATTAGGTTTTTCTGACAGACTTAAAGATGAAGTTGGTTTTATATTTCTATCATATTATTTAAATACACGTTACTGCGTGGGTGGAGGTACACTAGGGCTGGTTGTTGTAGTCGTCATTAAGCACAAGTATATGCCACGTCACTGAGCGGTAGAGTTGTCGACTGGCACTGAGCCAAGCCAACTCGTTGATCGCGCAATCTGAGCACCCTTACAACTTTGTTTTACAACAATTATCATGTAATCCACGACGAAACAATTTGTAAGTTTTTGCTGTAGTTTCGTAGGATGAAAGGATCATACCTTTAATTAATACCAACTGGCTTCTGAACGCGACTTCGCTCGCTTTATTAAATCGAGCTTAAGTATTTAAGCAGAGCCGTTTTCGTTGGATTTTTCCATCCTCGGGAACTGGATTAAAGGTACCTTATGCCCATTTTCTGTAACACTGACAACTTATATGCTTTAATGATGATCGGTTGTTTAGTTAAGGCATGAATGCGTACAAACAAATAAATAAAATTGTAATTAGTGAGCAGTAATATATATCTACTTATAAAACACTAATACCACTTAATCATGGACCGACGACATAAAGCGATTCTCAAGGAGCCGCTGGAGACCGTGGTATTTTGGAACTCCCTACAAAAGACCTATGTCCAGTAATAGACATTTTGACACACGTTACATTGGTTGATGACATGATGATGATGGTGAGGATAACTCAATCAAACTGTCTGCTGCTAAGAAAGGATTCATCAAAACTCCTAATCGGGTGAATTGGAGGCAACATTTTTTTTTTTTTTTTAATTATTCAACCATGCAATAAGTATAGTATTACATACACATTCACTGCATTCGGATTAAATGGCTAAACGCTAAGGTAATGCGGCTATTTTTGTGCACTCGTAGCTGAGTATTTGCTGAGAATTCGCTTTACTTATTCGTAGAGAAAGGAAATTGCTTTTCCCTAAGAATTTAGGTACATATAGCGGTTGAAGTCCACTGGAAGTGGCGAGTTTGCATCTATGTGAGCTATTTGCTGCCCCGTCTTTAGAATTGAGTTTTCCCGACCAACAGAAGATTATTTCAGTAGCCTTTGTTTGATTATGTTTATCTTATATTAACAGTTTGACTAAAGAAATAGATATCCGGAATCAGTCCCCTGAGAAATCTTAAACATCTTACATGACATAAATAGGCAAAGAAAAATGTTTTAGTTAAATAAGTTCGCAGTCTGAAATACGTAACGCTGCATAAGTTATTTAATGTGGTAGAATTATATAGATAGAATAACTATCACATGTAGTTTTTTTTACACTAAAAAGTCTAATTTACAGTTTCAGTTGTTGCCCGCGTTAGTCGTCCGCATTTATTATGGTTTTTTACATATCCCGTGGGAATCGTTTGTTTTATCGGGATTTAAAGGAGCTTATGTCACTCTCCGTCGTTGCAACTAATTCTTTGCCAAAAATCAAGGCTGTTTAGTTATAGCGTATAGGAAGGGCAAACAAACAAACACAGTTTCATATTTTTAATATTAGTAAAGATGAAAAACCATTAATAAAAACCAATAGCAGAAAAAATAATTACAAAGTTTATTTTAATCAAACCACTCTTCTGATACAATAATATATTCGATCATGTACAATATCTTACTTTGCGTGGAAGGCTTTATCTACGTGGCTATGTAGTTTTGAATTTCCATTCCGGCGCTTTTGCATTTTATAATTACTCTATTTTCCTCTCTGATATTCGTATTTTATACGTTCAGAATATGTATAAAGCGTTTCTCGCACGAGTACTGAAAACACATGTAAACAGGACTCTACAAAGGAAACGTCCACAGCTAATTAACAAACGTCAGCGTGTGAAATAATATACAAAAACATATACATACAAACATATATGTTATATACAAAAATGCCTCGCTGGTTGGCGTGTTCCCAGTCTAGAGGGTTTGATTCTCGGGTCTGGAGAATAAATATTAGGCACAGTATTTTTCTTACAATAAATTTTCAGAAGTAGGTCAAAGTTAGAAAATTGACTTTTTCGAGCCCTTTTCTTGGGGAGCACGTATGAGCCAGTTTTTAAGATTAACATGTGATAATCATCGTTAAAGCTCACAAAGGACAGGAGCTAGCTGTCCAGCAGTGGGACATATGTTGAGGTTGATGAAGCTGATAATGCGAACCCATAAGCCTTACGACATTGTAGAGAAATCGTCCACACCTCTACTTAATTAAAAAATGTAAGCAAGTTAAACCGTCATTCAATTAGATGCGTCAAAAAAAAATTTATGGAAACTTGTTCGAAATAATTTAATTTATTTAACACGCCAGTACGACAGCAACAAAACACTGCTTGTAAAAGTTTTACCTGCATAAAATATTTGTCATCAATAACTGAAACATAAATATACAACAAATGAAGATCTTAAGCTACTATTTCATTACTTTAATATTAGTTACTATGTAACTATGTACTTATTTATTTCTTTTACCAAGTATTTTTGTTAAGTTTTGGAGGATAAACGTTTATTAGCTTGAAGACTAACACTAAAAGGTATTTATTGTAAAGATGCCTATTTCGATATAGCATTAGATATAGTTTGACTTTTAGGTGCTTATTTAGGTAATAATAACATCTTACTGATGTTTGAGGTAACTATCTAGTTATACCTACAAAGAAAATTACTTGCACCGAAACTTAAAGAATCTTAGTACACTTATATATACTACAGGAAGGAATTTTCACGCCCCGTCGCATAAATATTCGTAGTTTCCACAAAGAAACAAACATCAATAACTCTTGGGAAAAAGGTAGCTACAACGACGTGTCTTTTGCCAGGAGTTATTTAGGTTTCTTTTGTTCTTTATTTGTCCGAGTTTTTTGTTTCGCACATACCTACGTAAATTTTTTTCGCTACAATAAAAGTGTTAAGGAAATATTTTAGGTTTCCCTTTTTCTTCTAGTTATGTGGCTTATCACGGTTGCCAAAGTGTTACCCATCGCCTATAAAGCTTTGCACCCTTCCCACGGCTTTGGATTAAATTTCTCCTGAGTTCCACAGACTAAAAAGCTATACTTGCCACAGATTAAAAAAACGCTATTAAGGTGGCCGACATGCATAAAATTATAAACAAACTTAAAGTAGGAATCAAAACTCTACAAGAATGTGAGGATAATCATTTAAAATCATTTAAATCATTTAAATCATTTAAATGATTTAAATGATTTAGATTATAAAATCAGTGAGTATCTTCTCTTCTGCACGGTACAATATAAAGGAATTCCGGCTTTTCTACGTCTTAAATGTTGCTCAAATATTGATGTAACTAAAACTTGATTTTACTATGTTGTGGTAAAATTTTATTAAAGTTATTAATTGTCACTCAATTTAATAAAGTCGTCAAAAAATGAAACGACTTACGTAAAAACAATCTTTTGATTAATTTTAATTCGATTTTTGTGATATCTTTTAACTCTTTTTTGATTTCCATCTATAAAATCAAAATTTAACCACCTTGCTAACTATATTAATACTTCTAAATATAACGAAAATAAATGCTGCAAAATCACTTAATATTGCATCAAGATGCAAGTCACTGAGGAGCGTTTAAAACTTTAAAATTTTATCAAACTTAATGCTTAATTTTTAAAGTTTCATATTGAGAAAGCTTCTGGCAACTTATGAAGCTTCAATAGTTATTTTCAGAGCGAAGGAAAGATATAGGACTGTAATCTACTACCCTACCCTTACAATCTCATAAATCAAAATTATTACGTCTTCGCATCGCATGAAGTCTTATTCTCAGACCAAGTTAATAATTTTATAAGGATATTGGATCTTCATTTACCAGTAACCCATATCTTATTACCTATTGCTTTCTGAGGACGCTAAAGTAAATAAAACCTTATTATACTTTGAGAATAATAAATGTTTACCTCTCGGGTTTTTTAATCTAGACATCATCAGTAAAGCGGGATTTTGATCAATACGCGAAGAGTTTTGTATTTTGTTTGTCTGTTAGAAGCCCACCGTTGAAGTGATCTTATCTTATAGATACTTGGCGTGGGAAAATAATGGGTTCTTACGGTATTTTCCATAAAATTTAAATTGTCTTTCTTTACAAATGTTGCACAAATTTTATTTGCATCCTGGCGACGCGCATAGGATACTTTTTATTAAAATAAAGAGTCCACACGGGATTTATAAAAGAAATTAGTGAATCAATAATTTTATTTGAGTCAATACTAGTCATCCGCGCGACTTCGTCCGCAAATGAGTCGACTTAAAAAAATAGTCGTATGTTTTTAAGTTTTTTATCGAACTTTAAAGAAACAACAATTCCGACATACTTACTGCATACTTCCGTCGTTTGGCGTAACGTGTACCGTTCACGATCGCACACATCAGAATCTCTCAAAAAGGATATTTTTGCAGTTTTTGCAAAATTTGTCATTAATTATAGTAGCCATTGGTCGTACGATTCATTGAAGTATTTTGTGGGTTTTTTGATTCAACAAGAGCGTCACCCGGGCACACCTAGTAATCAAAATACCTATCTCTAGCTGTCCTTACAAATATAGCTAGCTACTGTAAGCAAACAGAACGAAGTGATTTTGTAAAATTCAAGTCCTTAGGGAGTGAATGAACAGCAAATCAAAGTGTCCATTAGTTTGATTTGCTCTTCATTCTTCTTGCTTGTTTTCAATTAGTTTTCCGATAAATGGCAACATTAATTTGAGATAATCTAATTTTAGAGAAGTATTAGTCTGTGGTTGAATAATAAGATAAATTCGTTATTTTCGTTTGAATTATGTATATTAAGGTACGTATATAATTATTATAAAGGCTTTACCAACCGACCGATTTGTATTAAACATTTTTATACAAATTTCTCGTGAAGAAGAAGAAGAGAAGAGAAGATTCACTAAAGTAATAATTGATGGACGAAGCAGCTAGGCCACCTAATGGTAAGGGAAAACGTTTACGTATATAGGAACTACACGTCCTACGTTGTCCTTTGTACATAAACCGTGTAGTAGGTGTTAAACAAAATATGCCTGTTATTACATTGAGTACTCCTAAACACGGCAATGCTGCAGAAATAAGCATGGCGGTAGTAGGTACTTCACCAAACGAGCTCTTAGTAAATCTAATACTTACCTAATTTCTACACTTAACCGTATAGCAAAACGTGGTTTTATTAAACTTGGTTTTCAAAACTGTGAAAGCATCCCTAGAGATGTATCCTAACAAAGCACAGTAATGATGTTTCATCGATATCTCATTATCCGAATCCGTTCGCACAACGTCTATTTAGGCTGGCATATAATCGGCATTGACCTGCTGTCAACGGAGAAGTGGGTTAGGGGCGCGCCGATGAGCATCGCGATATCCTTTCGTACACAAAATCCTAGCATCGATTTTACTTAAACATATTTTATTTATTACTTGCTAAAGGTCAAAATCAAAATCAAAATAATGATTAGTTACTGCGTGCGGTATAAACAAGTTTTTTTTATAGTTATAATTGATGGAACTAACAGATGGCCCATCTGACGATAACTATTGCCTTTACACAGACAAAAAGTTCGCACTGCATGCAAGAAACACTTCTTCTTCTTCTTCTTCTGTTCCTGGGCCTTTTCCGCACTTGGTTGGTCTGGGACCGTCCGTTGTACATATGGCCACTGATGCGGCTCCCCGCTGGATCACTCCAGCCAGCCGAGCTCGCTCCAAAAGCTTAGCAGGCCGCCCAGGTCGCCGAGTGCTTCATGGAGTGTTGCTGAGGAGCCAAGGTGTGCTGCGCGTTGTTCTGCTACTCCGTTGCATTGGAGCATTACGTGTATCGGTGTTTCCTCCGCCTCCATGCATGCTCTGCAGAGAGGGCTGTCAGTTATACCTAAAATGGAAAGGTGTTTGTTTAGTGGGCAGTGCCCTGTTATCATACCTACAACTGTCCTTAGTTTAGGTCGATTCAGTTGTAGTAATTTTGTTGTTAGTCGTGGGTTGAGAACTGGTACGGCCTCCTTCGTGTGTTTGCACTCTTTTGTTTTTGACCATAGTACCGAGTGTGATGTTTGCGTCTGGTTGTGGAGCCATGTTTTGTATTCAGTGAAGGGTATGGGTATGATGGGTTCCGGTCCAGCTACCCTTAGTGATGCTGCCTGACGCGCTAATTCGTCGGCTGCGTCGTTTCCTCTGTTTCCGTTGTGACCTCGTATCCATTTTAGGGTTACTCTGTTGGATTTTGATAGGGCTTGTAGGTTCTTGTGACAGTCAAGTATGAGTTTTGATGTTGTTGTGTGTTTGGTTAAGGCTTTTAGTACAGCTTGACTGTCACTGTTTATGTTGATGCTGAAGCCTTTTACCTTTCTGTTTAGCATGGCTATGACTGCTGTTGTTATGCCCACGCACTCCGCTTGGAAGACGGAGTTGTTCTTACCAAGCGGCTGGGCAATGTTTATGTTAAGCTCCGGGCAGTATATCCCCGCTCCAGTGCCTGAGTTTGTTTTTGATCCGTCGGTGTAGACCTCTATTACGACGGTGTCAGCTTTGTCTGTTTTTCCTCCTTCAGCGGCTACTTTATAGTGCCTGTCTAGCACATAGTGTTTCCGCGTCTTGTCACATATCCAGTCTAGTTGTGGGCATTTATTAATTGCTTTTGATAGTATCCTTGTATGTCCTATGTTTGTATCCTTCCACAGCCCGTAAGCCCTCAGTCTAAGGGCTGCAAGTGTGGCTTCCTCTTTAATGTGTAGGTGTAGTGGTGGTATGCATAATATAGCTTCCAGCGCAGTGGTTGGCGTTGTGCTCATGCAGCCTGTGATAGCTAGGCACGCTTGACGTTGGAATTTTTGTAGTTCTAGTTGGGTTGTCGCAAGGAGTGTTCTCGGCCACCATATCAGTGAGGCGTAGTTTAGTGAGCTCCTGACGACTGCTAAGTACAACCATTTCATGATGTATGGTTTAAGCCCCCAGGTTTTTCCTGCCATGCGTTTGCATTGGCTGAGGATGATCGTTGATTTTTGGATTTTTGTATCTATATGTGTCTTCCAGTTTAGTTTGGAGTCCATCGTTACTCCGAGGTACTTTACCTCGGTTGATAGTTTTAGGCTTGTTTTAAACAGTGTTGGTGTTTTTGGAAATTGTGGCTTCCTTTTGTTGGTAAATAATACGAGTTCTGTCTTTTTCGGGTTAACCGTAAGTTCATTTTCCCATGCAAGAAACACGTAGAAATCGTAATTATCATTGCTTATTCGTAAAGTACCTAACGAAATTATTTTTCTTTACTCTTTATTTGTACACCACTATGGAGTTAGGGAAATAAAAAAAGGGTAGAGAAGAAAGTAGAATACAAATGGCAGGCATATCACTTAGTAGCGATCTCTGGCAACCTTAAGATTAGGACAACATGAGCGAGAACGAACAGGTAGGTGGTGTAAAATTATTATAAACCTATATTCAAATAGATAAATATGTTAACATAAACCAAATTGCAAAAATAAGAAAAACATAATAATATAAATTAATCAGCTAATATAAACTTGATCAATTGGAATTGAAACTTATTCATCAACGACTTTCCAAAAGTAACGCCTGCATCACTATTCCATCTAAACTGTACACTAATCCTACTTTTACATTAAACTGACGTAAAAAGTAGTGCAGTAGTGGAGTTAATTTCTATAAGTCTGAGAGGTTTAAAACAAGTAGTTATATGTATTTTGTATTATACATTTGATTTTGCGCTGTGGAAAGATATAATTTGAAATATGAACTCGCCGTTCCTAACTTAAATCTGATATGCTGCCAACTTTGAATAAAAACTCAAAGACTTTCGCCATGAACCCGGGAATTGTCTGCTGGAGTTAATTACTTCGCCTTTTATGCCAAGAATTCAACAAATAATGTGCATATTAAGGACAGCTTG
Organism: Pararge aegeria; assembly: GCF_905163445.1. Classification (NCBI taxonomy): domain Eukaryota; kingdom Metazoa; phylum Arthropoda; class Insecta; order Lepidoptera; family Nymphalidae; genus Pararge; species Pararge aegeria. The sequence continues at coordinate 10,754,955 of NC_053183.1, forward strand.
AATCTGAAATAGTTTTATTTTTATGGTAAGATATTAAGCAGATATAAAACAAATGCCTATTTAACAAACTTTGGTTTAATAATATAATTATAAGTAGGTTAGTTGTCAATTACTTAATTGCTGGAAGTGACTAATTAGTTATAATATACACATTCAGTTAATGTTAAACATTCAGTTCCCCATTAGTTATATAATTTATTTTCAACTAGTTGTATCCTGCCACGCTTCGCTGTGGCACATTTTTATGGAATGGTTGAGAAATGAGATAGGTACAAAACAAAGAATACATTACATATGTCAGCGAGTGTTTTTCTCGCTTTCGGCAGATGGCGCGGTTACTTGTACATCGATCGTTAAAAAAAACTGTAGTTTCGCGGTCGCGGATATGTGACTGATGCAAAAAATAGATAAAAACAATCCTTGATGCGGATTATATATCATGCTAAAATTTCAGCTCGATCGGTGCAGAACTTTTTAACATTTTTATATATATAGATTATACTTTTTCGTACTGTCTGAAATGACAATCGAAAATGTAGTACATTCTAAACATATCTGTACAGGTATCTTGTCACAGAGGCAAACGTTTGTAACCGTACTGTATTACTTAGCACTAAGCCGCAAAATCCCCTGGATGTGGCTGTTTCTATTTTTAGAATAGAAAATCAATGGACAGGCCAAGTAAGTTGTTCATTCACAAGGTTTATTTCCTTGCAGTTTTCAGTAAAAAAGATAGTTGAATCGATATATCGTTCAAGGTGAGGGTGAGAATGATAACACTATATCTACGTAGTTAGAGTCTTAAGGTGCCCAATGCAGCTAAATGCAGCTAAAGAACTTTAACTATTAATAATCTATGTAGCGAAAAAATAAAACACGATCTTCAAGAGATTGCTTTAGCAATAAAGTCGCCTTTGCATTCTAATGTTTTTATAAATTTACTATTGTATCTCATTTGTGTTTTTACTATGAATTTGTGTGTAATAAGTCAGAGATGTGTGCTGGGATTCGACCTCAGCTCCTCGAATTTGAAGCCGAAGTCCTAACCATTAGGCAATCACCGCACCGTCACATACTAAAATGGAATGACGCTCTTTAGTTATTTGTCAAACACGAGATCAGTGTTTGATTCATAATTGTTTTTTAACATTTAAAAACACAAATATCAAATGCTACGTCATTAAAAGAAGATACGTTTTAAACTGCCTCGTTAGTCTAGTGGTGAACATCACGCGGTTCGGAATTCGAACTCAATTCGGCCAATGAATAGTCTATTGGATTTTTATTTCAAGAGATTTTTAGTACCAGCCCGGAGTTTAGAAACTGGTCGTGACTAAGCCCCGCCAGCTCGATCTTATGTTTCACGTGTGTTTACGTACATACTTGTGCCCTATACCTAATATCTCCCGCGTAGTTGGAAAGTCTCTCTGGAGATTGAACAACGAAATTGGTGCTTTTTTTTAAAATATCAAAGGTATATAAACCCAATATGGATTTCTAAGGACTTATCACCCATCTTAAACGCTAATCATGGACTTCCAACTCGCCATTTATTGAATTTAACAAGCAGGACCACATGTTTGTATTACAATTGTGTCTTCGATGTTAATCACTATATAAAATAATTCATTTTATCAAAATCTTTGTGCTCCACTAGGAGGTTTATGAAATTTTTTTTACTCCGAACAGAAATGCTGGTCGGGGGCATCTTTATTCGGTTCGAGATTTCTGTTAAATAATGTATTTGATGTCTCTCATACATCATTCAAATATTATCAAAAAAAGTCACTCTGTCGTCCTATGAACATTATACTTTCAAATGCCATAGTGTCTGGAATAAGTACCTTACCTTTATACGAGTACTTATAACGTATTTTCATATTATATTAAATTCTGTTATGATCGCCGCTAAGCTGTATAAAGGTGATAATTTTATTTTAAGAATGCGGAAAGTGTACGCCTGTGCTTTTCGGGCATGTAAAGTATCCTATGCTCGTCTTCAGGATGCTACCTCCATACCTAACTTCTAATATAATCTAATCTATACTTATAATAAAACTGTAACTGCAAGATTTCTGTACAATTATTATGTTTTGAAAATTTTGACCGAGGATGCTTCATAATCGATACTGAGTCCAAAACAGATTTTTATTTAATTTTTATCTGTCTGTCTGTCTGTCCGGGTATCACGTGAAAACTACTGAACAGATTCAAATAAAACTTGGTATAGTGGTAGTTGATATTCCGGGTCAACATATAGGCTAATTTTTATCCCGATAAACAATAAGTTTCCTTCGGGAAATGGGATGAAAACTTTTATTAATATTACTAAAAATCTCCTTTAAATTTTGATTTTAATCATTATTTTTGGATCTGATAAATATTGTCGGACATAAAGAACATATACTCTTCACAAATAACTGTTAGCCGCAAGGCATATGGGACAGCGATCGAATGCATGCGTACCATCCTACTAATATTATAAATGCGAAAGTTTGTGAGGATGGATGTATGGATGTATGTATGTATCAACTAAAATACCACGTAAAATAATAATAGGTATATAGCTACCCACTATGATTATGATGTTAGCATTAGATACATTCTAGCTTCTCGATTGACTCAAACGCGGACGAAGTCGCGGGGGTCCGCTAGTCTAACATATATTTAAAATTGAATTTCTGGTCGTTAGTCTCACCAAAGTAGAGAACGGCTGGACTGGCTAAGTAATTATCCTTTACGTGAGTTTGTCACTTATCTACTGCTTAACAGCTGGATCGTTTTTGATGAAATTTTGTGTATCTATTTCAATGGGTTTTTGGATGGTTTAAAAACAATATTGGACCAGATAGGTGGCGCTGTTTTATAAGGCAGATCAACGTCTGCCGAGTCAACAAGTTAAGATATAAAACAATCAGACAGACACGCTTTCGCATTTGACATTGTTAATCGTCAATGACCGTCCTGGAGATGCTTTACGGTTTCACCTTGCCTATTAAACTTTTCATTCCCAATCACCAATTAATCGAGGTGACCAACTTTTGAAGTTTGTAGGAAAGTTTCAGTTTCCAACACTAATAATAAACAGTAATCGTTAAATTAAGAGTCGACATCATACTCTTAGTTGACTCGTATGAGGAGGGTTACCAAGAAAACGAATAATTTTGTGAAGTGTTTGTAGTAACGCATTCACTAATAAAAGCATAAGTGTACGTTGGTATTCATTTGTAGAAACATAAAGTATTGCTACTGTCGGCTGGGTAGTTTTGTCTCCTATCTCCAATGATATTTACCAAATTTGCATGAAATTTGGCCTAAACTGATTACAGCAGTAAAAAAAGGATTTATTAAAAAAGTTATGGCCTATTAATTTATGACTCGTTATTCGTGATAAAATCTGAAATAATTTAAATAGGCATACCTTGCGTGCTTGATTACATTGCTCGGGCACATAAACTGTTGCAAATCCGGAATTCTAAACAAACGCTAAAGAAATAATGGAAAATCGCTAGATAGCAATAAAAACAGGAAAAAACGCATTGTTTTGGAATCTTCTCGTCTCTCTTCTTTTCTCTCTTTCTTCTCACTTTTTTGAGATTTGTACCTTCCCTATATTCCCTATCCCTATTTTTTTTTCTATTATATTTAATTTAATTCCGTGTTTGCAGTGGCGCAGCCCTTGAAGGGCATCTGACACGCCGAGAATGGCAGGGTAGAGCATTTCTCTTTACCGAATGTAAATTTATACGTAACTAGTAGTACAAAGATACGGATTCCAAAGTTTAGAGATTGGCCTGGGAAATCCGCTTTGATGTCTTGGAGTCGAATATGTGTCTTGATATAAAATGATAAAATGTGCAAAAAAAAATGGTACAGATAAAATTTGCTTCCCTCCCATCCCCGATGTAGTTTGTCCAAAACATCTTAAAGAGCTGAGAATAAAAGCAGATTTTATTTTTAAGTTATTGTTGGCGCACAAAGCGGATGGTCCACCTGGTACGTTATAAACCATCTCCTATAAACAAGGCAACACTAAACCGGGCATGCAAGAAACGGGGCATGCAAGGAACCTGTCCTGCAATATGCCGCCCTGTTTCCATTATCCTGAGGCGTAGGTATTAGGCTTCCGGCAAACACGCCCTTCTGACCGGAACACAACATTACAACAATGCGCGCGCAAAAAACAGACACCCTGAAGTTAGCCCTATAGTCAACATTTTAGCTTCTCAAAAAAGTTACAAACCATTAGTAAAAGTAAGGACATCTCGTTTACGTGAGAACTGAACACTGTATTCACGATATGTATTTATTTGTGATATTTAAATAAACTTTATTTAAGTAGATAATGCGTTTTAATAAAACATTCAATGTATTATTACCTTTTTCTATTGTTAGTGTCGTTTTTCTACAAACGTAGTATAAGGCGAAAGATAACATTTTTGAAAATATTTTTATCTTGCTACGCCAAACAAGTTTAACTTCTAAAGCATGTACATAAGCACGCACACTTTTTTTTTCATTTTATTAAGAGAATATCAGCGGCAGAAATAAGCTAACCTTGCTACTTCCCCGCACGAGCGCCGTCACCAAAAGATCTACCACTCAGAAATAAACTACAAACAATTACAATAAAATTATTTTAACAAGCAAAACTCTAAAGTAATTATTGTCTTTGTAAAGTATTGCGTCATCATGGTTTAGGTTGTTTTTTTATATAAATATGCGTTTTAATATTCTTAGCGCATTTAGATAGGACTACCATGGAAGTGAGTTTGCTTTTGTATTCATCTTGGGAATAGGTATTTAAAGAAAAGTGCCGCATTTTATCTTGCCCACGGCTAGATTACACTCCGCTAAGTCAGTAATAATGTTGAAGGATGCTATGTAGGTTACTTTCACCTAAATAATATTATATAACTAGCAGACCCTCGCGACTTCGTCCGCTTATGAATCAATCGATAAGCTAGAACAGATCTCATGCTAACATCATAATCTTCGTGGCTAGCTATGTACATTGAACATACTATTATTTTACGTGGTATACAGAGTTATTAAATTGTCATTATTTTAGTTGCTACATACATTTATCTTCACAAACTTTCGCATTTATAATATTAGTAGGATGGTACGCATGCATTTGATCGTTGTCTATGGGACTTTGGGTCTGCCTTGCGACTTACTGTTATTTTTGAAGAGTGATAAAATATTATTATTGTTTCTGTTATATCCTTTATCTCCGACAATATTTATCAGATCCTTATTAAAATAAGACAATACATGCTAGCACTTTCAAATAAAAATAGAATTATTAAAATCTGTTCGAATTTTTTGTTTTATTTAGATATGAAGTAAAATTGATAAAATTTGCCATCCCATTTCCCGGAGGAAACTTATTGTTTATCGGGATAAAAAGTGTCCTTTATATTGACCCGGAATATCAGCTACCACTATACTAAATTTTATTTAAATCCGTTCAGTAGTTTTCACGTGATGCCCGGACAGACAGACGGACAAAAATTAATAAAAATCTGTTTTGGACTCAGTATCGATTATAAAGCATCCCCCAGTCAGAATTTTTAAAATATATTAAATGTACAGCAATCTTCCAGTTACAGTTTTATTATAAGTATAGATGTGCGTAAAGCAGCGTGTGTTGTAGACGGTTCTGTAATAAAATACTCAATCGTAATAAGTAGAGGCTTTTGAGGTCACACGTTTAGTGATACGGCAAATTTTCTATGAAGATCTATTTCCCTGTCTTGCCGACCGGAATGACTTCGGACACGCAACTCTGTGTTATTTATTTATATATTTCTCCACCACTTAACGTAGCTTATATAGAATTGATTTTATTATTGAAAGGTAATTTTACCTACTTCTGCATATTTTATAAAAGAACACCGAATGTCTTTTGGTAATTTGTTATATATAAAACTAGCTGACCCGCGCAAGTTCGTACGCACCAAATCAGTTTTTACAGGTTTTCACGGTATGCCTTGCGACTTGCTGATATCTGTGAAGAGTTGTGTTCTTTATCTCCGAAAATATTTTTCAGATCTTCATTAAAATTAGACAGTACATGCTTGATAGTATACACTTTCAAATAAAAAAAGAATTATTCAAATCGGTCGAAATTTAACGAAGCTATGAAGTAAAATTGATAAAAAATGTCATCCCATTTCCCGGAGGAAACTTATTGTTTATCGCGATAAAAAGTATCCTATATGTTGACCCGTTATATCAGCTACCACTACACCAAATTTAATTCTAATTAAACCAAATCTAGCTATTAAGATACTGTAGCTTAGAAAATGTTTATTTTTAATTAGCTAGAGCGTTTATTTTTTATTTGAACGCGCTAATCTCTGGATCTACCAGTCGGATTTAAATCTTTTTGAATATAAGAAGCGTTTATGTACCTTTTATAGCGAAATGTTTGTATAAAAAACTTAGCAGATGTACGAGGAAAAAGTCGCGTGGAAGTAAGTAGTACGTGATGTACTGACTCGAGTACTCCTACTTTGGCGTAATATACTAGATCATTTTGCTAGTACCCTGGCGGTAGGTACACGTATCTACCAGGAACGAAGCAGAGACAGAGGGATAATCTAATCTTATTGTCTTTTTTCCTTTTCAACCTTCTTATTTGGAACGACGTAACATACTAACGCAATAGTTAGACATTATATGAATATTATGCGTTGTCGCTGAATTTTATAGGTCAAACCACCCTCTCACCGTGTTTTTGGATTACACGCGGAATTTTCCGTGTCATGGGCGTCAACCGGAAGGCACAGTTTGTTCCACTAGCGGTTACCTTATCAACGTGTTATACACTAAAACTGCGGAGGAAATAAATAAATGTTATGTTTTTAACCGTGAAATGAAATATAGGTAAACATTTCCTGCGTTGTTTTGGATTAAATGCTAATATTTTAATTGCTTACAAAGCATTTTAATACAAAAAAATTACCTGCAGCCTATGGTCTTTGGGATTCATTTAAAGTACTCTTTACAAATGCAAAAAAAAAAAACGTATGTTTGAATATAAGCTATAGGTTATTTTGTACCTTACCAAGATACCTTGCCAAGGCTTAATGGCTACATCAATCTAGTTTGAACCGGTAAAATTTTCCACAGTTCTAAATTATATCCTTGAGATAAACGTAGGCTAGCCATACTGAGAACGATCTAACCATAGGCTAGAACCAAAGGAAAAACGGAAAAATAAAAACTCCGTTTTAAAAATTTATCTACAATAAAATGTGATTTGAAGTCGATTTGTAAGAAGATTATGATCCTCAGTTTATAGGGGGAAGGAATTAGAAGCTTAGAACATCCACGATGCTCAGGTTGGTGGGTCATAATAATCGGGACCGATAGCTTGGACGTCACTATAAGAGTTTCGGATTTATAGTTTCATGACATAAATCCAATAAACTAAACCCTGGTCCTCATGATTCATAACCCAATATGCTAACTACTAAACCAACGGGACTGTTATAAACGATTATTATATTTGCTTGTAATTCTTGGATTAGTAAGAGATGAAAGAAGATTTTAATAAATAATTAAAAAGTATGTTGTCCAGCATATAAATCACTAATATTTTGGGCAATTTGCCATCAAGTAGTGGTATTAGGTGTATATTTATTAATATATACAATAAAAAGTTAATGAATACTGAAAACGGTGTTAAAGATGCTGCCCGAGACTATGTTCTACCGAAACAATTATTTTTTTCGGGATAAAAAGTACCATTTTTGAAAAACCTCCCTGGCGCAGCGGTGAATTTAAGTAGGAGGTCCCGGGTTCGATTCCCGGCAGGGGCCTTTTGGGAATATATCATTTCAGAATTTTCTCTGGTCTGGTCTGGTGGATGGATTTGGTCGTGGATAGTTAACACCCTACCGACAAAGATGTGCCGCTAAGCGGTTTAGCGTGTTGATGGGTAGAAACTTTTAGGGGTATGACTACCATACTCCCCAACAGTTAGCCCCCTACTATCTTAGACTGTATCATAACCGACTACCAGGTTAGATTGCAGTCAAGGGTTAACTTGTAGTGGAATAAAAAAAAAACCTTTCCTATCCGTCTCCTCGATGCAGCCTTTTATCATTTAAATCGGTCGAAGCAACATAAGTTTTCTACAAAAAAAAACCTTAATACCCCATCCAACTAGCCTTATATAGCGTCAATAAACCGGATATCTAAGCATTTTAAAAAAAATATACAAACATTCCAGCTTTACTTTAGACTGCGTGCTCTATCAATCGTTTAAATTTGGCATCGGACGAAATTCCCGCGACTCAATGCCGTGTGATGTGGAAATAACTCAATATCGGGCGATAAACACTTTTATGACAAATGGTGATCGGTAAAAACTGTTTTGTCTATTTTTCAATGCGGTATCGGACACCGCACTGACAGTCTGAAAATGAGTTTTGCGGAGTGAAATATGGATGTTGATTCGTTGATTGCTTGATATAGATAATTTTTTTTCTCTGGAATTGGAATTCGATGCTATATATTCGATTCGATAGGTGTAACTTAGAAGTCTTGTGATAGCATAATTCTATCGACAAAGACTTGCCGTCAAGCGTTTTAGTGTTCCAGTATTGCTACCATCTCAGACTGCATCAAAACTTTCCACCAGGTGACATCTATACTTATAATAAAACTGTAACTGGAAGATTTCTGTACATATAATATATTTTGAAAATTTTGACCGGGGGATGTATGCGGAGTATAAAGATACTCGATACTGAGTCCAAAACAGATTTGTATTTAATTTTTTTCTGTCTGTCTGTCTGTCTGTCCGGGCATAAGAGAATCAGCAGCTTAGAATCTGTCTAAGAGAATCAGCTGTGTGAGATTAAATAAATAAAATAAATATACTACGACAATACACACATCGCCACCTAGCCCCAAAGTAAGCGCAGCTTGTGTTATGGGTACTAAGATAGCTGTTGAATATTTCTATGAATATAATACACAGAATTACTTATAATATATACAGATAAACACCCAGACACTGAAAAACGTTCATGTTCATCACACAAACATTTTCCAGTTGTGGGAATCGAACCCACAGCCACGACTCAGAAAGCAGGTTCGCTGCCCACTGCGCCAGTCGGCCGTCAAACCAGATTGAGTCAAGCGCTAACGAAGAAGAATAAAAAGAAACCACCTATATTCGGCTCAACCGACCGTTATGAAATTAGTCACATAGATTGAATTGAAAAGAGATGAACTCAGGATACTTTTTATCTCTGGAAAACAATCGGTTTGTACCCAATATTGGAGTAGAAAGTAGAAAATTTTCCAATATGGGTTAATAGAGATACTTACTTAAGAGGTACTCTACTGTAGAGTGGTGGGTCAAAGATCTACGAGTATATATCTTCTATGCTAGAGAGTACACCAAGGGTATTTAGACGAATGATAATAACGAAGACAACATGCTCCAGATATTACTTCATTTACCTTTTCCTCAAAAATTCTTAGAAGCATGGCTTTCGCATAGTTTATAATAAATCATTCATATATTATGTTATTACATAAAAGAAAGTGATAAATCACAAACTCTCCTATAAGTCGGATTTTAGAATAGCCCTCGAAATATATGATCCATGTTACAAATTAAGGTTATATCGTAGCGAGGTCACCGGATATCTGTAAGAGAACATCGCAGGATATCCGGTCTGATTATCCGTTCCATCGTTGAAATATTCTTTGTACGACTTTTACTAGAGCTTATAACTTGTATTATACCTGAGTCTATTTAAATAATATTTGATATGTGAGTTTATATTTATGTTTATTATAACTATTTTAGTTTTGTTATCATACTGAATTCTAGGCACAAATGGTTGAAGGTATTAGCTTTTCGTATTAATAGGTAAATTTTTCCCATTGGATTTTTGGAACCCACTGCGTCGTATTGTCCGCCGGCGTTTGCTACGTGCTCGACTCCTAACATTTCATAACATGATTTTTTTAAATAAATTATTATCATTTTATTGAATATAGTTTATACATACGTAGCATTTTGTTATAAATAAATATACTTGGACAATACACACATCGCCACTTAGCCCCGTAGCTTGTTTTATGGGTATTAAGATATCTGATGAATATTTTTATTAATAACATACGAGTATATAAATACTTATAATATACAGATGAACACCCAGCCACTGAAAAACATTCACGTTCATCACACACTCATTCAGTTAAACGAATCGAATCCACAGCCTCAGAAAGCAGGATCGCAGTCCACTGCACCATTCGGCCGTAATTTAAAAAAACTTTGTTAAAGAAATGGGCAATGGAATCCAAAAAGTTTGGTTTTTTAAATTCGACTTCGTAATTCTTCAAACCTTTTAACAAAACAAATGAACTACAGCTTTATTATTTGTTTGTATGTATAATCAACCAAAATATAAATATAATATCAATAGATGCTAACATATTTTAAAATTAAATAATAATTAATTATTTTTATGTAATGAAAAGTAATATGTTGGGAGTATTAATTATGAATGCCAGTCTAGGTAAGATAGCATGTTGGTAATAAAAAATGAATGTCGAATTACCTTAATTGGTGGTTATTTCATTTCTTTATTTTATTGATAACATTTGTTTCCCTTGGGTAATCGCAATTCTGAGAGCTCAGTTTATAATGCGATTTTCCAACCATTTTGCCTTCAAAAGGGCAATTGAAATTGCAACGAGAACTGGCTTAATGGTAATGAAAAATACAAAAGAGGAAACGTATTCACTGTTTTGGGATTTTCATATTTTCATTGCAGTGTTTGCTCGGTGGATGAGATTTTTTAGTCTCTCTTGTTATCGTTTTTCTACTTTAAAACTCTTCTTCTCCTTGCCTTTATGAAGGGCACAACATGGTTTATTCATGGTTTTGATTTTGGCATATTCTTTAACCAACCGACTGAAAGTTTATCAGTGATGGAATAACACCATCTTTCGGTTCAAAGGTTGCAATTCCCTTTTAATAGCAAATCCACTCGGTCTGAGCATCCGCATTAATTCATCGGATCATCATCATCATATAAACCTATTAGCGGCCCACTACAGGGCACGGGTCTCCTCCCACAATAAGAAGTGTTTAGGCCGGAAATCATCGGATAGTGTACACGGTCTATTAATATGTCACAGCTAAGATGAGGTACGGTATTTTTACTTACTTAATAGAAAAAGTTAAAAATAAAAGCATGATGCCATTGTAGACACATGTTTTTTTGATTTAATATTACGGTTATTTTAAATGTTTTATTTAGGCTTTTAAAAAATAAACGAATAGAAACAGCAGATTTTAAGGAATTAATAATTATCCTAAGTAGGTACTGATGCGAGCTATATGTTTGCCAAATTTCATCAAGTACCTATGTTCAACGGCTGAGTCGAACAAAGGTATCAACTAGAAAAATAAACAGATTAACTTTCGCTTTTATATTGATACTAGCTGTTGCCCGCGACTTCGTCTGCGTTTGATTTTGTTTTTTGATGTGGCATTAAATTTAATTGTAGTTCTAAAAAAATTTAAAGTATTCAGTATCGCTAAGCCTTAAATTACGGGTTTGCTGTTGTCCGCTGAGGAGTTCTATCCTCTATCTCCAACCAAAGTTTGGGCAAAATTAAACACATATTATAACCTCTATACTACAAAAATAATTATTTAAATCGGTTAAAATTTGTCGTAGTTATGGTGTAAAATTGTCAAACACTTTCATAACCTCTCCCAAAGGGACCGAGCTTAATGTCGGGATAAAAAGTATTCTATATTACTTCTAACACTTCCAAGAATATGTGTACAAATTTTCATGAGAATCGGTTAAGTAGTTTTTCCGTGAAAGCGTAACAAACAAACTTACATTGACATTTATAATATTAGTAGGGATAGGGATTGATATTGGACGACTAACAATCTCCGAACCATTTGATTAACAGGTGACTAGCACAACATCCAACGTCCTATACCCAGTGTTTTAGCTTAAATGTTTAAAATAAACGATTTTAAACATTTAAACGATAAAGTAGAAGTAGTTAAATGGGTATACTGAAATATGCAAAAGGTTCAGCGATTCAAGTAATCTAACTGGTTGCCAAGCGTCGTCTGGCGCAAACTGTAGCCTGAAGTTCATTTTCGTTATTCCTTTTTTACTTGGCAACATCGGTTATGCGATTAAGTGGGCCTAGGTTTATTGCTAGCCCATTAAAGCGTAGCTGCAACATGATGAATTTTACAGCTCCAGGCACGTAACTAGACCTAGGCAGACGGAGTAGGCTATCATAATAAAAATTGTATTGTACAACAGCGAAATAAAGTTTTACTTGACATAGTGCTTTTCCAGAATTACCTTCTTCTTACGTATAAAAGCAAGCAGGGAAATTCTATTTATTTTTTTAATTTAAACGCAATAAAATACTCTTCAAAAGGTTTATGGTTGTGAAGTAGTGTTGCAATTTATAATTATACAACGTGTAAATGAAAACCGAAATAATACTTCACAGGCTTTAGAGGTTATTATTATTTTCTCCTCCCATTTTCATGAGATAAGACGAGATAATGGGTAGACATTATTTATCTCGTATGGGGATTATGAGTTACAGAGCGCGTTAGGAACTCAACCAAACCTAAGCTACATTTTACCTCGGAGAACTCAAAGTTCCCGAAGTAACAACTATTATGTGAGTTCCCGGAAAAGTTGCGGGCAGAAACATATTCAATATAGAAATAACGTGTAACCTTAAATGTTGTGAGACACCTGCTTAAGTCAGATACCTCGTACAGTATAAACTCGGACAGAACGTAAACATCTTTTAGTGTAAAACTGCATGATATATTATGCACATAGTGAATTCGTGCGCAAAATGAATAGTTTTAAGTTTTTTAAAAAACACTATCGGACTAAAGTTTATTCTGAATCAGGCAGTTCGCTGTCAGTAACTGCGGGAGTCGACAGTGCGGATTAAAAATGTACGAATAACATCGCATGCCAAGATCGTTTTGTACTTCTTTTTCCTTTATACGGTTCATTTGATTGCCTTGATTCTGTATTTGCTGACATGGAAGCTAGCAACTCTCAAAGGAAACCGTTTTGAAATAAGTCCTAAAGTGTTTTGCAATAGCAATTTAGCATTTTCTGAAAGCTAGATAGCTGCCATTTTATTTATAGCGCATATTGATAACCAAGCAGTCATGGGAATAATGTACATAATGACAAGGTTGCTCGGAAATATCCGCTCCGCTTTCATCTTTCACAAGATAAGAAAATGAATGTTAAATTGGAAATTGTTAATGTTGCAAAAGTAACTGCTGAGTTTCTTGCCGGCTTCGTCTTGGTATAGTCTGCCATCTGAACCGGTAGTAGAGTCACTACAAAGACACAGACTTGACGTCTTAAAAGTGCTTATCGACTAAGCCTACACTCTAAAAAAAAATTGGTTATTCCTAACAAGATAGTGATTGTTGTGATCAAGCATCTTGATTCCATACGAGCCTAAAAAGAACATAGATACATCAAATAAGATGATAATGATTGTTTATCATAATTCAATGGACTGGGCAACTGTATTGCTCCTATTATTGTTACTTAACTAAGGCATATTCTTAACTGATTCAATTTACGTACTTGTTTAAGCTAAATAATTAAAAATGATCTAATCATACAAAGAAGTAAATAATAATAGAAACAACGTATTTATTTGTTAGAATCAATGAACATACCTACATTGTTAGCTCAATCTATAATGAACTTGCTGCTATAACTAATCAGCTTTTGTTGTTATGTTTATTATCATAATTTTTATAATTTATATAACGTCAACTAAGAGAAAATCTCTCTTAGTTGGCTTTCTTTTTTTTAGAAAGTATGTAAAATAATTTTTTTTTTTTTATTTTTTATTTTAATCAGAATGTTACCAAAAACAAGTTACGGAAGGTAACTGTTAAGCTTGTTTCTGGTAAAGCAACTGTATACCTCCTTGTATGTTTGTTACTTACGTCGTTATTCTTAGCAAATGTATTACCGACTGCTGCAATGTTAACGTTAACAAATAGTAACACAAGTAAGTGATAACAACCGGGATCGACTTGCTTTTGGATGCACGTAACACCAATTTCCTAGCTCCGGTCTACACGATTTTCGACCAAAAAACACGATACCTAATACATTTTTGGCCCAATCCGAAAATTCAACTCAGAACTTTTCGACTCATACTCGAATATTCTAAACATTGTAACAATGAGGTAGTAAAGTAAACGTAAGTTACTTTAGCGCGCCTCCATACAAAGATGGGTTAAATTCATAATATACGTTATTTAAAACAATATAACAAGATATTTCGGGCAAATTTCTTTCCAAAAAAACGCTGTTTTATTCAAAGTGCGTTGCGTTGCCGCGTTGAAACCGATTAGGGTTACGACTACCTAACCTAACAGGTTAGCCCGCTACCAGGTGCTACCAGGTGAGATTGCAGTCAAGAGCTAACTTGTAGTGGAATAAAAAAAAAGTGAATATGTATTATTTATATCATTATAGACACGAAAAAATAAAATTCTAAAAAATCATTATTAAGTTTTGTGTTTTTGTGTGCAAGCAAGACCTACGTTTCTGCCATTTCTCTTTTTATACAGAAAAACTAAATAAATCTTTGCTTCTTTTCTACAGAAAAACTAAATAAATCTTTGCTGGGAAAATGGGTTTTTTTGCCTTGCTTCAGTATATATTCGCGATAGAAATTAGTAGCAGAAAATCACCACAGCCTCTTCGCTGGCAAAGTTTAATCTCTAGTGTTCAACAAAAACATTCTGAGAATCTCTGTAACTTGTAAAATGAATGAGTCTGTCATAGCCACTGCGTCTAGCGGTCTAACAAAGTTGCTGCTGCTTCGATAAGTACGTTCTTTTTAAGTTTAATGTTTTTTTCTTCATATAGGTAGTATTGTTTGTGTAGATATAAATAAGATAACAAACTTGTGTCCGTTTTTAGTAAGTCAATTGTTTTAATTCTAAATATTCAGTCGAGGGGTTGGTTTGAATTTTTTGCACAAAGTTGCATTTATATATGAGTGTTTTTACTTTTTAAACCAAGAATGGGAAATTCCAAGCGTTCCGCGAGGTTAAAATAAAAATAATAACTACAGACTGAGCTACGGTCAAGCATTGCAGGTTTGCCCGTTTAATAAAAAGAATGTAATCCAGAAATAAAATTTTAATAGCGTATATGCATTTATATAAGAGTATATATTCATAAACTCCCAGCAATATTGCATAACCGCATGTCTATTAATATAACAACCGCGTAACTGAAAAACAAATTGGTACGGAACCGCGTACAAACGGTTTTCTTTTTCAATATAGATTTTTTCACTTGTCGGGTTTTCTAAAACAAGCGTTGTTTTTTATTTTCCGTTAGTTTAGTTAGTACATTAAACCATTTAATTACTTAGTACTGGGCATAAGGCCATTATTCATGGGGGAGTAAGAATAAAGCTTTGACCCACCTCACTCCAATGTGAGGCGAGCTTTAACTATTATTATTACATGGTGGAGGAGCATCTTTAGGTGCCCATTTAAGTTATAGGATACAATAATCAGGATGACTGTATTCTACTACGGCGATTTTTAAAATAATTTAGGGTAGAGTGTTGTTGGTGTGCTCTCGATGATAAACGAAACCAATTTCGTTCTCGAATGTGTTGCCACATTTGCTATATTTCACGCCTCCGGTAATATTATCTATGTTGCTGGTGCTGTGACCTTCAACTCTTTGCGTTTAGCGAAGAAATGTAATATTCTGTATTATAAGTATGCCTACATCTTTTGAAAACTGAACTACTGAAGTATGTGCGTTTCTTGTGACTCTACCACCGGTTCGGAATGCTTATTCTATTGAGACAAAGACGACAAGAATTGGCAGTTTTTTCTTTAATAGTTTAGCCCAGGTTATCATCATCGTCATCATCATAATATCAACCCATAACCGTCCCACTACGGGGCACGGGTCTCCTACCACAATGAGAAGAGGTTAATGCTGTAGTCTACCACGCTTGTCCAGTGCGGATTGGTCCAGTTAATCGTTATCCTATCCACTGCGCACCACCACTGCGGGTTGGTGCCAACTGTATTCTGATCAGGCGGCATCATACGGCTCCAGGCCTAGTGTAGGTCTACTTATCTTTAAGTGTAACACTTTTGCTTTAAGAGTCCATTTCGGTTTTCGGTCCATTGCATCTCATCGCATTAACATAGACTAGCGTTTGATTACCCAACTTTCTATGTCCTTCTATATTTTAAGCAGAAAAACGTTAGGCCAAAGGTTCTTCAGGCAAACGCGAGGCATAATGAATACGTATTATGATTAAACGCGTTAGAAATATGGTAGCGAGCGAAAACAGGTGGAATTGAGGCATATTTAATGAAGCACAAAGTACCTTCTATGAATACAAAGCTATTTCGTTTGTTTCAGATTGGTGTAGCTTTGGCCGGAGCACTGCTTCAACATAATGAAGCTCATTAGTTTTCAATTTAACGAAACAGTTGAAAAGAGAGGTAAAGACTTGAACATATTTGAAAATTGTTTTCAAAATAATTAATGTAATGTACAATATCGTATAGCTATGTAGTTAATCGTATAGCTATATATTGCAGAAAAGAGCTGTACGGTCAATATATAAACTTAAATCACGTGAAGCCCTCCGTGAAAAATTTAAAGAAACAGGTAGCCTCACAATAAATTTATAACAATATAGTATTTGTAAGACAACATATTAGTCTTTATAATCAAAAAGTGGATATAAACAGTCGAATTACAAGAAATGGTCATAAATTAGTGCCATCTGCATATCGTCTGCGAAAGGTGCAGAAGTCATTTGTGGGATTGAGTATACGATTTTATAATATGATTTCTAAGGTAATTTTAGACCTACCAATGCATAAGTTTAAAGAATGTGTTAAAACACATTTATTACAGCGAGGTTATTATACAATTGATGAATTTCTTAATGACAAGGTTGCTTGGAAGCATCCGGTTCCGTTTCATCTCTCACAAGATAGAAAAATGAATTTTAAAATGTAAAATGTAAATTGTTGATATAGGAAAAGAGCAACTGCTGAGTTTTTCTTCTCGATAGAATCTGCCTTCCGAACCAGTAGTAGAGTCACTACACATAGACAGACTTGACGTTTCAAAAGTGCTTATATTAGGCCTACTTGAAATAAATGAATTTTGAATTTAAGCGAAGTCAAAGTCAAATTCAAATATATTAGACTTTGACTTTATTCATATATATATGAAGAACTCAGGCATTTTTACTTCATGCAAGTGATGTAACTTGGCTTGGCTTGGCTTAATGGCTTAAATTAAATTCTTACATAACTCCGAAAAGTAACAGGTCGTGGCAAAGGATCGTGAAATCCGTCTTTTTTATGGGGTTGAAGTGTTAACCTGTAGAATACAACTTAATAAATGTAATATTATAGTATTAGATCCAAATCAGTTAAGTTTAACATTAACACCACGGAAGAATTATTTATACTTTTACATTGAAATTACCAAAACGGATAACTTACTATAATTTTTATAAGTATTTACAGTTTAATTTATATGTACTAATTATAGTTACAAGTGGTCGCAATGTTACAGCATCTACGTTTATACTTAGTATGAAGGAGATCGGGATAATGAAGCGTGAAATTGAACTGAATATATTACCCACCGCTATAATAAGACATGTGAGCAGTGATCCCTTTAGGTTTACGAGGGACGGAAAATGCTTTCAGATACCTAACTTAATTTCGTTTACAGATATGTTTCAACATGACTAATATTTGCTGAGATTATACCAAGGCCACCCCGCCTTTGTAAAATAATTTTAGATAACTATTTAATTTAACAAATATTTTTGTATATTCATATTATATTTCAATAAACACATTTCAAATTTTAAAACGAATTTTAAATGAACTGTCGAGAGTATTACAGAGAGCGATTCCAAAATGAGTTATGTGGGTTCATAAACCTTTGAAATTGAGTTTGTACGAGCTGAACCATGAAATTAAACATTTCAAACTTATACTGTGTGCATTCATATTAGTTGATGAAATGTTTGATATTCGAATACCTAGTTTGGCTTAATCTGGCCACGCTCTGCTTAGCGTAACGTTTTGATATTATGTCACCACACTTAAGAATAATAAGTATACATTGTGTTTACATATACGAGGTAGGCGTAGGCTGTTTGGTAAACGCAGCGCTCATAAGCTTCGGTCTCCTTTCCGAATGAACCGATTTTGACATCCGCCTCGCACTTATAACATGATGTGCATTTTTATTTAAAGCAGTGTATTTTAATATAGTCGTACACAATTAAAACGCTTTTAACGATGTGTATTAATAGACTTGTGGTTTATTGAAAGTTTTCTGTAACATACAGGTGGTTTGTTGTTGTTAATGGAAAACTTTACTCCAATTTCAACGCAGGTCATTTATTACGTTAACGATTTTCCTCTTCCAAAATTTTAACAGTTGTACGATTAAAGTAAAAGACTATAATACGATAAAAAACTTAATAATAACTATTTTGACGTAATAACTATTAACGGCTAAGTTGCGTATTAGGTAGACTCACTATTTTCATATATATTGGCATTCGCTTCATCATACTTCATTGAGTACTTCACAAAATATGTAAATATACTTTTCCTATATTTTACTTCTTCTTTCCTAATATGAACGTTTGTTATTTGGGTTAAAAGTGTCTAACGTACCCAAAATACAGTCTATCTTCTTCACAAATATTGCTGTACCTACTCTTTTGATCTGAAGATGCTTTGTTGCCATATTTTGTTAATATTACAAATTCTCATTTCATACACAATCAGGTAACGATAAAAATTCATTTGAATTTAGAGTCATTCTCATATTAATAAAGCGATGTATTTTTCTTCTTTTAAAAATAATCTTATAGATTCTGAAAACGAGTGCAGTTATAAAGAGGACTTGCAGTTATAGCTTTAGGCTAGCAAAAGGCAGTTATGGAGCTAAATGCATTTTTGAAACTTTCTTTCCTTCAATCGAATCGCATTAGTCTAATGTATCTGTAGTGCGTAATGGGCTGACAAAAAACATCTTTAATTAGATTTATTTACAATCGATCAAAAGTTTAATGAAAAGAATTATCGAAAGAGAGACAGTAAGATTTAAGATTGAAGAGCAATCCAGCTCCAGTGAAGGTCTGTTGCGTTGTTTGCTATCAAAAAATGTGTCATCACAACATGTTCCGTCACCAAGTCCGTAATAGCCTTATCAGGAAGAAAGACTTTGAAAACAGAAAAAGACAGTCACTTTCGAATTTATTATATTGTTGTAGATTGAATGATATTGAAGTTTGAGTTTCTCATTCATTATTTTGACAAAGCCTAAATTAAAGCATGGTGCGATAAGGCACGGAATTCTACTATCGGGAGATTGCTTTTTTACATCGAGCACTCATATTTCTATACAACGTGTAACTGAATTACGAAATAATGTTGAAGTATGCATAAGTATATTTTAGCAATATTTGTATATATGTACCAGGAGAAGCAACTGGTTTATATGAAATAGATCTTACGATTTATAAGAAATTTTGAAGTAAGATAATGTTTTAATTTTCAAAAAAAATTAGATAATATCAAGATATCATAATCGAGCGAATAAATGAGAAAACAACTGGGACTAAATACGAAATTCACCAAGGAGAGAGACCAAATTAACGTCAAGTTAAATGGAGATACACACAAATATATTATAAAGAACATATAGGTACTTTAAAGAGAAAAATTTCAGTAGCGGTTTCAGATTTATCAGCATCTGTATTGTTTATATCCTCAAGAAATAGAGAGTAGGTAGGTATACCACTTAATTGAACTTTGATTGTTTTCGGAAGCTCAGGCGTAATTGATACTTCTAATAGAATAGAGTACCACGATTGAGAAATTTAATCACGTTCTCCTAACTGCCAATGTTTGCATTGTATTCAACGAAGCTATCGATCTAGCTATCGGTTTCCACAAAACTCACTTTATATTGAAAGTTAATAACAGCATCCAAGCACAGCAAGATAATATTTTCGGAAAGGGTATAAGGAAAATAAAAAAGTTTTGGAAAACTTTGAAAGAAGATGTAACCAGATAAGTTAGCTCAAATGTGATGGAAGAGACTCAGTCTTATTTTTTATAAAAAGGTGATACATCCTTACGGCCTTTTAACCCTGTAGTCTTGAGTCAAGACTAAAACTAAAGACTAATTAGAGACGTCAAATTAGTCTTTAGTCCTTAATCTAAGATTAAATAACTTCTTTTTACGTCTTTCGTATCCTGCGACATACCAATCTGTTTTTCCTTAAAAACGTTAGAAGTCGTTAAGTTGACCGAAGGCGTGTGACTTCTGAGTGGCACTAGTACTTGGGTGAATTGACCATTGACTTTTTGCTCATACCATGTTATTGAACTTTTTGTCATGGATGACGATACTATGTCTTTTGGGTGTGGAGAGCAAGTTGGAATTATTACTTGTTTAAAAAAAATAATTAATATCTTTATGTAAAAGCATTGATGTATAAATATATTACTTATGTACCACGGTAGTACCTACAACTGGATCGCATGTCAGAACCTGCTTCAAGGAGGCTTTATATACTGTAATTTTTTTTTTATGACTAAGGTGAGTATTTTCTTATAAGTCATGTTAGACTTCTTCAGACATTTTGGCATCTAGTTCAGTCCGTTTCATCCATATGTTTTTTCTACGATAGTTTTCATCATCATCATCATTGTGCGTCCACAGCTGGACATAGGCCTCTTTCAAGCAGCGCCAACGTTTTGTATTTTCGGCTTTCCTCATCCAGTAGATCCTAATACTAAAATGTAGCCGAAACCTTCCGAACAACATTTAATTTCGTTGTATGTCACGAAATTACAAGCTTTGTCAACTCCCAAGGGTCATGACCGGCGCATACAAACAAACAGCACAGACGACGCCATTATTAAATACACCGGTGTTTACAGAGATTTGGGATATAGAGACTCGAACCAAGTTACGGTAATCGAGTTATCTTACAGTCGAATAATACTTGGACGACTTTCAAATTAGCAAATAACATACATAGCCCGAAGTAAAGTGAAGTAAATATTTATTAAATCTAAACAATGTAGAAATCTAATACACTTTGCTATGTTTATCCTAGATTGTCGAATATAATTTCAGCGTCAGCGGAGATATGTATGCAAATCCGGCCTATTCTGACAAATTAAATGCATTTAAGAATAGGTAATAATAATAATAGGTATAGTAATAGGTTAAATAATTATAGTAATAGGTTTTTAATATTTGGTAGGTGCGGCTGCTTCCAGTGCCGAGCAGGCCAAGAGGCGTAAATATGAAAACCTGGATAGCAGCTTCATTTTTGTGCCTTTTGGAGTAGAGACTTTGGGACCGTGGGGTCCGGAGGCAAGAGCCCTTTTCAAAGAATTATCGAAAAGGGTTATCGAGTCTACCGGTGATCCTAGAGCGGGCAGTTACCTTGGCCAACGAATTAGTTTGGCCATCCAAAGGGGCAATACTGCCAGCATCTTAGGAACTGTGCCTCGCTGCGGTGGTTTCGAGGACGTTTTAGATTTTATTTAGTTTTTAAATAGTTTATTTTAGGTTATATTTATAATTTTATTTAAGAATATTATAAATATTCAAAAAGAATGAACTTAAGAAACTACTTTAACAAACTTCAAAAGTTTGTTCAAGCCCGCCGCTGCCAATATGGATGCATTGGAGGGGGTATAAGCTTTAATTTCCTGTCTCTCCTATAAGAGAGGATTGAAGGTGATGTTGATTAATGTTTAAAAATGTGGCTTTAAACTAATAGTCGTTTACCTCTCGATTTATAATCTATAATACAGCGGATTTGGTAAGGCAGAAATTGTCCCAAGGTTTCAAAAATTTAAAATTTATTTTACAAGCACATAGCTCTGCGTATTGTCCGGAATATTTGCCATATCTGAAACATAGGTACGTTTTTCTTGAAGAAAAAGTTGCAAAGTCTCATAAAATGTTTATCTACTGTAATTTTATTAAGATATTCCGCCTGAAATAACGGTATGTAAAGGAAGTTTTCGCTACATATTTTTCATATAATGGAGTCATAATATTGTTGTCCGAAAGCCTAAACCAACGTAGAATTTCTGTTACTTTTTTTATCAATATCATCAACAACCTAGCCTCTTTCCAAATCTATAGACCTATATTATGAAGAGAAAAGATTTTTTCGTTTGTAACCGATAAACTCTGAAACTACTGTGCTGATTTTAATAATTCTGGCCCCTAAAAAAAGCTATTTGTGCAAAAGTAAGGCTTTATGTTCGGTAATAATAAGATTTCAGGCTTAACTTTTGTATTTGTAAAACAAGGCACAAGAAAACGCGCTTACGTGTGCTTTATCCGAGTGCGTTGACTAAATTGTTGGTCAAACGTTCAAACCTACTGTATTCCACAAATGTTTTGGACCAAAGTTGATCTGAACAAAATGCCCAGGAGCTATATCGCTATGTCTTTTAAATAAGCCTGAATAACGCACCCTGAAAAACTCTAAATTTTTAAATATTTTTAAATTAAAAATTTAAAGTTTTTTCCATCGTCATTATTAGGCATAAAATACTGAACTATAAAAAAAATATGACATTTTATTTATTAAGAAAATCTTATATAGTTATCTTGCCCTTTACAACATGTTATTGGGATGTGGACGAAATGAAAATGAAAAAAGCTACGGGATGGGAGTTTATGTCTATGAGTATGATATGGCATGTTTTAATGTAACATTTCGTTAACAATAACAGTTAACGCGAGTAACAATGGGGTTTAGCTTGTATTATATAGCCAGGCCTACTACTTACATAATACACCAATAACCGCCATCGGTATTACGAAACTTATCTTCTCTTTTTTCGATTGAGACAAAGTATTTGTATACTCTTTGCAAAATAGTCACATATTGCAGAAGTTCCCAACAGTTTCCGGTGTTTCTCGGTTACTTATTGGATATAATACTGCTTTTTAGTAGGTATGTGATTGCGCTTCTGTTCTCATTCCAATGTTAGTGTTACTTTTCAGCTCAATACCCATTTCTAATATTGTAAATGTAAAAACACAACATTCATTTACAGAAGGATAAATTAAAAATGGACCAACTTCATACATCTTGCAGTATATGGTACAAACTTAGCATCATAAATCAAACACGCGTGTTTAATATCGTTTATTACGAGGCTTATACCGAAGTTTTAAGGTCCACGTTATGAGCACGTTTATTTATTTATATTTAATTAGGATGAAAAAGTGTGTAATGAATCCCACACATAATTTCTGTACCTTTTCCTAACAATTTGTAGATGCTACTTATTATGTCCGTGTTTAGTAAGTTGATTGCTTATATCCTCAGTGGCGTGCACTTCATACATGCACGAAAGCACTGCATACCCTAAAATTTATTTATAACTCGTATAGGAGGAGATTTATTGCCGTTTTATGCAATTTACTGCTGAATGCATACCCTGGTAAGAAACCTAATGCACGCCACTGTATATCCTATATATATACATACCTTTATCGAAAGATTTGTGCTCCGACACACCAACCTCATCACCTTTATTTGTATAATTTAATAATATTATGTCTCTGACAGTAATAGGTGCGAAAGTTGAGATAAGGCACGGACATCCACTATCGCGAAATTGCCTTTTATCATCGAGCACCAGCCTCGATTCAAGCGTTCTTATATTCGGGCCTATCGAATCATATGACATAAGTTTCTCAATAGAATCGAAGTGGTGTGCAAAAAGAAACAAAGGCCATCATTAGCAACAGGCTATTCTAGTTTTATCAGATAACCTACGAAGAACTACAGCAGCTATATGTTTTCTGAAGTATGCTTTTATAATAATACCTAGTTCTTTTTTGCATTCATTATCAAGATGAATAGAAGTCCACACTAAATTTTTTTTTAAATAATTACATACATCGCTATTTAAATAATTTAACGATGTTGTATTTATTATAGTTGTACGGGAGCTTTGGTGATACGCTCGACCGTAACAATAGGAAGATCTTCCTCCGAGCGGGTGATCATGCTCGGGGACCGAGGTCCACACTTTCATTTTTGGAAGTTGTATATATAGGCATTCTTAGTGAACACTTCGCTAGCGCGATGTAGGATTTTAGTAGCGCCATCTAGTTATGTAATGTGGAGACCGCCACAGTATTCCCCTCCGAGACTGGAAGTCGTACCATTGAAGCAGTGTTGCTTGCTGTAGTATGCCTCTGTCACCAATCGTGTCCGTGCGTCGAGAGCGTTGAGAGCGTTGCGTGCGTAGAGAGCGTTGCGTGCGTTGAGAGCGTTTCGTGCGTTGAGAGCGTTGCGTGCGTTACGTGCGTTGAGACCGTTGCGTGCGTTGAGAGCGTCGAGAGCGTTTCGTGCGTTTCGTGCGTTGAGACCGTTGCGTGCGTTGAGACCGTTGAGCGTTACGTGCGTTGAGCGTTGCGTGCGTTGAGACCGTTGCATGCGTTGAGACCGTTGCGTGCGTTGAGACCGTTGAGCGTTACGTGCGTTGCGTGCGTTGCGTGCGTTGAGGCCGTTGCGTGCGTTGAGACCGTTGAGCGTTACGTGCGTGCGTTGATTGCGTGCGTGAGGCGTGCTTTGTGGTGCTGCGATTATCTCGTCGGGTGTGCGTCAGGCATGAGTGGCGGTGCTGCGATGATCACGTCGGGTGGGCGTCAGGCTTGAATGGCGGTGATGCTGCTGCGATGATCACGTCGGGAGACACCACTGTACGGGAGCTTTGGTGATACGCTCGACCGTAACAATAGGAAGATCTTCCTCCGAGCGGGTGATCATGCTCGGGGACCGAGGTCCACACTTTCATTTTTGGAAGTTGTATATATAGGCATTCTTAGTGAACACTTCGCTAGCGCGATGTAGGATTTTAGTAGCGCCATCTAGTTATGTAATGTGGAGACCGCCACATAGTTTAAAGGACTACGTAATCGATAAAAAAGCTTGGGTGTAAATTATTGCTCTAACCAGGTTGCTCTTCTAATAATTTAAAATGACATTGTGAGATGGTGATAACAAAAAAAAAACAGCCGGCTAAGTTTGTTGTGGGCTTCTTCTTAGACCAGGACGCGTTTGGAACCCTCGTAGCTTTATTTTAAGTTTACGAATGTGGTTATCGCCATCATCTCACTACCGTGTAATTCTTATGTACGCATCAAAAGTGCCACCTATGGGCCTACTTGAATGAAGATATTTTTGACTTTGACTTTGACTTTGATTTTATCGATATGGGTGGGAGAAACCGGTGGGTGTACGATTTGCAGCTTATGTTATACTGTTACCTCTGGTTTCTCTGAGGTCTATTGTGGGAGGAAACCTGTGCCCTGTAGTGGGCCGGTAAGGGAATGTTGATGGAAAAGGTTGAAGTAATGCTAATTGGACCTACCAATGCATACATTCAAAGAATGTGTTAAAACACATTTATTACAGCGAGGTTACTATACAATTGATGAATTTCTTAATGACAAGGTTGCTTGGAAGCATCCGGCTCCGCTTTCATCTCTCACAAGATAGAAAAATGAATGTTAAAATGTAAAATAAAATTTTTGATGTTGGAAAAGAGCAACTGCTGAGTTTCTTGCCGGCTTCTTCTCGGTAGAATCTGCCTTCTGAACCGGTGGTAGAGTCACTACAAACAGACAGACTTGACGTTTCAAAAGTGCTTATATTAGGCCTACTTCAAATAAATGAATTTTGAATTTTGAATTTAATTTCTTAACATTGGCTTGGGAACATAACTTTACCGGTGTCCAGAACAAATCAGTAGGATTTTTAAAGATTTTCTTATGTTTACTTTGCCTTTTAGCACGACACATATATATCGGTAAGCTACCTATAGTTAGTTTTTTTATCATAATAATAATCAGTGGCGTGCATTGAAAATGTCTAGTATGTGTTATAAAAAAGGATAGGCATGCAAAGCCGACCCTTAAGTATTTATAACTCGTACTGAAGATTTTTTTTCACTATATATCATTTGCTCTGTGCATACCCTCTATGTACGCCACTGATAATAATTGCCGTAACACGCAGATGACCCAACTTATAGTAAGTGAAAATTAATCGTTCATTAAGAGAGAAACACTTCGCAGAGCATGCAAGTAACACGTCCTACAAAGTGTAACCCTGAGACCATCAACCTAAGGTGTAGGTGTTAAGCCTTATGTGCCTACAATTATATTGGAAACCATGCCCTTCAGACCAGAATACAGCAGTGCTGCTTGGCTTCCGAAATGAGCACGGCATCCGCAAGTACACCCCCTTTTTATCATAACTCTACCACTATTACTACTCGTTCTATCAAATATAGTTTGCACGCTCTGCTAAGCCAGACACTATGCGGCCATCGGTACGGCTACTTCAAAGACTCGACACGTGCTATTCACCCACAGTTTATATTGATGCGTCGCGTTGATCTCACAGCGAAACTTATATATACGTTTTCTCGTAATATTAAGGCAGCTGTGGCTAGTTGAAATGGCAGTTAATTATAAATCGATCTATCAATGGAAAATAATATAGAACACCCGGCAAGGCGCAAAGGGGAGTTCTACTTGGCGCCTGGCACTGTTTCACCGCAAACAAAGTGATTTAACTGGCTGTGTTTGTATTTCTTTATGGAATACTACTTCGCACCAGCCACCGTTTCGCGCTGTTCGTGCGAATGAACTAGTTCAATTTATGCAAATTGCAGGTGAACGACTTACCTTTAAACATCTACAATAGCTGAATAGAATTATTCAATAACTTAAATTGGTTGCATATACCTTGTTAGGGCTGTCAAGAGAAAATAGTTTTTTTTTTTCTATTAAGTAAAATCAAGTTACTTACTAGTCAAGTGAGCTAGATCGTAATAGACATTAAAGTATCACACTAATGTTTTGTAGGAGAAAAAAAATTGTAATAATTTTAGTAAAGTTTATAATAGTGCTTGTGGTTTTAACTATCTATAAAAACTAAGTTTCCAGCTTCCATAAACTTTCGAAAACATCTAGAAATCCGAAAAGTAAAATATATTTAATACTGTGCCGCAAAATTATTTAGGGATTATTTAAATTCCTGCTGAGGAAACATTTTTGGGATATACTTTATCCGTCTCCAGGATAGACTAGCTATGCAAAAAACCGCTTATTTTTGAAACCATGCAAAGGCTTTTTTTAAATCCCTCGCGAACGTTGCATTGGTGTTTTTCTATGGCAAACAGTAACCAATTTCATCATTCAAGCTATATTATGTGCTAAATTACGTTCTCGGTTGAGCCAAATTTAAGTATCAATCATATTTATTTTATTTATATTTATTTATGTGATTTTTAGATACACACTAATCGTATATTCATTTTAATTCAGTGACACCATACTTAACCGTGTTGTTACGGCAGATCAAAGCAAAGTTGTAGCCCTCTAGACGCGGGTGTCTTGCGAGACGATAAAGGAATATAAGAGAGATTAAGCAGAAGCGTCCTCTGTGCTAATACATACTACTATGTACTGTGATCGCCAACCCGTTTGCCCAGTGTGGTGATTAATGGTATAAAATCCATTGGGAGAGACCTTTAATCCAGCAGTGGAATGTGTAAGACTGGTTTGCACCCGTGCGAAGCCGGGATAGATCACTAGTAACATATGTTTTACAGTTATTGTACTACATAGATAGTTTATGTGAATTTCCTCATGTTCCCAAAATTGTTCATAGTAAACTTAACTCGCTAATATATTGTGGTAAATGGTTTATGGTTCGGGTTTTTTACAACCCTATTCTAGATGCAAAGTGTACTCTGAATTGAAATTATGCCACCGCTTGCCAAGTTTCTTGCCTCGTTTTCATTCGACCTAAAAATAAAAATGCGTCTTTTCTCAATTATTTATAATATTTTACTTTTATGTTTGAACTTAATTTGAGAAAAAATATATAAGTTTTACATTTTAAGTGTTGGGTATTTATCAGGTTTTAGGGTTCCTTATATGGAATGAAAAAACTGCAATTTCATGAAAACCCCCTTAATGATAATTTTGGGTTTATTATGGTGGATGAATTGCAAAGAATTATAAAAAACATGCATCATTTTACATATCAATACATGAATATGCTTTCATGAATTAGAGTTAGAATTTTTAATATATAAAAGAAGACCTAATCATTCAACGTTTACAGGAAAATTATATAACAGAAACTTTTTTATACAAAAGTGATTTAGTCTGAATCAGATAACAGAAACCTTTCCACCACATATTTAGAGTTCGACTGACAATTGACCATTTTTTTATTTTCTTATGTTAAAAATGGTAACAGTTTTTAACTTAAATAATAGTCGTCGGTCGTCAAAGTATAATAAAGTAAAGCCTTTATTATACTTTGACGACCAAATGTTTCATCATAAACCTCAAAACTATTGTTGTATGTATTCCGTACATACTAATACTCCATGTCTCATGTTATGCATTTACATTAAGCTCGGGAGCGCAGTTTCCCTCGGAAATAGTATTTCCTAGAACATTCTATAAAACCCGCTTTTACGAATGTTTGTACAGCTTAACATAATAGTAACATTCCGTGAAATATACGCGAATATCCGTGGGAAATATCGCGGGAAAAATTGTGTAGTGCCTCGCTATATTCATTTTTATATTGTGGTAATAGCTTCCTTGCATGTCATGAATTTCCACTATACTATCCATCAAAAACAAAGTTACGTATTCAAATCCTTTGCTGTGCATGTGTGGAATCCAATTTTATCGGAAAATTCCGATACACTGGTTTTAAGTATGTTACTTTTATCACAGTGTGGATACATAGGGCTAGTTTTTCTTTTAATATAATAATAGTAATAATAAAACATTCCTTACAATTGAGTATTTTACTGGCTAAATATAATAGATATGAATATAATTTTTCTTAATCCTAATTTCATATTTTCTATTTATAATGTTTTCTTAACTAAGTAATATATTGCCAATATTGAACTTATATTTATGTAAGGACAGCCAGCCAGGCGGTAAAAGCCCGTCCAAATTTTTTAATATACTTTTAATATACATACTAGATTGCCGGACTAAGGAGATGACCCACCTGTCGAAAATCACCGTCTATTAACAGAGCCACATTTCGAAAGATATGCAAGGAACATGCCCTAAAGAGTGTCACACTGTGTCCAATAACTTGAGGCGTAGGTGTTAAGCCTCGCCTGCTTGTAATCATACAGCAATCCTGCTTGGCGCCCAAAATTAAGCATGGTGTTAGTATTTCCCGGCAAGGGAGTACTTTTTTTGGAACCGCCTTACTTAGGCAGTAGTGGCTTTAATAACGGAAAAGTTAAAGATTTTAATTTAGATTTTCTTGGTTAATCAACATTTCTTAAATATAGTTCAACGGGTATATACTACGATAATATTTTTTTATTTGACGATAATTCGAACCACGGGACCACGATTCATGCAACTATCTATAGGTATATATAAAGGAGAAAGTGTGTGGGTATGTTCCGAATAGGCTCCGAAACGGCTGGACCGATTTCAATAAAACTTTCAGGCAATCTCCGGATTGACCTGGCGAGTAATCCTGTAAAGTTTGGTGACGATCGGAGCACTCCTATTTTTGAACTGTCAAACTGTAAAATATAGCTTTTATTAACTATGATAATATTCAATTGTTGGGTGTACATGGGTGTAGATAATGATCTTCTCCCGCTCGAGAAGAGGATAAAAGAGAATGAATACGGAGAGACATAAATGATTTCATATATTATGAGACTTACATTAAAAATTTAATGATGTAAGTTTATTGTTTAAATAAAATAAAGCAAAATCTAATCGGCGAAGCGGGCTGGGTACGCTTGTATTTAATAAATGGAAAACGTTTTCCAACAATTAATCCGTAACAGAAATCATTATATAGTTTTCAACATAAATACTTGGCGTAGGTGAATAGCGAAGCCACTGTTGTTACACGTTATAAACTAATCGGAGTTGAGGCTGTGATACCACAAGTTTTCAGCAAAAAAATCTTAAAGCGACGCAACACTACGCTTAATTGCCTCTTCGGTCGTCAAAGGGTTGGCTCGTTACTTTCACAAAGAATCTACTTAGCTATTCAGAGCAAAAATGCTGCCAGTATTATAAGTGTCATTGCTCGTGAACGTGCGTGATTAAAACCGTTTTTTTTCGATTGGAACAATTCTTTGAAATTAAGCTTCAAATAATATATTCCTTGTTTATATAATTATCTACTAGTATTAGTAATTACACGTGGTCGCCTACCGGTCGGTCTTCGACCATAATTAATTTAAATTATAACTTTGAAAATTATTAAGGTTCTATAGTAAACTAATATACTTCTTTCTTCACAAATTTCGCCGAGGATACAATTTGACAAATTTGCCTATTTTATTCAAACAAATTATAATCCAAAAAAATAATAAAAAAGACTTATAAAGTGATGTGTGAAATGATTAAAAATGAGTATATATGCGTGTATGAGTCAAACACATGGAAGTATGTGTAAATGTTTTTTATTGATTTAATGAATGTTTTATGCATAATTATAAAGTAAAAAAAGTTTAACTAAAAGAGTTGGAAATTTCATACTCCTCCGTCCGCGCAATTTTCGTAAAAAGGGGTACAAAGTTTTAGCTTCATGTTATAATAACAATAAGACAAGATACGATAACTTCAGCAGGATTATAAAAAAACCCTGCTAGACATAGGTCTTATGTAGATTTACACATGCTACGACGCTTATATTCAGCTACTTCCTTCCAGTTGTTTTATGTCGTCTGTCCACCTTGTGGGGGGGCCTATCAGCACTTTATAGTGCGGGGTCGTCACTCCAGTACTTTGAGACCCCATCGTCCCTCGGTTTTCCGAGCATACGCACATAGATTACATGATAAATTATGTTAAATTTACATTGTCACCTGTCGACTTCAAGGCACAGGTCTCCTCTTGGAATGAGAAGCGTTAAAGCCGTTGTCTACCACGCTGGCTAAGGGCGGATTAGTATACTTCAGACGACCTTGAAAAAATCGTCTGAAGTCTACTAATCGTATGAAGCTATGGCTCAGACAGACGCATAATATGCAATTTTACCCGAGTAAACTCTAAGATCTCGCTTAAACTTAATCTGAGGTAACGGCAGGCGAACGAAGTCGCTTTAAAATTGAATTTGTCTAGAATCAAGATAATTGAGTAGATTCAATAACATAAATTGATGCCAGGGTTTACAGTGCAGCTTACAAATGACCATACTTAAGTATTTTATTGATAGTTTTGGATCGGAACTCTCACGAAGTGGTGTGGGTATCCGGGTGGCGTTTATGGCCGGTATGCAGGAAGTGCCAAAAAGTATCGAATTAACTTTGTATCGTATTGAGATTAAAAATATTTTAATATTGCGATGTGTATATCGAAACGGCGTCATTATATTGGTAAAATTTGACTCCTCTTTGATTTTAAAATAATACTATATATGGAACACTTACCTGGCGGCGAATTACCATAGCGGAGGCGCAGAAGATTGGCCTTACCTGAAGTTAAGCGCGTGGCCACAGACAGGTCGCAAAGAGGGACGTTGGACGCAAAGAATAAGAAGGATTACTAATTACAATGGTTATTTAAATATTGCAAAAAGTGGAAATGGGAAAGTGCACGACGAGCCTACATAGTTTTAGTTTGCAACGTTCTGAAATCGAATCCGGTTACGTCACTCTCATAATGTTTTTTTTCGCGCCATTCAAAGACAATCCAGGTATTTCAAACTAGGTTCCAAAAATAATTAAACATTGAATGTCTATTTATATACGAGAACACTGTGGTTCTTTGGCTATTTTTTTGCGAAACCGATCCTCAGTTTCAGGGCTGTTTATAATTTACTCTGCTTATCTAATTGGCAACTTTTAATCTGCCGTAGCGCAAAAATAAAGTTACAACATGCAAGGTTACTCTTATTTTCATCAGCAATATTCCCAATATTGCTGATGAAAATAAGTTATACGTAAGTTATACAAACGAGGAGTTTAAAAAAAACATCCAGAACTATTTGATAATCGACGTAAACTTGTTCTTCTAATAAACCTACCACGGTGTTGAACTAAGGTATTGTTTTGGGTGAGCACCGTGATACTTAAATTTAATAGTCCTACAATGGTCCATATGTATGTGTAAAAAACAAACAGATACGCTTTCGCATATACAATTTAATAGTGTGGATTTATGTAACATTTTACTCATTTTATCTGCAAAGTGTGTTCATTAGAAAGTGATGTGACCCTTGTTTCAGAATCAAGGGTGGAAAAAGTATTTAAAAAATGAAAAATAAAACCAGTTGTTGGTTACTCTCACGCAGTTATATCATTTTCATTTATTTGGTTTGCTAGTAACTTTTACATAATTCTCACAAATTAAAAAATGCACAGAATTTTTAAAATTCTTAGGTAACTATTTATTATTCTAAGGGAAAATGTTTTAAAGGCAACACGGCGCGGCATGAATAAATGTTACAGAATACCAGTTCTATTTTTAGACTGCGACTATCGAGATTTGTAGCTTTAGGTTAGAAGGAAAAAAAGATGATAATAAGTTATAATACCTTTATGATTTTTAATACCTTTCTAAAGTATTTTGTAATTTTTTTCAATTGCACGTGCCTTTCTTATTTTATATACTTGATACCAACTCAGTATTTATTATAGAATTCACTTTTTGGGCCATGCTGTATAGAGGTAGTACTAATAAGATTAGGCAAGAACTATAATTAATGTATATTTAGTTAGATACGAGATAGATACGGATTTTACACATTATAATTAAGTAAACAATATCGCTGTTGATACCAAATCTCTTTATCAAGTAACTCGAGTGTTTACGTGCGACGGGGACTTCACTTTGCTCGTTAATTAGAATCCTATAGGTACTCGTGATAATGGGATAATGATGTTAGGGATTCACGATAAAATAGGATGAGTACGTCTATATTTTCTGCTTAATGGAACCCTCTGTGGCTTAGGGACATGACCTTAATAATTCGCTATGTGGTTTTGATGTGATACCTACGTGCCTCAGCTGGAGCTGAATTTTCCAGCTCTGAAATATAGATTCATTTAGATTTGAATTTTTTTTTTTGAATATTTTAATATTATTTATTATTTATTAGTTTTATATGACTGCCGTACCCCTAACGGGTTAGCCTATTACCACCTTAGACTGCATCATCACTTACCAAGTGCATTCAAAGGCTACCTTGTAGAGGAATAAAATAAATAAGAAACATCCATGTTTTCGCTGTATCATACTGACTGCCATAGTAGGTTTATTGTGATCTTTTCGAAATTTGGCACTTTTTACGCACATTAAAATAAAAACTCTTCCTGTACACGTCTGACTTCAAAACACACAACTAAAATATATTTTTAACATCATAGTGGCTTTTAAAATGTTTATTAAAAGGACTACTAATTATTAATAACAATATGCTGCCTATCTACGAAACAACTTCCAAGCCAAGACTCGAAGGCCATTTTCAGTCTAGCAATGATCATTGCTCACCAACCAATTAATCATCATCAGACCAGCTCAACAAAGTCAAATATATTAGTATTCGCAAGATGAAATGTACTCGTGCTATCTTTTTCTTAACGTTCTTTGTTGACAAGGATGCCTAACTGTTACTGTACTTTTCACTAAGAAGATTTTAGGTAAGACTGAATATAAATTTCTGTAGCCAAAAGACAAAAACAAAAATAGAAAGAGATCTATTCCAGAATTATAGAATTAAGAACATATTTTGAAAATCCTCTTACAAGATTTTCCCCAATTCCCTAAGAGAGTGAAGTGGGGGATTGAATTCTTATATCTACCTAATGAAACTGTTTGTCTTACTGTTAATATTTTTTGAAAATTTTAATCAATAATTTGTACTTAATTCTGTGGCCAATTATTACTTACTTTAATTGAATACCAACAAATACTTGATATTTTTTACCAGGAATACATGTTACTAACGAAACCAGTAATAGAAAAGCTTTTAGAATGGATATATTATATTTCATTACAGGCAAATAATTCAAGACATTTCAAGTTCCATCCAACGGTAGAATTGAATTTATTTCTTTCATATTGTACATCGTACGTAACCTCAATAAGGACATCATAAATATACCTATTGAAACTGTCTATCCTAATGATAATATTTTTTGAAAATTGTAATCAATAATTTGTACTTAATTCTGTGGCCAATTATTACTTACTTTAATTGAATACCAACAAATACTTGATATTTTGTACCAGGAAGACATGTTACTAACGAAACCAGTAATAGAAAAGCTTTTAGAATGGATATATTACATTTCATTACAGGCAAATAATTCAAGACATTTCAAGTTCCATCCAACGGTAGAATTGAATTTATTTCTTTCATATTGTATAACCGTTCGTAACCTCAATAAGGACATCATAAATATAGGCCAAGGTCCTCATGCTACTTTCCCTTTGTTATCAAGGTCATACAATTGGCTTGCTTTCAGATCCCTATGGGCTACGAGTTATAAGTTTTTTATAAAATGGGTTAATATAACAAATAATTATTGATTCAAAACATTTGTGGGTATACCGCTTATTTGTTATGTAGAGTACATGAAGTACAGATTTTTTTTTATGTGTCTATCAATCTCAGGCGTAGATGTTCATGCATCATGTGCCTGCAGTAGCACCGGCAACCATACACTTCAGATTGGAACACCGTGCTGCTTGGCGGCAGAGATAAACTTTTCCCGGTGTACGCTCTGACAGAAAAAGCTCAAGTACTTCATTGGTCTAACGCTGGCTGCAATCTTGAATGCATTGTAATAAAAGGATTTTTATTAATCTTTACAATATTAAAATCGTTTTAAACCATCGCAGAATAATAGCTGTTATGGTTAACATAAAATATATGTGGTTACTGCTTAAGTTTGCATGTGTGCGTGACATAAATAACATAACATTATTTTATATAATTAATAACAATAAATGTCAATTAACATTAATATTAATATAAGTTAATGTTTAAATTTTGCATGTTGATGTATCAGCAGAACATGTTGGAACTTTATATCCTAAACACCAATAGTTTACCGATATTTAGCAAAATAAATATTTCATTTGATTTAATTTAATTTAGTTTCATTTCAAAGTTTATTTAATAATTTTTTTTTATCACATATCGCTATGTAGAGATAAGGCCACCAAATTGTACTCTCTTGATATGTATTTATATCTCTGTAACTACTTTTTTTCTTTGGTGTACAATAAAAGTGTATTCATTCATTCATTCATTCACATATTTATTTCGTACCTACTTAATGCGTTTGTGGGAATTTGAGCGTGCATTAAATTGGTGCATTTAATTGGAATAGGTCTTGAAAAATTGTTGTAGATAAAACTATTTTTCAAGACCTTATTCTTAAATTCCAAAATGAAAAGACATATCAAAAATATAGTAGGTAGGTATGTGTTGTATGTACCTATTCTTACGTGTTTACATTATGTTGATGACCATTAAAGTGTTCGTAATGAATACGGAATGGCGCTTCACAGTTTAAAGTGTGTCATCGGATCTCATTTGCCGAGGGAAATGAGCGCCGGTGTCAACGAGTGAACATCGCATCGGTACTCATTAAGGGGCGTACGTTAACCCTTTTATTAAATTAAGAATACAGAGTTTAATGAATAAACGTTTCTTTATTACTTTATATTAACATTACCAGTCGTAAATATTCATGAAATATTTAACAAACAAATAAACTTAGTTTTTTCATAGTATTTCATGGCACAAACAGATGGCCCACCGGCCATTGTCTATATATAGATACTAAATAAGTAATATAGTAATGAGAATAACATTTACAGAGAGTTTAATCGATCACATATGGACACTATTTTCACTTAAAAAAAAGTAGGAATAAAATAATAAATATTTCGATTATCGAAGTCAATACCGTTCCGTTGCGTGTGGTGACGGCAGATCAGAGTACAGTTGTCACCCCCCCCTCTTCTATCCGCGGGTGTCGTATGAGGCGAGGGAATATAACGGAGAGTGGGCAGCAGCGTCCTCTGTGCTCCTATTACTATCTACTGCGATCAACTTCCCGCCTGCCCAGCGTGGTGATTATGGGCAAATCCTCCAGTCGGGAGAGGCCTTTTAGTCCACGACGACGATGACGATGTTATTCAAAATTCGAATTAAGAAAACTGTACAGTAGCTTTATGCTATTTTTGATTATGCAGTGAACGAGCAATCCAAATTTTGTGATCGACGTTTAGTTTTGGTATCTTCTACGTGCCTGAAGTTAAACGAGACAAGCAACTCAAAGACGTATTGCTTTTTAATAGCTGAGGATTTACGGCGATTCCGAAACTGTACCCGGTTTTACTGTGCCGGACGTACCCGGTATGGGATATGTGGTCGCTGCCGGTAATTAATATTCTAGGCGTGAAGGAGTCAATTTAGTTTGCAGCGTGCTTTCCAGTATTAGCAAATATTAGCATAACTTTGGTACATTGGAATAACTTTGGTATATTGGCCACATATCGCATGTGCGCTGTGCGCCGGGATCGTTTTCGGTCCCTCCAAAAGAGAAGAGAGGCCGAAGCTCTAACCCCTAGTCTATCACCTCTCTAACTTATCAAAAAACAAGGCTCCCCGTCTCACCTAACAAATAATAAGAAATAATTAAGATATTACCGAGTACTTATTAATTAAGTTTTCCTCAAGAAATAAAAATAACCTTACAAAAAAGTGGGGGTTTTAGAGTTCGTAAAGAACTCCGTAGTGAATTTCTGTTACTAATCGTTTCGTATATAGGTTCCCAAGTAGCATGAAGAGATTTTAACCCATTTGGGTTTAAAGCTAGTGCTGTTTATACAGCCACAAAAGCTTTTAATGTCTTTTATGGCTACTGCGGTCTTGTACAGCTACTATACAGCTCTAATGGCGTAGCTGTCATGCTATGTGAGATGTAGGTAAAGCTAAGTTAGGTTAAGTAGGGTTAGATTTAGCTAAGTTCTACTGCTACTACTACATAATATTACATACTCGTAATTATCATAGCTATAGATAATAAGATTATTTATTTAGTTTACAAAATAAACAAAGATAGAACTCCGAGACATGCGGGTGGACACCGACTTTCTAACTCTGGGCCGGTAGGTACTGAAAATGTCTATACAGAAAAATATACTTCCCAAAATACCTCACTAATTTTCACCAGAATTTTGACCAGAATTTGAACCGGTGATCCCACTAGCATAACCAATAAACCAATTAGGCATTTAGGTACAAATAATTAATAATGCTTCATTATAATGCTTAATCGGTTCCTTCTGCGAAATATTACCGGAACGATAAATCGCTTAGCGGCACGCCTTCGTCGGTAGGGCGGTATCTACCACGGCCGAAGCCTTCCACCAGACCAGACCAGAGAAAATCCAGATATTATAAATTCCCCAATTGCCCCTGCCGGGAATCGAACCCGGAACCTTCAGCTTAAAACCTAACCGCTATCAACAAGGAGTAGGTATTTACAGGCACATGAGACTTGACCCCTACGCCTTAGTTCGATGGACACTTGCATGCTTTGCGAAGTATTGTTCTGTTTAAAAGCAATTGTTTTATTTACCGTCCTTTATTACTATAAAAAAAGCGTGTAAAAAGGTTGCTCCCAAACAAGTGCCGCACACGCATCTAGTTGAATTGATCTGTATACTGCCATAGTTCATAAAAAAACTGGTTGCTCCCACACACGTGCCGCACACGCATTTAGTTGTAATGATCTGTATAAAGCCATAGTTCCGATCTAACCTCTCGTAACCAGATAACCTCTTGCTACTGCACCAGAGTTGTCAATTGAAACGAAACAATGCATTTGTTACTAAACTAGAGCGAAACGAGTGTCCGGGCTCTAAAGGAACCCTCGTCTTAGTCAACTGAAGTAAAATTTGTACACCAGACGAGAGCTCTCGACGGGAACCAAATTACTTTTAGCCCCCGGGACGGGCATTGTTGCCTTATTAAGATACTTTGTAGGCGTAATTCGTCGGGGATTTCATTAAAAACATAATTAATCATATAAGGCTATTTAAGTGACAGTGGTTATAAAGCGTTGTATATTATTCATGAAAGAAACCATGAACCGAATAAAATAATCTCTCGTTCGTTTAGTTTCAAATTATGAATATACTCGTAATTTATCATCGATAATTTGACAGCCGATTGACGCAGTGGGCCTCAACCCTGCTTTCGGAGTACAGGGTTGGGTTCGATTCTCACAACTGGAAAATATTTGAGTGATAAAGGTTTTTTAGAGTCTGGATTTCTATCTCTATATTATAAGTATTTTTGTTTGATATTAATAAAAATATTCACAGGCACAGGGTAAGCAGATGATATAAAATGAACAAAATCTCCAGAACGACTTATAAACACTTAAGGGTAGGCTTTTTATAATTCTTACAATGCCTTTTATTTTTAACTCTTAGTGGAGTTTTTTTTTCATTTTGTTTAATTTAACCGCTTATTTCATACCCTGTGCGTACACTGTAGGCACGCCACTGTCATTTTAGTACCCATAAGACAAGCTACGCGTACGCGTTGGGGCTCTAGCCCCAGCTCTAGACGATGTGTATATTATCGTTGTATAATTATTTGTATTTATTTAATTTGTTATAAAAAAAAAATTATCATCGCACTTGCGGCATTATCATCATAACGCAGTCCAATTACGGATAGTAGACTTCACAAGTCTCTCAACTAAATTCAACTCTCAGGCAGGTTTCCTTAAGATGTTTTTCTTTACCGTTAAAATTAGAAAAATTTCAACTGTTTAAAAACATACATAACTACGAAAAGGTAGAGGCGTGTGCCGAGGACTGAACTCGGTCCTCCCGAAAGCGAAGCCGTAGTCTTACCCACTAGGCTAGCATCGATTTCAGTTCTAGTCGCGACCTTTACTTCGTACATCACGTCGTGGTTAAATATTTTAGGTAAAATAAAAGTGACTTTTAAGTTTGGTTCTTTAACAATCAAATCGTATCATAATCGTAACAAAAATAATATGTTACGTTTAACTTTACGGTTCTGGGGTCATAAAGTTTAACGTGATAATGCATTTTCACTCATAATTTCGTTGTATTAGAGAATTACGATGCCTTAGAAACTATGTTTTCTTTATTATCGATTACCTGGGTGCTTACTGTTACTACTTCCGCTTATGGAAGTATTATTTTAATATTTATTCCTTAAATATTCTATCTATCTTGTAATGAGGCCCGTTTCAGCGGATGCACTTCGACCGTCCAGGATCTTTTGTGCTCGTTCCTTAAATATTAAGGGATGGTTAAGCCCCTTCACTATGTTTTGCTATACTTGTCTGATATTAACTCCTCATTCCGTGGGGATAATTTTTTTAAGTATATGAAGAAAAAGTGGACGTTTATTTGACAAAGTCAATAACTTTATTGTGTTTTAAACGTGACCGTTTGCCTTCGATGTAAGAATTTCTAAAGGATCACTTCTTACAATTAAAAGAAAATTACAAAAAAAATCCGACTTGTAACTATAACAAAAAAGGAAGAATTAAATATTTTCTACAACATTTTTAAGTCAGTACCAAGTAAAATTTCGAAAATTACTAGGTATAGATCACATACTTAATGTACCCTTTTTAAAAATATTGTTAATTGATAACTTTCTCAATTTTTATGAGTCGGTTAAAAAGAGAATTAAATGACGGGTCGGTACAATAAAACTGCGCATAAAGGGACATCCAGGGAGGTATACCAATATGTTTTGAAAAGCGTAATTACAAAAGGCTGTCGTATTTTAGGAAAAGGTACGCAAGGTATTATATTTGTCGGTTCGGAAGGCGTTTAAACCGTTTGACCTTTACACGGAGGGTAGTATATTATGTGAGTTTTGGTTGACCCAAAAGTTCTTTATCCGATAGCAAACCAAAAATACCTTACGTGAGTATCCACAACGCTCGTTCATCATGAATTCCCGATTCCTATGAAGATTAACAACGCTGCCATTGAATCATTTTGGTTAGTAGTTTTGTGCCCAATTCTCGGCACTTAATCCTATACAACGCCAATGTACAAGGCGTATTTCTCTTGTTGTATCCGTATAAAAGGATGCGGTTTCTATCTTGGAGATCTTTTTTTACCACCGATTAGTTGATGAATGTAATAGTACATCATGCAACGAGCACGATACATTGCATTTTACGGGCGTATTGGGGAACATTTTCTTATTTAAAACGTTGGACCTCATTATTAACTGTGAATAATTTCATCAAATTAAACTTTCATTTATCATAATGTCTTCATTATGTACAAAAGAATATGCATACTATTTTTACCCGCATAAAAACTCTTTGTTGGTATCAAAAAACAATCTGTATTACCCGGTTAAATTAAAAATGGTCCATTTTCATACACATAACTTGCAGTGAGATACAGACTTAACTTAATCGGGACATCATAAATAGAACACAACACATGTACGGTATTAAGCTACCGTATTATGAGCTTTATATCGGTGTGATAAGATCCACGCGTATATTGCGATAGGAGCAATTGCGTTTGACTTGCTGCCATTTTTTAAAGAGTTCCATTGACAATATTCCCAACTCTTCATCGAATCTATATGAAATTTAAATAGGACCATTTAGAAATATACCACCATATAAAGAAGTTATGCCTAAACAGACATAAAAAAACTAAATTGATAACCTTCTCAGTCCTCCTTGTTAAAGGAAGTCGGTTCAAACAATTAAGCTCTGAAATAATATCCGAACATTGCCTCTTTTAATCTTAAAAAAGGTTTGCGTGTAAAAATTTGGTAAGGCTATTTTTACACCGCGTTTATATTCGGATGAACAAGGAAGGAATGCTCGTTGAATGGGCCCCTCCATTTGTATATTTAACGAGTACCTACCAGCCAACCAAAAGGGCACTGTTGAAGCCCAGGTAACTGTTAACTACTATATCTGATGTGAGAAACAGTCTTCATTAAACGCTAACCCAATTAAGGCTTTGAATATTTACGGGGTCATATATTAATTCATGTGGGTTCCTATATTCCACCGCCAGCTGTTCCACCCTGAAATGTTATAATAAAGCATGTCGCACGGATGCCAATAAACAATTGCTCTAACCAGGTTGCTTCTTAAATTTTTTCTAATGACAATGTGAGATGGTGATAACAAAAAGAACACCCGGCTAAGTTTGTTGTGGGCTTCTTCTTAGACCAGGGCGCGATTGGAACCCTCGTAGCTTTAGTTTTAAGTTTACGATTGTAGTTATCGCCATCACTACTCACTGCTATGTACACATTTTGTATACAATAACGCATCAAAAGTGCCATCTATGTGCCTATTTGAATAAAGGAATATTTGACTTTGACTTTGACTTTGACTTTGATGTTATAGACATTACAATCGGTGCAGTAGTTTCAGAATATCGAAATAAACAAAAAAACATATTTACACTTTATAATATTAGTATGGATAACTTCTAAATCCCATAAATGCAGTATCGTTAGATTTTTTACACCAACCAAAGTGACAATTGATGGCTTTAAATTTTTTGGAAAAATTCAATATGGTGGAATGTATGGTGTCATTGTCAAATGAGAAAATTCGCGTAGTGTTTGGTGGTCATGTTTTTTTAATGAGTTTTTATTTTTTCCTCAGTTTTAATGGATGAGTATCGAAACGAACACTACCGTGCGTATATGCAGAATACCATTTGACCAACCTTGTGAAAGCGTAAGTGCTGCTATGCCTGGAGAAATCACAAGAAATACCGTAGGGTACATTAAAATAGCCGTAGAAAGAATCGGCGTGAAGAACTATTGGCATGGCATCTAATGAACCCGAACTTATGAACTTACCTAATTATTTAAAATATGTGCGGAATATATTCCTAAACACTTCCTCGTAATAAATGAGGAGTAGCTTACTCATATTGAACGATAGCCTTGAAGTTCAAAAATAATCCACTCAGTATTGGGTAGTTATAATATTCAAACACTGCGCTCGTGATTTCGATATTAAAATCCAGTAGGTACGTAAATACTTTATGCAAACCGCAAATTGTATTACGTGACAACCATACAGTCAGCATCATAAATATATATTAACTAACAAGGTTACTTTACTATTCAGTAACTGTACTCAATTGTTTAATTGCAGTGGAAAGTATACAGTATACCACCCTTTATGAAACGAATGTGCCGATAAACATCATATAACTTACAAATAGCTGAATAATGTTGGATACTTATCCATTTAGTCGGGTGGTTTGCCCTACTTACAACGAAAACACTGATAAGCATATAATAATTACATATGTTTAAATATGCATTGGTGAATAACTACTCTAATCGCACTGATCTTAGGGTGGCGTAAAATATACATTAGTCTTACTTACAAGAACCAAATCGTATGCCATCACGGGAAACGGCATGACGCTTTCTTATAATGTCATCTCATGGCAGGGACGCCTAAATCTTTTGCACTTATCAATATTCTGTATTATTTTTATTATATTCTGTTTTTATTATTATGATAATAATAACGTTTTTATTTCTACTCTATTTATTTATTTTATATAAATTTTGATTTCACATCTGTTTGTCAGTTGCGGAGTTTACGGTTAACTTTTTTGTTTATTATTTGGTATCATATAATGCCGGGCCCAGCAGGGGGATTTAATAGGCTGCTGAAATCTTTTACTTCATTCCAAATAAATCTTAAAAGTTTTTACCATGAAGCACCAAAATTCTGCATCGCACAAACATCCACAGATCCTCTTATGACATGATCGTCGTTTTCAGAGTCGAGAGAAAATTTACGATCGGTAAAACGGTCGGTTGAATAGGTTCATTAAAAATTAATCGCCGTCGGATAAGTACTCTCCCACAGAGATGGCTTTACGTTCTGTAATTGTAATCTAATGATATCTGTCATCTGATTATATTATAATTGATGAAAGGGATTCGTAACTTAAAACACCCGTATGATAAAATATTTGTAAAATGCTACATTTCATTCATGGATTCTTTAGGAACTTTACATTCCAACTTTGATTAATTTCCATTATACATGTTGCATTAAACTCCAGTTCACATTCGATTTGAGGCCCCAATTCCCAGACAAAGTCTTCAAACTTTTTGGCCGTCCTGAAGTGAATTTGCGTGGCTGAAAATGTTGCAGACTACTGTGCGGCCGGTCACACCTGGTTTCGATTTTCACGTTTCAGTTTAAAGCTTAAATCGTTTACCCTATTCGTGTTGTTTTAATTAACTACTAGTATTCCCTACCTAGAGAAGTTTCGCTTTATAAACTTTACTGTGGGAATTCAAAATCGCTCAGAATCCTAAACTTTCTCCGTCCATTTTAATATGCTATCGTGTTTGTTCAAATATTGGTAGAACGCTATAATAATCCTGCAACATACAAATATATCTGATGCTGACTGTACACGCGCTTTGCAATAATCAGATGTGGGGCGTTACCCTTGAATTCATTGCTCTTGGCTAACGTTTCAAAATGAAATATGGATTCATACATCAAGTCAAGAAGATATTTAGTATTAAGTTAAA
This sequence comes from Pararge aegeria, assembly GCF_905163445.1. NCBI lineage: Eukaryota > Metazoa > Arthropoda > Insecta > Lepidoptera > Nymphalidae > Pararge > Pararge aegeria. Next base: position 10,798,761 of record NC_053183.1, read on the forward strand.
CCAGTTGTTCCTTGCCTGCGTTTTACTCCAAAAGTACTGAGATTACGTCACTTTCGTTTCTAGCATAGCTGTCAGCCTGGGCTTAACCTTTCTCATAAGAGAGACGGATTTTGAGTTTAAGCTCACCACGTAACCCCAGTGCGGGTTAATAACTATTATTATCACATGTTAGCGATATAAGTTTGAACTGATGGCTTAACGTGCTCTACGATGCAATGCAAGGGGGTTGACAACTTACTAACTCCGTGATACTGGTAGTCTTAGATTTGCTATCACATGAATCATTCGTGGCACAGGCCTCGTCTCGTATAGGAGACACAGTTTTAGAGCATAGACCCACCACGCTGCTCTAATGCGGGTTGGTGGTCTATCACTTTAATAGGATTCCATTTTGGATTTAGTGCAAAGTGTAAGCGCCCGCCACTTACAATATTAGTGTGCATGCGGTACTCAAACTAGGCACGAGAAAGCTACTCTACGCGTGTTGAGATAGGTTTTGAAACTTCTATTGAGATGAATAATAGGTCTTTCTATGTACTTACTTTATCGAACATGATTCCCGTCCATGCCTTTCAAGAGCGCTATTCAATAAAATCACAGATTCAAGTACCTACGATCTATTTTGAGCTCCCCGCCTCCCACGCAATGTTGTTTTATATGTACCTAGTACCTTCTGTTTTTATACGTGTTAACCATTAAAGGGTCGCGGTCTAATGAGGTTAGATGGTAGGAGTGCGATCGTATTAATAGAATAGCTTGTCATAATCGATCAAATTTAATTTTTATACTTCACAACCTCTTATTGAAAATATAATTTATTCTAATAGATAGCTGTTCCCCGCGATGTATTATGATTATATATTTTAATAATACGATTTTGTTTCGGGTTGTGCTCTTAAGCCTTGCTTAAGATTGAATTAGTGATATTTAATAATAGAAAGAAAAATATATATAAATAAATATAAAGATGGCTAAGATAGTATGTTATTATTTAAATCCAACGGGAACGTTTCCCTGTTGCTTTTCTGATGTATCCTATGAAATAAAAGTATCCTATGTCTATCTTCAGGATGCAAGCTATATAAGTAAAATATTTCTTCTAGATTTGTGCTGCACTACACAACACACAAACAAATAGACACAACATCACATATCCAATATAAGTATATAATAAGCCGGTAAACTTCGCACCACCAAAATTGCTTGATTTTATCAATCCGAGAGCCATCGTTCAAAAGAAATCCGAAGTACCATTTCTCAATCATTTTTATAATAAGAGGAAGAAGGTACTCTCCGTTCTTTCAACTAACCTTATGCCAAATATCAAGTTGATTCGTCGCTTCATATCATTTTGGTAACATAATCCTAACAACCCCGAACAATAAGTCCCTAAAGTTCAAGTGCGGGTCAAAATGAAATCTCATCGGACAATCCCTTCTCCGAGTCAAGTCCACCCAAAGTGTGAGACTCCTCTAGTGATCATAATTTATATGTGTATACGATCTCGCACAAACAGCCACATTAAATAAGGCTTCCCCTATATATTTTAAAGAACTATGACTATTTACTTAGTTACACTAAACGTACAGTCTTGATAGCCCAGTGAAGCGATGGTAGCCCAGTGGGTAGGCCTTCGACTTCTCTTTTGGTCGAATCGAAACCAAGCACGCACCTCTAACTTTTCTAAGTTATGTGCATTTTAAGCAATTTGAATATCACTTGCTTTAACGGTAAAGGCAAACATCGTGAGTAAACTGCATGCCTGAAAGTTCTCCATGATGTTTTTAGACCGCTGATTGGCGCAGTTTGCAGCGACCCTGCTTTCTGAGTCCAAGGCCGTGGTTTCGAGTCCCACAACTGGAAAATGTTTGTGTGATGAGCATTAATGTTTTTCAGTGTCTGGGTTTTTATATATATATTCTAAGTATTAATGTATATTATTCATAAAAATATTCATCAGTCATCTCAGTACCCATAACACAAGCTACGCTTACTTTGGGGCTAGGTGGCGATGTGTGTATTGTCTAAGTATATTTATTATTTTAAAGTTGTGTGGAGTCCGCCAATCCGCACTTGGCCAGCGTGTGGAGTTGTAATTGATAGAATGGTCATTGTTAAGGGTGGTAAAAGAATACAGGCATTTAGAGAGTAAAGTTAATGCTTTTATAATAATATCGTTATACAGGCTTGATGCCTTATATCTTCATTCAGGCTTATAGTTTTTGGTAGTAAAAAAAAATTTCTTCTATGTTAGTTAAATATTTGAGTAAGCGAATCACTGCCGCTCCAATCCATTCTGAATAAAGCACATCAGTGACTTACATATTATCTGCAGTTCAACCTTCTAGCAAGAATATTAATGGTACGAGATACGGTCAGATAACAGGTGGCATTAATACAGCTTTTCGTCAGAACATTCTACAATACACAAAGCGATCTTTCATCTCTTCGAATCAATTTGGGACTGTCCATAAGTCGAACTGTCCGCATTTGCTGACCTAAACTACATGCACATTTAGATTTCTTCCGGCTCCTGTCCAGATTTTCTACCGTTGGGTAAGCACGTTCGGATTTACTTGGATCGTTTGAATATTCGGACAGCCGAGCAGCCTTTAGAGTCTTGAACCTCCTCATTTCTTTTCTTACCGCACGACTGCGCAAATTTGTGCCGATCCAAGTACGTACGAGAATAGCTTGCCCTACATGTTGCACATAATATGTCTACGGTATGCCTAGTATAAACAGAAGTATCAAACAAAATTAATGTGTCTTTTTTTTAATAATTTTTATTTGTGTTTACCTACACTTGGAGGAATTATCAATTTTATAAATTGTTGAGATTAATAAAATTCAGTCGCTATAAAACTGATGTGAAAGGCATATACTAATTTCGGCATCGACGGCAGGAGACCCGTAGCTTAGTTGGAGAAAGCGATTAGGCCGCGATTGCCAGAGAGTCGCAGGTTCAAATCCTGTGGGTTCCGAAATTTTTTATATGCATTTTAAATTTATAAAATTAAAGTGTCTGTCGTTGATTTCGAATTACATCTTTATTTTAGTAACCCAAGACAACGTTTTATTCAAAAGTGGTCAAAACAAACTTCAATTGTGCGACCTTTGCGTTATAACAAAAAAACAAAGTACCTACGATATGTGTAAGTCCAGTTGAGCTACTTTAGTCTCGTTCACCCAAGCTATGAGCTTAGGAGTGGACAGACACACCCTCTTGTGACCATGATTTATATGGACGTAGATAACCTTCTCGCAGAAGGTCGTAAAAACTAAATTTATTTTTATGAATTGCGTACATTTCAATTCTTAGAGTGATAATAGTAATGTGAATGTATATTGTAAGGTTTCAAAAATTAGTGTGCCAAACGTGGTATACTCTAGCTAAGAGTTTCTGCCGATAAAAAGTAATGAGAGCTGAGACCGCCAGCGGCAAAGGCCAAATGCATAAATGAATAAATAAAACAAGATACGTTCACATGTGGTATGACATGATTCCTTGAAAAGAAGATATAAACACTACGCTTCTTGTAATAAAGCCATAACGATTGTGTGATAGGGTCGATAAAAATGATCACTTTTTACTAAAACTGCACGTTACAGAAAATATCGCAGCAAAATTCCTTTAAGAACTATTACAGTTCATTCTATCTCGTAACTTTGTTAGAGTAAATAACAATATTTAAGAATGAAAAACTTTAGTTCCAATAATTTTTCTGGGAGCAGTGTTCATATTACCTTAGGTCAAATGGGGTTATAGATCACTAAGGGAATAATAATAAGATTGATATAATATTATTAAAACAATAATTAAGTTTCAGTAAACGTGTAAAGTTATGTCAAGTCATTACAATTAGTTACGGTTGTGAACCTTATTTTGAAATCCTGTTATGGTGTTCTAGTACCTACCTTCTTTCAAATTGACCTTGTACTGGTTGTAAATGTGAAGATTTGGTATTTTAAATCAATAAAGAGTTTTAAAAGTAAAAAATAACTCATTTGGAATCGATAAAATGATCAAAATCTTATTTCACTGCGATATTACTTGCTTTTTGTAAGAATAAATATAAATAACATTTTCTTTTATTTTTTTAGCAATTTTTTTTTGTAGCAGCCTTTTTGAGTCATTTATTTGAATAAAGTACATAATATTGATGATACATCAGACCACAGAACTAAGTACCTACAGAAACCGTGTACATGACTAATATTGAAGCATCAAACACCACTCCACTTTAGAATGGTATCTCGAACAAATTGTTTGTCACTTCATACCATTTAGCAGATTACAGTAATTATTTTACCTCTAATGTTCTAAGCGTTCACCTTAAAATGTGAAAATGGGAATGTTCTTAATGCAATGGATCAGACATACCTTAATTTTTTACTACCTCCTCATCATCTCTTGCTCTATCAGACATTCTGAAAATGCTGACGAAACTAAAGGCTACCGTTAAAATATATACCTAGTCGTCAACAAATAAACGTAGAAATCGGAATGGTTGGCAAATAAATTAAAGATTTTTTCTTATAAAGACCCATTTTCCTTCCTTCGAACGATTTATATCGTCGAAGATAACAGAACGGAGCGAGATTTAATCAGATAGCAGGAATTGTGATAACTTTCAGTCTTCTGCATATAATATATACTTGCCCTTATTCACTTATTTACGACAACGTCTTTATGTTATATAACATGTCATAATATTATCGTTACTTCTTTTCTGTACAAAAATCGAAGTCCGTTTTAATCATAACCGAAGACAGATAAGTCGAAAATAGAATCCAATTATTTGTTGATTGAAAAGGACAACTACGTTAAGGATGTGTCGGGGTACATACTAAAGTTAATAGCTTCCAGGATTCGATAAAACTTTGGCAGCCATCTTGGGAGTACACACGCCACGTTTCACGTCTATGGCACTGTAATAATAATGAACTATGAAACTTGGATTAAGTAGACTTTAATTTTACTTAACTAACTGCTATTACACTTGACGTTGCATTTTGAATGTGCTATAATTATGTAAAAAGTACTCAGTGACTGTTGGTAAGTGTTGATGCAGTTTGAGATGGCACCGGGCTAAAATGTTAGGCTGTGGCAGTTATGTTTAATAATAGGAAAGCCCTTCAGATTTATGACATAGGAAATGGGCATTTAAGGCGATAAAATTTTAGCCTTTGAAAAAAAAACAAACGTCTATCACTTGCCAACAAACGTACCTTTGCATTTATAATTTTAGCTGGGCACAGATATATTGACTTTGTTGGTATTACTATAGCTTTTTTATATGATTTTAAATTTGAATACTATGAATCGTTCGAATATAAGAACGTGTTAGGTATTTTTCATAGAGAACGTGTATATGCGAAAAAAAAATTAGGATATGTTAATAGAGATAATATCTCTCCGAAACAAAAACACGTCTAACTGTGGCTACTTCAAGTCAATAAACATACCATCGCATTTACAATATAACTTGGACATAAAAACTGTACTCTGCGCTTAAATGTTATTTGGTATTACTTATATTAATAGTTTTCATTTTGAGATTTTAAGTAGAAGTAGAAAGTGGGGAGTTGTCATGCTTTAAAGCGTAGTGGAAGAGGTTTTAGACTTTAACTTGGTTCTGGCACGCAATAAACCAGGTATATTATTATTTCAAAACAAGCATACTGATGATATGCTACAATTGTTTGCCCGTGTACGCTTGGTGATGTCGCGGTTTCAACGCTTTTAATTTCCTACCCCAAATTATGTCATTATGGCGTGTGGACACTGCGGGCTTGCCAGAATACATTTTGTTGCTATTGCATTCATATATTTTTAAACTGCTTTATTGGTCTAGTGGTTTGGAATGTTTGACTACGAGTCTCGAGTTTTTGGGTTATATTTCCGGGACAAGCTGTGAAATTGTTAGGTTTCTGTCAAGACCTTTTCAATACCAATTTGCCCACCTTCATGCCTCGCTGAAGTCGCAGAGCAATTAATGAGATCTCTCTCGATTAATTACTATCCCAAATATATGACAATAGTCTTTAAAGTCAGGAAGCCTGGATCAGTGTTGTGACTTGTGAGTATAACGGTATTAATCGATCAATTACTGTTTCCTTTAAAATTGTAGAGTACGTCCCGAAGAATCATAAATAAGCTGACGATGGAGGGTAACTTTTAAAGCTAGTAAAATTGAATTAATGTGTTATTTCAGAGATTTTGATTGCTGACGGTAAAATTATTACGTTTATGTAATTTCCTGCCCCAATTTAACGTACACTCATTGGACATATCCGGAAGTTGCTATATTATAATATTGCCCACTGAATTAAATTGTCGTGAATAAATTGAGAATAATTGATAGTCTTTCTATATTATGAAATGGGTTATGCATACCCAAGAAAAAAGTTGAAGGTGGAAAACTATGATAGCGCGTAAGTTTTTTTGAAACACGACCGACTGATTCTATGATCAATACAATGAGTATGCACACATCATCATCATCATTATCCAAAGCCTATTAATGCGCCACTACTGTGCTCAGCCAAGTTGTACGCCCCCTTAATGCAGATTGGCGGGCTGTAGACATTTTTATTAATCATGCCATATTGAACTAAGAAATATTCGTAAATAATTTATTTTGACAAAAAGTCTGTTTTATTTTTGCCATACAATAATTTTTCACGTTTTTAGTGGGTAGGTTTCGAAATATATGAAATTTATAATAGCCAAATATAAATTGCTCATAACCTGTTACAAAATATCGCTTTTCCCGAAGTCGGACCGTTAATGGCTGAAGAGTTCTCCCGGCACTTCACCAATAGTTTCCTTTATTGTGACGAGCATAAATTGCATACCTACTATATACTATAATCTAAGGGCAACCCTTGTCATACTTATTATTGTATAGTTCCGGTGGCCATCCGTGATCTTCATTAACAGTTTCACTTGACCAAATGGTTCATTTCGAAAGTATAAGCTCAAGTTCCTTTAAAATATACTCAATTCGCTATACGGTGTACCTATAACATTTAAAGAGCTCTCTCGATTTTTCCAGGAACTCTTCAATAGATCTTTACCAAATTACATTCTTATATTGGCGAAATAATCGCGTACAAAATATATAAAAAAAACAAAACCTATCAAATTGAGAACCTCTTCCTTATTTTAAGTCAGTTGAAAAAGAATCCGTACAAGATAGAGTTTCTGGTATAGCATAAGGAGTGGCAAAGTTTTTTTTATAGTAATATTTAACGCATCAACGCACTGCGAAGAATACGTCCGACAGAGTGCCGCTCTGGGTCCGCCAACCTGAAGCTTAGGTGTTAAACCGCATGTGCCTATAATTACACCGGTTATAAAGTTCAAACAAACAGACACACTCTCAAGTTTATGATATTTAGTATGAATGATGATAAAAGGAAAAAAAACCGGGACCAAGAGCTTAAAGTTTTCTTTAGGTATTCTTTTCGGATTGGTATTTTTATACCCAATAGTGAAAAATTTTTGGTCTGACCCAGATATTTAACTCATGACAATGACTAAGACACCGTGAGGTCTAGAGTCACAAAAACATCGAAAATGCACTCGTATTTATATCAAAATACCCACCAACTCAATTCATGAACATTGGTTGTTGTATCAAATATAATTTTAATTGTTTCTTGAATATTATTTATTATTAACCCACTTTATAAAAATACTGTAACCCCGTGTTATGTAGACAAACACTGCATACTTTTCAATACTATGCTTCCCTAAATACTCGCATTTAGCGTTCAGCAATTTTCATAAAAGCGTAGGTAGTAATCATTTAAAAGAAAAGACGAAGAGTTTGTACTAAATTCCTCACATAAACAATGTTGTGATGCCCCAGATTTATAAGAACTGACATCTGACCTCTTGCAGAGCAAAGATAGTGCATAAGTTTTTAGATCTGTGACGTGTATTGTCTCATTAAAATCTTACGCTTTATCTCTTGGACTGAGCGCTACGTTAAATTTTATTACTGCTACCACTGACATATTGTTTAATGCGTAAGGACTGGCTACAGAACTATAATAATTTGGTCTCGTAAATGCGTTTAAATAGCAAAGGTTGGTGGTTATTATTTCATTTGAGGTAATGCAAAATTGTAGAGAAATCAGTAGGTCACACCAACTATCCTTTTAGGTGAATAAGAAAAGGTGACATTTCGTTCTAACTTATATTTCATTACAAAAGAATTACATAAACTAAAGTGCGGCCACAGACCCAATATAAACAAAAAATTACATGTCGTTCGCCTAGTGATGGTGTGAATGACATTTCAGTCTTCCGTAAGAATTAAAATAAATTTTAATGTTGAGGCCCCACTGAGGGCCATATTATTCTTTTATAGTGAAACACGTACAAATGTATGGCTCGAGCCAGGAATAGCAACATAGGATGTATTATGTATGTTAGAAACACCACTAAATTATGTACTTATTCGATGTATTACCCAATGATACTGCAACAATTGATAGAACTTGTTTCAACTTAAATTTAAAACAATGCGAAATTTTTATACAAGGTTATATACAGCAAATATTACCTCAACATAGTTTAATTTATTTTGAACAAGTAGATAGCGCTTGTATATTCTTAAATACCAACTAAAGCGTCAGCCAAGCGTTTTGAATGCCATATCTTTTCCTTTGTATCTATCACTACTGCAATAAATTTTAGTTTCTCTATTCTGATAAATTTCACTAGGTAAATATTACTGTTTTCTTGTCCTTACAAGTTTTACATTTTACTCGATTTCTGTTGTTATTAATCAGGGGTTTAGTAAAGCGAGGTTCAGTTTTATTTATCACTATTATAATATAACGAATTATAATATTTATATTAAAGTAATTTTACTTAATACACTAGAGAGAAAATATTAAATTTTTGAAAAATGTGTAGAAGCTCAGGTCGTTTTTGCGGGTCACACCCCTCCGCGGTTTTGTAATTTTTATATGGTGGTTTTTTTTAATCTCTTTTAAAGAGCTGAGTCACTAAAGAGGCTATGTAGCTGCTGTGGGTCTACAATTACTACCTTATAAACTAGCTTATTCTACGTCTACCTACATTAATCTTAAGTCTATTATATAAATATTTCACGGCCTCAGAATAGGGGTTTGACAAACTTATGTTAATGTCAGCAAACATTTTATTCTGAACCTCACTACGACACATTCCATCAGAATGTGATAAATATCTTACCTTACACCACAGTCTGGACGATTGGGAGAAGGACTCACAACTGCTGTCTAATTTTTAAATATGCTGTTTTTAAATAAATATTTTCACCTAGGTTAAAACACCTTTACGGATTCCACGATTTTGATTGCGAGTTCAAATGTACTGAGACTTCGTGATTATACTCATTACTGCGTCTTATGAAATTCATTTTTTAGAATATATTTGCCTATAATACCCTCCTCTTTCCACGGGTGGCCCATGGGTCGACTAAGGGAGTATAACGGAGAACGGGTAGCAGCGTCTTCAGTGCTACTTCTACTATCTACTGCGATGGGAGAGGCTTTCAGTCCAGCAGTGGACTGCTAAAGGCAGTTGCGGTACTACCATAGAAGCCGAAAAGCCGGCCTTGCGTTACAATTAATAACTCTATTAATGTTTGCCCGACGATTCCGAAATACAATTTTTAAAATAATTTATACTTGATAGCATATAAATTCATAAACACAGTTTTAACTGTTGCCCAATAATGTACATACAATGAGTATATAAACACTACCTTAATCTGGCAGGTAGACTCTGTGGTAGCAACTAGCCGATAGAATGATATTAACGGTAACTTTTAGAGGTCATAACGAGTCAGATTAGTCCTATAGATAACTGGGCTTGCTCAAATTCAAGACCCTAGGAACGCCACTGGCTATATATAGGCTATTTATGACCCTGCGATCTATATATACTAGATAGGAGTGCATTTAAATCATAAAAAATGTAACAGAGAAAGTGTCCGGTTTTTGCTTATACATATTGAATATAACTAACAGCTAGCTTCTTATCTAAAATAAGATATTTAGCAAATTTAATGGCTTTTTATGCCATGATTTTTTGACAATATATCTAGCATTTTAATACCATTTCTGCTGCGGACAATGACATACCGACAATCCGACGGGTCAAAGGTCTGAAGGTTTAAGGGCTAAGTGCTATGTTCAGACTAATTACCAGCTCATTGTCAGCTTAGCATTACTCCAAACATGTAACCTTTTGAGACGCTTAAGCACTTCGTCACACGCAATAATTAATGAAACTATATTTTATATAAGGCGGCTTGTTAAACAAGAGACGTGGGTATATAAAAACTTGATTCTCGAGGAAATATACATTATATTATCATCAATTATTTATTATTGCTGTATTAACTATACGTATTTAAAAGTATCTGATTAAATATCGAGCAAAACTTCTATAAGTTGAAAAAAATTAAATTCAAATAATTAATAAATATACCATTCCGACAAATCAATTTTCACCCTCACTAACGGTTGTCACACGTTGTTCTATCGATGGTTCCGAGTTCGAATTCCAGACTCCAGTAAGGATAATTTGGGAATTTATAATTTCTAAAATTTTTTTCTAGTTTGGTCCGGTGCGAAGATACAGCCGTAGCAAGTTACCACCCTGTCTACAAAGACGTGCGCTTAGCGTTCCGGTATGAGGTCGTGTAGAAACCGATTAGGGGGTATGGGCTTGTTTCAACTGCATTACCGTCTGACAGGTTAGCCCGTTACCATCTTAGACTGCATCATCACTTAACACCAGAGATTGCAGTCAAGGGCTTACTTATAGTGGAATAAAAAGAAAACTCTCTCCTATCAGCACGGTTAGCACGGGCAGGAGACAATTATATCCCCGTGGAAAGGATAAAAATGTATCTTATCCCACAGTTTTATAAACTATCAGAGCACTGGCGCACAAGTTGAAATAATATCCAAATAATATATATGGGGGTAAACTTCTCCTATTCCCTTTACCCGTGCTTTAGCAGGATGACACGTGAATTATATCCCTTGTCAGGGGATAAAATCGGGGGATATAATTTTTGTCCCTGCAGATAGGAGATCAGTACTGCGACGTGAAAAGACTGAGGGTTATGGAAGACTATCCACACTTTAAGGTCTTGTTCGGCTTTGGTAGATCTGTGTCTGTGTGTCTCGTAATTTCTGATTGATCACGTACAGACACTCCGAGTCTAGCTCTCTCGATCACTCCATCCGAAAACTATAATTGAATACTCGCTAGTGCCCGCGTTCTGAGTCAGCGTTTATAACGGTATTTTACAAATAACGTGGGAACCGTTTCTTTTCCTAGGAAAAAGCCTATGTTTCTCTTCGTCCTTTCAACTAACTTTATACACAAAATAAGTTGATTGGCTGCTTAGTTCTGGCATAAAAAAGGGCCAAACATACAAACAAACACACTAACACATTTATGATATTAGTAAGGATAGAACATGGTGGGCTGTTTCTAATCAACGCTTTGAGTTGTGTAGATATGCTATCAAAATTCAGCGACTCAAAGGTACCTGTATGCTAAGGAAGGAATAGGGTTGGAAACCAATTTAGATTTGAATTAGACTTAGTAGCTACCTACATTGTAAGGGCTTTAATAGGATTGTAGACGTTCTGAAATTGATTGTCTTACTACTGGGTAAATACAATTCATAATTCACTATCATAAACCCCAGCCTATTAAGACTTTGTGTATTCTAAAATAAAGTTCAAACAACCTATTAAATATACAACTATTTTTCACAGAGAAAAAAAGATTTGTTATTCTTGTCATATTTCTGATTAAATAGTTGTCCGCTGTACATGATTTTGTCTCGACAGAAAAAAATACAAAATTACGTAACGCATACATGCTGTAAGGTTTTTTGGTTATTTGTTAAATACTATAGTATATGAGTACTAAAACCTTACAGCAAATATGCTTTAAATATTTAAATGAATGGGATTTCAAAATTTTATTTTATATATTGATTGTTTTAACATAAACAAAATGAGAAGGAAAACATAATGTTTTCAAAGAAGTGTGAAGTCCAATCCGCCCCTGGCGTGATGGAGGATGGCGGGCTTTAACGTTATTATCATGTGCTCAAGATTTGTTTTGTCTGGCCTTGGATATTTACCACCCTAATGATAAATAGAAAAACTTTATTGCAACACAACAAAAAAAAGGAAAATACAAGGAAAACAGTAATAGTACTTAGTGCTAGGGTGCAAAGGCGGCCTTATCACTAAAAGTGATCTTTTAAAGGCAACCTGAGCGTACGAAGCCGATAAAAGAGTGGAAGATGGATGGTGCATAAAGTAAGTTACAAAAAAATAAACAAAAAAAAAAAGAAATGTAATATAAACTTACATGAACATACATACTACATTTACATATTAACTACACAAATACCAAAATATGTGCCACCAAGCAATTTAGTGCATCACTGTCATACACCTCACAGGTTTGTTCTACCTACTCAGACCGCACCATGAGATCTGGTGAGATTGCAGTCAAAGGTAATAAATTGTGGGTAAAAAAAAGTTATATTGTAGAAGTCAACTTATAAGTCTGAATAAAAAGTCAGAGACGCTTATTCAGATTTCTAAGCACGCGGCAACTTGACAGGGATGTATAGGTACCTACTCAATTAATAATGTTACAATTAATCAAAACCGTTTGGCCGTAATTCTGGAGGGATGTTCTTTGTGAGAAAATGACTAGTCATGAAATTTTCATAAATGATTTATGAATACGTAGGTATTTGCAATTCAGCTGTATTCATATTGGGAAATTCGACTTCTGTTTTTGAACGGAAATAAAAAATCCTTTAAGTCAGAGTTGGATGCGCACTTCAATTTATATATTACATATATACATTACAAAAATACATCACCATCTAGCTCTAAAGTAAGCGCAGCTTGTGTTATGAGTACTACGTTGTCTGATGAATAATTTGCATGAATAATATACATAAATATTTATAATATAAAAATTTAGTACTATATTTTTTTTACTATTTATTACTCAGTATTTTCTATAATTCATATTTCTCTATATTTCGTTTTCTATTTTTATTATTTGAGACAGAAACTACAAGTTCTGATAACAAGGAAGGGGGGAAATATGCAATATTTTAATAGGTCTATAGTTTATGTACTTATATAATTATATGGTCCATATATATATTTACATAGTCTACCCAGTTGTTTCAGAGTATAAATACTATAAAAGACGGACGTATATACACAGACATGGGAGGCAAGCATATAATAGTTTAGGTATATTATAAAGAGGTATATATATGTAGAATCTCTTCTCAAAATGAAAAGGCTTTTAGTCCACCACGCTGGCCAAGTGCGGATTGGTAGACTTTACACGCCTTTAAGAACAGGATTCCACACGATTTTTCCTTCAGCGTTAAGGCATATCACTCCTAAAAATTAGAGGTGCAGAGGAGGAAACGAACTTGGTCCTTGTATAAGGCAGCCCGAAGCCCTTACTAATATCACTGCTGAAAATAAAATACTTTATTTTTTCTCCCTAACAACCCAATATCCACTGTTGAGCAACGAGCTTCCAAAATTTTATACAGTGAATTCATACACCTATTATTTGATTGTTTTTGTCTGTTGTTATCTGCGCTTTACCGCATATTGCTATAAAATGAACATATAATTCCGAAAATTTGCTATTTCTGGAAACAAATAAATGTGGGTGAATTGTTTCGCATATGATACAAAATTAATGAACGAATGTCTAGACAAAACTAGACGGTCTGCGTTTTACTTTACCGCACCATCGCAGAGTGCAATCCATTGAAACTTCCCCGGCAGACAAATATAATAATGTTAATTAAACTGAGAGAGTCAGTAAGACTAAGATATCATAGCGATCGAATAATTGACCTTTAATTTCATGGCATGGCAATCTATTTTTCTATATATTTAGACGATATAATAAGAACAGGTTTCTTTTAGAGACACTTTACTGATGATGCCACTCTGTGTTCTTTAATTTTATATCATTTCTACGATGTACAATAATTGCGCCTTGTAAACTTTTATGAACTTCTTTAATTTCATTGTTAGGTCTGTTCAAAAACTTTACTGGTAGACGAAATCCTTCTAAAGAGCAAGCGTCGCAAGTTGTTATTATTATTATTTAGGACGAAAACAGTTCTTTGTTATTTATGGTAACATATGACGTACGACGACGAAAGTATATCATTCCATTTTATAAATTCATAATGTAACTATTATTTGATAACCAGATAATATTGCAGCGTAAGTAGATACCTAATTACCTACATCTACCATCTTTGACTCTCGTTTCATGTTTTTCCGGAGTCGGAAAAATGAGTCGGTCGGTCTACAGGGTATTGGGTCTCCTCCCACAATGAGAAAGGGTAAGGCCTTAGTCTATCACAGCTTCATTAGTATTTTGTTTTCTTGTTCTATATTTAAAAATCAAAATCAACTGCCTCGTTGGTCTAGTGTTAACTACGGATCAACAGGTCCTGGGTAATCCAGGTTCGAGCAAACAATTCCTAGGTATTGGGTTTTCTGTTAAACAATTCTCATTACCAGCCCGGAGTTAGGAAATTGTCAAATGTCCAACCCCCGTTCTATAGAGAGCGCGTTCATTTTTCGGTGCCGGTTTGATATCAAAGACTTGTGATAAACCTGCATTGGAGCAGTATGGTGGGTCTTTGCTTTAAAACCCTCTTTTCTATACACCTGTGATATTAGTGGGTCGTGAATGTGTGATATAAAAATCAACTCTAGTATCTTTGTATCCGGAAAACTCGAAAAATAATAAAATGATAGATTGTTTTCAAAGTTTTACAAAACATTGCATTTCTATTTAAAAAATGGTTTTATAGGATTAACATCTAAGTTCCCACGGAAACAGCCAATTCGCCGAAATACATTATCTGACAGATAATAATAATATGAAATGAGTTCGAGATTGGATTATTATAACAAGTGAAATCACGCCAAAATGAAATGAAATCAAATACATTTTATTTTACACCATACATACAAAAACACAATTGAAAGAAAGTAAGTAAAGGTAAAGTAAAGGTAAGTAGGAAAGTAACAAAGGCGGCCTTATCGCTTAAAAGCGATCTTTATCAAGCAAACTACAACGTCCTTATATTTGAAAGGAAAATAATGAAGGATCAAACTCTAACTACATAGATGTCAGTTATACGTTATTTATAGGTAACTTCATGAACCTTTTGGCGTCGTGCCTTGCAATATGTGGCCCGGAATTTCGGATTGGAAGATTATGGATCTTACGCTTTTTAATATAAAAGTTGTATTGCACTGAAAGCCTTTAACGATCTTATTTAAAACGTCCGATTTTTGTTATTTTCCGGAACCGAAACAATGAGTTGGTATTAATAATAATTTGATGTAGGCAACTAAATTCAATGTTTCTTGAAGTCAATGAAACGCAATAAAGGTAGGTTACTAAAATATTGTATTTTAGTTGGGTTATCTTTTCCTATACGTTTTATCGGAAAAGATAACCCAACTAAAATACAATATTGACCTAAGACACGTTGATCTAAGTTTAAGCAAATATTCACAACTAGCTGTTGCCCGGGACTTCGTCCGCGTTTAATTTTGCTATTTTTTTATTACCATACGAGTAAGCCCTTTGCAGCTATCTCACCTTGTACCACAAATGATGATGATAAGTAATGATGCAGTCTAAGATGTGGCAGTTATATTTTACCCATAAATCCCCTAATCAGCTTCTAGGCAACAACGTACCGGAACGCTAAATGGCCTAGCGGCACGTCTTTCTCCTCCCTCCAGACCAGACCGGAGAGAAAATTTGAAAATAATAAATTCCGGTAGGGATACTGGGAATCGAACCCGCGATCTTCAACTTAAAACCACAGGGCTCGCCGCTGTGCCACGGAGGTCGTCTATATACTGATACTTTACGCTGAATTTGCCGCTGTATTGTTAGGGGCCACCAATCTCGCCCACGCAACTTGGCACAAATTTCACTGTACCATGTTATCTTGTACAGTAAAATTGGCGCCGAGCGTATTGAACATGTTAAGCGTTTTATTACTCTCTAGGGGTATCTATAGATTTAGTTAATGCGGTTGCACATGTTTACTTTCAAGGCAATCATCTGGTCACTTCGTAAATTGAAAAATTCACCTGCAAATATACTTAGTTGGTATTTGTCTTATATATAAATTTGTTTTCATTTAGAAAATAGGGTTCAAGGGTTCATCTGACGACCTCCCAGGCGCAACGGTGAGCGCTGTGTATTTAAGCAGGAGGTCACGGATTCAATTCCTGGTTAGTTACCACCCTACCGACTAAGACATGCCGCTAAGCGATTTAGTGTTCCATTGCTATGTCGCGCAGAAACCGATAAGGGGGCAGGATAGACATACAAGTACCAGGCTAACCTGTAAAGGAGTACCCTTACAGGTTAGCCCGGTACCATCTTAGACTGCATTATAAATTACGGTCGGGTAAGATTGCAGTCAAGGGCTAACTTGTAGTGGAATATAAAAAAGATTGCTTACTAAAATTACATTCGATTCTTTGGTTATCTGACTTGCTAATACAAATTCAAATTTGAGGATGAAGCAATTAGCAATAGATAAAAGAAGTCGGTCCCAGTTTATGATTAACTTGTGTGAATAGTCATTTAAGCCCACCAACCCGCACCAACACGCAGCGTGTTGGGTCTATGCTTTAAAGCCGACTCTCCTGTGAGAGACGAAGTTTGTGCCAGGCTGTTGGACTTTAATAGGATGCGGGTGATTAAATCCGAGATAGCAAATGAAAAATATATTTCGTACATAAACACTCATCTTGGTCTTTGTTTTATAACCAGTTTTTTTTATTTATTTATTTAAATGTTCGAAACACCTGTGCTAATCTATCTTGGACTATATGCGATCTGAACAAACTCCCAACTGAATCCGCGAATTAAACTTAACGTAAATTTGAACATCCGCAATTTGGACAAACCTCGAACTAAACCAACCGTGAATTTAGAGAATTGAACTAAGCGTGAAAAATACACATCTAGTGCTTTTGATAAATTCGTTGTTTTACGTAACCGATACACACAAGCTGTATAAAAAAGATCGTTGGATACCCTACTTTACAGTAATAACGTAACCTAAAAAGGGTACTTAAAATTGAACGCTTTCGTTTTACGAGGTCTGGGGCATATTTACAATAGGTAGAGGCAGGGCACGGGATTAGGTGAACCATAAACCCAGTATACGGTAACGTTATATTAAGTGTTGTGTATATGTGTTGTTATATTAAGTGCTAGGCCCTTAACCTTTGCCGCCTGGTATTTGCTACTGCGAATAAAACGGGATATTGTTTCTTTGCGACATTGAACTCATAACCTGTATCGAAATATATTCTGTGACGTCAAACTTTCATGTTTATTGTAAGTACTGCCCAAACTGGGTAACTGTAGTATACAACATTTTACTCTGTATTCCTTAATTTATTGACCTTTTCTTTTCTTGCAGGAAAATACCAGAGTGTAGGAGTTCGAGCTTCAAAATGCCACCTAAGTAAGCCTTGCCTTTTATAAAGTCAGGTCACTTGTATTCTAACTATAGAACGCGAGGGAATTTTTTAATTCTAAAATGTTTGTAAGTAAAGCTTATCAGAATGAGTTTTATACTTTAAATAGAGCAAAATTCATACTACTTCCGAAGTAGTTAGAAAGGGCGGTGGTTTGTTTATTTATTTGTTGTTGTTGCTTCCAGCATCACTGCGCCGATTTTAAGCACAAAATTATATAGTTTGCATCCTACAGATGTACAGGATATGATTTTCATAACGTAACAGCAACTGGGTATCCTTTAGAGTTATTTGTACAAAAATTCATAGTTATACCGATATTGGCAAGTTTGCATATAACAATGCAAAGCAACTCATAATTTATAATAGCTTGCATCCCGTAGACGGACTTTGTGGACGGGCGGAAAACCAACGATTTCTGTTGGATCTATAAAAAAACAGGGACGAAGTGGCATCAACAGTTAGTTTTAATATTTATAATATTTAAAGACAGCTCACTTAGTAAAACACTTATATAATTTAGAAAATATACTTGTGGTCTTTTTCATATCCCAGCTAGGTCCCAGCTTGGTTCTGAACCCAAAATAGTAATATTATTTTAATGGATGTTTTTGATCAGATATTTTAACAGAACAAACTAATATTCCCTGTTTATGATCTTGGTCATAATAGATTATTATTACAACTAGTTAAGACATAAGATTGGCCATTAACTACGAATACAAAAAAGGTATTTATAGTAAATTGGCAACTTTGTTAGCTATTTAATGTAAGTTTCTTCTTCTTCTTCTTCTTCTTTCTCTGGGCTTGTCTCCGTACTTGGTTGGCCGGAACCTTCCGTTGTACGTTGTGCTACTTGTACAGCTATGTGAATGTAATGTTATAAGCACACTAAATACACAGGTTTATTTATTAACTAGCGGACCCGCGCGACTTCGTCCGCGAATGAGTTACCTTCGAAAAGTAGTTGTATGTTGTCGCGGACTGTTTTATAGAACTTTAAAGAAACAATTCCGATATACTTACTAAATATTTCATTCGTTTAACGTAACGTTTACCGTTCACGCATCGCACGCATCGGAATCTCTCAAAAAGGATATTTGTTTGTCGTAGCGTGATGTTATACAGCTTTAATTGATACTACCAATCTAAAAAAAATCGAAATCGAAACAACATTTTCTGAGATTAGCGCGTTCAACCAAACAAACTCAAAAGCTTGATAATATTTCAAGTATGCCTATCTAAAAAAACCACGTCAATCTAAAACTCCGTTGCGCGGATTTAGAAAGACAAATGCGGAAAAAATAGCGATGCTATCTTGTAAGAGCTGTTTGCTTTTCCGCGATAAAAAGAAGCCTATGAGCTATTCCAGGATAGTACGCATGCATTCGATCGTTGTACCATATGCCTTGCGACGGGTTATCTGTGATGAGTTATGTCCTTTATCTCTGACAATATTTATCAGAACTGCTTTAAAATTAGACAATACATGCTTAATAGTATAATACACTTTCAAATAAAAAAATAATTATTACAATGTATTCAAATTTAACGGAGGTGTGAAGTAAAATTTATTAAAATTTTCATCCTATTTCCCGGAGGAAACTTACGGTTTATCGGGATAAAAAGTTTCCTATATGTTGACCTGGAATATCAGCTAAAACTATACCAAATTTTATTTGAATCCGTTCAGTAGTGTTCACGTGATGCCCGGACAGACAGACAGACAGGCAGACAGACAGACAGACAGACAAAAATTAAATAAAAATCTGTTTTGGACTCAGTATCGGTTATAAAGCACCCCCAAGGTCAAAATTTTCAAACTTTATTAAATGTACAGAAATCTTCCAGTTACAGATTTATTATAAGTATAGAAGATGTTCAGCTACTATTGAGTAATCTTTTGATAGTTTATTCCGAATAAGTTAAAATATATACAAGATCATTTTCAATACATGATAACATATATCGTAATCTATACTATTCGCTGAAACTACTGAATTAATTCCAATGAAACTGTACGATTTTTGCTCATAATACCAGGTAGGACATGGGATATTTTCCATCCCGAAATTCAGCGCAATTTCTTTTGGACAGGGGATGAAAGAGTTTGACGATTTTACACCTTAACTCCGTCAAATTTTAGACAATTTAAATTATTCTTGTTATTCTGGATAGGTTTTAATATCAGATTAATTGAGCTTAAATATATACAGCTGTTAAGCTACACATTATTTATGCAGTCATTTGTTATAGGCAATCCAAATTATTTTAAATAAGTTAAGACAGGAGTAGGTCAACGGAACCGGCATTTGCGATTGGCAATGTTAACGTGACCGAAGATTTCAAATATTGGGTGATTAAAATTACAAGGGCAAGTTATACATATGGCAGTAATATTAAACCCATGCCCTTAATCGGGTTTTACACGACATCGCACCGGAACGATACATCGCTTAGGTAACTAGCCACGGCCCAAACCCAGTCCCAGTCTGGTGTTACTTTGAAAATACTAAAAGTAATGCGCCCAGTCATAAATCAAGAAGGAAACGTCGTTGCAAGTTAATAGGACATAACTTATGTATGGCTCACACCACACGTGTTCTCAGCGGCCGAGTGTTGGTGAGCGATATGCGGTTTAACGATATGTTCATACGGATAAACTTTGTGTTAATTCTGAATTATTATTGGCAATACTATACGATTGGGTGAAATCACTCTAAAGTTTGTATAATATATAATATGTACAGGTGTATATATTATACAAACTACTGAATTAAATCATTCCGCTATTTGAATCTCAGCATCCTAAAAACAGGCTATACGTAACAATAAAACTTATAATGAAACTAGTAACAAAAAAAAAAATGCTGACTGCATTTCCGCGCTGAACAGCCAGGCTGATTCTTTAGGCAAATATTTAGCCAGCCCTTCCCTTAAGTCACCAGATGAGCTAACCACAGATAAATTTCTTGCAAGATTTTTTTGCACTGTGGACAGTCCCATTATGTTATTGGAGAAATTTGAAACCACCTAAATTGTTCAACTGAACCAGTCGGAAAGTCAAAGTTTCGCATCGTAATATAGTGGAAGCAACAATTATCGCTGGGTGTGCGAAAGGAGACACTGTATTTTTACCAAGGGTTCGCTTAATTGTGAACGATCTTCCGTTTGAATTCAAACGATTACAGTTTCTCCTCAAAGTATGTTTGGCAATGACTGTAAACAAAGAAAAACCTGCTTCTCACATGGGCAGTTCTACTTAGCTTGCACACGCGTAAGCTCACTCAGTACCTTGGTAGTTTTGGCGCCTACCAAGATCCATAGATCAGTTAAGAATATTGTCTTTAAAGAAGTTTTATAGTTCATATTTTTCTATCAGCAACAAGACATTTTTTTAAACCTTTGTTATAAAAAATTGATCTTAACGCGGGCAAAAGCTAGTTTTACCATAATTATTTTCCTAAAAGTGCCAAATTTTGACGTGAAAAATGTCCGTCTCAATATATTTGTTGTTGAAAGTATTCACGCACGAACGCACAAGATAAAAAGTTATTCGCCTAATACCTTGTCTTCCATCTAGCTCACGCAAAGGGAGGTTTACGTCTAGCATGTAACCCACGACTTGCAAAATCAATATTACTTAGAAGTGGGACATTTTCAAAATTTTTAAACGCACATTTTAAAATATTCTGTGCCAGTTATGAGACCGTGCATATAGACCTTCGGTTCTATACAGGGAATTCGTTCACGAGTTAGAAACTAATTTCCTGCGGCACAAAGCAATCGGCAGGATCGATGCGCCTCTCAGATGGGTACCCCTCGGCACGTCCCGATGATTGATTTACTATCGGTTATGCTTTTTAAAACCGTTCTGTCAAAAAGGTAAAATAAGGTTTCGATAACTTTTGAAGTAAAACTTCCTTAGGCGCGACTAGGGAGTAATCCCTAGTGGCGCCCAAGAAGGACTCCCTCAGATTTCTTTCTGACGGAAGTAACGCTTACATCAGACGTCTGTGTAGTTTCCGCTATTTAAAAATAATAATTTAGATTGGTCATTAGTGCTAGGTGGCAAATATCATAATTAATTAGGATTATTTATTTCCAATATTTTCAAACGGATCAATTGTGAATAGCAAAGTTAATAAAAATGAAACAGTTCTAAACAAATTATTTTAAATTGCAAAGTTTTTTGAAAATCTTTAAATATACTTGTTTATTTATTACTTTTGTAATATATAAATTATTCATAAATTTTCTGGTGATTGCGAAATTCTATAATATTCATTGACAAGGTTATATTGACATGTGCTGATCTAACCTTAAATTTTCTATTCAACAAATGAAAAGGCCTTAATCGGATGCATAAAGACTTAGGTAATTTCTAGAGAAAAAAAAAAATTTCACAAACTATTATGTGATGTTTAACTCTGTTAAGCTGTCTTATATTAGGAAACCGATTTGTCCGGTCATAAAATTCAGGAGACTCGTAAACTGACACTTGACAGATAAGAAAATATAAATTCAGTTAATAACCAACAAAATTATAAATATAACCTAAAATAAACTATTTAAAAACTAAATAAAATCTAAAACGTCCTCGAATCCACCACAGCGAGGCACAGTTCCCAAGATGCTGGCAGCATTGCCCTTTTGGATGGCCAAACTAATTCGTTGGCCAAGGTAACTGCCCGCTCTAGGATCACCGGTAGACTCGATAACCCTTTTCGATAATTCTTTGAAAAGGGCTTTTGCCAAAATGAAAATATTTATAAAATGTGAAAGTGATATTAATGAATTTGAAATAGAACATAAAATGAAATAGTGAATATTAAATGAAATGGCGAAATCCCAGGAACATTTCACTCTTTCATCAGTAAATAATAATAAACGTTGAAACTGAAGTTAGCTATAGTATAGTTTCAAATAAAGAGGTTTACAGTGTACACTTTCAATTGTCAAAAATCGGTGATTTAATTGATTCAATTGTACAAAAATCCTAAATTTTAATGTTCAGTGATACTTGGTGGTCCGATAATGAGATAACTAGATAACGGTTATAATAAATCTTTCAAAGTATTAAATACTTGTATTAGTTAGTAGTAGTGTCGTTTTCTCTACAAACGTAGAATAAGGCGAAAGATAAAAACTTTGAAAGCTTCTTATCTTGTTACGCTAAAGAAGAATAACTTCTAACGCGTGAACATAAAAGTACACACACTTTTTTTTTTATAATAGTAATCTATACGCATATGAGAGATGGATTAAGGGCGTATACCCTAGTCGCAGCTCAAATGGGATGTCATAAACCGGTGCGGAGTCGCTATTTCAACACCTCCAGCACATCAGCGTCCATCAGTTCACCGAGCTACAAACCGTACAACTTGTATCGGTGCTATAGGTGTGTTGTAATCGCTAATGGTTTATCGCTTTGAAGATGGAGGGCTACAACCTTGACGAAATTAATATGTGTGTGTATGTAACTGATGTATATATAAAGTAGTTTTCTGCAAACAGAAGTTTTTAATATAAGCAACGGAATGAATATATGTACAAATATGAAAGGATATAACTACGAGTAGGACGAGTACGGCCTGTTGAAAACGGACCATATGAGGATTTCTATCTGAATTAAGTTTGAGCTCTAGAATGACTTCATTTTATAATAGCTTTCGTATATGATGTACTGCATATCTAATATCTACATATATTGACCTCGCTTCATTTTCTGTTACTTGTTTTAAAATTAAAAGCGCAGTTGCATTTTCCAGATATTAACTCGTAGTTTTAATTAACGTTGTGGAATTTTTGTGCAGAATTTACTCGATGTTGAAAATTATTACGAGTATAATGTTATGAGTGTTATTTTAGTTCTTCATTTGTTTTCAAAATGTTTTTGATGTGTTTTAAGTTACGTTATTTAGATAAATTTTTGACGATTTGCTGTTCAGTTGCAGAACAATTCAATTAAATTTTCAGCTGCAATATAACAAATAAATATTATTAAAAAACCATTTTTTTTCAATTTTAAATAAAATAAAATACTACCCGTATCTACGAGTTTGTAGAACTCGACTTTTTTTATAAAATTCGTAATTAAAAAGTAAAGTTTAGAAAGTGAGTATCGCTTTTAAGCCTAAAAGATGGCGCTGTTATTTATAGTATAGATATAGTAGCAATCATATCAACGACGTGTATTTTAAGTCAATTTATCGACGGCTTATTCAGTTTAGCGTATACAAACATGTGGAAGATGAATTACATGAGTAAGGATTTCAAAGTATTAGGTTGCATATAAAAACTGAAATTCCACCATCATTATCAATATCACGTTGACCGATTGACGGGGTCGACCAACGCTGCGTTTACTGTTGCGGGGTCGCGATGCTATCACTTGGGACCTCCAATATCAACGTCACGTTCAGCTTCGCATCTTTTCGCTTTTGCTGAGCTCCGTCGGTAACTCTAGTTTTATTCAACTGATACAGAATTAATAACATAAAGAATCCTCATTAAGCCATTACTGCATGCATTGTGTCCAAGAACAGAGAAGACGCACTTAGCACGTCTCACATCAGACCCTCGGAATGTTGCTACATCACAAACTTTTCTTGTTTTCCCCATTTTTTTTTAAACGCTTAGAAAATCAGAGGTAAAATAATTACTGTCAACTGCTAAATAAATGATGTGACTTGCCGTTAACCGCTTGTTTAAGATACACCACTAAAATAGAGTGGTTTTTGATGCTTCAATATTAGTAGTGTACACGGATTCTGTATGTTTTTAATTCTGGTCGTTGGTATTTGAAATTTAAATGATTTTTCGAAATCGAGTATTAATGATACTTTTATGGGCCGTTTCCTAGTTCCCCCTTTTAAACAACTATGATTTCGAATATGAAATGAATTCAGAGCATTTCATTAAACACAACAATTTATACAAATTATTAACTTATACGCAATATACATGATTTTATATAACTTTAACTCCAATTTAGCAACGAAAGGTTTGATAACAATAAATACTGGTTATTTCTATCGCTATGCAGTATAGTATGAAAATTATAATCAACCCGGTGTGCTACCGGACTAAGTATAGCAGGGGTGAAATCAAGGGAGCCATTAATTAACTATTTTTGGCCGAAGGACACTATTAACTAAAATAGCTTCCTGGAACATGATCAAACTCTGATAAAGGCGAAAGAAATCTGATTCCGGAAAACCTTGTGGTCAAAAATAGCCTTTATGAGGTTAGTTTAAAAGGCTATCTAATGAAGGGTTAGTCAGGTTAGTTGAGAAGGTCATTTTTATTTATATTTTACAATGAATATATAATAACACTAGCGTTGCCCGCGTTCTTCGTCGGTGTTATTATGGTTTTTCTCCGTCCTTTTAACTACCTCTATGCAAAATATCAAGTTGATAAATAAATAAGTAAATATACCACGACAAGGCACATATCGCCATCTAGCCCCAAATAAGCGTAGCTTGTGTTTTGGGTACTAAGATAGCTGATGAATATTTTTATGAATATATTACTCATAAATACTTATAATATACAGATACACAAACACTGAAACACATCCATGTTCATCCCACAAACATTTTCCAGTTGTGGGAATCGAACCCAAATCGCTGCCCTCTGCGAATGTGGTGGTAGTTGATTGGTTGCTAAGTGCGTAAAGGAAGGACAAACAAACAGACACACTTTAGCACTTATAACATTTGTAAGGATGATCATGGACTTCTGAAGCGTAGCACCTGCTTTGTCTAATATTATGTCTTCACTCATGAAATAACTGAAAGCTTCGTCGTCTCCAGTAGTTCGTGTAGTGAATTACTAATATTTCTTAAATATAGTTCAACGGGTACATACCACGATAATATTTTGGATTTGTAGGACTGCGTAGGTACGAGATGACATCTCGTACCTACGCAGTCCCGTTGTGACCACGATTCTTGCAAATGCGTCGAAATATCGACAAAAGGTACATTGCCGAAGATCTGTTTGGTGTGGAGTATAAGGATTGACGAAATTATAAATGACACCATACAGATTCTCCTCCTTTTCGCGTAGTAGGTATAGAAAATTAAGCTTTATTTTCATAAGTCACATAAGGCTTAAAACTTGTAAAAGTTTTCCTTGCAAGCCCTGCGATGTATTCGTCTGTTTATGGATGATAGTTTTCCACTTATCATCATGTCTGTCATTTGTTTGGCTGCCAATTATTATTATAAAAAAACAAAATTGACTCCATTGCCTAGCACTGTAGCTTGAAGAGCACGTTATCCGTCGGGCGTGGTTGTCGATAATAATTATTCTGATAAATAATAGTGATTATTATAAAGTCTTAATTTCACTTCCAAATCACAATAGGCTAAAGATTATGACGGTTTTGGTAATACAATCTCACATCGTCGCTTAAAGCTATTTAAAGAGCAACAACCTATATAGATAAATAATCTTTTTATAATCTCCTATCATTGCATAATCTTTTTATGCAATGATAGGAGTTTTCTAGAAGCTGACATTATAATACAAACTACAAAGATGTCATCCGGTAGTTTGTAGAATTTTTTCTTTATGCGGCATAGTTATATAGTGAAGTAGTAATGTATCTACTGTAATGCCCTTGCACTCTCACATTTCCAATTGTTTCGGTCTATTTAGAACTATTTCGGTAGTGTAAAGTTGACATCAAGCACCCCTGTCCAAATTATTTACTTTATTTGATCAAAAATCCTAAGTTATCTTCAGGAATGGGATCATATTATTATTAAACTCTTTATTTGTATACCACAACATTAACATATTTAAAATATAACAAAAACAGAAACATCGAAAGAAGTAGTAATACAAAAGGCGGCCTTATCGCTTAATAGCGATCTCTGCCAGGCAACCTTAGAATTAGGAAAAAAAAGAAGAGGAGAATAGACTGCTGGTGGTACAAATATTAAAATACATACATGCAAATAACTACATGCTAATACATAAACTAGTGTGCACAAATAGATAAAAAGTAAATAATATAATAAATAAATAAATATAAAAATAAACTAATGTATACAATAACAACACTTACATAATTAAATACTTTAACATACAATAAATGAGTAAGTATATACATACTATTAAAAGTCGTTAACAATATAATGGGCCTTAACTGCTCTTTTAAATATCGCCAGTGATTTGGATCGTCGTATGCTCAATGGAAGCGCATTCCACAATTCCACAGCTCGTACTCTAAACGAACGCTTATAAAATGTTGTCCTATGATAAGGCATACACAGCGTCAGCGCACGGCACGATCTTAAACCAGATTGCTCACAATACGAGGGAGTATTTAGATGAAATAACACACAGTACAGAAGAGAAAGTACATGCATATCCCGGCGACGACGAATAGGAAGCCACTTGAGTTTTTGTCGAAATTCGGAAACATGGTCATATTTGCGAAGGCCAAATATGAACCGAATAGCAAGATTTTGAAGACGCTCAAGTTTATTAAGCTGATCATATCTGGTAGTGCCAAAAAATTTAATTTATCAAATAAAAAGGAACATACAAAAAATTTAAAAATGGACTTCGTTTATAAAACTACTACTAGATTATTCGTTTATAACACTAGCGGTTGCCCACTTTCTACGTCCGCGTTTATTACTGTGTGCTTTGTCTAGTGATTATCATGTTTAACTACAGATCACGAAATCCATGGATGGAAACCCGTGTCGATGTCTATTTTCTCTTAAGATATTTTTAGTACCAGCTCGGAGCTAGGGAATCGGAGGTGTCAACTTCTGTGCCCCGTAGAGCACTTGAAGCCGCCGGTCTCAGTTATTAATATTTGTGATAAAGTCGTTATAGCCTACCAACCCGCATTAGCAATGTCGTGGGTCTATATACTAAAACCGTCACTCCTGTAAGGGAGCGGGTCTGTGCCAAGCTTTGGGACGTTCATACGGATGATGATGATGATTCAAGTAAAAGCTTGTATGGGCCGCTCCAATCTGAGTTTCTGAACTTTAATGAACATTATCACACGTTAGTGATAGCAAGTAGGATTGGAGAATGCCGTTTTCTGAATCCGGGCTGGTATAAGGAATTTCTTAACAGCAGAACCCAATATGTTACATTTTTGGCCAGCCTAGTCGAAAATGACCAACCAGACAGTTGTCAGTTCTGCTTCGAAGTCAGATTTATTGCCTCACGGTCTATTGATGAGCGATGACCCTAAATGGAAATCGTTTCAAATGAAATTTCCTGACTCACAACACGTACTATCAAGGGCAGCGATTTCATTCTCTTGTGTACATGGGGGAAATAGAACGCATGCCGTAGGCTAGGGACCGCTTTGCATTTTGTTCAAAGCGATTTTGAAAGCAATTCATTACCTTCAGTACGAGTTTGCGGTTCTCGACTACGTAGATGGTTTCCGTGAGTGTCGATCAACGCTACAGCGAAATAAACCTAACTAGCTCCGCTACTAGTTTATTTTCTAACTAAAGTTATAAATCTCAAAGTGGCTGCGTGTAAAAAGGATAATGTACCAAAGTTATGAATGTATATCTATTTTTTCCAAATCCGTTCATATTTTAGCAAGTTTTAACAGTGTTGTTTTGTGTGTTATCTCTTAAGTAAAACATAATTGTACTTTTAAATATATCTTATACGAACCGTACATTCTGTCGGGATAATAAGTAGCCTTTATCAATTTCCTACCCATAAACTATCTCTTTGTAGAAAATTAAGTGAATTCGTTGCTCTTTTGCCGCGTGGAAGATAAATAAAACAACAACACACATACTTTCGCTTTTATGATATAAGTATAGTAGAAAAATTTCTCGTTTAAAAGCCCGAGTTAAATCGTATTATATGAACAGCAGAGGCACTTCGTCGTTCGTTAATTTCAAGTAGGCCGATTTTACAGTCAATTTTGATGCATTAAGTTTGTTTGTTAATAATTGGGACTCTATCACCGCTTAGGTTTTCGATTGTGTTCAATATGAGACATCAATCAGTATATTAACCATTATGGAGTTCAAACAATACCTCTACATTTAATGATTTAGAAAGGAAATACGATAATGTTCAGGAAGTTGAATTTCTATTAGCTACTAGCTTCAAAGCTAAATTTTAATTTAACTGTGAGATGGTGATAACAAAAACAGGGGCGCGTTTGGAACCCTCCTCGACTAGTTTTAAGTAGCTCCCGATAATGGTTAATATATAATTTGTGTGAAAGCTTTCATAAGTTCCTGTGATAGGTCTATGTGAATATTTTTTTTTGAATTTGCACACGAAGTAATTAGTAATTCTTTATAATTTTCAAAATTCAAATTTTTTTTAAATTTACTTGTAGACTAGTCCGTGGCAATCAAACTTAGAATGCAATATTTCAGCCTAAGGTTCATCGCATTTGTCTAAAACAATATTATGGAAGATGCATATTCACTCTTAATTTAAGTTTAAAGGGTTTCCTAGGTAGGACAACTGGATGCATATTGCAGTGCTTATTAGAAACGAGGATGCCATGAGCTTCGTATAAACCCATGCGATATCACGACGTAATTTTGCAATTCATGCATGTTGCATTTCAGTTTGCATCGTTCTCAAATCGAATCTGGTTATGTCAGTTATGAGGTGATTCGCAGTTCGATGGTAAAGAAATTATTTTATTAGGAACTATAATGAGATGTACTAACTCGTACTCAGGGTACAAGGTATTTAATGCATGCTCGAATGCAAGTCACTCATTAATTCAAATGGATCGGTAATGACGGCGCCCATATATTACTACAATCTACATATACACAGAACACATCGCTTGCGTCGCCTCTTTGATTAACATATTAATAGCCGTGTGTTTTGCCAAATGTTATGTTTTACTATGCATTTGCGTTCAGGATATTAGGAATTTGGGAATCAAATATTCGTGATATGACATAATCTAGTTTCTAGCTACGAGATTAGTTAACACAATTTGTTATATTTATTTGTATGGCCGTCAAAACACATGCCCCTTATTAATGTCTACGATACAAAGTGCCGAAAACTTCCACTAGACTAGACAAAATAACGTTCTGAAATTGTAATTTCGTAAATTTATTCTGATCCCCATCAGAAAACCGGAACCGGAACCTAAGACTAGGTCAACAAATTATCTTTATTTTTTAACCGTTGCCAGAAATTTTATGTATGGTGTATCTTTAGACTGTGCAATATAAATATCACCGCATACACTGCCTACGGTGATGAGACACTGTTTCTTTATATTGCCATGTCTGATAGAAAGGAGAGGTTAAGTTTTTTCGAATTTTTAAAAAGTTTTGCTATTTATTTTGTTTTTTATTTGCAC
The DNA here is from genome assembly GCF_905163445.1 of Pararge aegeria. Classification (NCBI taxonomy): domain Eukaryota; kingdom Metazoa; phylum Arthropoda; class Insecta; order Lepidoptera; family Nymphalidae; genus Pararge; species Pararge aegeria. The sequence goes on from NC_053183.1 coordinate 10,828,753, forward strand.
ACTTTATTTGCTTGGTCTGTCAATTATAACAAGAAAAAAGTAAACCAATGCGATGACAGCGTTTTGTTTTATACATTTTAGGCTTGTGTATGACGACTATCATGCCTGCTAGAGAGCAATGAAGAGGTCTAAGTTGTGGCGTGCTTGCCAAGAAAATGCCTATAGTGAATAGGCATTTTGAATGCCATGAAGGCATTCAGTTTCTGAGCAGACTTCCAAAGTATGTTCTATAAAAACCGATAAACTGGCAACATTATGTTGCTGCTGTAAGCTGTGTAGTTTCGCTTGATTCGCCAGTACATTTGTTATTGTCAATACCCATTAATTAATTTTTATCTACCCGAGTAACAAGAATCCATTAACATGGCATAAACAAACAGCACATGCATGTCACACACGACGTCGCGTGAATATCCCGTGTTTCCATAAGTCACCTCGAGGAACACCCGTGATCGTAAAAGAGTTTTTTTTTTACTTTTATGTAAATAGCAACACGTTCCTACTTACGTTTAATTTTGTAGCTATCTGTGACAATTCTTTTGATTTTAATTATATCAAAGCATCTTATTATAGAAAATTCGGAAGACTAGTATAATTCCTACAACTCTTTAGATGAGCAGATTTTTTTTTAAGTTACAATTGGAAAAAAGAAACATGGTGATAGTTCGAGTTTGTCACATAAGTCTATATTATACATATAAAATAGGACTTTTATGTGTATAATATAAACTTATGTGACAAGCGATGATAAGCGATTTAACGTTCTGGTACGATACCGCGTAGAAACCGCTTTGGATTATGGGTTCAATACTAACAGGTTAGTCGGTTTACCATCTTACACTGCATTATCACTTGTCACCAGATGAGATTAAAGTCAAGGGTTGACTTGTAAAGGAGTAAAAAACGACTCTAATACGTATTAATGAAAATACATCGACCTAATAATGGGTGCTAAGTAACGTATTAATGAAAATACATCGACCTAATAATGGGTGCTAAGTATCTGACCGTCTATGCTCAAGACGGATATTGTGAACCTATTCTTTACTCGATATCGGTTTAATAATAGGGGCTTAAAATCGGCAACATGAAACCTTAAACTAATTGTACTAAGGGTACCTTTTAGGTGTAACGAGTTAGCTATCTATTGCACAGTCTATTGTAGTCTACGATCTGTTTCAAGTCACGTTTGCAACTACGTTTCAGTCTGTACTGTGGCCAAACTTTGTATATGTTTATCTACAAATTCTAGCTACTATTAGTATTTTTTTCATAAAACTATTTTATTAATTCCTCCATGGAAGCTTTAAAATAAATTTCGATTTTACTTTTCAATACAAATTGAATGTATTATGAAAATAAAGCTAAATTTGCTATACTCCGCGAACAGCAGCAGAATCTGTATGGTGTAATTTAAAATTACTTCAATGCGTATACTCCACACCAAACAGATCCTCGGTAATGTACCCTCTACGCACCGGAGCTTCCTCAGGAGATGTTGACTTTACAATGAATAATTGTTAAGATTTGAAGTTTTCTTACGGATTGAAGTAACTATAAATTATCTGCTGCTGTTCGCGGAGTATAGCAAATTAAGCTTAATTTTCATAATATATTATGGATTTCCGGAAAGTAACGCCTGCTTCTATCCAATACAAATTGAATGGTTTATGTATTCTTTACTAGTTCTTTTATCTCGCTCTCTTTCTATATCTGAGGACGTCTCAGATATAGAAAGAGAGCCAAAAAAAGAAAAGTGCAAGGTTTAATGTTTAGATTTGCAAAAAAATTGCTCGTTTGTTCAGTTGTGAACACGCTAGGAATATTTTTTCTTGCTTTTAATTAACATTCAACTTTTAGCCGTACTGCTTCGTTGATTCAATGGTAGGCATGTTCGATTACAGACCATGTTCACCTAGGTTAGTTTGCGATTATTTCAGGCTGATTTTTTTTTTAAACTTTATTTATTTTGGACTTTAATCCAACATATAATTATATACGTAATAGTAAGATATAGGATATAATAATAATAATAAGATGTCAGGCATATCTGATGCCTGAAATCTTAATATTACTTATATTAAATATAGTGTCTGGACAAAATAGTTTTAGTAGGAATTTTATTGCGAAGCTGCGAAAATTATTTACTCTTTGCAGCTGTACTTTTTCACGTGTACTATTTAAATAAGCTTATCCTTGTTTATACAGTAATTTTATTAATATGATAGAGTTTAAGATAATAGAGGCTATCTATTCCGAGCGAGTTCACTAAGGCCACTACGCACTGTATCTAGAATAATTAGTGAGCTTGTATATCGCATTAGAGTAACCTGAAAGGTAATGTAGTTTTAGGAAATAAATAAATAATAACATATCTGTCGAATCTGATTTCCCGGCATAAGAAGTCCCTCAAGATACTGAACGGTCTATAAACTATATCTATGCATAGAAAAACAGGTAAACTAAAGCCACTTTATTTTGCTTAAATATACCCGCATTTTTAACAAAAGCAAGGATACGCCAAATCTACAGATCTCATAAATGTTTAGCGAAACTTGCATATAAAGCGTTTTTTTTAGGTATCGGTCTACAGGTTTTATTAATAAAATATGAAGTTTAACTCTTATGATAGGTAATGAGGGCTTTGACACTTTTATTAATTAAAATACAAAGTGTTATACAAATACTAGTACGATGTATATCAGAATGCGTGCGTGATTCCATTGTAGCCTCCGAAGTATGCTATCAACATATTTACATGTTAGATTTAATTAGCGCTAACGAAGGTAGTGGATAAATACGAATTAGTCACGCAAGAACTTCTTTACACCGACTTGGGTAAAGAGTTGGAAATTCACACTTAGTTTGACATTATTCAATCTAACCTATACTAATATTATATAGAGGAAAGGTTTCTTCCTTTGTTGGTTTCTTTGTACCAAATAGTCTTTGAAATTAATGGATTTTAATAATTTCATTACTAATAGAAAGTTCAATTATCAGGAAGGCTATAATTAATTTCGTGGGGAAACTTGCATGCCCGAGAATTCTACATAATGTTATCAAAGATGTGTGGAGTCCACCAATCCGCACATGGCCAGCGTGGTCTACGGCCTTAACCCCTTCTCATCAACACTTACAATCACATCAAACTTAACCCCATCATCATGATGATGAAGAATTTATTAAAAAAAAACAGATATCCAATAAATTATAAATTGCAATAATCTAACCCAAGGTAGCAAAATTTTGCCTATATTTTTTTTTAATTTGCGTGCGCCGAGAAAATTGGTGATACATAAAAAATATGTACAACATAATTAAAGTACTCATTTAAATCTAAAACAAAGACCGGGCTATCATAGTTAACTCACAGTAGCAGTTTTTGTGTTTTAAAATTATAAGAGATGCGCCAGATGAAAACAATTGTGGGACATCAAACATCTCTTAAAGTTTATTGTAGTTGTAGAAATGGTGAATCTCCAAAAAATCGCGGATTTCAAAATTTTTTGCAATATTTAAAACGGGCAAAAAAAGTAGATCCCAAAAAAAGGTTTTTTTTTTTAATTTGTGCAAATAATGGCCGTGTAACAGTCTTCAACGGTTCCTACGATATATAGCTCAGTTAACATTGATCAGTTGTTGGGACATCCTTATAAGTAAGGCATATACCTGTGCCGGGATTTCCCACCCTTCTGTATTGTTGATCCGCATGTTTGTTTGTGTGTGTGTGTGCGTAACATGAGTGTGAGTGCGGGTGTGTATATTAATTCAATTTTGCTAGCCACTCAGAACACACATGTGTATAGGAATAAAAGTGTGCATTTTTATTTTAGGAAAGATTTTTTGTTTATTTGCAAGTGGACGTTTGTTGTACTTTTAATCATATTCCAAAATAAATTAAAGCATACGATCTAAAACGCTTGACAAGGTCCATTTGATCCTAGATTTCTTATTTTAGCTGCTTTTAGCATAATCTCACAGGTATGGTGAGATTATATTAAAAGAGGCTTTTAAGGGACGATCACAATCGGAACCGTAAATTGTATAAGGGAAAAGTAATTAGCACAAGTGCGAACAATCCAACTTTACGCACGACACACAGATATACAAAATACTACTTTATGAGCAAATGTAGAGATTTTTATTGTATTCTACAATCGAATTAACCTAATCCGTGTAGCATAAAGTGTTTTCAATATTGCTAACAATTTGCCAAAGAGAGGCTATATTTCTTGTCGCGTTAGTAATTAGTCAGTCATCACTCGCCGAAAGATTACAGCGCGTCTGGGAGACGTCTGGCACGCCGCCAACACACTCAAATACATTGTTATGTTAGCCTGTACCTAGTAGCTTTTCGATTTTATCTTAAACTATCAGATGCCTTCGACTGCGTCAGCGTGAAAAGGATCGTAAAATTTATTACCACTTAGGCCTTGACGACTTTGCGGGCGCAGCGGTGAGGACTGTGGTTTTAAGTGGGTGATTCTCGGCAGGAATAATTCGAAAATTTATAATTTCAGAATTTTCTCTGTCTTGCTCTTGTCTGCTGTTCGGTTTCAGCTAGCCGGCAGACCCAGACCGGCTAAGCGATTGAGCGTTCCGGTAGAATGTCGCGTAGAAACCGATTAGCGGTATGGAATTTTAATAGTTGGAAAATCCAAAAGTGCACGCCTCATAATCATCACAATAAAATTGAGATTATTTGTAAATAATAATTAAACTACATCTAATTATACCGTGAAAAGTAATAGGCTTCTTCCTCAAAATATAAGCCGATAAAAAGAAACCAACTCGATAAGTGAAGTATTTCGCTCGTTATCACACAGATGTCCAAGACAGAACTTTTTAAAACAATTTTTTAATTCGTTTAAATAGAAAAAAGAGATTTAAAAATATCATGAGTGATAAATAGTGTTTTTTCTCAACATTTGTCTATTTATATTCACTTAGAAAAGCAATAAAGAATAAAAAAAGTGACATTTTAAGTTGGAGAATCACTTGGTGTGCGTGAACTGACAGTAATACCCACCTCGACGCTTCGCTTATGAGAGGTGCAATGCTATAACTCTACAGGTTAACCCGTTGCGAGCTTAGACTGCATTATCACTTAACATCAGTGGAGAACGACTAACTTGTACTGGTATAAAAAGCCTCCCTTACGCTGTGAACGAGTTCTATCCCCGACACGCATCTATAACTTTTCTGTTATGTGCGTATTAACGCGCTCTTGACTAGCGTAGTGGAAAACGGCTCCTCATTCGGAGAGGAGACACGTGAAGTGCGGCGGTTTCATATAGAAAAGTGCCCATAGGCATCATTAAAATAAAACGCTAAAATCCCCCGACTTTCGTGTAAATTATTCTACCAGTACCCTTCATTTCATACCCAATGTCATAACAAATAACATTAGGCAAACAAGTAAGGAAAGTTAAGAACATTCACCGAACAAAAAAACTAGTCTCAAACAAAAAAAAACAAAATCAAAATCAGTTTCTCCGTTCAGGCTCTACGATATGACAGACACACACAAACTCACTCACACACACACACACACTAACACACGCACACACACGCTAACGCACGCACACACGCAGACACGTTAAACCTATAGCGCGCCGTCGTTTTTGCGTCGTAAAGACTGTGTTACTTTGAAATAACAAAATATTGATATGTCTACTAGTACTAGCTTTACTACTCTATTGGAAATGAGCGTTATCCTCAGTTTTTTAATGGCTCACTGCTGGGCACAGGTATAGTAGTAAGTAATATTTAATGATTTAGTTGTGTGGTCTGATTTATATAGTGAGATTATAAATCCTTACAAAACAAATTATCAGGAAAACTTTATGTATATTAGATACGTGTTTAGACTTTTTTGCTCTTTATATCAAAAAAAATAAAGCACCATCTTTCAGCAGCTGGATTATATAACTTAAAATAAAGTAACACGTGTTCGCGCTGTGGCGTGAGAGAAGTTTACGACTATCAGTAAGATTCGAACTGTTAGTTAGCACGGGTAAAACCGCGGGATATAGGTAAAGTTAATGATGATAATTTCAAAGATTCATGGAAGCAAACAACCCCTACTGTTTCTGTTGTTCAGCGGGATCATCGAAAACATACTTGATTTTTCAAAATAGTTGTGAAACAATATTTTTTCAAAATGACATTCAGAAGTACAAACAGATAAAATCTCTTCAGCGTCATAATATAAGTATCAACGACTTCTAAGGTGTAATTCTCGGTTTCCTACAAAAAGAGAATATCATGAAGTTATTAAAAGTTTTCCTTTAATTCAAAATTGTTGCCCGCAACGTGCGCCAGCAGGCTTATCTTTGGGAGACGTATTTATAAATTAGCAACATTAACTTGCTATGTATTTTCTTCCAAGCCAGCTGCGAGAGGGGTACAAGGTGGATTACAATACCATTGTTTTAAGAAGTAAAGCTATTTGAGTCGAAGTTACCTCAAATCTATATAACATTATGAATGCCATCGTGTAATTGTTTTTGTGTTGATAGTAAGAAATTTGGCATTTAAATAGCTTTAAGTTTGTTTCTAGTATCATTGGGATATTACAGACGGAATTACAACCAAATATCATCCTTATTTCGCCGTCATGTTAGGAAGTTAGACTTTGTATTTAGGTGAAAATTTTGTTATCCTAATAGTCTTAATATAGTACTCGTGCGATCAATACTGTTTAAATGTTAAAATAAAGAAAAAAGTTGCGAAGTTTCCGAAAATTCAAATAATTGACTTTTGGGCTTAAAAATTTACATCTTTTAGAATTGGATCGCTATCCCACCCCATATTTTGACCGATTCAACTGTATTATTAATCGGATTCGACCTTCGTTACTAACTAACAATGCGAATAATTAAACGTTGACAGAAAATTATAATATTTTTTAATCCAATTCATACGTTCGCTTCGCAACTAACTAATGCTTCGTTAGGTTTTATTGATTTGCAAGTTAAACACTTAATTGGATTGCAAAATTGTATGCTAATCCAATAGTTGTTTAAACTCTAATTAACCTTACCAAAGCCAGTTATAATTAACGACGCAATTCCCAACCAATCTGGCAACGGGTAAACAAGAAGGAAGAGAAGAACGAGAACGTAGAAAGAAAACTGATGGACATTCAGCTCCTAAGGTTCTGCAGGTTCACCATTGCAGCAATATCGACCCTTTAACTATCTCTCACTAGATGGCGAAGCCACGCCCAGTGAGTCGCTTAGAGCCGCTGGACAAAGTCCAGTAGAACACGTCTATCAGTTGTAATGAAGAAAAATGTAAAGTCTTTCTGGGAAAAAAATGTAAAGTCATACCGATGTTGGTGGCTTTCATTATTGTGATATTGTTACCTCCAACTCAATATCACGTGGAATGTGTTAGGTTTTCTTAGATAACGATACTCGCAAACGGCGAAGTTTGTAGCTTGATCAAAACTTTAAAGTCTTCAAGACTAATACAGTGTAACTCTGAGATTCGCCTCGAGCTCCGTCGTAGTTTCAAAGTAAAAAGAGTAAGTATGTACAATGTACATGTTTTGAAATACATAAATCTCTTTCAATGCAGATATTCAATTTATCGAACTCGTTGACTTGGAAAGATGTTTGTTTCTTCGCTATTTTAATATTAGCCTAGCGAAACGAGTTTACTTATGTGAAACGGCTTATCCTCTCGCCTATATATATCCCCTGTCCGTTTGTCAAAGTCTTCTTAATTAACGAGCGAGTAAATCAATGGCCCCGAGCCCAAAATGTAACTAGAAGTTACAAAAGAAAATAAGGGACTCACATACCAGCAAATGGGTGTTTTTCGTCATCCTACATAGGTTTATGAGAGTCGTAGGTAAGTTGCTTGCGTAGTAACCTTAACTTTTTAAATTGATAACGGCTACGATAGTTGTTTTTTTTACAATGTTAATATAACAGGATCTGACTCAAAGGAGGCTTGATCTATAACCCTTTACTATATTAAAGTATCAATCATAATTTAAAATAATTCGTTTATATAGTTTCCCCGACCGATTTGTGGTCACAGCAGTGCCGGATTAACCACGTAGCAAGAGCAGCAATTGCTACGGTCCTCGCGCGAAGAGGGCCCCTCATATTTAATACCATTCATCTCTACCTGACACGCACACGCACACGCACACGCTCACGCACACGCACACACACACACGCATACGCCCACGAACACAGGCATCAAAATATAAGGATACCCTATAACGTGAGGTTTTGTCATGAACCACCGGTTATTGTAGCAATAGAATTTATTGAGCTCGACTTAACCCCATGTGAAAATTGTGTCAACTGGTTTGCTTGTCCGAATCTCGTAATCCGTCATGCCGATTTTGATCAAAGGTAAAGCAATGTCCAAACTATACTCAGAATGGTTTCGAATTGAGTTTCGTGTCAATAGGGCCAGATTCTTTTTGCAAAAAAATGAATGAGCAATGGTAATAGTGTTTCTCAGTGGTATTTTTCCAGTTAAATTTAATTAGCAAAGTCAAGGAGGCGGAAGCAATTAGATATTTGAAATTTCACGATGCACTGAAATCTTTTGGGACTTGCCAACCTACGTGAAAATAGGCGGAATAATTTATGATGCGCCGTTGCCACTCCCCAAAAGACATAAACTGAACGGAAGATAGTTTTCTTTTATTTATTACAGTGCCAGGATTTTATTATATAAGGCATTAGGGCCTTTAATAGTTTGTAGCTAATCTGTGGTTTATACATCTATCTATAATTCTATACTTATAATAAAACTGTAACAGGTCAAATTCTGTTCATTGAAGTAATAAAAAAAAAAATCGAGGGCACTCTTTAACCTATTTTTTTCCTTTGTGTCTATCTGTCTGTCTATATCTTGGCTGCACATCACGCTGAACGAAATTAATGGATTCAAATGAAACTGCATGATTTGAGTTCATACTACGAGGTAGGACATAGGATACTTTTTATCCCGGTATTCCCGGTTTTATCGGTGTAGTTATTTTCGGAGAGGGGGTAAAATTGTTTGACGATTTTACACCATATCTCCATCAATTCTAAACTAGTTTAAATTATTCTTTTAATTGAATTATTTGTAGGTACAGTTTAGATCTTTCGAAATTTCATGTAGATCATAGTTATCTGATCTACATGAAATTTCGATTGATTGGAAGAAAAACAGAACTCCTCAGCGGCACCAATGAACCCTTAATTTAAGGCTTAACTATACTAAATAATTAAAGTGTTGCCACATTTATGAGGAGTTTACTGCCAAAAATTTTTATTCAGACCTAAATGATTATTGGTTAACCTTCAGTTAACCAAGAAAATATCCTAGATTTTGCATAGGAATCAACTAACAATGGCATTTCGATTCTTTCTTTAACGATAACTATTCTTTGTTAGTGATTGAAGCTGCTCTTGTTGAAATTTCCAAAGTACACCCATCCATTTTCTGACTTGGTTCAACGTTGCTTATTTACTTATATTTTGTGCTGCTATTAAACCACACATTATATACACTCATTCTTGATGGGGGATTAAAATCATTTTAAGTAAAGCCAGATGGGAGTTGGTCCTTGTGACGGTCATTCACGATTGACAAATTTTACATACTTAATGGCTGCGAATAGTGGGTGATCATAGCTCTAAGAGAAAGAAGTAGATATATTAATAGACCACACCACAGTCTATTGTTTCAATAGGATAAACAATTATATCTGTTCTTAATATTATGAGTTGGTACATTTGGGACTACGATTTTTTTTTTTACATTACGTAGGAGTTCGCTGCGTTGGGTAATTTGCGCGGGCGGTGCCTCAGGGCACAGCTGGGAATAATATGATGCAGGACTCCGATCGCGACTTAATATACCAGAAAGAATATTAGTACCGTTCGATTCTTAATACAAGACTAAGGTGTATCGCTAATGCACCTGTATTTATTTTAAAAATACCAACCTAGACAATATCGTGAGCAAATATAAAATATTCGCTGGTAATGAAATATAATTTTAATTATTTCTTGAAAACTATCCAACGTGTTGGCGGTTAGATAAATTAAATAAGAATTAATATTGTATTTATAAAAATGCTTATCAATTTAATAAATATCTGGCACATTATATAGTTATTTGTAGTAATTAAAAGCACTATTTACTATAAAGCCACTTTATAGAATTACTGTAACAAAATTTAAGGCGCTAAAGTTAACCTCACTGTTACAAACTTAAAGCTCTGTCTTAAGTCTGCTCACTCTTTTGATTTACCAACGACCTGTACGCTTTATCGTAACTTTAACTTCCAAGACTAATGCAGTATAACTAACTCACAGATCTGCCCTAAGCTCGATGATAGTCTCAAACTAAAAATTGTACATATTCATGCTCGGAAATAAATTTATTTCAAGGGGGAGTTTCTCTTTAGCAAATTCACTGACTTGTAAATACATTTGTTCTTTCTGTAACATAAACAGTAGAGTGACTGACTTCATACAAATTTGCTCCATTTATTCAATACGAGTAGGTAAAAGCGACTTAAAGAAAAAAATTGTGACAGACATTTGAAATTTGTTCGTCAGTATAATTTGACCTAGCGTTCATAATATTTTTTCCATTGCTTACATTCCATTTCAAATAACTATTTGTCAATGCAACAGTATTGTAGTAGTAGTACTATAGTCCCAAATGAATAAATGAACATTTGTTTAAGGCGTTCCACACATTATCAATCCCCGTCAAAACAACATGAATGACCCTATTCCGGGGTCCTAATTTCCAACGTTTCCAATAATATCTTTACATTAAATCGACGCTGTACCCTCATCAAGCTTAATGGGACCAATCAACGATACAATGTCAAAATAGGGTAAAAGTATTTTAGGTCTGGCTATTATTATCTTTGAATTTTAAATTGCATTGACTTGAATGCCAACTGTCATCAATCACTAATGTGTTTTTTCAGGTTTTTTTTTATTTTTAGCCAGTATAGTTTATTGGTTGAATCAGTTTAATTACTATGCTAATCATAACATTTGACACTGCAACATTTCTGATATATTAATAATTTAGTATGTAATTAATTCTTTGCCTAGTTTTACAAAGTTGCAAAAATCACGGTCAATGTGTTTTAAAAAAAAAACGTGGCAGAGTTTGACCAGGACTCTCATCTCTGCTATAACAATAGTTATTGTGTGTTATCACCATGACATACGATAATCCTTATTAATATAAAAATTTTGTTTGACTGTCCTTCCTTAACGCCCTCACTTAGTAACCAATCAACTTGAGCATAGAGTTAGAATAGAGTTAGTCACTTTCTATCCCAGAAAAACAAATCGTTCCCGCGGGAGTAAAAATCCATAAAAAACGCGACAGGAGATTGTGTGTAACAGCTAGTATAAAGTAATAATGGATAATTGAGAAAATAACGTTTCTTATTATTAAAATTATATATGCAGCGATTAAAAGAATGTTGTTTGAAATCTGTAGTGCATGCGTTATTCTTAAATTATTAATTGTGAAGAAATTAACGACTAGCGAGCAAAAGTAAGCACAACTTCAACTTATACCCCATTACTGACTTGTCTAGTGGTACTCTCACTCTCAAAGACATTTTATTTATTATAAATTTGTTTCATTTTTTAAAAATAAGTCCTATTATAGTGAACATAACGTTAACGATAAAAAGGTCTGTGTGTGAAGTATTGCTCTAATCAGGTTTCTTTAAAGTGTTTTAAATATAATGTGGGGTGCTAAAACAAAGAGAACACGCGGCTGAACTTCTTGTGGAATTCTTCTTAGACCAGTGTGCGTTTGGATCATTTAGAATGCCATCATCACTCCTAGGTACATTAACATACCATTGTACATTATGTTGTGTACGCATCAAAAGTGCCAACTATAAATAAATACTGTATTTAAATAAATAAATATTTAACTTTAATTATTAAAACGTTTTTTTGATAATTTTAATTTTTATATAGTTCTTTGATGTCAATCATCGACAATGAGACAATGTAATAGCATACATGGGGCCGCAGGCTGGATATGAACTCGTCACATAATTGCTTTTTACATTCACCGTTGGTTGAGCGATGAATTTAAAAAGCATGTTTGAATAAGTTGGCATTTCGCGGTAATTTGGTAATTTGTGCCCGGCCGGTGCAATTCGCAATTTGCAATGCTACTTGTGGCCTTTCCATTCCATCATCATCATTCGCAGGGTTTTATAGTCTCACTGCTTGGCACAGGCTTTCTCTCATAGAAGAGGCGGTTTTAAAGCATAGACTCACAACATAATGAGGGGCAAAAAGTAGAGGTAAAATGACCTGTTGGTAGGAAATACTGGTTGCGCGCCGTGGATGGGTCAACATCTCTAGCGTCGAAAAACGGTTTTGATTGGTGCAAGACCGCGAGAAATACGCTGATTTGATGGAAGCTTCAGAAGTGGAGGGGTACAAAAATAAGAAGTGACAATAACCATTTCATATATTATTCGATTCCATAGTGTATAATAACTAATTTTACCAATTATTTTATGATCCTACGTTCTAAAATAAATCATGAATAGTCATTGTTATCAAATAATAGCGATAGAATGGTGCAGCGATAACTGAGTGATAACGGCGCACAAATAACGAGTGCTTTGAATAATAAAAGCTGCTCACTCTTTTGATTTATATGGGGAATTTACATGGAAAATCTTGCGACCCGGTTTATACAGAAACACTCTATTTTCTAAAATGATTGTATTCATTCAAAATCTAAACGAAAGAGGCATTGTAACCAAGTTATGGTGATGATACCGATAACTGAGCGATATCGGCCTTCCGATCCAGCGTGCTTTGAATAATAATTTCTATTTATTTTTTATGCCCAACGTAGAGGACATATTTGAAAACTTCTTTGATGTAGATTGTGGAGGAAGTATCTATCTTTTAGTCCCATGCTACGTTTCGTTATCGTGGTTCTAAGTGATTCAAATTTTCAATAATTTTTCTTTTATTCGCGTGCTTTTCAGTATATTTGCTTGGATTGTATCTAAGTATCTAAATTATTCAAGCGCAAACCTGTCTAAAAAGCGATAAAATCAGTGATATATTAGAGAACGTTAAATTACTAATCTGCTGTAGTCTATTATTTAATCATCCAATAACTCAAATTGAATTACAAATTATTGTAGGTATTATTTCAAGGATCGGGAAGGTTCTCGAAATTTAGGTTTAAACCAAAAAAGAAATACGTGGTGTGAAGTGTCTATACAAATTTAGAATTGCACGCCCGATTACGATTACGCTACGCTACGTTAGCTGCATGGATGCATTCCTAATTTATCAACTGCAAATGAACTGCATTGGGTGGGAGTTGAGCGGTCATCATAACTGTGCAGTTCTATTTCATTTTCATTAAAAGTTCGTTTGTGTAGTCTTCATCAAAATCAAAACCGACTAGAGCAGTAGACAACGTCCTTAAACCCTTATATTATAAAGGTGCCTATACCCGTGTCCTGTAGGCTATTTTTGGTTTGATAAGAAAATCATTAAATACTTAAACATTATTCTTAAGTCGCCGATTCGATATTGCACTGTAAACTACATGGACACTGAAACGATATGAGCGAAAATTTCAAGTTCAAGAAGATTTTTGAAAAGTGGTAGCATAACGAAGTTTCAAGTATCCGTATAGTTGCGGCAAATATAGGTACCAACTCCATCTATCCGTGTTATATTTCCAATCCCTGAACCCGAGCTCGTAACAATAGCAAAGCTGTCTCTGAAACTACATTTTAGACTTGCAAAGATTTTCAGTACTGTTCCAACCGACTCAAAGTTCCAGAGACGCCCCGAGCTATTCTCGACGACATTTCTACACAATTTATAGATATACAGTTGTAGACAGTGCAGTGTACAGTCAAGAGTCGACCTACACTGTCAACACTTCTTACCGCCCTCAGGGTGCTCTGAAAATATAACTCAATGGTATAACGAACCTAGATTAACAACTTGACATTTACTATTCGTCGACATCGTTTTTGAGTTCGCATATTTAATACTTTCCACGCTCCAAAGCGCCTTTATCGCAATCATTAACTTCTACGCTTGAGTGTTTGCGTCACATAAAGTTATAGGTGAATATAATACGGAAACACTCTATTTTAAGCGTTTATTACTTTTAATTAATAGCAAATACTAGGATAAATAGAAAAAAAAGGTTTTATTTAGTCAAAGAACAGCGACAAATTTAATATAAGTTATTAAAAAATGCAAATACCTGAATGTAAGAAATAATTTTAAATATTTACTACAAAAATAGTTGTTGTTACTGAAGATATAACTAAAGTTCGGACATTTAAAAACTACATTCCTGATCGAATAGACGTTGTAAGATTGATATGAGATTGAATTTTCGATAAAAATTATATTATTTAGGGTTCCGTCCGGTCGGTCCGTTCGTTTGACCTTGCGTCCGTCCGTCAGCGGGCTGTACCTTATAAATCGTAATAGGGCGAGAGTTAAATTTTTTACAGAATTACTTATTACAAAATATCAACAGAAAAAGTCCCCATATAGGAAACGTGTTTTTTTGGTGTTTCTTGCTTAATAATAATGTATATTTCGTATTGGATGTTGGTACTGAACCTGTCGTGTGCAAGATTAACTCGAACTTTTTAGCCGGGTTTTAGATATTAGTAATATCAGTAGATAAGTACTTCAGTTAGTCATCAGTTTGTTTATAAGTTACCGTCTTTATATATTTTTAATTATAGTACGGAACTCGCGGTGCATAGAAATGAATCGTACTTGGTCGTTTTTAAGGTTTCTTATCTTACTCTGGACAAAACTCTGAAGTCCATGCAGGCATAAAGTATGTATTGAATTGACTCACGACTGCTATAAGCACTTAGTAATATTTGCTGTTCTAGGTATACTTAGGTGGAACTAAAGAGTTGAGTGCCGCTTTATGGTTTGCGTCTTCCGATTTTACGTCGTAATCCGCTTTGCACTCGGAAATGTAAGTATGAACAAATCATTCGCCATTTCCTATAAATCTAGGCAGCGGGAGAACTTTTAGTCGAATACGATTTAAAGTGAAACGTACTATTTTCTTATAGATCTACCGATTACGTCATAGATGTCGTAGTGTACAGTGTAAGATTTTGTGCCAAATATTTTATCAATATTTTATCATTGGATGACATGCATGGCGCCTCTTATTAGTATGTTTTGGATTTTGTTCTCAGTTTGGGTTAAATTGGGCATTTAGAATTCTAAATTGGATCAGCTTTAATCTAGTTGAAGTCTTACGGGTATTACTCAGTTAAGGCTTAAATTCTACTTTATCTCTATTCAAAAAGAGCTGTGTTCAATAGTTCAACAGACATCGATACGTTGAGGATGATGATGTTGACAAAAAGCGTTTGGTAGGTACTTGAACATTTTTCCCGTTTAAACTATTTTTGCTCTAGGTTGCTCTTAAAATATTTTAAATGACATTGTGACTTAAGTTAGCCGGGTGTTTTTTCTTATTGTCACAAATAAGAAAAAACACCCGGCTAACTTTATAGTGGGCTTTTTCTTAGACCAAGGCGCGATCAGGACCCTTGTAGTTTTAGCTTTAAATTTACGAATAAAGTTATTATCATCATAACATACATATACCATACCAAGAAAAAAATCAGATTTCTTTTTAAATAAAGTAAAAATTGATTTTCACTAAATATTCCAACTAAGGGATTAAATCTAGATACCTAACTAGATCGACGAAGATAACTCCATTCCTATAAGCACAAGTTTAATACAATTTGAGAGTTAAGCGTTTGCCTGCGACATCTTGCCCTGCTCTAAATATCCTTGCAAACTATTTCCAATCTTGATCGCACTATTTGTCCGTGCCGAAGACTGCCAAGCGCGGTGCCTTTGCCACAGAGTAACAAGCTCAACGCTTCTACTAAGTTGTTCTGAACTATGTGTGTACCTACTAGCTGTGGTCCGTGATAGTCACAGTTTTTTTTTTAAATTCCGTGGTAGCCGTTTGCCTTTCTGGGATAAAAAGAAGCCTATTTAGTAACATAGGCTACTTCCATTTGCTAAGACCTTACATTTGCCAAGGCCGTACTAACTTTATGCCAAAAATCACGTTGATTGGTCGCTTAGTTAGGGCGTAGAGGAAAAAAACAAAACACACTTTTGTTCTAGCTTAGCATAATTAAAAAGAAACAACAGAGATAGAAAAACTAAGGATTTATACGCTGTACCAATGGACAAACTGAATAGGTATAAGTCGTCTGACGCAGTGGCGTGCATACAGGGTATGCAGCTAATATAAGATGAAGAAAATCTCCAGTACGAGTTATAAAAAACTTAAGGATAGGCTTTGTAAGAGTTATATTAAGACAACCCTTAAGTTTTTTATAACTCTTACTATAGATTATCTTCATTTTATATCATCTGCATACCCTGCGCATACCCTCCATGCACGCCACTGGTCTGACTTATACCTATTCAGTTGTGTAGTGACTTACTTCGGATCTGTATCAGAGCGTCTAGCAAGGACACTTAGATCACATGGCGTTCATGTGGCTTTTGGAACAAATAACCAACTGAGAGCTAATGGTAAGGACAGGTTGGACAATAAGCAGAGATCAAGGGTATATAAACTCCAATGTTCTGAATGCCACGCCAAATAAGTAGGTCAGACCGGACGTAAATTTGAAACGCGTTACAAAGAGCATAGGGCAGCCTTCAATCATAACCATCCTGAAAAATCTCATTTTGCAAAACAACTTTTAAACAGTGGACATAACGTAGCCAGTAATCATTCATACGAAATATTACATACTTGCGACAAAGGGTTGAGACTTGATTTGCGGGAACAATTAGAAATTATTAAACATAGGAATGGGATGTTCGAATTGCTAAACGAACAAATAAAATTATCAACTTCACCTCTATTGAACATATTCAGAGGGACAAATGAGGTGGGAGGTGCTTAGATAGATAAGGTGGGGGTCAGAAAAGTCAACATCTCCTGAGGATGCTCTGGTTTCGTAGGGAAACGTGCGTAGTGGGTACATTGCTTTTCGCGGAGTGTGGCAAATTAAGCTTAATTTTCATAATATTTCATTTACACGTGTATGTCTGTGCGTATGGCCGTGTGTGAATAATTTATGATTTAGTTAATATATTATCTGGGATATATTTGCTTTCACCATATGCCCGGAATTATTCATCAATCTGAGAATGCAGATTGAATTTAATAGTGCTATCATTATTCTTGTAGATCAATCTGTGTGATTGTAGCCTGTAGGTACTGTATAATTAAAGAAGTTTGTTTTTACTTGAATATTAATTATTTAATTGTTTGATTTGTGTTAACAGAAAGAACTTAATCACGTAACTTGCTTTTTTAATATGAAAAATTCTCAATCATTTTATATAGTTAAGGAAAAAATTATTGTCAATTCACTTCTCCATCTTGATGCAGGAATGAAGTCGTTAGTCTATTAATTTGGAATTAAACAAAGCTTTAATGTCAATGCTCAGACACTGACATGTGAGCACGAGTACAACAGAGTATCCAAGATAAAAGCTTGCATAAGACATCGACCATCATACCCTGGTTTCAATATCCCAGTTGCAAACAATCTCTAATCTCGATCGCTCTATACGGAGACAGCCAAGTGCTTCCAACTTGCGGTTAACAAGCAACTCGGGTTTCTAGACACTAAAGCAAGTAATACTCCGTACGTATACCCTACTATTACAGAAATTGTATGTGACTTTCAGCCATTTTCATGCTGCACAATAAAATTGTTACAAAGAAAGTTATAAGAAGCTAAAACTTTTTATACTTGTAACTAGATATATCCTCTGTTATTCCCCCGTGTACTTACTGTCCATTCCGACATATAAATCGTTCTAACATGGTTCTAACGTTTTTAACTTACCTACCTTAATACAATATTTTTTTAAATCACAGCTCGAGCTCAACTCTTATAAGATTAACGCGTTCAAACAAAAAGTTGGCAAACTAACAAACTCTTCAACTTTATTATTTTATGAATAAAAATAGGTGTATTATTTTCAAAATACAAAGTTGTCTATGCTTTGGGTAGGTTAGGTATACCTTTACCAATGTCCCTGCAAAAAATGGATATCCTTTGCTCTGTGGCAACGTGGAATAACTACAAACTATCAAACATACCGTCGCATTTACAATATTATTAAAATGGATGCTTTGTTTATGTTGTGTTAATAAGCGGAACATGATCGAGTGATAGAGAATTGGCAGATCTATCATAGTTTATTCTTACTCTGCTAAACCAGAAAAATACACTTTACACAATACGGAGATTTACGTAAGACCAACTACAACGTTAGTGTTATAAAACTGTACGGACGAGTCTGGTGGTGAAAATATGTTATTATAGTGTTATCCAGGGCAGATTGGCGCAGTGGGCAGTTACCCTGCTTTCTAAGTCCATGGCTGTGGGTTCGATTCCCATAAATGTTTGTGTGATTAACTTAAAAAGTTTTTCAGTGTTTTGGGTGTAGGTATATGAATATAGCAACGAAATTGCGTGAATCAATTGGCGACAAAATCAAAGTGCTTGTCCAGTGGTAATATCAGACCAGTCCAGACCATTCACCCCGAATGGTCTGGACTGGTCTTATTCGAGTAGATAGATATACCATTATGAAGCGTAGGTAGGTAGGTAGTAGGTAGATAAAAAGTATTCATGGACAAAACAACTTAGCGAAAACTCTACCTACTATTAAAATAATATGAGAGAATCTCATATCTCTCTATGTCTATAAATAGGTTAAAATGATTTTGGAGCACTGCTCCATTATTCTACGTATCATTTTCTGATCTCTTAGCCCAGTCATCTCGTAATTTAAGGAGCGACCTGCTTTCTTATGATTGATAATATGTTTTATTTTATTTTATTCGAAGGAAGCAGGTCGCGTTAAAATGCCATTGAACCTCTGAATATACTTATTATATAAATACGAGACATATTGTAACCGCGCCTAGATAAAACAAAAAAGCAACAGATAAACGGAAACAAGGTATAAAAAATTACCTGGGTGCCTGACCATTGTAGTAGCATTTTTATGCAGACGCGAGACATCGAAATTGTATAAAATATGCATGAAAGGATAGTTTCTACAATAAACTCATTAAGTCATTAAACAAAATAAAAAGTCGTTTAAAAAAGTCGGGATTCCTCAAGAGGTAAACCCTTGTATATATGGGCAGGTTATTTCTCAAGGACTATCTTCAAGAAGCTCCGAAGAAAATAAATATTGAATAATAGAAAAATGTGGCAAATAAACAAAAACATTGTACATTTAGCTTTTTCGGGAATCTTTATTAACCCTCACTGTCCCCACTATATGTTTCTCATCAAAACCGGCCATGCGCGGAAATTACCTAATTAAAAATGAATTTATTGGAAAAAGTACCTACTTCTTACTCAATAATAGATAATTATACCCAAAACATTTTTTTCAAGTGGAACCTTCCCAAAAATATTTAATTGATTTTCAAATTCACACACCTACAGGTTCTTTAGGAGTTTGAATGCTGGCACGCAACTCCAACTGATATGCGATTACCTACTTCTCAATTATATTTAATTATTAGTTATATTTTTCGTTATTGAATATAACTTGCTTTAACGTGGGGAAAACCTGTATGTCTGACAGTCCTTTGCCTGCGTGGTGAACTACTAAACCCTTCTCATTGTGGGAGGAGACCTAGCCCTGTAGTGGGCCGGGTTATATGTGGATTCGAACTCCATTTTTTTGTCTGTGGTGAATAAAACAAAAGTCAAAATTAATTTAATTAATTCAAAAATGTTTTATTCATACCTACATATAACATGTTACAAAAAGAATGATAGTATTTTGTCAAAGAGCGCGGCGTTTGAAATTAAGTGTTACATATGTCAGGTAGATAGGTACATAAAGTGAATTCACCGTTCCCTTATGACAACAGAGCAAACTAACCGATGCGGTCTGAACTAATTGGAGGTGAACTGGTCATGTCGAATAAACGAAAAGTCACGTTAATGAAATAGCCTGGCGCAAAAAAAATTTAGACCGTTGGGATGACGACAATCGAGTATGATCGAACTGCTGAAAGTATTAAAAAACCTGTCAAGGTTTTCATAATTTTAAATTAGAACGTTTAAAAGTACTGTGGCTTATTTTATTAGCACTTTTGAAACGTTAAGTATGTATGTTATTAGTGACGCTACCACCGGTTCAGAAAGCAGATTATACAGAGAAGAAGCCGGCAAGAAACACTGTTGCTCTTTTCCATTCTAACCACCATTTTTCTATGTTGCGTTGTTGAAGTTGTACTTCTTTTTGCGTGTTATAAAAATTAAATTTTAGTAATTTTTTTTTCCGGGTGTACTTATTTATATGTACTACAGCATATATGGCGAAATTAAATATCTTCCGAGCTATTATTCTCGCAAACACTATATTACAATAACAACTAACATTATAAATGCGAAATTGTGTTTGTTTATATTTTGTCCTCACTGCACCAACTAACAAAGCAATCTATCATTTTTGGCATAGACTTAGTATAGAAAAGACGGAGATAAAAATAGGTATACTACTTTTTATCCAAGGCAAACAATCGGTTACCCCACGGGATTTCTAAAAAAAACCGCCATATAACTTGAAAGTATCATAATTAGTTCGTGCGATGTAAAATTTTCACTTTAATTTCCAAACGATATATTGTAAGATGTAGTATTTTTTTATTTGTAAATCGACTCGATTGCTCTGGATTAAAATTTGTTTAAAGCGTTAAACAGATTTTATTAAAGTTCTTATGGACTGAGATTGTCCGTCGGAAAAGGTTCCTATTATAGTAAGTGCCCTATATAATTAACTTTGGTGGTGCAGGGTAAGTTAAGCAGCGAGTAAACAATAAATTACTGTGGCTGACAAATTGTCAATACCTATAGACACTAAGTTTACATACTTCAAAGAAAAGTTAATGAATTTAGTAGCTGTTTATTTAGGTACTTCTTTAAAGCATAAAAAATTTTGTTTTATAAAGCAACCTTTGGAAAAAAATATTATTACAATCACTACGTCAAAATTATTGATATTGCCTAGCCCCTTTATGAGGAAAAATTTATGTATATCAGTTGATGTGGGCGGAAATCTTTATAAACGTCACGAGTATAATTTATTATAGGCAGCCTTGCTAGCTTGTAAACTAAGTGCCAACTCAATAGAGAAAATCAATGGGAACGTTTTCAACAGAATATAAAATATTATATAATCACTCCAAGCCTTTACACAAAGATATGTTTTAATCTACTTCAAAATATATAGAATATGATAGATATATAATACAGAATACGCTCCAAACTGTCAATGGTGATATTTCATATATTTTTTGGACGTGTTTTTCTTTTTATATTTGATTTATTTTATTTATTAAGAGCACTAACAACATGCATATTAAACATTTTTTAAACATAGCACACACACAAAAACATGGACTGATATGCACGTCAATGACAAATGCACATAGCATAAAGCGCCATGTAAACTTAATCTGACAAAAAAATCAACACAAAATTTAACTCACAGATAAGTGTTCGGTGATTTTTTTCCGTATTGCAATTTGAAATTGCAAATTGCAATACGGAAAACCAAATCCGGCAATCCGGTATATACGTCATTATTAGACATCTACCGGATTCGTAACCGGTCGAGTTCGAAGCGGTGCAAACAGCTCTAACTGGAGTATTATTTCGGTTTTCATTTGCACGTTGTATATTTTTTGACTTGAGATTGATATTGTTGCAGGCCCCGCACCGGTCTGCTAGGCGCACTACAAAGGCTCGCCCGCCCCCTTCTGTGACTAGCCAGGCTTCGAGAACAAGGCACGGGCGGCGGATTGTAAGACACATTTTTTTCTATTACACTCACATTTTCAATTGAAATTAAGCTTAATATTATAAATTGTCACAGACGTCAGAGTTTCTTTTGGGTTTTTTACAGATCCCAAAGGAATCATTTATTTCCCGAGATAAAATGTATCCTTTGGCCGTATCCACGATGCAAATTATTTCTATTTTGATAAGTTAAGCAATCAAGCTTAGGTAATATATCAGGTTAAGGTTATAATTTCATTTTTAAATCTTGCCAGCTTCTTTTCTGGCATGAATATCATCATAATAATTCCTACGTTCATCTCCAGGATGCAAACATGTGTGCCAAATGTCAAAAAGACATGTACAACAGCCGGACATTGGTAACACAGAAACAATTAAGCACACTTTCGCATTTATAAAGTATAGCAGCTGTTCTTTTATATTTCTTTCGAATTAAAATGTATTTCTCTACATTTATAAATAGCTCAAAAAATAATACAATATAATAAAGGCATAAAGATGAGGTAATAACTTCGGTAAATATCTATATTAATTTTTCATGCTTTTGTTCGCTAAGTTTCCACCTGCGTTTGCTGCATTTCCAGAGAGTTCAATTCTACCGCAACCTGCACCTATCTTTATGTGAAAATACTTTATCTTCAGAAAACTAGGAATTGAAGAATTGTTTCCTTTCACTTTAGCTTCTAAGCTCCGCGATTTTTATAACTTTTAAAAGAAATTTTACAAAACATACCTCTCAGCAATTATTTACTTTGGAAGTTTGTAAGCGATTCCCCTGCCCTCGTTTGCTCGACAATAAATACTTAAGGCTCGGCATTATCTCGTGCTGGCTATTTATAATGTTGTAAGTAGGTTAGAAAGATTGTACAAGTTATAAATCAATTAATTATAGTCCCTTAGGGTGGTTTTCCACAAGAAGTGCGACGTTGGGAAAATTAATGGGATCTATTTAGAATTTGGTTTCGTGAAGTTTTGTAATACTCACTCACTTATTGAGGTTTGGCCTACTTGTAAACCAGCAACTTACTGTAGCTTGAATTTTCCTGGATACTATTTTCGTGTATGTAAAGATTATGAGCGCTATATATTAAAAAAATTTAGATTTTAATTAATAAAGTCTACAAAACCTATTCAACTCAATTAAATTTTATTTAATTGTTGATACAGACGAAATAGATGATACAGAAATATGAAGATCTTAAATGTACCACGACAATTTAGCGTGCAAATTATTATAAGGGTACCTAAAAAATAATAGATAATCACTACCTATGGTAAAAAACAGTAGCGGAATGATATACATACATCGTTATGCAAAATACAGCAAAGTTTTTTCTATTCAACAAGAATGTCCAATCAAAGACTAAAACTAGCACTAGCATAGGGCATAGAGTGTAAAAACAACCCATATACTATAGGCCAATAAATAAGCATAGGTAGGGCAAAAATTTAAATTGTGGTTGGTGCACAAATTTAATACTGCGGTATTGTGCTCTAAAGAAGTTTTCACATAGGTTTCGTTTTTGCAGAGGCGTGGGGCGCGGCGCGTGGCGGCGGCGCGGGCGCGGGCGGCGCCATGACGCGGCGCCCGCCACCATGACGCTGCCGCCGCCCGCGCGCCCCGCGCACTACCCCGCCGCGCACCGCGCCATGCGCTATTACCGCATCTGGATCTACGCGTGCAACGGGGCACTGCTGCTAGGCGCGCTCGCGTTCTGCGCAGCAGCGGGCCGCGCGCTCGCGGACTACCGCCGCGCGCTCGTGCCCGGCCTCGGCGCTGCGCAGCCCGGCTTCCTCTACGGATACGCGGCGCTGCCTGCACAGGCTGGCCTCCTGCAACTGCTGGGTTGCTTGGCCGCTTTGCGCCTCTCCGAACGCATGCTCAACGCCTACTGGCTTGCCCTCCTGGCGCTTTTGGTGGGAGACGCTGCGATAGGTGTCTATTGGGCATTCCGATTCGAACGTGTTTGTCGAGAGCTACGACCTCAACTACGCATACGCTTAGCGAGAGATTACGACTTGGACGCCGATTTTGCTGAGGCTTGGGATCGCCTGCAGAGAGAGCAACGGTGCTGCGGAGTGACGGGCCCGGCGGACTTCACAGCGTTCAACCGAACTGTACTACCGCCCAGCTGCTGCCGAATACCAGCACACACGCCCGCTGTTACACCGGCTTCGATAGCTGCCACTTCTGCTTCGCCGCCTCTCCCATTCACTCCTGTTCATTGCGTCCCACACACGGCTGCTTGTGCTGAACGATTACTCTCGTGGCTCCGGAGAACTGCGGATGCGTTATTCGTTTTAGGCTATTGCGTTATAGCATTTCTAAAGTTGTGCTTCCTTGGAATATTGAGATACGAAATAAAAGAGATGATTCAAAAAATTAGAATATTACGAACTGAGCTCGGTGCGGGAGAGCTACTTGACGGCAGTCCTATGCACGGCGGGCCTTTATCTCAAACCGTCGTAGTTAACGCAGTGAACGTGAATGGGGGGGTGCGAACTCATGGTGGCAGTCCAGAACGGGCAGGCGAGAGAGACGCCCTGCTCGGGCGAGCTTCAGAACCTTGTTCACGGCGCAGCTTACACGACGAGCCGTTAGGGCCGAAAACAGTGAACGGTAATAATAATTGCGAGATGCGCGAGTTGGCGCGTGGGGAATACCGACCTCTGGCAGCAGACAGTGCGGCGACTCGAATCTGACTAAGATGTTACTTGGAGCGGTTGTTTGGGCGGCGCTGGCGCTCATTCCCGGCAGATGGCTTCGAGGTGGAGCCCCCGATGCCACGCGGTGTCCCCGTGTGCGTGCGCCGGTCGGGGGCACGCGTTCGTCTCGACCACCGCCGCCACACACGCTCCGAATTCGAACTGTAAGCTTATTGCGCGACCAACGAGGTCGGCTGTGCCAGCCATTGTCAATTCAATAAACTCATTGTATGACTACGCGAATTTTATGTTCATAATAGTAATCCAGTCGTAACTGTTTTAGTGAAAGGATATTTCGTGGTTGTTACTTTAGATAAATTGTGATCAGCGTGTACTTTCATTATTAAGTGGCAACGAGTAATTTAGGTGAAGTATATCGATCCCACGAGCAAAGCTTGTAATTAGTTCCTATGCTTGGCAGTTAACCATTTTTTTTATTCTAGAGTTTATTTTAGTTTACCGCAACAATCGTGCAGGACAAACAGACGAATGATCGGAAGTTATAACGTAGACACTATATGACGGTGTAGTGCGAGTGACCCGAAACGTGTAATTATTAGAAATTATTATTGATTGTATTATTTTTTTAGGCATAAGTCGTCAGCTTTTAATTGTATACCAATAGATTAAAAAATATACATATAACATGTGTAAGAAACAAAATTATCTTTTATCAATTAACTTAAATAAAGTTGTTTATTAGATCGTGTTTGTTGATTAAATCTGATCTGATCAATTATTGGTTCTTGTAATTATTAATATACTTGCACCCTACCAATTTTTCCAATGCGTTTTTTAATTCAATTTGTACCTGCACTTCTGATGAATAAATGTTCAGATGGCATTGAATTTTTTGCAACGAAACTAAATTGTCGTTTTAATTTATTTATTTCCTACATTTTGATAACTCCGGACCAACTCTTGATCAGAATACTGTAACGTAATTAATGTCATCCTGTGTTGATATCAATAAATGAATGTAAATAATACTTAGA
Organism: Pararge aegeria; assembly: GCF_905163445.1. Classification (NCBI taxonomy): domain Eukaryota; kingdom Metazoa; phylum Arthropoda; class Insecta; order Lepidoptera; family Nymphalidae; genus Pararge; species Pararge aegeria. Next base: position 10,854,400 of record NC_053183.1, read on the forward strand.
CCCGTTTTGTATGTAAATGTGTAGAATGCGAGTTGTGCATGGACAGGTCAAAAAAATAGTACTGATATGAGCTTAAACGACGTAGTGCCTAAGAATAAAAGCTTATAACCAGTTTAGAATGAACTACAATACAAAACCACATTTTCTGTTACTGTACTAGAGTATACGGCGGATCAGCCTCTTTAAGTCAGGTAATGGGAGCATTTACGTATTAAATGGCTGTGTATAATAGGTGTAACCTAATCCCCTGTATTGATAAATAATTAAACTTCTCACCTCTTATATTCTTGACTTATCTCACTTAGTTTACTTGATACAGTACAGAGTTTTAAAACAGGGTAGCCAGAAAAAAGAATGGAAAATAAGGGAATGGGACATCACTACAGATCGTAAGAAAAATATTAACAGTAGGCAATTACGGAAGTATGAAATACACGTCACTTGCTGTAGGATAAATATTTGGCCAAACAAATGTCAGCATTTTAAATTAAAAAAATATTATTTAATTTCCCAGTGGCATTATACACGCATTTCCAATTAATAAAATTATTTAATTAACATGACACTGTCTATTACTTTTCTCAGTTCGGTCATTTTTCCAGCCTTACACACTTTAAGCTAAGTGAAATAAAGACAAAAGAAAGGTTAGAGGGCCAATGAAGTTTAAGTTTTTATTAATAGGGTTCATTATGTTTATAGTTGTTTCAATTTATAGTGATTGTATTTGCTACGCAGTGCGATGAGTTAGAGTGAGCGGGTTGATATACCTACAAATACGAGTAGTTATCTGTACTCATAATGGGATAGAAAGAACTAGCATGCCGTAAGATACACGTGTAAAAGTAAAATTTAAGCTTTCTTTAAATAACCAAAGACACATAAGCATTTCATAAACGAGAAATAAAAATAACAATAATAAACACTTCCGACAAAAACGATGTTGCAGCGCTGTTCGGTAAAATGACAACAATTTCGTGTAAAATATTTCACTAGGATTGAAACCCAGTAGTATTTGAAAACATTAAAGCATGAATAAAAAAAATACACGACCCTTTACACTTAACGAAAAACTCGTACCACCTCCGTTTCCCCCGTACCTAAAGCGTGGAAAGGGCAACATTGTAAAAAAAGGGCTAGCCCCAATAGAGAGGCTATATACATCGCAGCGTATATTGAATGCATAACAAAAAACATGTAGTTTCAGTGCAGTTATATAAACTGCATTGTAACCATTTTTCTGTTAATATGCAGTTAAAATGCAGTTGATCTGTAGGTACGAACTCTTAGTTAGTTGATGTAAAACAAAATTTACAATGGAAATCAGACGGCTGGTAGTCTGTGGGGCTAAGTAAAGAGCATGTCTAGTTCTTTCGCCTGAAAATAATGCCGCGGCGTTTTATCCATTTCGCAAACCTGCACATACATTTGTACTTAATGGTGTAACTTTTTAGAAATATTGTAATGACTATTAAATTAAACTATTACGCTCAGTGAGATGTTATTACCGCATTAGTTCAACGTATACCGCAAATATGGTCCAATTTGACTTGACTTCACACCAGCAAGCCGATTCTGTATCTCAGTTGACACTAAATTTAGCTATATAAAACCCAAACCATTATTATACATTACTTAATTGTACCTATCTTCCAACCGAGTTAAAATGAACTAATTTGGAAACTTATGCAAAATATGGATTTAACGGTTATTTGGTGGCAACTTTCACCAGTGGCTAGCTAATTTTCGTGTCAACTGAATTACGGAATCGGCCCGCAGTTAAGTTGACTAGATGGAACGCAAGCCTGATTCCTGAGGCGATTCACACTGATGTAAAGTCGAAATGAAAAAATGAAAATCTATAATTTTACCTAGCATTATTAGTGACCTTTATCTTTAAAACATTACGCTACCTACAATCTACAGAAACATAAAATACTAGCACTGACCATACGCGTTTTGCTAAGGACTTTAAATGTCTTTTTTATATTTTTGTAGCTATTAATGGTTAACGTTATCTACATGCGATGTTAAATTTTAGAATTTCGTTCCAATACGTTAATTTCATTGTGAATCACTTCCCTTCCGATAATTAAACATGAGTAAAATATATTGATATTATATTTATAAACAAAAAGGTGTATTCGTTTTAAGTTGCGATTTTGTAAGTTGTCATTAGGTTATTCCGCTTATTTGACGCTTGGTTCTATCCCCCTAGGTGTAATAACATCTCGCTGATTACGTTCGCTTAGAGTAGGTATAATATTTTGTGAATTTATGCAGAAAAATAGTTTTTTAATATTGTTGTCACTGAATGTACCAATCTTATTAAAATTTGTACCTATATTCGGAAAGTTGGATAATTTGTAGCTAGGATCAAATCTAAATCCTGCAATTTCTTCCAAGTGGTAAAATAACATGTGCCTTGGCTTATAAATCGTATAACTAACGTTGAGTTTACCTAAAAAATTATTCGATATTTAAAATGGACCTTGGTACCTCATCACTGACGTGCGACCTAAACCTTCTATTATACTTTCTTTTCATACGTTAACGGCTGACCCCTAACGTTGTTTTCTTAAATTATTACGTCAGCAACACTTCTCCCTACATTATATTAACAGCAAAAATATATTTAATTTTAGTTAATTAACTACTTTTTAATTATTCAAAAATAATTTTTTTTTTAATTTATTTTTTTAAATTATTCAAATTTACTGGTCTGATAAAAAAACAGATATAAATATTAACGTTATTTTTTATTTGAATGGTAGAGTTTTTTTGGTTCCTAACAAATTTAGTAATATTTAGCAAAATGAAATCAATTAGCTTTGGACAATAAAGTAAACATCAAAGCATACCTACCTTTAAATTATTAAATATACTAAAGACTAGGGTGTTCCAAAAAAATTTTTTTTTTCATCATCCTACTGAAGAGTCCCTTTTCCACACACGTTTTGACTTTAGAAGTTAGTTTCGTTGCGCGAAGTTAACAGAAATTAACATTATGAAAATGCCCTTATGCAAGGTCTGAATTATTGACAGAATTGGTTAAATATATTATAACTTTTTCTTCTTAAAATTATTCATTTTCAGAAAGTTACAATTTTGGAGTTCTAAATAGGGTTGGTGGTATTATTTCATGATTATTGAAATTTCATCAATTATGGAAATGTTGTATGAATAAGTACTAACAAAAGTCTGAGGGGCTCAAACTCACAGTTTATTGGGTTTTACGCCCACGTTGATTGACCCAGCACGTTCAGAATGCTAAAATTCTTGGCACAATTCGTAAATTAAACTTCCCTGACATCTACTGCCATCTCTTTCATAAAATTCTACTTTAAAGGTAGTGTCAGTTTCAGAGTCTCAATTTAGGACTTGTGTAAGTTAATAATTTGAGTTATTCACTCAAATTATTAATGGTGTGGAGTTAGAGTCCTGTGACATTTTTATTACTTCAATAATTTCATTATTTTGTTATATACTGACAGATAATAAATTAATTAAGTTTATTAAGGTGTTTCATAATAGTCTTGTTACAACTTTCCGAAGGTACGCACTAGGCGACTGAGCTAATATTATCATGAATAAATGCATTAAATAAAATCTTTGTTAAAACGTTTTGTATGTTATTTCGTTTCCTACAAACCAAATTTCTATCTCCTTTAAACTAAATTTAAAAATTTCCAATAGTTTTTGTAGACATTCCTGGCGCAGTATTGAGGGCGGTAGTTTTGTACTTTGGAAGTTCCGGGAATCGATCCCCGGCAGGAGAAACTTGATAATTAAAAATTTGAAATTTTCTCTGGTCTGGTTGGATTGCAGCTAATAGCTACATGACAAAAATCTACCGTCGAGCGACCTAACATCCCATAGGTACTTATTTTTTTTAAAGGATGTATAATTTAGATTGAACCAATTAACTGGATCGCCGTTGTATGTCTCAGACTATTTTACTAACAAATCGGCCAAATTTCTAAAAGATTCCCTTAATGGAGGCAGTTCGATGTTTTTCGAGGCAATAAATGGGCATACGAGAACTAGGCCAAACCGCTTTTGACTGACTTTGTAAATACACCGTTATTTACTGCTGTTTAGAAACACGAGTCTATTAATCTTTCAATAATAATCAATATATTGTAAAAAATATAGGTCAGCTAATAGTTCGTTAGTGAATTTTCGTTAACATGTTAAACTGGGAACACACGGTATTTTGCTGCAGTTTTTGTTGCTATTGGTATATTTTTTACTGTTTAAGTAAAGGAGTAGCCTATTGGGAAAGTGGAGAAAGCCCTTTGGCTTCACTTTCGGGGCCCGATTTCAAAACCTGAAACATTCAACTAACTTTTCTAATGTTGATCACTTGCTTCATCGACGAAGGAAAACATCGTAAGGAAACCTGTTTGCCTGAGATTTCTCTATAATGTTTTAATGTTCTAAAAAGCGCATAGAGTCCACCAATCCGCACTCGGCCAGTGCTGGACTTCGCTCTAAACCCTTCTCATTGTAGTAGACCCATGCGTGAGCTGCTAATCGGTTGATATGATGAAGTGGCCACAGGTCACTCCTCATAGCAGACCAATGCTAAGATCTTAGGTCGTCCCCGCTTCTCTAAAGCGGTTTATGTTATCTCATTTGAGTAATAATAGCAGAGGGCTAAACGTGCTTTGAAAGGCGAAGAAAATTATAACTTTCTAACGTGAGGCTGATACTTTTTAGTAAGAATTTCTTGATATTTATAACTTTTTATTAGTGTTTTTACATACATTTGGAGGTTATATTCCAACATTTTTATACATTTTAAAATGCATATAAAAATGTTGGAACCAACCGGATTTGAGGCCGCAATAGCCAGAGAGCCGCACGTTCAAATTATGTCGATTCAGGAATTTTGGTATGCATTTTGAAATGTAATAAACAGAATTTCTTTATAGAATCCCAATACTTATGCAATAATATTAAAATGTGGAGCAGATCTGCTGATAGAAATGAAATTTGGTCATGGTATCTCTGTATAGAAGAACGCAACCTCATCGAGTTTGGGCTCGCTACATTTGTTTTGACAAATACTTACCGTGGTTATAGGGTCTGTAGTGTTTAAAAGCGTGATGAAAAAAAAAATTTACGATTATTACAGGAACTGCCAAAAGCATTTGGGGTATTGCTAGTGTTCATTAAAAAAAAAATCTTTTGGGAATAAATAATTGTCATAGACAATGCTAGAAATTTATTGAACACCTCTAAACAACAAAACTGAAACATTTTAAAGGAGAAAAGGAGCCATTAACAGAATAGGGTTTATAACAGCTAACGACAGTTATAAAAACTACGCAAATCTTGAAGGACAAATGAGAAAAGTTAGGGCAATTTATAAGTTGGCACGATTTATTATACGCAGTGTGCTATGGTACTAAATAATGAGCGACTGATTTGTCGTAGCTGGAGCGATACTCAAGGGTTGGCGCTAAAGCCATTAAATTCACTGCCTCCATTAACTATAATTATGTCTGGAGGATGGCTTCCGCCGTGGCTAGTAACCACGCTATCAACAAAGACGTGCCGCCAAGTGATAAAGCGTCCCGGTTCAATGTCCCGTAATAACCGACCGTATAGGAAGGGTATAGGTTTAGTATAACTGCCATACCCCATAACAGGTTAGCTTGTTACCATCTTAGACTGCGTCACTTGACAAGACTAGATATTGCAGTCAATGGCTAACTAGTAGTGGATTAAAAAAACAAATGCTTCAAAAGGTTCAGTTTAATTCTGATATATTATTTTGTTATTATATTAATACATATACAACGTGTAACAGAATTACGAAATAATATTGAAGGATGCCTAAGTATATTTTACCAGGACAGGATTGTAAAAATATTAAATCAAAAGAAGCACATTTATTTTTCCATATAAACGAATTCAAAACATTCTAAGTGTTTACTTAAGACAACCCTATTGAAGAAAAAAGACCATTACGCGCCTAGTACGTAGCGCTACGTGACGCGGTTTTTTAATTTTGCATGTGATGTTAAGGCTGTATTGGAATTATTTCAGTAGAAACTATGATAGTGGTTCAAACTATTAGATACTCGGTTTCACAAATAACTCTCAGAGACAGTACATAATGTACTTTTAAAGTCTGTGAAGTATTATTTCGGTTTTCATTTATACGTTATATATATTATGGTGTAACATCTGCAAAACCATATTACATTCATATCTATTTTAAATATTATGAGTAGTTGAAAAAAAGGCGCACTTTGTTCCTGAAGATGATTCTACGAGTGCATACGTTTATTATTAGAAATACATATAATCAATATTGCTAGATAACTATATCGTGCACTACTAGATTTCAACTGAAATTAAAAAAATAAAACAAAAAAGTTGCATTTCAAAAATTCGGCACCGGTGAACCGTGGCTGAATTGGGCAAGGCACTCCGGCCTCGAAAGCCATGCGGGTGCAAATCCTGTTTGTTCCGCCATTTTTGAATGCATTTGTAAAAAATTACGACGGGTGGTGGACTACAGGTTTCTGTTTGTATTTTCGTTTTAATTCCCACGCAATTATGCAGTCTAAGATAGCTTCGGGCTAACTGATTTCTACGCGGAAGTCGGTACTGTGTCAGTTTCTCTCTAGACGAGACCAGAGGATACTCCGAAATTATACACTTCCCAAATTACCCTAGCCGTGGGTCAAACCAAAGTCCTCCTATCAAACAGATCACTGCGAAACCACTGTACCGGGAACCATATCAACTGGGAAATTACAATAAATATAGTACTACACAAAACCCATCAGATCTGCTTATTAATTTTTGCCAGTTATTTGAACAAAAATTTCGTAAATTGATTACTTACTATTAATTTTGTATGCTTATCCTCTTCACCCAGCACAAATCACAAAAAATCACCTCAAAAATCACTCAATTACGTTTGCGGCAACTAAACAAAATGGCTTATATTTGATCTATTTAGATATCTAGTTACGTTATCTAGAGTGTACGATATTAATATCGGAAAAATTAAAATAGCACTTTTACGTCCAATTTTCTTGTTCTACTACCTACTACTTTTTCAAATGGAACACCCTTTCCATTTGAAAAATTAGTAACATATAATATAATCATACTTTCTCATATAATCTTTACAAAAACGAAATAAGTTAATTTGATTATCGCTTGTCTGATAAAAAATACTTAAGATCCACATAAAATTGAAGAAATGGATGCAACTAACCATCTAGTTCGAAATAAAAAATATAATTATCAAAAACGGTTTATATTTCACGGAAAAATGGAGAAACAACAAAAATCTTATTCTTTTAATAAGTAAGAAAAACGTCTCACAAAACAAGATTTAAGTTCATGCAGAAACTCTCGTAGGGTACGAGTCCTATATTATGTCTAAGAACTTACCTGAAAGGATTCTTCTGTGACTCTATACGTCCTGTCGACGTTGGCTCCACCGATAACGAGCACGTCGCCTTCCGAATCATTATTTATCATATTTTCTTCTCCTTTGATACGCATGGCGCACGAAGTATGGAACCGTCTCGAAGAATTTGTCGTACATTTCCCCGGGCTCTTTGAGAACCCGATATTAAAAGCGTTCTCTAAATTGTCAACATTCCTCAGTTTTTGAAATTGGACGGCAATATCGGCGCCGACTTTAGCGTTGTTCTTTATGAGCGCGATGTCTGTGAGTCGTTAAGGAAAGAAATTGTGGCAATTAGCTTTACTGGTATCACTTTAGGAGCATTTACGTTTCTACCCGTTTAATTTACTGCTGGCATTCGTGACGAGCGGTTCAAAATTGTAATTAAGATTTTTAAATGGTCCTGAAATTGTTTCTTATTATGTTCCCTTATGAATCTCTTGTTATTTTGTTGTTATTTATTTAGATGTTTGATTCATATTATGATTTTCCACATCCAGAACTTTGATGTAAGAACCATACCTATAAATTATAATTGCATCCGTCAGCTCACACGTCGAAGGATCGTATACTTATTATTAAACAATTAAAATGTTTGCATTGTTATTTGCGGTTTAAATTTTCATAAAAAAAAATACTTTTCAAGAAGATATGGAGTAAATTCGTCAAAATATTGTTCATATTATTCGTCTTATTAGAAGTCTTTTAAAAAGGATACTGGCATCAAGGGAAGCCCCACCCGTTGCTGCCGATACTGCGGCCAAAAGGAATGGAGTCACTTCTTTGCCTCTAATATCTTGCTTATTAGCGTCAACTAGTGCGTTCTTTATTGCAGTCTCAATGATGCCACCTTAAAAAAAATATCGTAAAATACAAGTAGCGTTTTTATTTATGTAGCAGCAACTCAAAATTCCAAAAATATACTTTCCAATCAGATGAATTATAATGTAAAAAAAAATATATAAGAGAAGTATATCGATATTTATCTACAGGTTCTTTAAGTTTACCATACTTAAAGAACCTTGTAACTAGTTCAACTAAATTTCACCTTTTCGTATTTCATTGCAGAACTAAAGCTGATACGTGTCAACATTTATAAGTGTTTTTCATCTCTTTGAAATATTGTGAAGTTTTTCGATCCAACTAAATATTGTTGAAATTAGCAAAAACAACAAAAACACCATTGGTTTATGAGGACCCCCGTTAATCTTTCAACGTTTTATCACTACGTAATTTTTAAAACTGCATCTCGGATAGAACCCTTCTTGTGCAAGTCCAATTCGCACTTAGATGTCGTGAAAATAAATCTATTGTCATGAATTTGTTTTAATTTAGCATTTCCTAGTTAAAGCCTTTGATGTAAATTGTCATGGACAACGTATGAGGGTCCGTAGTGGCGTGCACGCCCACGGGCCAGTGCGTTATGTAATTAATGCAATTAAATTGTATGCAGCACGACATTCTATTATAAATGAATGCGTGTTGACACAATTTCTTGGATTATAAACAGACCACTGGCAACCTTTGTTTGGTGTTAAGCTGATACGCTTTTATTTGTTTCGTTGATACTTTTAAAAATTTTGATCATTTCGTTAAGGGTGTTGAGTTTATGTGGACTCGGCCCACTACCCTGTAGTGGGCCGAGTCCACATAAACTCAATATGTAACTTCTCTCAAAATGAGAAGGCTTTACGCCGTAGTCTACCATGCTGGCAAAATGCAAAATAGGAAAATCGCTTCGCACGCTGCGTAGAAGATTATGAAGAACTCTCAGGCATGTCAATTTCGTCACGATGTTTTCCATTACTGTTAAAGTAAGTGATATTTTAAATGCTTAAATTAAAAACGCACATAACTCCGAAAAGTCAGTGGTGCATGTCGAGGATCGAACTCGGCAAAGCCTTACCGACTGGGCCATCAACGCTACAGTATGGTATAGTAAAGAGATGGATATTATAGATTGAATTATTATCTTTTGGGTTCAGATTCAAAGTAATCATATAACTTTATTGTGTTGCGGTACATTTATTCAAAGAAAGACCTTTAAATGTCACCACATTTTACTATACCTTTCGACAAAGGTCTTTTTTTGAAAGGGTATGATCGCCAGAACGCCATTGGGCTTGTATTGTATGCAAAAAAGTATAGAATGTATGCAAATGGCAAACTGGTACGCCCGGGTAATATGATATGCAAATTATAACACTCTTTTTTGTTATAGCTAATTTGCATATCTTTTTCATTACTTTCGTTTCATTCTTTTGAAACTTTTTCCTTTACGTGGATATCTTAGTGTTATAATTTAATCACTTACTCGTACGTAATAGGCCTTTGGATATCTAATGCTTAGTTAGATTTATTTGTATTTAGACGAAGTTATGTAAGTAGACATGAATAGAAATGAGGTGACAAACTAAACAACTAAAAAAAAGGATGAATTGATCAATCTTTCTAAATTCAATGACAATCTGGCCTGAAAATAAGTTGTGATTGGCTTAAATTGCCAATGACCTTACGTCCGCACCTTTTACTAAACAGCTCAACACCAATCAAACGCTGCCCATGCCTTATCTTATCAGAGATTTTTTTTTCTCGGTATAAAAAGTAGCCTACATTTCCAGAATACAAGCCATATATAGCCAACGAAGGTTATTTATAATCCCTCGGAAAATTTGGCTGAGTATTTTTCCGCGATAAAAAGTAAGACGGACTGATGAAATCAAACGAGTCGCAGAGAGTAACTGGACCCAAGCCTCACAAGAATGTGGTATTTGGAACTCCCTACAACAGACCTACGTCAACCAATAGGCGTCCACTGCTGGTAGAAGGATGAAGTATCCCTTGGCCATCTCCAGAATGCAATCCATATTTATGCCAAAGTTCATCAAGATCGGTGTGGTTGATCCTGACATAGGTAGCAGTAACAAACAAAAAAGAAACACAGAGACACGCAGACACCTTGATTGGCAATATGGATTAGTATTGATCATTGAGTTTATTCTCCTAACAGATAGGTATTATGAAAAATAACTTTTACTTACTATTCATAGCATATTCTTCAGGCACTGGTACAGCAATAACTATACCGGATGACAGATGTATATTGTGCGCTGCGTACAATATTTGCGCTGCGTGTAGAGCATCCGACGCGCGGTTCGGCGCACGGTATCCGGATCGCGTAGTGTAAAACGCTGGGAAATCGTTGGACTCGCCAAAAGAACACACGGTCACCCCTTGAGTTTCCTGAAAATCAAAGTTCAACTCAACCTTTGGTAAAACGAAGAATGACTACATAGACGTTGGACATTGGTAATTTAAGTTTTGGAGATAAAGTGACAATAGGCGAGGCATATAACTCGAAGAACCGATGCACGTTGGGGCTCTAAGGTTATTTTATTTGAGATATATATATATATATTGATAAACACTTTATGGCATAAAGAAAACAACACAAATGAAAAGTAAAATAAATAAATAAATAAATGAATACAAATATTGGTATGCAAAGGCTATCTTATTGCTAAAGAAATCTCTACCCCGGAGAAAGTAATTTAAGGCTATAAATATGTTAAACCTGGTAATATACAAGTATTACTAACTAAAAGATTTTAACTCATTACGCAGGTATTTTGAATCAAAGCACATAACTCCCCACCTGTCCTTGTTGGACAGAGAGATCTCCTGAATTCACCACACTGCTATAATGCATCTACATTTGGTTGGTTTTGACGCTGATTTAAAATGTTGGGCTCACCAAGAACTCAAGAGTTCGTCCAATGTCTAGGATTGACTTGACACCACTGCATACGACTAGAGTCTTGCTGCGCCCCAATTCTGTGAGATCTGCCGAAACATCCATCGTGACCTCCCCTTCGCGATGTACACCACCTATAACAAAATGTTTGTTTGTTTTTAGAAGCAGTAGAGTTTTTCGTGGCATAGCTAGGGGAAGTACTAGTGCCATACATATTTCTTCGTTCTGGTTCGAAGGGCGTGGCTGCCAGTTTAATTACGGGCACATGAGGCTTAAAACCTAGCGACTTAACAGACCAGAGAAAATTCAGAAATTGTAAATTCCCACTGCCGGGCGTCGAAACCGGGACCGCCCACTTAAAACTGCACAGCACTGACTGCCAGAGAGATTGTCAAAAAGATTAAAGTAAATATATAAATTTGCGACAAATAGATGAGGCGACAGGACACAAGAGTCGAAAGCGGAAGGAAGCAAAGTCCGACTCCTGCGGCTGAACTCCGACCTTAGTTGGCTGCTACGGTTTCCCTCTTTGAACTCAATTCATTTTCATCGTGCTTGCTTAGAATAAGCTTAACAAGCTCTTTTGAATGTATATACTTTGTAAACTGGTCTCTGCTTGAACATTATTGGCTAGATCAGACAAGCAGGTGCCATTTCAAGTGTTAACTAGTATTTTATAAAGCAACGTCGTCAGAAACTAATTTCAGATTGTGTTCAGAACTGTACTTATTAAAACAGTATTTCTTTCGAAAGTAGAATCAAATACAATTTCCGATTTAGCTTTGCAATACAAATCGAATAGTAATCACTAAAATTATTTAATACGGATGTCCGCAGCTATATATACTCGTAGTGTCGAAAACAGCGAAAGAAAATACAATGTTTGCTGTATCGCTTTGTAAAAATTAATCTCAATATCTGATTTTAAATTATAACTCTATAAATTGTAAGTAAAATCATCATGATCAGGTGCACTCTTCAACATGAATTTCATATGTGAAAAAAAGGACTATGATGTGTCTTCTTCTTGAAGAATTGGGAAGAAGTTCGTATTTAACTTTTTAACTTTTTTATTGACTAAAACAATATAAGCTCGTACATACTGTACTTAACAATTTTTTGCTTCCAGAAACTTATTTTAATTAAAGTAGCCTTGTTTTTGAATCAATTTGTCCCCTATTATCGCTCGTCTTTCTTTAAGCAGTGCTGTAATTTCGCTATAACTATAACTATTTATTATTTACTATGCATCGAAAAACTCAGCAAATGATTTTATTAGAATGATAGAATAATAATAAGCTTATTTGATCCATAATTGTGAAAATATTAGAAATACCAATTTTATATAAAATTCTATAGTTTTGTATATTTTATAATTCTTAAAATCCAGTCCTTCTCTTAATACCATTGACGAAAAGTATAATAAATTAATTTAAAAAGGTTGAACCATAAAAAAAGCTAAAACCTTGCCAGTTTGTTTTATAGATTTTGGAACACTTCCACATCACTTATTCCACATATATTAAAACAGTATGATATCATAAAATTGCATTACATAAGATAAGTATTTGAAAACGTTTTAAAGTTAACAGAAATGCTCACAGCGAGTTTATGGAAACTCGTTCCCAAAATTCAAAACTAGAATCTGTATTTGATCTATTAACTTGCACAAATCAAGTCAATTTATTAGTTTTTAATTCGATTATTTGTCGTGCGAAATACCGTGCCATTCAAATTAAAAGTGCAGCGTAGCAAACTGATTCAATTTAAAATTCTATATTTAAAATAGTTGTCAAGTAATAAGTTAAAAGCCGAATCGAAAATTAAAACAATTAATCGTTTGATTTTAATTAGAGCGTAGATTGGTATTAATAAATTATTTGCGTAGAGGTGAAACTTCCATAAAATTTTAATTACAGGTAAACCGCATATAACATTGTACAAAATACGTAAGCATTCGACGCAATTATCCGCTGCCGCATAGTGGAATGCTTGTGAATTTTAGCACGAATGAATGCGAATGAATTCACTAGTAAGCACCACATTCAATTATAGCGCACGAGTTGCGTGGTGAATGAGTGATGAAATTAATAACAAATTCCGCGCGACCTCCGAATCCAATATCAACCCGCAAAATCTCGTGAGCAAACTGCAAACACAATCCGAATTTGGTCCGCATAAATCTTAAACCAATTCGCTTAACGTTTACTGTTGAGTCAGCGGGTTAGGGATTTGGAATAAAAATTTACCGCGTTGTCGTTGCGTAATGAAGAATAACTTACGAGTATTTGGTGTGTCAGTAACTACACCTGCCTTGTTAAGTCCTGTTTTCTTCATAAAATAAAGACTGAAAACTCAAATATAAACTAATGAAAATTTACTTTAGTTATTTACTTAACTTATAGGCCGCATAGATTGATACAGTCTATTTATGGACCGTTATTGTGTTCGAGAATTTATCTAGGTTTTAAAAAAAAAATTAAGCTAAACTTTTTTTTTAAATCTACTACAAGTTAGCGCTTGACTGCAATCTCACCTGATGATGCAGTCTAATATGGTAGTGGGCTAACGTTAGGAAGTATGGCAGTTATATTTAGCACATACCTACCCCTAATCGGTTTCAACGCGACATCGTACCGGAACGCTAAGTCCGGGACCTCCAACTTAAAACCACTCACCGCTGAGTTAGGGATGTCGTCAAAATTTATTCGTTTATTTCCGATGAATAATTTCTATCTAAATTACCGGTGAAGATATTGTCTCGTAACTAATATGTTATACGCGCTTAGTGAATAATTTAACAAAGCTAGGAAATCAACCGGATCGAACATATATGTATGAACATATGTTTTGCGAAGCTCATGAACTATGAGAATATGAAGTCTCGCGTATCGCTAAGATTCAACACAAAGGGTTTTCATCAGTGTAATTATTCAAGGACATCTTCCCCAGTCTTCCTCCTCGCACCCAATATTTCATATTTATGATGCAGCACCATACTGCTGACCGACATAGCTCAGCGAGTTGCGAAGCTGAAGTGGCAATGGGCGGGGCACATAGCTCGGAGAACCGATGGACGTTGGGGTCTTAAGGTGCTGGAATGGCGACCCCGCACCGGTAAACGCAGCGTAGGTCGGCCCCAAACGAGGTGGACAGATGACATCAGGCGAGTAGCTGGGAGCCGTTGGAGGCAAGCGGCCCAGGACCGTGCATTGTGGAACTCCCTACAAAAGACCTATGTCCAGCAGTGGACGTCAATTGGTTGAGATGATGATGATGATGACCATACTGCTGTAAATCATTTTGGGAATAAATTATACGGATATTTGTCCCAACTCCCTGGTCCTGTGGTTTTGTATTTGGGATATCCGGGGTTTGATCTAAGACAGGGGCGATTGGAAATTTTAATTTCTGAATTTTTCAACCGTTGGTAGCCTAGTAAGTAGTTCGATTTCATTTTCGTGGGGCTGAGCTCGAATCCCAGTCTGCAAATTTTCTAAGTTTGTATTTGTATATCCGTTTCTAGTTAAATATCACTTGCTTTAATAGTGGAGGAAATTATCGTCAGGAAACCTGCATACCTTACCTAAGTTCTCCATAATGTTCTCGAAATAAGCCCACCAATCCGTACTGGGCCAGAGTGATGATCCTTCTCATTCTGGGAGGAGACTGAGGAGACTGTATAGGAGTTTTAGAGAATAGGACTAAAATGAGATTTGATGTACTTTTAAGGATTGTGATCACATATTAGTGATGACAGCAAGGCACGGATGGCACGAATTTAGATTTCAAGAAACAGAGAATTTCCCAATACTTAATAAATTTTTCCCGGACACGGGAACTCAGGACTTCGCGATCTATAGTCCAGCATGCTCGCCACTACAACATCAAGCGAGCAAGCATGCGATGCCTCGCATGCTTGCTTACTGCCGTAAGCTAAAGAGAGTTCTTTAGCTAACTGCCTCGCATTAAAATAGTAATATATTAAAACATAGTAATGTAATTTTAATTTGCCACTATTTTATACTGACGGCCGATTGGCGCAGGTTGCAGCGACCCTGCTTCCTGAGCCAAGGCCGTGGGTTCGATTCCCACAACTGGACAATGTTTGTATGATGAACATTATTGTTTTTCAGTATCTGGGTGTGTATCTATATAATATAAGTATTTATGTATATTATTCATATAATTATTCATCAGTCATCTTAGTACCCATAACACAAGCTATTCTTATTTTGGGGCTAGATGGCGATGTGTGTATTGTCGTAGTATATTTATAGTAAAAACACAGGGTGGCCAATAAACATAGTAATAAGTTATAATTAATAATAACTAACATTTATGAAATGAGTGTATATAACTGCCATACTCCCTAACAGGTTAGACGATACCATCTTAGACTGCATCATGACATAGCAAGTGAGATTGCAGCAAAGGAATAACTTGTAGCGAAAAAAGAATAGTCCTGAGGTGAACCAAAGTTACTGAAACGGCCCAAACTATCAGCAAGTTGAAGTGATAATGAGCAGGCCACTCGTGTTGTAGGTGCGATGGCCGTTGGATCAAGAAATTTCTAGAGTGGAATTACTAAGATAAATATCACGAGGCAGAGCAAGAAAAGAGAAAGGCTGGGTTTTTTTGCCAGTTTCTTCTCGATTAAATCTACTTTTTGACCCGGTGAGGAGAAGTATTAAAAAACAGATAGTGTAATATTTGTAAAATTGCAAAAAAACCTACCTACCTCGAACTTATCTATGCACGGATATACAATTAAATCGACAGTAATAGGTAAACTAAAATTGTTTTTTATTATACAAATAAAGAATTAACCATGTTACTTTTGACTTATATCTCTTTATTTCCAGTTGTGTGCTAAGAGTGGTTACGACTTAAATTAAATATATGGAGTTTGCCAATGACCTAGAATCTACAACCTTTCGGTTTTTAGGCCAGAGCCTAACCCGTTGCGCTATTAAGGCTTGAATTAGTAAACAAATTGTCTATGACTGTGACTCTACGATTTGTAGACTCGTAGCTCTCCGCTACGACGCTACAGTTAACAGCTACAATTAACGTTCAAGTTAACGCTACGTAGCATTCGGAATAATTGCTAAATCTAATTGCTCTGATAATACTATCAATTACAATTGCGTCAGTATTGTCGTCTATTTCGCAATTCTCGCAATGAATTCGACAATTTCAAGAATGATCAAAGCGGGTTGATTGATTAAAAGGTTTGAAATATCTGTTCTTATAGAAATTTCCTAAAGGTATTTTACTGTTTCGTTTTGGAACAGTCAAATTCAATAATGAGGTTCGGGTAACTTCTTAAGCTTAACTCACTGATTTAACATGGTCAGTGGCTTAACTATTGTAACTATGTATTGTTATTAGGTACACAAAACAGGTAATAACTAAAGGAAATCTAAATATAAGTAATTTTTTGTTCTAAGCAAGTTTGGTTCTAAGGTACAACCCAAAGTATGTGTACATAACTTGGAATGAAATTAAACAAAAAGTAAAGATAAAATTAAAGTTCAAACAAAAAATAGTATATATATATATATACGAGTATATATCGATACTTATAATAAAATTGTAACTGGAAGATTTCCGTACATTTGAAATATTTAAAAATTTTTAACCGGGGCATGCTTTATTATCGATACTGAGTCCAAAACAGATTTTTATTTAATTTTTGTCTGTCTGTCTGGGCATCACGTGAAAACTACTGAACGGATTTAAATAAAATTTGGTATAGTGGTAGGTAGGTTTTTATCCCGATAAACAATAAGCTTCTCCCGGGAAATGAGATGAAATTTTTTACCATTTTTATATAATAGCTCCGTTAAATTTGTACCGATTTTAATAATTCTTTTTTTTATTTCAAAGTGTATTGTGTAATTTTAATGAATATTGGATCAATATTGTAGCAGTTAAAGGACATAACTATTCACAGATAACAGCGAGTCGCAAGGCATATGGGACAGAGATCGAATGCATGCGTACCATCCTACTTATATTATAAATGCGAAAGTTTGTGAGTATGGATGTATGGATGGATGGATGTATGTATGTATGTATGGATGGATGGATGGACCTGTTTAAAGTAATCAATATTACAAAAGTCTAAATGTCTAATTGTTAGGACACAATAACCGCTTTTTATTATAATTTATCAATCAAAACACGGGAACAATCTTAAGATGTTGATGACGTTCCTATCAGATCCAAATAAATAATAATTTCTCTTTAAATAATTCAAATAGGACCTAACGTTTAGACGTTACTACGGGTATAGAAATGCTAAAAGATATTAAGTGACTCCTTTATGTTAGGTTCGATAGGATTTCATGTACCGGATGGCTATGCCAGTGCGCGTCGTCGTCATTTGTTTGCTTTACCATGCTGCAGAACTTAATTGACCACACACGCCACGCCCACTGACTCGTGCGCTACGCTTGCTCAACGACCTAACTAATAGTAATTCGGAACTGGACATATTTCACACCCCGCCGCTTCAGCTCCAAGAGCAGATTAAAATGTTATTAGAGAGTAGGTAATCTAAGATATTAATTATATGTTTGAATGTTTTGTTTTATTATTATTTTGAATTTGAATTTTTGGTTATTTTTATTATTGTTTTTTTATTTTATTCTTTTCTTTATTCTTAATGTTGTATAGCTTATTTTTATATTTTAATTTAATTTAATTTTTTGTCATTATTACTCGTTCATACATTCTTTTAATAGCCCCGGGGAGACGAATTGGGCAACTGTAATGTCTGCACGGGGTGTGTTGCTAAATAAATAAATAAATAAATTAAATCCGATAATAACCGATTTGATGCAGACGAAGTTGCGCGGGTCAGATAGTGTTTATATAATTTCCCTAAAGTTATGTGAAATAGTGCTTAGTAATTAGATTTTAAAAATTTTATTCTCTTGTTAAAAGTGTATATTACGATTACTTGATTATAAATCATTATAAAGGCGTAATAAATCATTATAAAGAGTTTCATGCAATTCCACTAAAAGTTAAATTGCATGATTGTGCAAACAGTTTAGGCACCGTATCGTATAATAATGCGACCCCTGAAATTTTCATACGATCCGCCTTAAGGTCGCTGTTGGTCTCCGAGCTTTATAAACAGGCTTTGTGCAATTATATAGAAAAAAATTAACTTTACAATGGGAATATGAACAAGCCATAATAAATGCCCGTACTAAGCGAACACGGAAGTATCGGGTTCTTGGCAATTGCATCACTGACAGCAGCAGCATTCTTGAAAAAGTGTACGCCTATGATGATGGCAAATGATTTTATTTTTAATTTCAATACATACTAAAAAACAGAATAAAATAACTACAAGGGCTCCGATACAACAGACATGGGTTTTTTTTTAATTTTTTTTAGATAATGGTACGAAACCCTTCGTGCGCTTCGTCCGACTCTCACTTGGCCGATTTTTATTATCTTGTACAAATTATTACAAAAAAAAAAATTATTTACCCAGCTATCATGATTTATCCAATTAAATAGGTATATTAGATACGTTGTGAATTTCATGAGGATCAACATTGCCCTACAGCACATTA
Organism: Pararge aegeria; assembly: GCF_905163445.1. Classification (NCBI taxonomy): domain Eukaryota; kingdom Metazoa; phylum Arthropoda; class Insecta; order Lepidoptera; family Nymphalidae; genus Pararge; species Pararge aegeria. The sequence goes on from NC_053183.1 coordinate 10,873,190, forward strand.
CAGCGCATCACTAAAACGAATATCCTAAAATATATCAAATATTTAAAAAGCAGGGGGGGGAATCTCGCTAAATTACATAATACTAACACATACATTGCATCCCGGCCGTGTCGCTAGTAGATAAATAAATAGGTTAAGAAACTTACCTATGCCACCGGTAACAAATATTGGTATATCGGCTAATTCTGCGGCTATGATGGTCCCAGCTACAGTTGTCGCGCCATCTTGCTTCGCAGCTATTACAGGCGCCAGATCCCGTCTAGATGCTTTGACAACCCCTTTGGCATGAGCGAGATATTCCAGTTGTTCATTTGTTAGACCAACTGTTAACTGTCCTTTCAGAATAGCAACCGTTGCCGGCGTAGCACCCTGAAATAAGGATTAAAAATAACAAAACAAATCCAAGACTTTTAAAAAAGAAGATGTCAGTACATTTAAGTTCGTTCAATTTCAGAATAGCGACCGTAATTATGATATTATATAGTATATTTAAGGTACTTAGTGTAACGAGGTGTTTACGTATTCTCTGGCTTCAGTTTATATTTTTAAGTAGATCAATATCATCATCGTCGTTACCGGTAATCTGTCATTTTGCAAAAATAACCCTCAGAATAATGAATATATCCTCTATACCATACGTACGGATTTTACAAAACACTATACATAATGATTGGCAGATTAACAAACGCAACGTTATTATCAAGTTTTAACGTTGTAAACTTAAACTACGTGCCCAATTTATGAAGTAAGTACACGTCAAAGGTATTAAGTTCTATACCAATACATGTAGGCCAAATAATTGTCCGGTAGCTTAATCTCAATTTACTTAGGAGAGCCACTGAACCGTTTGGCAACGGTAAACAAAAATTTTGTTTCGAAATAGATGCAGTGAACTTGGTAAAGTTTCATAAAGTGGACATAAACAGTCGACTTACAAGAAATGGTCATAAATTAGTGTCATCTGCATATCGTCTGCGTAAGGTACAGGGATCATTTGTGGGATTGAGTATACGCTTTTGTAATATGATTCCTAAGGTGATTTTGGACCTGCCAATGCACAAGTTTAAAGAATTTGATTAAAACACATTTATTACAGCGAGGTTACTATACAATTGATGAATTTTTTAATGACAAGGTTGCTTGGAAGCATCCGGCTCCGCTTTCAGCTCTCACAAGATAGAAAAATGAATGTTAAAATGCAAAATGTAAATTGTTGATGTTGGAAAAGAGCAACTGCTGAGTTTCTTGCCGGCTTCTTCTCGGTAGAAGCTGCCTTTCGAACCGGTGGTAGAATCACTACAAACAGGCAGACTTGACATTTCAAAAGTGCTTATATTAGGCCTACTTGAAATAAATGAATTTTGATTTTTTTTTTGAATATGACTTTTACTAAAATTCACAGTCTAGACTGTAGATCAAAGAATCCGAATGCAAGTATGGTATAAATATAGCACAGTAAATAGGTAATTAAAACTTACCACGTAGAATATAATCAGCGCTACCTCAGTTATGAGTCGTATTTTATTAACAGATAAAAGCCGATCACAACTTGACACCAACTCCAATTAAATTAGAGCATGGAAAATAAGCTTTAAGTCATAAAGTAAGTTGATATAAAAATTGGATAATATACGATGAGACGTTGCCCAGTCGTCGAACACTTCTGACAAACTAGCCCGCTTACCACTAGTTGGTGTGCGTTGACTTACGAAGTGTCGCCAATTCGTCAACACCGCTTTGTCTGTGCGATGTAGCATTAGTACAAGATTTGCTCGTTCACAATTGAGGAGGCCTTTTCAAGTATGGAAGTTCTCGAATATAGGACCAAATGGGTTTTATTTGTTTTGCATAAAAGCTCAAACTTGGCTACAATTCCTTAGCTCCGACTTTTGACACAAACAAAAATCGGAGTACAGAATTTGCGACTCTGAAACGAGTTAAAATAAATCGGTTTTACTTTGGTGATACATAGTTTGATATGTGAAAAGGTCTCCTCGATTTCGTGCGAGAAATCGTATACTAAGGCTACTGATTTAGTAGGAGTGATATTCGATGACAAGCTGTACACTGGGTGGCGACGAATCGGATATAAGTTTAACCGGAGTTGAAGGAGTGTTTGAACGGTGTTGAGCCAATAAGTGAGCGAAGGTTGAGACTCGTCTGCCTATGAAAATAAGCCACCTACGTAACACGAAGGATAGCATGTCATCGAACTGGATTATAGAGGCGAAAGCCGCTTTCACTCAATTAAGCCCTGAACTCATGGCGTGTATGGCGCAACACTCTGTCACCTGTTTTACGCTTATACCTACTGTCAGTGTTGAACCGTTATTGTATCGCTTTGATTACAGACTTAGCAATAGACAGTAATAACGAATGTTGATATACTTCCGCTGCTGGTAGTTACCACCATACTGTCAAAATGTTGTCACCGCTAGGGCATTATCATTCCCTGCAGTATGATTCCGTTATGAAACTAATAAGATTTTTATGCCCGTTTTAACTAACGACGGCCAAGGCAAGTAACGCCTAATCAAATAAGATTCCTAGGCAACCATTTACCTTTGACCAATTGATTTTTACTAGGACACTCTTATAACCCAACATGTCAATGGTTCTTGCCACACGGTATGGTATTTTGTGTTTTTCATTATCATTCTTTTTCATATATATTATATATTTTTTTTCTTATGGATTTAAGGTTATTTATTTTTTTTCATCTGTCAAGTTTCAGTTAACGAGTCGCTAAACTTTATGATTCACCGAATCGGTGTCGTAACTTATGATGGCGCCTAACGTCGCCAGAATTTACAAAGTTCGTGAAAAGAATCGGTGTCGTAACTTAAGATGGCGCCTAACGTCGTCAGACTTGACGTAAGAGTTCGTATAACGTTTTTTTCTCTAGAAATCACAAAGCATCCGATTAAGGCGATTCCTAGGTTTTGTGAAAATTGCATTCGTGTCTTGCCTTTCAAATTCTATACCCTTTTCAAGTCAATCTATGATGGTAAAGGGCTAACCTGTATGCAGTATTATTAGACCTATACTGCTATTTATCGCGTTCCAGTACGATACTGGAACACTTAATCGCTCGGCGTTACGTCGTTATAGGTAGTTCCGTAACTGGCCAACTAATTGCTGCTACCGGACCTTTTTTTATTCCACTACAAGTTAACCCCTAACTGCAATCTAGACTGGTGCTAAGTGATGATAAAGTCTAAGATGGTATCAGGCTAACCTGTTAGGAAGTATTAAACCCATACCAGACATCAGTTTCTAAATCACTTTGTGGCACGCCTTTGTCAGTAGCAAGTCTCGGCCAAAGCCTTCCACCAGACCAGATTTAGACCAGATTTAATAATTTCTGTACGTCGTCTTTCTTATACGACCGAATTCAAAAAAACAAATGATGATGATGATGTAACTTACCCTTTTCCGAATAATGTCTTCGACCTCACGAGCTGTCTCTAAATTCTTCGGATAAGGCATCCCGTGTGTGATAATTGTCGATTCTAATGCAACTATCGGTGTTCCGGTGACCTTTGCTCGGCGCACCTCCTCGGAATACATAAGCGGTAGACTCGAATGGCACCGTGTGTAACGAGAAAATCCAGCCATCTGTGCTCTCCAAATACTTCCTATTAGAAGCGACATCTTGATATTGCAAACCTGACAGGTCACTGTGAAAAGAATCTTTATTATAGATCTTTTTACCCTCGATGCAAAAACGACGGGCTATTATAACTGTCACGCGTCTGAGCGCGTGTCTATGTCATAAAGTAGCTAAGCTATGTATAAGTGTTCCAAGCTATGTTTAATGACGAATAATCCAAGACGGCCGCCGCCTCAAAATGGCCGATTGCATATTTTTTCGCAACACCCTCAATATAGGTATCAAATTAAAGGGCTTGAGTAATAGAATAATTAAATTAACTTTAGGTCACAGAATTATGAACATACAGAAACCGTGTACACGACTAATGTTAAAGCATTACAAACAACTCCATTTCAGTAGTGTTTCTCGAACAGGCGGTTAGTCACTTCATTCCATTTAGCAGTTGATAGTAATTATTTTACCTCTAATGTTCCAAACGTCTACCATGAAATGGGAAAAGGGGAAAAGTTTGTGAGCATTCTGCGTGTTTGGAGTAAATGAATGTTCTGTATGTTCTTAATTCTGTGCTATAGGTCTCGCTGAGCTGTGTCGGTAACTCTAGTTCTTCTACGGATCTCTTCATTTCTAGTTTTATTACGTAGCATAGCTCTCTCCATAGAGAGCTAAGTCGCGAAGCTGAAGTGGCAATGGGCAGGGCACATAGCTCGATGCTGGAATGGCGACCCCGTACCGGTAATCGGAGCGTAGGTCGGCCCCCAAACGAGGTGGACAGATGACATCAAGCGAGTCGCTGGGAGCCGCTAGAGGCAAGCGGTCCAGGACCGTGTATTGTGGAACTCCCTACAAAAGACCTATTTCCAGCAGTGGACGTCGATTGGTTGACATGATAATGTTGTTGATAGGTATTGAAAGGGATTGAGGGATATTTGTGTAGGTTAAATTCAAAGGTCAATTAGGAATTTCGAAAACCCCGAAATTCCTAATTGAATCTTTAGTTATTCACAGCCAACTAGGTCAACTGATATACACGTGTTACTTAATTGTGCTATTTTTAGGTGTCGTCTAGTTTTATTCATAGGCACAGTATAGGATTACATAAGACATAAAGCATTGTCGCAATTTGTTACCAAGAATAAGTTTTACATAATTGCGTCGCCAAAAAAGTGGACGCCTAAGTTTTTCAGACAATAAAATTTGGTGAAGGCGGGTCGAAATTAATTTATGCTGACATTGAAACACGATATAAAAAAGAAGGTCAGTTGTATTTTAACACGAGGAAAGAACTTTTACGTAATTGTCATTATCACTGTATCAGCTGGTTGGCGTCCACACCTGGGCGTACGTCTTTTGAAGGAATTTTCAAATTCTAAGGTCGTATGCTTTGTAGTCTAGCGAATTCTTCAGAATTGTTGAACTTAGTTGAATTACTTAGTGCTTTCTTGGAGTTGCGAATTGCAACAGCCTGGGACTCCTAAAATCTCTTCTTTAGTGCGCAATTCGTTGAGTTGTCTCGGTTCCTCTACGGATCTTCCTCTACTTATTTGTTAAATAATATTTATCTTCATGTTTATTTACACATGAGGAGATCCTAGCACTCTCTATTGCTTGCTAAATAGTTAGCGAGTATAGCCATTATTTCCTTAGCTATTTAGACTTGCTAAATAGTTCAGGAAATAATGGAAATAATAACGCACTTCGCGTGGAAATTTTGCCACAATATGTCGATATCTTGCTCTGTGCAACCCAACTAAATGTTTCCCATTGAAACCGTATTTTTTATCCTGGTTTAAAAATACCGTCTGTTAAAAATTAATTTTATCCAGATCCATTTAGCTTTTGATGAGTGACTAAGTAACAAACATCGATCCAAACTTTCGCGTTTAAGTATAGATAATGTAATATGTAAATTAAAGGACTTTTGAATTAGGAGATTTCACGCCAATTCAAAAACAATATATAGTAACGATTCAGTCATTCCAATTGGTTTGTATATTAGCTGAGTACATATATCGCAAAGTTACTCTTAAATTAAAATCTCAGTATAAAAAGTCTTTACTGACAATTGGCTCTACATATTCCTAACTTATTATATAAGAACAAATACAAGAAAGTTTTTTAAGAAGCCTCCATAAATTAGTCCCTCAAACAAACCTTTTCAGTACCAATATAAAAGGTATTAAAAGATTTCTTAGATAAAATAATCTTGGTAGGTAATTACAGAATATTTCAAAAATGATTAATTTAAAGTCCGTGACGTAACCGGATTTCGAAGAATTATAGCCGCCATTAGTGATCTACCGCTCTCTAAAACTAAGTCTCTCTTGCGAAAAATTAAAACTTGTCTACGTTAGGTCATATTTCACTAAAACTGCTGACTTTGCTCATCAACTCGAAGCTCGCTCGGAGGCTTTGCTACTGACGAACGCCTCTTAAAAGAATAGCACTAAAAATAGAATGAGCACGAAATGATGTCATAAAAATAAACAAATAACAGCGTCTGGGTTAATTGTTAACGGAGTTTAAAGAAGGAGGAGGTTCTCAAAACAACGACTGTACGTATGGCGTTGCATAACTTTTAACAGGATTGTAGAAGATGAATAATATACAGTAATAATTTGTACTAAGCGAATCATATGTTAAATGTGTTAATAGAAATATCTATGACTCGAATACGAGGTCTTACTTTCTAAACGCTACGAGTATGAAACGTTTTAATATATGAACGTCTGCAGTCAAAACTTTTTCTCTTAATTGATTAAGCAATGCATTGTCCTTAGAAAAGATTAAGATGTAAGGATGGATGTTCACTGTTAGTAAGGGCTATAAATAAACTACTAATAAATAATAAATAAGAAGGCGAATCAATTAAAGCTTAGTAAGTATTTAACGCAATACGAAAACAACAGTTGAGTGGGTACCATTTTCTCTTGGCTTGATGTTTATGAGCGCTTAGATTATATCAGTGATATTTCAAAATATTCGCGTAAACTAGGAACTTTCATTATCGCTACCAACTAACGTAATTTTTAGTGTTTGTGCTGCCATCTCTGAAATATTACGAGATAAGTATGTCATATCGAATAATGGTCGTTTTCGTTAAATAAATAATAGATACTCTATTATTTATACCTTGAGTTTAAATTAAGTCTAGAGCGCACGTGGATTATACAAATAAATAGTTCGCAGTCAGAGCATTTACACAGTGGACTAAAGCAAACAGTATGAACAACATTGAATATCCTTTGGGGATAATACTTATTATACATCTGCGAGGAATGCATTATTACTTTTATAAGTTTACTAGTTGTACCCTGCCACGCTAGGCTGTGGCAAATTGTGATTGAATGGTTGAGAAAAATAGGTAAAAAAAATCCTTGATGCGTATTATATATCATGCTAAAATTTCAGCCCGATCATTGCAGAACAAATCCCGACATTAAATGCACTTTGACGGCCAATTTGCGCAGTGGGCAACGACCCTTCTGAGTCGAAGGCCGTGGTTAACGGAAAATGTTTGTGTGATGAGCATTGATGTTTGTAGTGTCTGGGTGTTTATTTGTATATTATAAGTATTTATGTATATTATTCACTAAAATATTCATCGACCATCTTAGTACCCATAACACAAGCTACACTTAGTTTGTCGTAGTAAATTAATTTATTAATTTATTACTTTATAGGCTAATAGTCTGGAAAATCTGGGTTAGCACTCTTAAAACTGTGATCAGGAAATTATTGATCTAAATTCAATATGACATTTACAAATATCCGATTACATTCAGTCATGAAAGCGGCAGTTAGCTATTTGTTCACAGAATATTCAGACTCTCAACCAACAAAGATACAACAACATTGTTACGAAAAAACTCAGTGATGAAGCAACGTATAATGTTAACCTTTATTATGATAGGTATAAAGTATAAAGCCGCCTGAGTAAACAGGATGAACTGACAGAGAATGAACGGAGTTTTTTTAGCCCTGTCATCCTTTCAGAATATTTTCACTGTATTTTATCCAAAACGAACTCGTTGAAAAGGGGAGAATGCAAAGTTTACCGAATGGTTAAAATACAAATTCAATTATAATAACTCTCACCGACATATATTAGTGATGGAAGATAATTAATTATGCCTTCTTCTTCGCATTATTCCCCAGGTTTGAAGGCGAAAGAAGTCAACCCCTCTTCGCGAAACATATGAATTATGTTCCAACTTTATACTGAAAAAAATAAATCTGACTGCTTTTTGGCCTGGTTTGGCATTGGTTGCCTGGAAGAAATCGCTATGAAGCGATAAGGCCGCCAAATTTAATACGTTGTTTTGTTATACTTTTCTTTTTTTTCATTCATTCATTCCACTTCACTTACCAGCAAGTCAGAGAAGAGCTTTGACTGCAATCTCACCTAATGGTAAGTGATGATGCAAAATAAAATGGTTACGGGCTAACCTAATAGAGGTGTAGCAGCTATAGAAAATCCATACCCCTAATCGGTTTCTACGCAGCATCATACCGTCACGCTATATCGCTTAGCGGCACGTCTTTTTCGGTAGGATTGTTACGAGCCACGGGCGAAGGCTCGCTCCGGACCAGACCAGAGAAAATTCAGAAATTATAAATTTGCAAATTACCCCCGCGGGGATCGAACCCCAGACCCCACTTAAAACGGTCGTCATAAAACTACTGACATTTAAACATTTTCTTTATTCAACTACACGTTGGCCCTTCTCTGAAATCAAACATGGTGGTAAGTAATGATTGATACAGTCTAAGATGGTAGTGGGCTAACCTGTTGGGGTTAGGCAGTTATGTTAAACACTTAATCCTCCTTTACGCGGTATCGACATCGCTTAGGGGCATGAAACACACGCTTGGCGTGAAACCTCCTACCAAACCACAAAAGACCTGAGAGAATTTCGAAGTTATACATCGTTAAATTGCTCCTGCCTACGAATTATGAGACCATATCGCTTACCACTTCACCAGAAAAGTCAAGGGAACGTTTTTTACGTTTCCATCAATAAAACTACTTACTATAATAACCCATTAAAAACTAGAAAGTTTCTTTAAAAAGTCGGCGCAATTGGATTGGATCTCGGAAAACTATTAAAGTAATCTGGGCTACTTTTTAACATGGGAAAGACATGCGATTTCAATAGATTTTTCGGTCTGAATATTTTGATACAGCGTACTCTATATTAGAGTATCCATATGCCCATTGGTTTCTCCTACTGGTAGTAGGAGATTCACCATCACTAACATTAGTGTTACAAGTAAAATGTATGAACGCTTCATAAGTGCCTGTGATAAGGTCTACATTTTTTAATTTTAATTTGATTATAAGTACACTCTAATGTTTTTTTGTTATAGTCAATTGATCCGTAATCTTTGTTTTTATATATATACTAGCCGTTTCCAGCCCGCTTCGCTGGGCGAATTGAAAAAGGAAATAAATTACATTTTATGTTTCATTTTTATTTATTTTTTTCATATTTTTATTATTCTCCTTTTTTTTTATTTTTGTATGAACATAAATAGGCCCCGCGGATAGAACTGTAAGCATCGATATTGTTTAGACTTACTCAAATTCCAAATTCCATCGATTTAGCCTGTATCTTTCATCCAGGTGATTTTTCTCACTAATATTCATTGTAACTTTCAATGTGCAATCATTATAACATTTCCGTGCCTTTCTTCCAAAAATTAATAATTGACATGAAGAAAAAAAATTGAAATGAGCATTGAAAGTTTAAGTTAAAGTCATTGCAAGTCTCATATGTGAAGTTGAAATCTGTCTAGGTTCAAGTGCGACGAATTTTCTGTTAACTAAAATTTTCTCCGTGACATCAATTTTTTATAGAAAATAATTGTGCATGTTTTTTATGAATTCTATTGGAATAAGTAACTAAATTTCTTTTCCACATCTCATGTGCTTGGAAAATGCATTCATTTTAATCTGTTACATTTCCGCGATCCCGCAATAAAAGAATTCGTCGGTTATGTAGTCTGCAAAAGTAAAATGAATGTAAAATTCTTAGTCCGTTGATTGGATAGCTACATGTAAAGTTAAGTTTTTGAAACCTCTCAATGACTTTTTCTCCGCTGCCAAAAAGACGATTGTTGTAAGGAAATACACGAATATCCCTACATACACGAAGATCCCCACCAAATTTGGAGTCTGTAGAAGTTACAGGTTAGAAATAAAAAATTTAGATTTTAACACCCACCCCCGAAATTCCTGTCGGAAGTAGACTTTATTGAAATCTATTTTGAGATGTTCTTTATGTGAATAATAAAAGATTCCTACCATATTTAGAATTTTAAGAAGCTATATTTCGAAATTGAAATTTTTTATTGTTAACACCCACCCCCGCGAACCTTATTGGAGGTGATTCATTGTAAAATCCGCTCGAAGATCATTTTTATATTACATATAGAATACTCTCACTAAATTTGGAGTCTATAGGAGCTATCGCTTGGAAATTGAAAATTTTTATTGTTAACGCCCCCGCAATCTTCTTTGGGGTGGGATATCGTAAAATTTGTTCATAAATCATTTTTACATCACTTATAGAAAATTCCTACAAAATTTGGAGCTTGTAGGAGCTTTAGCTGGAAAATTAAAAATATTAATTGTTAATACCCACCCCCGCAACCCCCTGTGGGGTGAGCTATCGTAAAATTCGTTCATAGCCTATTTCTACACCTCTTACAGAAGATTCCTACCAAATTTGAAGTCTATAGGAGCTTTAGTTTAAAAACGGGAATTGTTCATTGTTAACGCCCCCGCAATTCCCTTTGGGGAATGAATTTCTTAAAATCTATTCATAGCTGACCTCTGCATAGCAAAAGTAATATTCCTACCAAGTTTCACGTTTCTAAGTCTTATGGTTCCCGAGATTTCGTGGTGAGTGACTATATAGATGGGAATTCTTCGATTATCATCGAAATTTTTAACTTTTTATCGGGCTTTTTTAAAATTTTCTTACATACAAAACTTTCTCCTGACAATTCTGAAGATAAAAAAAAGCCCAATTGGTCCAGCCGTTCTCCACTACCGTGAGTAGATTCTTAGCTGAATGTAAAAAACCATAATCCGTTTAATACACTCTGTTGAAATCCATGAAAATAAAAGAATCAAGAGAAAATGCTTATCTTTTGTTTTTATTAGCGGGATAAATGTTCATAAAAGTAAAACAGCAATAAAAAAATGAAGGAATGTTGGAATTCAAAAAATAGATAGCCATAAACCATCTAGGAAAAATTTCGCCTCGAATGGTGGTAGTTTCATGTCGATACGATCAGTGGTTTAGGCGTGATTGAGCCTCAAACGAAGACCATTTTCATTATATATATATAGATATATATATATTTTATATATATATATATATATATATACCTCATATATATATATATATATATATATATATATATATCCCTACTAACCTACCTAACTAACTATAATATTATAAATGTCAATGTAAGTTTGTTTGTTACGTACTTTCACGCATAAACGAGTTAACCGATCCTCATGAAACTTTGTACACATATTCTTGGAAGTGTTAGAAGTAATAGAGGATACTTTTTACCCCGATATTAAGCTCGGTTACTTTGAGAGAGGTGATGAAAGTATTTGACGATTTTACACCATGACTTCGACAAATTATAACCGATTTAAATAAATATTTTTGTACTATAGAGGTTATAAAATGTGTTTAATTTTGCCTAAACTATATGTTAATCTGATGAATGTGGTTGGAGATAGAGGACGGAACTCCTCAGCAAACCCCTCATTTAAGGCTGAGCGATACTGAATACTTGAATTTTTTTTAGAACTACAACTAAATTGAATGCCACATCGAAAACAAAATCAAACGCAGACAAAGTCGTGGGCGACAGCTAGTATATATATATTGTGATATTCTTATTGTCAAAAATATCCAAACAATTTTTAACAAGTAACAACTTAGCTAAGCAAGTTATAAGCATATGATAATCTGTCTGGGATCGAATATAGAAACAGGGCGTTAATGAATGGCAGACATTGATTCAATATGTGACTACAGATGGCAGGTATATCTAACCTTATGTGTAGGCGATATTGCGCGTAAACTGACACTAAGGAATAAACATAGTTTAAAATTATATCGATAACGCAGCGAGGAGTCATGGCAACAAATAGCATCATCTCTAAGCAACGAAAGTGCTTGTATTTGTCAATTTATGACTAATCTGCCCGACAATCATCAGGTCATAGTAATTATTGTTTTTCTTTCGGTGTTATCATTTGGTGTATTAATTTTATTTTGTAGCAAGATATACTTTTATCAATTTTCGGTAAGTCTCAAAATTTTCTACCACGTTCGTGACGAAATCATTACCAATCCTAACTATGAAAAATCTTTTATTTATTTTTTTATTTTATATACCGCGGACTCATATGGTGTACGAAAAATATCCAGTAGTATCACGTAAAAAGTGAAATGATGATTTTACTGCGCATTCCATTTTTACAATTACATGCACATGAGTACACCGTGCCTACTTATGATTTGTTTTACATTGATTTTCCACCAGTATGTATAAATTGTCCACACGACGTACCGCTGTTGCATATACATACTGCTGTATGAATTCATTAAAAAAATACTTTTAAGATTTTTATCAGATCCGAAACATGGTAAGTAACTGTTTACATACTTGATAGCCAACACAGAGTCAATCAGCGGGCAATGAAACGAGAGGAACGCTCTGAGTATCTCTAAGTAATAAATTAGAAATTATCGATATAACTCCACAAATTGCGAGGGTACAGCTGCAAGTCTGGGAGCTGACGACATCAAGCTAAGCATATGTCGTTACGGCACTCCAAAGATGCTCAGTCTAAGGCTTTCAATACTGGTTTCGAGTTCTATTCGAATACTAATGACCTAAAACGATATTCTATTCCGGGGTCAGTAGGTAGCTACTTAGTATCAGTTTGACTTTACTGTTCGTAAACTTTAGGTAATAAGGCTATTATTGTAATCTTTAAGGTTTACATAATGAGGGGATTGTTATCGGATGTCTGGCTGTAATTGAACTGGAAAATACTGTACGATGTAGTTAATTCCTATGTATTTAATGGCTAATGTAATTGAACTCCAAACGTTTTCTGAACAGCTTAGTATAGCCAATTGCCTTTATTTCTAATAATTATAATTCCAATTAGTAAACACAGTGGCGTGCATAGAGGGTACGCACAGGGTATGCAGATGATATAAAATGAAAAAAATCCCCATTACAAGTTATAAATACTTAAGGGTAGGCTTTTTATAACTCTTACAATGGCTATCGTTAGCTATCGTTAAGTTTTTTATAACTCTTACGAAAGATTTTCTTCATTTTATATTATCTGAAGTTACAAACTAACATTAATATTTACAAAAAACAAAAGCCGTCTATCAGTTCACTTATGGGCATGATACCCAAAATGCTGGCGATATTGCTTCTTTGAATTGTTAGACTTAGCCGTTGGGCTAAATAAGCGCTAGCTCTTGGGTCACCAGACCAATTTTTGGGACACGATGTTAATAAAATATCCCACTAATAATTTAAATTCCAATATTGAAATATTATTTATGGGTATATTTTATTCAATATAATTTATTTAGTCGTTAGACCGGCACACGTTATGAACAACGAACGATTGTATTCTTGCAAATTGTTATCTTTTTTACGTGCATGAAATTGTCGGTAACTTTTCCAATACATTTTTGTACATATTTCCACTACCAGTTTTTGAAGAACGCTTTTGCCAAGATAACCCAATTTGGCACTGTTCACTGCCTTCAATTGAACAAGTTCCTGAAACGCTATCAAAGGCACAGAATTTTAGAGTAAACAGCTATTGTTAATTCTAAACCTTAATCTAAACTTTAATCCTTGGAATGAAAGTTAGAAGTTTAAACTACGTTCCAAAAAAGCATTGGGTTTACAATTCGTTGTTTTAATGTATGCAAACCTACAACTAGGATCTCTTTTACTTGGTGGATTAAAAGATTTTTGTACTTTATGTATACACACTTATTTCTATACCCTCCTACAACAACGTATCTCCCAGGCAAGAGTGATTGATATTTATTTATTTATTTATTTAAACTCTTTATTTGTACACCACTACACAGTTAGGAAAATAAAGGACGAATAGAGAGAAACACAAAAAACTGGAGTAGAATACAAAAGGCGGCCTTATCGCTTAAAAGCGATCTCTGCCAGGCAACTTTAGGATTAGGAGACAACAAGAGCGAGAACAAAAAGGCGGTGTAAAATTATTATAAACCTACATTCAAATAACTACATACATAAACAAAATATACACAAATAAAAACATAAAATAAAATATTCATTTATATATATATATATATATATATATGAATATTTTAATCAACTAATATTATGAAAAGCTATAATATATAATAATAATGGCGGACGTCCGCGAATAAGTGGACTTAAAAAATAGTCGTATGTCCAATATAAATAATTCCGAGATTCCAATATAAATGAACCCTAGCTTGATCGATTTATCGCCCCCGAAACCCCCTGTATAGTATATTTCATGAAAATCGTTGGAGCCGATTTCTTGAAGATTTCCGATACAAGAATTGCCTGTTTAAAGATATAAGATATGGATAAGGTTAACTCCATTAACTCTTTATATAAAGTTGTCCTTCGTTATCTCCTATTAAGTAGAAATGTCCACCAATGGGCCAGCGTGGTGGAATACGGCTTAACCCTCCTCACTGTGGGAAGAGACCCGTGCCCTGTAGTGGGCCGGTAATAGGTTGATATTATAAAGTAAAAATTAATGCATCGGATGATGAACTGATATAAAATGTTTTACCAGCTTTGACCATGGCTTGGGGTTTACCGAAACTACCAGGGCTGACGTTCTCAGACCCAACGAAGACTCAGCACCATATACGTAGTTCGCTGAGGTATTACCAAGGGCATAGATTCCCGGACACGAGGTTAAGAGCCCCAGGGGGTACCGCTACAGATGTGGATAGCAACGCATTTGCCCTACCAGAAGATTCTGTCATGTAAGTCAGTTTTAATTGTTCTCGGTTTTTAATTAAAAATCTTAAAATTTGTAACTAAAGTGGATAATATCCACTTTAGTTAGATATGAATACATTTTTATGCTTTACAGTTGTCATTGTATTATATTTTATATTAATAAATATAATTGATACACTTTTGTTTATATCAATTAATAAATTATTACATTTCTTAAAATATAAAGAGTTTCGTTGCAATAAGCATCTGTGACAACTGGATAAATCTGTGTAGTGAATACTTTGTTTTCCAACTGAAAGGAGGAGCTAGAAATTTTGACAACGTGCAATCATAGAATTAAGAACATACAGAAACCGTGTACATGACTAATGTAAAAAAACCACTCCATTTTAGAATGGTTTCTCGAACAAACGGTTAGTCAATTCATACCATTTAGCAGATGACAGTAATTATTTTACCTCTAAGGTTTCAAGCGTTCACCATAAAATGTGAACATGGGAAAAAGTTTGTGAGCTTAAAACATTCCTTGGGTGTAAAGTGTTGTTTACTTCCACGGAATCGAAAGTTTTTGGACACAAAGCACTGCATACAATAACGACAGAATGAGGATTCTATATGTTCTTATTTCAATGCGTGCATTGGTAAAGTGTTATATTGCAATTGCATGTTGTGAAGAAAACATCTGCCGATGATGCAGCAGTATCAGAGAGTAAAGAATTTATGAATTTTGTGATATTGTATATTTAAAAGAAAATACTATCCCACACAGTTACTCGTAGATTATAGCCAACTAAGAATATATAAGTTTCCATACTATATAATAGACTTTTGTAATATAGATAATGCCTGATTGTATCGAATAGTGACTTGTATCGCCTGTCTTTAAACTCTAAAAATTTGCAAAATCTATCTTACATTGAAATAATATAGAAAAGCGATACAAGTTACTGCGACGTAACTTGACGAGGTCGTGACCTATATAGGTCCCAAAGTAATCGGACTAAGCCGATAACTCACTACCGACGTGAATAATGACGGTTCCAATATGAATTTGGCCTACGGAACTAACAGCATACGCATATAATCAGTATAGTAACGCAATAACTTTGTCAACCATAGGTAAGCCTTGCCAAGTTCAAGATAAAGCAGGCTTAATCTAATCTGCCTGTCATATCCCTCAAATCTAGGGCATCTTCATTTATTTACATAACACCTCCGTACTGAACATAAGTTTAGAATACGTTTATGAAAAACTAGAATAGTCAGCGAGTAATTTTTCTCTCGTAACTGTCTCGTTGGTTTTAGTGGTTTTAGCATGTTCACGTGGTCATGAGTTCGATTCCTTGTTCGGGTCAAACTTGTTGGAAATCGACTGTCTGCTATTCGGTTCATTCTCCTTGCCTTGAAGGTCAAGTTTAGCAGTTGGTCCCGGTTATAGTCACATTAAATTTTAATGAAAATAAATTTGACTTTGACTTTTAAAGTCTGAGTTGAGGATGATAACTGATATATTTTATATTAAGGTCGGTGTCAAGTAAATGTTGAAAGGTACTATGCATAGATCATACTATTTCTTTTTAAAAGTACTCACAGCAAGAAAAGTAGGTACTTACCAGTAATTTTAAACAAAAACTCTTGATATCAAGTATCCTATAAATATTATATAATGTTTAGAATATTTAAAAACAAGGGGTCTTTGATGTTATAGTATAAATGGATGCCATTAAATAACATTCGCTCTAGGATAAAATAATAACCCGTTATTTTATTTCGACATAATGTGTACCAATATTCTACGAAACTAACAAGAAAAAAACATGATAACAATATTATCAAAATTAAGCTTAATTTGCTATACTCCGCGAAAAGCAGGAGAATCTGTGTGGTGTAATTTATAATTTCTTCAATCCTTATACCCCACACCAAACAGATCTTCGGCAATATACCCTCTACGCACGTTTCGCTCCGAAACCGGAGCATCATCAGGAGATGTTGACTTTACAATGAATAATTGTTAAGTGAAAAATTCGCTTTTTTTGCTTTTTCGGAAGGACACTTGCCGATAACCTCCTAAGGGGTTGCTACGGCGTCACCGGGGGAGTGGGGCGAGCGCGAAAGCTCGCCATGAGAAGAGCCCCAGGGCTCGACGACATCGGGGGGAGTATGGGAGACGTCGACCCGAGGGTGCCTCCTGCGAGGACTCGGACCTCGGCTCGGTTCGACGTTAATCTGACTGTTGGTGGACTTTTGGACTAATCATTGTTTAGTCCGAACGCCCCCGTGACCGTGGTAAGGATCCACGTCCGGATGACGTCAGAAATCGGGGCCCTCGTCTTCGCCGGCGAAGACGCTGTGAATGTTGCGTGTGTGTGTGTTGTTGGGACACGTTGTCGGTAGTTATTTTGTCGTCAGGGTCGTCAAGGACATGCTTCGGACGTCGCCGCTTTGGTTCGACGTCGGGGACGGGGGTATAAGTGGACGCCTCGACCACTAGGGGGTTGGGGTGTCGGACTGCATTTTCAAAGTAGGTCTTTGATAATGTTTTCATGTACTGGGCTATGGTGGGAAGATCGAGGTCTCGGTGGAGATCTACGTTGCGCATGTACCACGGACTGTCCGTGGTCATACGCATAAATTTGTTCTGCAGGACTTGAAAGCTCCTGTAGGAGCTGTGAGGGCGATGGGCGAATACGACGCTGGCGTATGTCATAATGGGACGTATGCACGTTTTATACAAGGTTACCTTGTGACGGAGGGATAATTTGCTTTTGCGGCAAATCATCGGATAGAGACGACCCATCACATACGCAGCCTTGTTGCGGGCCTTGCGAATGTGTGCGGTGAAGCTCATTCTATGATCGAACGTTACTCCCAGGTATTTGGCCTTGTCTTGCCAGGGTATGGGACGCCCGTAGAGGGTGACCTCTGCGGGGTTTACCGTGAAGCGGCCTCTCGGTTTGCCCGTGAAGAGCACCGCTGCGCTCTTCTCGGGGTTAACCTCGATCCTCCAGAGGCGGAACCACTTGCCCAGCAGGTGGAGCGCCTTTTGGAGTCGACTTGCAATGTTGCTCTTTTTGGGATCGGTCGCAAAGAGAGCGGTATCGTCGGCGAATTGGGCCAGTTTGACCGTCGCCGGTAGGTCGCGGGGAATGTCGCTCGTGAAGAGCGCGTATAGAAGTGGGGAGAGCGCGGAGCCCTGAGGGACTCCCGCTCGTATGGGTCTAGGGGAAGAGAGCGTACCGTCTAGACGATAGCGAAATGTGCGATCGGTGAGATACGCTCGCAGCAAACGAACGAGACTAGCTGGCACGCCCAGATGGTGCAGCTTGTACAACAAGCCGGCGTGCCAGACCCTGTCGAAGGCCTTGGCAATGTCTAAGAACACGGCCCCAGTGGGGCTCATGTGTCTGTATCGATTGAATCCTGCCAGTATGTGCTCCGTGAGGCGGTGCGCTTGGTGGACGCAAGAGTGCTTGGCTCGAAAGCCGAATTGCTCGTCGTTAAGGAGGTTTTTCTCCTCTACGACTGCCTTCAGTCTGTGTAATATTACCCTCTCATACACCTTTGCTAAGGTGTTGAGGAGGCTTATAGGGCGATAACTGGAGGGAAGGTCGCGGGGTTTGCCCGACTTGTGGATACCTATGACTGTTGCTTCCTTCCACTGGTTGGGGAAGTAGCAGTTTGCCAAGAATACATTAAAAATTACCACAAGTAGGTTGATAATTTGTCCTGGGAGTAACTTTAGGGTTTTATTGGTAATGCCGTCGGGGCCTGGGGCTTTCTTAGAGTGGAAACCCTTGATAATAGTATGAACTTCATCGCAGGTCGTCGGGGCGAGAGGTTCACCATCGGGAGGGGTCGAGAGGATTGTTGCGAGTTCGCTTTCGACTCGCAAGACGTGGGGCCTATCAATGGATACGGTGCTCGGAGAGCATTGGGATTCGAGGCAGTCAGCCATGCATTCAGCCTTATCGATATCTTCAAAGGCGGGCGGAAGGTCGGGCCGTGCTAACGGGGGGAGGGCGGGAGCGCGGGTCATTTTGAGAGCCTTCGCCAGTTTGTAGAACGCACTACGCGATGGCGAGAGCTCCCCCAAGAACCTGTCCCATTGTCCGTGTCGGAGTGCGGTAATGATAGACACTACCTTCCTCTGGGCTCTCCAGAGTTCTAACCGATTCTGTCGTGTCGGATATTTGTCATGCTCCCTATGGGCCCTATTCTTGTTTGTGATTAGCTCTCGCGCGTCCTCCGTGAGTACCATGCGGTAAAATCCGCACGGCATCTCGCGGGAGCATTCGCTCGTAGCGTCACAAACGTGGTTGGTCAGGTGCAGTGAGGCT
The DNA here is from genome assembly GCF_905163445.1 of Pararge aegeria. Lineage (NCBI taxonomy): Eukaryota > Metazoa > Arthropoda > Insecta > Lepidoptera > Nymphalidae > Pararge > Pararge aegeria. The sequence goes on from NC_053183.1 coordinate 10,892,201, forward strand.
GCCTGGGCTTGCTCTAATGTCTCTACGACGTCAGGAATTTTAGAGAGGTGCACAGAGTCCTTCGCTTCGAGTAGCCCGGAGAGCTTCTTGAAGTCGATGACTTTACGGGTCGGGAGGATCGCGGGGCCTACGGGGCCTAGCTGTAGTTTGACAGGTCTGTGATCCGAATATAGCTCGGATAGCACTTCCACAGAGTTCACCTGAAGGGTGATATTCTTGAGGAGCGCTATGTCGAGTATGTCCGGTCGGTCGATCGAACTATCCGACATCGGGAAGCGAGTCGGCGAGTCTGGGGCAACTACGATAAAGTTGAGGTCGGGTCGTCTGACAAGTATGTTAAGTTGTCGTCCGTGCGCGTTAGTGGAGCGGGACCAGTCGGTGTGCTTAGCGTTGAAGTCGCCAGCCAAAATGACAGAGTCACCTAAGGAGAGGAGAGCGAGTAAGTCACTCTCTAAAAAGGTTTTGTTCGGTGAGAGATAAACGGATGCTAGTATGATCGACGGATGGCCGGTCATACCCACCTGACATACGGAGGCTTCCATGTTGGTAAGCTGTGGAGGATCGAGAGGAGTGCAGTGAAGAGCCCTTCTGTAATAGATCGCGGTACCACCCAACCGGTTGGTGGTCCGATCATTTCTAATTAAGTTATAATTTCCAACTTTGGGATCGCTTCTACTAGGTTTTAAGAAGGTCTCTTGCACTAGGAAGATATCGATTTGTTGTGCACATATAAATTCACGGATTTGATGCATTTGATCGATAATGCCGTTTGCATTAAAGAAGCTGACTGCCAGGGAGTGTGGTTTTACCCTACCTTTATATGTACTACCCATTAACGGATTGCTTTTTGGATAGTCCCGATGGTTGTTAGGAGGCTAGAGTGCTCACGCATAGCCTGGTTGAGGGAGACCTTTGCCTTTGCAAAGAATACTTTTACCTCGTTCATGTCAACCGCAGACACGAGGTACTGGATGAAGTCCAGGGGGTCCATATCCGGAGATAGGTGCATGGGCGAGGGCGCTGAGGCCGGGTGGGCCGCTGCCGGTGCGGTGGCCTGAGGGGCTACCGGCACCGGTGCGGGGGCGGGGGCGGAGGCGCTAGGCGCTCCGTTAAGGGGCTTGGCCCATGCGCTGGTAGCGGGTACCGGCGCTGGGACGAAGCGTTGGGCGGGCTGTGCTGCGGGTCTCCGAGCCGGCGGCGGACCCCTGCGCCGTGTAAACTGCGGCGCCTTAGGGCATCCGCGATAATTCGCGGGGTGCCCTTGGGTGTAGCAGAGTACACAGCTCGGTGGTTCGTCGACGGTCGGGTCCCGTCGGGAGCAATCGGCGGTGCCGTGATCGCCCAGGCACTTGACGCACCTAGGGCGGGCGAAACAATTCCTTGCGGAATGGCCGTACAGTTGGCATCGGTGGCACTGGCCGACCTTGCCTCTGTTATGGGGCTTCTCGATAGTGAGTCCTGAAAGGTGGCACACTTTTTCGAGATTGTAAATCTCTTTACCTTCGGGGGAAAGTTCTAATAAAACGAGAACCATCTCGTAGACATATTTCGTCCTGGTATTGTACATCCTATGTACCTCCAGGACAGGTAGATTTTGCGACAAAAGGTCGGCTTTTATTACCTCGGAGCTAATCTCCTTCGGTAATCCTTTAATGACGACGCGGAGAATGCGTTCGTCTCTTAGGGCGTAGGTATGAAAACCTATATTATGCTCTCTGAGCATTGAAGTTAGCCGACGGTGGTCGTCGGAGGATAGGCACTGTACTCTAATGCCTATAGCGGTGGATCGGGCACCGGTGAAGCCGATGCCGTTCGCTTCAAGAAGCGGGATGATTTTCATCCATGCGAGCTTGTCGCGGATGAAGAGAGGTGGGATTCTATCCCTGGGTTGGGGTTGCTCCTCCATAGGGGAGTCTTCGGGCTCGTCTTCGTCCGCAGGGGAAGCCTGGGACGCTGCGCGAGGCGCTGCGCGGGGCGCTTGGGACTGGGTCTTAGTTGGGCGGTCCGTTACCACTTTCTTTGGCGGGTTCGCCTTGGATTTGGAAGCCTTAAGCTTCCGCTTTTTAGCACCGACGACGGTGAAGCCGTCGTCGGTCTCGGATGATGCCGGGGAGGTAGATTCTTCGATCGCTATCGCAGGGATAGCGACCGGGTCTTCGGTTATCGGCTCTGCGGGAGCCGGGGATTGCGGGCTGTCCGTGAACACTCTAGGCCTAACAGTCCTAAAGCGGTTTAGGTAACCCGCGTTATTCTCCTGGAGGTCCTTTAAGAGGGCCTCCAGATTAAGGTCGGAGTCGGCGAGGGCCATGGCGGCCCCCGGGGTAGCGGTTGACCTCCCTGCCATGCAGGGAGGTGTGTGCCTAAAAAAAGGGTGTGGCCCTATGGGGCCTCGCCTTTAGGTGACGAGGGTGTTAAACTACGCTAATAATAACACGTGTACTTACAGGAATCCTAGACCCTAGAACTACACTGCACTACCACAACGCAGAAACGGACACTGATTTCCACTGACACTTTCACCTCGAGCAATCGGTTGCGAGACAGACATCCGTACGGGACGGATGCGCGAGTCGGAATCTGAAAAATTCGCCAAATGTGTCGCGTTTTATACCTTTCTGACCCCCACCTAATCTATCTAAGCCCCTCCCACCTCATTAGTGCCTCTGAATATGTTCAATAGAGGTGAAGGTGATAAATTTATTTGATCGTTTAGTAATTCGAACCTCCCATTCCTATGTTTAATAATTTCTAATTGTTCCCTCAAATCCATATGTCCACTGTCTAAAAGATGTTTTGCAAAATGCAAAATGTTATGTCCACTGTCACTTTAGACAGTGGACATAACGTAACCAGTAATCATTCATACGAAATATTACATGCTTGCGACAAAGGGTTGAGACTTGATTTGAGGGAACAATTAGAAATTATTAAACATAGGAATGGGAGGTTCGAATGACTAAACGAACAAATAAATTTATCAACTTCACCTCTATTGAACATATTCAGAGGCACTAATGAGGTGGGAGGGGCTTAGATAGATTAGGTGGGGGTCAGAAAGGTATAAAAGGCGACACATTTGGCGAATTTTTCACTTAACAATTATTCATTGTAAAGTCAACATCTCCTGATGATGCTCCGGTTTCGGAGCGAAACGTGCGTAGAGGGTATATTGCCGAAGATCTGTTTGGTGTGGGGTATAAGGATTGAAGAAATTATAAATTACACCACACAGATTCTCCTGCTTTTCGCGGAGTACAGCAAATTAAGCTTAATTTTGATAATATATCATGGATTTCCGCAAAGTAACGCCTGCTTCTATCCAATGATAACAATAATTAGGCAGTGCCTACCTACTTTATTATTTTGTTACTAAGAACCTGTTCAGTAATAACCATATTTCTAAACCTGAAAAAATGAAAACGCGGCCCGATTGAAATTTGATTGATTGTATTTGAAAATTTGACCAATAACAAGATGTGCTAGTTTGAGTGAGAGTTTTACAATTGGTCAAAAATGGAATGCTTTCCACTTCTGACTTCTTCTTCTTCTGATTTTGCATGCCGAGATTTTGAGCCATTTTGAGAACGGGTTTCCTCTCGAAATGAGAATGGTTTAGGCCGTAGTCCACCGAAGTGGCCAATTGCGGATTAGTAGACTTCACACGCCCTTGAGAACATAACGGAGAACTCTTAGGCATGTAGGTTCCCTGACCATGTTTTCCTTTACCGGTTAAACTAAAAAAATGCGCATTATCTGAAAAGTCAGTTGTGCGTGCCAGCGACCGAAATCAGTCCCCTCGAAAGGAAAGCAAAAGTCCCACCCACTAGTCTATCACCGCAATTATAAATTAGGGCAATTTTAATTAATACTGCCGCGACTATGCCATCCTTCGTATCGTATTTCTTAAATACCAGAAGAGGTGTTCTTTTACCCGGGATGAAAGAAGACGCTGTTAGCTGTCTTTATCCTAGTTTTGCCAAGATCCAATAAGACGTAAGGCGCACCAAAGCTACTTTATAAAATCGCAATGGAAAGTTTCGCCCATTATGAGTATGCAAAGTATACTTCCAAATTTTATCAAAATCAGTTAGCTGTCTTTATCCAAAGTTTGCCAAGATCCAAAAAGACGAAAAGCCGGAGAAAGTATATTTTTAAAATCGCAATGTAAGCTTTCGCCCATTTTCAGGATGCAAAGTATGTATATACTTAATGCCAATTTTATCAAAATCGGTGCAGTGTTTGAACATAAAATAGGAAACTAAAAGTCATTATCGCATTTACAATACAAGCATGCATTTTTCCTAGATACGACCCTTCACTAACCTACGGTAGAGTGAAGCAGCCAGCGCTACCAGCCGTGATACCACATTGGGTTCATTACGACAAGCGATGCCTTAACTTTACGGCTTTCTTCAAACAGCCGGTGTACGAAAACCCTGACGAAACTTACAGAGTCAGAGTGGTCAACATAGTGTATTTCCTCGAGGATGATTCACTTACAGTTATGGAGCCACGAGTTAAGGTAATTTACCATTATTTTTCAAAGATACCTACCCTCTAAGGAGTTGATTCATGTGACTGTAACAAATTATTATAAGCGTTGGTATGAGTCTCTAAACTTGAAATGCATTTAGGTATATTAATTCCTTTCTGTACTTTATGTGAATCAATATTTTAGGTAAAGGCAGCTGCCCTCCTGGAAATCTCAATTCGTCAGAAATTGTATGAACTGTCTTAAAAAAAGAGGTGACCGAGGTACAGACAGACAGGTAGACAGATTTAAATGAAAAAAGTACAGCTTTCGCTTCGTTATCGATTACAGTTAAAAAAAAAACGATTCCATCGTCTCCGGTTCCTTCATATGAAGACAACCACACTTAACCTTAGGCTGTATCATCACGTGATTAATGAAAAAGTTGCAATTAACTTCACAATCCTAAATTGTTTTTGGACTAAGCGATTAGGCTGCTCCTGAAACACTAATTAAATTATACAATCAAACCAAGTGTACAAAAAAAAAAGGAATGTAAGATATATAGAGCGTACGCGTCGCTGATTTCACTAGTCATTTTCGACATTTGGTATTCAATGCAGACGAAGTCTCGGGTAACAGATTCAATTTTGTAAATCCCTCTGATGTAGGTAATGATAAAAATACTGTCGAATGGAAATCGCAGAATTATTTACAGGTACGGTTACATTCGTGATTTCGATATTTTTTTTTTGGCATACGTTAATCGGATCTGCTCTATTCAATTTATTATATAATATTTATTTTAAAGTATAGATGTTCAAGACTACCTTATTTTTTTAATCTGTTTTTAACTGTTTGCTCGTTTGTGTTTTTTGCCAGCAAAATTAAGCAAGGTTAACATAAGACAATGAACAATTGGTCGTTTGTCGCTATTTGAACATTTAGATGTCAAAGATACCTAGTAAGCCATGATATTGCCAATATCATCATCATAATCATATATCATCTAAATAATTTCGAATGTATAAAGTAAATATTATTCAATTTAGGTATTGTTAAAGATGTTATCTAAAGTTTGTTAAAATATGCCGGTACATTTAGACGTTTTATGTTCAGTGGTTTTTTGTTTGACTAAGTATTGATAGCAAAACCATATTTAAACATGACGGTGTAACATAATACAGTAAGACGCTATCTATGACTTCATTATCAAGTCTAGTGGAATTGATTTATAAATAGAGAGAACACAGCACAAAATACTGTGAAATGTATCAGTATTACACATATTTTATTCACATCAGGTTTCACTGCAGATAAACAGGCCAATATAGCCAAGCTACAAGAAAATATTACGTCCCTGGTTATTCACTAATGCACAAGAATTTCCTTTTGGGCTTTCAAGAAATCACTGTGTGCTCACGGCAAAGGATAATGCAAGATATTGGTTCCGACGGGAACAGATTGGCTTATGCTATTGCTGTTTACGTTAAGTATACTGCACAGCACTTTGTACTGCGAGAAATACTTCGTTATATTGTTGGAACTCTTTGCTTTAAGGTTTATTAACATAATTTCCTAGTTACTCGGGCTTAAGGGGTCCAATGATTAATCTATACTAATATTATAAATGCGACTGTGTGTTTGTTTGTTTTTCCATACTTTAGGCTTAAAAAAGAAGTGGATTGGTTGCTTAACTAGTTAAGCAACCAATCCACTTCTTTTTTTGCATAGAGAGTTGAAAGAACGAGGCAACTTTTTATCCCACGAAAATAAACGGTTGTCACGGAATTTGTAATAAACCGTGATAAACGTGGACGATGAACGCGGAACACAAATTTTCTATCGGTGAGCCACGACAATTCGATAAAACTGTGTTGTATAATATACTTTTGACCGGTTGGCACAGTGGGCAGCAACCCTGCTTTCTGAGTCAAAGGCCGTGGGTTCGATTCCCGCAACTGGACAATATTTGTGTGATGAACATGAATATTTTTCAGTGTCTGGGTGTGTAAGAACCAGGAACACGGATTCTGAAGGGCGCTCTAAACGCCCTTCAGAATCTGTGTAAGAAATTGATACATCGAGTCTTATTAATAATAAATATATTACGAAATTACACAATTCGCCATGAAGCCCTAATGTAAACGTAGCTTGTATTTATGGGTACTAAGATGACTGATAAATATTTTTATTTATAATATATGTAAATACTTATAATAAAAAGATAAACACGAAGACACTGAAAACAATTCATGTAAATCACACAAACATTTTCCAGTTACGGGAATCGAACCTGCAGCCTTCGATAGTCAGTCAGTTTCATAGTGAAAAATTAAATAATTAATATTGTATATGTTCTATCGCGACTATAGAGATAACATAGTAGTGACCCGCAGCGGTCGCTTAATAAGTTTCAATTCTCAAATAATGTAAAAATACCTGGGTGGTAGTCCGCGGAGATTATTTATATAGATTAACTGTAAGTTCTCAGAAAATAAAGCTCAAAGCTGTTTGAAGTTCTAATTACTCCGTTCGCTTAACCTGGGTACTTACAAAGCGGGAACTTGAACGGGTAACAGTGCGACTTGCGAGAGCATTGAGTGGAAATGTGTTACCTACTGCACTGTTTTAAACGGCTTTTCACTCGGCGTTATAAAGTTTATTAGTTAATATTACGTTAAGTTTGAGTAATGGAAGCTATATGTAACTCACGCCTCACACCCCTTATAACAGAATAAGATGCTGAATATTTCAAAATGAAGTTCAAACAACATGTCTTTCGATTGAACAGATACATATTAATGTAATTCTTAGTTATATGTCAGCCTAGACTATTATATCCGTGTAGGTACGCGATCAGATAAAAAATCCTAAACAGAAAACTTTTGCGTAGTTACTTCTAAGGTAAATTTGCAGTGACTTGTGCTTCATAGATATTTACTAAAGTTTTGGATTGAATTAAAAAATACTAGATGTATTGGGATAAATTATTATAATAAGATAACAATATTATTATTATTTTAGGTATTTAAAATTTTATGTAATCATCTAAAAGATGCAAAATTTTTTTAACTAAAAAGTGCACGTATCTGTCACTTAGGTCGTTTTTAGTTCTCAATGATCTTTTGTCATGGAACGCTTTTATATAACATATGCATACGATAAACGTCAATATCATCATCAGCCTATTTCAGTCCACTGCTGAACTAAGGCCTCTTTATTTGCACGCCATCTTGGTCTATTACTGGTTAGCTACATGCAGTTCTTCCCTAAAACGTCAATAACACGTCCTTAAAATTGAAAATGAACCCAACCATTATTTAATTTCCTATTAAGTAGTAGTAGTAGTCTTGGCAGCATTTACTTAGATTTCAATTAAAGTCATTAAAGCTTTTTTTTTTGTCAGGCAAACTTATTCAACAAAAGCTAAGAGCGATATCCATTTAATAGGACATGGCCACTTAACGAAATCACCTAACCTCCGACCGAATATGTAACACGTTTTTGAACCTTACTTCATTATTTAAGAGGTAAGCGTTTAGCAAATAACATTATAATGTTACTTCTCCTATTAATAATATTAAAATAAAACCATCCAGGTCCAACAGTTTGAAGGAAATGATCAAATCCTGATCATTATAAAGTTATAAGGCGGCCAAGAATATTTTAATTGCGGTTCTGAGTTTATGATCTAGTTTTAAAAAAGCTTGCAAAAAATTTTCAAAAAAAGTGATTAAAAAAAAAAAAATCATCTTTATCCTAGTTCTCGTGGAACATAGACTTGAACAGACAATTCAGCACGCTCAGTTGCGAGTTAAAACCTTTCCGAATGGCCCTTTCATCTGCCTCGGGCTTCTTTTAATTACTTTACGTTTCTAAAGTAAAGTACCCTTATTTGTTGTTCAACAAGAATACTTTCTTTACAGTTCTTAATTATATTAACAGCAAGTCGGTAGCAAATAAAGCATGGAAGTGCTAGAAGTTCTAATTACTCCCTCAGATTAACTGGAGTTTGTTAAACAGGGGGTTAAGTTTCAAAGGAGTTGAGGACTTGCAAGGTAATAGTGACCGAGTTGTGAGTGAAGTTTGAGGTGGGCTTTAATTATTGTACTGTTTCAAACGTCTTTTTCAAACTTCTACGATTCATTTTCGTTGCAAAGCGAAGTGTCATTTGCAGATTTTAAATGCTCAGCAACTTTTTTTGCGACTTGTTTAGCGTGAAAGAAATATAAGTGCTTCGCCAGAGTTCACCAAGGAATTAAATTTTAAAGTATGACATAGCGTTATTAAAATAAAGGCTGAAATCTTCCTATTTCTGAGTTTGATCAACAATAAAACACGTTTTTGAAATTGTCGGCTAGCCTATTGCTGCGATCCTGCCTGCTTTGTAAACCAGTTACCTACAGTTGATACATTCTTTCGAAGCCTATATTTTAGGTTCAACGAATAGGCACATAAAATAGGTATTTCTTAACTGAACACTACTTGCGGTGTATTCCATTTTATAAAACTGGCTAGACGGTTTCAAATGATTAAATACTGGCGTTACCGGATTACTATGCTTGACAAAGATTAGCACGGAATCATGTTGAATCTGTTCGATCTTTTACAGTTGTTTATTTTCTTTATAAAATGCACGTTTCATTGTATCGCAAAACTCACAAAGTGATTGCAGCCGTTGTCCGTTTTTTTATTATCTTCAACGGAAGTTGCCATTCATACTCTATAATAATGGTCTGTACAATATTTTCATCGCGAACATTTTTCAAGTACCTTGCATTAACTTATACCTATTGTTTCTTTGTTGAAGATTTTAAGGTTTCCATGCCATTTGATTTTAATCTTATTGTAGTGATAATTATTTATCGTGTGGTGACGGCATCCTTACTAACCGGCAAGCGTTTGTGTGAGAAATATTTTTTTGATTTGCAATTTATATCAACAAAACATTTAATTCTGCAAAAATAAGATATTTTTTGAATATAGTAGATACTTCCGAACCTCACTGGGCAACTTTACAAAATTAATCATCATGCTTATTCATATATGTCCAAGACCTAGGCGTTTTACCGTTTCGTACCAAGTATATGATTTATTTTTTTATTTATTTCTCCACATCTTATCTTAATATATATAAATCTCCTGTCACGATGTTTGTCCGCGATGGACTCCTAAACTACTTAACCGATTTTTAATTAAATTGGCAGTCTGGTCCAACTTAAGAGATAGGATAGCTTAGGTCTTTAATTATAAAATTCAAAATTCATTTATTTCAAGTAGGCCTAATATAAGCACTTTATAGTCGCAATTTTATTTTATTGCAAAATATTTGTCTATGATTAATTGACAGTCACAACTCACATGTTATATATAAATACTACTATACTCATTTAAGGCTTAGCGATACTGAATATTTTAAAAACAAAATCAAACGCAGACGAAGTCGCGGGAAACAGCTAGTTACTTATAAGTATGAGTACAATATAATGTTGCTTACGGGCTATGGCTTGTTACACATTTATAATGTGGGGACTGATGCTTGAACTAGGTAGAACCTGTATCTCATATAAGCAGCAAACGTCAAAATATGAGTACTTTAATTTTTTTATTATTAATTAGATGTGTCCTGAGGCTTTGCCCCTGTAAATTTCGGAACGCAGCGTATTGCTTACCTAAATAAATCAGATACCAAATGTAAAGTTATTTCAATCGAACCAAATATATTAACCAATGGTATTAAGTGCAGGTACAATTTAACATATTTAAACAAACGAGTGAGGTGTGGGCGAATAATATATTTGTCCTTGCTCTATTTGAAACCTTCAATCACGTAAACATTGCCAATCACAAATGCCTGTCCCGAGTACCTACTCCCGTTTTGCGTGATTTAAAATACTTTGAATTCCCTATAACTAAAGACTGCATTAATAATGAGTGGCTTAACAGGAGACCTATATATTAGTCGATAGCGCTGGGTAAGCAATGTTGACAGTAAATGGATGGGTGCCCGTCTTTGGAAGTATGAAAGATAATTTGGCATCCATTAGTCTCAGTTCCTATCACTAACGAAGTATATAAATAGATAGAAAAAAAATCGCAATGATAGAGCAATAAGGCCGCTTTTGCATGCCTACAAGTTTTGTTGTTTTGTTTATTCTTTATTTAATGTATCTATATTTTGATGTTTGTTTGCAATTAAGTATTACTTCTTCTTCGTCAAATCCAAATCAAATTGTTAGTTGATTCGTATGATAAAGTTACCCAAAAAAATTCTAACATATATTCTTGTTCAGACGTAGCATTGAAGTCCTCATAAATGTGACAATACTCTATGTATTCAGTAACGTAAACCTTAAGTTAGAGGTTTCGCTATTGTCCGTTGAGAAGATCTGGCCTCTATTGTCAATCATAAGCATCAGATCTACAGGAAATTTGGGCAAAAGTAAACTTATACAACGTATCTCGTGCAAAAAGAATTATTTAAATCGGTTAACATTTGACGGAGTTATGGTGTAAAATCATCAAACACTTTCAATCCCCTCTTCATGAAAGGAAATGAGCTGAGTATCAAGTAACAAGTATCCGATGTCTTAGCCCAATTTGAGGTCGTAGTACCTACTTCGTAAAGTGACTTCAAATCGTGCATAGTTTTAATTGATATATATGAAAAATACAGTTTTGGCTTAAGTATCGATTAGGGAGTGCCGCTAACTATAGATTTTATTTTCTGAAATTTCAATGCAATTCTTACACCATTTAAAGAATAGAACGGTGCGCAAGTTGAGAAAAGATTTCAGTAAACTTTTCCTATTTTTGAGATGTCTAAACATTTGATAACTTTGGAGATTTCTTGTTATCGCTTTCGTTTAAGTTTGCTACATATCTAATAACACTATGGGAATTGTAGGAATATATATCCCCACTTATTTAATAAAATTAAAATTAAAAGTGTGTTTTGCTCAGGCTCAGCACCAATCTTGATGTTAATAAATGATACATAGGCTGCATCCTGTATATGGAAATTTGGAGAGGATACTTTAATCCCGGTAACTGTTGCCGTGGGATTACAAAAACAGTCTTTTTTATATATTTATTCATGCATTAACTACATCGACCCTTAAGACATTTTGTAAAAAGACAGCTTGTATCCTGTAAACGCAAATAGAATACTTTTTAGGCTTAATTACTCCATTAAAAACCTAAACAAACGCGGTATTAGATGCGATCTTAATTTGTTTTTGTCCTATTACACAGTTACTTCATAATGCTACAATTAAAATTTAAGTGTGACAGACACGACACTAGACAATTTAATGGAAAGAAAATAGTGTTGTGACAGGAGTTACATGAATCAATTACAACGAGTACGTGATTCACCCGATGCTTGACTCAAAACAATTTTTTTTCATAAATCTGCCTAAATTGCAATTAGTGATTAATAAATACCTAATGACACCTTACTAGAATTCATATTTAGAATTATTATTATTTATAATAGGTATGTTCTCATTTGCAAGTGAGTCGAATCACTGACTAAGCTAAAACTTAAGTACCTATTATAATAAATGTGACAACATTTTTTTACGAAGTGACATTACTAACCATTAGTTTATTACAAGGAATTAAAAATCCGACTTTATTGTTTCCCAGAATTCCGGATTATGGCAAGGAAGACTTGTTAAGCGAGGCAAGATACCCAAGAATGATTTCGGAGATTATTGGCACTGGAAAGATCTAGACATCGGCAAAGACATCTGCATCTACGGCAAAGTGTTTCACACAGTCTCCTGTGACCTGTTTACGAAGGTAAGAGATTAGTCAGATTTTTTTAATGATATATTACACACCATATACATTTTTCAGTTTGAAAGATGAATTAGTTGGGTGTGTTCTTAGCCATTGAGCTAAAAACATACAGAATCCATACTAATAATAAAAAACCAGACACCAATCTAAAGTGGAGTGCTTCTTGATACTTCAATGTTAGTCGTGTACACGCTTTATGTTCTTAATTCTGTGTTGTAGCTATGTTTAAATAAAAACGGTACAAGATAGGCATCGCCACAAAATGGCTGATAACATATTTTTTCACAACTTCCTCAATATGGGTATAGAGGTATTAAATGAAAGGGCTTAACTAGTAGAATACTATATACTATAACAAATTAAAAAATATTTTATTTCGTAACTCCCTCAATATTGTTATCAAATGGTGGATTTGTTTGATTGCCGCGTACTCGTGGTGAGTGCCATACTTTACGGTACCAATCAGGAGCATTCGATTTACAAACTTGCGTTTAACTTCCTAAGCGCGACAATTGCTCGCAATTTTTTTTGGTAATAACCTTGATGAAAACATAACCTCATCATCGCCTTAATAGAATCACAAACAATTTACAATAAAGCAATTACGATGTAAACTTTTAAATTAAACATATTAAAAGTATATTTCAATGGCATTGGATTTCTTTAAGCTACGTCCAATTTACTTTAGTTAGGGTCGTACGGAATTAAAAAAAAAGTATTCAGAGTATTTGGAAAACTCTTTAACACAAATTCACTGGCAACGTTAGTAAACGACGCAACGCTTAATAGAACCCGCTCAAAGAACTGGATTTCAATTTAATTTTCCACGTTCGCTTATGAGAATGGATCTCAGTTGTTTGTGTAAAAATTTCATATTTCTCGTGTGTTTATACAAAATGAAACATTTTAATGAGCGTCAGAACAGTGTGTTCTGCTTTACTTTCATAAAAAAAAATTTTAAAACAACAGAGCTATTAGTTACAGCATTTTTAAAGTGAATTGAGGCGTTAAATTTTGGAAAAAATATTTCGTAAAATAATGTCAAACTGTAATGTTTTTGGGCTAAAGGTTAAATTACATAAAATATACCTACTCGAAACTGAAATATTCATTAATTTGATATGGATTATTATAAGTTAACAATCAACGCAAAATTGCGAGAAAAATCCATAGATACGTTTGAATCTTATGTTAAGTAGCAATACAGTCGCAGGAATATCGTCATATAGTTCCGATGCCGTCGCCGGTCATATTATTAAATCTCTCCCACAAAACCGTGTTTTTTCAACGATACTTTCGTGACAGCATATATGCACATAACATGGATCGACCCCGCTCGACTTTTACCCGATGTCACCTGAAACTGCCACACGTTAGTAGCGACGCTAAATTTATACAATTGGAGATTTACTAAGATATTGAATCTAAACAATACAATTTATCGTGCGTTGCTATTGCGACAAACGACCAAAAGTCGCGATTAAAACTTGTATAAACTACTATTACTGAATAGCTACAAAAAGACGACGAAGTGTGCAACCTTCCACGTTCATATCTGATATTTTAGATTTCATAATGCCATAAACGATACCTCGTTTATCAAACTTGGGAAAATAAGAGTAAGTTACAGTGTTACAGTAGGTAAACAGTTTAGTACACATATTTTGCCTGTTATCTATCTATACTTTCAATAAAAGTGTAACGGGTCAAATTCATTCATTAATTTTGTACATTGAAGACGCATTGAGTTCATACAACGAGATACTTTTCATCCCGAAATTCAGCTCAGTTCTTTTGGGACAGGGGATGAAAATGTTTGACGATATTAAATCCTAACATAACTATGTCAAATGTTAAACGATTTAAATAATTATTTTTTTACTGGATAGCTTATTCTATCAGTTACTTTTGTCTATATGTATGTGAAGATCTGATGAATATGATTGGAGATAGATACACACATTATTTGCAGTCAATTGTTATAGGTAATTTAAAGTATTTCAAAAAAGGCAATATTGGAGTAGGTGCCGGCTTGCTCCGAGAGCAAGAACAGATAAATTAATTACCCACAATTCAGTCGTTTGTTTAAATTGGTTGAAATACTCTCTGTAGGTACTGAATTTCAAAGGTTTGTATATATGGCACTAACAGTACGATTGAAAAACTTTACGCTTAGTATATGATCTATTGATACCCGTAATTTACACACATCTAAATTATACTATATATTTTTTATTTAATGATCAATGCCAACGCGTTTCATTCTACGTTTTTCAACAGTAGAGCGATGAACGTCAAAGAATTTATTGGTATTATTACCAATTTTTTTTTTACGAAATATTTATGTTATCAGTTTTTTTCAGAGATTTATGAAAAATAGCACGAAGCTATTTTTATGCACCGCGCATTTTTATAATAATTACGTCTGAATAATTATTTTTTACATACTAGTAAAAAAATATTTGGATAAAGTCAAATGTTTATCTATGATCAGGAGGTACAAATTTATAATTAAAAAAAAAAGTGTGCTCTTATTAGCCAGATAAAAGCTCTTCGGTACATTCATAAAAAAACTTGAATACCCGATTGAATTAAGAATGATTTGCCTTGATAAATCTAGCTTGCAGTGTTGAATAAACTTAACTCAATCGGTATATGATGAAACACAAATGCTGTAATGTAAAATAAAAAAACACGTCACGTAATTTTCACTATATGTTTGTATATAGGTTTTAAGCATTTATTTTTAATCGACTTTTAGACTTAATTTCTCTAAGGAAAGAAGATTAAGAACTTGATGCTGCTCTAATGCCAGGATAGCGGGCTGTAATAGGTGGCCATCAGGTCTGTCTGATACATCATCATAGTATACAGTGCACAGTACACTAAACGAATTGGGCTGGTTGTCGGTAATTAAAGCAAATTAAACTTATATTAAATCATTGTACCTATGAGCTTCTGCAAAGTAGCGTCTGTTCTTAAACAATATTCAATACCTAGACTGTTTCAAAAGAAATGTATAGATAATATTATTAATCGGTCAGTACCGGCCGGAACAGTTAGTTTTAATATCACAAATTGGGCATTGGGCATAGCGCCAGCTTCAATAAACCGTCGAAATACTGCCATATAAAACTTTTTTCCGAACGCACTACGTAAAAAAACCTAGTAAATGACAATTAATGCATATCTATGAAAGATATATACTTTCACAATATAATATGAACTTAGTATTTTAATTGTTTTTTTTACATATGCACATATAGATAGCTTTGTCGTTTACACCATTGGTTTCCTGGAGGAGATCGATGTGCGGTATAAGTGTATTCATTCATTGATTATTTTACGAACGTTTTCTAATTATGAAGCAGTGCAAGATTATTATTGAGAAATTATGTACAACGTCGGTGTAGTTGAAGTACCTATCTATGAAATATTACTAAATATTTATATTGCATTATTGCTTTTTTACACACTGCAGGAACTATATGATGAGGCAAAAATGATTGGGCGAGACTTACGCTGCAAAAAATTCACTTAGTCATTCGCGATTAGTGTCAGCTATCTTTTATAAAAGGCTAGTTGGATAGGGGGTACTTTTTTTTGTTATCGGGGGGGAAATCTTTAAAGATACCCGACCTCAGGGATGATCGGATTATGTGGGATTTTTACCCACTAAAACCGACCGAGGGGTGGCCATCCTGGGCACATATTTGGGAGGCTCCGGGTTCTGCTAAGAACGCACCGGTGCCTCCCTCTTACAGCGCATGTAGAGCTCTTCCCGGGAGAAAATAGGGGATAGAGGATATTTTAACTGATTCAATTAAAGCGCACAAAACTCCGAAAAGTGACTGGTGCGTCCGGGGATCGAATCGGTCTCCATAAAAGAAAAGTCGAAGACTAGGCGATCACCGCTTTTACTATTTTAATTATTATGAAAATGTCGAGTAAGTCGTATACTTCAAACAAGGAGGTTTATTGAAAAAAACTAATAATTCATCTGAATGAATTAGAGTAAACTGTAAGTCTCATTTTTCTAAGATCACTTGACTAATGATATTGCATATCCCGTTTTTATTTTTGGTCTAGACAGATAAACTTCTATAGCAGATAGAGTAGTCTTTTATTGTTACTGACGCCCGCAATTTGTGTATTCAGTTTGTTTAAGGCGAATGGTCACTGTTAATACTCGTATCTCAGTTTTATTCACAGTTGCAGTTTAAGTCGATAAAAATATCGATCATCAGTTTAACCGATATACGTCCACTGCTGGACATAAGACTTTAGTAAGGACTTCAACACTCCACGGTCCTGAGCCGCATGTATTCAGCGACTCCCTGAGACTCGCTTAATGTCGTCTGTCTACCTAGTGAGAGGTGTACGGGATCGCCACTCCAGCACCTTGGGACCCACTCGTCCATCGGTCCTTCGTGCTGCTTGCCACGTTAACAAAGCAACTCTTTCAGCTGTAGCAGTAACACTGGTTCTTCTACAGATGTCCACGTTTTTAATCTTATCATGTAGATATTCTCCAAGCATAGCAGTCTCCATTGCATTTAAGTGATTGAATAACAATGCATATTTTACAATAATTAACTAGGTATATTATTTTACACTTAAGCAATAATTGAAGTAGGCAGAGACATCAAAACACCATAGTTACAATAAAATTATCTGTTTTTTAAAGTAGCGTATTCTGTTTTGGTTATTTAGAAGCGCTGATTTTCCGTTATTAGGCACTAACACGAACTTTAAAATAAGAAACGTTAGGTCATTTGTTGTTGCTTTATTTATTTATTTTGTTAGTTTCTAGATACTCAAAAACACACGAGAGATTTGCAATCGACCATAATTCATTTTATGTACGACCGGCCTTCATAATTAAAGAGAAAAGCAATCATTAGCTCACAAAGTTTAAAATGCCAACCTTGCCTTTCAAAAAATCATGATATTTTTATTATTCTTAACAATAAATGAAATAGTTATTGTGCTTGTTGTATCATCATCATTGCAATCGATGTGCAGTCTTGTGCAGGTTGTGACCAGCTATTGATTGCCCGATTGTTGTATGGTTGGGCGAAATTCGCCTTAACAGGGCATTGCTATAAAAGGATACAGGTGCATCTGCGTGAAGTAGCAATTTGCAAACATCTTTAAATAATACAGTCATGTTAGCGGAGATAGAATAATAATGCAACACGTTTCAGTACTTCATGGTTACGATTTTGCTGTCATAAAAATAACATTTCGTTGAGTTTTTATCATCTCATTTTAGTTATTTTTACCTACTTCTTCAAGTGCGCGTTACTCAAATGCGACTGTCGACTTTAATTACTGTATGTGGGTGTAGCGGGCTAACCTTTTAAGGAGTATGGTAGACACATACCTAATAAATAGGTCTTACAATAAACGTGATCAGCAGTGGCGTTCACTTCATACATGCACAAAAGCACTGCATACCCTAAAAATTTTGTATTACTCATAAAGGGAAAGGATTCTTCCATTTTATGCCATTTTCCTTCTTTATGCATACCCTGTTCAAAAACCCTGTGCACGCCACTGGTGATCAGTCTTTTATTTGTCTGTCTGTCTGTCTGTCTGTCTGCCTGTCTGTCTGTCTGTCTGTCTGTCTGTCTGTGTCTGTCTGTCTGTCTGTCTGTCTGTCTGTCTGTCTGTCTGTCTGTCTGTCTGCCTGCCTGTCTGTCTGTCTGTCTGTCTGTCTGTCTGTCTGTCTGTCTGTCTGTCTGTCTGTCTGTCTGTCTGTCTGTCTGTCTGTCTGTCTGTCTGTCTGTCTGTCTGTCTGTCTGTCTGTCTGTCTGTCTGTCTGTCTGTCTGTCTGTCTGTCTGTCTGTCTGTCTGTCTGTCTGTCTGTCTGTCTGTCTGTCTGTCTGTCTGTCTGTCTGTCTGTCTGTCTGTCTGTCTGTCTGTCTGTCTGTCTGTCTGTCTGTCTGTCTGTCTGTCTGTCTGTCTGTCTGTCTGTCTGTCTGTCTGTCTGTCTGTCTGTCTGTCTGTCTGTCTGTCTGTCTGTCTGTCTGTCTGTCTGTCTGTCTGTCTGTCTGTCTGTCTGTCTGTCTGTCTGTCTGTCTGTCTGTCTGTCTGTCTGTCTGTCTGTCTGTCTGTCTGTCTGTCTGTCTGTCTGTCTGTCTGTCTGTATGTCTGTCTGTCTGTCTTTCTGTCTGTCTGTCTGTCTGTATGTCTGTCTGTCTGTCTATCTTGTGTTAAATTTTTAATTTGTATATTCGTCGGTCTAAAAATATCTTTTTATGTTTAACTTAAGACTCACGTATGAAGGCGGTTGAAATGGTCTGCTTATGAACTTTCGTAGCCCTCGCATGTCACACTTGAGGGAGGTTTGAAAAGGGTTACTTCCAGAGTCGTTATCGAGTAAATTGGGAGACATTTTACAATTTCTCGCCCTACTTGACTCACTATTTAAGGGTTTATCTTTTTATAAGTACATATTGTCCTTTATAGTCTTAGAATAAATAAGACAATATATAATTATATATACATATAATATTAGGTATATGTAAGTGTTACATTAGTTTAACACTTTTTCTAAAAGAACTGCATTCCTTATTCATGACGATGATTATTGATGTGCTTAGCTGATTTGTCATATTTTACTCCAATGATTTTTTAAGTATTTAGTTTCATTTATAAACATAAACGTTTTTCAATATAAAAATTCGAAACCTGTCTACTTTCTGAATACGAAATTTGACTTTTAACTTTTGACTAAATCCGCTTTTCTTTTTTTTATGAGTGGAGGAATTTGATTCCCGGCCGGGATCATTTGAGAATATTTAATTTTATACTTTTCTCTTGTAGTCTGGTAAGGTTTTAGCCGGGCCTTTTAGTTACCACCCTACAGACTAAATATAAGCGTTCCGATGTGTAGAAACCGATTAGGAGACTAATATATAACTGCTGACTATAACATAACCCTGACTTGTTAGCCCGTAACCATCTAAGACTGAATCATAAATTACTATCAGGACCAAGGGCCAACTTATACAGGGAGTTAAAAAAAATGGGCACTTAGGTAAGCTCTTTACTTCCTCGTTTTTAATACTCTCTCCAAAAACCTAGAACGCACTGTCGGCTTCCGTTTTCCTTGGTACACATATTGTGTGTACCTTCAAACGAAGAGAAAATAGACGTATCTAGAAGTTTATCTAATCTATATTATCATTAATATACCATCATGTTTTATTGCAGCCAAACTTGTCTAACGTTTAATAAGTATATATTAAAAATAAACCTGATTTTGGCTAACCCATCTTTCTGAACGTGTTTTGACACAACCCTTACATACTAAGTTCTTTCAAATACCATGTTTCTAATTTGAACTCTCTGTTAACCTTGACCACGGACTCGACTATTCATATGTGAGAATGAGACGGATAGACACCAAGCTGTGTCGCCCGGCACGCTATACATCTCATGACGTCACGTTTGTTTGTAATAATAATCTTGGTTTGCTGGACGGGCGCTTGACGATTATAAACTTAAAATGTTAGTTAATAAAGGTTATTTTGATTATTCTAGCTGTTCTCGTAACCTAACGAAAATTTGCTTGTATTGATTTGAATTCTTCGATATACATTATTAGCAAAACGATTTACAGTTGTGATCTTTGTAATTCTTTGGTTTTGTAAATAGATTAAATTGCTAACTTACCTTTGGTTGTAGGTTATTTGCAGAATAAACCACGCGTTTCTGAGCCGGCCGGTGAAACTGGCTGCCTACGTCACAAAACTGGTTCGGCAGTCATTGTATCCGCACAAAATGAAATAGATATAGGTATTTACGTTAATATTATTGTAGGTATATCTGTCAACTGCGTTATGGCGCGCTCCGCTGCACTGTTTTGAAGAACTTAGGTAGGTACAGGTTTTCTTTCTCAGTGATAATGAATATTATATTTTAAGACACGTGCCCAATGTCATATAATATGCTACCTTATAATGGAAATAGCTTGGCAAAGGCCATTCTTGAGAGGTATAACTTGACATTCAAGGCGAGTCTTAAAAAGGGTAGGTAGGTATTTAATACAAAAAATTAAGAAAAGACTTCGCCAGTTTTTTAAATAGGAAATTAGGATAGGTAATAAGTCAATAAAAAATAATATTATATTATCTTACAATTTTGTTTTACTTTCTACGGTTAATTACCATGATACCTACTAGTTTTTGTTCTTGAAGCTCTAATTTTTGTTTATATCTACCTAGTAACTACTAACCTACCATATCTTAATTTCCGTTCTCGTGGGTACTTACTACTTAGATTACCTAAAAATGCAACGTTATGTAAAAAAATTAAAATAATCCATTAAATACTTTTCGAGTTTTTCGAACAGTAATATCCATAAGTATACGGAAGATTACAATTTTTAAAATGTTAAACTTAAATATAATATGTACTAATAATTATTTTCTTTTTTTAAGCAAAATCAACTCCCTTGAAGTACCACGAACAAAGCATCAGTTTTAGTAGCATTATCCCTTAATAAAGTAGGTACCTACCATGAGACAACTGTGAATGTAACTAAAATTCACCAACCAATTTGCACGACTTTCAGCTGTCATATGGTTTTAACAACATATGTAGCAGAACTAAGTTTGTTTGATAAGTTATTTTTATTAGCATTATTCATGTTAGCATCTAACTGTATATATATATTTTTTTCTAGACTACCTAAGTAGGTCGTTCCCCTTTTTCTTTATAAATAATGTAATACTTGGGAAAAACGTTTTCTTAGGTCTACTCTATACTCCGTAGAATCAAGTAGGGTCCTGTTTTTCAACAAGATAGCTGGTTAAGGACGGAGGGTAGACGATATTATAAGATAAAATTGTGTAAACTTTTTAAAGCTTATTTCATTGAGTAGGTACATAGGTACTTACTACCGCATTCCCATTACGTACCTTCTTAGAGCAAACTAAAGTGTTTCTTCTTCGATCAATAATATTTATTTGATGTCGGTCACAAAAATAGTCCAAGGCAAATGTGACCTCCTATGATTGGGGAACCTTTTTATGTAAATTTGAGTGTTTTTATGTCAAAATGCAGTTCATGTGTGTGTGTGTGTGTGTGTGTGTGTGTGTGTGTGTGTGTGTGTGTGTGTGTGTGTGTGTGTGTGTGACGAAATATCTTTATTTAAGTAAAAATGTACCCACAATTTAACCCCTTTTTATTATGGGCGGAGACCCGGTAATGGGTTGATGTGATGATGATGATGATGATATAAAAAAAACCATTAGACGAAACAGCTGAAATATGGCAAATATAATTCATGCTGTCGGGGGGAAAATAGCGGTTTGAAGTTTGTATGCAAATCTAACTTAAAGTAGCTACTAATTTAATATTTTAAAAATACCCATACAAAAATAAAACACTGTTACTTTTCTCTTAAATTTCGTATGGGTATGTAATTCATAAAAAAGTAATCTCAGTAGTTACCCCTAACACAGGCTACGCTTACTTTGGGGCGAGATGGTGATGTTGTAAATTTTTAAGACGTTATCAGTCTCTAATAATACACTAAAAAGTTTCTATAGTTTATCACTAAGGTACCTTTCATTTTGTTATTATGAACCAAGCACATTTTGGAAATGAACTCTTCATTTATGAAATGATCATTTTCATGAGGGAGTTGTAATACAAGGACGGTTAGTTAGGGTTATGTTAACCTATGTCAGAATATTGTAGTAGAAGTTCCGTTTCATCAATCATTCCGTACCAGGTGGCGCTTGACTAATTGCACAGTCGGCTGCTTCCAGGGATGACGGTGACAAATAACATGGATGTAGCAAGATAAAGTTCAAAACTGAAAACCCGTTGAGAAATACCACTATATTTTGACGAGCTCCCTGGCGCAGAGGCGAGCACTGTTTTCTTGTGAGTCACGCGGGTTCGGTTCCCCGGCACGCCCAATTTGGGAAATTGTATTTTCTGAATTTTCTCTGGTTTGGTCGGGTCGCCATGCGATTAATCGTTCCGTTATTAATGATCTATATAAGCCGACTAGGTGTATGGGTTTATTATAACTGCCATGCCTCTAACAGGTTAGCCCGCTACTATCTTAGACTGCATTATCGCTTACTTGCTGAAACATCAGTCAAGGGCCAACTTGTAGTAGGATAAAAAAAGGAAGAGTGTTCTCTCTAAATACACCTTTTTACGGAAACTGCGTAACATCCCTATCGTTTGAAATTATATCATACTTTTATGTGCTATGAAGTATTTCTGCTGTAATAGTTTATTACATCCGATGGCTGAGGTGCCCAGGTCTTCTCTCCAATAGGAGAGAAGATTTTAGAGCACAGATACCCTACTAGTGTAATAATTATGGAAAGGTACCTAATGCATGAATTTACAAGGAATCTTGATAATTTATAAATACATTTATTTTATTTTTTACCGAATGCAAAAGCGTAGTATAGATATTCGCTGATTAGGTAACTTTATATTTCTGATAGTACATGGATAAACTCGGAATAGAAAGAAACCCGACCACTTTACCCTAAAGTTAAATAGCATATATTTATCAAAATGTCAACTAATTTTAACGTTGCTACCTAATTATGACAGTAGAGGCTTAGATTATATCAACCAGTCGCCAGGTGTGACAGCCTGACTGATTGTACTTTCAGCTGCTACCAGGACTAATTATGACAAACAACCGCCTTAATGGGCTATATATTTAACCTATTCAACTATACGAATAAATATAATTAAAGTTTAAGTATTTAATATTATTTTTATTTCGATTTTGATTGAAGACATTATTTCACACAAAAATACAATGGGTACAGATGCAACCAAACTTATACGGTCGGGGGGGGGGGGGGGGTTCAGGAACAAAAAGACAAAACTCATATATTTCTCTATTTAAATAGACCCAATAGATGGCAACTTTTTATGCGTAGATTGCTTAAAAATGTGTACATGATAGTGGGGTCATGGTGGAACCTGTATTCGTAAAAAAACTGGAGCTCCGAGGGCTCCCCAATTTTGGCAGCCAGAAATTGGCGATAATATGTATACGTGACGGCTTCTACGAAAAAAAACTTCCAAAAACACACAATAAGTACTTAAAAGATTAATCTATACAGTTTGGGCTTTGGCGTGCAAAGGTAGGCTTACCGCTAAAGTTATTTTTTCAAGAAAACCTTTGGATAGGCATTTCAATATACATGGTAGTAGATAGTAGGTATAAGGAAGTCTTATTTGTTTTTATAAAAATAAATAGTTAAACCTATGTTACTGTCCATCCTTTCACAAACAAATAAAAAGCACTGTGACATTTAAACTATTAGTTAGGATATTCTAGTGTTCGACCACTCAGCATATGTATCGGTAGGTTCATTTATTCTTATATTATAAATTTGAAAGTGTGCCTGTTTGTTTGTTATCTATGTTCGGCTAAACCGCTACACGAAATTCGGCAAAGAGATAACTCACATCCCGGAGATGAACATAGGTTCCTACGGGAATTATAACAACACTTGTTTTGTATTCTTTGTTACCCATGTTTAGCTCAACCAATCTTAGCTTAAATTAATACAGAGGTTGGTAGTATTCTGGAAGCAGACAAAGAGTGTTCTTAAAAGGTGTTTACGAATAATGAAGGTACTAACTAAATAAACTCAATCACATAGTAGGTAGCAGCGGCACTGGGTTTCTTACCAGGGTATGCATACAGCAGGAAAATTGCATAAAGCGGCAAAAATTATCCTCCTACGAGTTTTATATCAAGTAGGTAGGCAGGGTTTTTATGCATGTATGAAGTGCACGCCACAGGTAGGTAGGTAGGTACTTAAAACAATAAACACACAGCTTACAATTACCTAAACGCTACTCAATCCAATAATGTGAGCGAACAGTTCTGTGAGTTACGTAAATGCCATTGAATAATATCATCAGCAGATAAATTGGCGGTTGACTAGTTAATTGAAATCTGAATTTTGGATGTAACATTGGAAATTTTCATAAATACGTCGCCTAAAGGGCAAATGGGTTATTAGGTATAGTTTCTATAGTAATCCTGTCCTGTTCAGTATTTAAAGTCACTACCGACAATGTGCCCAACAACACACAACACACAGCAACACACAGCGTCTACGCCGGCGAATACGAGGGCACTGATTTCTGACGACATCCGGACGTGGACGACTAACAATTAGTGCAAAAGTCCACCAACGCTCAGATTAACGTCGAACCGAGCCGAGGTCCGAGTCCTCGCAGAAGGTACCCTCGGGTCGACGTCTTCCACTTCCCCCCCGATGTCGTCGAACCCTGGGGCTCTTCTTATTGCGAGCTTTCGCGGTCGCCCCACTCCCCCGGATACGCCGTAGCAACCCCTCAGGTGGTTTTTGGCAAGTGTCCATCCGAAAATCGAGAAAGTACTTAAAGTTTTTGAGGTTTACACAAAGTTTCGGAGGCAGACAACGGAATTATTTATAAACGACAGCAAATAAACCGTAACTGCTGATATCGAAGCATTGTTTACGCCATTACACAGCATAACATCACGTTTGTTCACTCCAGAGGGCTACACAGATGTATTTTTATAAAATTTTTCAGAAGCAGTTTTTTGTCTGTTAAAAGTTTATTTTATCTTCAATCAAGTGTCCAATTACTAATGACAGAATGAGAGAAACATTTTGCACTAATCATCAGCTTAAAAAACGTTTATTTTAAATTATGAAAAGCTTAATTATAGCAAATTAAGCTTTGCGAAAAGCAGGAGAATCTGTATGGTGTACTTTATAATTTCTTCAATCCTTATACACCTCACATAGCAGATCTGCAGCAATGAACCCACTACACATGTATCCTCAGGAGATGTTAACTTTACAATGAATAATTGATAAGACTTACGTTAAGCCGTATAACTATAAGGCACTTATATAATAAAACACAATTCGTAAACCCATGAACCAATTGATTATACATGGTATACCGTAAGCAATGCCGCGCGCCGGTTGTGGTAGAGGTTTCACTGCGTAAACAATTGTATGTAGTATCCGGCAAGCCGTATACACCCTGAACAGAAGAGTCGCCAATTCTGATGAAGGCCCTGTACTCAAGTACAATGCACCTAGGAACCAAAACACCGGAATGTTCTCCAAATCGTTCAGATGGGCGCGACGGACTCTTTCTACGTCTGGATCGTCGTATTTTACAACGCCTTTGCTTGTTTTAGTGTCTTCTTCGTTGGCGAACACATTCTTCTTGCGTCGAACTCTTCCAGTTAATATTCCCATAGCGAATACCTTCAGTGCTAAAATAACCGAGTACAAAATGTACGAACGCACTTCTGGTTCATCGAATGTTACTGACACCATTTTATTTTATCTACAGTATACCCAATCACCACAAGAAATAAGCACTAAATGCTTACTGTAAATGGCTAGTTATTATTTTGTAAAGACTTGCACAGCTTATCTACCTTAGCGTAATTGTACTTATTAAGAAAAAGCAACTAGAGTATGTCTGAGTAATGTAAATCGTTTTGTATGTAGTTAATTAATTAAAACATTATTCCTGTTTATAGATGAGATATACCTATCGTACACGACTTAATACTTGTTTCGGTTGGCATAACAAGCTAGACACGTGCAAAAAATCACGTATCGCGATTATTAGCACGGCGCAAGCCGCGTCGCCGCCGCGTCGGTCGCAACTTCCCGCTTGCTATATCGCTATACATTCGATTCAGCCCCTAGTATAAAAAATTTAATTTCATATCAGTTCCATAGAAGGAACGAGAACCTTTATTTTTCATCTGAATTTAATAATCATCATCACCAACATGGCCCCTCTCAAAGGGAGGGTTTGCCCTAAATGTCTAAAAGTATAAACGTCTACTATTATTTAAATTCAATAATAACTAACTTTTTTAAATACCTACTTATACCTTGTCTAGAAGAGGCCAGGAACGCTTGATAGCTCGACTTCACTATCGGGGTGCCGAGTTCGAATATCAGCTAACTTTTCTATGTTATGTGCGTTTTAGGTAAAAAAAATATCACTTCCTCGAAAACATCGTGAGGAAACCTCACTAACTCTTGTGCGACATTTTGTGACATGCCTACTCGCGGCATTATGTTATAGTATAAAGGTATAGCTACCTCGTATTGTAATGACAGAATGGATTAACACAAAAATAGATAACAATGATAAATCGACTTGACGATTAAACGTGTGCTTAATATTATTTTTATCGTTGAATTGAATGTTGTGATTTAGGTTTTCAATGGAAATCAATCTCGAAACCTCCTTTGACCTTGTGCAAGGATCGAAATGCACAGGTACATATTTTATTTATACTTAGGTACTACGCGCACATAAATAACAAAGTAGTTACGAAATAATGTATTACTTGTACCAACATAATAATGTGGCGACCGCTAGTCTCTGCATGGTCAATTATATTACAAGGAAAATGGTTAATTATATAGCACCAGGTATAAATAAATAGTTAGATTAGTTGTTTATATATCAGTCAACATAGATCCATTAATATTTTGATTACAATTACTAAAACTATATTAGTATTTGTTAACTAAAAAGGTTTGAGTCCTTAAGGCTGCAGACGAGTTTAAGATTTAAAATTATATGATGATATTATTTTTTATGATATATATTTTTTACATCAAGATTCATGCAAAAGTCGCTATGACGACGGTCGTGTACGTACTGTTGCCCTACCACAGAATACATTAAATATAGGGGTATTAAATGCCCTTAGGAAACCCCTACACACTCACTTTATAATTTTTATAATAATGGTAGATTTGTCGTGTCGAAATTATCTTTTCTACTATTAAGACCAAGATCATCTAATAAGTTTTATTAAAATCCGTTTTGCCAACTCTTTTAGTATATAGAGGATAAATGATTATTGCGATTTAGATCTATCCCGTGGGAACTGTACATATTCCCAGGATCTAAAACAGCTTATGTTACTTATCGGCCAATATACAAGAATTCGGAAAGCCAACTTCACTATATTATTATATAGCTACATGTATGCTACTCCTGTCATGGATACTGTACCCATGAAAAAATCATGATGGATTCGTGGCACCTTTTAAATAGAACTAAGAATACCTTATGAAGAATAAAATGTAACACTCAATATTTGGTTCAATTTGGCTCCAATCATAAACATCAACTTTTGATCTATTGTCAAAACTGACCAACGGAACTGACTGAACTGACAACGGACTGAAAATATTCAGCTGAAAAATTGAGGGATTTGTATGAATACAATGTGCAGTTTCAGACATTTTGTGTCATCGGGATTAGAGATGAAACATCCGCTGTAGGTCTCAAAGCGGAGCTGTCATCATATTTTATACCGAATTCATCCGAATGTCCAACAAACTAACGTGACGCGGTGATCCTATTTTCAAAAAGCTGGAGTTCATATTGTGAATGGCGTTTTTATAAACCTTTGTAAATATCTTTTGATTTTTTTAAAGAATTACAGATGAGGAAATAAGACAAGGTTTTTTTAAAATCATTTTGTTTTACATATGGTATATATATTGTGTAACAAACAAAATCCTAACCTACACTACATATTTTATGATTATAAAAATACTGTTATGTGCTACGCAATTGTTTTAAAAATAACCTATAACAAATACAACTTAAAAGACACATTGTCATCCCTAATTTTATAAATGTAACTTCATTAATACCTATCTTCTATTAAGTCTACAAAGTCTAAAAGACAGGTTGTTTATCAAAACTACAGTGCGCTTATGTAATGAAAGACAATTTTTACACCCATAAACAAATTGATCAGGTAAGGAATTCCGTATGCAATACCACGTGCCGGTTGAGGCAGAGGTTTAACAGCGTAAACTAGTGTATGCGCTATCCTACCAGCCGCATACACTCTGAACAGTAAAGTAGCTAGCGCAGCAGATGGCTCCGTCGTCAGATACAGTGCACCCAGCAACCAGAACGCCGGAATGTTCTCCAAATCGTTTAAATGGGCGCGACGAACTCTCTCGACGTCTGGATCGTCGTATTTTACAACGCCTCTAGTCGGTTTAGCGTCCTCTTCATTCGCGAACACTTTCTTTTTATGTCTAACTATTCCAGTTAACACTGACATACCAAGCACTTTAAGAGCCAAAATACTGGAGTAAACAATATAGGATCGCACTGCGGGCTGAATTAAAGACATAGGCACCATGTTTATTTCAGTTATTGGTTTTTTTATGTCGGAACGTGCTCTCGGCGTGACTAGCTGGCACCGAGTGGCCTGACTCATAATCCTGGTTAAATCATTGATGTTATACTTACAGTGTAGAGTAGTAAATATCGTTTGTTAACTTGCAAGTCATGCTTGTTATTAATAGGATGTGTCTTCAAGTTAACAGTTTTGTTAAACAGATGAATGACGTAAACAGATAGGTAGATGCTGCTGTAAAGGTATTGGCTTATGTTATAAATGCAAAATGGTGTCCGTTTGTTACCTATGTTCAGCTAAATTACTCCACCGATCTCGAGGCAAACATATTTTGGTTGATATAAATTTGGCATTGATGCATTGTGTACTGTTACTGTCGATGGTCAAATTAAACTTTTTTTCTATGCTTTTATTATAAATTGTGAAAAAGAGTCTGTTTTTTTGTGAGTTACCTTTATTGAGCTCGCCCGAAGCACTTGATCTTAATGAAATTTAGCACATAATATAGTATACATCGTGTAGATCGACATAGGATACTTTGATCTCGGAATGGTATTCGGTCTTACTGATATTTTATTTAAAACAATAACCTTTTACTTAGCTTAACGGATAAAGCAGTCTTGACGCAATTTTAAAAAGCGGTAGCTTACACCCTGGAGATGATACTCATAGAATAATGTAGTCCCAGTAAAACAAACGGATAAGGGCAGATTAGGAAAATAAATCAATAAGCACGATCAAATTCGCGGGCAACAGTTAGTATTGCATAAATATCCATATTTATCTAATTATATATACTTAAGCCCAGTGATTTTAAAATTTTGCCTATCTACGTCAGTAGTTATAAGCCACAAATGGTAAGTCCAGACTACGATCATGGTGGAGGTCAAATCCGGTAATTATAATTCCTAAATTGTTGGAGGTCAAATCGATCAATCAAAGGCTTCAACTTTGACCAGATACCAAATTTTCAAAATTTTAAAACTTTAATGTTTTTAATTTGTATGGGACCGGATATAAAAACAAATATGACAACATCAATCGATTGTATTTTATTCCTTATAAAGATAATAAACATTTTCTTACATGAAGTAGTTACCTACCTACATACCTAAAAGATAATAAAAAAGTTTATGTATAAATCTCTTGCATACACTACGAAATGGTTTTCAGGATAGAAACACGTATCGCATACTATTGATTAGGTACAGTTACGTCAATAGATACCTACGATGTTATTTTGTTCATAATTATTTACATAAGTATCCTGTTATCAATTATCATTCAAACTGTAGTGATGACGTTTCACTTAACCATTTTAACATCAAGTAATCGACGAAATTCCATCTCCAAACCGTTTCTATCTTGCCGTTTATAGTGCGTTGATATAATGAGAGATAATCCGTACTCCCATGAACCAGTTAATTAGATAAGGAATTCCATACGCGATAGCGCGCGCCGGCTGCGGTAATGGTTTAATGGCGTAAACAATGGTATGTATAATACGACCAGCCGTAAAAACCCTGAACAGAAGTGTAGCTAACTCTGCGGAAGGTCCAGTCGTCAGATATAACGCACCCAGCAACCAAAACGCAGGGATGTTCTCCAAATCGTTTAGATGGGCGCGTCGAACTCTCTCGACGTCTGGATCGTCGTATTTAACAATTCCCTTGGTCGATTTTGTGTCCTCCACGTTCGCGAATACTTTTTTCCTGTACCGAACTCTTCCCGTCAACACTGCCATGCCCAGTACTTTAAGAGCGAGAATACCGGAATATACGATGTAAGACCGCACAGCGGGCTCGACCAATGACACCGGCACCATATTTATTTACAAAACTTGTTATATTGTTATAATGAGACGCGTGCGTTCGACGCGATGAACTGACACTGTATGATTCGAGAACTGACTACTGAGTCGAGACTTGTGTAGGACATTGAAATTCTGATGTGAATTGATGTGAAAATATTATTTGTTGTCAAGTCATGCTTGTATCTAAATTTTAATAGCTACTATGATTAGTTACTTTTATAATACATTTTAAACAGATAAGGTACTGACATATACATAAAGATATTACCAACAATAAGTTTTCTGTAAACATTATTTCTTATATATTTACTTATATTATATTTCTACTGATTTGCTATATTATGTGTCAATTCTAGCCCACACGGGTAACTTCATCAGATAAAAGTTACAAGCACATGTCACTGATACCGGTATCTACATATGATATTTGTATATATTTAGGGTCTATTGACACTATAGCATGAAAATAAAGCAAGCACCAATGAATATAAAGTATAAAAAAAACGCAAATGAAAGATCTTTAATATTTATTATTATGAATTTTATAAAAATAAAAACACATTGAATTCCGTAAATAATTACTCACAATATTTAATATTTTGTCCGTAACACCATAACCTAAACTTCACAAGACTCACTTAACTCCATACAGCCACCTAAGTCTATACAGCCGATAAATAATGCAGCACAATTTGGACACCCATGTACCATTTAATCACATACGGTATCATGTATGCAACTCCGCGAGCCGGTTGAGGTAATGGGATCACAGCGTACACCAGCGTGTGAATGACCCGGCACACTGCATAAACCCGAAATAAAAGAGTAGCCAACGCCGCGCTCGGTCCAGTTGTCAAATACAATGCTCCCAAAATCCAGAAGGCAGGAATATTCTCCAGGTCGTTGAGATGAGCACGACGTGTTCGCTCCACTAATGGGTCATCTAATTTCACCTTCCCTTTGAAAGCTTTTGCATCTTCGGGATTCGCAAAAGACCCTCTTCCTATCCGCAACAGAGACGTCAGTGTTCCCATTGCCAATAATTTCAACGCCAATATCGCTGAATACAGAATATATGTTTGAACGGTTGGGTTTGATAAATCTATTGTGGCCATTTTGATATCGCAGACAAGAAGACAGCTCACTTTAGCGGTTAATGATAGAATGTGGAAGTTGTAATATTAACGCTGCTTGGAGTTTCGCGGCGTTGATATAGCCGCCGAGTTAACGGTAAATTCTGTGGCCGGTAGAAATCCATTGTACGTATTTCATTGAAGGCTTATAAAATATAGTTTTGATACGTGGTAATATAAATTCCTCGATGTATTACAGTTTGATGTGCACTGCTTAAATCAGTGTTTTAATAAATGCGACACGAGTAAGTTAAAATTCAACATAGGTACACTAAAATACTTTATTTTAGTGTACCTATGTTGAATTTTAACTTAAAACTGCAGATTAAGTTTTACTACTTCCTTAATGATATGGCTGGGGCATATCCGTGTCAAGCAAGTGTCTAAAAATAACAGTTAGGTAGGTACCTAATCTAAAAACAGGCAGTTTCGCATACAGAGAATTCGGTACCTCGAAGGGAAACGTTTAAAATGCTTTTTACGTTATGAAATGAAATAATTTAATAAAAACAGAAATGTTATTATTAACACACTTAAAAATGCAAATAAAAAGTTTTCGGTACTATTTTGAGAATTATTAAAAATAGTGGTAACAAATAACTCTGTTACCAGTTTTTCTTGGTAGATATGGCATTCAAATACATTCATGAATATAGGAGCCATGTTATTAAACTACTTTGTTATTTTAGTACCGTTTCATGTTGATTACTGTCAAAGTAGGTAATTACTATTTATGTAGCATGCGTACCTATAACAAGATTGGAATTACTAAACAATACAATAGATAGAATTACAAACAATAAATAGACTTTGCATCGCGGATGATCTAAGGAGATTTAATATCTCCACTGAAAGAAGTTTAACTAGAGACCTTCATTATAAGCCATAAACATGTAACGTGGATTGTTATAAATACAATTAGCGGACGCGACCTAGTCTGGGGAAATATATAATGCCAGTAAGTTATACAATAATCTCTAAGTAATAAGTACTTCTGGAATACGCAGATTACATAAGTTTTTCTCATAAGAAATAATTAATTATACGGTATTCTATTTTTATTACCTGTCGTATGTATAAGGTAAATGCGAAACTTAGACTTTTGAACGTAAGGTACGCCGTAAAATCTTCTTTTCATACAGAGAAACAGGACCAACCATTACCGGCTATACTTTGAACTAGAACAACTGATTATGGTCAACAAATTACAGCATCTTAGGTGGGTGGGATATGAAGAGAGGATACTGAACAATTATAGAGGGGCTGAATTATACATCATCCATCAGAAAAAGAAAAACTCAAAGGTAGGAAAAAAGGAAGGTAGAAAAAGGTGGATTGATTGTGTGCAAGAGGATCTACACACGATTGGAAAGTTGAAATTTTGGAAGAAGTTATCCCTTGAATGTGAACCCTTGCTTGACAATCATAACGATCAAACTATTCCTAACCCACTAGAGGGTACGAGTCTCCTCTCAGAAAGAAAACCGCTTAGATTCCTTCACGCTGGCAAGGTGCTGATTTGTAGACCTCACACGCCTTTTTAGCATGTTTTGGAGAGCTCTCAGGCAGGTTTCGTCACAATGTTTTCTTTCACCGTTAAGCAAATGATATTATAATAGCTTGAATTAGCAAAAAGTTAGAGGCGCGTGCCGGATAACCTTTTAAAAATATCTTATGACCACCTATAGGATGCAAGCCCTATATCATCCATAAATTTCAACAAGATCGGTGCAATGGTTGGACCGAACGTACGTTGCAAACAAACAAACAGACACACTTTTACACTTTCGTGCGGAAGTGGTAAGTTTCGAAAGTTAGTCTCTAAATTGTGGTAAGTCTCGAAACAAGTATGTACTTGTTTTCGAAACTTACCACTGCGGAACGTTGAACTCATTGGATAATTTTGAATAATAATATTCGTCGAGCACTGGCGCCGGCAGCGATTGCGAATTCAATTTACATGCTAATAAATACAGAGTGTTTCCAATTTTTGTTTAAATTTTTGTTTTAAAAATATCCATGTAAAAAAAGACGTAAAGTGATGTGATGTAAAGTGAAGGCTAGATAATAGTGAAAGTTAATCGATTACAAATAAACAAACCTTTCCACTTTATAATATTAGAATAGATGTAAAGGTTTTTTCTTAGTAGGGCTGAATAATAATCACTTAAATTTTGAAACAGGTCCTCCCTTAATAAATTTAGTTTAATTGTTTCATTAAACTGTATCCACTGGCTTGGCTGTGCGTGTCTTGTCAGTCAGTTATCACGCCACGGTACCTACTGTTTAACTGACTAAAGAAAAACCCAACTGAAAAGAGAACCCTCTCGATCCTCCTACCTTGAAAAGGTTCGCGATTTGATTCGTCTTTATTAAAATGTGTGACTATAATGTACTGGGCATAGACATTTTTGAGGACCTTCCTGGCGCACTTGTGAGAGCTGTAGCGTTTCGCTGTTGATTTGCTGTCATATTTTCAATAATTCCTGTGTGGAATCAACATACTGCAACATCAACATACAACATCTGAAACTGTGTACTTCTTTAAATGACGAAGTCATGCCCAAACGTAATTACATAAAAAATATATTTATAAACATCATATAGTTAAAAAAGGCGAAGTTTCTTCGATTCTTTTATATGCTTAGTAAAGTTCGTTCCACTGAGAAGTCTTTCTTAAAAGTTAATTTCAACGTCTATTTGTATTGAGCCTATTGGGTTTCTGTTAGCAAAGAAAGGTATTTATTTACCTCAGGAGAGGTTGTTTGAGTTGATTGTGCATCGTCTTAAGAAATATTGTATTGAGCCTTTTCGAAAAGGATCTTTATTAACCACCGACACGAAAACGACCGGGTGTTATAAGTTTGACGTGTCTGTGTGTGTGTGTGTGTCTGTCTGTAGCATCGTAGCGGCCGGACAGATGAACCGATTTTGATTTTGATTTTATGTTTGAAAGGTGAATTAGTCGGAAGTGTTCTAAGCTGTTTGTTGAAAATCGGTCGAAGATGGCCGCCACCATAAAATGCCAAATTACATTATTTTTTCACAACTCAATCAGTATTGATATGAAATGAAAGAGCTTTAGTAGAATACTGTGACAAGGTTTAAATCCAAGATGGCCTTCACCAGAAAACGGTTAATTACCTACATGGATCGGGGGTTTTAAAATATTTGTATTGTACCTATTTATAGTTTGAAGATAAAATCGGATTTATCTAAGTCGGTAAGTACATTTCACATAAAAAATTTTGAATATAACGTGTAGGAGCCTCAAGCAACATATAATTCCGTTGAAATTCAGTTTGCCGTTGCCTTGTTGGTAACAAGATGCCTATTATACGCCTATCAAGCGGTTGGCGGCAGCTGTGTTCTCATGTAACATTGCCTCACAATTCACGTCAGATACGTTGTTATAATTTACGTTAAGTTTGGTATAAGATAGCAATTGAACGAAAATCCAACGAACAAACACAATTATAATATTATAAGGTTCGACGACATCATTCTTAGTATACGTTTTAACTTACCACCCTGGCTGGCTTTTTTCTTTCTTTTAAGCGACCTGGTTTTGATCATCAGCGAAGAAATTTTGGTAATGTTGACTTTCTGAATTTCCACACCATGGAAATACTATGATGAGTGGTACATGAAGCGGCGATAGCCCAGTGGGTAGGACTTCGAGTTTTTAATCCCAACATCTTTAACTTTTTACGATCTAAGATAACATCGTGAGGAAACCAGCATACCTGAGAGTTTTCCATAATGCTCTCAAAAGTGTGTTAAGTCCACCAATTCGTACTGGGCCAGCGTGGTGGACTTCTCTTTGTGGGAGGACATCCGTGCCCTGTCGTGGGCCGGTAACGGGTTGATAGGATGAGAGTAGTATTTTAACCTAGTTGTCCAAAATAAAACAAATAAATCGTTTCACAAACCTGACCCTTTGGGGTTTATTTTTTCAACGAATTCACTGTGTTCGCTTATGTCAAAATGTAGACTTGTTCTTGGCTAATTACGAGTACCATTCTGTGAACTCGTCCAGCTATTTAACGCTCCGGTGCAATGTAATTATCCAGATTAGGTATAGCAGGAACTATTTATTTTTCTTTCTATTCAGGATAAATTTACGAATCCGCTATATATGGAGATAAGAGTTACCTACTATATATTTCTGTAGTCTAGCGGTGCGGCGTTAGAGAGAGTTGACTTTCGAACGATAAAAATAACAATAAGATAATCCTTACAAGAATTGCAACTTTGAACGACTTCGAACGACGACGAAGGACGACGAAAGTATTTTAAGAATCTAGAATAGGGTTTCCGAAATGACCATGTATGTAGGTCCTACTACTAGATGAAGGGCATCAAAAGAGTCTCCAAAACCTAAAAAAACCAACTTAACAAGACGAGCAGTCCGGTAATTCTTAACTATGCTGTAGCGCGTTTATATTGCTCGGTGATTGCCTTTATCGTGCAAACATCAACGCGGCTAGGTACAGAGTATGGTAAACGTATGCCCTAGATTAGATGTTAAGGGAGATTTGTTGTTTGGCTACAGTGAATAAAGATCGGCACTATCGTTAACAATTGTTAACAGATCTATCGAATACTTCTTTTATTTATTACTATAAGCTAAATTAAGGATGATTTTTTTTATTTGCTTAAATTGCTTTCATGAACTAACATTAAATGCTAGCCCAGATACTAAAAGTGTGGTATAAACATGGCGTGATATATTTGAAATGTATTCTGTCTTAAAGTGATTCATCCCTACTTCCCTATCCCTACTAATATTATAAATTTCAATGTTAGTTTATTTGTAACGCTTTCACGCAAAAACTGCTTAACCGATCCTCATAAAACTTTGTACACATATTCTTGGAAGTGTTAGCAATAATATAGAATTATTTTTATCCCGACATTAACCTCTTCTTTTGGGAGAGGGGATGAAAGTGTTTGACGATTTTACACCATAACTCCGACAAATTATAACCGATTTAAATAATTATTTTTGTACTATAGAGGTTATAATGTGTTTAATATTGCCCAAACTTTGTGTAGATCTGATGAATCTGGTTGGGGATAGAGGACAGAACTCCTCAGCGGACAGCAGCAAACCCCTCATTTAAGGCATTTAGCGATACTGAAAACTTAAATTTTTTTAGAACTACAACTAAATTTAAATACTACGACAATACATACTAATATCTATGTATTACTACTTTATTTAAATTATCTATGTATTAGTATCTATACATTTTAGTGTTTATGTATATATTATTACACTCTTCCGTTCTCTTGCTCTAAGTCCTTTCTACAAAGGTTGCCTTTAAGAGATTGCTTGCAGCAATAAGGCCGCCTTTGCATGTCTACATTATTTACTGTTTCATGAATGTTTTATGCCTATATGTATGTTTACGTGCAAACCGTCTTCTAAATTGAATGCCACATCAAAAACAAAATCAAACGCAAACGAAGTCGCGGGCAACAGCTAGTTAACAATAATTTAAAGAATGTTATAATTATTCAACGTTGTTATTTACACAGTTGTTTTATAATATTTTAATAATTAATAATGTATTTGATTACACAGGAATGGTTAGAATCTCAAGGCGTAGAGCTGTCGAAGGAAGAGGATTTACCTGTAGACTCTTACACTCAAAAAGAACACTGGAAAGCAACGCAGCCACCGAAGAGGGTGAAATCACACGCTGATCCCTTAAGAAGGTTCCTAGAATACGACGGTAAAGTGCTTACGTAAGTACTGTAGGAAGTTGTTAATAAATGTTTTAAAAATAACTATCAATATCTAACTACGAGTATCTATCAGTAACATTTTTAAGGTGGGCCCGCCGTATTCTTATGCGAATGATTTTGTACTTCTTCTTACATTATCTTATTTTATATGCCTACAATTAATAGTTCCGTGGGATATTTTTTTTTTGTAAAGAACAGTCTTGGTTCTGCGATTTGATACATCGGCCGGGCTGTTCTTCCTATACACATAGATAAACTAAAACTATAAAATTAAAACACTTATAATAAAAAATTATAATCTACTAAGTGTTATTGAATCGCTTGAGGCCACTCTGGATGGAGTTTACCATGTCGGTGTAAGATTGCAAGGCAGTTCTATTTCGTATCAGACCGCAGTTAATAGGGGGACGCCCCAAGGTGCCTGCAAAGGAACTCATGGTCCGGAGAAGTCTCAAAGAGAAGAGAAGTCATTCCCAGAATAGATGGTCAAGGGTTTGGCTGGTGGAGTTGTCGCACGGGCACTTATCGTCAATTGTGACATGGGAGCGGTTTAGTTTTAGTAGTGTTTGTTGTATGCGTGTCCAGTGAGAGCCTGCGTGAGCGTGAACGAGATATCCGTGCGCTGGAAGAGCTCGCGGATATCCATGATAATAGGCAGCTGTCGCTTAGTGCGCCTCGCTCTCATATCGGCTCTTTATAAATAGCTTCCTATATTTGTCTAATAATTTATTATTCGACTCTAGGATCTCAATTGTAACTTTTGGGTTGGATAACAAGAAGTTTAGCAAAGCGGTTACTGTTTTTTTGAAATAACAATCTTTTAGCCGAAAAGACGGCAGATTGGAGCAGGTGGCAGTGACCCTGCTTTCCGGGCCCAAGGCTGTGGGTTCGATTCCCACAACTGGACAATGTTTGTGGGATGAAAATAAATATTCAGTGTGAGGTTATAAGTATTTATGTATTTTATCAGTTTTCCTAGCACCCATAACACAAGCTACGCTCACTTTGGGGCTAGATGGCGATGTATGTTTTGTCGTAATATATTTATATTTATTTAAATATAATTTCCGCGTGCTCTGTATAAATAAAATCGCAATTTATTATAAACTAGGCTAATAAACAGCTTACTACTTACTAGTAACCGGACCGGTAGAGAAGATAGAGTGGGACACCTTAGTAAAAAAAATAGCAAAGACATGAAACCAACGGAATATACATACTTTAGATTAATTGCTCGTAATTATAACCTTCTTAGTACCAACATATTTACATATGTTATAATATGTAAATATGTTGGTACTAAGAATAGGTAATATGTATGTATGTATTTAATATGTTAGTTTAGGTTGTATTGTCACGCCACTAGCGCCTTCACGCGTTTTGTGAATATTGTTCACAAGGTTGGAACGTTTGGTATGAATTATCTAATGCAGTTCCGTGTATAAGTTATTTTCTTATATATTTTCTTTTAAATAACTTTAATGCATAAGAAAGGATAAAAGCGCAGGACAAAAAACATAATTTTGTAGCAAAAGGCCACCTTTTCACTTGTAGTGATCTCTATCGGGCTACCTTTGCGTATCGAGCTAATAAGACACTTGTGAGACGGGTGACAGCAATACATTCAAAAATACTACGATATATACTACGATATATATTACGATATATACTACGACAATACACACATCGCCATCTAGCCCAAAAGAAAACGTAGTAACGTGTTATGGGTACTGAGATAGCTGATGAATATTTTTTTATGAATATAATACACATAAATACTTATAATATACAGATAAACACCCAGACACTGAAAAACATTCATGTTCATCACACAAACATTTTCTAGTTGTGGGAATCGAACCCACGACCTTGGACTCAGAAAGCACTGCCCACTGCGCCACTCGGCCGTCATTGACACTATTATATTAACACTAATAACTGCATTCTAGATAACATATAAAATAATAAAATAATAAAGATAAACATAAAACATATCCATATACATATATACAAAGTGCACTGTTTGTACAACAGCATGAAAAAAAATTGGTTTAGATAAAAATTTATAGCGACACATTATGTTCTTACACGATATATTAAAAACGCTAAAGATTGCGAATTTCCATAGATATGGTTATAGATATCTTTTCCATTAGTAATAATTGACGGACCAAGCAGATGTCCCACCTGATGGTGAGTGGTAGTATAAACAAACAAGCCTTTACTGTGCATGCAAATAGAACTTTCTGCTATATGCCACACTGTGTCCATCAATTTGAGACGTAGGTGTTAAGCCTCATATTCTTGTAATTACACTGGAATCCATATCCTTCAGACCGGAATACATCTTAATGATATTAATAATTGAGAACATTTTCTTTTTTATTACAGCAATATACATATATCTTAATATATATAAATCTCCTGTCACGATGTTTGTCCGCGATGGACTCCTAAACTACTTAACCGATTTTAAATTAAATTGGCACACCGTGAGCAGTCTGGTCCAACTTAAGAGATAGGATAGCTTAGATCATTAATTATAGTTGCAATTTTATTTTATTGCAAATTATTTGTCTATAATTAATTGACAGTCACATGTTACATATATATATATATATATATACTACTATACTCATTTAAGGCTTAGCGATACTGAATACTTTAAAAACAAAATCAAACGCAGACGAAGTCGCGGGCCACAGCTAGTATAAATATATATTTCGCGTCTCTCAAAAGTTCTCTAACAATTTGGATCAAGTTTAGATAACGTTTTATGCTTGTTGAGTTTAACTCTGTAAAGTATTTACTAGCGGATACGTCTTCGTTACTCTGTAAGAATTATAGTAGTTCTGCAGTAGCGTGCACTTTATACATGCACAAAAGCGCTGCCTACCCAAACATTTTCATATAACTGGCAACAGAGGAGAATTTTGACATTCTATGCCATTTTACTGATTTATGCTTACCCTGGTCCAATTTCCTGTGCACGACACTGTAGTTCTGCTACTGAGGCGCACAATGCTCGCAATGCAAGTTTATTGAAATAGGTACCATAACAAGAAACGGCGGGCGAAGCTTTGTCGCGGTTCTTTAATATAATTTGTTACATCCATTAGTCCACCAATTCATCAATTGACGGCCGATTGGCGCAGTTTGCAGCAACCCTGCTTTCTGAGCCCAAGGCGATGGGTTCGATTCCCACTACTAGAAAATGTTTGTGTTATGAGCATGAATGTTTTTCAGTGTCTGGGTGTTTATATGTATATTCTAAGTATTTATGTATATTATTCATAAGAATATTTATCAGTCATCTTATTACCCATAGAACAAGCTACTAGGTGCAGACGAAGTTGGGCGGGTCAGCTAGTCAGATATATTATTGAAATAGATATTACACTACATAATACGCTACCTTGATATTACGTAGTTAACCTATGCATTATTTACAACTATATTCTAAGGAATCCAATTATTTTCCGATATCTCCACGTTAATTAAACTGGCAACACGCTGTGAATAGCGTTAGTTTAGCTGTTTGGTGTTCCACATAATTTGGCAGCGAAGAGTCAGGTGTCTGGAATGCACTACGATTGTCTGAATCTCTAACATAATCAAACTGTATTCAACTCGAACTAATTTCATGTTGGAATACAATTAGGTACCTACAAGTTCATCGGGCTACGTAATATTGTAGGCTTTTTATTTTGACAGCTGTCATTTGCTAAATAACGAACGTTACTCGTACACTTGGAACGTTACTCGTACGAGAGTCATCTTATATGGGAGAAAAGTTGAAAAAGTGTCCAGTTGTTGCGCTAAATAACAGTTCAAAAATCCTCCACAATGGCGCTGGTGGATGCACAGGGTATGGTATGAATGTAGCAATCGTAGATGAATTGAAGTATGCCGAGTTAAAAAATTTAATGTCATTATCGACTAAAGTAGTTAATTATTGAGAATTTCAACAACTTACGTTGTACAAAATATTGTGTTAAATATAACCTTACTTCCTTGTATCTCCATACTTCCTTGTTTATTTTTCAAGCCTACTCTAACAATATTTATATTTGGCGCTTCTTTTAAGAGTTACCCTGATGCAAATGTGGCGCCATCCTAATTTAATACATTTTGACGACACTTTTTCATATACACAGATGACTCTCCTTACCTCTACCCTCCATAGTAATATTGTAGCCTTTTTATTTTGACAGCTGTCATTTGCTAAATAACGAACGTTACTCGTACACTAATATTACCTCATTTCAATTACGAGGTTGGAATTAGTTTTAAGAGGAAATTTAAATATATTCAATATAGGACTGTAGAATAGCATTGAATCCCAGAGTAAGAGTATGCAAAGATTCTTTATAAACTTGTTCTATTAGCATTCAAGCGGAGAGTAAATGAGTGATAGTTTTATTTTTTGAATGCTTAGTTTTCCTAGGGCCTTTCTCACGTTGAAACTCCTTAAATAAATACGAAAGAAAAAACTCTGGCACCATTACAGAAAAGCGTACATTTTAAAATATGTATTATTAATATAACTTTTTTTTTCTTTTCATAAAATAAATAAATATACTACGACAATACATACTAATACGACACACATCGCCATCTAGCCCCAATATAAGCGTA
This sequence comes from Pararge aegeria, assembly GCF_905163445.1. Classification (NCBI taxonomy): domain Eukaryota; kingdom Metazoa; phylum Arthropoda; class Insecta; order Lepidoptera; family Nymphalidae; genus Pararge; species Pararge aegeria. The sequence goes on from NC_053183.1 coordinate 10,934,038, forward strand.
GCTTGTGTTATGGGTACTAAGATAGCTGATGAATATTTTTTTAAGAATATACTACACATAAATAGTTGTTATATACAGTTTATTAACACCCCACATCTGGGCAAAGGCCTCCTCTCTCTCTTAGGAGAGTAGCTTTTACACTCACAACCCTGCTAGTACCTAATCACGAAAAATATGTTATATCGCATAAGGTTTACTAAGTTTTCTAAGATTTACTATGTCTATATTACACTAAAAATCTCTCCAAAAAGAAATTTTGCTAGGCAATCGCGCTTCAACTTAGGCTGCATCATCGCTTACCATCAGGTGTAATTGCAGCAAAGCGCTCGTTCGTCTGTAAACATATGTTTTTTACCCAGCGCAATAAATAAATTCTAAAAATAGAACGGCCTATGACGTTTATTGTCGTGATAATGTCGTTAGCTGATAATATTTTGGCGAATTATGTATTTATTTTCTTTCGTACATCTTTTTTGTGAACTTGAGTTATTTCATAAAAGAATTAGGCTTTAAAGCTATTTTTGTTAAGGCAAAAGAGTAAGTGAGTGATAAAACATAAAATTAAAACGATTATTCTACCATGTTCCTCTATAGTGAAGCATATTAAGTACTTAGATATTTTCAGACCCAGATACACGTGCCTCCGTGGCGCAATGGCTAGCGCGTTCGGCTGTTAACCGAAAGGTTGGTGGTTCGAGCCCACCCGGGGGCGGCTTTTTTTCTCTATATATATATATATATATATATATATTTTATTTTTACTGCAATTAGGCAGACACAGATATTATGAAATTATTCCCAAGCTGTGTTTAATGTTTACAGATCTTGTCACGTTACCTCTGAAGCTCGTAAACAAACTGGTATATAGACGAAGTTTTAGTCAACTCAAACTCAAAGCGTAATGTAATTCAGTGGGTTGATTGTCGTAAAACTTTCGTGGTTTAGCCAATTACAGCGATGTTGTTACTATCGAAATACGTTTAAGTTTCGATTATACAACGTGTAAATAAAAACCGAAATATTACGTCGTAGGCTTTAGAGGTACATTATTTAATGTCTTTGAGACTTTTGTGTGAAACCGAAACGCAAACAGTTTTTGAGTAAAAAAATGCCATAGTTTAATCAAAGAAATTAGTTACAGTCCTAACATCACATGCAAAATTAAAATATGAAAAATAATTTCTGCACTTCTCTCAGTCGATTTGCAGATATCACAAATTTATTTCCGTTTCTTTAAACCTTGCACTAAAGGGTGATTATATTTATTTATCCATTTGACTACTTTAATGTATATGAAACAGAGAAATTAACTTATTGAAAATAAACTTTTAACTAAGTAGATACCATTCGTAAAAAACCAACAAGTAAGGTGTACCCTTCTACAAAATAAAGATACTTAACAAATATATAAAACAATACAATACAAATAATAAATAATAAAATAATACAGTGTACAGTGTGTACAGTTAAGCAAAGATCATTTGTATTGATATCCAATCTCTGACTTTGATGTAAGGATTTAACTGCACTGATTGCTACGCTGAACTGAAAGGCTAATGAGGACATATAAAGAACTTAGTTTAAAGATAGTCTAAAGCTTAAAATAGGGGCAGTTTTAAAGAAGTACTAACATTCTTCAGCATTCAACGGCCAAAATCGGAACATTGATATTGGTTGAGAGGACCGGGCCGTGCGAGGTTACAGCATGCGTCAAGAACTGAAGCTGTTGCCCACTTTGGCTTAACCAAACTTAATGACACGCATAGGGTTCTATCGCATATAGGGTTTCGATAAGCCGTGTCCTACATTTGAAATCCGTATTACAGCCGGGATCAATTTACCACCATAAATAAATAAAACAGCTAACGAGGTTGGTCCATTTTCGTGATAGAGCCAATAGCTGGTAAATTAGAGGCCACTTTTTGATTGACCTGATTACATTTTTTTACATTCATGTGTCATTTTAATTCAATTCAATATCATTTGTCGCTATCGAGCACACAAAACCAAGGACCCTTGAGGCTGTTATGTGTGTCGTTTTGTGTGTGCGTCGGTGTGCCTATTTTAGTGTGTGTTTAGTTGAGTGTAGGTGGTGTGTGGGTGGGTGTAAACTGCATGTACGTGCAGTTAGTTATATAAGATTTGCAAACAAAGCCTTTTGAAAAGCTACAGTTATGTTATGGCCTGATTTTGCAAACTAAGTTCACAGTGCACGTCACGTCGCTTTTGACGCCCGTAAACAAATTACAAAGTTGTGGTGTCAAGACAAAGTTTCTGTTAACGCTAGGCCTCCGGGCGTAATTTAACCGTCCGTCTGTTGGATAGATAGGTAGGTAACTTGGTAAGGTACTTGTACGTAAGTGCATAAAGTAAGCTTTGAGAAATGAACACTCATGGAAATGGTAATATGGTTAATTGGTACTGCTTTATTTTAAAAATATATGTAAAAATCAATTTACATCACTATTAACAAGGATTTTGTACATTGAAGATATAAATTATTGTGGAGCACTATATAGTTTAAAACTAGGTTAGGCTCTAAGCTAGGCTATATTTTTTATTATAATTACATAATAAGCTAGCTTTATGTCTTAATTATATCTTAAAAACACGACGCATTTTTTTTTCGACATGTGATTTTCAATCGTAATTTTTAAGCATACAATAGTAATCCTTACAAAAAAAAGAGTAATTTCATCACTAACACAATCATAGATAAGCCTTGCTTATCACAGCATGTTAGCCTAAAAAATTACTGGATGAATTTGAAATTTAATTCAAATGAAAGCAAAACTAATTTTCTCAAATCTGAAAGCAAACGACACAAACATAATAATATTTCGAAAGTAGTAAACATTATGGTCAATTAACCATCTGTACCTAAATGAAATCTTACTCAAGTAGTGTATCTAACTAATACGACCTAAATACATTAATATTCATAATGTATGTAGTTACTATGTTCACTGGCCACTATTATTGCAAACGGATTGGCTGTTTATTGGTTTTTTCTACATGCCATTGCCATTTTGGCACTGTTAAGTGTGACTGTACTACCAGTGTTTAAGGAAACTATTGTTTTTTTTTATATAGTAATGACTTATGGACCAAGCAGATGGCCCACCTGATGGCAAGTGGAAAGGATGTTTATGGGTGAATGGCTAAAGTGTGCATATGTATGTAGCTCTACACTTAGACATATTTCCTTGAGTTAAGTCAACTGAGCCGCTCGTGGCAGTTAACGGTTGCCTGAACAGCTGTGTTTATGAGAACGGGGTTTAATTATCGCATATTGTTTACCATTGAAATTACAAGTTGGTAAGTATATTTTTTAATGCGCCTAAATTTCCACATTGAAAATTACGAGCGCTTTGTAAAATCTTATTGAAATTGTATATCTTACTAGCGTACCCGTCGCCGGGCTAGATTTTGCTTTATTTTATTTAAACAATAAACTTACATCATTAAATTTTTAATTTAAGTCTCATAATATATTAAATCATTTATTTCTCTCCGTATTCATTCTCTTCTATTCTCTTCTCGAGCGGGTGAAGATCATTATCTACACCCATGTACACCCAACAATAGAATATCATCATAGTAAATAAAAGCTGTATTTGACAGTTTGACAGTTCAAAAAAAGGAGTGCTCCGATCGTCACCAAACTTTACAGGATTACTCGCCAGGTCAATCCCGAGTTTCCCTGAAAGTTTCATTGAAATCAGTCCAGCCGTTTCGGAGCCTATACGGAACACACCCACACACTTTCTCTTTTATATATTTAGATAGAACAAAATGATATGATACAAAGTTCTAAATTAAAAAAAAACTGATTTAATTTAGTTCAAGTAGACCTTACATTAACACTTATGAAACGTCCTGTTTGTCTGTATGTAGTGCCTTACATAATTTGTGTCTTATCAAGTAATAATCAGTCATTGAATTATTGTATGCAGTGCATTGTGCCCGAAAGCAGTGAAAACACCCCGCGCACGTCTCACTTTACACCGAATGTTGCTAGCTCACAATTTTTTTTCCCATTTTCCCATTTCATGGTGAACGCTTAGAACATTAAAGGTAAAATAATAACTGTCACCCACTTAATGGTATATAGTGTTCGTCACTTCATACCGTTTATTCCAGGAACCATTCTAAAGTGGAGTGGTTTTTGATACTTCAATATTAGTCTTGTACACGGTTTCTGTATGTTCTTAATTCTGTGTAAGCAGTTATTCAAATCAGTTTTTTACGATTAACAAAGCAGAGCTGACACTAAACGGGTCAATTTTATGATATGACACGGAGTACACTGAAAGATGTCTATTCTATTTATGACGTTTCAAAAAGGGCGGTTTTAAATTATTTTATGTAACTCTTGGTTCCTATCTATCTCTTTTAAATTTGTTTAACTAATAAACGGAAATACAGGGACACGATATACAAAATTCACATGTACTTTAAAATATTAATTGGCGATTCATATTTTAAAATGTAAAAATAATCTTTAGTTTGTGGTGTTCTGTGGCCAGTTTTTGTCAGTAGACTGTGATAAAACTTAAGGACTACTCTAAATTGTAGATTAAAAATGAGTTTTGGCATGGGCATCGCTTTCTAAGAACTATTAAGATAATAAGAAGCTAAAGTTCTTTTTTTTTTTAAATAAAAATACCTTTTTTATTGGTTTAAAATATCTTATTCCACTTACTTTTCGTGGCGGTCTCCAAAATATCGAAGAAAAAAATGCAGTAATATTTGTGAACTTGAACAAATTTTTTTTAAACAGCTTACCTTATGAAGATTACAAGGAAATAAGGTTTTACTTGAATTTATTTATAACTATTCCCGCAACTCATTTTCGACCTGCCCGCGGTTTCGCACGATAGGTGCGCCAGGTACCTACAAGCATAAAAAAAATTGCATGGCAACGAAGAAATATCTCTGGACCCCGATTAATGCACGACTATATATTATGAGTTTTTGTTAGATTACTTACAAAATTAGGACTTGAGCTTCACTAAACAGTCGTTTAAGTAGATAAAGTACATTGCCTTCAATTGGTTTGTGTTATCCAAGACACGAAGTTAATCTGTATTGAATATAAGTATGGTTGATAAACGTTAATCAATAACGCTTCCATCATATATGCTGCTTATCTTTGTCTCCTTTAGCTTGAAAACCAGCTTCTAATAAAAATGCTATGTAAAATGCTAATTAATGTTTTAATACTACGAAAAATACGGGTTTGAATTCGTTAATAAGTTTATCAAAGTTTAAATAAATAAATATACTACGACAATACACACATCGCCATCTTGCCCCAAAGTAAGCTTAGCTTGTGTTATGGGTACTAACATAGCTGATGAATAATCAAAACTACATAAATACTTATAATATACATTTAAACACCCAGACTCTGAAAAACATTCATGCTCATCACACAAACATTTTCCAGTAGTGGGAATCGAACCCACGGCCTTGGGCTCAGAAAGCAGGGTTGCTGCCCACTGCGCCAGTCAGCGGCGTCAAAATATACTACGACCACACATACATCGCCATGTAGCCCCAAAGTAAGCGTAGCTTGTGTTATGGGATTGCTGATGAATATTTTATGAATGGCGAACTTCGTACCGCAGATTTTTTTTTTTTATGAATGTTATGTTATTTTAATACTTATTATCCTGTTCCGGTCTAAGAGGAATACAAAAAATCAAATATCATAAAAATTGGTCCAGCACTTCTTGAGTTATAAATGGTGTAAATAACACAACTTTCTTTTATTTATATATATATTAATATATACCTACTTACTACTTATAATATACATATAAACACCCAGATACTGAAAAACATTTGTGTTCTTCACACAAACGGTTTCCCGTTGTGGGAATCGCACCCATGGCTTTGTACTCAAAAAGCAGGGTCGCTGCACACTGCGCCAATCGGCTATCAAAAGTGTTTCTTTCTGATCTCGTTATGTTTGACTCTCCAAAGCACGAATCCTTGTTATTCTTGACCGTATTTTTAATATTCCCCAGGTTTAACGTTGTATGGGATAACCGAGATGCGGAGTTCGGTGAGCTCACTGAATACAAAATGTTCTACTTTTTACAAGACGATACGATCGCTATTAAGGTAATCTACTTATTAGTTTTAAAAAGTCTTTTCAGCATATTATAGTCATCAGTTGGATTAAAACATTAAGGCGTAAGGCCTAGAGTGGGTAGAACACGGTCGCAATGTGCAGATACTAAATCCAGGATCGTGAACTGAAGGTTATATATTGCGCGGAGTATAAATTACTTTTTCTCTTATAGCGGAATGTCCGCCTGATCATTAATGGAAAACCATGGGCTATAAATGGAACAACACTTCGTAGGGTATGCAAGGCGTGTTCCTTGCATGTTAAAATCCTACAAAGTGCCGCTCTGTTTCCATAAACCTGGCTCAATGTGCCTTTACTTATACCCTTCAGACCGAATGATGGACCCAGCAGTGCTGCTTGGTGGCAGACCAGTGGCGAGCACTTCATACATGCACAAAACCACTGCCTAACCTAAAATGTATATATAACTCATATAAGAGTAGGATTTCTGCCGAGGAAACCGAGTGCACGCCACTGTGGCAGACATAGGTATATTATGGGCGCTTTCCCAAACCAGTTTTGTCACAAAAAGCTCGACTTACTACTTACTACTCCTTAGCCCCCTACTGCGACTATTATCATAAACTCATGGCTAATATTATTGTCAAATCAGAATAATTGATTGAGCAATATCATTGAGTTTACAAAGTTATTTTTATCTTGGTAGAGGTTAATCTTGTGTTTATGTAGTTTAGAAAATAACTAAACAAGTAATATTAAATCAGTTAGTCAAAAGCCCTCTCCATCATTGAAGATAAATACATTATTTTACTAGCTAGATTATGAGACGTTCTTTGGCATCCACAAGTTGTAGGAAATCATGGCTCATAATTCTATGGTCTTGACGCATTTTAATTACCTTTTTTCATGTTCTAGCGCACATGAAATAAGTTATAAAAAATGGTAAAAAAAAAGGTTTTGGTGTTTTAACTTTATATTACCTTTGTATTTAATTTAGCAAACTTCAATAAACATATTAACTTATCAAGGTTGGTTAGCGTTCTCATTGAAATTCGCAATTGTGCAGCTATTACAATTGACACTTCAAACTGGGAAGCGTTTGAGCGTATAATCGTATTTTGAAATGGAAATCTATTAATGGAATTTGAATTAAATTGATTATGCTATTATGCAATGTTTATTAAATTGCCCATTATGGTTTTATTTTTATAGAGTATGATATTAATATGTATTATAAATCGTATGTGTTTTAGCCCTAAGTGTAAGCATTTTTTTGGAACGAACAAGAATGTACCTTTACTTAAAGCGTTAAAATTTAAAATTGCATAACGAAACCAAAATGCACCCTTAGTATTTTATCGGGCCTTAATCTTTTCCTTACGTTTTTTGCAACGTAACCTATAATATCGGACTTAAAAAGAATGAGGCATTAGCGTTACTTTATGCAACTTTTTATAGAACAAAATCTACGAGATTACGTAATAGCAAATGCAGGTTTTGCAGCTAAGTAGGGTTAATCTTTTCACACCGTTAAGTAGGTAATCAATTTAAACAAAAGTAGCATTTTATTTAAATTATATGAAAGCATTATTTTATGCAGTGCCAAATATTTTAAAAGAGAACATAATTGGAACTAATGTGTATTGCCACTAGGCTTTAGTTCATTGACGTATTTGGTTACGTTGGTTATAAAATATAATCGTTTTTCATTAGCCTTAGTTACTCACAGGCTATATATAAAAAGAAGTTAATCAAAATCGTTTACACTTCCACCTACCTTGTTGCCCAAAAGTTGTCGACCAATAAAGCGACGATAAAAGCTTTTGATGGCAGTGTAAACTTCGTCTCTAATTTCGCAACAGTTCAGGCTCGTAGGAAATCAAAGGGATGAAAATTTATCCGACAGATTTTGACAGTAGGGTGCGGCGCTCCGATTACAAAGTTTTGTTTAATGTCTAATAACACTGTGAGGAGTATACGCCCCTCATAATAATTATGATTTACTATATTCCCCAAACTTCTCTCATATAACAGAAAATCGTAAAATGTTTCAACCCTGCATTTTCCGTGTACCCGACGGGTAAATAATGAATTAATAATCTTCATATTAACAGTACGTACATTCATGACGGTGCGTATAATCTTTTTTTTTTTTACATTATTATGTGACTTTGAATTTTTCTACTTTTAATCATATTAAAAGTATTTAAGTATTGTTAACAGGCAGTGGGTAGGAGCTCGACTTCACTTTTGGGTGGCCGAGTTTGAATCCCAGCTCCTCTGCACGCAACTTTTCTAAGTTATAAGCGTTTTAAGTAATTAAAAATATCACTTGCTTCGACGGTGAAGGAAAACATCGTGAAACCTGCATGCCTGAGAGTTCTCCATAATGTTCTCACAGTTGCGTGGAATCCACCAAACCGCACTGGGCCAGCGTGGTTTAACCCCCCTCTCATTATGGAATGAGACCACTGTGCCCTATTCTGGGCTGAGAATGGGTCGATATGACGAAGTAGGTATTGTTTAGATGCATAAATTCAAAAGTGATGATGCAGTCCTAAATGGATTGTTGTCTGTCACGTAAGTAATTTAGAGAAAGCAATACAAACTTTTATTTTTTTAATATTAACAGGAGCTTCATGACGGCAAAGGTGGCAAAGATCCTTTCCCTCTCCTGCTTAAGAAAAGGAAACTGCCAAAAAAATGGGAAGAAAGACCGGGTAAGGGAGAAAATTTTATGAGATAAGTAAAAGTATTTACCTATTTATATTCAGTTTAAAAGGTATACGGAGGTATTCATTTAATTTTACCGACACGAGTAAAACCGAATTGGAGGTTTTTTTATTGCTACTTTTTCTTTAAAACTGAAATGAGTACGAAATTATATATATTTAAGAAATTTATAGAAACAAACATAGAAAATAAAAAGGGAACTACTAATTAAGCAAACATAGTTAACAAGGAAACAAATCTATTATACTTATTAACAAAGTTTGATTGAATGCTATTGGGAAATCAGAAGACTAACTTTCTCAGTTACGATTCTCTCGACGTTACTCTTAATCTTGTCGGTAAATAACCTCGAGTGCGCGACATCGTAATATCAAAATTTCACAGCTTAATCGCCTTAAGGAGCACTCTATTAACACAAGCTTGCTGAAACTCAAATATTCATTGTTTATTCCTGCTTTCTTGGCGGGATTTAGACGTCACGCTATTTTAAACAAGGCAATCATTAATTGCTACGTCTAACGTAAAACTGACACTTCACCTAGTAATGATATTATAATTTAAAACTTGAAATGTTTGCTCAATCAATTCTGTTAACACTTAGTATTTTTTTAAATAAAGTGAGGATTATTTTTAAATTTAAATTTTATTTTCCTCTACAAGTTATCCTGTATATATAGTCAGTGGCGTGCACTTGGTTTCTTACCAGGGTATGCATACAGCAGGAAAATAGCATAAAACGGCAAAAATCCTCCCGCTATACGAGATATATATCAATTTTAGGGTAAGCAGTGCTTTTGCGCATGTATGAAGTGCACGCCACTGTATATAGTTAAGTAAGGATCTAGTGACTAGTCTAAGATGGTAAAGGGTTAGCCCTTGTGTTAATTAGGCAAGGCTCTCTCGGTAGAGTACTAACTTTAGCAAAAAAACCTCCCACCAGACCAGACCATTACGTAGTACATAAATCTCAATAGAATAAAATAAATCGACACGTCTGAAAATATTGCTATCCTCTTCCAGAGGATACAGTGTGCAAAGGATAGCAATAATTGAAGACCTGTCAAATTATTTAGTTTAAAGGTTAGAGGTGACAAGAACAGCAATAACTTAAGATCTTTCAAATTATTTAGTTTGAAGATTAGAGAATAGCAGAACCGCCACCAATAAGTAATTACCGATTTTATCCTGCGTAATACACCAGCAGAACGTAGGACAATCTGTCCCGCATTTGTGTACAGGTTGTTATCATAAGCGTCCGATTAACAGTTATGCATTTAGCTTTATCTACGTGGGTAATTTGAGCCAGTCGCTCATTAAATGACCTGAATAATTGCAGAGCGATAAGAGCAATTATAATTAACATAATTGTATTTTATTTAATTGAAACGAATTGGAAGTTGGAAAGCGATGCCATGGTGGAAGCATTATTGTAATTTGACTTCAATACATCTGATCTGAATTGTATTTGGATACAGTACATCTGATCTACATAACAATGTGAGGGATCAGGGATTAAAAAACAACGAAATACAACAACCTACCCTGTATTTGTACATAGGGTGATTGACCCTATAGTTGACCAGAGACCGGTTGTTGACCACTTGCAGTATTACTTAAGGATTATAAATAATACTTGCAGTATTACTTATGTAATATTACTTAAGGATTCCCACCGCTATCTTTTTATTTTTATATTGGCTATGACAAATCAACCAATCGAGTTACCGCTAGCCAAAATGGATTAAACATTTTTATGTTCGTATATAACTTTAAATAAAATAATGGATAATAAAATCAATAAACACTACATGTGTACATCGAAAACATTTAATTTAATGGCATTTTTAAGTAAAAAATTGGTCCTCATTGCTTTAAGCCTGGTACAGCCATTCTACTTATATTATACAACATTTAAACCTTGCCCGATAAAGTGACTCGTAGACGAATTTATTTATTTTTATTTTATTTTATTTTTTCTTTAATTGGAAAACCAACAGTCGTAGATATTTAGTATCTTAGTTAACAAATTGGTCGACTTAAAACTAATAACAGGTTTCCACAGATAAGTCTTCTATAAACAAGGGTACACAGGGTAAAAAATAACTAAGTGTTAAGTTTACCTTGCATGCAAGCATGCAGTTTATCTACTAAGTTGCGACGTACACTGTTCATATTACCATAAAATAAGTCAATTTCGGGGTCATTGTAAACAAAATTATAATGCGAGAGACACGGATTATAAAGTAATTAAATCTATTCTTAGTTTTAATTAAGGGTACGTGCAGAATTTTTTTTATGCCTAGACAATCGTGAGGGTACAATTAAATCTAACTTAGTAAGTAATTCCGGACTATCTATTGACCCTCCAACAATGTTAATTTAAGGGAGTAAAGGAAACCACTCTGGTGCAGTCGTGTACGCTGTCATAAAAGGAGGTCTCGGGTTGGATGCCCGTCGGGGGCTATTTGTTTATTTACTCTTGTCTGGGTCTGATGGGAGACTTCGTCCTTGGCTACTTACACCCCTTCCGACAACGTCCCGTGACCATCTTAGTCAAAGCCTGTGAAATACAACGTTTAAAAGACTATTTAGGTATATGTTATTCGGACGCTTAGTTTGGGAGTAATTTAAATACGTGTTGGTTATTTGTTTTTATTTAAATAAAATGTGAATGAATATTGTAGATAATTCCAAAGATCATACCAACCATCGATCATAGATTTTTCAAAATAGCCTACAATTTAGTTCAGTTTATTGTAGATTATATTATACTCTTTGCAGTCAGGAATAGACAAGATAATATTGTTATGTTCCGTAATTAATAATAATATATTAATATAATAATTTATATATATTAAACAATACGTTCGGGAGAAATCGCGGGATACAGCTAATATTGTATATAATTGAAACGAATTGGAAATCAAAAAGCAATCCAACGGGTTAAATGCGAGGATGGAAGCAGTATTGCAATTTAACTAAATTGGATTTGGATACGTTACATCTGCTCTACATAACATCGGGAGGGATTAAAGAACCAATCCGGTTTGTCAGTGCTATATATTGTTGAGCGAATATTGAAAAAAAGAGAATGATTTTTTTTATTTCTTTATTCCAATACAAGTTACCCCTGGACTACAATCTCACCTGTAGTCACGCGAGTGAACTGTAGCCTCCCATCAGACATAAGTAAAAATCGAACACTCGAATATTTGAGATTATGACGAGCGCAGATTTTGTTTTTTAAAGTATTAGGTCTTAGGTCGAATCCTAGCAGGAACAATTTGGGAATTTTAAATATCTGGCTTTTCTCTGGTCTGGTCTAATGGGAGACTTGGCCTTGGCTAGTATGCCGACCGACAAAGGCGTGCCGCTAATTGATTAAGCGTTCCAGTACGATGTCGCGTGGAAACCAATTTGGGGTATGGGTTTAATATTACTGGCATACCCCTAACGAATTAGCACTTTACCATCTTAAACTCTATCATCGCTTACCTGGTGTAATATGACCTAAAATAAAAACCATGATGATTTTGACTTATTGATTTTGCTGGAATATAATAAATAACGTCAGAGGCAGATTTAGAATTCCTAAATTCTGGATTTTCCCTGGTCTGGTCTGGTCTGGTGGGACGAGGTGAGGTTCTGGCCGTGGCTTAATACCTAATAATTAATAGGGGGATTGACAAACACGTGATGCCAAGCGATTTAAAGGCCCGGTACGATGGTGCCAATTAGGGGTATGACTGGGCTTAAAATATCGTTGCCATCTTAAGCTGCATTATCACATAACAGGTGATATTGCAGTCTTGGGCTGATTTGTAGTGGAGTAACACAAACAACTCTTTAAGTAGGTTCACCTTGACAAAACAAACAATCAATTATTTATCTCTAATGTAACTTTTCGATTTCGCAGGAAATGCAATAGTCGTTATCCTCTAAGAATAAATAAAATAGTCGAATGGGCAATTGAACACTGAATTTTAGATTGTGCACCTGATATTGCTTCTATTCTCTATACCCACATTCGGCACAGACGCATTGTAATATTTATGGTTTTGATTACACCTAACGCCTCCTACTTTATTCAGTAACCTTCCCGTCGATTGCTCTGGAAACTACGGAGGAGGAAATAACAGAATACTACGCTCCCAGGGACCTTATTGTGGGGCAGACGGTGTTCTTGCTCGGACGCCGGTTCCTGCTATTCGACTGTGACAGCTTTACGCGAAAATACTACAGGTTGGTACCAACGGTAATTTTTTATACTTTACATTGCTGACAGTCACCAAACAAAATGTATGATTTGATAGGTTTGGTTATTGACAACAGGTTTCTACCGATTAGAAACTATCAGAAAAGTTATTTCCACGGTGACACTAAAACGCTGGCAATTCGTACAATTTAGATAATAAACAAATTTTGGTTGGTCATTCAAGAAGGATAGATTTTACTAACTAGGGTACCTTCAGTCATAGGTAGATCAGTAGTCCCTGACGGGTTTCATGATTCCAATAGCCTATAGGCTAGGAGCCACCGTAACCGTTGATGTGAAAGGGAAGGCAATCAATCTTCAGTCAAATAATTTTTAATGTCGATCGCTTGAATTGTTGAATACGGTACGGTAAATTAAACGCCATAGAGTGCATACTATATGAAGTCATTGAATTAAAAAACAAACGTTCTAGATTTCGGAATATCGATATTCTCGTTGACCCGAACCTGATTCTCTATGGAATAAAATATTAATAATAACGCATTAAAAGCAGGCAATAGAATTGATCAAATGTAAACATTGCATACATTTGTATAACCAATATTAGTAGAGAGTGTTCTACGATCTAAACAAAACTAATTAATCAGGTTTAGTAATAGTGCTATTTTTCCACAAATAAAATAGTGAAAAGGTCACTAAATTAAGACCTGTCAATTTAGTTTTATACTTTAGCGAGTTGTTTACAAAAAAATGCACCACAGCACCGTATACCTCTCGATTACCTAAAAAGTCACAGTGAAGTAAACACACCTAAATCTAAACTGTCTGCAGTATTAAGTTAGTTTTCGGAGTGAACTCCGTTTATCACCATTATTAATTGAGTGTTCTACGATCTAAATTAAACTAATTTAACAGGTCTAAAAATAGTGCTATACTTTCTAAAGTGACATTGAGAAAGACCTGTCCATTTGGTTTAGTAGTTAAGATTTGTGTACATAAATGTCAACATCACTGTAACGTATCCAATCGTAAACCTATCGTTTACTTAAAAAGAAACAGTCAATTACACACACCTACACTTATAACAGTCTTAACTATTAGTTTGCAGTGTGAACCCATACCAAAGCAAAACTCATGATTCGATGTTTTAACTGTACTTAAAGGATTACTCCAGAGTGCTCCGAGCAGATGTGGTAATCCGTACTTAAGTCGTACTTTTGAATTTAATATGTACGAAGTTTGAACCTAAGTATGAGCGTTGAATAAGAATTTATTTTGGTATCGACCAACTTCTGAGCTACGAATGATATATTTAATGGATGGCTGTTCGGGATTATGAGAATGGTTTAAGGAGTTATTAGTTAGGCTCTTTACCACAAGCGTACTTTCTTATACCGTAGATATTGACCATACTGCTAAGGCCACGTTGGTTAGGAATCTACTTTATCTCATATCCGGGACCGACGCGTTCTGATTGCCAAAATCCGTAGTGTTATTGTCAACTCCGATGTTGATGCTGTGTCTAATCATCGCCGTCCTCATCATCTCCAACCCTATCCATGATGCAAGAACTCATAATTAGGTATCCAAAATCTGAATTTGTAACGATTATGTTGACGTACTGCTACGTAATCACTAGGTCCGAATAGAAAATAGTAGTTTCGAATCTCATGTCAGGCCAGAAATTGTTAGGTACGTATTGTGTATTTTTTGTTTAAGAATTTTTTGTGGGTACCAGCCCCCGTGCCCCGGAGAGCAAGTAAAGTCTTCTGTCCTTATCATGTACTTGAGATAATAGACGTTAAAGCCTGCCAATCCGCATTGTAGCAGCGTGATGGGTCCACGCTCTAAAACTGTCTATTCTATGAGAGCAACGTATACGTACGTATATGCCAAATCTCATCAAGATCGGATCGGATCCGATCGAAATCAGCTGTTTAGCCACGCGAGAGAAAAGGCGAAGTATCAAAAAAGTGTGTGGGTATGTTCCGTATAGACTCCGAAACGGCTGGACTGATTTCAATGAAACTTTCAGGGAATCTCCGGATTGACCTGTCGAGTAATCCTGTAAAGTTTGGTGACGATCGGAGCACTTCTAATTTTGAACTGTCAAACTGCCAAATACAGCTTTTATTTAATATGATGATATTCTATTGTTGGGTGTACATGGGTGTAGATAATGATCTTCACCCGCTCGATTAGAGAATAGAAGAGAATGAATACGGTGAGAAATAAATGATTTAATATATTTTGAGCGTTAAATTAACAATTTAATGATGTTATTTTATTGTTTAAATAAAATAAAGCAAAATCTAGCCCGGCGAAGCGGGCTGGGTACGCTAGTGTAATCTAAAAATGGTTATTACCAAGGGTGTTAGAATGGAATAATATACGAATGAATTAAGTAATATTAATTAATTTAGTCTGATATGTATGTATGTATTTGCGATGAACATGACACATTGCCCCTACAATTAATCAATATACAAATGTCGTGTATAAAACTAGGATTTACATAATAGACTACTCATTAATCACATTTAGCGATCATCAAAATCATGCTAATGGATTAAATTAATGTTGTTATTTCAAATATCAGTCATGGGAACATGAATTGAACTACCTACTGGATTCAACAATGTAAGTACGTCAAACATTATACAATTTAATTATTGTTTAAAGTTTGACGTAAGTTGAAATTGAATTGTATTGTACACAATGCTATTAAACCGAACCTACCTGCAACTGTTCAATTAGGCCTACATGGTATTCCATAATTATATAATCTTGTATTATTATTGTAAATGGCAGGCCTCTGTATTATTGGGGTTAAGTAAAAGGAACGGCCAAATTGACACAGTTGAATGAATTGTCATGATTCTGAACTTTTGAGTATTCCGTATTTTAAGTAAACCTATCTCATTTGGAATGTCAAATTTGTCAGAATATAAAGCGTTACAATGACACCACTGGTTTAAATTGCATCGCAGAATATGCCGAGAAAAGGCTCTTTACGAAACTCAATTTTATAGAGTCTCCATTAAACCGTGAGTGTGATGAAAACGAAGCTCTTGCAGCCAGCATCTTATTAGTAATACATGTTTCATTACACGTATAATAACCTAGGTCTATTTAATATTAACCTATCCTAATAAAGCTGAAGAGTTTTTTTCTTGTTCGCGCCAAAAATAAGGTAATTAAATGCAAAAAATATTTTTCTTATTCAATATCCTAATATTTGAGGAACGCGTTGTGCTTTCAGTCTTGAAATAGGAGTTGAAAGTTTATATGAGACAGAAAAAACATAGTATTTAGCTTGACAACTGATTGGTAAATTTTAAGGATTTATAAACATTTTCCTCCCAAAAGGGGGGAGATAAAGAGTTAAAGTTTATTTATAAAAACGCACTTTACGCAAGCATAACAGTAGAAAGTTTTATAATTCCACTTATTCGGATTGAATATCATATCGTGCGTCGACCGCCATCGCTCTTACTATGTGACGCGATCTATACTTCTATAATTGTATTATCTTGTATTGTTAATGAAAATGGCCACGTATCAGTCACGTGCTTAGGCGTAACTTATGTGTAACATACTTGCTTGTATGATGTATCCATAATTGGGATAATTGCACCTACAAACATGTCTCATAACTAATTACTGGTACTTACTTTATGAACACAGGTAAAACTCAAGGGCCAAAAATGGCTCGTATTTTCACATTTGAATACGGTGCCATAGAGTCCCAATATTAAATTTAAAAAAGTAATAAACTACACTAGTACTGGTCATACTGCCGTTTTATACAACTTACGTTTAGTTCTTATTGGTATATTAGTATTTTAACGTCTCGCTCTGCTAACAGAAAAAGAGTTTGTTACTTGTTCGTTTGAAGAGTTGTCTATAACTATCAGTCGGATTAAAATTCAAGTATATTTGAGAGCCCGATTCCTGAAAAATGTTGTAGGCCAGGGGTTCCCAACCTTTGAAAGTCCGCGGCACACTAACAAATTTAGAAATTCCTCACGGCTCGTGCTTACGCCTTCTAGCTTCTTAAAATAAATAGGTACCTACTGGTTAGTTGGGCAGATAGGCAAAAAAATAAAATATTCACTTTAACACTTTAACAAAAATTAACAAATCGTTTTACAAAGAATTAAGAAAAATAAAACCACCCCCGTCGTAACGATGTGATGCCCAAGCTCAGAGCTTGGTGATATCCACACAATTTTTCAAAGCATAGGCAAAGCAAATAATTAACGGCCGGGGAATTTAATTATTACTGTTGTTTGTGACGCGTCTGTCAGAGTATCTGTGTATCTGTCTATGGTACCGTAGCTCCCAAACGGAAGAACCGATTTCCGTGAAGTTTTTTTGTGTCATAGATAATTTCACCCCGAGTGTTATTAGCCATGTTTGATTAAAATCTGTTTAGCTTTTTGAAGATCGTCAGCTCTTTTCTATTTGATGAGGGGATCTGACTAACTTCCTTATGTCCGATTAATTCGAATTTTGGTACCGTGTTACTTCAATGATATTGAAAGTATATAGTAAAAAACCGTAATAAAACGAAACACGTACAAAGAAAACGAGCATCAGAACGACCACGAGCTACACAACAGCAGCCACGAGAACAGCTAGTAAGCTATAATTATAATTAATAGGATGGTGCCTAAAACGCCGATGCAGTTAATTTCACTAATGAGATAATTATCGTCCCCGAACGTTTGCTGCCTTATGACAAATTACCGACCATTCGTAAGACGACTCTTATCTCGAAACTTATCACTATTACATGCCACTGACAGAATTCTCCGAATATATCTGCCACATCTGTATCAGATTGACGGCCGACTGGCGCAGTGGGCAGCGACCCTGCTTTCTGAGTCCAAGGCCGTGGGTTCGATTCCCACAACTGGAAAATGTTTGTGTGATGAACATAAATGTTTTTCAGTGTCTGGGTGTCTATCTGTATCTTATAATTATTTATGTATATATTATTCATAAAAATATTCATGACTCATCTTAGTACCCATAACACAAGCTACGCTTACTTTGGGGCTAGATTGCGATGTGTGTAATAACGTAGTATATTTACATCTACATCAGATTAGCCTGCTACCATTTTAGACTGCATCATCACTAACTACCAGGCGAGATTTTAGACAGGAACTAACTTTTTGTAAAATTTAAAAAAAATAGTTACTTCCCTACTAACAAAGACATGCCGAAGACAATCGATTTAATAAATAGAGCACCATATCAATACCTTAACCCATTATTTAAGGTTACGCCGCTTAACATGTAACGAAATAACTATGACTATTAAACTTACTACTTAATGATTGAGGTTTATGTTCGGCAACAAATCGAGGGTGCTTTGGAGCTAACACGGACCTCAGAAACAAGGTTAATAGTTGATAAAGAAGGCCTTTAACGAATTATCCTTCGATAGGTTCGGAAAAACCCTTAGGCAACCGGATAAACCCATAAGTATTCCGTTTTCCAGGCCTGACCGGGTATTCGTATCGGATCATTTATTTCATTAGCAATTCGATCAATCATTATTTATTTATGAAGCTATTCCAAGTCATGGAGGGCGAATATTGTTGTTTTACAATCCTCGTGTTCTTTTGGTAATTGGTTTAAATGCTAGGTGTAAGCAGACAAAATCCTTTTGATGATCGAGCATAGGTATAATGTTTGTTGGTAAACCAGAATCTGATGGCAAAAGAAAATATAAACTGGAATGGATAAACGTCTCAAATCAAATAGCTTGTTTTATTGTAGCACTTGGTTCTACAGTCTACTATTTGTGCAAGGTGTACAAAAATGCACTATTAATGATAGTCTCTTTGAGAATATATTTAGTTGTAATTGTAGTATTATTCATGTATTTAAACATCCGTCCGCGTACCCGTTTGGCACTCTTTGGTCTCTCGACAGGTTTTGTAAATGCTGAGTGTAGGCTATTTTGGGACCACACGCGCAATTATTATTCAAAATGTCTTCTGTTTTTGTTTCTGTACTAAAAATGTGTATTTGGTTCTCAAATAACCATTTTTTCTTTCTTTCTTTCTTTGCTTGTTACAGTATTTCTATTATTATAACAAATTCATACAAAGCAATATCTTGTATTTATCTATGTTATTAAATTTATGTTTACTACACTTTTTACGTCGACTTCGCTTACGGGTTGCCGAGTTCGAACTGCAGCACCTCTAACTTTTCTATGCGTTTAAATTACTAAATATCACTTAACGGTGAAGAAAAACATCTTGAGGAAACCTACATGCCTTAGAGTTATCCATAGTGTTCCCAAAGGCGTGTGGAGTCAACCAATATGCCCTAGGCCAGCATGGTGGACTACGACTTTCGAGCCCTTCTCATTGTGTGTGGAGACCTGTATCTTAAAGTGGGCTGGTAATGGATTTATATAATGCTTTATTATCATCTCTGTACTGTCCAGTCATATTCGATGGGTAATTTCTTAATCGATCTTACTTTGAACATTAAAATTAGGTGCATTTATCATTGCTATAAACTGCATTACTATAGCATCCAGACTGGGTGCAACGGAAAGTTTTACTCGACGTTTGTCATGCCGTCAGCAAACGAACAATCTATACAAACAGTACCTACTCTGCCCACAAGCTGTACAAGTTTCGAACTCTGCTCTTGACGTGCTATTGTCTCGTTTCTCTAACAACATTATAATCGCAGTTTATAACGTTTATACAGGGCCATGCTGAACATAGAACAGCCGCCGCGTATTGAGGTTCGTCACGAAACTAAGAGGGAGTTCCCTAAGGTAAGGAAATGATAATTTGTAGAATGTTTTCCATCGATATTAAAAAAAACGTTCTCGACACCCTCCCGATAAAACTTCCTTTACATTAATACTGTATATGCCACTACGTTTGGAAGCAACCAATCGCCCATTGTGTATAATTAACTTACCGGAGGGGATAACTAGCCAACTAGTGGGCAAAATTAACAATCAAATTAGCGTGGCGTTGAGGGTGAAATGACGAAACATAAAACCATGCGAACCCAGATCTCACCAGCAATACAATCACAAGATCAGATAAAATCAGAATCAGATCTCACAGGTACCTAACCTAATGAAAGGTGGGATGGGGTGTTGTCTATGTATTTCCACGATACCTTCATATATGTGATTTGTAAAGATCTTTGTTCACTTATAAAAAGCCACCCAACACGCAGGGTGATTACGTATCTCGCGACAGCTAATGCGATAGGCGTGAATCTTGCAATCACTGCTGTCAAACTTCACTTTTGTTTATTTATTGTATGGAAAAGTGACGTTTGACAGCAGTGATTGCAAGATTTACGCCTGTCGCATTGCTGTCGCGAGATACGTAATCACCCTGCCGCATACCGACACCACGCACAATATATAATAACTATTTGTCTATAGTTTTGTTTATATGACGTATTGGAAAGACGCACGTATTTGTAGCTGTGCTGTAGTATTATTATGAGATTTGACACATGTGATACAATAGAAGTCGCGTGGTGTCGGGTCGGTTGACGTGTGTTAGGAGGTATGGTTTTACCCTAAACCCAGCAAACATAATATAGAAGCATATACATACCAATTGTTTATCTGTTCAGAGTTTACCTCCGCATATCGGTATCGGTGCTCCGGAGGACACTTTAGGATCCTGCTTCGGACTTATACCAAAACCCCCTCACAAAGACATCATCAAGTACAATCTGAATGCTAATAAGGTAAGTAAACAACAACATTGATTCGATCAACAGGTAATATTGTCGAAAATCAGATTGATTTTATTTTATGCGAACAGTGTAGTTTATATAAATAATTTAAATAACATCCATTTCTTTCGGACGGCTGATTGGTGCAGTGGGCAGCGACCCTGCTTTCTGAGCCAAGGTCGTGGGTTCGATTTCCACGTGACAGTTTGTGTGATGAACATGAATGTTTTTCAGTGTCTGGGTTTTTATCTTTATATTATAAGTATTTATTTATATTATTCATATACCCATAACACAAGCTATGCTTACTTTGGGGCTAGATGGCCATGTGTGTATTGTCGTAGTTTATTTATTTATTTATTTATTATATTTGTTACCAGCCGTTTTTTAACACCCAATGCGAACAGTTGGGTGTTAAAAAATAGCTAGTCATTTTAACACATGGCGTCTTTCCAATTCAAAAACACATATTGCCACAGTAGCAATGGCAATGAGGGCATATCGGAGAATCGATGGAAGTTCGGGTCCCAGGTGCTGGAACAGCCCTGTACCGCAGCATTGGTCGACCCCCAAAGAGGTTCACAGAAAACATCGAGTTGCTGGGAGCCGCTGGAAACAAGCGGCCGATGACCGTGGATTTTGAAAGTCCCTAAAAAGTACCTAGAAATCTAATACTGGATTGGTTTATAGGATGATGGTGATACTTATAATAAAATGCTGAAGAGTTTATATGTTTGAACGCGCCAATCACACTCACTATACTGATTTTTTTTTTCTTTTTATATACCGTATGACATAGCTGCAAGCTAAGTGCTATTATACTCGTATTTAAATGGTGAAATCGCAAGACTAGTCTTTTAAAATCCAGAGTTATTTCTGTTCAGTTGTGTAGTTATTTTTGTAAGTGTAACGATAAACTGTGAAAGAAAATTATAATAGAATTCCGAGACATTGAAATGCAATTTAAATCAGTTACTGAATACAATTGTTTCTTGTTTAGCATTTCCATAAACACAATAATACTTTTATAACAACAACTGAGTATTACGTCTTGTATTTAATTGCTTCTTCAGAGAAAATAGCTTCTTAAGTTCAATGATTATAATAGTTCTTTGTGCCTCTTTTCATTGTTAGATGATTCAGATAAATTGTGCTTTTTTTTTGCAAAATGAGTTTTTTATACATTAATAAGGATGAGGTTTTATACGGTTGTATCGAATTTTAGTCCGCCTTTTTTAATATTAATTATAAGGATTTAATATGGCGTGACTGCATTCTGACAGGTGGCCATGTACCTGGTGGTGGAAATTATTTCATAATCAGATGATTTATTTTTTGTAGTAATGATTGATGGACCAAGCAGATGGTTGTGGATGGAGCATGATAATATTTTTAAAACCCGCCAACACACATCCCAGCTGCTTGGTAGGTCTAAGCCCTTTCATGATTATTGATGACACGATTTAAAGGAAAACCTCCTTTATAATTATGAAAGGGCTTTTGAGCATAGACCCAGAAGTGGAAATTTATGAATGAATACATAAATTTCCACCAACTTTCATTGTAAACCAAAGAAAAAAAGTAGTTACATAGATATAAACATAGAGCAAGAGAGTACAATTTGGTTGCCTTATCGCTACATAGCGATCATAGCGATTGAATGAATGAATACACTTTTATTGTGCACCAAAGAAAAAAGTAGTTACAGAGATATAAATACATATCAAGAGAGTACAATTTGGCGGCTTTATCGCTACATAGCGATTTCTTCCAGGCAACCAATGGCGTAAAAGGAAAAAAGATAGGTAGTTGGTGCAATAAATAAGATTTAAAATTATACAAATATATAAATAAAATATATATATAGGATGATCAAGATGAGACGGGTGAGATTAAAACAACTTTAAATGTTAGTAATTTCTTTACGCGAAGGCCAAACCCTTGCGTACAACCTGCGTCGCAAGGTAGCCCCTGATTGCAATCCAACCTGATGGCTCTGATGACTCCTGATGTAGCTAGCCACGGCCAAAGCCACAACAAACGTCACTTTTGTATTTATATTGTACGTATTTTTAACGAACGTTTGACAGCTAAGACCGCGAACGTGTAACGCTTTTTCACTCGGCGGAAAGTCCTAAAATTAAAAAAAAAAAAACAAAATTCATTTACTTCAAGTTAGCCTACTTTATAAGCACTTTTGAAACGTCAAGTATGTATGTTTGTAGTGACTCTACCACCGGTTCGGAAAGCAGATTCTACCGAGAAGAGCCGGCAAGAAACTCAGTAGTTGCTCTTTTCCAACATCAACATTCACAATCATTTTTATATCTTGCGGGAAATAAGAGCGAGGGTGGCTGCTTCCAATCTACTTAGTCGTTAGGGTGGTTTCTAGCCACCAGACCAGAGAAATCTACAATTACAAATTCTCAAATTGCACCTGCCAGGGATCGAACATTGGATCTCCACTCGTAAAGCACATGGAGGTCGTCGCAAGCTGAACGCAAGCGAGAACGCGAACAGCGTTCAGCTTTCGACCAATCTCCGGCTCCTTCAGGAACGAGCGTCTTGATATCGGTAGCGCGCATAACGCAAACTTCAACGCGGTTAAGGATGTACTTACTGACACGCCGCCGTTTTGCCTTGCCTTTAATTTTCCACCATAAAATTGGTGAGTAGGTATAATTCAGAACAAATAACCAAATAATTATACTAAACTCAACAAACTAATTCATTTCATTTCCGGTTACATGGACTTAGCTAAGTTAGTGCAATCATGTCTAATTAATTATATTATACAGTGCCTCGTTGGTTTAACTACGGTTTGATTACGGGTTGGGCCAGACAATTCGAATTTTTATATAATAGAAGGCTTTTTTAACAAAAAATATTTAAGAAATTTATGGCCTAAAGAACAATATTCTTGCTGTTGGTATATAGTATTCCGACGTCTGCTATTTGGATGCCACTGAAGAGCTACTTGACAAACTTGAAAGACTTTAGAATTTGTGCATTCGCTTTATCTTCGGATTGCGCAAATTCGATCACGTTTCTGATTTTCGTCGTCAATTAAAGTGGCTGCCAATTCGTTTTCGCCGGAATGTGCATATTTTAACTGTCCTTTACAACATCCTATATAATTCTTCTTCTCCTGGATATTTGTGTGAGCGTATAAAGCTATGTCTTCCGCCTACGAGACCCTTGCGGTCTTGCGTGTCAAAAAATCCTCTTGATGTCCCTTCATATAATACTATTTTCTTCCAGAAATCTTTCTCCGTCCACGCTACACACCTTTGGAACTTACTACCAGAACATATTAGACACTGCCGATCGGTGCACTCTTTTAAACACAATGTAAAGGAGCATTATCTATCGTTGTCATAGTATATTTATCACTGTTTACTTATTATAGATATATATTTATATTTATATTATATAAATATTTATTATATTATTTTTATGTATTTTGTATATATATAGTATATTCGAATGTTATTGTATTAGTATGTAGAATTTTGTTATTATTTAGATATATTAAATATACTTAGTAGTTATGAAATATATTGTACCTTTATTTGACCTATACCACAATTAAACCTTCTTACTCACATCCTGGGGTAGCTGGAAGAGATCTCTTATAGAGATAAGCTTTCCTTTGTACACTTCATGTATCTTATGTTCACAATCACAATTTATGGTACATAAATAATAAATAAATAAATAAATAGTATGACCAGTTTTGTCAGCGCACTCGGATTAAGCAAGTTAGCGGATTTCCTTCTAGCTTACTTTACAAATCATCATGCCGGCACACTACAGGGGTGCGCGGATCACCTTCCACAGTGAGGTGGGGTTGAGGCCGGAGTCTACCACGCTGGCCCAGTGCGGTGGCCTCCACACACCTTTGAGAACATTATGGAGAACTCTCGTGCATACACGTTTCCTCACAATTTTTTTAACCACCTAAAATTTTTCTTCTCTGTTCAAGCAAGTGATATTTGAATTGCTTAAATAGCACTGAACTTAGAAAAGATAGAGGTGACTGCTGATTTCCTGAAAATGAAGTCGAAGTCCTACCCATTGGGCTATCACCGCTTTGCAAATACTAGATGTTATTTTTGTCTGAAATTTTGTCACGATTACTAAAATAAAATATGTGCCTCCAAGTGCTTTCTAATAACGGAAGAATAATTAAAAACGGTTTAGGAGTTTCACAGTTTATCGATTGCAAATAATCGAACAAACAAATCTTCTTCTTTATAAAATTAGTATAGATACTATATCTATACCTACCTACTAATAATATAAAGAGGATAATATATCGAATCATATATCTATATCTATCTCGTCAGGAATATGCTTTGGTTACGGCATTTGGTTGGATGGAATATATCACCGTGATAAGCCCACCAAATTGTAGGTTACAACTTGCTCTACTTAGAAATGTATTCTTATTTTCCGTTATATATTTTTTCTCTAGTTTTAATATTAAGCTATTAGTCCCGGTTATTAACATTAACACTTCCAAGTAATCCCACCGACCCGCATCAGGTTAGCGTAGAGGATATAAGCTCCATTCCGGAGTATTCCTTCCTACGTGAGACAAGTCATACCCCCCCGCGATGGAATATTAAGAGGATGCTAATAATAGGCTCATTTATACTCTGATTTAACTAAGTAAGTTATTTTCCAAATCACAGGAGTGCAAATTTTGTAGCACACAAGTCTCTAAAACTAAGTTGACAAGTCTTAAAGTAATGACGGAAAAATAAAGAATTATTTTAGATTTTTTTTTTTAAATATTAAATCAGTACCTACATACCACGATAATAATATGGCAACCGACCTAGCTACATGGGCTGTGGTCACGACATGACTACCTAATGATGACATGATGGATCGCAATCCATGGCACAACTATCATCGTAATGCGAGAATAAACCTTTATTCCATCAAAAATAAGAGTTTACAACGATGCAACGTTACAAAGTTCCTTTTTTAAATGCATTTACCACAATATCGTAAAATAATATCATCATTTTCTGTGCAGTACCTACGTTACCTATGCGAATTGGATTGGATTCATCCGGAAGACAAAGGGCGTCAATTTGTACTAGCCTACAGCCTCGCAGATGGGACAATTAAGATCGGCGAGATACCGCGCCGTAATTCAGGCATACGAGAGGGGAAATTCCTCAAATCGATGCGTTTGCAGACACCTGAGTCGGATCCAAACTTTCCAACGTATTATACACCTGACAGATTTTATATCGGTAAGTTTTTTCTTTTTTTTAATATACTAGAGCTTGACTGCTTTCACACCTGATGGTATTTTTTTTTAATCTATATCTATAGACCGCAATAACAGATGCGGCCTGATATGGAGCGCGCTTGCCTAAGAGATGCCTATTCACTCGTGATTTGAAGGTACCCAGATTATGAAAAATAAGCTCAATATGCTATAGTCCGCGAAAAGCATGAGGGGGGTTTCTTAAGGTATAAAAGGCGACACATGAAGCTAATTTTTCACTTAACAATTATTCAATGTAAAGTCAACACAAACTTAAGGATGCTCTGGTTTCGGAACGAAACGTGCGTAGAGGGTACATTGCCGAAGATCTGTTATAAGAGTATAAAGATTGAAGGAATTATAAATTACACCGTACAGATTTTCCTGCTTTTCGCGGACTATAGCAAATGAAGCTTAATGTTCATAATATGTCATGGATTTCCGCAAAGTAACGCTGCGTCTATCCAATGGTACCCAGATTATAGGTATCGGGGGACACTGAAGCTGGAAGGGCGATCCAGACCTTAGCGATGCGTATTAGAAAAGTTTTGTCCGTATTTCACTACGTGGCGGTGCCGACTCTTTTGGTGTCTCGCAGTTCAATGGTGGTTTAAACAAATCGACAAAACTCCTGGTACTTAGTAGTGTAATCTGCTTAGCCCGTAAATTTTTAACCATGAAAATAAATACTATGACGTTACGGAGTATCTTATTGAAACCGTACGTCGATGATAAACTTACCAATCAAAATACTAGGCAAAATAATAGGCAACTTGTTTGAAAAGTAACTGTGCGAGCCGTTTGAACCTGCGACTCTCTGGCAATCGCGGCCTAAGCGTTAATTAAAAAATATAAACTACCTAATCATATTTTCACAAAGTTAGTTTAGTTACTGGTTAACCAGCTAATACTATAGGTTATATATAGGTTGCTTGGAACCTTCCGGCTCCGCTTTCAGCTCTCACAAGATAGAAAAATGAATGTTAAAATGCTAAATGTAAATTGTTGATGTTGGAAAAGAGCAACTCCTGAGTTTCTTGCCGGCTTCTTCTCGGTAGAATCTGCCTTCCGAACCGGTGGTAGAATCACTACAAACAGACAGACTTGACGTTTCAAAAGTGCTTATATTAGGCCTACTTGAAATAAATGAATTTTGAATTTTGAATATTAGCGGGTATATTAATTAGCGTATAAATATTCTGTTGGTTATAACAGCGAACGAAAAGTTTAAAAGCATACTCGTAAGCTACTGAAATTTCGAACTTCTTATGAAAACAAGAGTGAATATTATACAGTGCAACTTTTATATTATATTAACTCTGTAAATCAGCTATCCATCTTTCCTTTAAGAGTGGAGGTCATACGAGTTTATGCGAGTTCTAAAATAAAAGTATACTTAAAAGAGGTTTTAACCTAGTGGGTGAGAATTTCGACTTTTGGAAGTAGGTACCTACCTCCAAAGCCCTACCACCGAATTCGATCCCTGGCAAGTTTTTAGGAGCTTTGTCGATATAAGAAATTTAATATCAATAGTTTTACGGTGAAGGAAAAGATCTTGAAGAAACCTGCGTATCAGAGAAGGTCTCTATAATGTTTTTAAGGTGTATTAAGTCTACCAATCCGCACAGCAAGGCTAGAGGCAGGAGACAAAAATTATATCCCCCGATTATATCCTCTGACAAGGGATATAAACCTGTCCACCTGCTAACGCACGGGAACTAGGAATAGGAGAAGTTTACCCCCGTTTATTATTACATGTATATTATATTATATTATATTGTATTATATAATATATTAGTATATTGGATATTATTTCCACTTGTGCGCCAGTGCTCTTAGCGTTGATAAAGCTGTGGGAGAAAATAAAATGTTATCCTTTCCCCGGGGAGACAATTGTCTCCTGGCCATGCTAGCAGAGCTGGGCCAGCGTGGTTGAATTCGGTAAAACCCTTCTGATTCGTAGTGGCAACTCGTGCCCTGTATTGGGTCGCAGTAAAATTTAGAATTCTGTAATCACTAAATGCTTTATTTCCACCAGGAGGATTAAGCTTTGGAATGCCTCGCCTTTGGCCATAAGAGAGGCAAAAATCTATCTAAATCTTTAAAAAACTTGTTGAAAGATAATTTTTGTCTCAACCGTCTGATGACCCTTGAAAGTTCACTGTTCTTCTCTTTTTTCATTTTTTATTTTTATGTTTGAGGATAATTATTTACTTTGTTTCATATTTATTTTGTTATATTATTTATAAGTAAATATATTTTTTTATATTATATAGGTAGTTACATATTTATTTATTTATATTTAGTTACAAGTATTGTTGTATATATATTTATTTAAGTAATGAAATATTTTTACGTGTATACTTTTTATGTATACATGCACCACCTACCTATTTTTTTTTTTAATGGTTTTCTTTGCCATTGGTTGCCTGGAAGAAATCGCTATGAAGTGATAAAGCCGCCAAATTGTATAGGTACGTTTTTTTGTTATACTTTTTTTGTAGTTAGTATATTCATTAATTTATTCATATTATGTTAAATATTGTGAAAATGAAATTTTTCTTGTCAAGTGAATTTTTCTTGTGAATGAAGGTTCTGGTATTTAAGCAATGATTCAAGTTCGTTGGAAGCGATTTATTCGTATAGCGTAGTCAAGCTGAAAATAATTTTGTCCCTAATCAAAAAATGATTTTTTGTTTACCAGGAGGAATAGTCCCAGTATTCAAGCACCGATTCAAGATTGTTGGTTGTGATTTATTTGTGTACCGTTACATGACTGCGAATCCGGATAAATTCCCTCAGGAGGTCATTGATAATGTCCGGAACTATCATATGCGGGAGGGCAATTTGAAAGATGAATTACAGGTAAAATATCAATTTGATTTCTATTAAAGATACCATATTATTTTAAAATATCTTGGAAAACATTAAACAAAAGGAATTTAAAAAGGTTGATTACGATAGGTAGAGGTACTTTCTCCTTTACAATGTAAACGGGAACAATTTCGGAGTGTAGAAAATGGTTTATGCCGTGTGGGAGTGGGGGGGTGGGGGGAATTCAGAATACACCTGTCACCACCCCTCCTCGAACCGCAGGTGTCGTACGAGACGACTAAGAGAATATAACGAAAAACGGGCAGCAGCGTTCTCTGTGCTACTACTAACACTACACACATCACCATCTAGTCCTAAAGTAAGCGTAGCTTGTGTTATGGGTACTAAGAGGACTGATGAATATTTTTATAATTAATAAAAATATTCATCAGTAAGCTATCCCGCTATTGGGAAAGGCTTTTAGTGCAGCAGTGGAGTGTTAAAGGGTATTGACGATGTATATACATTAACGTAACTCCGACGAAGGTTGCATGTTCAAATAAAAAAAAAAAAAACTATGATTTAAGTACTCCTTCACACAATGTACAATGTAAACAGGAAGAATTCCGCGAAGAGCAAGCAGCTGAAACAAGAGCTCAGCTGGCTAAGATTGGTCAAGCAGCGGTGGCTGAGCCGAATGCTATGGAGCGATGCCTTGCTGCCCTCGATGTGGTGGAGGGGAGCGCCGCTCCGCCGCGACCTTCATCTCCGCCTGCCACCACTGACCGCATCTCCTACGATGAATCCTTACGCATTGCTAGATTGAGGTATGTTAATATAATATCGAGCCTTTACCGCCGAATTAGCGTAGGTAGGTAGGTACTTATCCTGCAAATCAAAAAATTTACAAGAAACAGATTTCTTTCAACTTGAAAATAAACTTTCTGCTACACTTTATTTGTCGGTAACGCTAATTCGGCGACATAGGCCCGATATATCGACTTACTCTGTACTAGTCGACTGCCGGCTTCGTGTAAGCGACAAAATGCAAATTCTAGGGTTTTAAATTTTTTTTAAATACCTATTTTCAATTGAAATTTCTTGATTG
This sequence comes from Pararge aegeria, assembly GCF_905163445.1. Classification (NCBI taxonomy): domain Eukaryota; kingdom Metazoa; phylum Arthropoda; class Insecta; order Lepidoptera; family Nymphalidae; genus Pararge; species Pararge aegeria. The sequence continues at coordinate 10,964,045 of NC_053183.1, forward strand.
GCTGGCGGTAATGGCTCGATATATTTAGGTATATATTTGTTGGCAGAGTCACTACAAGCAGACAGACTTTACGTTTCAATAGCGCCTACAGATTACTCTATAGGCGCCTTTTTGAAATAAATGAGTTTTGAATATAGAATTTTTAAAATTTACTATTAAAAAAATTCATAATTCAAAACTAATTTAAAAACCAATTTTAAATATAACCACCCGTATAAACCATATTTGTGAACAGCAATCCAACATGCGACAATGTGGTGCCACTGAAAGGCATACTGAAGTCAAGTACCGCGCAAGACGATCACCAGAAGGTCGTCTGCTTCAGTGGGCCGAAGGTTGAGGAGCGCCGCGAGACAAGCATGCCAGCATCCTACCCGCCTGGCCATCAACCTCATTACGTCGAGGACGATGACTTCTGCCAACGATACAAGGATGCGGTGAGTGTAATTTATTGAACGCATTGTAGGTTTATTTCTAAAATATACCTTACCTTATTTTAGAAATAAAACTGTCATGAATAAAATTCATTTAAGATGTGTAATTGACGGCTGAACAACGGTTAGAGATTGCCCGACTAGTTTAAGAACCGGTCCTATCTTTAAAACAAGAGTGAATAAACATCTAAGCGCGGACAATATTAGGCCAGATCTGCACTTTCCATCCATCTTTACAGGTGAGATTGTGATAAAGCGGTCTATTACCAATAAAAATAAATAAAAAAAGAACCCATTTTACTCACTGGTCTTCCCTTTTTAAGTGAACAAAGTTTTACATTTCATTTTAAATTCATGTCGGTATGCCTATGATCAGTAAAAAACAATAAAACACATCAGAACCTACATTAATTCTTGAAGCTCTCCAGAAAATTACTAAGAAAATCTATTTTTGTGTTAGTTATTGTTTAAATTTCAAATAATGTATGAAATTCAATTTTTATCAGGTTCTCCTCAAAAGGACTGATAAATAACGTAGTGCTTTTATACTACTTTCCCTAAACGAAGTTTGATAAACATAATGATAATATGAGCGGAAAAACCAACAAAGTGATACGAACTGTTGTTATTTAAATAATAAAATAAGTTCTAGTAAGAACAATGCAACTTTAATGCCAAATTGGCTACAGCCATTTTATTTATATTTAACTCTAGTCGTCCAGCAACAGGTAGGCCACCTGTCCACCTCGACAATTTTATTATTATATTTTTTATTTAACAGACAACAAAGATCCTTTAATTGGATTAAAAAGTATAAATTGAAAACTACCTACGTTAGTATCTTAAAGCTAAAAGGGATTGCGTCCTCTGCACGAGTTTCCATAGCAGAGGACTATCTAGCTTACCGCAATCATGCGCAGAATGCTGTTGTTCCTTGGCAAAAGATGAAGCACCACAGAACAGCACAGCAGTACGCTGAACACATATTGGAGACGCAGTGTCTTGTAAGCCCTTTGCGAATACTGACAAAAATGTACCTATTAACACAATTGTTTTATGCCTATCTTCTAAACACACTTTAGGTATTTACAATGAAAATTATCGGAAACATTTTAAGACAAGTAAGAAAAAAAAAAACAACTGTACGCAATGCCATACCGTACCTTGCGTTCAGGCTAAACTTTTATGTTTATGGATTGGGGAAGATCCATATTTTTCTAATTAATTATTCGCAAATATAAAATATACTCTTAAGTTCTTATTAGCAACAGCCAGCAATTCGATTGCATCCATTTTACTCTGTGTACTGAATTAAGTAGTTTTTTTTTAATAAACACGATTGAAATCCCGGGGCGTAGCAAGTGGATCATAAAATATAAGACTTGAGACTTAATTGCTTACTTTTCCACTCCACGTAGGTACACGGTTTTGTGGCTTTTTTTGCAATCGTTCTCACAGTTCACGGACTCCGGAAGTCGATCGATGTAGTTTTACTAATTTTTTTTACTAAAGTAGGCACCTCTAGAAATAATGAGTCGTTTTAACTAATTATTTATTTATTTATTAGTTTCAGTAGGTCCACTGATCAGAACGAATTATATTACGCTCTACGCGAAATCATGTCTTGGGTTACTAATAACGCTTTATTCCACTTATATGTTTAGTAGTAATGAAAACAATTAGGTAGGTACTGGTGGTACTTAGTAAGTTTATAAAATAAAATCAAACAGAAATAGTCTAAAAATGATAGCAAAGTTACAAAGCAATTTCCATAGCATTCTCTTTCTTCTCTTAAGTCCAGTCTTCTTTCCTACACTGAAGTGATTTTAGTTTAAATCTTATATTCCTCTGACCCGATGGTCTAGTATAGGGGTTAGCATATAACGAGGCAATGGGTTCGTCCCCTAAGTCTTGATGGTATCAACCGCCGTCTTCTAGAGAGCACATCAAGCCTAGCTAGTTATCACTAACTTGCGAAATGTGATAATAGTCATTAAAGCCCACCGACCCACATTTAAACAGCTTGGTGGCTCTCAAACAGCCTCTCCTATGAGCGAGGAGCCCTGTGCCCAGCTGTAGGCCGTTAATATGCTGCGGACGATAATAATCATAGATTTATTCCGTTTGTCCAGGGCGCAGAGGAGAGGGCTGGTAGGCGAGCTCGTGACGAATGCGCTTACGAAATAGTACCCGGCAAGCAGCTCCAGAACGTGACGGAAGATGAGTTACAAGAGAAACCCAATTTACCAGGATATTTGGGCACGTATGGCGCCGATTGCAAAAAGGTGATTTTGATATCTTATATTTCTTCTTACTCGTGCACACTTGGCAGGGTGGTCGTGGCTGCTGAGATGAATTTCATGGCGTTAGGCATCATTGGATTGCACGGCTTCCCGCGCGAGTCTTCTCCAGTTTTTGGCGGTTGGTGCCACCACAGTTGTCTGGGTCAGCGATTTCACCGTATCTGTCTGGAATGCAGTCCAAGGGATCTTTAAAAGGCGTCTCCAGCACGTCATCTCTAGAGCATCGATTATATATATACTTTTATATTGTTATTATCTTACCTTAAAATTTATATCTTAGAGGATATCAGGCAACGTTCGGCGGGGGCGGATCATGTGCATAACGAGCATACGTATCCATCTGTTTTCTCCAGCCCGTAAAATAAAAAAAGTTAATAAAGATATCGTGGCTTATCATAATAAGAATATTATTAATCACTCAAAACAATAATGCAACAGTTTTTCAATCATAGAGGAAGTTTCAAAGACGAGCGTTTCAATAAAAATATAAACTCGCAGATAGATAGGTATAGATCGTATGATAGCGTACTTATATTAAAATATTAATTTAAATTTATCCGAGGATTAAATCTACACTAGAAGTCTTATCTTGGAGTAAGATGATTTGAGAGTTTGACAGGTAGTAGCTAGGTAGGTACGTACATTGTGACAAGGTTTATTTAAACGCCCCGGCTTATAGCAATTAATAAATAAATTTAACGCCTGTTTATGATGTTTAATGAGAAAACATAAAGTGCTCTCCCACAAATAATATTGCAGACTTTTAGGTATTCCTACAGTCAGTAAGCACAGGGCCATTCATTCGATGACAAGGTAGGTAGGTAATAAGCAGAAAATTCTCATGAAATTGAAAAATCCTTTAGCACGAGGTATATTTATGGATACGCAGCGCTTTTATGCATGTATAATGACTGCCACTGTCGACTATGAGGTACCTAATATTTGTTTGGGGTCACTTGCGCATATTCGTATATATGTAATGGTTTCGTATAAAATCCATTATAATATATGAATGCAAAAGTTTGTCTGTTTGTTTATAACATACGTAACATTGATTCGGCCCAACGGTTTAACCAATCTCTATGGGCACACATGTAGCTTACATCCTTGAGATAGACAAAGGACATAACATTTATCTAAGAACCGCTGCTGGCTAAAGTAACCCGTGGGTTTCAAATTATGATGAATATGGGAGTTTAAAGTTTTTTAAAGAAGCATGCTCAATGGCTCAATTTTCGATGAAAAGCATTTTTTTTTATTAACGCCTGGCAAACAAGAGGTGTTATTAGTTTATAGTGTATATCTGTCTGTGGCATCGAAGCTCCTAAACGAACGCTCCAATACTCACCACTTAATCTTCTATATACAAAGGTACCAGACTATATGCGGTTATCACCAGACGCCTACGAAAAGGTGAAGAAACTACGACGCGAAGTTCAGGAAATTTCACCGGCAGCAACACGCATAGCAGATTATACTCGAGAGCCAGCTCCTCCCGTGGACGTCTGCGTGCACCCACCAGCCGAGGCCACGGGACCGTGCGCGAGGAAGACAGAAGATGTTTCCTTCTCATGCCCACACCTGGAACCTAAACCGCCTTGTTGTGTACCTAAAGATGCAATATAAGTTATCCGTTATATTATCAGTGGAGTGTTTTGATAATTCGGTTTATTTATACAGTTACAACTAATTTGTTTTACTTATGACTTTTTAATATACACTTCACTTACTCTAACTGTCTTCTTTAATTACTCCACTAGAGGCCCTAAACGAGAGTTTAAACTCGTATGATAGTTATCATTGCTCTCCACTCCACTGTAACTTTCAACTGGACAGTTACAATAAGTCATAGGCTTTGTGGTTATATGTATATAAATAATAATTAATATCTCAGTAGTGAGTTTTTGAGTTTCGTATGTGAATGAATGCGCGTTTGTGTACGGTAAGTTATGTTACTATGCAAAAACCAATCTGTAGTAGGCCAGCGTGATGGACTGCCGTCTAAATCCTTCTCATCGTGCAAAGAGACGTGCTCTGTCGTGGGCCGGTAACGGCTTGCTATGCTCACATTATCAACTTTTTCCACAGACCTCAGCCTATTTATTTGCAATGCTGGGCACAGATCTCTCGAGTAGGGGCGAATAGAGCTCTGACACATCACGCTACTCCAATCGGTGGCTTAGACGTTTATTTACTACTAGCTGTTGCACGCGACTTCGTCTGCGTTTAATTTTGTTTTATGATGTGGCATTTCTAAAAACATTTAAAGTATTTAGTATCGCTAAGCCTAAAATGAGGGGTTTGATGCTGTCCGCTGAGGAATTCTGTCCTCCATCTCCAGCCACAGTTTGAGCAAAATTAAACACACCTCTATAGTACAAAAATTATTTATGGTGTTATGGTGTAAAATCGTCAAACACTCATCCCCTCTCCCAGAGGAACCGAGCTTAATGTCGGGATAAAAAGTATCCTATATTACTTCTAACACTTCCAAGAATATGTGTACAAAGTTTCATGAGGATTGGTTGAATAGTTTTTGCATGAAAGCGTAACAAACAAACTTACATTGATATTTATAATATTTGTAGGGATGATATGGCTATCTGTTATAGGCACCTTTATACTTACTTATGATTCGGACGCATCAGTGCGAGCTGAACTCATCATCACAATACATAGTAATTATCATCATCATATTAACCCATTACCGGCCCACAACAGGGCACGGGTCTCCGCCCACAATGTCCACCACACTGGCCCAGTGCGGATTGGTGGATTCCACACACATTTGAGAACATTATCGATAACTCTCCGGCATGCAGGATTCCTCAAGATGTTTTCCTTCACCGTTGAAGCAAGTGATATTTTAATTACTTAAAACGCACATAACTTACAAAAGGTAGAAGTGCGAACTCGGCCACCCGAAAGTGAAGTCGAGCATTAGAATATAATAATATATACATGTACCTACCCAATGTGTATTACTATAATACATATTTAATAACAATTGTAATATCATAATGTATAAGTAGATTTATTTCAGATAATTGCACGCACTTCAAAGTCAACACCTACGTGATTGCGAGATATTCAAATTAAATTATTACCTACTCGTATTCTAGCACGATAACAGGTGTATTATAACTAAAAGTAAGGATGCGTTCTCATTTTGCAAGTGTATTGCATGCATGATGAATGTCACAAGTCATGATTTGACTGCCACAAGGCCCTTCAAACACTATCAAAATCCAACAAAATGACCCTAAAATGGGTACGAGGTCACAACGGAAACAGAGGAAACGACGCAGCCGACGAATTAGCGCGGCTGGCAACATCACTAAGGGTTAAATGGGTTCTGGTCCAGCTAGGACCAGAACCCATTATACCCATACCCTTCAGTGAATACAAAACATGGCTCCACAAACAGAGTTAATCATCACATTTGATGCTATGGTCCAAAACAAAAGAGTGCAAACACACGAAGGAGGCCGTACCAGAACTCAACCCACGATTAACAACAAAATTACTGCAACTAAATCGGTCTAAACTAAGGACAGTTGTAGGTATGATAACAGGGCACTGCTCACTAAACAAACACTAATTTAATGGAGTGCCATTTTAGGTATAACTGATAGCCCTCTCTGCAGAGAATGCATCCATGCATTCTCTGCAGAGAGGGCTGTCAGTTGGGACGGAAGAAACACCGATAAACGTAATGCTCCAATGCAATGGAGTAGCATAACAACACGCAGCACACCTTGGCTCCTCAGCAACACTCTTCAGTTGAGACTTGAGGGGGTTTAATATAACTTTTTTTATATATATTCCCCTACAAATTAGCCCTTGACTACAATCTCAGCGGGTGGTAAGAGATGATGTCTAAGATGGTAGCGGGCTAACCTGTTAGGGAGTATGGTAGTCATACCCCTAATCGGTTTCTATGCACAGCGCACCGGAACAATTAATCGCTTAGCGGCACTTCTTTGTCGGTAGGGTGGTAACTAGCCACGGCCAAAGTCTCCCATCAGACTAAAAGCCGACATAACTGCCTAACAAGAGGCGTTTGTTTTGATGCAGTAATTAATGAAGGTCTCTGTAAGCGTATCTTCAATAAATAAATAAATAAATATACTACGACAATACACACATCGCCATCTAGCCCCAAAGTAAGCGTAGCTTGTGTTATGGGTACTGAGATAGCTGATGAATATTTTTTTATGAATATAATACACATAAATACTTATAATATACAGATAAACACCCAGACACTGAAAAACATTCATGTTCATCACACTAATTTGGTTTGACGGCCGATTGGCGCAGTGGGCAGCGACCCTGCTTTCTGAGTCAAGGCTGTGGGTTCGATTCCCACAATTGGATAATGTTTGTGTGATGAACATGAATGTTTTTCAGTGTCTGGGTTTTTATCTATATATTATAAGTATTTATGTATATTATTCATATTATAATTATTCATCAGTCATCTTAGTACCCATAACACAAGCTATGCTTACTTTGGGGCTAGATGGCGACGTGTGTATTGTTGTAGTATATTTATTTATTTATTAAAAAAAAAAAAAAAAAAAAAAAAAAAAAAAAAAAAAAAAAAAAAAAAAAAAAAAAAAAACTAATACTTTCCAGTTGTGGGAATCGAACCCACGACCTTGGACTCAGAAAGCAGGGTCGCTGCCCACTGCGCCACTCGGCCGTCAAAATAATTACCTACTTGCTAAAAAGGTCTTACCAACTTTCACAGGCCCCTTCATGACGGATGCCACACTTAAATGGTTACAACTGGTAAGGAAAAAGGGGAACTGTCGCTTTCTTGCAAGTGTTATGCAAGTAACGAATAAACTTTAAAACTATATAAGCCGCGTTGCAAACACTTGAAAGTAAAACCTTATCCGTTGTAAGCTCTAGCAAAACATGTTTCTAACTCAAGTGATTGAACTTAAGTAAGTCCGCAAATGTGACGTCAATCCTGCACTGTACAAAATAAAGCGATTAAAAAACTATAATAACGATTTATTCAATTTCTCTTTTCAAAATGCATAAATTACTTAAAACTATATCACTCCTTTTATCGCAAAAAATATATATGATTTATAGATTTGCAAGTTATAAGCTTTCAAAGATTGTTTAACTATCACACAAGATATATGATCACAAGAATAATCACAGCCAATGTGACGAACATTCCGCCGAATAAAACGTATTTGTCTTGAGAAACTCGTCTTTCGATTAGTGAAATGGTTGCGTTGGATAGACCTAACGTGTTAGCCAAGTCTATTAGTCTTTTATGAGCTCCTTTTAGCGTTTCTCTGTTGTATCTTAGCGTCTGCAAAATATTTGAACCTGTAACAAGGAATGGTATATTAACTTTTTATATCAGTATAAGGGCCTGTTTCATAATGTTCCGAAAAGCATTGTCTGATTGATAAATGTGACGTTTTGATAATGTTTTTATGATTTTATCAATCTGTTAAAGTTTGTTGCGCGAATGTGAATTCAAATAAAATTAAAGTAAGCTTAATTCATACTAATATAATAGATCTAATCTAAGATCGCGTGTCTGTTTGTTTGTTAACTTTTCCAGTTCAACAAGTGCACTGTACACCTTCTTATATTATTCTTCGGGATTAAAAGTATGTCTATACTTTTAATCCCGAAAAATAATTTATAAAACAGAGTTTAGTAGCTCTGCTCCTTCACACCTATACTGATCTTAGATAAATTTTACGTATCGTTACGGTACGCTAAATCGCTTGAGGAACGACTTTGTCGGCAGGGTGGTAACTAGCCAGGGCCAAACCTTTTCACCAGACATAACTAAATATGTCCACGTAAATGTTCGCCTTAAAGTCGTTCGCCGTTCCTTTCATACCAAACTGACAGTAATACTTTTTTTGCGTAACATTATTCGGATCATAAAGTTCATATTTCATAAAATATCATAATCTTCAAGGTAATAACATTCAGCTTTTTAATGTTACTAATGTCCCACTGCTGGGAATAGTGTACACAATATGTTAGTGACAAAAACCGGGACTTTAAAGGGCCGTCCGAGGCATCCGGACGATATAAGCCTAGTTTCCTCATTTCAGGCAGGTACGGAGAATACCTGGACGGTAAACCTGAAAACCTAATAAAAAAAAAAGTTATAAAAGCCATTTTCCCGTGTATGTTTTACACGCTAAGCGTGTTAAAAATAGTATTATATAGACGGTGAAGTTATTGTATAATTATAAGTGCACCGACAGTTCAAGGTTTCTCATGGCATTTATTTCCTTATGACGCAAGTTAAATACCTTGTAATCTTAATACCTACACTGCTATATTTTTATAGATCCGTCTTAAGAACTCTTTCAAACACGATAATAAAAGGCAAAGTCCACAACATGGCCGCTTAAGATTTACTTCGCTCTACGTTTCAGGTGATCATAATAAAATTCAATGAACATCAAGGATTTCTAAAGTACAATTTTTTTTTTAAATGATTAAGTTAACGTTTGATTGACTTTTTTTATTATTAAAAATTTACGGACCAAACAAATGGCCTCCCTGATGATGAGCGGAAAAGCATCACGGCACGCGTCCTGCAAAGTGCCGTTAGGTGTCTTGTATTGCACCGGCACGCCTTTCAGACCGGAACATAGCATTGCAACAATGCTTCTCGGCGGCAGAAATAAACATTGCGGTAGGAGGTACTTCCAAAAAGCCCTAAAACTACTATTCAGAAGTCAGCCAATGGTAAGTTTAAATTGCCAAACAATATTCATACTTATAATAATAGAATCAGCTTTGTTTGCATTTACGATCTAATGGAGTCACGTATTTTAGATCAAATGGAGTCACGGACTACACATCAACAGAAAAAACATTTCGGTGCTAAAACTATAAATTTATAACTAAATTAAATTTTTTTTCCAATTTATCAGTAATCAAGAGTTTCAAATTATAATGGTTATATGCATTACGACTGTATTAAGTATTGCATAAAATGTGCTATTAAATTAACCAAATACATTGTAAGAAATTCTTTAATAATTGTTAAATTAGTTATTATGTTTAACAAGAACTGTAGTCTTAATAAAAGTTTAACTCGCTCGATATCGCGGAGTCTTTTTCGCATATTAAAATCTATACCGTCAAAGTAAAATTTGTCTAATTTCACTCGTTAAGGAGTCTCACATCCTGCTGAGCTTCATTTTTATTTTACAAAATTCTGCGGAAAGCCCTAGCTGAAGAATTGCAGTTGAGCTGTAAAACAATATAGGTAAGATCCACTTTACTCTTTTGTTCGAGTATTTTGATATTCAAAAACAACTCCTCGATTGCGAGAGAGCAAATCTTGTACGAAGCGTACTATGTTTCAACAATTCTATAGCATGAAGATACGCCAATTTGATAAACCAATTAAGTACCTATACCTAATTAATCATGATGAACGATTCATACAATTTAAAAATCTACATTCGGATGATTCCAACCATTCAATATGTTAACCAACTCCTTGGCGATACTAAGACGCAAAGTTGCAAGGACTTGGGCACTCGGATTTATATCATTTACAAAAGCGAAAGTTGAAACGTTTGTTTTGCTGTTTCCAAAATCCCACAGGTAGCCATTATTTTTCCAGGATACAATGTATCCGATGGCAATCTGAAGATTGCGATCGGATAAATTGTATCCTGAAAGATGTAAACTATTTTTGTGTAAAATTTCACTAAGATAAGCGGTCATACCATGCCTATAACAAATTACAAATGCTATTTTCTTAAATACCGCTGGCAACTTTACCAGCAGCTTTTTCAGGATAAATATTATCTCGGAAAATCGGCTGGTAAAAGATAATAATAATAATAAATATACTACGACAATGCACACATCGCCATCTAGCCCCACAGTAAGCGTAGCTTGTGTTATGGCTACTAAGATTGACTGTTGAATATTTTTATGAATAATATGCATAAATACTTAATATAGATAAACACCCAGATACTGAAAAACATTCATGTTCATCACACAAACATTTTCCTGTTGTGAAAATCGAACCCACGGCCTTGGACTCAGAAAGCAGGGTCGCTGCCAACTGCGCCACTCGGCCGTCATGTACATGTACGCTAAACTATAATACAATTATAGCCTAGCGTAGCCCTACTGGTCACGTAAATAAACTACGAGCATAGTCCTTTCCAAGGCTTGCTGAATGACTCTCCTTTCTTAACATACCATTCTCTCAACAACACTCCACTAAAAACGACCCTTCAACAAAAACTCAACCCATCATCAACCCACCAACTGACTCTGAAACTGAAACTGATCTGAAACTGATCTGACCACTAAAACTCAACGTCGGACACCAAGAAGTAGGTATTTCAATAGCATCGAGGTGTTCACCTATGGTTTCACCACAACAGGTAATTTTGAAATAGTTTAAAGAATATGTTAAAACACATTTATTACAGCAAGGCCGTTATTATACAATTGATGAATTTCTTAACGACAAGGTTGCTTGGTAGCATCCGCTTTCATCCCTCACAAGATAGAAAAATAAATGTTAAAATGTAAAATGAAAATTGTAGGTGTTGGAAAAGAGCAACTGCTGAGTTTCTTGCCGGCTTCTTCTCGGTAGAATCTGCCTTCCGAACCGGTGGTAGAGTCACTACAAACAGACAGACTTGACGTTTCAAAAGTACTTGAAATAAATGAAATTATAAATATAATTAATTATAATATATAAATTGTTTTTTTTTTAATTTCACATTTGCTGGGGTTTACAGGGTATATTGAGGCTCAAAGAAGAAGCTGTGATGGCTTAGTGTTTAAGCCTCCCTTTCTTGGGAAACGAGTGCAATCCCCGGCAAGCAACTTCAATCTTTTAGAGTTATGTGCGTTATTAATGTAATGAATGCCTGATAATTTTTAGAGGCGCGGCGTGTAAAGTCTACCAATCCGCATTTGGCCTGCTTGGTTAATTACGGCCTAAATCCTAATTATTCTAAGTGGAGTTGCGTGTCCTACAGTGGACCGGTTATGGGTTGATAATAATGATGATGATTGTAACTCGAGATTGAGTCCTACATACCCTTCCTCTGAAGGTATGCGTGAATGCATACCCCGAGCAGAAAAACAAGTGCGTCAACGGATCGTTAAAATACCTATTATAATTTTTAGGTATATCTCATGCTTCTCAAACATTGGGTTCGGTATATAGTTAAAAGTTATAGTTTAATTATCCACAAATCGGAAAAAAATCACTTCCTGAATTTCTGCTCATCTAAGTATACAAATAAATAAAATAAACTGTTCGTTTGTAATGTTAAAATAAACGTTTTCACTAAACGTAAAAAAATTAAAAACTTAAATTTTTGTTTGTCCATCTCCCGAATGGCTGGACCGATTTTGCTGAGACTCCAACATGCAGTTATTTCAAAGTAGCCTACGTTATTCCCAGCGCAATTCCTTTAGGATTACACAAGGCATAACTGAGGTAACATTTTAAACGGGGTTTAGACGATTGTATGACAATCTCATTGTTTTTCACAGTTACGAATATTCATATTTAGACCTTTCTAAATATGAATATTCCTAACTGTCTTCCACTACGTTCCTTTTGCGGTGTTGGTATATAGAGTTTCTCTAAAATCTAGCCCTAAAGAAGTATATATAACAAGGGATGAAATATTATATGTTAGTCAATGGTACTAGAATAGGGAATTAAAATGTTACGCAGTTGTTACAAATTGAACGTTGACAAAGTCGCGGTCAACCGTTATAACAAAGACAAATTTTGATATGCATATAAATTTTGATGAATTCGAGGTCATTGTGTGGGAAAACTAATATAATTGATACCTTGCCTAAATATACATTAAGTAATAAACATTGTATATTAGCATAATATTTTTCCCTTGACTTCGCACAATAAGAAGAACACACCGCAGTGACTTTAGTTAGCTTGAGCACATTAAATAATTAAGCATTTACCTCGCGCTCGGTGTTCAGAGCGAGTGGTGTTATACAAACAGATTGTGTTGCGCGTATCAACGTTTAGTTTGCAACGAAACGATTGGAATTATTACACAAACATTGTTTTACGTTGGTATACCAACTGTCAGTGTTACAAACATTACAAAGACTGAAAATTACGTGTTAAGTGTCATTGGTGAGGTACGCTGTGATTGGTCAAAATGTGGTAAGTTGGAAATCAAAAATATATATACATGCGAACTGTGTATCAGATATGTAGTGATAAAATGTAAACAAAAACTTTATTATTAAAACTATTTTAATTAATTTAACATTTCAAGTATGATTTTATAACAAAAAAAATCCCGAGGTAGATGCATGGCGATATTTATAATGAACGGATAACTATTTTAGTTCATATCACTTAATATTTCTTCTAATTTTAAATTTTGGTCAAGTACAAACCTATTAACAAAGATGTTTTACCGCATGACCTCATACCAATTTATGATAGGATACAAAAACAACATTCGCGCATACATTTATATCTTCTATGTAAAAAGTAAAAAAATATAGAGAACCTATATTTAACCTATGCGGGTATAGCCCAGTGGTAAGGACTTCGGCCGAGTTCGAATTCCAGGACGCAACTCTAACTTTTAAGTTATGTGCGTTTTTAGGTAATTAAAATATCACATGCTTCAACGTTGAAGGAAAACAGTGAGGAATCCTGCATGCCTAAGAGTTGTCCTTAGTGTTCTCAAAGGCGTGCAAAGTCCACCAATCTGCAATGGACCAGCGTGATGTGCTCCGGCCTAAACCTTTCTCATTGTGGACGGAGACTCTTGCCCTTTAGTGGACCGGTAATGGGTTGATACGATGATGAATTAGCGTTCCAGTATTCCTTGAAAGGTACTGCCATGGAAGGTACTGCACTAAAGTGCTTAAAGGGTGACCCATTACCCAGAATGACGCAACGTTTTTATGGTTTAAAATAATTTAAGTGGTTAGTTACTACGTTACTTTTTTAAAAAAAGAGAAGCCTATGAGAGGTATTTTACTTGGTACCGACTTTAAGTAAGAAAAAATAAAGAAAGTATTTATTTCTTGATTTTTATCTGTATAACAAAGTCGATTCTTTTTTGCCAAAAAAATTTTTTAGTCGGGTTTTATTTTTCTAAGTTATTTTTGCATTCCTCGGGAAAAATGTTTTCTTAATCAAAGTTACCCTAAATCTTTTTTCTTACAGCAAACCTGTATGTAATATTATATGAAGATAGGTTGAGTAGTCAAGGTGTAAAAGCGTAGCAAACAAACACTATTATACACTATCGAATTGAAATTCAAACAGGTTAAATTAGAGATAATGCTTTGATACTTAATTGTTAATAAAAACAAAAAACATTTTAACTTTAAAAGGGACAAAAGGGGAAATAAAAATTTTAGTGCCTTTACTACACCCCATTTTATTTAACTTGTCTTATAATATACACAATCATTTCATTACTTATAAGTTTAAAGTATGTTTTAAAGACATAAAAAAAGAGATTTATATTTAAGTAAGAGTGTTTTTATCATGAACTAGCTGACCCGCGCAACTTCGTCTGCACCGAATCAGTTATTAGAGGGTATAATATCTTTAAAAAATTAGAAACGAATTGCAGCGCTACCTACCGGCCCGCTGCATTTTTCTTGATTTCTGCATTTCGATACCTGTCGCAACTTCTAAGCGATTGGTTCTATTTGTATAATTTGAGGGGATAATCAAAATTAATATTTATAAAACTATTTATTTGGATAAGGATATCATAATAGAAATATCAACATCAGAATAGTAAGACTTATAGCCTCGCGGATTTTTTTGTATATAATCTTAGTACAAGTAGTACTTTATTTTAATGTATCATCAATCATTTTCGCGACGTACGCCGGTAAAACTGAAAGTCGGTATGACATCTTTAGAAAACATTGTTATATTTCAGCCAATTTACAGAAAACCATAGTAAAATAAACACTAAAACTATCCATCGATACATACATCCATCCATCCATACATCCATCCTCACAAACTTTCGCATTTATAATATTAGTAAGATGGTACGCATGCATTCGATCGTTGTACCATATGCCTTGCGACTCCTTTATCTCCGACAATATTTATCAGATCTTCATTAAAACTAGCCAGTACATGCTTGATATTATACACTTTCAAATAAAAAAAGAATTATTAAAATCGGTTCAAATTTAATGGAGCTATGAAGTAAAATTGATAAAAAATTTCATCCTGTTTCCCGGAGGAAACTTATTATTTATCGGGATAAAAAGTATCCTATATGTTGACCCGGAATACCAGCTATCACTATACCAAATTTTATTTAAATCTGTTAAGTAGTTTTCAAGTGATGCCCGGACGGACAGACAGACAGACAGACAAAAATTAAATAAAAATCTGTTTCGGACTCAGTATCGATTATAAAGCATCCCCCGATCAAAATTTACAAAATATATTAAATGTACAGAAATCATCCAGTTACAGTTTTATTATAAGTATAGATATAAACTTTAAACTAACAAAGTAACGAAAAGACGTGACAGAAACAATAGACTTCAGATAAATATGAAAGGACTTTATTAGTACATTCCAAAAAAAACTTTTTGCATCATCGTTTTCATGAAAATGTAATTAAAACCATGAAAAAAATAGCAATACTACATTCGCACTAGAACAAGTTTTTTTATAAATATAAATTATTTGATATGAAGAACTTAAATTTTGCGGTTCGGTGCTTTCATGATAAATAAATAACATTCAATAATGATTTTCATGTTTTTTTTTTCAACTCTTGATGCGTGAGACTCGAATGGCAATTGCCGGTTTTATTCATGTGGCTTAAACAAGATCGTATTGTGATAAAGTAATGTTGTATGCAATTTTTTTATATTCAACACGAGTAACACGAAGGCAGGTACTCGGTACAACACTCTATATAATAATCTTTGAACATACCTAAGTATAAATTAACGAGACAAACCAGAAAATAAGATATAAATGCAATAAATAACAACGTTTAGATAAGGGCGTACTCACTCATATTCAGTAGGCCTTAGTACAAAATTCTCTCGCTCGCAATCGAGGACTCGTTGTCGAGTAGGAATACTTGAACATCGGATTAAACTGTCTTACTCGTAAGTAGAAATGTTAACGCGTGAAAACCAACAATCTCTTAAAAATCTCTTGATCTCAAATTTCCTTAAAAACTACCAAAAAACGTTTACACGTTAAACGTTTTGTCGTTACGACACGAACAAGACAAAAAATTGAGAACTCTTTTAACTATCTATACCTTAATACTTAAATAAGGCCATGGCATCAAAATGAAAAAAATAAAGAAAAAACCCAATGACAATTCTTTGAAAAACGTTTCTTCTCTGTAAAATTAAGGTAACTAATACACCAAAAAGTACAAAATCATACCGAAGTTAATTAATTACCTACATCGCTGTTTCCATGAAAATATGATCACTCGAGACTTGAGTTATAATAGACGAAAAAAACCACAATTGTTTAAATGTTGTAAATCTAAATAATTTACGTTATTTTTAGACTCTTTCGGCTTCATTGACCTTTTCCGTAGGATTTTTGATTTTATTTATGTTTATTTTAAAACTTTTGTCGACTTCCCTGGCATTGTCTTATACGTGGTAAGTCCCGAGATCGATCACCGACAGTGGCAATTTAGATTAAATTCCTGATTTCTTTCTGGACTGTAGAGCTAGCATACGCACCACGAGAAAATTATGTCTACTCATTATCTCTGCTATTGCTTGGGTAATAACCACCCTACCAACAAAGACGTACCGCCAAGCTTTACGGGACGCGTAGAAACAGATAAAGGGTAGGTGAGTATGGGCTTAATATAACTGCTGTACCAGTACTAATACTGAAGGCCCGCTCCCATCTTAGATAGCATTATAAATTACCAGCAAGTGAGATTGTAGTCAAGGGCTTAGTTGTAGTGGAATACATTAATATATAATATATTACATAATATATACAAATATATCGCGGACACTTCTTGCGCACGACCGAAATGAGCGGTATGAAAATTTGGTACTTACCTATAATCAGTTTAGTAATTATATGTTTTCCATTAGTAGTGCCCGACTGTAAGTAAGCAACACAACCTAGAATATTTTTTTTTATTATAATATCTCTTGGCACTTAAGTATAGTAGAAACTTATGATCAGTTGGTATTTATACATGAAGTTAAGAATAATAGTTAATAACAACCTCATCCATATGTATTGGTATTTGTGGTTTATACATTTTCAATAAACAATCTTCATATATACATGTATATATGAAGACATATAATATACTATTTATACTATAATTGAATAGTATAAATAAATCTATAAATAACATAAATATTATAGTATAGATCTCGAGTCAGTGTTTGTTTTTGCACTCCTCCGAAACCGCTATTTTGGTTTAAGAATATGTGTCCTATTTTTTCACAGTGGATTTTTTATTATTTCATCATTCAGTCTTTTTACAGCCCAATCCTGGGCACACTGGGCTTCCACTCTCATAGGAGAGACAGTTTTAGAGCAAAGACACACATGGCTTTAACAAACAGTTGTGTAAGTGTTACTAAGCGGGACCGACGGATTAACGTACTCTCCGAGGCACGGGGATAGTCACCACCAATTTCCTAACTCTAGTCTAGAAAATTATAAACACAATACATACAAAATTTTGGGGGCCATCCGGGATTCGAACCCAGGACTTCTCGGTCCTCGCGACCCCGTACTAACCACGAGACCAACGAGGCAGTCAATTTATAACAGTATCAACTGTACCTACTGCTAGTTTGATTCAAATATAAATTGCAAATATTATAATGTGGCGCTGCTTTGCGAAGCAGGAGGAAGTATGTCGGGTCCATCAATATTTGTAAACATTTCAAAAATAAAATTCAATTTAAAAAAATTAATTGAGTATTAAAAAATCGAACGGAAAAGGTAAATGATGCCTTCAACGTCCAGAGAGAACTAAATCTAAATTATATATATAGGTATCAAATTCTATGTTTGAAGTACATACAAGGTCAATAAGCAAACTTGTTGTTTGTTGTTGGTATTATGTCCGACATCAAACAACAAAACTATCTTAAAACTCTTAGGGCAAGGCCAAACCGCAGCGTTAAAGCTGCAGCCTGCATCCTTTGCGGCGTTTATGTTCGCGTCCAGAGTGCGACCGTTCACAAGAAGCGTTTTCGAATAACAAGAATCTTCTTAAGGGTTGGGTTTTTAGGGTTCCTCACCTCAATAAAGAAAAAATGGAACCCTTTATCCTTATCTTACGATGGGTATCGAGTTGAAATTAATCGGTCGTTTATGTCGCAAAAAACGTATACAATAATACTCTGAACGGAAACAAAATCTATATTCTGATACCCTTTTATATATTACGTATATTTATTTGTTTAAATTATATATGTATTTGTATCTTTACATTTTGGTATTTATGTATATCTATCAACACTCTTGGCACTATCCCGTTCTCTTGTTGTAAGTCCTATCTACAAAGGTTGCCTGTAAGAGATTGCTTGCGGCAATAAGGCCGCCTTTGCATGCCTACATTGTGTATTGTATACTCCTTACTGTTTCTTTTCCTGTATATTATACGTGCAAGTAAAAAGGCAAGGCATAAAATGGTCACGAACACATAACGCAGTCATCAAATATATGTCAGAAGTGATTATAAGGTCACCATGCAAAGCTTTGTAGGTAGGTTAGGATTGACAAACTCTCTGACGCAGTGGTGAGCGCTGTGGTTTAAAGTTCCCGGGTTCGATTCCCGACGGGGGAGTTTTGGGAATTTATTATTTCTGGTCTGGTGAGAGGCTACGGCCGTGGCTAGTTAACAGCCTACTAACAATATGTACCGCTAAGCTATTTAGCACAAAAAACTTAACGCAAGACCAATAAGAATCGCGATTTTGAACAAGTCTTAAGATTGGTCGCACGCTGCACGCAAAATTGAACGCCGATAAAGACGCAAGTTAGACGCGGCGTTGCGGAGTGGCCTTCGCTTCAATGTATCATCATATTCGTTTTTAATCATATACCTACATAAGCCCCGAATCAAATATAATTTGTTATATTGCCTCACAAGGTCAAATCACGAACACATAATGTTAAGGCAAACGTCTACAAGCTGAATGAAGCCAAACCGCATTGCAACGAGCTCGCTGGTTTTCTTTCAAACTGCGTTAATTAGAAGTGGGTCAGGTCGAGGTAGGGCAGTCGTAAAGGAAATCACGGATATGTAATTAACTCGATCTATAGTGAGTTAGGCACCATTAATCCATAAAAGCACTAAATATTTATGCAAGGATTGCCTCACTCACAAAGATAATTAATTTGTTATCATTACGTAGGTGCCTGCTAAGCTGTTGAATATAAAGTTGTACGAATCTGTGTTGATATGTTTAAATGTATAAAATAACATATTATGCCACAACATTCGATTTTACAGTCGAGACGGTACGTACGAGCCGTTGCGAGCGCGATAAGGAAGCCGAGAGTTTTATAAGCTGTGTACCATACGCGTTTCAGACAACGACTTTCATCACACTTGCGAGGAAATAAATATGCTAAACTTTAAACACATTCTCTGAAAATAACTGACCATTTTGCTGTTTTCCACTGCATGACAGTTACGTAGGCCTCTCTCTAGTTTTGAAAAAAAAGTTGAATTTCGAGTCTTATTGACTCTCAATTATGGCCTCGATTATTATTCCCGGCGAATTGGATTAAACTATTGCTCTACTTTTCAATTTACTGACATAAATGACAAATAACTGACATTTCCAATTTAAAAGCGAAAATATTAGCAAAATATTAATTACGGAAAATGGCGCGGCTGGTTATTTCTCGCGCGCCAAGGTTAACCGATATACAGCCAGCATCGTTCGCTGCATACAGCCTATATTAAAAATTATATAACAAAGGGAATAATTTCGTATTTAAAACATAACGAGTTATGAATTGTCAATAATTTGATAAAAGTAAAAGTTCATTTATCATAATTGAGAAGGTAGAATATTTATTGTTGTTTTTCCTCTTTGTTGCTTAAAATAAAGAATATGTACTACCCTTCCTTAGTCGAATTAAAAATGGGCCGACTTCATACATATAACTTGCAGTGAGGTAACAAACTAAACAGTCTGGTCATCATAACTAATGCACAAGTACGGTAATTATAATAAAACACGCGTATCTAATTAGTATTTAACGACCAATCATAAAGAACAGAAACTGTGTGAGTGCTTTTGTCTGCGACATCGTAGCGGCTGAAAGATACCTTTAAAATACCTGACGATTTCGGTTTTGTTTCTATTTCTCTGAAAGTTGATTTAGTCGGGCAACATAGCAAAGAACACTTGATTTCATAAAAAATGGTTAAAGTTGGCCACCACCACAACACGGCGGTTTACATATTTCTCACAGCTCCCTCAATATGGGTAAGAAATGAAAGAGTTGTTCTAGTATAATACTATAAACTATAACAAATTTCGAGTCTAAGATGGCCGCCAACAAAAAATGGCGAATTACACTCACTTAATATGAGTATCAAATAAAGGGCGTTACTACAGCTAGAAGTTTTTAAAATTCGAATTTATTTTTTTAACGCTGGTTCGTGCACCTGCGTCTGTATATAAATATCATTATCGCGTACAATTATCTCGATCGATTACAAGTCAGCCCGTAGGTCGGTTGCTACATAAATTAATCAATAAATCTTTTAATATCCGACGTTTTCCGCTACCACGTATAATTATTGTTATTGTTCTGTTTATAACTAATTATCTGGACCAATTGAGCCACAGAATATATATCAGTCTAATACATGTTACCGAGTGAGAAATGCTGCTAAATGATGTTAAAAGAAATTTATGTCGTAGTAAATGGCTGTCCGCTGTAAAGATTTTTTTTATAGAAAAAATAGTCAAATGTACGTCTAATAAAAACCTGAAGTATAGTTTTCTTAGTTATTTCTGCTAATGGTTGGTCGCTCAATATTAGTTTAGAAATCATCTTTACATCAGTCATTCTCGGTTGTCGATAGGTATTATAACACGATCCATCGAATGCAATACATTAAACTGGGACGTTGCAGAACCACTGAAATAAGCGTAGTATTTGATGTACAAATCTGTGCATCGGAACATGCTAAGAAATTGTTCCTGCATGAAGAATGCTAGTTCCGAATGCTAGCTGAGGATGCTAGGTATTTCCCAGCAGTTTTTTACTAACCCGAGAGCTCGGATGAAATATTGACACCTGAAATACTCTTAGACATGGTATGTACTTTAACAGAAAGTACTCAATCCACAAAATGTAGTTACCAGTGTACACACATGAGTTCCTGGTACTAGATTGGTCAAATAACCGTTAGACTGTGATTAAGCACTAAAGATCTCAGAATATATCTAATGAAACATACTTATACCCCTTTCACTAACGACGGGCAAAGGAGCTTCCTAGGCATAATTAACCGTTCACAAATAGTTATCACCTAAGAGTTGGAAAAAACGTTTTTTTTTCTTAAGACATAGCCTAAATCTTTAGGCATTCGATTTAGGCTATGTCTAGGTTTAGTGAAAACGGGCATAAGACCGGTAACCAAAGTACATATAAGACTGGTATTTTCTTGGTTTTAGATTGAATTACCATATATAACTCCAAAGTTGTGTGTGCTCAATTATTTAGTCGACCCAAAAAACTTGCGCACACAGACTGGACGATTGGGCATGTAACTCTGCTATAGTGATGACAAAACACCAGGTTTCAACAGAAAATTTATTTACAGCAAGAAAACTTTAGCAAATGTAACTGATTTCTGGTGGACACTAGATACATATATCGAAAAATACAAAGAAACAAAAAATTTAGTTTACTGTTAATAAATATTAGTGGTGCCGTGTGGGGACAGATCAGAATACAATTGTCACCCCTCCTAATCTCCTCCTCCTCTTAATCGTTACTAGTCTTTATATATATATATATATATTTCTTGTG
Organism: Pararge aegeria; assembly: GCF_905163445.1. NCBI lineage: Eukaryota > Metazoa > Arthropoda > Insecta > Lepidoptera > Nymphalidae > Pararge > Pararge aegeria. The sequence continues at coordinate 10,985,845 of NC_053183.1, forward strand.
TGCGTGTGTATGTCACTGAACTCCTCCTAAACGGCTGGACCGATTTTAATGAATATTTTGGGCGTTTGGGTGGCACCCTGGATGGTTTAGAATTTAGATTCACAAATCAGCCCGACAGATGGCGCTGGGGTCCGCTAGTATAATATAATTACCTAATTACAGTTATAAACAATGCCGTGTGTTTTTGTCTCAGCAATTTCATTGTTGTTTGTTTTGCTACAAATTTTAATGTAGGTATCTATAATACAATAGTATATTAGAATTTTATCTGGTCTGGTTTGATGGAAGGCCTTGGCTGTTACCACTTACCACGTTCCAGTGCGATATCGCGTAGTAGTTGATTAGGGGTATATGTTTAATACAGCGATATTACTATACAATTGATGAATTTCTCAATGACAAGGTTGCTTGGAAGCATCAGACTCCGCTTTCATCTCTCAAAAGATAGAATAATGAATGTTAAAATGTAAATTGTTGATTTTGGAAAAGAGCAACTGCTGAGTTTCTTGCCGGCTTCTTCTCGGTAGAATTTGCCTTCCGAACCGGTGGTAGAGTCACTACAAACAGACAGACTTGACGTTTTAAAAGTGCTTATATTAGGCCTACTTGAAGTAAATGAATTTTCAATTTTTAAATACAATTGCAATCCCGCACAGGTGTCAGGTTAGCCCGCTACCATCTTAAGGACTAACTTGTAGTGAAATAAACTATGTATATATATATATACATACACCTTACCTGTATTCAGCATTTCATCAACATTTCTATGAGAATTCTGCAAAGAATTTTGTTCTTGTCCCAAATAGTCAACAGTTATCTCTGTGTGGTCATGACCAAATCTTCTGCTTAGTAACTGTTCCCTTTCAGTTTTCTCTTCTTCACGTCTGCGCCTCTTACTTGCAGTATTGTTAAGCGATGCCTGCAAATAAATAAACAAACATTATTGCAAGTCTTATGGCTTATTTTTATTACAACTATTCTAATAATAAGACAAAACTGTAATAAATATTATGTTATTTGTAACAAACCCTACACGAAAAAGTGGATGGGCTTTGTTTGTCTCAGATGGTTATGTTGTGTCAACACCTATTGAATTTTGCTTATTATACAGATGACTACTACGCTAGCAGTTTTTGCACTGCTGTCTCATAAGTAGGATGTTGAAGGTTCAATACTGTAATTTTACATAAGTTCATCCCTTTAAAAACGTGAAATGAGTTTTTGTAGCTACCAGCCCCACAAAACACCTGTGTTTCCCCCCTCTGAAATACTATGCATAAGGAATTTTCAGATTTTTAAAAAAGTTCAGAGGTTTGATCCCAAGCTGAGATATGCTGGATTTCGCGATATCTAGTTTTTATCTGGTCTAGTCTGGTTGGAAGGTTCGGCCATGGCTAGTTAAAGAGGTGTGGGCACAATTCAACTGCTTAGGTTTAACAAGTTATCCCGCTATGTTAGTAGTAAAAAAAATAAAGAAATCCTTACTTATAACCATCGCTTATATTGATTTATGAATCATTAAGCATGAATATCAATATGGGTGTAGGGAGAGTATTTAGACAGGTTTCCTCCAAAGTATATTTCTTGTCTGGTTTTTGCGAATCATATTCCCTATGATGACAAAATTTGGCTTGACCTGGGAATCAAGTATCATGGTCTTCAGTCATTAACCAAATATTAACTATTAGAAAAACCTACCAGACAAAGTCATGGTCTCTCATGCCTACTCTACTAAGCATACAGGAAAAGCCTAGGCTAAATTCAACTATTCAAGTTCAACTAACATGGCTCGACAAGTGCAGTTCATAGTCTCTGTTCTATTTACATAAAAACTGTTTGTTGAAAATATAATTTACCTGTATATGCTTATTATCATATTTTAATTGATCAACTCTCATTTTTGCCATTGGCCTTTCATTAATTGGAGTCTTGAAAACCAAAACATCCAACCTTTCACAATTCCTGAAATGTAAAAAATTCGTAAAAGTTATTAAATATTTTATACATCATCATCCTCAGACTATTACATAGGGGAGGCATTTAGAGCTTAGATCCACCACACTGGTAATAAGCACAATAGTGAGCTTTAACTTACAGGTGATTGTGTAATATTCTCTTCAAACTACAGGGGTTACAAAAGACAGCTTCAAGACTGATACAGAAAAATGTAATTCCTTTTCACTTATGTTATAAACTGCCTGCTCAAGCTGTAAATTGTTCAAGTACAGTTAACGCGGTCCTCTCAGGTCATGCAAGACAATATCTAACCACTAGTCCAGCTAGTTTATTTTATGAGTGGAAAAATATATGATTATACACTAAAACACATATTACTAGCAGGTAACTGGGGGGCTAAGTTAATAAGATACCTATATACATTTATGAAATATATCCTGAACCCCATCCATCCCACCACATCACATCACCCCAACTGGACTTTTACTTAATTTGCTCCTAAATAATACCATGATGTTATGAAGCAAAAACTTTAAACCTTCCTTGAGAATTAGGAAGTCAAATGAAGAAAGATATTTCAAATACAAAAAAAGCACAAATTAATCTTTTCTTTATTATAAGTATAAATTATTAGACAATAAACATAGAAATTTAACTTTTATTTTACTTTTTGCAAAACTTGGATATAATTTTAAGGATCTACTTAAACTTTATACACAACATTAAATTTGTTTATGTCATTTCAAAAATCAGGCTGAGGTTCAGAGAAGTGAAGTGGGGTTAAGCTAGTTTTAGTTATAAAATTAAAAGTATTGTAGGTATTTTCAGAATACTAAGTGGAAATTAGATACAAAAGTATGTTCTGATTTCCAAACGATCAGATCTTGGGAAAATCAACCTGTGTTAAGTACTCAAAGTTTAGTTAAGTAAAGACAAGTTACTTACGCACTAATTGCATTAATTTTCAACTGGATTGCGTTTTCAATACTTTCCCAATTTGGATCGTTCTCTAACTTAGGGAACAAATTGGACGTTTCCTGTATTAGTTGGCTCGTTTGATAATACAAAGACTCCATTCTTCTTACAAGGTTTTTTTACCATAACAATTTGTAGATGCTATGCAATTTAAACAACAACTATTATGAAATATACAATGTTCAGCTGCTTTAATCACTCAATATGTACTCAAAAAATAATTATTCTACCATCATCACATCCAATGTTTACCAAATTTTCAAATTGACATTTAACTTTGAAGTTACTGTCATTTTGACGTGGCACTCTACAATCTTTGGATTATCGTACCACTTTATGATTAGAAGCTAGACGTTCTAGCATACCTGGTATTATTGTCTGTTCTGGTGTTATTGTTTGTCTCAAAACAAAAAAAAAAGCTTATTTTTATATTGGCACACGATAATGCCCGGGTTGTTGCCATAACAACATGACCAAATGCTATTTCGAATAAAAATTTCTTATCTGCTAAATTCTACAAATATATACGTTGAAGCCTATTCAGATGCTATAACTTCTATTATTTATGCTGCAGATATTATATCAGTACCATATAAAACGAAACGCAGCATTACATAAAGTAACTAAAAACAAAAAAAAAAAATAATGTTCTTAATTCGTTGTTGCCCAAACACTCAAACAACGATTGCACCGGTCGTGGTAGTGCCAATCAACTCACGCGTCAAGTTAAGATGAACAAATTATAATTTTATAAATAAATAATTAATTAAATAAATATACTATGACAAGACACACATCGCTATATAGCCCCAAAGTAAGCGTAGCTTGTGTTATGGGTACTAAGATAGCTGATGAATATTTTTATTAATTTAATACATATTAATACTTATAATATACATATAAAAACCCAGACACTGAAAAAGATTCATGTTCATCATATAAACATTTTTCCAGTTGTGGGAATCGAACCCACGGCCTTGGACGTGGAAAGCAGGGTCACTGCCCACTGCGCTACTCGGCTGTCAATTTTTATTCAATTTTTTTTCAATTTACTAGGTGGGAAATACTTCAAAAATTAAATAAATACTAAGTAGCTACAAATTCTACAGATTTTCTTATAACCAGTATTGGTTGTAAATAATTAATCTGTGGTTGTTAGTTTTTTTTAATCCATGTGTTTTTCATAATCTGTTGTAAGTTTTCCCAATGATTTCATCTATGGGTTTGACATTTGTGATTGTGTTTGACTCATTCGAAAGTTATTTTTCAAATTAGAAAAAAACTGAACTGCAAGTATCTGTTTAAAATTCAATTGTAAAGTGAAATTTTAAAAGTTGACAAAGATATACAATGGGAGACGGATGTCAAAGATGTCTTACGAGGGTTCCTCACGCTACCCTCATAGCTACAATAATGTGCTGTTTGGGCGTGGGAGTGTTTTGTGGAACAATGTATCGTGGATCTGCACTTTCAATACTAATGTTTGACGAGGTATTTCACTTTCGGCTGATATGGATTGAAGCACTTCAAATGATTTTCATCGTGGGCAGTGCTTGCATGGCGGCCTTAGGATTCATGTTACTGTGCCTTGGATGTCTCACAACAGGTGCCACAAGACAAAAGGTTTACCGGGCTTGGAGAGCACGGGTCGGCGGGCGTATCTCTTGCGCAGTATTTATGATCATTACGTACATTTTGACATTCGTGTGGCTATTATTACTTGGCTTTTTAGTAATAACAACATTCCTCTTCACAATATTCTGGAAACTATGTTCGAAGCCGAAAAACATCGAACATTCGACTTGCATTGATTTCACTCAATTCGACTTCATGTTCCCATCATCAGTAAAGCAAGAGGATTTAAAGATATGCGAGGCACACAAGATAAAGTTATTTTGTAAAGATTATGTGGAAAAAGCTGAGTTTATGTTCATCTTGGCTATGGTGTCTTGCTTGCTTGTTATATTGAGCTTGGTGCATTACTTGATGTGTTTATCAGCAAATTATGCACATATCCGAGACCATGAGAAGTTCCAGGAGTTACAGGAGCTGCAATATCTCACCAACCCTGACCTGCATGCTTCTAAAGATAGATTCTAGTATATGGCCCGTGCGCCGTTGCTGCGCTCGCTTGAAGCTACTACCAAGATGTGACATAGCAGCAAAGTAACTGCATTTTAAAATGTCACATTTGTGTTCACAGATCAAAATTAAACATCAAAAGACTGATATTTCGTGAATGATAAAATTTAGATTGATTATAGTTATATCATGTAGAAAGAGTACAGTCAGTCAAAACAGCCTAGACTAAAATTTTAGTAGTATCATGCACACATGGTACTTCAGGGAAAATCCAGTCATAACATGATCATTGCCAAACAATTAGTGTGTTTTCTGTATGAAATAATAGTTTGCTTTCATAAATTTGTAACTCAATTTCCTCTCTTAGTGTTACCCAGGTTCCATTTGTTCAATTATATCAACATATGACTTGCAATATATGCATTAAATTATGAGCTTATTGCATAATGTCAAGTGATGAGCCAAATTAAAGCGCATTGCCACCAGGCAATGGCACTATTGGCAATGATCATGTTCACTGTTGCTGTGGGTTGTTTAAACTATTACATGAATTTTTTTAATATATTACACCTAAGTTAAATTTTTATTACACATAAACATAAATAAATTCATTAACTAGTTACACTTGCATGTAATTGTATATATATTGTCCACTGCTCAGTTTGACTGTCTGTACTCAATTTATGTGAATGGTGTTTACATATCCGAAGTACATTTTTTTAAATTATGTTATCACTGTAACCTAACATTCCTTTAAATTTAGTTTAAATTGTTAAACAATATTAGTCAGCAGAATTTATATTTAAATTTGTCTGTTCAAATATGCTTAAGCATTAGTGTAATTATATTTTTGTTTATTTACATGTTTTGGTCCAGTTCTCTTTGTTAGAATTAAGTAGGTTAATGGCCAGATATATGTATCATATGCTTGATATAAATTCTTCCATTACCCTTCCAATCAAGGTTTTATGATAAGATATTGCAAATTTTGTTGGCCAGGTATTATGTTTAGTTTAACTATTCTTTTTTATGTATTTTGTCTTATTGTTAATATTTATATATTGTTACTGCATATTTTAGTAGTATTTATACAATTTATGAAAAAGTTTGAAGGAATTGGTAGACATATTGCTTGTTTATTGTAGATTTGTGGCAAATATAGGGAAAACTAGTAATTAGGGAGTAGGGATGTTCCCTACACTTTCACACATGTTTTATTATTTATGTATTTCACTTTGTTAGATCAGAATCTATTATTTTGATTGCTTAATGCTTATTATTATGATAAATAATAGTGACCATTGCAAGACTGTGTCTTAAATATTAAGAGTTAAAGGTAACCCAACCCACAACATGTTATGTCTAAAGGGTTACCTTTACCTCTTAGAACTCTTTATTTTTCTTTACAAGTTTTTGATGAGTTTGTGGAAGTATTGGCTATCATGTTATGCATATGAAACAAAAACAGGTGAACAAGGCATATAGTCTATATGCAGTATGGTCATAGAGGTTAATACATTGTGTAGGCATAACTTCTCACAGAAAAGTTTTTCAAATATTCTTTCGACTATATTCAATGCCAATATGATATCTGGTGGAATTGTATTGTGATTCACAATTAATTGTTCAATGTTTAGTACAATAAATATAGAATAAGAGCAGCACAAAATTTATATAACATAGTTGTAAGTTTTTAATATAAGGTCATTTAATATGACAATTTATGTCTTCTTTATTAATGGTATGAAATCAATTTTTTGACGAAATTTTACAAGCTTAGGTTTTGTGAGGCAATTTGAAAAATATCCCACCAAAATTTAATATTGTGACAGCTATTTGTATAGAAGATAAGACTAGTATATTTTGGTGCATTATTATTTTATCAAAACAGCTGAAATCTTGGTACCTAAATTGTATAATGAATATTTTATTTAGTATGTAAAGTATTTTATGGTCTGACCCATCCCAATATTGCAGTTTGTCATTTAAATGATCCCTCCTGTGATACCAATTTTAGGTCTGATATTTTATTCACCAAATAAACATAATCCAATCAATAAATATGACTTAGCTATTTTTGTAACTGATTTATTTCAAATAATTTATTGGAAAAGACAGCCCCAGCTAAGTCAGAAACATTTAATTATAGTAAACAACTGAAAACTATTGAAACTATAACTTTTTTTAACAGACTTGACTGATGAAAACTAACCCATACTCATTGCTATTACAATCATTTTTAAGATGTTGTTATATTGGCTCCCTACTAGCTCCAGCTTTATGTCATTTATCCCATCCATTATTTTAAAGGTTTTCAAACATAATGTGTAAAATAATCTGTTACATATTTTCTGGAATTTTTAAGGAATTTTTCACATAAGCTTAAGAAAAAACAATTTTTATTCATCTTTTTAAATAATTAGCACTAGAGCCTATTTAAGAGGATTGTTTCGATGATATGTATTGGCAGCATGTAATCTAGTTAGTTCATAGGTGCATATTATGTAGTTTATAATATTATGATCTTTTTCATAATGCAGTACATCCCATGTTTTTACTGAAGTAATGACTCGAATGAGGGATTACAAAAGATAAGCAACAAAATTATTTCCAATTAATAATTATAATAATAAACTTTGACGAAATTTTACAAGCTTAGGTTTTGTGAGGCAATTTGAAAAATATCCCACCAAAATTTAATATTGTGACAGCTATTTGTATAGAAGATAAGACTAGTATATTTTGGTGCATTTAGATTAACATGCTGCTAAAATGTATCTTAGGTAATTAACACATCACAAAATGTTTAGAATTTGCATTTAAGATATTTGTATCTACTAAGATTAGGAAAAGAAATATGATTAGCATGGCTAATGACTGCTAAAAAAATATAAATTATTTACATATGTAGTGATCACTTTATTTTAACGTACGATACGTTAAATATAGTAATCACTATTAGCCGCATGTCCCATGTATGCCAGATTATTGTGCGACCTAAATCTTTGTCAAGGCAAGGTCCAACCTGCGCTGCATGAAAGTATGCGTCATGCTTTCGACCAATCATAAGACTCTTCCGTTTGTGCCAGCCCTGTGATTGGTCGCACGCTGAATTCAAACTTGAAACGCTGCACAGCATCAAGGATTCATGTTGTACGCCGCGGTGTGACAGTAATGAAATTCATACTTAGATAATATATTCTTGGTGTTATTACCTGCTAGTATTTTTTTAGCTATTACGTACGTCTTAAGTTTTATAACAATAAAAAAAAAAATCGTTTTTAAATGGTTTTGATTATATTCTTATCATCGACCTTTCGCTGTCTTTCCTTCCAGCCAATGGAGAAAAGTTTTGAAAAGTCAGCGGAGAGATTTAACCATTCAGCGGTGACATTGTGCATTGCACTTAATGATATGAAATAAAAATACACTATTGTACACCAACAACCTAGGAATACAGAACCAACAATACTAGGCGGCTATCGCTAAAAAGTAGTAAGTAGTAGGAACTAACCTCTTGTAAGGGTAACGCAGTTTCAATTTAAATTCAAAATTCATTTATTTCAAGTAGGCCTAATATAAGCACTTTTGAAACGTCAAGTATGCTGTGTGTATTGACTCTACCACCGGTTCGGAAGGCAAATTCTACCGAGAAGAAGCCGGCAAGAAACTCGGCAGTTGGACATCATTGCAGGTTAGAGAAATTCAGAAATTATAATTTACAAAAAGGTTTTGCGCCGAGGGCCTCCACTTATAGGAACGCTCCACCGGAACAAGTAGCAATTTGCCCTAATTAAAGTTAAATAAAGGCAAAAACATTAATTAAAATATCTTCAATGAACTTCATATATACTCAAGCCTCAAAAGTATAGGGAAAAGCGTAAAGTAACTAGGTACATACCTAAGTGGAATTCTTGTAGGTTGACCTTTAAACAAAAAGTCCTTGCCATCTGGCACAAGGGTCAATCTCAATTAGAGCTCATTAAATTGCAACGTGGGGTGACTAAGTAGGTACCTACTGAATGAGCTAGATTTTAGTAAGTTTAGAAGGCGTTTTGTATGCAATATGTAAATATAACTAGCTTTCGCCTGGTGCCTCGTCCACACACGTTTGTTTTCAAAGAATCCCAAGAAAGCAAGCGCTAGTGTGTGAAGCAGTTAGCTATAACAGAATTGCGCTTCAGCTGCTTTCAGCTCTTCTCCCATAGAAACTGCATTTTACGGGATAAAAAGCCTTTGTCCCTTTCTGGCTCCATAAACTACTAGTGGTCCCGGTAGACGTCCTGCTCTTTACCACCCTACTGATAAAAACGTGCTGCTAAGCGATTGAGCGTTCCGGTGCGATATCGCATAGAAACCAATTAGGGGTTTAATATAACTGCCATACTCTAACAGGCTAGCCCGCTACCATCTTAGACTGCATCATGACTTTAACATCAGGTGGGATTGCAGTCAAGGCCTTACTTTTAGTGGAATGAAAAAAACGCAGTGCTACCTACTGGGTCCAAGTGTGTTTTCAGACCAATAAGGACCCAATGTCAAAGATACACACAAAATTTCATCAAAATTAGTCCAGATTTTTAGGAGGAGCTAGTTGGCAAACGCTCATACAGAAGAATTATATAAGTATATCAGTATTTAGCTCACCGTTTAAACCTTCCCTAGACTTACATGAATATTTCAAGACCTAAAGGTCCAGGCACCTATTCTCGAGTTTTAGTGAGAATAACGAACAGCATTCATTTTTGTATCAGTACTAGCTGTTGCCCGCGACTTCGTCTGTGTTTGATTTTGTTTTCTGATGTGGCATTCAATTGGCATTGAAGTATTCAGTATCGCTAAGCCTTAAATGAGGGGTTTGCTGCTGTCAGCTGAAGAGTTCTGTCCTCTATCTCCAACTACATTCATGAGATCTGCACAAAGTTTTGGAAAAATTAAACACATATTAGAACCACTATAGTACAAAAATAATTAATTAATCGGTTATAATTATGGTGTAAAATCGTCAAACACTTTCATCCCCTCTCCCAAAGGAACCGAGCTTAATGTCGCGACAAAAAGTATCCTATATTACTTCTAACACTTCCAAGATTATGTTTAGAAAGTTTCATGAGGATCGGTTTAGTAGTTTTTGCGTCAAAGCGTAACAAACAAACTTACATTGACACTTGTAATATTAGTAGGGTAGGGATAGGGAAGTAGGGATATATAGATATAGATGGATGACTAAGCAAAAAATCAGGTCAATCCGTTGTGCAGACTAACAAACAAACTCACTTCCGCGATTATAATATTAGTACCCATAAATACGTACCAAATATCTACATTTACACACTACCTATTAAGCAGGTAAGCATAGATAAAAAAAATAAAATGAAAAGTATTGAATGCCTAAACTAAAATGATAGTAAATAATCAACGATTTGGGCTATCACAGTAAAGCTGAATATGTATCTAGCTATCCAAATGGCTTCTAAGAACCTGTTATCTTTTACTGGTTGTAACTTTTCTATAAGTTCAGTAATTTCCTGCATTGTACCTACTTGTTTCTAGTGCCGGTCGCCCGGCGTTGCGAGCGACTTTTTCTTTCTATGGTATTCTTGGTATGGTATTTCTTATGCTAATGCATAAGCGACTCGGAGCGGCGGGGAATGTACTGTATCGTTGCCTCTTCGTCGACTCGTCTTCAAATGCAACGGATCTAAAATATCTGAAATCACTTCATCATATCAACCCATCACCGGGGCCTACCACGGGGCATGGGTCTCGTCCCACAATGAGAAAGTTTTAGGCCGTAGTCCAATGCGGATTCGTGGACTCCACACACCTTAGAGAACATTATGGAGAACTCTCGACATGCAGGTTTCCTCTCAATGTTCTCCTTCACCGTTGAAGCAAATGGTATTTTAATTGCTCAAAACGCAAATAAGTTACAAAAATCAGAGGTGCTTAGTGGGATACGAACTCGGCCCCCGAAAAGTGAAGCCGAAGTCCTAACCACTAGGCTATCATCATTCATCACTCCAAAATCACTTGCCCCTAAATAATTGAACTTAGGTCTTTTGAAAGAAACGTGGGCCAAGCTACGTTTGTTTCAGAAGTTAAGAACATGCTATTTGTAAACAATAGATATTGCCAAGGATTCAATTATCGGGTAAGCATTAATGGTTGGATATTTGTCGAAGTGATTTGATTACGTTGTTTGAATTTTTTGTCTACAAACTTAATATAAGAAGATAAGTAGGTATATACCTAGGTTCATGCCCAACACTGCGTCTACACTTTTTTTAATCTTTTGATAATCCCGCACGAGGTTTTAGATTTTGGAGTATAAAAAGTATTTGTTTAAAGGAGGATAGCTTGCTATCTCAGTGCAAAATTTCGTAAATATCGTTTTAGCTGTAATGCTATGCTTACCCCATTACCAGAGAACATGACGCTATTTCTTTTCCGGGATATAAATTAGGTATCCTATGTAAGTATCTAATCAATCTCTAGGATGAAAAATTATGAAAATTTATAACAGAACGGTGAAAGGTTGTAAGTAGGTAGAGTGTAGGTAAGAGACGAACACATTTTGTTTGACGGGGTCTTCAGCTGTGGTTATTTACCACCCTACCCACTTTGATGCGTAGATACCGATTACCCTTTCCTAGCAGGTTAGCACACTGCCATCTTAGCCTGCATCATTACTTACCACCAGGTGAGTTTGCAGTAAAAGGCAACTATGAATGGGATAAAAAAAAATTAAGTAAAAATACAAAGATAGAATTAATTTTTAAAATACACAGACTTGTTTTGTTTGGTTGCTTTAATTCTTTATTGCGCACTATAAAATAAAGGTGGGCATAATGCCATGAGGCATTTTCTACCAGTTTACCTGGTTGTTGTGAAACAGGTATTTGTATGCGAGTGTATACTTATTGATTTTTTGTAACACTAAAATGTTTTTAAGTAACTCGTTGTCAACTTATTGGAAAGAATAATATTGCCAACTTAAACAATAAATGATGGCGGCTTCACCCATTTAAATTTTAATTTTTTGAAATCCCGCGGTAACAGTTTAATCCAGGATAAAAAAATGTGTGAGCCGTCATTAGACGCCTGGCAGATGTGAAACATCGAAGTTTATATGCATAATAGTTATATGTTTATGCATAAAGTATGATAATAACAGATAACAGATTACGATAGTAATAAGATATGGCATAGTGAAAAGATAAAGCTTTATATATTAGTTCCATAAAATAATGACTATTTCTAACATAAATATGCATTTTGATAAAATACAAAAAATCTAAATTTAAAAATGGCGTGTATCAACAGGCCAACAATGTTTACCCTCGCCAATAGATGTTTCGCATCAAATGGATGTTCATATCATACTAGGTCTTTAAACTTATTGCTTCTTTATTCATCTTCACAATATCGTATATATATATATATATATATATACGATATTGTCCTTATATAAATAGGTAACAGAAACCGTGTATTTTAAATATTTACTTTCCTTTCGTCTATATCCGTAAAACGAAAATTCATTTATGAGACACGCGTCTGCTCTGGGTATTTACCCTTTAAGCTCTTATCTCAGTTGAAACGACCTATCTACTAAATGACTTAAAATAGTATTCTGTTATAACTAAATATGTGCTTATAGGTTTGTAATAATGTTTTAACTTATAAGGCCTAAACTTAAAGTTTAAGTACCTATTATAAATCTGTATCACCATTCACCATCTGTATGTATATCATTTATTTATTTTTAAATTGAATGTTGAACTATCCCGTTTTCCGTACTAAACATGCTTCATCAACCAAAGGTTGTCTGGAGAAGATCGCTTCAAGCGAGGCGGCCTGCCTTTGCGCATATATATTTATTTACCTTTTGCCTTGTTCAATTTGTTTTATTTTTTGTATGTGCAATAAAGACTTTCTATTTATCTATATGTATTTATGCATAGTATCTACTGTCCGTAGCCTAACAGGGGATTTTAGTAGTAGCATAGGGACTAGTTGTATGATGAGACTTTACTTAAGCAAGTCGGATTTTATAGTCAATCACTTATGATTAAACCCGCCCTCTCGCTGTATTTCTATTTTCCCGTTTAGTAATTGTGTCACAAACTTCACGTGTTTTCATAATAAATAAAGTAAAATGAAACACTGAAATGTTGGTACTTTGATATAATGAAAAAGTAAACCACCTATGCTTTAAATTATCTGCGCACGAGAGAATTAGAGGCGTGTATATTATATCACCTGCACAGTGCTAAAATGAATTTATTTTCATTAAGTTGAAACAACCTTCAGATATCAGTAGCAAGTTTTATTTCCGCAAAATATATATATTCAACATTGTTTTTTTTTAATCCTTAAGAAGAAGTTCTTTTATCTATCAATAAGCTTAAGAGCTTTAAATGCATTTATGAACATAAATCTTAAATGGATAGGAAACCCAGTACATATTTATATTTAAAAATACAAAAATACAAAATTAAAATGGATACCTACGTATTTAGCTTTTATAATGAATTAAATTATGTACTATGTGTTTATATGATAAGCACACACGCATTATTTTAGTTGTTGCAGTCATTTCAGTAGTTGGAGAGATTTTTGTAGCAAACCTCACCCGGGGAAGTACTTCCGCTATAGTTATTCCTCCAGCGTCTAAATATTTTGCTTAGAAACGGTCGCCTTTCTGCCGTGCCCTCCTTACCCGTGCAGCATTTTGTCACAAGCGCCGCTGTACGCAAAGGACGCCGCGTGCGGCGTACATCCGCAGGATTTGCATTTTACATCGATGTGCCATGCCGAAGTGAAAGGTTCTGTTTGTTGGCTTCGGATTTTTCTTTAGGAAAATTTAACACACACATAACAATAAAATAGAAAAACAATTAGATACTTATATAAAAAGCTAAATTAACAAAAAAAAATAAAAGCATTAATTTAAAATGCTAAATTCTCCTGTTGGTGTACCGACACTATGAAATTTAACAGACTTACCTAATATTCTAGAAGAATCAGAGAAGAATAAAAAAAAACTTATTTCTGTACACGCGTTTAAAAGCCTTCACGCAGACTTCACATTGTTGTATCTTTGAATAATATGACTTAGCGCCTATGTCCCCGTCTTGCCCTCGGTAGATCCTGGTTTTTAAATAAGTTATAAGGCGTAAAAGGCTATGACTTACCCCTGAGTTAGCTATTGAAAATGATAATCAAATTTCGAAACTCGTAGAGGGTATAATAGGAGATGAAATGTGCTTTTGAGAAAAGGGAAAGGGAAATGAAAGTTTGTAGGTTCATTCAAAATCAACAAAAACACTGTGAGGAATAGGTTTCTTTTCTTTAATTTTTTTTTATCACGTTATTGTGGGGAAAGAGTGAAAATAAACTTCTAATTAAGAGTATTTTTATTTTTATATGAAATTTATTCTATTAATTTATTTATTTACATGAACTTATCTACACTAATATTATGAATGCCAATGTATATTTATGTCAGTTGGTAACCTTCTTTCTTATAACATTTGCCTGTAGCATTGCGCAAATTCCGGAACGGTAATTTTAAAATTCAACGCGGTTGAAGTCACTCAGATATAAACGATATAATATATATCTAAACCTGAATGTTGACTTTTTCCACAAAATAGACTATCTGAATCGTAATCATATCATCCGGATTGGTTACCTCACTCATTTTGAAGTAGGTTAAAAAGCCAATATGGCAAAGAAAACCGAACAATTGTTCCTACATAATGTTATGTAGATACATACAAAAGGATTTCCTTTTGTAAGTAGGTACATATTTTGTTCAATTATTACTAATGTAAATAATTTGACAACTATATACAAATGCACCACTGTGTCCATAACCGTGATGTAGATTAACAAGGGAATATCAATACAAACACAATGGTGACGTGGTATTTGTAAATAATTAATTATGCGATTACATTAGTTTATAAAGTGAAATTTCAATGTGTCAGAAGTGTCGCAAATGGCGAAACAGTGTGAGGGAATCTGTTTGTTTTTGTATTATTTAAAAAAATATTTATTTAGTTACTCACTTGAACCGTAAATATATCGGTGAAGTTTTATTGACGTACGGATATGAATCCGTGATACAAAAAAATATGATGCGAAGAACCGCAAGGTGGAATTTCCTTGGTCGTACGGCCAGTTCTCGCTTACTCAGTCATTTGTGTACCTCGGCAACGTTAACGTCCGCTACAGAGGTACGTACGCTACATTTCATTCGAATTATAATCGATTTTTAACGATCTATCCCATGATTTATCAATTAAACTGCCATCAATATATAATTTACTAATGATCAATAAAATTTTTAATATGATTACGCGCCTAAACTATTAAATATCAAACGGTTTATTTAGTAATCGTTCCGATGTCGTAACGCATGGTTTACCAACAAAAAACAATTTCAAATTCAAACAGATAGCTATTTGCAGCGGGATTAAGCGAAATTTTCAAAACAATAAAATCGTGATTGAAATATTTTGTAATTTTTTTTTACTGTCTATGTAAGCGATGGTTTTATAAACAAAGTGCGGTCTTCTATATTTAATTACTTATACTATTTTTACATTTATCTATTCATGTGAAGTGATAAGATGTCGTTCAAAAGGAAATGGTCATTCAGAACAAAAGTGCAACTTGAATCACATCACAACGATGTAGTGGAGTGTAATGTAGATAGTAAACAAAACGA
Source organism: Pararge aegeria (assembly GCF_905163445.1). NCBI lineage: Eukaryota > Metazoa > Arthropoda > Insecta > Lepidoptera > Nymphalidae > Pararge > Pararge aegeria. Next base: position 11,001,599 of record NC_053183.1, read on the forward strand.
GGAAGTCAATGTCGTAAATTTATCGGCGACCTTACAAAACACTGAGAAGCCGGATAGTGATGAAATTGTATTATCGTGCGGGAAACTTGATGTAGATACAGTGTCGCAAGTCGAAAATACCGATAATTTGGAAAAAGAATCTATTGACTTCAATGTCGATGATGCAAGTTGTTTGGCAGTTGACAGTAGTGTTGCCCGTGAACTTTTTTTACAATCGGACCGCGATGAGTGAGTAAATGAGACATAGTGGGAATAATTATTTTAAATGATTAATAGAGGTATTTTTTTTTGCGTAGGAAATATTAACAATAATCTATGAATCATGGTCCAACTCCTCGCCTGGTGACTGGGTCACGGGATTGCTTTCATACACTTCCTCGACCCATAAATTAGTATGGTTTACCTACCCATTGCAAAATATATATCTAGTACCTGTGTATTATGTATTCAAATAACAGATAAGCTACGTTATTATTTTAATAGAATTGTTGGCAAGATGAAAAATATTTAATTAGGGATGCGTTTATAACCTCCAGTTTTTATATACCTAATTAAATTACATAATAAAATTTTAACTCAAGATACTTCTCTCTTTAGATACTTATCTATAAAATACAGTTAAAATGAGAAGAAGATTGATATGTTTTACCTTTGTAATAATTCTAATTGAGGATCAATGACTAAACCTAGTTAGTCGTGTTATGAGCGAGATAGGCATTATAAAATACTTGCAAGGATATAAAACAAAGGGAATTTCCTTACTTAAGTAGATACCTGCTTGTAATCACGTTCAATGTGCATAAAAGTGCACGGACAACGCAACAAGTCTGTAATACTAATATTTACTTAAAAAGCACCAGCTGGTGCGCGCGACCTAACCCGCGGTTTTTTTCTGTAGTTTAATAATTACGCGCGAACTGTTTGTTTTCATGGGATTTGACCGTCTTATACTACCATCGTTATTGATAGCCCAAGTAAGGCTTCGGTTTCCCTTAAGGGGGAACCGATCTCGATCACCGGCTAGCACCTCTATCTTTTTGGAGTTATATGCGTTTTTAATTTAAGAAATTAAATATCACATGCTTTAACGGTGAAGCAAAAAATCATGAGGAAACCTGCCTCCGAGTTCTTCATACTGTTCTCGGCATCAACTAATCCGCACTGGGCCAGCGTAGTGGACTTCCGCATACACTCTTCTCATTCTCACTACTAACTACTAAGCGATAAGCCTTTTGTATCCTACTTATTAAGTTTCCTCTAGTTGTGTCCATTGTTTTTCTTTCTTTTTGTGGTGCACATTGTGAGACCCTTGCACTGTAGTGGGTTGATGATGATGATAATATTACCATCTCCAAGATTCAAGGCATCACGCAAAATGTCGCCAAGATTAGCTTTAAATTTGTAAATAGATAACTCAGGATGTTATGAAAATTAAGCTTAGTTTGCTATACTCCGCGAACAGCAGGAGAATCTGTATGGTGTAATTTTTAATTACTTCAATCCGTATACTCCACACCAAACATACCCTCGGCAATGTACCCTCTACGCACGTTTCGCATCCTCAGGAGATGTTGACTTTACAATGAATAATTGTTAAGTCAACATCTCATCTGAGTTAACAGACGTTTCTGAGCAACGCAAATTGTACTTATGCTTTTTCAAATTAGCTGGGTAAGTAATAATTACAGTGAATTTCAGTGTATTTCTGAAAACGATAACTGACGAGCAGACGGACAAACTGTCATTTACAGTTATACTAATAATTACTACTATTAAGTATTATATATATAATACTAATAGGCATGGATGAGATACACAATAGAATTTAAAAGTAGTCAGGTACTTAATTGCACTGTCAATCGAATGCAAAGTACATGTTCATATCATTAATTTGATTTCGGTCTTTTTCTTATTTCATTTATTGCGCATCTTAAGATTATATTAATAAGAGTTTTAAACAAATAGAGCTAATTAACAGCAATAGCTTTTATAAATATAAGCTGTATTAGTGCTTTATCGTAATATGTTTAAAAACGGCAATCTGCTGAGTTTTTGTCGGCTCTTCTCGGTAGAATCTGCCTTCCGAACCGGTGGTAGAGACACTGCAAAAAGACCAACTTGACGTTTCAAAAGTTCTTATAAACTAGGCCTAATTGAAATATATGAATTTGGACTTTGACTTTGATACAATCGAAATATTTCAAATAGCATAATTAATTTAATCGTCCATCTGAAAATTTAGAATTAGATTGATTCCTTCAGTTGGTGCAATCGATCGTGATGGACTTTCTGTTCCTCAATTTCTAATAATAAAAAATCCAACCACCGCGCCCCTGCGACTGGTTTGACATCGTCTACCATGCAACGTTAGAGTCTACATTTCTCCGAAATGAGATATATAAGTGGAATAAATAATTTATAAGTACCTACCTGTAGCTAATGCAAAATAGGTCCCTACCTCTTATTTTTACCTTAAAGGCACCTAACCATACCTTTAATATTATTGAAAGTACTCTGCTTATTTTCAATAATGATTGCCGACGTGCGTATTGAAGTATTGATAACAAATATCCTTAAATTTGTATTGTCAGTATTATTTACTGTATGCCTGTGATCATTTTAAATGAGCTTCTGAGTTAGTGTTTCTTTTGATAAAGATATTATAGGGCTGGCCAGTTCTGCGCCTTTTAGTGTGCAGCTATACTAAGCCTATTCCTTTAAGACTCTTTCTTTTACTTTATTCAATACTGATTACAAATGATTTAATTTTACGCAAATGTGTGATAGTTAGAACCTTTTTTCACTGCTTTCTTTCTTGTAGAGTCACTACAAATCATCGAAACGATTCGAAACAGTTAAGAAATAAATTAATATTTTTTTACATACATATTTAAAGCAATATTCAAGACATACTCATTTAAAATATAAAACATTTATTGGATATTTAGCCCCACAGCGCTTTTTTTTATATGACACAAGTTATAGTAACCTTTTTTTGATTTTCATCTAAGAAACTAAATATTTATCTAAGAGGTTCAATTTGTCTAATGATATCTTATAATATAATTAAGATTTTTGTAAATGTATCATTTTTTACAATGAATCCAACGACCTTCTTAGAAGGTCATGGAAGGTTATGAAATTATTCTATCAAAACGATGCGGCCTGTGGTCTTTATAGGGTCTTCTTTGCTAAGACTGATAAAGCTAATGCCTAGGCCCCCATACAGACTATTTTAGGGTACCTACTGTACCTGTTTATAGTAAAATGGAACTCTTAAAGGAAAACATTATTGTCTTTCTGTTTGTCTGCCTGTGTGTCATGGCCAATTTCTCAGCGATGGCTTGAGGTATCAAGATCTCGGTTATGATTCCTGTCAGGGTAATAAAGGAAAATATAATTACTGACTTTTCTCTAGTCTGGTCGGCTCCCCTACCGACAATAACGTGCCGGTACAGTGCTGCGTGATATAACTCCTATACCCCTATTCTGTTAGCCCGTTCTACCACCATCGTCGTCGACCATGTCAGTCTCCACCGGAGACGGTATAACTTCGTCCCTAAAGCGGAGTTAGGTATAATTTTTAGTTTAATCACCTTCGTATTTATCCACACAAATACTCCACCTAGGACGTAAGAATTTGCTATTTTATATTCCTACTTAGACTGTTAATAGACTAGACAAATAAAAACTGGAATTATATTTACAGAACAGTTATAAATAATTAAATTATTCATTGTCTTTAAAGAAAATGAAATTTACTTTTGACTTATAGGTAATAACTATAATATTATTTCTATAGCTCATCTACACAAGTTGTTAATAAACTCACAAGTGCTAACCCATCTAACTTATTACTATTGTAAATTAGGTACGCTAAGTACTACCGTAAGTACCGTTATCCATTCTGTGACTCTACTCTGCATTGCCGATGGGTACATAAGAATTTATTATAAACTAGCTGTTGCCCGCGACTTCGTCTGCGTTTGATTTTGTTTTTTGATGTCGCATTCAATTTAGTTCTAGTTGTAAAAAAAATTAAAGTATTCAGTATCGCCAAGCCTTAAATGAGGGGTTTGCTGCTGTCCTCTGAGGAGTTATGTCCTCTTTTTTCAACCACATTCATCAGATCTACACTAAGTTTGGGCAAAATTAAAAACATAATATAAACTCTATAGTACGAAAATAATTATTTAAATCGGTTATAATTTGTCGGAGTTATGGTGTAAAATCGTCAAACACTTTCATCCCCTCTCCGAGCCGAGCCGAGGAACCGAGCTTAATGTCGGGATAAAAGTATCCTATATTACTTCTAACACTTCCAAGAATATGTGTACGAAGTTTCATGAGGATAAGTTTAGTAGTTATTGCGTGAAAGCGTAGCAAACAAACTTATATTGACATTTATAATATTAGTAGGATAGGATAGGATAGGAAGTAGGAGAGGAAAGGATAGGATAGGATAGGCTACCTTACAGGCTCTTTTTAAAAATCAAGTCAGTTTAGTTCGCAATGCAGATTGATATGAAAATAACAATCATCATATTATCCCATTACCAGCCCACTGCAGAGGACGGGTCTCCTCTCACAGTGAGAAGCGTTTAGCCCACCACGCTGGGCCAGTGCGTATTGGTAGACTGAAAACTGTTTTTTTACTTTCACTCATATTTTATTTAAGCCTCACTGCGAGACAATTAATTCTTAATTAAAAAAAATAAAAGTTTCCTTTTTTTAAAACAAGAAAGATTTTTTATGCTGCTAAAAAATATAATATATTTTGTACTCGAATAAATAAATAATTAATGTACCTCCTTAAATAAGATAATAAGACATTAAATTTGATCAAATTTAAACAAAAGAAAAAGAAGACTAATTGCCAAATAATTGATAACTAGGTATAGCGCGTGTGATTGATTATTATCAAAAATATCGACTTCAAGTAGAGTTTTGCTCCCATATATCGCTCCAATATATCTAAGCCTGTATTCTTTCCTAGCATGCGTCATATTTACCACGTGTGTGTGTATCATTTTACTCTGGGTTCTCTTATCTCACTCGCTTGTAATAATAACTATAGTACAACAGTTTCGTAACTCTACCTATATACTATTTATTAATAAATCAACTATAATTTCAATTCCATCGCGTTTTTTTATATCTTCCTACTTATGTTAATTTATTAGTGTCTTAAAATAAACTTCCGTGGTGCCTGCTGCTGGCATTTATAATCTTAAGAACATTATTACATGAGAACCTGCTTAGATGATGCCTTTAAAAACCTATTGCGAAAAATCGGATTAAAATCGGCCTGCTCTGGCTGCATATTGGTGTGGAAATGAACTTAACTTAGGAACAGCCGAAAGATTTTTCGACTTTTTCTAGTTAAGCAAGAGGAGAATATTATTTTTTTCTTGTGACAGTGAGGGCTTTAATCAATTATTTACTAAGAGTAGGTTAGCTGTCCGTTGCCAAATAACGTCCGTGAAAAATAAGTTTTCCCACGATTTGAGAACATATTTTACGTATCCCTAGTGTGAAAAACAAAGTGAGTGTGCCTAACTTCCGGATAAGCAAGCAAAGTTACGCCTAGAACGATTGATTTTTTACGATATCCCTGGCACAGCCGTAAGCGCTGTGGTTAAAAGTTGGAGGTCCCGCTTTTGATTCCCGGCAGATGCAATCTAAGAATTTATTACTTCAGAATTTTCGCTAGTCTGTTTTCATGGGTAAATAGTTCCCACCCTACCGACAAAGACGTGCCGCTAAGCGTTTAGCGTTCTAGCTAGATGTTGCGTGGAAACCGATTAGGGGTTTCAGTTAAGTATAAAAACCGGGTTAGCTAACGGGATTCCCCGCTACCATCTTAGACTGTCAAGGGCTAACTTGTAGCGGAATAAAAAATATATATTAAAAGTTTTCCATACTTACATTAAAACTGCGAACGTGTCTCTATTGTGTGTTTGTTTATTTGTTTACCAACCTTAATGATATTTGACACATATACACATAATAAAATCCTCTCAATTAACTCGACAGGATATTTTTATCCCAGCAAAACCGCCTTTGTCACTAACAATATACGGCTTTGTTGCTAAACCGATGATAGAGACAACTTGAATATTATAGAAGGACAAAAGATACTTTTTACTCCGCAAAAACTAACAGTTCCCACAGGATTAAAAAAAAGTTAAAATAATACTAGCAAGAGGTCAGAATATTTTAAAACATTTAACAGATGACTATAAATAAGCATAAAAAAAACCTCAGACGGTTTTTCATATATTTTATATGGGATACACCTTTAATAAGAACATGGATCAAAGCTGGGTGGTCTTAAAAATATAAGCTCAAAGGCTGTGGCATTGCTTCTGGCTATATAGTAAAGAACATTCCTGTCCTTGACATGTCCGTGAACAGCCAGGCTGATTCCTTTCGCAAAAATCAGCCCACCAGCCTTTCTGACACCACATGAAGCAATAAATCGCGGTGTAATGTCTCTCTTTCTCTTTTTTTGAGCAACGACTCCATGGCCCTAAAATTCTAAGGCAAATGGAAAAATATGTAAGTCTCCATTAAAGAGGAATACCGGTTAGTAATCATAGTGTTAGTAAAATCTCATATAAATAGAATGACAGCATTTCCCATACCTAATGTTACGGTCTACTTTATGAGCAAAAACTTGGAATATTAAATTATTTTTAATAAAGAATTCTCAGAATCGTATAGATACCTCGAAATTATAAGCAAAATATATGACGCATACAAATTATAATTTCCACTCTACAGAAACCGGTAAATATCAGGGTACCTGTTTAAAAATCGATTTGAAGTAGGCATAACCCGGTTCCTAAAGATACACAAATAAATAAAACAGCAGTGTCTTTCCGTACCTGTTTTAAAGTAACTGGCTCCTTTTAAGCTCTTATGATTAGGTATTTGATCATAAGAGTAAACTAAAATAACTGTCTAATTGTCTAAGCGGATTATATATAAGGTTGAACTGATTCTGATGGGACTTTAACAGGCAGGTAGAACTTTGCTACAAATAATCTAGCCAACTTGTTACCGCGGGAAAAGATATTGAATGAATGAATGAATGAATACACTTTTATTGTACACCAAAGAAACAAAAAGTAGTTACAAAGATATAAATACAAATCAAGAGAGTACAATTTGGTGGCCTTATCGCTGCATAGCGATTTCTTCCAGGCAACCAATGGCGTAAAAGGAAAAAACATAGAAAAAGTAAAAATTCCTACAAATATCGATGTTTTTTTCTTATTTCATTTGCTTTTAAAGTGGTCATACTTATATCTAACAAAAACAAAAAATAATGATTATTTAAAAAGTTGTAAACTCAAAGATTATTTAGGAACACTACTTTACAAAGCGTGTTAGGTATATGCCTACAAAAACACCGGAAAAAAACATACACAGTAAATCTGAGTGGATGAACTAGTCAGCCATATTCCGTCGATTGAAACCTGTTTTGCCCTTGACTAGTTTAGAGGCCAGATTCTTAGTTAGCGATAAAAAAACTTGCTATTCTTTGTGACACGGTTGAAAGTACAAATCGAGGTATCTAACTACAGCTAACAATCCGAGAGCACCCTTTATGAGTTTTTTTTAGGTACTGACCTAGCAGTCAAGAAAAATTCCATCACGACACTTTAATCATTATCATCATTAATATGGAAAACTACTTTGTTGATAACATAGTTAATAACGAGCAACAAAGCAATTTGTAGTTCATACAAGTTTTTGTTTGAAGCTGTATCTGAGTAGTATCTTCTATCTAGTCTTGTACCCTATCCTATATATCCTTATCTACAAAGGTTGCCTGTATGAGATTGCTTGCAGCAATAAGGCCACCTTTGCATGTCTACATTGTGTACTGAAGTATTGTTACTGTATCTTTTCCTGTATATATATGTTATACGTGCAAAAAAGTGTTTCTTCTTCTTGTATTTATGCCATTTTTTACTAAATAAGAAACGCCTAGTCTAAGGCGATTGTTAGGCATACATCAACAGTTCACCAATAGTTACCATCTAAGAGTTTCGGCAATGCCTAGAATGGCGAGTAACATAGGCTTTTTGCACCAGGATTTAAAAACGTCCAAGTCGGGATTTGGGAAAAACAGAATATTTATATTTATTTGAATATGTATATATATTACTAGCTGCCCCGCGCAACTTCGTCTGCATCAAATCGGTTATTTTCGGATTTAATATCTTTTGGCATTTCTATACCCGTAGTAACGTCTAAATTAAAGGTCCAATTTGAATAATTTAAAGAGAAATTATTATTTATTTGGATCTGATAGGAACGTCACCATCTTAAGGTTGTACCCGTGTTTTGATTGACAAATTATAACAAAAAGCGGTTTTTGTGTCCTAACAATTAGGCATTTAACCTCCCGGACTTTTTTGTAGGTAATAATGATTACTTTATACATGTCAATCCATCCATCCATACATACATACATCCATCCATCCATACATCCTTACTCACAAATTTTCGCATTTATAATATAAGTAGGATGGTACGCATGCATTCGATCGCTGTCCCATATGCTTTGCGACTCGCTGTTATCTGTGAATAGTTATGTCCTTTATCTCCGACAATATTTATCCGATCTTCATTAAAATTACACAATACATGCTTGATAGTATACACTTTCAAATAAAAAAATAATTATTAAAATCGGTTCAAATTTAACGGAGCTATGAAGTAAAATTAATAAAAATTTTCATCTCAGTAAACACATAAAATTGTTACCTTATTAAAAATTATATTTGGCTATGACATTTCGCTACATTCACATGATGGTGATAGTTTAATAGTTAGAGTTCAGTCTCCGTTTGGACAGACCTAGTTACATCCCCGGCCCGCACCTCTTAACTTTTCGGAGCTATGTGTGTTCGAATTTGAGCAATCAAACTATTAATTTAATTTGAACGGTGAAGTAAACCATCGTTAGGGAACCTGCATGGCTGACAGTTGTCCATAATGTTTTCATAGGCGTATGAAGTCTAAGAGATCTGCGAGTAAAATCCTTAGGGCTTAAATTCTTCTCATTCTAAGAGGAGACCCGTAACCTGCATGATAAGGATGATGATGATGATGATGCCATGGTCATAATGTGAAAATGTATCCATTGTTGATTTCTTTTCTTTCATATAATAGTTCTTGTAGTACCAACGAGAAGAGCCAATCGCCGCAGATTACACACACCAATATTGTTGAAAACCTATCCAACCAAACCCCTATTAGACCAGGGTCGATAATTTTTAAAACCAAAAAAAAAATAATAGGATGAAACCCATTAGAAAAGGAGGGGATTATTATAAAAATGAAAGGAAAAATAATTTACGGGCGATCTGAGGTCAGGAAGGGGATGGGGGTGAATTTTTAAGGGTAAAAACGGGTTTTCTCGATTTCCGGCAAAACTAAAAGTCCTATCGAAAAAAGTCAAATTGCAAAGTTGTAGGGAATAAAAAGATCTAAAACTTTTGTATTTACAGCTTTTTCCACATAACCTCAAAATTTATGTGAAAAATTCAAATTGGTGGCAATCTTACAACTTTTAGGTCGCGGACGGACAAACCAACAGATGAGAGAACAGACGGACGTGGCTTGTAGACTATGGAACCCTAAAAACGAATACAACTACATTTTTGCCTATAAAAGATATCAAGGCAAAATAAAACTCTTTGAAAATAAATTGAGATATTATCGTGCTCTCGTAGGAAGCAACGGTATGCTTCAAGGGCGCAATCAAATGGAATCTTAACAAAAAGTAATTCTCCTAACCGCAACTAATGATGGAGTTAACATATAATGTAAAAACTTAATTCACTTGTTTACTTCGAAAATAGTCAATCCGTTGCAAAATAGCAATTTGCGCAGATCCAGACAATATCCACGGCGTCACTGAGATCAGTTTTTGTAGATTGCGCAGTCATACCGCTACCCTCACACAGACCACATTCAGTATTATTGACTATATAAATATTGACAATGACGCTAGTCAACAAGTACAAAAAAGTGTTAATTCTTGATCAATTAACTCTTAAAAATTAGTTGGTATTGATTTTTTTAAATGATCAAAAAAAAACAAAATTATTGTTTTCTACATTTCAAACAATTATAACAAACAAAATTTAAAACTGGGATAAACTTGTATCTCCTATTTTTTGATTTATTAACAAAAACTAAATTTTTTTTTACCTTAATTGCTAACATATATACTTTCGTAACATTTTTCTAGACAGCATTCCGAATCGAATGAGCTATATTTTTAGGAGCTTGATCAAGAAATAACACCTTTTTTTATTAATTTTTGATTAATATATTACAATAGTAGTAGTAGTATTTTAGTAGTATTATTTGGATACTAATGTAACGCTAATTTAACAAACAGATGTGTGGTTAAGCGACTTCCCTCAGTTTAATAGCGACATAGTTCAACAATTTAAATTGTTAGGTATAATCATTTATTTTACAATGCCTGTGAATGAGGTGTTAGTGTTATTTTTGGATTCGATGTAGGTATGCATATAAATATTTTTATGTTAGTAAGGATGGAATCCATACTTATACTAACAATGTGAAAGTGCGTCTATTTGTTTGTAGCTATGTTCGGTTCAACCGTTTTATCGATCTATGAAATTAGGCACACATGTGCAAGCTTGCATCCTTGAGATGGACGAAGATTTACATTTTCGGCAAATTGTTCTGATAAAAGCTATTTGCGGGATTCAAATAAATAGCATTTGTAACCTATATGCATGGCTTGACCGTTTAACTTATGTTAGTGAAATTTTCAGTAATTTGCATCCTGGAGATGGATAGGGGACATATTATCAATCATTTTAAGGTACTGAGTTACTGACATAAGTGGTATATTGAAATGAGTATCTCTCTACTTAGACGTCTTTGTTCATCGACAAAGGGAAAATATATTGTGAATATTTGTGTACATCAATGTAAAAAAATCAACCAGCACTGGAACAGCTTGGTAGGTCATAGTAACAGATGCCTCTTCCTTATGACCACCTATAGCAATTCAATAATCCTGTTCCTCGTTATAATATGACATAGGATAATAATGATATAGGATGTAGTGTTAAAATGCACATATAAGTATATGAGTTTTATTTATATCTACATTTTAACTAAGTCAATAAGCTTCAGGTATTTCCCCGATAACAATTGATAATTAAGTGGCAAAAAATACTGCTATTCGACCGTACAGCATATGCTGTACCTAATTGACGTCACCCATTGATTTGTTTGACGTATTAAAGTTGTTTTGATCAATATCTTATAGCAAAAAGCTTCGGATAACATTAAAAGAAGCTTCCCCTCAACAGTCAGCAGATTTAACAAAGAAAGAAATTAAACCATGCATTTATATTTACAATGAAATACAATAAATCGAATTATAAAGAAGCTGTTTATTACTTTATGATCGTCCTTTACGCGCGATCAAATTAAATCCCATGAAGAATCAGGACACTTTGCACAGCGTGTTCGCCAGCGAAAACTAAAGTCATCTAGACGTGGGTCTCATTGTGGGTCACGAGGGCGGACGGACTTATCCCTAGTGCAACAAACTCAGATCACGAAAAGTTGCCGTCGACGGCTCAGAAGTTGATCGACTTTAGGTTACGTTCCATTGAAGTCATCAAGAACTGTGTCTCAACTATTCTCAACTCTTCCACAACCTTCAAGCGCCACGCTCGTCATTCCCCCCTTTGACGCTGTTGTACCCCCATCTTAGTCAATATACAACAATAAGAACACAATTTAAAAAAAGTACAAGGCTAAAATGGTGAGGGTCAAAAATAGCTCATTTATTTCTCATTAACTCTTTGGCGGTATTCCACGAGCTATATCGTTGCGAGTTATTTGATAAAATACAAGACGTGTGCAGATTTACATCATTCAAGCGTTGTATACCCTTATTTTTATAAGGAGACGAAGCTGTTTAATATGTGCCTAAAATTACTGACATAGAATTACATGAGAGTTTAGTCTGAGAGAAATTTTGCGATACATGCTTTTTTGTACATTTTATGTTTTTAATGAGATCCAAATTGGTTCTATTTGGATTTTGACATTTTTTAAAACGTTTTTGACGTCAACCTTCCTGGAAAATGTTTTTTTTTTCGAGGGATAACTCGAAAAAATTACTTCGATAACTATCCGCCGCCTTATGGTCAAATTAGCTCTAGGTAATAGGTAAAAGGCATAATCCTCCTTCAGTTAAATATGCCCTTTAAAGATTTATTTCGTAATTATCTACAAATAATAATGTTTTTCTTTAACAGAGTAAAAGAATTGGCGATCGGTTTTTACGTGCCCTTAAATACAGTAAAAAGCGTTGACCGGAGAGGAAGGCCACTTTTGAGAGACAGTATCCGTAAACCGTTTAGAGGTCATGGCACTCGACTCGATGCATGATAATGTTGAATATTGAACCTTGAGTTTGTCTTTAGACTTCCGAGATATCTTCGGTCTTTTAAGAAATCATTTCGTAATTTTATATAGCTAAAGAGGTTCATTATAATGCAATTACATAACACCAAGTGTTTCCAACATTTTTTTCAGTTTTTGTTACTTAAACAACTAGCCAGATAAGATTATTAATTGGTTATCTGTGGCTACGATTTGTTGTTGAACAAAGGTTCGCATTAAGGTGGTAGAGTCACTTCACACAGACAGACTTGACGTTTTAAAAGTATACTAGGCCTACTTGAAATAAATTAATTTTGAATTAAACACGGAAAAAAATAATTGTCACAAAATAATAGCGTAAAGAATTAAATTTACATAGGTAACAAGAATAAAACATAAAATAAAAATAATCTTTCCTATACCACCTACCTCAACTTTTCCAAGGCTAGCACACAAAATAGAGTTTTTTCGTAGAAGAACTAGAGTAATCGACATAGCTCGACGAGTCGCGAAGTCGCGAAGTGGTAATGGGCGGGGCTATATGTTACAAACAGTACCATCTTATAATAAGATAGAATTATACCGTCTGGTTGTAATACCAGACAGAAAAGGTGTACACCTCGGCATATGCCATGCCATTATAAGTTCATGCATGACCCTGAATAAATAACACTTGCTTTTATTACATTCTTGTGACGTGAAAAATGAGAACTCTTACTTCATACGAAAGGTATGTATGTATACATGAAGGCGTAAAATGCATATTTTACTTAATTAGTTTTAGTTAAATCTAAAATGATTCAATGCCGATAAACGTACGCCTATGTTTATATTTATATTATATTATATATATTGATATTATGTACGATCAATATTTCTAATTAAGAAAACTATATTTATGAAAAACTATAGCTAAAGACATTCGTAAGCTTAAAGTTAAAGCTTCAAGGGTTCCAAACGCACTCTGGTTATTATATATCATAGCGGGGGTATTCTTTTGTTTTCACCTTTTCAGAGTCACCTCATGTATGTCATTGAGAATCAAGCTTAGGGCATGTTTGTGGAAAATTTTCACCGTTAAAGGCCACCCGGGGGCATTGGCCCGATGTGGTTTTGTTTTTTTGTTGTTCCTTACCCGAAGAGTGCCAACGGGACCATATTACAATGCGCCTGCTCTCTGGCTGTCCGTCTGTCCATCCTTCCGTTGGTCTGCTAGCTAACTGTATTTTTTTAAACCACAATGAGAAGAGAATTGAAATTTTTACAGAATGTTTATGTTATGTAACTTGGGTTTCATATAAAATGGGTCATTTATAGCGGCATCGCTTCCCATACAAGAAATAAAACGTATTTTTTGTTTTAATTCTCTATATTTCTCCATATTGAAACTTAATACAGAGCCCCTCGATTGCAAGAACAACTCGAACTAAGGCAGTTTCATTTTCTCTGATAACGATAACTGTACTTACTTATTTTATTAACAGGTCTATACCGATTCCGGAAGGCCTGGTTATGGACCCGATGTCGCCCACAGCGCTTGCAGTCCCCAACGAAATCATGGATCGCATTGGCAGTGGGCTGAATATACTCAGGGAACACGGCAAGAAAGTTCAAAAGGTAAACTTTTTTTTTTGTTTACCAGGTCAAATGTTTTCTACTGTTTCCGTACTTCGATACATCTTCCTCTTCGTCGTCATATCAACCAATTATAGACCCACTACAGGGCACGGTGGTCCTCCCACAATGAAAAGGGTTTAAGTCGTAGTCCACCACGCTAGCCCGGTGCGGGTTTGTAGTCTTCACACGCCTTTTAGAACATTCTGGAGATTTCAGGACTCCTCACGATATTTTCCTTCGCCGTTGAAGCAAGTGATTTTAAAATTTCTTAAAAAGTAAATAACTCAGTAAAGTAAGAAATTCGTGCTGGGATTCGAACTCGGCCCCGGGAAAGCTGAAGTCCTAACCACTGGACTAACACCACCTCCTTTGTATACGAAGACCTAAATAATACTCCCTAGTGTAAGTTTACTTGAATTTTCGCGAAAGTCATATATGATATGCAAATCAATAAAATGAATTTAAAAATTATAAAAGACCTTAGTCATTGGATCTCGAAAGGATTCCTTTCGATTAAAAAAGACATACATTTGGAGTATTCATATTTGGTACGACGGTGCTGCCACGAAATTTGGAAGGACCGATGACTATAGCGACGCGGGAAAAAAAAAGTAAGAAGGAGGAAAAAAAAGATGGTGCGGGAAGCGACATCGTTCGTTTGGGGTTATTTGGCGAGATTTTAAAAGAGAAAAAGGAAAAGCGAAAGGGTTATATTAGTAAAAGACTAAATATTTTATGAGTTTAAAGTGAACTTAAGTTTAATGTTAGCGTAATCGACAAAAATATATGTTGGTGTATGATTTTGTTATTTAGACTGGAGTATTTTTATACTAGTTTAGTCAAAACGTTATCAGCCATTTTGGCATATTGTGGTAATAACTGAATTTCGCATCAGATCTTTTATTTGTTATAAATTCAGAAATAAAATAGACACACATACGAGAGTTTTAAATTTTCAAAAGGACCAGTTTCGCACAAATAGTTTCATCGACTATCTGATATTATACATAATGAAGATCACCACAGACTAAGAGACACGCGGCTTTCGCATGCTCGAGCTTTACTGTTGTTATCTATTTCAAATTCAAATGTTCAAATTCTAAATTTCTTAATTCATGTAGGCCTATCACAGGCACTTATGAAGCATTTATACATGTATGTTTACATAATTGTAAGGGGATGGTGATAACTTCGTACACCGACTTAAACCTAAAGCTACGAGGGTTCCAAACGCGCCGTGGTCTCAGAAGAGCCCACAACAAACTTAGCCGGGTTATTTTTTTGGTTATCACCATCTCACAGTTTATTTATATTAAGCTATGAAGCTAGAGCAATTCACACCAAAACTTTTTTATCGTTCAAGTAATCCTTAACATTATAATAGGAAAAAGCTCGAAAAGCTCTCAGAGTGAAGTTGGCAGCAAACGCTAAAGACGAGAGCAGTATCTACCTAATTGTATCTATGTAACTATACACCATAGTAATGGCATGCCTTAGATAAGTGCTCTGGCATGCGAACAAACTTTTTTGAGACTATAAAAGAGCAAAATAAAAAATGTTGACATTGAATTACAGCGAGGAAATTTCCGCTAACAAAGTTAATAAATGATGCTTAAAATCACTAACGCACTCTACAATTACTTACTTACTAAGTAACAGGCATGCACGTTTTCTAGCGATGTTTTTCTTCACCTAAATTCGTCTACAAGTGATATTTTTTTTTAATTTAAAATGTATATAAAAATTTTCGGAACCGACTGGATTTGAACCTGCGACTGCTCTATCAAAATTGAAAAATTTGATAATTCACCTACAACTTATGATAAGCTGCTAAAGTACGAAAGTTTCATCTCGATTGGATCAGCGGTTTTTTGGCGAAATATGCACAAATAAATACCTATTATGGTGAAAAATACAATAGTAAAATCTTAATATTGCAATGTTAAAGTTATTGAGATTTAATTCGATATCTATGCTGGATATTTATTATTTACTTATTCATTGTATAAAATTATCTGACCTTTTGTATCAGAAGAATAAAATATTAATAATATAGGTAGGTTTAAAATTCTTATCGCCTCCCATTTGATACTTGTGGATATTTATAAGTTATTCACCTAATCATTCGCGAACGACCGGTCTACCTTCGCAGTTTTGGGTGATAAAATATGGTCTGATCTGGTTTTTTTTGCATACACATTATTAAAAGCGTTTTAGTTTAAACATAGACTCAAACCTTGTGGTGTTGTGCTCCGGTCAATGTGTGTCTAACACATTGTCTCATACGCATTCGATATTAGCGATTTGTTGTTAATTGCGGAACCGGTAGAAACAAACCACGAAAAATCATATTTCATTGGCAAGTGAGCTATTACACTCAGTGTTTTCCTCTAGTAGGCACTCAGTTCTGGCCGTGTCAAATCATTGTGAGATGTTTTCAAAGGTTACATGGTATACTAAGGGCCACAAATAAAGCTATATAAAAATCATTAAGTTATTCATCGGTTTTTACGGAAATACATTTGATAATTACAACCGCCGCGCCGCCGTGCACGAACCTCATTAAGTTGTTTATACGCATTGATGAAGGAAGTGGAGTAAAGTGCTCAATATAGTGTGTCTTAGTGCTATTAAAAATGTGTGATTCCACTTTTGGTACTGATATGCACGAAGATTTTGCAGCTATTCTCACTGTAAGTACATGACTTCTTCGACTAAATAAGTCGACTAGGTTTTGTAATCTACACCTGTGGAAAGATCTTGGAATAAGCAGAATCAATTTTCCAAAACCTGGATGTGTTCCATACCCGTCAAGAGAGCTAGCATGGGCAGGAGACAATTAAATCCCCGGGCAAAGGATAAAAATGTATCTTCTCCCACAACTTTATCAATTCTCAGAGCAATAGCGCAAAATTGGAAATAATATCCAAATAATAATTGTGCAATAATAAAAGGGGGTACACTCCTACTATTCCATGTTCCTGTGCTATAGCAGGTAGACAAAAAAAGGTTTAATTATATCAGGGGATATAATCGGGGGATATAATTTTTATCGCCGGCCCTTGCTAGCCCTGCTGAGGCCAGCTATGGAGTTAAAAAATATATAAATCGTCTCTGGACTGATCTGGTTCACGCCTCCAACTTTTCCGCAACAAATTTAAGCATTCTTTATTTTATCTCTGTATATCCATACTCTAATCAAAACGGAAATATATGAAACTGCCATACCCTTTTTATGAAAGCAGGCTTTTATGTTAAACCAAACCGTCACTTACTACTAAGCGGATTCGCAGTCTAGCGTAAAATCCTAATTAGCAAAGTTCAAAGTTTCTCAGATGTGAAATAAATCTAAACGAGGAAATTTTAACATCGCTTCTTAATTTGCCCCAGCCGGAAATTAAACCTAGCAAATGACCTTTCGCAAAAACCCCGTGGATAGGAAAGTAATAAATAAGAATTAAATCAGGGCTATCGATCGAAATGTAATCAGTCTATACGTACACTTGCTAGCTTGCCTTCGTGTATAAAAAACAGTAGCTTTTATATTATTTGGTACTGATCATTTAGAGATAGAATTATGAAGACGTTTTTAGATTTAAATAAAAATAACCACAGTCAACTTACAAGTCTTATCTATACTAACATAAGAAATTATTTGGAGAAATACTTATTCGAATTACAAAATTATTTTTGCGTTAGTTTATTTATGAAAGAAGGCTATATATTGAAGGCTTTATTGCTTTTCACCCTTCTTACAGGTATATTAAAGTTTGTATGAAGTCTGCCGTTTTTCAAGTTATATCGATGAAAATTATTAGTACCTATTTGGTTGACAATGAAAACAGTAAAGAAATATATAAAGTGATTACTTACTTACGCAAAAAGCACTTACACAAAAAGTGTACCTTATTACTATATTAATGCGAAATAGCTATTGGTCACCATTCGATCGTTGTCTTGTTAAATGAAAAGACAAACAATTCGTTCTCATGGTTGCTAATTGTATAAACACAGAAGTAGTAATAGTGCGATCTAAAATTATCAGGATATGGTTGAGACTGCTGATTTAACAAAAAAACAGCACAAAACATGAATATAGTTTGTAGACCAACCGCAGGCAGTCGACCTGCCTTGCCTACTTAAAGATTTTTTGTCTAGAAATATTCAGACAAGTATGATATAAATACAGGTATTATGGGTACACAATAATAGGTATTCCTTCATTATTCAGTTAAAATCGTTCGTTCAGACGTCATCCGGAGTAACTTAAAATCATTACAACAACACATTACATGACCTAAAATAATATAATAAGAATACATAAAAATATATAAAATATATTAATATGTATGACATATTTAAAAGTGCGTGTACCCTACCTAAAAATACATAAAAATTTATAAAAATATATAAATATACTATATTTATATAATAGGTATATAAATATATAATATTATATAAATATACTACGTTATGACCGTCTTAAAGTAAGTCTAAAAGATACTTACACTAGTTACATTTCGAAATCAATGCTAACTGTTTAACGAGTTGAGTTTGGTTTTATAGTAGAACGATGATAAGAACTACTAAGTTTAACCGTAGTCTTGCCGGATATAAATATGTTATGTGAACAATTGATGATGGAATAAATCAGATGACTTAACAACCTCCAAAATCACAGTCGCTGCCTACAATTTATATAATCTGATTACCACGGTACGCTAAGCTCATAATATTAATTTGAAAATGAGTTACCTATAGGTGTTCTTGATGGTATTTTTGATACCGATGCAAAAAATGATTGTTATTTTCCTTGAAGTTTTTATTTAACGATGCGTCCATTGCAATCCCAACTATCGTCTTAAAATGTTGCCATTTATATTGCTTTTTAACGAATTTTATCGAACGCCTTTATCTCAATCTCCAAGCTAAATTAAATTCACTTTTCTAAATGCAGTGCTATAATTTCCCAAAAAAAACAATGTACTGGTATACATACAAAGTACCATACTATTTAAAACGTACTGGTATACAGGGTTAAATAAAAATGCGAGAAAGCTCCTATAGTTCCCATCATTAAAACTGACAGCTTTTGTTTTACGACGTTTTAAAATTCAGTATTAATTTATCTCATAACAAAAAAAAAACGTGTTATTTCTGTATAGTGACATTACACTGTGAAACCAAATACATGTGATTCGACAACGAAGCGTTTTCGCACAACAGAGTCGCAGTTCGCGCGCTGTTGCGATGTTTCATTACAGAGTAGTAACCAACGACTTAAATATATTTATATAGATGGTAGAACAAGTATTAAATCAATTAAACTAGAATTTTGAATCGTCGTAGAACAATAATAGGTACGTACGTAGTTTTAATAATAGGAATTACAATTTGAGAGTTTTTGGTACTTTTTATTTCTGTCCCTGTCTATAGAGTAAATTTTGAGAATGGTTGACATCTTTAGATCTTATAGCGATTTTCGCTCACCACGGTTGCCACATGAGCTCGGCATGTCATACTTACTGCCATATCTATGACGCAGATTAAGATCAACACTTTAGGAGCACTATTATTCTTGTGTTTCTTTATTTTGTTTTGTTACAGTATCTTCTGAAGAATAGAAAGTTTGAAGTTGCCAAGAAATCATTGACGTCAATAGTGAACATTGTTTTGATTGAAGCCAAAGATTTGCCAGACGCCCCGGGAAATGGATCTAGTGGTCTATATTGCAAATTCAAGTAAGCGTTTATCGTATATTCAACTTCCTAAGATATTCCCTTCCAAGGAAGACAGCTTACTCTAAAGTAAAATGAATTTAAAAAATACTTTCAAACAAGCTCTTTATAATACCGATTCCCCTAATCAGTATCTACGAGACATAATGGATAATGGGTTTAACATTACTCCCATACCCCTAACAGATTAGCTCGTAAACAACTAACATAGTAGCATCACATCAACCCATTGCACAATGAGAAGGGGTTAAGGCACAATGAGGGGGGTTCACTACGCTGGCCCAGTGTGGATTGGTGGACTCCACACACCTTTTTGAACATAATGTTGAACTCTCAGGCAGTTTTCCTCAGGATGTTTTCTTTCACCGTTGAAGCAAGTGATATTTTAATTACTTAAAAGACAAATAACTTGGAAAAGTTAGAGTTACGTGCTGGGATTCGAACTCGGCCCCTGAAAGTGAAGTAGAACTCCTATCCAATGCGCTTTCGCCGCTTAGTTGCAAACATTGCAAGTTAAAAAAACGCTTGTAAAAGAGCAAAGATTGTCAATCCGACGCATTTTGTATTTAGGTAAACGATAAAATATGTGTACCTACTGTTATCTGCGCCATTTCTTGATTGATTATTTTTTTCGACCTGGAATATCCCACTATAGTTGATCCCACTATATAAATATAAATATATATATATATATATATATATATATATTTTAATTCGTTTAAGTAGTAAATTGTATCCATGACTATACAATATGTGGACAAATTATTACAGTAGCGTAGAATGAGATCTATCTAGCACAGCAAAAATTTTGTACGGTTGTGTCAAATTAAAAGCTTTAAAATGTTCTTTGCTAATATAAACTCTCAAAGAAAGAACCTCACCGAATTAAAAAAATCGCTTTTAAACTTAATATTTTTAAAAATAATTCGTATTTTTCCGTGACTGAATACATACAATTCAGCATTGCAATGAAGCTTTTTTTACCTCATGATAAATTGTAAATACTTAATAATTACGTGCATACTTTTTATAGGTGCGAGGCTCCTCGGGTTTTGAACTCGCCGTCTCTGAGGCAAAAAAAAACTCGCGCTATTGTAACCAAATAGATAGAGTAAAGAGACGACTGACTATTTTTTTGTATAAAAAGAACAGCTCTAAAGCAATTAAAGTTGGAAATAAATAAATATGCGGATGTGATTTTTATATTAATTAACTTATGACAAGCCTCATCAACAGATCATAATTTAAATTAATTTGTTACAAATTAAGAAAATAAAGCTATATCATCAGTTCACAGTTGTTTTTGACAAACTAGCTAGCAAAAATATTAAATTTACCATCATCAACGCTTGATTACCTTGTCTACATAATATACCTATTTAATATAATAAAAACAACGGCTTAAACCCAGTTCATTGCTGGAGGAGACCCTGCCTTGTAGTGGGCCGAAAATGGGATGATATGATGATGATATTATATTATATATACTATACTATAGTAATATTTATTTAGGACCACAACGTTAACACGTACGAGTATATATGTATGACAGTACGGTTTGTATATGGTACAAATACAAATATTTTGATTACAAGTTGTCTTTGGCAGAAGACTTCTTCTACTTTTCATATTAGCCAGACTGCCTTCATTAACATGTTCTCCAGGGTGAATTCGTATCCCTCGACACGCTTGCGACTAGCGTAAAGCTCGCGATCACTGCAGTCAAACGTCACTTTTCCGTACAATAATTATACCAAAGTGACGTTTGAAACCAGTCAACACAGCAGCAGACAACAATTGAGCGTTTGTTTGTTTGAATACTTTATTGTACACACACATTTTCTACAAAGTAAACACATATAATAGAAAGTAAACACATATAATACAGAATAGAAACTGGCGCTTGCAAAGGTGGTATTATCGCTAAAGCGGATGTCTTCCAGACAACCTTTGACGTTAAGAAAGACGAAAGCGTATGAGTTTAATAGAAGAACTAAGGTCGTTTATATTTTGTATAAATATTGTATGGA
Source organism: Pararge aegeria (assembly GCF_905163445.1). Lineage (NCBI taxonomy): Eukaryota > Metazoa > Arthropoda > Insecta > Lepidoptera > Nymphalidae > Pararge > Pararge aegeria. The sequence continues at coordinate 11,023,449 of NC_053183.1, forward strand.
AAGGTGAGCTTTGACAGCAGTGATCGCGAGTCGCGAGCCTTTCGAAATATGCATACTCACCCTGCCGGTGTTTTGAGTGATAACGGATTAACCGAAATGCCCCCGTCATAATGATTTCTAGCTTGCATTACCTACACCTGCTAAGGCCATGAAAAAAACTAAGTTCTTCTATTAAACTCATACGCTTTTGTCTTTCCTAACGTCAAAGGTTGTCTGGAAGACATCGCTTTAGCGATAAGACCGCCATAGGCATTATCTATAGAAAACCCTATTATTCTTAAAACATAAAGGCAAACACCGATATTTATTTATTCCTTGTGTTTAATTTTTAAGGTTAGGTGGAGAATCCCACAAATCAAAACAGGTTCACAAGACAAAACCGATATGGCGTGAGAGGTTTAATTTATATCTTTACGATGACAACTCTCTAGAGGTCAACGTATGGCACAAAACGAAGCAGAAAAATTTTATGGGAAGGTAAGCTAAAAGATTTAAAAATATTGTAAATAATGCAAATGTAAATATTGTTATGTTAACATTTGCATTATTATACTAAGTATTACTTATATATTTAGCAAAGATCATATTTTTCTGACCTTTACATTATATTACCTTATTATAATATACTAGAGGGTGCCAGCTACTCCGTCTGCAGTGCCCATCTCCATTAAGATAACTGCTGGCAAAGCAAATGAAAGTCAAAATAATTTACAAATGACATGCATTATTTTCTACATTTTGGAGTGGAATTTTTAAAAAGTGTGAAACACGTGTTTCTTATTTTTATCAAATGCCCAAATAACAAGTTACATGAAAATAACTTAAAGACAAGCTTTCATACAAACTTTCTTCTCTTGTGGTATACAACAAAAAGAAATGTATTCTTACACTAATAATTCGTACCTACACCTTTAGAATGCTCCAAGAATATTATTTCGAAATTTCTATAAGTTAAATTAGCCGCTTGCGCTGTAGGCTGCCCGTACACAGTCAATATTATTGACGATACAGATACAGACAATATTTTTTTACCAACACTGCAATTTTCTAAACAGGCAATAATATTTACAATATGCAGAGTATTGTCAATAATGTTGACGTGTGCGGGCAACCAATCAGAAATCTTGAATTATAAGCTAAGAGACGCTGAGTTAAAGGTACATTTTGAAAATTTTCTATTTCTGAATTTCATCTAGTTTGGTATGTTAGGAAGCTTCCAGTTCTGTGTTCCAGTTCTGGTCTGGCCGTGGCTACTTTACCGAAAGAGGAGAGCCGCCAAGTGATGTGTTTATACTGATTGAGTATAAGTTTCATAGAAATAGTAACCTGTTAGCTCGCAAGATCTTAGACTAGGTGAAATTACAGTCAAGAGCTAATTTATAGTAAAAAATGAAGGGTTTTCCAATGGTCTGTCTTCAAACACGTCGAGCACTCAACCAATCCATTCTTTGTCATAAATTTCCGGAAAACGTCGTAGATAGGTACCTATCTCTACATTAGGTACGTATATTGTTTCCACGTGTAGTTTGAAATGATTATGCTTAGATTAAACGTAAGTTATTATAATGGTGCCATTTAAGGGTCTCTGAAGTCATAATTAATGTCATCAGAAATACGATATTTCGTGACAATGACGTACATATGGTATTACCATAAACAAGTATGTGAGTATTACTTACGCATATCTTGTCTTAATTATCATAAATGGTGCGGATACGGACATCAGCTAGTTATCTCAAGAGGATATGTTTGTTATTTTTTCTTCAGTAGTGACGTTATTTTATTTCCATGTAATTAAGTCAAACAGGCTTTATATTATTACGGTTTTAATCAAATTTTAAGGCTCTATGTTCTACTAGCTTATGAGACGTTGTTATTATGGGAATAAAAAGAGTTTGAATAATGGTGTGTTCAGAAATATTATAGTAATTACCCACAGAATATAGACCACAAACCTTAATTCATAACATAATAAATATGATTTTAAATCTTTGTAATTGTTTATGCAGAAGGTTAGGCGAATAGTTGCTTGAATGAATTCGATCACACTGGCCGGATAGCAGGAATCCCAACCTGTGTTACCTACGAGTAGGTACCACAGTCGAACTGAATATTACTGATTTATAATGAATCGTATTGATATTTATATTAGCTACATCATTCAAATAATTACAATCATCGCCCGTAACGATCTTTATTTCATCTACATTACGATTCATATTCCTGCCAAAAAAGAAATTGCTAGTCTCTCGGAGCTCTATGATGATATATAAATGGCGCAAAAAGATACTCCTAGGCCCAAAAACTATACGTCAATCCGTTTCATTCATTCATCCACACATTTAAATTATTAGTAAGAAACTAAGACTTGTTTTCAGGTGCATTATCGACCTGTCTCAGCTCGAGAAGGAAAAGACGCACGATCTATGGCAAGAGTTGGAATGCGGTTTCGGTTCAGTTCATCTGCTGATCACTCTTAGTGGATCGGAGAGGTGCATGGTCGCCGACAACGTGCTCACACTCACTGCAAATGGTACACATCATGAACCACCTACGGAAGAAAAGTTTGTGAGTATACAGCATTATAATTATCAATTGTCTATATCAGTCCACTGCTGGACTAAAAACCTCTTCCGACGGGAGGGTTTGCCCATAATCATCACGCTGAGCATACGGGTTGCTGGTGTTGCACAGTAGATGGTAGTAGTAGCACAGAGCACGCTGATGCCCTTTCTCTGTCAAATATCCACAGTTAGAGGTGTCGGTCCGACATGGACCGGAGATCAGAGTATTGATAGTCAGAGTATCTACTCGACATCGTACCGGAGCACTAAAGCGCTTAGAGGCACGTCTTTCTCGGTCGGGTGGTAACCTCCTTAAGCCTCCCAATAGACCTATCTCCTTTATATACTTAAGTCTATTTATATTTGAGTTCTGTAATCCGATCTTTTACAACTTTCCGTGGGTGCAATGTGGTTTGGAGTTTACTACAAACATGTAGTTGTACATTGTCAATCTCAATTAAGTGAATCTTTATTTCTTATGTGTTCCTATGCTTAAAAACACATTGTTTCTCGCTAAGATTAAAGGTCAACATAAAAATATACCATGTGATTGAAGTATCTTAACTTAAGATCATACGTTAAGTTGAAATGACGCACGTACCTACCTCCTCATAATAAATTAACAAGTTGTGATTGAAAAACAAAGTCATCTCTAGTGTTTACGTAGTCTTGAAACGTTCTTTTTATTATTATTTATTTAAAATACAGACACAATATTGTCTACGTTTGGTTAAAATAACATCGACTCGGTTGGCCAAGGCTTAAATCTTTTCTAGCAACGACCACCCATAAGGTCATAAGGTCATACTCGCGTATTTTTATTGAAATTTTTATTAAGTAGGTACATCATATGATAAACGGATGAATGGAATATTTTCAACAACCAGGTACTTTTAATTTTCAGTATAATTGCAAAAATCCAGCTTATCTTAGGTGAGAAGGTTTTTGCATGATTGATTGTCATGAAACATAAGACCGATCTATAGTTGTCCATTTTTGTAACATTGAACATATGTTATATTATGCGTGGAATCATGACGAATTCATATTCATCAAATTCATTTTGACTTGTGGCATTCGTAAAATGCTGACATTGCCTTTATCTAAATAAAGCTATATCTTTTCGAATTTTGGTACGTAACGAAATAACACACTAGTAATATCCAAGAGGACAGTCATAGTCATAGTCAAAAACTTATTTTCATCAAAATTTTCCAGCAATGGTACCGATTTGACAATTGGGGAGAAGTTGGCCAGTTAACCATCACTGTACATGGCGCTAAAGGGCTGACCGCGCTAAATATTAGTGGTAATGTCAACGCCTACTGCGTGCTAGAATTGGACAACTCAAGGATCCAAACCCATACTGTTCGAGGAAACTCGGAACATAATTGGAATAAGAACTTCAACTTGTGAGTAATTCCAACTATTTAACAGCTAACCTTTTTTGATACTACACGTAAAAAAAACAAATATGCAGATACACGTATTTTGAAGTTACACGATCTTTAATTCCGTTTGTCTTTATTTTTGTTGTACAAACTGCAACCTGTTTTTTATTTATTTGTATTTTTTATAATTGTCAAAACTTGGTAAAATCTTTCACAATTATTAGGATCAAATAATTATATAGAGCTGGTACCCAGTTGTTTATTAAGTTATGTTTATGTGAAGTCCTTTGTGTGAATATAACAGCAGGTTAGGCATGATAATTACTTTGAATTATATTTCAGTTCTGTAAATGACATCACATCAGCGTTAGACATCACGTTATACGATGAATCAATAATACAGTCAATGAAAGGCGAAACAATAGGAAAAGTTTCGATACCTTTGTTAAGGATAAAGAACAATGAAAAACGTTGGTATGCACTCAAAGACAGATCGAAAAAAAACAGTGCCAGAGGAAACTGTCCGAGGATACTTCTGGAAATGTCACTTGTTTGGAATCCGGTAAGGCTACTTTTAAAACAGTTTTTTTTAATGACTTGTAATATGCAAATGCAGTTTGAGTAGTTACGTCTTTTTTGCAATTGACAGTCCTGTATCAAACTACCATCCAACTACACATTTCGTTTGATTTTTAAACGTTAGGTTAAAACTGTTCCATCTAAACAGTTACTAAACCTAACTTAAAGTTTTCTCATGGATGATAAGTCTGCACTTGATAAAAATCATGCCTGATGGAAAGCATAATAATCATAGGTATAGTGAAAACTTTATCATAGGTAAATATGCATAAAGTTCTCTTTAAAGATATATTTTGTTTTTACAGGTTAAGGCGTCAATGCGCGTATTAAGTCCGAAAGAAACAAAATACATTCAAAAGCCAGCTAAATTTGACATACCTCTTATTTATAGTAATTTAATATTTGTCAAAAACATATTCAAAGTTTTCCAAATTGGAAATGAACACTTGAAGTAAGTTGAAATTCATTATTCTATTGTTAGTAAGTCATACAACGTATTTATGAATATTTATATGTACCGTTCTATATTTCACAAAGATTATTGAACTTACATAATAATTATTGTGTTAGATTAACAATGAAGCCAAGTAAATAGAATTAATCGTTTGGTTTTAAACAATTTTAAAGTGAAATGGAGTATATTAAATCGACTAAATCGGAGTTTGGGTGATTTGGCAAATGGAAGCTGATTCATTTTAAATTTTGACAATTTATAATTCATTTATTTTCAATCTGAAGGTTACTAAAAATAAGCACTCTGACTTCGTTGAACTCTTTTTCAAATAAGACTTCTGAGGTCACTTTCTTCAAAAATATTTTGCGTTTCAAACTAAAATCAATAATTAAATTAAACTTGTTTTAAATAATGACATATTTAAAATATTTTAATAATCTCATTTCAATATTTTAATAATCACTGTTCAAACGTTTGTACTTTTGTAATCGAATAATCATAGTCAAGAACATAAATGGACTTCGTAATTATAGGTACGTTATGAAATAACGATGTTTATTTTATAGGAACTCGTAAATTTTATTACTCGCAACGATTTATTTTACATTAATAGAGATAAAAGCGGATATCTAAGTAGAAAAAATTAATCATGATACAAAATACCTTACATTATTTTGAGTAATGTAATTTTTAGCAGTTCCTTTTTTGTGATTTTCAAATTGTATGTGTTTTGATTAGATTATCAATTTACGAGTGTTTTTTTAGGCGTGTTTTTGAATGGGAAAATCAAGAAAAATCAATCTGCGCATTACTCGGATGGCTGATATTTTGGTACTTCTTCAGAATGTGGATGACGCCTATTTTGTTAACCTTGCCTTTTGCCCACTACTGGCTTACACAAAGAAGTAAGTGCCCTTGCTTTCGGAAACTGTGAGTCATTCAAAATTATGTTTATATGACGGAATATATAACGTTAAGTTATGAACCTTAATGCTATTTTAATAAGGAAGCTTGACACCGTGAAATTTTATTGGCAAAATTAAAAAACCTTAATTTAATTTCAGACAATAATGTTCCCGTCCCGTTATACCAAATAGCTGACGAAGAATATCAAGAGGAAGAACCGGAAACTAAGGTAATATTATAACTACTTTACCTACAAAGATAGAAAAAAAAAAAATATCCCAACAAGCGGAGATGGGCATAGATTTAAAGTCTGAAAAACAAATGTTTGTTTTAAAATTTACCGGAAATCCACTAAGGGTTACGTTTCCGGGGGTTTTATAAATATTATGTTACCTACTTCTTTCATAGCTTAGATCGTGGCGAAATTTTCTGTAGAGATCATATTTATCCAATTATATATTAGGGAGGATAGGATTCATTCTAGAGCAAAATAAATCGTTTGTTTTTTAATTTACAGAAAAAAACCTGGATAGAAATAAACAGCACGTACTTAAAGATTCAATCGATTTACTTTTACATTCGTATTATGCTTATAAAACTATAGTTTTTATATACATTATGAGACATACGAAAAGACGTCTTATTATTTTAGGAATAAGTAATTTTTTTATCCGCTTATTTTGATTAAGCAAATCCTTGATATTTACTTACTTAATTATTTCCGTCATAGCCAAAACCTACCTAGCTAGTTATAAAATAACTCAAACTTGAACTGAGTATACACATATGTTTCCATATTCACAATTTCTAAAGATCCAGTACCATTTAAAACAATAAACGGACATCTTCCTTCAATTCTATAAATACCATTTTATAAATACAAAATGTGCCAGTGAATGAATGAATAAAAAATGTGTTGCTTATAATTCTATATCTTTAATAAATCACAGTCCATATCATATTAATTACCAGCTTAAACTATTTTATAAACCGGTTATAATTTTTTGCTGGCGCTTTTAAAAGGCACGGAAATATCGCAGATCATTCAACATGATGACTTTTTTCTTCTTGACATATCGTAATGCAGGTACTTATGTTTAAAACAATAATTAAGGATGAAAGTTTTGTGAAGGCGAAAAAATTTTTTTCTGTCAGTTCACCATCATCACCGTATTCTCTTTACTATTTTATTAAAATTGGAGGGTCAGCTTTGGCGGACGCCGCTGGCATATATGACTCTAAACGAGCCATCTAAATACGCCCTATGCTCTTGTTCCGTTGGTTTCACCGGATGAGTCATAATTTGTCCATGTTCCATTATAATGAATTACGTAGGAGGAGGCAAATATTAATTTTATGAGACCTGGGTCTGTGAATAATCTCAATTAAAAATTCATCTGTTTCAGGCGTCACTCATACAAATTGCAAATAACATATAAACATTTATATTCTATATCAATTCAATAGAAATAAGAGCTTACAAGTTTGCGCAACGAAAATCTCTAATCAGGTGTTGGTGTGACATCGTACCGGAAAACAATATGGCGATATGGCTTCACTGGTTTGGGTAGTTAGGAATCGTACGACTCACCCTCGCCTAGAATCGAACACAGAACCTGTCTTTCACAGCCGCTGTGGCTGAGAAATCTTCAAAAAATTTAAGTAGTAATGAAGCGAAGACTAGTAAAGTTCTGCAAATAACAATGAGTATTTCCAAATACGCCTGATATTAAAATTAAGGTCAGCAGGTGTTATCAAAAGACACTTTTAAATCAATTATAATGCCGTTATGATTTATCATATACGAAAAAAGTACTAACCATTAGAGTTCTGTGAGGTTCCTTTTACATTTGTTCATAATAAATAAAAATGTACTGAATGACCTCAGCCTAGCATTAGCCGAACATCGTGGGTACGACGAACTAGGTAATTAATGTGTTATTAAGACTTGATTATGCTTACTAAACAAATCCTAACATTGAATATTTCAAAGAAACAAATTTAGTTATTAATAAAATAACTGTTTAAACACAACTAACTTACTGGTTATTGCAGTTTAATAGACAAGAACAAAGATAAATTAAATTAACGTATACGGATTTGAATCATGTTTAAGGAATTTAGTGAACTTGCGGCGTAAATAATAAAGCAGAAGAGTTTGTTTTTTTTTGCGTTTGCGGTTAATCTCTGAAACTATGAGTTATATTTGCTTTTTTATTGCTTTTGGTAGCCCAATTAAAAGCCGAAGTATATTATTGTGTAGAATAGCGAATAAAGAAAAACCTAATAAGTGGTTCTAAGCGCATTAAGTCCTGGGGACTAGGTATATTTAGGCGTCCCCGTATGTTTAGGTTCATTAAAAATCTTTCAGGTACAATTTAGATAACAATGCGTATTGCTGAATGCCTGCTTTCCCAGGATAGACTACTGTCTATTGTATATTTCCATGCTATCGTTGTTCCCCAATCAATAAAGTTTTTTTTGGGAGATGTGTTCCATTAAATTAAGGTGAAGTTAGGTCTACAGATATTTTGAAGTTCTTATTTTGGAAATCTAGTGTAGTTTTTAAAAAGGACTTTTTCAATTAATTGTATCTCTAAAGACTACTGATTTGTTTTGGTGTAGCTCTTAGATTTCCTAAAACTCGCGTTCCAATTAAATACCCTTGACTATGGGAGATAAATTTAAAGATGTTATGATGATGTCAGTCTGAGACAATATACATTAAAATTTACTGTATGTTCACAAATATATATCTACATTTAAAAGAAATGTGACTGCAGTAATTTGAACATTAGAGGCAAAAATACAAATTTTATAATAGACTACCAGTTTAAATATTGGAGATGTCTCTTAAAAACTTTAAAGTTTGGATTAAACGTAAGCTTATAGAAAAGTCCTATTATAGTATTAAGGACTACATCAACGAAAAAAGCTTGGGTGTAAATTATTACTCTAACCGGGTTGCTTCTTAAAAAGTTTTAAATGACAATGTGAGATGGCGATAAAAAAAAACAACCGTGGTTCAGTCTGTTGTGAGCTTCGTCTTAGACCAGGGTGAGCTTGGAACCCTCGTAGCTTTAGTTTTAAGTTGAAAATTTAGTAATCGCCATCAACTTACTTCAATTTAATTTTTACATGTATTGTACCTATCAAAAGTGCCATCTATGTGCCTATTCGAGTAAAGAAATATTTGATTTTTAGTTTATAAAACTATTTTAAGAATTGGTCCTGGTCCTGGTCCTGCGATGTACTGCATTACTGTATGCCACATTTATTTCTACCGGCGATTTAATACAATTTTAGAACACAAAAGTAGTCCCTCGCGGACTTTTTTGTAGGTAATAATGAGTAATTTAATTATGTAATACATACTTTTTATGTATCATCAATAGTTTTACTTTATTGCAATTTTCGTAAGGATCTCCAATTTATTTGAAAATATATTATAGCCTATGTTGCTTCGTAGTAGTTTACCTTTCTTTTGGCGAAGAAGTGGTAAAAATCAGTCCAGTACATTCGGATTTAAAAACAAACCAACAAAAAATCTTTCCTCTTTATAATTTTAGTACAGACTCATGTCTCGGCTTACATCGGAGATGACGCGAGTTAATGTATAAATTAATAATATAATTATTGTTTTTATTAAAGGACGACAAGACGATCAAAACACGGATCAGTGAACTACAAGATCTCACTTTAACAATCAAGAATGCTATCGACTATTTAGTTTCGCTTCTTGAAAGGATAAAGAAGTAAGTCGAAATCATTTTACCTTGAAACTTACTCTAAACACATACTTAATCGAAATCCAACAAAAATTTATTAATTCTAATGTTATGTTCTTTTAGTCTGAATTTATTTTTTAAGATGTTAAATACTACTTGCTTTACCGGTGAAAGAGAACATCGCAAGGAAACCTGTATGCCTGCGAATTCTCCATAATGTTCTCCAAGACGTGTGAAGTCTACGAATCCGTACTTGGCGAGCATGGTAGACTATGGCCTTAACATCTGCCTAGCCCGTCAATGATTACCATAAAAAAACTAATCACTTTGTTATTTGTTTATATTATAACAGGAGTTTCTTCCGAGTTTTTTTTTTCTTTTTTTGAATTTCCTACTGCGGTAACCTCCTTCCAAGTTCGCCTGCAGCTTTTTCTAAGAGTATATCAAAAACCCTAACGCAGTCTGCGCTTTTTGTTGATGCTTACAAATTTTGTTTCAGCTTGGTGAACTTCAGCGTTCCATACTTGAGCTACTTGGTTATCATAACTCTGATTGCCCTATCGATAGCTCTCTACCTTATACCAGTCAACTATTTATTTATGGCTCTTGGTAAGTAACTTAAGGATGGTTTTAATACCAGAATTTTTTAAATTTTTATATGAGTATTGTATTTTCTTAAATCCAACTTGAATTGAATGGTTGGAGATTTGGAAACTTTCAGGAAAACATCCTCAACTTCTCAAATCGATGAAATGAAAGTCTATTTGCTCTTATCTCTTACATCGTGAATTTTTATTTTGGAAAGTTATTTTAATTACGATATAAAATAAGATTTTAATAAAATATATATTAATTACTAATAATACTTAATAATAAAGAAAACAAATAAAAATAAAAGCAAACAGTCTTTATTTGCAACAAATAATGACTAAGTTTGTTTTGGCTCAAAATTTATCGACATATTTGCTCGTTTCGTTAGTCTTTATTCATTCAATATTTTGGTTCAAATTTTAACCCATAGATTTAAATGCGACCAACTGACTAAAGGCAAGTTTTGTTTTTTACAGGTACTTATAAGTTTACTCGTAAGTTCTTAAATCCAACGAGAGTTCCTAACAATGATCTGCTTGATTTCATATCACGGGTTCCTGATGATGAGATGTTGGTAAGTAGCCATTTCTTTTTAATAATAAATAAGTAAATAAATATAATACTACAATACACACATCGCCATCAAGCCCCAAAGTAAGCGTAGCTTGTGTTATGGGTACTAAGATAATTTATGAATATTTTATTATAAATACTTTCAATATACAGAATAACACCTAGATGCTGAAAAATAACATTATTCAGTGGTGGGAATCGAACCCACGGTCTTTTACTCAGAAACCAGGTTCACTGCCCACCGCAAATAAATATTGGCACACATCTGAATAGTTAACAAAAGTTCCGAAGCTTTATAATAATTTATGTTACAGAAACAATGGCGTGAACTAAAAGTTCCTGAGCCGAATTTGAATCAGTCAGATCCAGCAAAAAGCAGATAGTGAAGAATCAATAGACGATGCATTTATTGGTTGAAACATTGTTATATTTTGGATACAGTGCCATATAGAGCAAGGCAAGGTATAAAGAAGATAAATGGGACGAAACGAGCGTGCAATACCTTAAGATTCCTTTAGGGATAAATAGTCTGTAATTTAAATTTAAAAAATTGCATATTCTTGTATCAAGTTATTTTGCCAGATTTGTGGAAAAGGCGAGGATTAGAATGTAAGGGATATTAGATTAAGAGAACTCTAAAAAGTTTATTTAAAGACAAACCTAGAATTAACAAAGTTATGAGTACAGTATATATTATGCTACTCAAGGACATCGCTCAACGAGCCATGTAGCTGAAGACAATGGGGTCTCAACGTGTTGAAATGGAGACCTCGCATCAGTAAACATAGCGTTGGTTGAGCTTCGACAAGAGGGACGGACCACATCAAATGAGTCGAAGGGAGCGGCATGGAAAAACTATGTCCAGCTCTGGACATCCATTGGTTGCCATGACGATGATTAAAGGAATTAAATGTTAGTGAAAAACACAATTAGCAAAGTTTTTATGGATTATGTACTAGAATCACATCGTACACCTAACTTTCAGTTTACTTTCGGTAGCACTGAATATTAAAAAACAATATTTATTTATTACATCATTAAAGTAATTTAAAACTACGGACTACCTTAAATTAGGGGTACTGATAGACCTGAAGATTTTAAATGATTGACGTTGGTATTCTTGGTTGGGTTCTGGAACGCCTAACTCTTTCCAATCTTTCTGAAAGTAAACAAAATAATGAAATTGTTAATTAATTTCATACCTAATGCAACAACGTAATTTAAGGCACCTGGAAATAGGTATAAATATTACTATGCCAGTGGGATATGAAGATTTAAGGTACTAAGCATAATACCCAAAACTATTGTTGCACATTTTTTTATTAAAAACACTCCAAATTTGAAATGAAAAATACGCTGTGACAGCCACAACAACAGCAGTTCTTACAGTTAAAATCATGTGAGGTTAAGCATTACTATGGCAACAGTAATAAGTTTACGGTCCTAAATATTTTTTAAAATAATAATTATCTGACACGTTCACACGGACACACACAAAAGTGTAAATATGATCTCAAATCAATCATTTAGGGTTGTCAATTTGTTAGAGTACTTTTATATGAGCATTATATTAATATAAAATATGAGTAACTAGAAAATATAAAAGTATTAAAAAAAACTGATAACTCTATAACTATGGCTAGCTCATAGGGGTCCGTTAATACAAACACACAAGCACGTGTAAATGTGATGTCAAGTCATTCAATCATGTCAGCTATATGGAAACTAAATTAATATGAAATTTAAATTACTGGAAATAATAATATCGTTACTCTAAATCGTGTATTAGCGATATTTTTTATAGATGGTTTCCTAAGGCTAGTAACACTTTCCAAATTGCCTTATATAATACAAAAATATAGTTTTATAAGTTATAGGCTTTATCTAAACTCAAATATATTTATTAACTCGTTTAACCGTGTTGTCGAGTCGATAAAGACATTTGTAAACTCTTGTTTATAAATTTGTTAACTAAACTGTGATTTATTATGCATTCGAATTTAAGAATAAGAACTTATAGTTGTAAAAGAAACTTAGAGGTAGTATTTATAACTAAGTTATTAACTTGTAATACTGTGTAATAGAGACTGAAATAAGTTACCAATTTCCTGCTATCCGGTACTCTCGAAAGGAAGTCTATTAAACCATTATTTAAAACTCTGTCTGGGTTTGAATATTTCCTCCCGAATTTGTAAATCCCTTAAACAATCAAACGAAAACAGTGGATTAGCTGTCGATTAATAAACATAGCTATGTAAGTATTTAAAATGTTATTGGTATTCTTTATCATAATCAGTCTATTAATGTCTCACTGCTTGGCACTGGCCACCTTTACGTAGATGAGAAGTTTGTAGAGCATAGACCCACCACGTTGCTACAATGCAGGTTCTTGGGCAATAACGATTATTATCACATATCAACCGGGACCAACTGCTTAAGAAATTTTAAGCTTTCACTTGGATAAACTTATTAACTTAATAATTATTGTTGGGCCGAACAGGGAAGGGAACCTCAGAAGGGAAGGGAGTTTCCTTGTGTGCCCAGTTTATCCTATATAGTACAGATTTCAATTCAATTTAAAAGATAGGTTTGAAGGCTTACCCAAACTCATTAGGAAATAATTAATTGGTATGAAATACAATCCGACAGATGAGACTAGCAGTAGAATCATGGCAATGACGCTCAAGAAAGGCACCTTGAAGGTAAATAAACTGAAAAGAGGGAAAAAATTACGTTCAGATATCATTAAAACTATAATAGCGAGTACAAGTTTATTATATTTATTTTTTTAAGTTTATACTTTTTTTGGCGCGTTAGGGAAAAATGATGAGAGTAAATTTTTACGAAGCGCGCGCGCATCACACTAAATACCGTCTCAAAAAAGCGACACAATGAAGTTAGCTATAGTCAACATATTAGTTTTTCAAAAAAAGTTTTGACAGTGTACTTACACCTTCAATTGTCAAAGTCTGCGGGCTCATTCCAAAATCTCAAATTTGAATGCGAGTTAAACTTTGTTGTACGATAATGAGATAACTAGATAATGCGGTATAATAAAATTTTCAATGTATTGTGGTTTTTTCAAAAAACGTAGAATAATACGAAAGATAAAATTTTTGAAAAGATCTTTATCTTAAGAAGAAGAAGAAGAAGAAAAAGTCTTTATTGCACATACAAATATAAAATCAGGTTAACAAAAAAATAAAAAATAAAAAATAAAAACTATACATATGCACAAAGGCGGTCTTATCGCTCGAAGCGATCTCCTCCAGACAACCTTTGGTTGAAGAAACATATTAGAGAAAACGGGATAGTGCAATAATTAAATTGTGCTAATTATAAACATTACATACTAATACTACATATATATAGTAAAACTACTATATATATATCTTATTACGCCACTTTACTATACATATCTACTATGTATATATCTTATACGCTTATACGCATCTTTACTATATATATATCTTATTACGCCAAAGAAGTATAACTTTTAAATCGTGTACATAGGTACACACATGTTTTTTACCTTAACAACTGACGGACCATCTCCTGTTAACAGAACATCACTACGCAGGGCATACAAGACACATGTACAAATTGCTGCCCTGTAAATACAGCGGCAACCACGCCACTCAAACCGGAACACAGCTTGTTGCTTGTAGCATAACATTAGTACTTCCCCGGATGAGCTCTGTCACGAAAAACTCTCTTACTCTAGTTCTATTTCCGATAATTAACTTACTTTAAAAGTCTCTCTTTATAAGACACAATAAAATCGATCCCATTTGTAATAGTTAATGTCATTGTTTGTAAATCCTGTATTCTTCCACCGACGGTCTTCTCTTCCTGTAAATTAAGTAAGAGTTATAAATTGTGTGTGAATGCTAATCATTATCATAATAACATTTTGTGGATCATATATGTGTCATTACTAGCTGTTGAATAGAAATTGCTGTGATGTGGCATTAAATTTAGTTGTAGATCTAAAAATTTTAAAGTATTAAGTATCGCTAAGCCAGTTCTGTCCGCTATCTCCAACCACAGCTTGGGCAAAATTAAACACGTATTATAACCTCTAAAGTAAAAAATAATTATTTAAATCGATTATAATTTGTCAGAGTTATGGTGTAAAATCGTCAAACACTCATCCCCTCTTCAAAGGTACCGAGCTTAATGTCGGGATAAAAAGTATCCTATATTACTTCTAACACTTCCGAGAAAATGTGTACAAAGTGTCATGAGGATCGGTTAACTCGTTTTTGCGTGAAAGCGTAACAAACAAACTTACATTGACATTTATAATATTAGTATAGGCATTTAAAGTGCAAAACAAAAATTCTAAATTCAAAAAATATATACGTCAAGTCTATATGTTTTTAGTGACCCGGTTTGGAAGGCAGATTCTATCTAAAAGAAGCCGGCAAGAAACACATTGCTCTTTTTCAACATTATAATTTTTAAAAAATTTCTGTCTTACGAGAGATGAAGTGCATGTACAATTTGCACTTAATACTAGTACTTCAGAACATAGGTTGTCGAAGTAAGCTCCGCGAACTATTCAGTAGTTAGTCAGCAAGCTAAGATGCCTGTGTACCAATCGAAAAAATACAAAGTCACAGTAAAAAGACTTCACATTGATTCTATGCGTTCGGACAAACGTCTTCAGTTAGTGCTTCTAGCGGAGCGATTGTAAGATAAAAATCAGTTAAACCGAATAGACTACTGAAAACGAGTGAGATACGGTTCATTTAACTGTTTATTTTTAATCAAAACGAATAAGAGCGTGAAATTCTTATTTCTAAACTTCTCATAAGAAAATTTTGCCTTTTTATCTGATATTTAACAAAAACCTCTTTTGCACCGCGTTACATCGCCAGCCCGCACTATTACTTCGATTTCTCGTCCACTATTAGATACCGGGTGTAAAATGATTATAACCATCCTCAAGAATTGGGCTACTAAATTTATACATAATTTCAAATCCTACAATCAGTTAAGAGATGGTAGCGTTCAAAGAAACCATTTAAAACAAAATGCTTGTTAGCGTTATTATGTAAGACTTAGGGTTTATGTAGAAAGCTACTGAGAAACTTCATCATCATCATCATCATCACATCAACCCATTACCGGCTGACTACAGGGCACGGATCTCTTTCCCACAATGAGAAGGGGGTTAAGGCCGTAATCTACCAGCCTGACCCAGTGCGGATTGGTGGACTCCACACACCTTTGAGAACATTATTGGGAATTCTCGAACATGCCTGTTTCCTCGAAATGTTTTTCCTTCACGCTTGAAGCAAGTGATCTATTTTAATTGCTTAAAACGCACCTAACTTATAGAAAACTTTGAGGTGCTGGGATTCGAACTCGGCACTCCGAAATTGAAGTCGAAATCCTACCCAACTACTAACTGAGCTATAACCGCAAAACCCAACTTAATCCAACCAAAATTAAACATTAAAACTCGGTTCGGGAAAGAAATAAAAAATATACTGCGTATTTTCAAGCTCAATGTTTCCAGTAGAACGCGCACGGATAAAATTCAATTATCGGACATCGATGGACAGGGGACGTAACGCAATTAGCGACGCTTCGGATACGGTAATGCAGTTTTCGTATCCAGCCAAATCAGGTTGATTGTGGCCTCCACGCACTAACGGATTTTGTTATTTGACTATGTTACGTTTTCAGTTCTACTAATATAGACATCACTGGTTTTGTATGCAAGTACAGCACCTATATTGTCAAATCTAAAAAACTGCGGTATAGATACGGACATAGATTAAGATATAAAGATTTTTCACTTAGTTTAATTGTAAACAATGCACTACTACAGAACAGTTAAATATGTCTAATAACCAGCTCCTATGTAATAACTTACCTAGGTGCCGTGATAGCCCAGTGGTTAGGGCTTCGGCTTCCCTTTCGAGGGGGCCGAGTTCGAATCCCAGCACGAACTTCTTACTTTCCTAGTTATGTGCGTTTTTAATTAAGCAATTAAAAATGCAGTGAAGGAAAACATCGTGAGGAAACCTGCATGCCTGATAGACATCCATTATGTTATCAAAATCGTGTGGAGTCAACCAATCCTCACTGGGTCAGGGTAGTGGACTACGGCCATAGCAAACTGATCAACAAAAAGGTGGTAGTGCAATGTCTACGTTACGGGTGCCGGGATATATCCTATCGGGATAAACTTAGGTGAACAAGGCATTTTAGGAGCTCCCAAAACGAACGCAACATTTCTCAGAGTTGAATTCTCTATTTTCCACTCCTCGCGAAAAATAAAACAAAGACGTATGTTTTTGAAGTTAAGTTTTTTATCTCACTGCAAGTTTGATGAATGTAGAGTCTCAGGCTTTCCTTTCCATACCAGGCTATGCAATAAGGCATTATCGAGAGAGTGGATTGAAAAGGGTATTCTTATTATACATTCCAAATAGATACAAAGATAACGTAAACAAATCTAGATATCCTAAAAGCTTTTACAGTGCTTTTGTCAATGCTAAGTACTCTGTGAAACGGAGAAAATGACCTGTGGACCGATTTCCATCAAACATGCTTAGGACACTCCCGAATTTCGAACTCCACTTTCAAAAAAAAACAAAATAAAATTATTTGATACGAAATATACGATGCCACAGATCGTACTACAAGAATCGGGTGATAATAAACACAATAGAGCAAGAGAGTTTGGTTGTAAACCAAAATGACAAAACTTAAATAAGATAGACACTTTATTTACCTACCTTGTTTTCATCATCGTTTGCGCAATCCTGTACAATTGACACGTTATCTGAAAAATGTAAGTCAATAACAAATCACACTGAATTACAACACGACTTGATAAAAAATGCATGTGATGTAATGGATAATTTATTTGTTTATTAAATTATTTAGCAATATCAGACAGATAATTGTATCTACTGTCTATTTTGATAAAACTCTATGCTGTAATAACAACAACAAACACAAATATATTTATAACAATTAATATAACAACATTGTTGCTCATATATTACCTTGATTTTTACCAAAAATCCATTGATAAAGAAAAGGTATTAAGAGTAACAGTGGAATAGCCCAAAGCCTGAGATAATAACAAAAAACTAGCCATCCAATAAGCGTACAAAAGGAATATTCTCTATCATCCCACTCAAAAACATGCCTGTTGAATAAGAAAACAAGAATTAAAAAATCTCATAAGCATAAAGAAAATAGTAGAAGATCATAAAACGATCACAGTATTAGGTACCTGAGAGTATACCTAGCGTTTCCTTATTTTTATTAACTACGAGTAAGCCCTCTACTGTGATATATGATGATGGAATCTAAGATGTTAACGGGCTAACCCTGTTAGGGGCAATTCCGATCAAGGGGAATAGGTTTCATATAACTATTATTAAATCCATTCCCCTGTATCGGTTTCTACGCATCTACTAGAATGCTAAATCCTTGGCGGCCCGACTTAGTCGGTAGGCTGGTAACAAGCCGCGGACGAAGCCTGGAAGACATTGCTATGCAGCGAGCAATAAGCTGACCAAATTTGTATACGACATAGGTTTCTGTTTTCAGTGCTGAAGTGAGGTGTACAATAAATGTGTATTCATTTATTCATTCATTATTTTTATTGCAGAACGACAGTGGCAGTTAAAAAAATGCACTAAGTAAAAGTATTTGAAGTTTAATAAAAATGTACCACTTACTTATAATATTCATTTACTTCTACCAGCAAATTAAAAAGATCTGCTATGTATTTAGTATTACTGTAGACTAGTGCAAGGTCGAATTTGGGTGGTTTCTTAATGTGTTTTACTTCTTTAGCTTGAAACAGTCTCACAGTTGCTTTTATCTACAAAACAATATTTTTATAACTTTAATATCTAGATATGCTTACATATATTTTTTGCATTGAGGATTGTAAAAACATATCTTTAGGAATTTTAGAATTAACTGATTATTTGACATCTATTGTTTATTTTGGCAAATCCCATAAAATAGTGTCTGCAATAAGATGCAATCGTAATTAGCAAGATTTGTAACTCACTGGATTCCAAGCTAAAGACATTTGAAGTTTTATCCTTGGGCAGTTTCCTTTCGCATTACTCCGTTTTCTTTTATCTTTCAAGGCATACGAACGGATAACGCCGTTGCTTATCCTGAGTAATGGTATAGAAACCTTTCCTATAGACTCGTGTAGAAAAACATTTTTTAGTGAGCCGTCGTAGACTTTTACATCTAATGTTGAAGTTACGTCGTAAACTTTACTGTAAAAATATAACAAGTTATCTAAGAACATACCTCCTACTACCAACCTTTTCAATGTATATTAACTCAATAATAAACCGGTGAGGTTAAAAATAAATAAATGATCTAGTGACCTCACTAGGAATTCTGCCAAGCGCAATTCCTTTTCAAATGGGCGGATGACGAAAATAGAGGCATTAAATTAGTTTTCATGGCAACAATTGCACCAATTGTCACGTGTAAACTTCTAATATCATAATGCGTGCATTGATTTCATAACAATAATTTCAAGATCCGTGCGATGTTTGAATAAATCTAGTATAATATTTGTAAAAACAGCGGTGCCTAGTGGTTAATATTTCGACCTCCTTTTCGCCGGCACCGAGTTCGATACCCGAAAAGTTTGAAGGTTTTATTCTGAAATCAAATCTTATCATGACATCATATCTCCCTATTTTGCACTTTGAGGGAGGTATTACTGTCAGTTTACGCACACCGAGTGATTCTCCAACTTAAAATGTCACTTTTTTATTCTTTATTGCTTTTATAAGTGAATATAAATAGACAAATGTTGAGAAAAAACACTATTTTTAAAACACTCATGATATTTATTTAATTATTATTAATTTAAATATTTGTACGTCCGTGTGTCTGTATACGACAATAGGTACACACATCGCCATCTAGCCCCAAAGTAAGCGTAACTTGTGTTATGGGTACTGAGATAGCTGAGCTGAATATTTTTTTATGAATAAAATACACATAAATGCTTATAATATACAGATAAACACCCAGACACTGAAAAACATTCATGTTCATCACACAAACAATTTCCAGTTGTGTGTATGTGCGGATCCCGTATCTTGTGAGTTGTGGTCACGATAACGAGCGAAATACTTCACTTATCTCAATTGGTTTTTTTTTATAGGCTTCAGTATTTTAAGGAATAGAAGCCTATTACTTTTCACTGTATGACGTTTAATTATTATTTACAAATAATCTCAATTTTATTGTAATGAATGAGATTATGAGGCGTGCACTTTTGGATTTTCACAATATTTATCAATGTTACCAACCTAGTTTGCTGCGTCAGTGATGCCATCTCTGGAAAAATTACGTACACCTTTATTAATGAGATGTTAAAACTTACAAAACATAACATTTGTTCCATCTAGGTTCCGAGCTCGTAGCTGCGCGATTGGTCTCAACACTTTCATTATCAATTTCCAAGGTACAGTAAACATTTGATTTACTTATTAAACCTTTAGCTCCCAAAACATGTACATGTAAAATTCCAACTAAAGTCCAATCCTGTGGATTGTTTAGGATTTTCTGTAATAAATAAAGAAAGCTAGTTATAAATCTGAAACAAATAAAGAAAAGGGGTTTGTGATCTCTAAAAACTCAGTATTTTTAAGCCATAACAAGTTATTAAAATAAATGTTTGAGTTCAAAGAAAGTATGATTTTTATTTTCAATTCCAATACGGCTGATTAGATAAAAATTACTCATTTTTTAACGCAATTTGCTTGAAACGCCAAATTTTCCACTTTGCGCTCAATTTTGCGGCAATTATAGAGTTCACAATCCTTATTAACTTGAAACTTTAAACTAATGAAATTTTTTCTTAATATACTAGTCCCCATGACATTTCGTTTCCACGATTTCTGTTTTACAAACGTTCAACTAACTGATGAAATTTTGTCGAAATCAGTTCAGTCTTTCGTAAAGTAAAGTTTGCTTCGATTATCTCTTTTCATACGTTGTTAAGAGAGATTACTTTATAAACGTTGCAGGCTAGCACGTAACATCGATTGACAAACCAAAAAAGATTGTATGAAACCGCAGATATAATCGGATTAGAAAGCTTTTATAACTTTGTAGTTTGCAATTATCCTACCTACATTTTCCCAATAAAATCTCGGAAATGTGAATATGATTTAACCTAACCTTGGCTTTAGTTCTCAAAGCAATGGGTATCACCTATTAAATCCTTCGATGGCCGATAGGTGCAGTGATCAGCGACCCTTGAGTCCAAGGCTAAGGGTTCGATTCCCACAACTCGAAAATGTATAATATTCATATAAATATTCATCATTCATAGTCGTACGCATAACACAAGCTACGCTTACTTTGGGGCTCCATGGCGATGTTATGTTTTCACAAAGACTCGATATGCCTAATTATCCTGCTACATATACGAGTAGATTTATGTTTTTCAACAAATGAAGTAATTATTTGTTGATTTGGATTAGTTATTGGTGTTAATCCTGATAATGAACATAGATATCCAGATTTATCTACGATACTGAGCATAACTAATAATTGGGTTGAAACCTCGAGGTTAAGCAACAGCAATTTAGTGTTATTATCCTTTTGAGGCTTATTTAGTAGTAGTAAGAGCTTCTTGTGACATAGCTCATACAGAGCAACACTTCACAAAGATTGTACGTTCTACCAAGTGTCGCCCTGTGCCAACTAAGCTGAGTGTTTAAAGCCTCAATGCTGCTTGGCGGTATAACTTTACCGGACGAGCTCTGTCACAAAAAGCGCTGCTAGTCATTTGACACATTTTAATGAATTCGTAAATCACAAATTGTGTTGAATGTTTTCAGATCATGAATGATGTGAAACTATACTAAATATTTGTACCTATCCACTACGTCATAAATACTTATTGACCTCGAGGTCCTGGATTGGGCTCCTAATTTGGGCTAACTATACGTATTTACAAACGTTAAAAAAATCACAGTGCCAGGCCGGAGTAAAGAAATTGGAGTTGTCTACACCGCGCTTCGGTAGTCCTGTTACGAAAAAAGCTTCGGCTGATAGAAAGTAATATAATCTTACAGCCCACCAGTCTGCATTGGAGCAGCATGTTGGGTCTATGCTCTTAAACCTTACCTACCAGTGGGCTATGTATGAATTAATGATGGTAATATGATAGGTACTATTAACAACTTTGTGCTAATACTCACATGACTTATAACGCATTCACGTAAATCCACAAAGCTGTTACTTGTATTATCTGGCGAGCAGATGGCACACATCGTAACTGAAACATGTATTGCGCCATACCCATCGTCGAGTTGCTGCCAAATTTCGTGGGTGCGCTCCTTTTCGTACTTAGATAAGTCTAAAACACAACTTGGGTACACAAATTATATTAATTAAGTATCATTTTGGTTTTGTTATTCTTAAGTATGTTTAGCCTACAACAATCCACTACTGGAATAAAGCCCCAGGGGAGAGTTTGCCTATAATCACTATGTTTTGCAGACGGGTTGGTGATCCCAGTAGATGGTAGGAGTAGAAAAAAGTAGAACATAGCTACTGCCCGTTCTCTGTTATATTCCCTTAGTCGCCTCGTACGATACCCGCGGGAAAATGAGGGCATTCTAATGACTGTATTCTAATTTACCGTCACTACACGGAATCTTCAAGTGTATTTACGCCATTACATATCTCAAACTAAGTACACTTCCCTTCCAAAGAAAACACCCGATCCGGAATCCCCAACACCCAAGAGTTTTTATGAACAATTTAGGTACATATTCGATTTAACATCTTAGGGAACATAACAAAAGAAACCGTAAGTTTAAAAGAATTTTTTTACTTTACCACACTAGTAAAATATGATATATTAAATCAAAGCTTTACCCAACGTTGACTTTATTATAAACGGTTTTAATCAGTTCCAATGTGCAATTAATCCGTATAGTATTTTTGCCTTAAAATAGTTAAATGTGTGTGTTTTCCAAGCGCATGTTGTCTGAGTTACTTATATTTTAACACCAGAATCATTTTCTTTTTCAGTTGCATCGGGGACCCACAGAATTGAGAAATATAGTGCATTGTTTCCCAAAGTGAAAACGCCCTGCGCACGCGGCACGTCTCACTTCAAACTCGAGGAATGTTGGTAGCTCACAAACTTTTTACCATTTTCCCATTTTATGGTAAACATTTAGAACAAGTAAAATAATTACTTTTAAATACTAAATGGTATGAAGTGACAAACCAACTGTTCGAGAAACACTACGAAAGTGGGGTGGTATTTGATGCTTTAATATTAGTCGTACACGGCTTCTGTATGTTCCTTAGTCTGCACCGAAATCGAATCATTTTCTAAAATAACATGTTTTGTTTTGAAGTATTAACCTACCTAATCAGTTGTGGTAACTTATAGGTCGAAAACGTATGCACATCTCATAAGCGAAGCGTTGAGGTGGGTATTACTGTCAGTTTACGCACACTGAGTGATTCTCCAACTTAAAATGTCACTTTTTTATTCTATTATATTGCTTTTATAAGTGAATATAAATAGACAAATGTCGAAAAAACACCACTTTTAACACTCATGATATTTTTAAATCTCTTTTTATTATTTAAACTACTTAATTAAAAAAATGTTTAAAAAACTTCTGTCTTGGACGTCCGTGTGTCTGTATGTGCGGATCCCGTATCTTGTGGTCACGATAACGAGCGAAATACTTCACTTATCGAATTGGTTTTTTTATATGCTTCTTGTATAGGTATTTTGAGGAATAGCAGCCTATTACTTTTCACGGTATAATTAGATGTAGTTTGATTATTATTTACAAATAATCTCATTTTTATTGTAATGAATGAGATTATGAGGCCTGCACTTTTAGATTTTCCAACTATTTAATCTATATTTGAGGTGTTTTTGATTTAAGACACAACTTATCTTACCTGCCCATAGGATTTTTCATTTTTCCCTCGTCCCTCAAAGATATATTTAGTACCCAATTTTGATAGAGATGCAGTCGAAATCTTTCTTTCCATTGCGGATTTTGACTGCTCGGTACACTTTTGGATCTACACGATTCTGACCCCAGTCTTAAACAAGGTTGAAATGATAATTTAAAATCTTATTTCAAGTAGGTCACTTTTAGTATCAACGTTCTGTCAGTAATGCTTAGCAATTTTGTGCAGACCTGGCAGATAGGGGGGGTTGTTTTGGTCCGTGCAAGTCGGACATGCTCCGATCATAGCAGGTATCATGCAGAAGTCCGAAGGGATTTTTACCTCCTCAAACAATATAGAAAAAAAGTCTGTCAGTAATAGGTTATGACGACTGTACCACCATTTCATATGTATATTACGTATGTGTAGTGGTTAGCATGTTAGAATATAAATAACTTTGACCTTGATTCCATTCCCAAGTTGAGCCAAAAATTGTAAGTTACGAGTAGTTTTTAGTACCAACCAGCCTGAATATTGGCTGGTAGGTAAAGTTAAGAAATTGGCGTTGCCCACTGCCTTTCCTGGCAGAATACTTTAAGCTGGCATGGCAGTCCCGTTTATTATCACGAATAAGTCAAAATTATAGTACTTAGGTGCATCGACGATCGATCGATTGATGAAATAACACCCTATTTCTTATTTTTTTACCCGTCGTTATCTAGTAAGGTTGGATAAAAATAATAATAGTAAAAAATAATAATAGTAAAATATAATAATAGTAAAAATAACAATAATAATAATTGGTTGTTGGATTGCTATACAGAAGTAGTTCTTAGAACGTCGCTTATTATTGAAAAGGTGCCCTGACTCCGGCTGCTTTTGCGTAGTCAAAAATTATTGGATGGATTTTTTTTTTAATTTCGAATAGTGCTTGTTTCTATTTTATAAAATTAAACATTCTTAAAAATTTAAAAAAAAATGTATATAAATAACTATAGATAAAAATAGTAACATGAAAATAATAAATCAGAATAAATACACTAATTTGTTAGTAAAAATATTAATTTTAAACTATATATGTTGTTCCCTTTTACTAATCCTGAAATCTATCTTAAAAACTACTTGCGCCCCCTAGCGCTAACATGAGCATCATTGCATGTCAGCGAGAGAAGACTGTCTAGCCTACATGCCAATGTGCTAAGGAGGGCGATAATCCAACTAGCAAGCCTGCTACGCTGCTGGACTCAGCTGGACGCTGGATTTAAAGTAGGCCTACTTGGATTCAATAATGTTTGAATTTGTTCGTACTTTTCCATTCCTTAACCAAATATCTTTTAATAATTAAAGTGCATACAAACCTTAGTTTACAAGACAAAGTATGTGATACTCCATCGTCAGGAACTGGCGGAAGACACTTAGCTTCGACTAGCACTATATTTACGACGGTTTCCCAACTTCGATCCAATTTTTTAACCTGCAATGAGTATAACAACAATTACTAAGGTGAGTAAAGATTGGAAACGCATAAACGCGGGAAGAATATAACTACAGCTGTTTTTTGATAAAAAAAAAGGTACCTCTTCTAGGTAGCGTTGACTATTTTTCATTTATTTTAATGTAATCCACAGGCAGGAGCTAAAGATTATATCAATTGGGGGATATCATTCTTATCTGACAAGGGATATAATTAACGTGTCCACCTGCTAAAGCGGGAACATGGAATAGGAGAAGTTTACCCCCGTTTATTTTTACACATCTACAGTGGCGTGCATAGAGGGTGCACAGGGTATGCAAATGTTATAAAATGCGCATATTGGCGCAGTGGGCAGCGATACTGCTTTCTGAGTCCAAGGTCGTGGGTTCGATTCCCACAACTGGCAAATGTTTGTGTGATGAGCATTAATGTTTTTGTGTCTGGGTGTTTATATGGATATTATTAGTATTTATAATTTATATACATAAAATTATTCATTCATCAGTCATCTTAGTAACCAAAACACAAGCTACGCTTACTTTGGTGCTAGGTGGCGATGTGTGTATCGTCGTAGTGTGTTTATTTATTATTTATTTTAATCCAGTACGAGTTATAAAAACATAAGTGTAGGCTTTTTATAACTCTTACATTGCCTATCCTTAAATTTCTTATAAATAGTACTGGAGATTTTTATCATTTTATATAATCTGCATACCCCGTGCATACCCTCTATGCACGCCACTGCACCTCTATAAATATCCAAATAGGATATTATTAATTCCTTCCTTTTGTGCACCAATGCTCTGAGAGTTGATACAGCTGTGGGAGAAGATACATTTTTATCCTTTCCCCGGGGAGATAATTTTCCCCTGCCCATGCTAGCCGTGCTGGTAATACATGCACTCTAAAATGGTAACGGGCTAGCATGTTATGGCCTATTACCATCGTAGACTGCATCGTCACATACCATCAAGTGAAAACCCCACATTTAGTTAGTCTGACGGTAAAAAAACTAACATCCTATAAAAAGTTTCTGCGCTTAGTAAAAGATGGCGTTATACAGCGTATACCTACGCTATTTAATAAGTTAGTGTTAATGCCCCAATGGAGTAATAATTAAAACAAGAGATATAATTTAAAAAAAAATATTTACCGTATCCTTTGTTTTTGATACAGTTGTATCTACTATAGAATTTAGGAAACCCGGGCGCCACCTGTTAGCATACACAAAATCATTATCTTATGAGCTAGTTACACTAACGTGTTTATATCCTCTTTGGTAAGTGCCTCTGTATGAATGTATGTAAATACTTTATTGTACACCGCAGACAGTGCAGACACTTATAACTATGAGAAACAACAGTAAACTTAAATATAGGTTATATGTTATGAACGGTAAGAGTTTTTCCACCTTACTAACATCAAGAAAGACACTATGAACATCTGTTGCAAGCAGGCGTCGATAAAAGCTAAACCAAATTTACTACTCGTATTTTTTATAAACAGTTTATAGGTATTGTACATATTATATAACTAATGGGCATAAAGCTTTTTTTCACTTTTAATTTGTGCAATACAGACTTTATCTATCTATCTATCTAAAAAGAATATTTTGCAACCAAGTTGCCAAAAAATAAATTAACATATTATTTTATTTTTCTAATTTATGCCCGTGCGAAGACGTGGTGAATCGCTAGTAAAATGTAAAATTTACTTACTGGATTACATTCCGTTGCGTAGGTTTTTGCTTTGCTGTATTACTGAGCATGAAATCCATTGTGAGGTTCTAGTAGGTACCTATTGTGAAGAATTTGCGATTTTTATATATTTCACTTTATTAAAAATTTCTTAAATAAAGTTGCACCTCTTTGGTCGCGCTACTAATAAGTCTATTAATATCGTGACTACGATTAGTAATTCCATATTTTCTTTACCAACAGTAATATCAGCTTATCAATATAAATTTATGATAAAAATGTGTAATCCGAGATTTAATTGATGAGATGCAAACCAGCGATAAGCAAAAAAACAGCCGCTTACGTATTAATGTAGATTGGGTACTTGCTTATATTTATATTAGATGTTCTTCTGAACAACCTAAAAAAAATCCGTATCTATGACTTACACGGTAGATAGTATGCATACCGACTTAGGTTACATATCGATAAGCGAAAAAAGAACGCAGATGTAGTATCCGGGGGGGGGTCTATCCAAAGCAATATCGTATATGTTTACAGAATGTGGCAGAATGTAGAACTTTTCCCATTTTTGAATAGTATTTCGGTAAATATATTTTCATATCTAGCAGTAATTAAAGACAGCATACTAGATAAAGCAATACTAAGTATTTATTGGTCCAAAAAGGTAAGGATTTCTTACGAGTGTTCGCAATGTTGCTGCAACTTTCCGTCGTGTCTCAGTATATAATGACTAAATAATATTATAAACTTACAAAATTTCTAGAAACATAATTGAGTCTTTTTTTAAATTAATCGTATGTACTCGACCGAATAACTCATTTATTCGGCTAAGTAAGAATTTCTCTAGAGACGTACTAAACCTACTAAATATGAATACACTTGAATGAATGAATATGTGAAATACTAAATCAGCATTAAATCAGAACCGTATACAAGACGCGCTAAACTTAAATAAAAGACACTTTCAATCTAAGCTTGCTCAAAAGACGTATTAAACTTGTCTATATTTGCATTAAAGTCTTACTAAATTTGCATGGAAGTCACTTGCGACCTGTTCACGAGACATTAATAACTTGCAACAAAGACACTTACAAATCGTATACGAGACATACTAAACTTACAACCTGTACACGTGACGTACTAAACCTGCATAAAAGACAGTTGTTTTCTGTGTATTAGACGTACGTTACTTGCATTTGAATCGTATAGGTACGTGACATACTAAACTTGCATAAAAGACACTTGCGACCTGTAGGTATACGAGACGTACTAAACTTGCATAAAAGACGCATGCGACTAGCAGCATGCACTCCATACATGCACTAAAGCACTGCCTTTCCTTATAATTTTTTATTTACAACTAATATAAGAAAGGTCTCTATTTTATGGCATCCTTCTTTTTTATACATAGGGTATGTGATATATGGACAACAACCCAGTAAACGCTACTGATCCCGGTTAGTCTTAGAAGTATGTATTCCCGTAAATTTAATGTATGGCATCATTTAAAACGACCTACAATAAATACTGAAATAATACTTAATTAAATTACGGCATAGGTATATTTTAAAAGATGCCATCAGATGTAGATGATGTGTACCACTGATTTAATATTTTACAATTCATTACATAATATTGAGATTTGATGTAATAGTTTGAATAACCTCATACGAGTATGTAGTTTTTTGCTATTTTCTATATAATATTACTAGCCGTTTCCAGCCCGCTTCGCTGGGCGAATTGAAAAAGGAAAAAAATTACATTTTATGTTTAATTTTTATTTATTTTTTTCTTATTTTTATTATTCTCCTTTTTTTTATTTTTGTATGAACATAAATAGGCCCCGCGGATAGAACTGTAAGCATCGATATTGTTTAGACTTACTCAAATTCCAAATTCCATCGATTTAGCCTGTATCTTTCATCCAGGTGATTTTTCTCACTAATATTCATTGTAACTTTCAATGTGCAATCATTATAACATTTCCGTGCCTTTCTTCCAAAAATTAATAATAATTGACATGAAGAAAAAAATTTGAAATGAGCATTGAAAGTTTAAGTTAAAGTCATTGCAAGTCTCATATGTGAAGTTGAAATCTGTCTAGGTTCAAGTGCGACGAATTTTCTGTTAACTAAAATTTTCTCCGTGACATCAATTTTTTATAGAAAATTAATTGTGCATGTTTTTTATGAATTCTATTGGAATAAGTAACTAAATTTCTTTTCCACATCTCATGTGCTTGGAAAATGCATTCATTTTAATCTGTTACATTTCCGCGATCCCGCAATAAAAGAATTCGTCGGTTATGTAGTCTGCAAAAGTAAAATGAATGTAAAATTCTTAGTCCGTTGATTGGATAGCTACATGTAAAGTTAAGTTTTTGAAACCTCTCAATGACTTTTTCTCCGCTGCCAAAAAGACGATTGTTGTAAGGAAATACACGAATATCCCTACATACACGAAGATCCCCACCAAATTTGGAGTCTGTAGAAGTTACAGGTTAGAAATAAAAATTTTAGATTTTAACATCCACCCCCGCAATTCCGTTCGGAAGTAGACTTTATTGAAATCCATTTTGAGATGTTCTTTATGTGAATAATAAAAGATTCCTACCATATTTAGAATTTTTAGAAGCTATATTTCGAAATTGAAATTTTTTATTGTTAACACCCACCCCCGCGAACCTTATTGGAGGTGATTCATTGTAAAATCCGCTCGAAGATCATTTTTATATTACATATAGAACACTCTCACTAAATTTGGAGTCTATAGGAGCTATCGCTTGGAAATTGAAAATTTTCATTGTTAACGCCCCCGCAATCTTCTTTGGGGTGGGATATCGTAAAATTTGTTCATAAATCATTTTTACATCACTTATAGAAAATTCCTACAAAATTTGGAGCTTGTAGGAGCTTTAGCTGGAAAATTAAAAATATTAATTGTTAATACCCACCCCCGTAACCCCCTGTGGGGTGAGCTATCGTAAAATTCGTTCATAGCCTATTTCTACACCTCTTACAGAAGATTCCTACCAAATTTGAAGTCTATAGGAGCTTTAGTTTAAAAACGGGAATTGTTCATTGTTAACGCCCCCGCAATCCCCTTTGGGGAATGAATTTCTTAAAATCTATTCAAATCTATTCAAACCTCTACATAGCAAAAGTAATATTCCTACCAAGTATCACGTTTCTAAGTCTTATGGTTCCCGAGATTTCGTGGTGAGTGACTAAATAGATGGGAATTCTTCGATTATCATCGAAATTTTTAACTTTTTATCGGGCTTTTTTAAAATTTTCTTACATACAAAACTTTCTCCTGACAATTCTGAAGATAAAAAAAAAGCCCAATTGGTCCAGCCGTTCTCCACTACCGTGAGTAGATTCTTAGCTGAATGTAAAAAACCATAATCCGTTTAATACACTCTGTTGAAATCCATGAAAACAAAAGAATCAAGAGAAAATGCTTATCTTTTGTTTTTATTAGCGGGATAAATGTTCATAAAAGTAAAAGAGCAATAAAAAAATGAAGGAATGTTGGAATTCAAAAATAATAAACATAAACCATCTAGGAAAAATTTCGCATCGAATGGTGGTAGTTTCATGTCGATACGATCAGTGGTTTAGGCGTGATTGAGCCTCAAGCGAAGACCATTTTCATTATATATATAATATAGATTATATAAGATGTGATTGCTCTAATATGAATACAGGCGTTCTACACTGGGCGCACAAAAGTTCCCGGTTTTGTTTAACCTTAATTATATAATACCTACTAGCTGTTGACCGCGACTTTGTCCGCGATGAACTTTTGATTTGCCCTGAAATAAACCCGGCACCGCATATGCCTATCTCCAGCAGAACCTCAAAATCAGTACCCATGATTTATACGTTATCAGGTCACAATCGGAAATAAATACATGCTCACAAGTTTATTCTATTATCTACACCTGATTTTTAAAAGCAAAGAATGAAAAACTTCTTAAAAAACTCCAAATATTAGGAGTGTAATTTTAGTTTCAGTTGCACAAGAAAACTTCCATTCGAATTTCATGTTTATAGGCTATAAAGTACCTGAGATTATGTGACTAGGCGTTGAATGAGTGAGTCAGTGGTTTTCTCATTTACCTATATATTTGATTATGGTGCTTTTCTGTCTAAAAAAATCTATTAGAACTTCTATTAATTGCATACAGCGAAAATATCATTTTAAATAAGATATTCCGTGACTTATATCGCTCTTGTATACAAATATTCAGCTCGGATACGGCTGTTTCATTGGTAAACTAACAAAAATAGTTTCCCAATTCATGAGTGAGAACTTATTATTTATTCACTGGCACAACACATTTTGAACATCTTGTTCAATATTGACCGAAGACTTTTCGATCGAAATCACTCTTTATTGCACCCTTTTATTGCCCTAGTTATGTTTGTATTCTCTTTGCATTTCTGCATTACATGCACGCCACCTATTGTTGAGGAATAAATACTATTCAACGTTATTTTGCCTACTCCCCACATTGAGCGCTAGTGGTTGGCGTCTCGTCGGTCGCGTCCTCAATACAATAACTTAGTGGCGCTAATGTCACTTTCGTGTTTCAAGTTTCCAATTGAGTTGTATTTCGGTAGTGTTTTTAAATGAGAGGTTATGTAGAAAATTATTATAATCACAGTGTAGCGTTTCTGATATATTGTTTTGGTTAATTCGAAAAAATGGAAAATAGAAGAGAAACTTTAGGTGTTGTGAAGATATGTCGATTTTGCCTTACGCAAAATAGACCATTGGGAAGTTTGTATGAAAAAAGCAAATCGAAAAATATAGTAACACTTCCATTAAAAATCTTATCAAGCGTATCAATTGAGGTATTTATTTAATTAACATAATATTTGATACGTGAATAATAAAAATGTTCCACAAAATGTGTAGAATGGACGCCACCTATAGGTATCTCTGTGATCGTGATCTGACCGACTATATTGTAATGGCGCCTATAAATATATTTGGCAAGAATAATAAGCATTACACAATCTAAACCAAATAAAAATATTAGATCACAAAATAAATTTTGTCTACTCTATTGATTATGCTCATTTTCATGACAACTCATTAAAAGCGCCACCTAGTGGTTAAAAAAATGCTTACCACTTTTAGCCCTGATAATTTTTGTTTCCACAGGTGCTTCCATCAGATAAAAAGCCAACATATATATGTGAACGATGCAAGTTCTTTATGAATATTTTCTATGAATACAAGCACATAGTACGTCAAGCTGATGAGGCTATTCTTCAGTATGTACAAAATGGTACACCATTGGGGACGGTCAACTGGCCCAATACTCTTTCAAGAGTAAGCATTTAATTGAATATTAAACTATGATTTAAAAGAATTAATTTGAATATTAGCTTTGTCTTGGTAATTAGTGTACAATGTTGAACTCCCGCAGAGATGAGCACTGGTATTAGAGCTCCCAGTTCAATCCCTGATGGGGTCAAAATGGGAATTTATTAATTTTCTCTAGCCTGGGGGTAGTTATAACCCTACAACAAACATGCTACTGAAAAATTTAAAATTTCTATATAGGAAACTCATTAGGAATAAGGGTTTGATATTATATTTATACCAATAACAGGTACACATGCTACCATGTTAGACTGCATCATCACTTACCAACAAGTGAGATTGCAGTCAAGATTAACTTGAAGTGAAATGAAATACCTAATAGTGACATTTCACCCAGTTCTGCCAATGCATGACACCAGCGACTAATAAATTAAGTTATGTTGTTCACTAGAATTTTGAAATCTTCAAGCCAACAGGCATTTTTGAACATGTTCTATGTAACTTCTTTCTCCTTGGTCTTTCCTGCGCTCAGCAATAAGATGTTAATAGGCTGAGGAAATTGATGACAAGGCATGCAGAATTCTTGCAAACAGATCCAGACATGTTTAGTTGGAGAAAACTTAATCCGATAACCTGAAATAAATGTTTTCTACATTTTTAAGTTGACAAGTAAAGTGTAGAAAATTATTGTTACTTTCCTGGCTACTATGTACAAGGGAATACAAAGTATATGATCTATACCAAGTTTGTTGTAGAAAATATTTATATCTTGCTTTTTGGTTTACATATCAAAGTCATTTTGTATTCCAAAACAAACTGACTATGAAAGATTTTTTGAGCAGTGACTTATTGAAAACATATTTTCAGATATACCGTAACATGGCTGGCTCGGAGACTGTTAAAACAGTTGTTGAAGGTGGTGCAACCATTCAAGTTACATCGCATGAAATTTCAGACAGTGACGAAGAAGATGGAAATGTTTATAATGTTAAGGTAATATAGCTTGAAGCATTTGTACTGATATCACACCCAATCGCCTATCCTATGTAGCCAGCTAATATAATAAACAGTATGTTTCTTAAAAGATTCTCACACTTATTTTGGAATTGGTAATGTGCTTTTCCAGTAATCTGCACTCGGGCCAGCTTGGTGAACAACTCGCGTTAGCTATGACCTAAACCCTTCTCATTCTGGGAGGAGACCCATGTCCTGTATTGGGCTGGTAATAGGTTGATATGATGATGGTGACGCACATGCTGGTTATATAAACACCATTATTTAGATAACCATATCTCAAAATAACCTAATTATTCAGTTAACAAAACTATTGAGAACATTCAACTCACTCTTTTAATAATAATGATAAAGAGTCCTTTTTGATTGTACAAATTATGTTTATTTTAAATTATTAGTAGACGTTTTTATCTAGATAACAGGACGTTGTACAAAAATTACAGCTATTAATTTTTATTACTCTAGGGATACAACGTAACAGTCACTGTTAGTCAAAATCAAAAAATTGTATATCCGTGTATCTGATAACCCCCGAAAGGAATGTATCCTCACCTGACATCTGTCGGAGTCCTGTGAGGATTTTCTATTCAGAACACGATTGTATGTAAATTCGAATTCTAAAGGGGTGTAAATATTTTAATTCGTGGCTATTCGTGGCGTTTGTAGTTTTTAATTTCTTATAAAAAAATAAGGACAGAAATAAAAAAAATATGACTTAAACATAAAAAAAAAATTTTTTTAGATTGGAGATGATGAAGATTCAAAAACCTGTATCAAAGTAGTAACAAGCAAAGACACCAAACCTAAAGATAATACAAGGGGTAAAGGTAATTGCCTGGGTGCTTTTTTTTTAGTTTTAACTTTATTTTAATTTGCATTTCCGAAACAAATGTATTTTGACAATGCGTGTGTTCATAGCTGTTTCCTTATTTCCTTTTAATTTTTTATGTAAGTAATATGTATTGAGTTTAATTCTAGTACTTATATTTAAAAGTGATTCAAATATTAGTATGAAGCTGGCCCCCTAGAACAATTTATATGTTTATTGTACAGAACAAAAATTAGTATTAATAAACTCGACAATAAAAATCCGGAGTTGCCAGTTTTCTTGTTAAACAGAATTAGTTTTAGTTTAGGTACTAATTTTCTTTAGCAGTACTGGTGTATTGCTAAAGAAAATTGCGTCTCTTTGAAATTTTAACACTAAAACTGACTTTTTTAAGACTTTTCCTGCATCTGCAAAAGGACCTTGCAGCTACCTACTTGTAACTTGCTCATCTGAAACTTGTGATTGATAATGATCACAATAGCTTAGCCTAATTAACCCTCTATAGAGCATACTATAATTTGAATCAATCTTCGAAATTTACAACTATAATATCTGCATGTACATATTTTTTTGTGTTTTTCAGTGCATAAGTAAGAGATTTTGCATGAAATCAGGTAATAATATTCAATAATAATATTTTTAGTTGTTTTTCTTTCATATTTATTTCATTGTTTAATGACCTATGTAATTATGAAACCTTGAGTATGTAATAATTATCTAAGATAGTACCTGAAGCTTGTATTTCATTTGCCTAATTGAAGCTGTGATTTTCGCAAAAGTTTATCTACTCTGATTTGTAGATTCAGTCGCTGTCAGATACACTTATATGTAATGTTTGAAAGGTTGTGTTATGCCAATTATAATTTGGGTATTGCAGTATACTTGATAATATAAAGTTTAATTAATATCACAACTTATTTCTTCTAGGAGCATTGTTTTCAGACCAAAATCTTCGTTGACAATAAAAAAGTTAGTGTCTATGACTTTGGCATACTTTTCAGGGTTACAGAACTTGTTCTTTTATAACTTTCCTGATTAATGTGTGTTTTAAAATATGACTTACTTTAAACGTGAAGGAAAACATCACAAAGAAACCTGCATGCCTTGGAACTCTCCGTAATGTTACCAAGGGGTGTTAAGTCTACCAATCTGCACTTGGTCAGTACCTAACTAAACCCTTCTCAGTCTGGGAATAAACCTGCGCACTGTGGTGAGCTGCTAATATGTTGGAATTTTTAATGACAACATACAATATTAGTTAAATACTGACAATGTACAGCGCAGCACAGGTATTAAATTCAAAATTAATTTATTTCAAGTATGCCTAGTTTTATACGCACTTTTGAAACTTCAAGTCAGTCTGTTTATAGTCTTTTACCATCCAATTGCTGGGCATTTGCATCCTATCTCGCATAGGAGATCTCAGAGGAGATTTGATTTCTGCTCCAATGTGGGTGGGAGAATAATTGTGTTAAGAAAAAAAATTTATTGTATAGATTATTGTTTAGATACACCAATTGATGGAGAAAGTAAGGTAACACAGAAAAAGATAGAAGACGGCTGCTGGGCGTGCAATTTGTGCGATTGCACCTATCCACTGCAGCAATTGCTGACCTTGCACATACGGCAGAAACACAGGAAACGGGAAGTTACTTGTGTCCAGTGTAACGTGTAAGTTTTGCCCAAAACATATATGTAACACACCACCTGGCTTCGGCACATGACGAGTTTTTAGGTCATATACAACGTGTAAATGAAAACCGAAATAATACTTCACAGGCTTTAGAGGTACATTATGTACTGTCTCTAAGAATTATCTGTGGAACCGAGAACCTAATAGTATTTGAGTAAACCACTGCCATAGTTTTTACTGGAAGATACAGCCCTAACATCACATACAAAATTACAATCTTGGGACTCCTGTCACTTTGTTGCGTCGCGTAGCTTAGGTACTATACGCGTGTCGGTCTTTTATCTTCAATAGGGTTGTCATAAGTAAACACTTGTGATTCCGTTTGTATGGAAAAATAAATATGCTTGTATTGATTTAATATCTATACAGGGTGATTTCTTATGGAATATACTTATGCATCCTTCAATATTATTTCGTAATTCTGTTACACGTTGTACAATTATAGTATTTCATATGACCAGAAAAACTATACCTAATACTGTATACATAATACTATTACCATTACAAGTTAAAATTTTCTAGTAATAAATAAATCTGTCTTTATTATATCGAAAGTGACACTATGATCATACAAAGTACCATATTTATCGTATATAAATTATTGACATGATTTTATATGTGCGATTATTAATTATTTATTTTTTTGACATTCAATTTATTTATCGTTTAATTTGCTACCTTTAAATCGATTCCGTTTTTACTTTAATATATTCCTACAATTTGGTTAACCATCCTCTATTATATACTAATTCTGAAAATAATACTGGTGGCGATTTTCTTTTTCAGTAAATTTTTCACAAAATACGACCTAGCGGCACACCAAGTGCTACATTCTCTAGATATGCCATTCCAATGTGTTGCGTGTGATAAAAATTTCAAAAGACTGATATTACTCAAGCGCCACGAGAAGGTGAGTAATATCTTAGTAAGAAGGCACTTAAAACAAAGTTCACTGTTCAGCTCCACAGTTGTCGGTTGCTTCTTCCGGTGATACTTGAATACTAGGTTCGAAGATTGTTTCTCTGACTTGTCGAAGGATGCTGTGTCCTTTGCTTCTTGCGATGATACTTGAATTCTAGGTTCGAAGATTTTCTCTGACTTCTCGAAGGATGCTGTGTCTTTTGCTTCTTCCGATGATACTTGAATACTAGGTTCGAAGATTGTTTCTCTGACTTCTCGAAGGATGCTGTGTCCTTTGCTTCTTCCGATGATACTTGAATACTAGGTTCGAAGATTGTCTCTCTGACTTCTCGAAGGATGCTGTGTCCTTTGCTTCTTCCGATGATACTTGAATACTAGGTTCAAAAATTGTTTCTCTGACTTCTCGAAGAATAAATAAATAAATATACTACGACAATACACACATCGCCATCTAGCCCCAAAGTAAGCGTAGCTTGTGTTATGGGTACTAAGATAGCTGTTGAATATTTTTATTAATATTATGCACATAAATACTCATAATATACAGATAAAACCCAGACACTGAAAAACATAAGTGTTCATCACACAAACATTTTCCAGTTGTGGGAATCGAACCCGCGGCCTAGGACTCAGAAAGCAGGGTCGCTACCCACTGCGCCAGTCGGCCGTCATAGCATGCCGTGTCCTTTGTTTAACCGGCGAAAGGAGAACGCTTACAGCTGATAGGAATGATATTTCTTGACCAATATATAACTATGTTGTGATGTAATTACACTGCCTTAAGACCGTAACAGTGCTGCTTGTACTTGTTGATAGTAACTCCCAAACGAGCTCTAATAATTAAAGCTTTGTAAATGGTAGTCAGTTTTGTATTTTAAGTAAAAATTAATATATTTCAGATAGTTCATCCCGATATACCACAACTATTGTGTCCCAACTGCCCAGCCACATTCTTATCTAATGAACAATTGGAGACGCATGAAAAGAAGCACGTCCACATTCCGAAGCCGCACAAATGCCTGCAGTGTGACAAAAAGTGAGGGTTCTTTGTTTCATCGAATTATATCGTGTAATTGAAGCAAAACTCCTGAATAATCAATGCTGAATTTTGTATTACCAAATCAATACTGGGCCTAGTATGTTGTCTATGCCAGAGTCATTGGCCGCTGTGACAGACTACTCTAGTTTATGACACGTGTATTATCACTCTAATAATATAAAGTATAGTACATTATGTACACTTTTACCCCGGAAAAGTCCATGGTTCTATGTAAAACTGAATTTCACTGTAATAAGCTATAACTATATTTCAACTACGGATCCCGAATTTTCGTTTTGATTATTTTCTATTCCAGAATAGCCCGAAGTTTGTGTCAGCCCCCGTGCCTCGGAGCGTACGTAAATGGAGACAAGCTCTATTATCATTTAATTGTGGTAATAACGGCTAAAGCCCATCAACCCGCTTTGTAGCAGCGTGGTGGGTCTATGCGTGTTTCTTATGAGAAACTCGGTCTGTGCCCTGCATTGAGACGTTAATCGACTACGCTATAACTACAGATTGGCATAGCAAACTTTCTCGAAATAAGATTTATACTACCTCATAATAAATAAGTCTCTACACGCAATAAAATAAAATAACATGTAGACTAAAAAAAATATATTTAAACCATATTTTTTTACATTCATAAGTAAATTTTTAGTGTCCTGGACATCTCAACTTTAACTAATTATTTAAATCATGGCTGTATTTTTCAGGTTCCAGGATAGATCAACCCTGCTAAGACACGTAGACGTAATCCACAATAAGGAAGCCACATTCTGCTGTGAATATTGTCCAGAGCGTGAGTCAAATGGAAACCCCCTCCCTCCTTACCAATAAGCTATGAACATGCGCAATTCACTAACATAGTAGAATTCACAGCTTCCCGTAACTAAGGGGAAAATTTGTACTGTGATTTTACCATAACATTTGTACCAACATAGGAATATAATTTGCAGGCTTCGGGTCGATAACGAAATTGGTGCGGCACGTGAGATCGCATGTTGGTGATAGGCCCTATCCTTGCAAATATTGTGAAAAGAGCTTCACGAAATCTCATCACTATACCAGGTAATCTTTACAAATCTTTAACTTAGTTGGGTATTTTTTTTGTTATAACCATCTCACAGTAAATAAATACTGAATAAGTTATGCAGTTAGAACCATTTTCTACGCAAGCCTTTATATAAAGGTAATGTAATATAACTATAATGCAGAAATTCAAAGTTGGTGGTAACTAGCCACCGTCGAAGCCTCCCACCGTACCATAAGACCATTCTATTTTAGACGTTTCTATATTATGTAAGCGTTGTGGTCTTATAAGCGGAGGACTCGGGAAAGATCCCCGGCAGGGGTATTTTGGAAACTTTTAATTTCTGCATTTTATCTGGCCTGGTGGTACGGTGGGAGGCTACGACGGTGGCTAGTTACCACCCTATTGATAAAGGCGCGCCACCAAGCTATTTATTGTTCTGATTAGGGGTATAGGTTTGACATAACTACCATTGCCCCTAACAGGTTTGGCCGTTCCATCTTAGACTGCATCATCACTTATCACCACTGTGAATACGGGCTAAATTGAATAGTGAAATAAAAAAAAGTTTGTTTAAAAATCTTCCTCCAAATTAGATTTATGCTAATAATCACCTGCTTGTTCCGTCAATTAATACTATAAAAAAAACGTGCAGTACAGACTTGTACCAGCTAGCAGTGTTTTTATTTTTTTTTCATTATTTATTGTTTGTAAATTCTACTTATACATTAAATCATCAAATTACATAAGTTATATATTTATTTTTTTATATATATATATATATATATATATATATATATATATATATATATATATATATATTTATTTATTTATTATAATAAATAAATAAATATACTACGACAATACACACATCGCCATCTAGCCCCAAAGTAAGCGTAGCTTGTGTTATGAGTACTTAGATAACTGACGAATACTTTTTAAGAATGATATACATAAATACTTATAATATTGATATTGCAATGTCTACATTGTTTACTTGTATACTCCTTACGTGAAATAAAGTGTTTCTTTTTTTATATAGACTTGGAAAATGTACTAAAATGATAATGCTAAAACTAATTCCTTTGACAGGCATATACGTATAAAACATCGCGATCGCGCGATCGGTACGCTCGGCCCTCAAGAAAACTACCGCTGTGAGCAGTGCGATGATGTGTTCGACACCCAAGACGATCTCATATATCACTCTGCGATACATGCTACGCAGAACCTCACGTGCCCGCTGTGTCAGGAGAAGTTCGAAGACGTGGAAGCCGTTACTTCACACATCAAGTCACATGTTAATGGTAATTTTTTTTTTAATAAATAAGCTAGCGACCCGACCCTGCTTCCCACAGGTGCAATGTAGATTCTAATGTAGGCCACTTTGGAGTGATTAGTAATGCAATACCTTAAAATATTATATATTTTGAAGCGGTGATAGCCTAGTGGGTATTGCTTCGGGTTTCCTTTTGTGGAGACCGAGTTCGAGCCCCAGCACGCACCACGTGTTAAATAATACTGGTTAAAGCAATGGTAATAAGCCGGTGGTCTCTTTTATATTATAATATGAATTTATTTTCAGGTGTAGAATTTATGTGCGACTACTGTGAGCTCATTTTCACGACCCAAGACAAGCTCAATTCCCATCTTATCGCGGTGCACGATGACGAAATTGAAAATGTAAGTATTCTTTATTGAAGTTATACCTCTTATGGCGCGTTAGGGAAAAATGGTGAGAGTAATTTTTTACAATGGGCGCGCCCAAATACCAAAAAACCGACACCATGAAGTTAGCTATAGTCAACATTGTAGTTTTACCAAAAAAGGTTTGACAGTTGACTTTCAATAATTCAAACAATACCTTTTTCTATTTTTTGTGTCATTTTCTCTACAAACGTAGAATAAGGCGTAAGATACAATTTTTGAAAACATTTGTATCTTGTTACAAAAAATTCAAAATTCATTTATTTCAAGTAGGCCTAATACAAGCACTTTTGAAACGTCAAGTCTGTCCGTGTGTAGTGACTACCACCGGTTCGGAAGGCAGATTCTACCGAAAAGAAGCCGGCAAGAAACTCAGCAGTTGCTCTTTTCCAACATCAAAAATTTACATTTTATATTTTAACATTCATTTTTCTATCTTGTGAGAGATGAAAGCGGAGCCGGATGCTTCCAAGCAACCTTGTCATTAAGAAACTCATCAATTGTATAATAACCTCGCTGTAATAAATGTGTTTTAACACATTCTTTAAACTTATGGATTGGTAGGTCCAAAATTACCTTAGGAATCATATTATAAAAGCGTATACTCAATCCCACAAATGACTTCTGCACCTTTCGCAGACGATATGCAGATGTCACTAATTTATGACCATTTCTTGTAAGTCGACTGTTTATATCCACTTTACGCCAAAGAAATATAACTTCCAACGCGTGTACATAAGTACACACACGTATTTTTGCAATATTTAAGTCGCTGCGCTCCGCGGTATTACCTCGAAAAAGAACTGTCGCTTTGTTAGGACGTTATGGAAGTTATTTGATGTATAAATAAGAATGTGCCCGTAAAACCCACCCTTGGAAATTTGATGTTTTCCAGGACCAAAAGTAGCCTATGTTGAAAGGACTTTCAACTAACTCCATGCCAAATATCAAGTCTATATTGGTTGCTTAGGGGCGTGAAGGAAAAACAAACTCATTTTCGAATTATTTCTTTAATAATATTTTCCCCCCACAGGATATAGAAGATGAGTCATCAATGGAAATGGATGAAGATGAAGAGGAGGATAACGGAATTAATAGTAAGGCCACTAAACACATGCAATACGCCGACCCGTGCCACAATACGCCACGCGTGTTGAGATCTCAAATCTTTGTATTTTGTATGCGTAAAAAAAACATTACCAACATCCGAAAACTCGTAGCGTTGGGTGTCCGTAATGTGTTTCACACAATACGTTGCGTTAGTAGGGGTGACGTTACAAATCGTATTGTCGTTCATCAATAAATTACATTTAACTTATCGTATTTAAAACAGTAATTAGTTTAAATATTGTAAATTGTAACTTCATAATCGGGCCGCTGAAATAACGCGTTCCTTAGTCAGTTAGTTAGTCGTCACATTTTTTTGTTTTTTAAAAGTTAGACCTTGACTTCAATTTCATCTGCTAGCAAATGATGATGCAGTTTAAGAGTGTTGCGGGCTAACCTGTTAGGGGTACGGCAGTAATATTAAACCGTTACCGTACTAGAACTAGCTATATCACTTAGCTGCACGTCTTGGTCGGTAAGATGGTAACAGACAAAAAAGTCAGTTGATCTTATAAAATAGTAAAAAACAGTTTACATAGCTCGTAGACGTTACGTTGCCCACTGTAATTGTGTTCCTGCCACGTATAATTTGAGTACCTTCAAGGCTAGAGTGAATAGGCCTTTTCTAGGCAAGCGTGCTCCAACCTAGACCTAGACCTCATCATTGCTTTCCAACGGGCATGATTGTCGTCAAGCGCTGGCCTATCGTTAATAAATAAATAAAAGTCTAGTGCGCGACTCGCTGACAGTGAATCGTAAGTTGTATATGTATATTTTAACATTAATTATCACTGAAATGTGATAGACTGCCGATTGGCGCAGTGGGCAGCTACCCTGCTTTCTGCGTCGAGGCTGTGGGTTCGATTCCCGCAACTGGAAAATGTTTGTGTGATGAACATGAATGTTTTTAAGTGTCTGGGTGTTTATTTGTATATTATAACTATTTATGTGTATTATTCATAAAAATATTCATCAGTTATCTTAGTACCCAGAACACAAGCTACGCTTACTTTGGGGCTAGGTGGCGATGTGTGTATTGTCGTAGTATATTTATTTACATTTACAATCGGAAAACGCCCGTAGACCTGCATTAGAGCAAGATTTAAATTCTATATCGTCGTAATTTTGGCACACTGACTAGGCAAAGTACGATTCATATACCTATACTCAACTATGAAAAAACAAATATGATTGTTTTTGCATAGTTGAGTATCACATAATTTTACAATAATTGTAACAATTTATTTTTACAGTAAAACAAGAGGGCGATGAGATGATAATCGAAATAAATAAACCAGCAAATTACCTAGTAAGTTTTTCATATAATATTATTTTGACATATTTGGGTAAAAATATATTTGTGATTTATATAGTTTCATACATCTGCGATGACAATGTAAAGTCCCCGATAATAATAGCCTTTATTAACAATCTTATAAATTACATTTCACCTTATTCTACTTAGTAGGTACTACCAAAATATTTATTTTATTTATTTATCATAGGTAGGTACATGTACAAGTAAAGTAATTATAATATAAATAAGTTGGGGACGGATGATGCAAGTCTTTTATAATCTTACATTTTTAAGCATAAAATAAAATTGTTCATCGATTTTAATCATTTTAAGTATGATATGATGATGTGATGTTGTTACCAACATTCATTTATTTCTGGAAGGCCTAGTTTATAACCACTTTTGATAAGTCAAGTCAGTCTGTTTGTAGTCACTCTACCACCGGTTCGGAAGGCAGATTCCACTTAGAAGAGCCGGCAAGAAAATCAGCAGATTGCTCTTTTCCAAAATCATTTTAATATAGTTTACCAAACTTTAGAATTTTTCTGTTTTGTGAGAGATGAGAGCGGAGTGGCCTGCTTCCAAGCAGCCTTGTCGTTAAGGAATTCATCAATCGTGTAGTAACCTCGTTTGGTTAAATGTGTTTTAATATATTGTTTAAACGTAGGTAAAGTTAGATCTAATATAACCTTCGGTATCATTTTGTAAAAGCATATACCCACAAAGGATTTCTGTACTTTTCTCAGACGATATGCAGATATCACTAATTTATGTCCGTTTCTAGTAAGTCGATTGTTTATAACGTCTTTTTGTTTGTAATTACGAAATGTTCAATATAAATATATTGCGAGGCTACTGAAAGTATACAAATTTATATCTAAGTTTTATATATCGATGGCACAGCTTTTTTCTGTTGTATAAATATAGTTTCTATATAAGCAACTATAGAAACTATATTTATACAACAGAAAAAAGCTGTGCCATCGATATATAAAACTTAGATATAAATTTGTATACTCTCAGTAGCCTCGCAATATATTATCCATCCCATATAGCATCCCATAACAAGATCCCATACGACATTACACTTTGCAAAATAAATAAGCCTAGCAGTTTCAAAATCTGTATACTGTCTTATTTTACTTTTTCTAAGTTAACGGATCAAGCTGATGTTAAGCGGAAAACCATGCCCTATAAACAGAGTAAGACTTCGTAGGGCATGCAAAGAAGTCCTTCAAAGTGCAGCCCTGTGTCTTTCAAACTGAGGCGTAGGTGTTAAGCCTCATGTCTGTAATATCTCCGACAATCACGACCTTTAGATCGTCCCAGGTGATATTCAAATTATCATGTCGTCTTGTCGCGGATTATCGATTATCGCTAAATAAAAATTAGATTTTTAAACTACTACTAGCTGTTGCGTTTGATTTTGTTTTTTGATGTTGCATTCAATATAGTTGTAGTTCTAAAATAATTTAAAGTATTCAGTATCGCTAAGCCTTAAATGAGGGGTTTGCTGCTGTCCGCTGAGGA
This sequence comes from Pararge aegeria, assembly GCF_905163445.1. Classification (NCBI taxonomy): domain Eukaryota; kingdom Metazoa; phylum Arthropoda; class Insecta; order Lepidoptera; family Nymphalidae; genus Pararge; species Pararge aegeria. Next base: position 11,067,879 of record NC_053183.1, read on the forward strand.
GTTCTGTCCTCTATCTCCAACCACATTCATCAGATCTACACAAAGTTTGGGCAAAATTAAATACATATTATAACCTCTATAGTACAAAATAATCATTTAAATTGGTTATAATTTGTTGGAGTTATGGTGTAAAATCATCAAACACTTTCATCCCCTCTCCCGAAGGAACCGAGCTTAATGTCGGGATAAAAAGTATCCTATATTACTTCTAACACTTCCAAGAATATGTGTACAACGTTTTATGAGGATCGGTTAAGTGATTTTTGCGTGAAAGCGTAACAAACAAACTTACATTGACCTTTATAATATTAGTAGGGATATACTAAATACCACATACACACATACCACATAACAGGTCTTAAAGTAATGTATCGTTCTTTACAGGTTAACGACAATAAAAGTTGCATAGAGAAAATGGAGATAAACTCTGAAGGTAATATATACTTCATTTTGTACTTTATGCGATTTATTTTATATAAATAAACTCGAAAGGTAATGTCTTTTTCGTGTTTATTCGAGACACGCATGGCTTTCATTGCATTGGATTTGAGTATTTCTTCCGTGTTTTGATTGCCGCCATTTATTTTTTATGTCCACTCCTGTCCCCACGGGGCAACGAATGTTACACTCGTGTAACATTCGTTGCGCTAACACACTTCTCAGTGCGCGTACATTCTATGTAACAAATACATATTTTTTTACTCCTTTACAAGTTAGCCCTTGACTGCAATCTCACCTGGTGCTAAGTGATAATGCAGTCTAAGCTGATAACGGGCCTACCTATTATAGTTTTGGCGGTTATATTAAAACGATATCCCTAAACGGCACGTCGTCGGCGGGGTGGTAACTACCCACGTTCGAAGCCTCCTACGAGACCAGACCACAGAAAATTCAACCATTATAAATTACCAAAATGCCAGTGATCGAACACAGGAGCTTCCACTTAAAACCTCGGTGCTCACCCCTCCGCCAGAAAGGGGGACAAAGAACATCTATAATTTCCTATTACAATCTAAAATATAGTCTACTTTATATCTATAAACAAAATTTATTGTTTTGTAGAAAGTGAGAATGAAGTCACGTACACAGAGCTACAAACAGTGGATACGCTTGCTATTGTAAACAACGATGCAACGAACAAACCGACGCCAGAAAAGGTGTTAGAAAAACCTGTCATCCCCACATCCATGGATAGTGTCAAAATTGTCAACAAAACCGTTGATAGTCAGGTAAGTGTTAAGTAAAGTGTTATCACTATAAAGTAAAAGTATTATTAATATTCTACGACAATACACACATCCCCATCTAGCCCCAAAGTAAGCGTAGCTTGTGTTCTCGGTACTAAGATAACTGATGAATATTTTTATGAATAATACACATAATTACTTATAATATACAAATAAATACCCATACACTTAAAAACATTCATGTTCGTCACACAACAACAAAAAAAAAAATATTCACATACATTTTCCAGTTGTGGGAGTCGAACCCACGGCCTTGGACTAAGAATTCACGGTCGCTGCCCACTGCGCTATTGAGATTTTCATAATTCTTATTTATTTATTTAGAGAGAATAATACTGGGCCGACTCAAAGCCATCGTAGAAGCAAAAAAGCTTCTCAACGACGAGCAATTCGGCTATCGAGCCAAACACTCTAGCATCCACCAAGTGCACCGCCTGACGGAGCACATAAACAGAGGTCTCTTTGAAAAAAGATACCCGCTGCTCACAGGAGCAGTATTCTTCGACGTAGCCAAAGCTTTCGACAAGGTTTGGCATGCGGGCTTAATATATAAGCTTCACGATCAGGGCATCCCAGATAGAATCTTGCACCTGCTAAGAGACTATCTGAGCGATCGCACCTTCCGTTACCGGATAGATGGCACTCTGTCATCTACCAAACCCATACGAGCCGGAGTCCCTCAGGGCTCTGTCCTATCACCCCTCCTATACGCGCTTTACACTAGCGACATCCCAAAGAGCCCCTACGTAGAGCTAGCCCAATTTGCGGATGACACCGCCCTCTATACAACATGCCGAACCATACCTCGCATCAACAAGGCTGCCTTCGTTCTCGGTAGACTCTAACCCATGTTAAACAGACGTAGCAAGTTGTCAAGTTCGTCATAAAGTGACACTCTATAAAACCTGTGTCCGCCCCATCATGTCATATGTGAGCGTCGCCTGCGCGTTTCGCCCTCCCTCCGCATATAAGAGATTCCAGACTCCATAACCGCTTCATGCGCAACGCTACTGGGTGACCCTGGTTCGTACGCAACGGCGATCTCAAACTCACCACTATTGCTCAATATTTAAAAAAACTCTCGATAATTTACTTTGAGAAGTCTCTCCGACATCGCAACCCTCTCATAGTTGCGGCTTCTTTTTATTCACCCAACCTTAGCGCCACTCTCAACAAGAGGAGGCCTACACATATCCTTCACGACCCTGAGGATCAGATTACTACTGACAATGCTCCCTATCAGAACACACAATCAACCTATGCACAGCGTCTTCGCCGGCGAAGACGAGGTCCCCGACTTCTAACGTCAACCGGACGTGGGCTCGCACCACTTTCTCGGAAGCGTGCGGATTAATCACCGTCCGTAACCCTTTCACTCCAATCGCCTGAGCCGAGGTTCGGCCTCACATGAGGCGCCCTCAGGCCGACGATCCCTTCGCTTCTTCGAGCCCTAGGGTTCAAACTCTTCCTGGCAGAGCCCCATTACCAGGCTCGCCAACAAGCCCGCGTTACGCTGTTAAAATCATTAGGGTTAATCAGCTACACACATTCCGAAAAAAAAAAAAACCCCGGGATAAAGTGGGGTGGAGACAACTGTATTCTGTCAGTAATCTACCGTCACCACCCATACACACTAGGTTTAATTATTCTGTAATAATTAAACCTAATGTGATAGTGCTTAAAAAAATCTATATACATTAATATACTTATAGTAATTATCGTTATATCCTATGCCTATTTCCCGTTCCCGTAACAAAAAACACTCTGCGATCATTGTGAATTCCTTCAGAGCGCAGCAATAAAAATCACATTTATACACACATAAGCTAGCTTAAACCAGCAGTCTGCAGTCAGCACAACTGCAGTTTCCTACAGAAACGCAAAAGTGGATACTAGGGCACCATAAATATTGCTAATACTCGATTCGGAGAAAGATTACAATTTCTTTGTAATATGTAAGCCAGGCTCCATATTATTCAAAGTTCTGTTATGACAATATATTTTTGTTTCTAGGCGGCAAATATATTGAGAAAAGCTGAAGAAATAAAACACAAAGTACCACAAGCAGGTCATGCAGGTAACTTGGTTATTTCATACATTAAAATCTTATCTAATCATTTTTTAAGTTGTATTTATTAACTATGCGTTTTTATATGTAATATTTGTTTGCAGTGATATCACCTCGTCTCACTCTAAAAAAAAATAAACCTATTTCAAGAGTGGAGAGCAGTAATAGCGGCGGTGCCAGCGATAAATCCCTACGTTTACTAGAAAAGGAACTGCAAGATCTTAAAAGAGTAAGAAAACATTATACCAAGAATACGCAAACATTAGGCGCCTAGCCAATTTGGCAGCCGAAAATTATGAGTTGACTTAATAAAAATCTTAGTAACTGGGAATCGACGCGGACTGACGGGAAATACCTGCTTAGTTTTCATATAAAATTAGGTCACATTCACGATGGCGTACAACTGTTATTGTATATCAGTGACCAAAAACAGCAATTGTTGTATACAAATTTTACAGATTGAATTTACTTCAAAGTTAACTTAATAAGTTAAACTAGGAGCACTGGCCGCAGCAGTCTCACCGTTCGTAGTTTAGATAAAAACCTCGTGAACGTCAGCATGGCCATGAAGTGCTGGAAAACTGATGTAATATTCTCCAAATAATTGTACCTAATCTGTACTAAATGTTGCTTATATAGAGATGAAAATAGTACATTGAGCAATTAAATAATAAATAAAGAATCTCATACACGATGTCAGATTAGCCGCCAGATACAATTATTTGCAGGATATTTCATCAGCTTTCCAATAAGTCATGTGCCATACTGACGTTAACGAAATCTCTGCCTCTAGTTTCAATGTCATGTGTGATACTAATTTTGGATGGAGATTCCTTGGTTAAATGTCAAGAAGTATTCAACAAAATAATATATTATTTTTTTCAGACAAACAGCCGTAACACGGAAACAAGTAAAATATCCTCTAACAAAGTCCTAGAAACATTAAAAAGCAAACGGCCGCAGTTCCAAACATCTACACCTAAGTTAAGGTTAGTCTAGCTTTTATTCAACCACATAAATATATAATATATATTTTGCGCATGCATGTATCTTTTTATTTTAAAGCGGGCACCGCATAATTAATGCCTGATTTACAATTTATTTTATCATTATGATTTTTATTTAGCAAATTCGCCTTTTATCTATGATAGTGTATTTGTTCAGTTTCTTTTTTTTTTACGAAGCCATATGGCATCGGATTTAACTGAGTTTGCTTATAACTAGTTAATGGGCCCGAGACAGTGGTATAAACAACTTTTTATCCCTATACACAGTTCCTATGACTTATTATGTATGGTGCAATTCTGTTATTTTTATTATAATTCTTATTAATTTTTCTCAATGCAAAAATGTGCTGAAATATGGTATAAATGTATATTATAGATTTGGTATATTGGACGGGGTTCTTTTATTCCAAGAAAAGTTTAAATAATTTAAATGCCTTTCATCAAATAAAATTCCGCGAATAAAATCTTATCGCAATATTTGTTACTACGTAAAAATAAAAAAGTGTGAATATTACAGAAGCGCAGAGGAGAGGAAATTCCTTACAAACAAATCTCTCCCTGTAGAGAAGAAACAACTGGAAAAACGTATCGTAACCAAAGAGAATAAAGAACCAAAAGAAACGAGGGAAGTTAAAAATAATGGTAATTCTAAGGAAGAAAAAGATAGCAAGGAAAAGGAGAAAGATACCAATGAAAAAGATATAAAAGAAAAGGAAAAAGAGAAAAACACTGAAAAGGATAAAGGAAAAGAAATTCCAAAGGTTAGTGTGTGTTTTGCTAGGACTTGCTAAATAGCTAGAAGGCTCAATTTAAAAATACCCTATTCAAATTCAAATAAAAAATTCATTTTATTCAAGTAGGCCTAATATAAGCACTTTTGAAACGTCAAGTCTGTCTGTTTATTGTGACTTTACTACGGTTCGGACGAGAAGAAGCCCGCAAGAAACTCAGCAGTTGCTCTTATCCAACATCAACAATTTAAATTTTACGTTTTAACATTCATTATTGCGAGGGGCTTTACCAACGATATGCATTCCGATACGGAAAATATGGATATCAGATGGTCAATAGTTGGCTGAATACATGCAGGAGATCTTAAAAAAGGGCACTGCCCTAATAATTGATTAACAAATTTATCATATACTGCTTTTTTATTATTATCTATAACTATAAAATAGCCTAAATAAAAAGTGGTCTGTTACTCTCCATCCTTTCAACTAACATACCAAAAATCAACTCGATTGCTTAAAGGAAATACAAATGGCGTAATGGAATGTCAAACAAACAAACACACTTTCGCATTTAAATTATGAGTATGGATTTGCACTATCGCAACAGGTCACTTAAACAATAATGGAAAAAGTTCATGATCTATTGCATCAAATAATTATACTGTCAATTGTGTAGATAATAATCAAAAATGGCTCGCCAAATGAACGAAACAGTACAGACGAAGGGCTTATTCGTCGTTCGACACGACCATCCAAGATCAAGGACTACGCGAAAATGATACGCGAGAGAACGCAAGATATGTCCGACGACGATGAAACTACCGAGGACGATGAGGACTACTGTGAACCAGATAGAAGTACCGAGGTAGGGAATAATGCGATTAACTCTGCCTTGCTAATCAAAAAAGTAAGTTTTGACATTTCGCTAAAACTAGAGTTTCAGAACTGAACAATCAATTAACTGTTCAAATAGAAAATTCCAAGTGTTACCAGCAGCATAAGAGCTTGCAATAGTTTAGCAAATATTGCTATTATAATATTAAGGATTACATGCATGAAAAAAAAACTTGGGGAAGAACTACTCTAACTTCATAGCTAAATATTAACTCGACTGTGAGATGGTGATAACAGAAAAAAACTGGCTAAGTTTGTTGTGGGTTCTTATTAGACCAAGGCGCTTTTGGAACCCACCTAGCTTTAGTGTTAAGTTAACGAATGCAGTTATCACCGTCACCTAACAAAGTTACATGTTAAATGTATGAACGCTTCATAAGTGCCTGTGATAAGGTCTAAATGAATAAAACATTTTTGAATTTGAATTTGAATAGTAAACATGATCATGAAAATATACTGTAATATATAATTTTGTGATCAGAGAACTAAAAAATATAATGTCTATAATGTAAACAATGTTTTCATTACTTTCAGTTTAAAGAATGTTTTATAAATATAATAAACAAAAAAAAAACTTTAATAGAGTAATAGTAATTCTAATAATTGCGTTTTATTATTTCTTAAACAATTTGAAAATAAACTTTAGACTAAAGAGTAACAAAAGGATTATTTACATTATAAAACAAAAAACAAAAAATAGACTTATTTCCGCTTTTTTGGGTTTTAACTTAATTAAAAATATGGCCTTTAGAGTCGCAGAGGTCGTCGCCCAAGTCAGCCTTCAAAGCCTGTCACGGTAGCCAAAACACCGCCCGCTTCGTCGCTTGCCAATCCACCAAGAAAACGCGGCCGACCACGAAAGGATGCTAAAGAAGTGTAAGTTAACTATAGAATCGCAGTTATAATGTGGGTTGTTTTTTATAAATTTGGCCATTTTTATTATCTACTAGCTTTGGCCTGCGTTCTTAAGACGTCTGCGTTTATAACGCTTTCCTACAAATCTCGCGGGAATCATTTGTTTTCCTTGGATAAAAAGAAGCCAATGTTACTTTCCCTCCTTTCAACTAGATAAATGCCATAAATCAAGTGGATTCCTTAAATATAGTTCAACGGGTACATACCACGATAATATTATTGGATTTGTTTGGTCACGACCGTACCACGATCCATGCAACTGGGTCGAAATATCGACAAATCCAAAAATATCATTGTTTGTTTAACCACGAAAATCTTAGTTTAAAATCAAGTGGATTGCTTAATTGGCGTGAAGGAAGGACAAAAAAACACTGAAGTACCACTATAAAAAACATTTTCCTTACCTTCTTCCAGGCTAAAAGTAGCCTATGAGCTACTTCAGGCTAATCTATCTCTGTTCTAAATTTTATCCAGATCCATTCAGTTCCGGCGCGATGTAATAACAAACATACATCCAAACTTTCGCATTTATAATATTAAAATAGATTATATATTTTATCTCAGTGTGTCCAGCACACAGTTATCAAACCATAGCATAGATTGTGACGTTAACGGGTCTATACTATTACCTACTTAAATGCGACTTTGTAAGTTACTTTTTATGGGTGGTTTCCTAGTCTAATAATATTTCTATATACTTATTTATTACGGGTCTATCTGATGACTGATGATTATTATAGGTCATACACCGCTCAACATACATCATACAAATCAATGCTCTGATGACATATTAATATATATGTCATCAGAGCATTAATTTGTACATTTACTAAGCCAATAAATCACCTGATATGCATCATAATGTTTCCACACTTAGTATTTCTAATAGCTTTTCCTTTTGTATAGGCCTCCAAAAATTAAGAAAGTAGATGTTGAAGAAGCTGTAGAAGTGACGAAAGCAATCAATGACGTTCAAAGTTCGAGCACAACAAGTTCAGAAAAGGAAGAAATAGTAAACCTCCTTGAAACAAGTAGTGTCGCCGATATTGATCAGGTAAAACATTATTAAATAATCAATCATTAGCCTAAAACAGTGCTCTGCTGGACTAAAGGGCTCTCCCATCGGGAGGGTTTGCCCATAACCGTTGTAGATTGTATTGATGTAGTAGTAGCACAGAGGAAGTTGCTGCCCATTCTCATTTATATTACCTTAATCGACTCCTACCCCCGGGAAGAGGGTTAGTGACAACTGTATTCTGATCCCGTCACCACCAATACAGGTGTATAACATTATTGTTACTTTCTTTCGTATACATATATACTACTGCGTTTATAAATCGCGTCAACAACAGTCATTTGCACAGAATAACGCAAATTAACGCTGAATAAAAACTCAGGAAATACTAATGAAATAAAGACCTTATTGCTGCTTTACTTTGAGTTTTAAATTTTTGAATTTTTCTTTCGGGTTATTGTACCTAGTGATATGTTTCAGATACAGAGCATGAGCGTGACTCCTGAACCGCCCAATACCCCTACTACGAATTTACTAGTATCACCTACAGGACAAACATTGAAAAAGGTGAGAATATTATATCAGTTGTTAAGTAACATAAGTTTTTTTAGGCTCGTTACACGTAAAAATAATTGATAATCCGACGCTAATGACGCCGGATTATTATGATCCGGATTTCAAAGGCTACAAACTTTACATTTATATAAAAATGCCGACTCTAAGCGACACCACTGCATTGCACTGTGGCTTATTTTGTTAATAAACCAAGGTTCTTAACCCTTATGGGACCCTATTTTTGATTACTATAAAAATTAAATTTCTCCATAGTCGGGTTTTAGTTTTTGAACTTTTATTTTGCATATACACGTATACATAATATATCCGTACACGTGTACTCTTTATTTTGTTCGTGGTTATTGTTCAAATGTCTCTTCTTTATTACAGGTGCCGATAAAAGCGTTACCGCCAGGAATTAAAGTGATGCCCTTGCCGGCTTCAAGACGTAAGGTTTTTTGTATACATTTCGATTTGTGAGTTATGCGACTGTTGTACTAACAGATTGATTTATATTTTCTAGCGAAGGCAGCGCCCGAGCTCTGTGAAATGCAAATAGGCAAGAAGGTTGTGAAGGTGCAAAAAATAGTTATGACCAAAGCGGAAGTGGAAGCAATGGCTAAAAAAGGGCTAGTCGAAATGAAGGTGCGTTACTTAAGAAAACATAAATATACAATATTTATATAAATTTTATGGTGAATCAAAACATAGTGAGGAAACCTACATGCCTGAGAGTCCTCCAAAATGATATAAAAGGCGTGTGATTGTGTATTGTTTTCAAATTGTATATTTGATATATCTGCATGTCTGTTTTCTCCTACCTGCTTTTTCCGTACCCTTCCTAAAACATTATATCAAAAATATAAATATCGTCGTATCGTCTAATAATGTAAATAAGGTTTTAAAAAAACCGCAGCGAGGCACAGCTCCTAAGATGCTGGCAGCATTGCCTCTTTGGATGGCCAAACTAATTCGTTGGCCAAGGTAAGCTCTAGGATAACCGGTAGACTCGATAACCCTTTTCGATTATTAGTTATATATTATATGTATTTTGTTGTTTTCAAAATGATAAATTTTTAAAGCTTATTTACATTATATGACGAGAATAATGAGGTGCATGTAAAAAAGTAGGCAAAATGTTTCTCTAAAGTAAAAACTATACACAATGTATTATTAAAAATCCAAACCGTTTTGACCAGCTTTTTGGTCTGGTGGAACACAAAACAAATTTAATATTTTACCATGACGTGATGTTGTTTCAGGGTGGTACCATGGTTTTAAAACAAGGTATTAAGCTTCCAACATCTGATGCATCTAATGTTAAATCTACGATAACGGGCGATGGAGGTAACAAACTTTAAAGTATGTATGTCATGTTTCAGTTTTAACATATCATTTATTGATTGCAGTAGATAGGGAACATGATTTTATGATTTGTAATTTGAGCCTAGTCCACCAATCGGCACTGGACCAGCGTGGTGGACTACGGCCTCATTGTGGGAGGAGAACCGTGTCCTGTAATGTGCCGGTAATAGGTTGATATGATAAATATGTTTGTGGTTATTCTGAAAAACTATTGGACTATTATTTTAATACTAGTCGCTACATGTTGTTAACATAGTTTTTATATATTACAGAAACTTTGAAAAGGGAAAGGGCAGCGCCAACCCGCTGCGAACTTGGTGATGAATCATAATCTAATTATATTTATCGATTACGCTAATATTTTATTTAAGATAATTATTCGGAACAGTAGCGCTAAATGTGCGTTTCTGCTAAAACGGAGTGGTAAAGCTCAGGAATCGAGCATTCCTATTATTGAAAAATGACGATATTTACAGGAATAGACCAATCAAACTGACGGGTCATTATTAAAAGATTACGAGATATTTTTATAACTTTATCTCCCGCTCCGTTCAGAGAGCCTTTTGTATTGGACATCACATGTCAAATTTATTCAAATACCTTGTAAGATCGGAGGACTCCTCAATGTATTTTTGTGTTATTTTATTTAAGCAATATAGATCTTTATTATTGAAAAAATATAAATAAATGATGTAAGCTGTTTACACTGTATGTTTTGTGGTGTATGAAATACCTAATGTTTGTTTTTTAATACACATAATTTATATATTATGTAATAAAACATAGTTTTAAGGTAGTTTTACATGATGAGCTTAGCTAGCTCGTGAGTGTTATAAGAAAATTGTGCGTTTAATATTAGTGTATTAATAGTTAGATATTCAAGTTTTAAAATATTTTCAATACCTATTGTATATTTTGTCTTGAAATAAACATTAAGAAGATTATGATATACATAATAAAAAAAACAACAATGATTTTTATTTCCTTCATAATAATGGCACAATTAGACAAAAAAACTATTGATTTCACCTTCGATGCCTTACAGGTATAAAGAATCGCTGTGAATAAGCAAAGAATAAGCGAATAAATGCCAATAAACTTCCATTGTCTTAGTAAAAAAACGTTCACCCTAGAAAACTATATCTACCTCTCGTTAGGATTGCAAATCAAGAAAAGCAAGTGCAAACAGGCGTTGCATTTTTTAATCACGCATATACTTATAAGAAGATTATGATACACATAATAAAAAAACAACAATGATTTTTATTTGTTAAAATAAAGGCATAATTATGCAAAAAAACTATTGGTTTATCTTCGATGCCTATCAGGTATAAAGAATCTCTGTAAATAAGCTAAGAAACGCAAATAAACTTGCATTGTTTTAGTTAAAAAAGTGCACCCTAGAAAACTCTACCTCTCCTTAGGATTGCAAATCAAGAACAGCAAGTGCAAACAGGCATTGCATTTTTTAATCAAGCATATACTATTAAACAATAATAATATTCTTTTAGTGTAATATAAGGACTAATGTGCATATTATGACGTAAGGTATTACGAAAACAAAGGCTTTTGAATGTTATTGCTATTCAACGATAGATGGCGGTGATGATACCAAAGAGTATGACTACAGTTAAATACTCACCCTCGACATAGATGTCGCTACACATCTTACTTGCCTTTACCTTGTTTCCCGCCAAGAAATCTTCATAACAAGGGCGGCGTGTTTAAATTAAACAATCAAACGACATCAAAACCGCGTACCAGCCGGGCGTGAGTGAACTAATCCGAAACAAAATCGAAATATTATTACAAAACTAACTTTACAACTTTTATAGTGCAAAAGTGACATCCATAAAGTTATAAATTATTAATTTTTAACACCAAAGAGTTCATCTACCGGGTGAGTATTTTTTTTTATTACATAGCAATATTAAATAATTTAAATCTTATTTATTTTATAAAATTATAACTAATTAATTCAAATAAAATTAAAAAAAAAATTATATACAATTTAAGTCGATGTTCATAGGCCATTTTTTTAAGTAAGCTTTTTATTGAGTACTATAACTTAGGTATTAGGTTTGTAGTACCTACAATTTATAGATTATTTATTAAAAAAGATTGTGTTTGTAACTTAAAGAACAGATTTTATTAAAGTTTGCTGAGATAGTTGCAATAAGGTCATAGAGATTTGCTAAAACAATTGATAATGATCGATAAGATAAGATAATAGGTAACTCCTACCACAATATGTAACCACGAAGTGTAGCGGCTTTCACAATCTAGCACAAAGGGCTTAGCCGACTATTATTTTCGTCTATTAATATTTTCGTATTAAACATCAGCTAGCACAAAATCGTTAATTATGTGTTTTCATTTATATTTTAATGTTGATAAATTTTCTTTCAACCTCGAAACGGGTTTTAATAACCATAAAAAAAAATCCAATATCGTATATATAATAATCAATACATATGTATCCACCTTAAATATAAGATCGAGGGTTCCTTTCTTTGAAATAAATCGTAGGAATATCGTAATAAAGTGTGATTTAAGGCCAATTTTGCTATAAAAAAGAAAAATATTTCTATTTTTTTATCTACAAGGTTACTTATTTCTCTAAAGAAAATTGAATGGTTTAGAGATTATTATCTATGTTTCTATAGAATATAGAGTGAAAAACCAGACCAAATTTTAGACCTGCCAACTGAGTTTAGTTAAAAGATGTACAACAGAATTGCCTTATTTTAGTTATTTTCACAGCATTATGTCCTATGGCATTTTATTATGGTTTAATGCTGCTGATATAGATTCTATTTTCGTCCTGCAGAAAAGGGCTGTTCGTGCGATATATAAAACGTGCCCAAGAGAGTCATTAAGGATCATCATTCATACCTATATGAAAATTTAATTTATGTCTATAAAAATATATCAAAATTTAAAAAGAAAATGCACTGTAACAATATAAATAGTAGAAGCAAAAATAAACTCGTTGTGCAGTTTACTAGGCTAAACAAAATTGCAAGTTCATTCAAGGGCAATTGTATATTATTTTATAACAAATTACCAAATGAAATCTTTGAGATTTCTCTCAATAAGTTCAGAGTTTATGTGAAACGTAAGCTTACAGAAAAATCCTATTATAATATTAAGGATTATTTAAACGATACAAAAGCTTGGGTGTGAAATGCTCTAGCTTCATAGCTTAATATTAATTTACTGGAAGATGGTGATAACAAAAAATAAATTTACCCGGCTAAGTTTGTTGTGGGCTCTTCTTAGACCAGGGCGCGTTTGGAACCCTCGTAGCTTTAGATTTAAGTTGGCGAACGAAGTTATCACCATCCCGTTACAATTATGTAAAGAAATATGTATGAACGCTTCATAAGTGCCTGTGATAGGCCTACATGAATAAAGAAATTTTGAATTTGAATTTTGAATTTGACAACATTTAAGTGAACGATTCCAAATTCCAAGTCGATATAGTAAATTACCTAGTTATCGAAATAAGTTGTTACGTACAGACAGATAAGTACCATCTTTTCATTGCCATATATTTTATATTAATGCGCTCTAAAAACCATTTTCCCTATAATATTTTCCTGAACCGAGATCTTTACCGTATTTGTATACCCACTACGTAACATTGAGACGTGAAAATTACAAATACATATACAGAAAATTAAATATAAGGCACATGGACGGTTTAAATAATTCACATATGAGTGATAAACACGAATGTCCCAAACCAACTCGCTAATAAGACGGGCAACGTTACCGGAAATTATTTTATGCCTATATGTAGTTTCCAAAAAACTTTAATAAGAACTTTTTGCTTAAAGTCCTTATGTTATATTGTGTTCATTAATTAATTTCAAGTTTACACAGCTCTAAGAACATGTAATTTAATCAATGTTCAACACAGCCAGTCGGGCTAATTTGTTAAACAGGTCAAAAAGTACTTCCTCCTTTTCTTTTGTCACCGAGATCATTTTGAAAGAGCTCTTCACTCAAACCTTTCGAATAAACAACGTTTCGTCATTACGTTTGTACTTTATTTTATCAAGCATTTTGAAGTAGGTATGAAAATATATTTAAATGCGGCGATTATTACTCTATTTCTTATATCTATGTCTTTTATCTATTTACATTTTGTCATAGATTTAGCTGGTGCCTGCGAATTCCTCCTGTTTTTATTGGTTTCATAGAATTTCCGAGGGTAAAAAGTTTAATTTGTCGCTCTCCAGGATGCATGCTATCACTCTATCGATTTCTTCCAAACCGGAGCAGGGGTTGAGCTAAACATAAATAACAAACCAACACACTGATAAGATTTTGGTATACAGAAATAATTTATTTTATAGCACTTCCAAAAAAAACGACGGACTTAATGTTAAAGCATTTCTACCAGACAACCTTCGGACGTGCGAGAAAAGTTTATTAGGTATCTGGTTATTTAAAATATTCATGTGTTATATAAAGCGCACATCAAAATGTATACACATTTTGATGTATTTTCTACAAAAATGAGAAATCGGTAACGTCTTCGACGGGACTTCGTATACGAATTTTTACCTGAAAATTAAATAATTATTTTCTTTATTACATACTTATACTGATAAAATGATAACAGTTCAGCATGCGTGCGTGCCTAAGTGGTCGTCTCTCTGAAGTGTTAGCTATTCAGGTATAGGTACACATCCCTGTTTTCTATTTATTTCTTGTTTACTTTTGAAGCAGTTTCTCCTATATCTAAATTAGTCAGTCATTGATAAGTAAAATATGGAATTGCCACAACTCCTAATTCGGTTCACGTTATACCTTGACAGTAGCTATTGGAACATAACTATAGCAATACCTTAAAGAGGTCCGGATCTGTGACCATCATCATCATCATTTCAATGAATTCCAAACTGGGATTCCCAAATTACGATAGCTTTATTGCTTTATTGATCTCTTTAAAACTACATATAGGGTACATTATAACAATCACAATTTTTACTAAGTAGCTTAACAAAAAATGTTTCAATGTAATAGTGTTCAGTGATTACGTTTTTTTTTCCATTACAAGTTAGACCTTGACTGCAATCTCACCTAAGTGATGATACATTCTAAGATGGTAGTGGGCTAACCTGTTAGGGAGTATAGTAGTCATACCCCTAATCGGTTTCTACGCGACATCTCACCGGAACACTAAATCGCTTAGCGACACTGCTTTATCAGTAGGGTGGTTACCAGCCACGGTCAAATCCAGGTTCCACCAGACTAGACCAGAGAAAATTGAGAAATAATTAATTCCTAAATTGCACCTGCTGGGAATCTAACCCGGGATCTCATTCTTAAATTCACAGCGCCGCACTAGGGAGGTCGTAAAAGTTAGCTAGGGAGGTCTTGTGCTGCTCCTAACCAGCGACTCTATTGTGTCCCAACTAGTGGGGATCCACCATCTTTCGGTGTGGCCAAGCGTCAATCGGTCCACCGATCTATATGCCCCGCGCATTTCCACTTTAACTTTACAGTTTCCTTAATGATGTCAGTAACTCTATGGTTCTTCTACAGATGTCCTCATATCTGATCACCTAAGACATTCCGAGTATAGCTTTTTAAATCGCTCGCTCGGTGACTTAGGCCTTCTTTTCAGGCCCATAAATAGCGACTCAGACCTATGGCATCACCGAAAACTCATAATGTTAGTAGGGTTCGGAGACTTCGGGCACTGATGAATTTTCGGTATCTGATCATAGGCAATCTAAAATTAAGAATAACTTGGTTCAGGTTTCGTTTAGCTCCTAAACGTTCTTAGTAAATCCAAGCGGAAAGCATTCACTTGTTTAGGACCTGGATTAAGGTCAGATTTGCTCCGGATTCTATGTGCAGCATTTCGTAAAGGTATAAACTGGCTAAGATGAAGATCGAAACAAAGCTCTCTACCATCTCAAGCTTTAAGAGAATTCAACAGAATTTCGCACACCATGCAAGGAAAGATGGACATAATCTCGGCAAACTAGGTAATAGACAATGGCAAAGTGCAAGTAAGAATATTACGTGGTCACAGCAAAATAAGGGTCACTATTCAAATTTGCTTCGGGCCTGGCTAAATCCGGCAAAACCCTAGATCTAGGTCAGTTTGTGACGTAATCAACACCCTGAGAACTTAATTAGGAAGTATCCTCATTACCATTTTCGCAAATTTGTCTAGGCGGGTAACTTTACTGCGGAAATCTGCCAATTTATGTAAAAGGTACTGCTTAGGTCGTTAGAACATAATGTATGTTTTGCAAAACAATGATGTTCTTCGACTTAGGACCCCATTACATGAAATCTTTGAGCGACCATGAATACCGAATGTAACTTCACTGCCGCCGGAACGAATCGCCTCACGCGCATAGTTAGCGCACTGATTCTTCATCTATTATTAAGAAGAAGGCAAGATGATACAAATTAGACATGTTGTGTACAACAAACATTAACTACGGTTAGTATTATTAACACAAGTTTAAATAATATTTTCTGCTTACTAGATTTACCGCTAAACAGATCTTACCTAATGAATGAGGTTGGTAAAAATAAATCTGAATGTGTAATTATGAATAATACTTAGTCGGTCAATTACAATCAAATTCTTTATTACTCCCTAAAACACAAAACATAATTCATAAGCAACTTAATCAACCTTTGGTCAAAATTGTTCTCAACGGCATTTCATATAGTAATAACCTATATATTTAGATAAATAAGTAACGGCGCATTAAGTAAAAAAAAGCGGTAAAAAAAAATAAGCAAAATACGCAAAAGATTTCCACCTACTTTTTATAAAATATAAATAAAAAATAATAGGTATTACTTGAGTTCATAGATGTAATTACCTATCTCTTGTTCTAAAAATACTGTAGGACATAAGTATTTAAATACTAGGCAATAAAGGTACGCCTATTATTATCATTAAATACTTTTTCCTTGAAAATAAAATACTTAATACCTTTATGCCTGCCATGTACCTATACCTATCACAGTTCCTAACCATGTAGCTGGACATATAAAAATATTTGTTTAACGTTATGGACAATGTACTGTACACAGTATAATATGTACATATCTATGTAGTTATACACACACGACATGTAAAATATCAATCAAACTTAAACACCTTTATAATATGTGACGGTACGCTAATTCCTTTATGATGCTAGCCTATCTTTACAATAAAGCGTAAACTTTTTGCTATTAGATAATAATTTTTAGAATCACATTTTATTATTATGATCATAAACTAATAAAATGACTCAAAACCTACATGACATATTTTATGAAGCACTTGAATTATTAAATACTTTAAAATTTTTAGTTTAGCATGCTTACTCATATACACTAGCTGACCCGTGCAACTTCGTCTGCAGCAAATCGGTTATTACCGGAAAACACGAATAAAATGACATTTTCTTAAAAGGAATCCTAGCTAAATCGATTTATCGCCCCCGTAACCCGAATAGTTGGAGCCGATTCCGAGATTCCAATTATATAATTATATACAAGAATTGCTCGTTTCAAGATATAAGTTTAGATTAAACGGAAAGGCAATGGCATAGAGCTACTAGCATTAGTGTGAACTCTGCACGTGCATAAAAACATGGCATAGATTTTTATAACTCATTAGAGAAGGATTTTTTTTTCGTTTGATAGCACCTACCTACTTACTTTCGTAGGTACTTCATATCAACAACGACTGTAATGAAAGCATTGGAATGTGATACTTATGTTACAATAATCCACAAACCAAAAATTTACAACTATAAGCATAAAGCAAGGAATATTAGATACATTTTAACCATAATCATTGTAACTATACCTACAAGTCTAAACAAACTCATCATCTCTTAGAATAAGAAGGTCTCTTCCTTCAACGCTGGGCAAATGCGGATTGGATTATAACGCACACCTACTAAGTCCACTGTGGTTTTTAAGACTACACGCATTTGAGAACATTATAGAGAACAAGCAGGCATTCAGGTTTCCTCACGAGGTTTTACTTCGCCGCAATTAAAGCAAGTGATAATTAACGAATATCGAACTCTGTCTTGATTGAAAATTGAAGTCCTAACCCCTAAGCCATGCCAATTCAACACTACTTAGTAGATTATAAATTTGATTATAAGTGTGTAAATTCTTTTATTTTTCTTTAATTATCTTATTTTATATGCTTATAATTAACAATTTCGTATGGTACAATTTTGGAAAATGTACAGCCCTGCTTCAACGATTTGATACATCGGCCAGGCTGTTCTTCCTATACAGATAGATAAACTACAACTTTTATAGTTTTAGTTTCGTAAGGTACATTTTCAAAATAATAAGAAGCTTATAAAATAAGATAATGTTAAGAAAACTAAATTAAAAAAAAGGCCATAACAGCTTCAAACAAACTTATATAAATATAATAATTGACCTTTTTTGTCTACTACAAATTAAAAATAGCAGTGCTAAGTTAATAAATTACTTATAATAAATTAAGGCATTAGTCCACGGCAGAGCGGCGCCCTGAGCCGTGATAGGGAAATGCGGGTCGGATTTCCGCTGATACGAGTATATTACCACCATTAGTACCGCACCTCACCCCTGCCACCTTGAACCTTTCTGCATGCGCTAGAAAATGGCGATGGGAAAAAATGCGCTGTATTTGTAACTAAATGGAGTTTAATACCCAATTACATGAGTTACGGTGGCAATCGATTCTTATAACGTTTTCAAATTACTAGTTAATAGTACGTTACAGCTGAATGTGTGGACGCTTTCTTTGTACCTATTAAAATACGTGATACCGCCAAATGCAAAATAACCTTAACTTTTATTATAAGTACAATTCCATAGTATTTAGGATGCTGTCTTAAAATATCAAGCGCGGTAACCTATGGCAACCTACACATTGTGTATGTGTACATAGTCTTTATAACATGAAACACCTACCTCTCTTCTTGAGCTGTGTTTTACGCCTTTGGTTGCCTGTAAGAGATCGCTATGTAGCGCTATTGTATACTTTCTGTTAAATTTTTATTTTCAATTTTTCTATATGTTTATGCGGTGTACAATAAAAGTGTATTAATTTTTCATGAAACGATGCTAAATTATTATTTTTCTAAAATAATAATGATCTGAATATTTTCAGTTTATAAATAAAACTTAAAAATATTCCTATACGTATATTTAATTGGTCGTTCACTCTCAACGAAACACGGTTATACGCGTGTGACGTCATCTGTGTGTAAACAAAATCAAAGCAAGCATTACTGTCAGCGATTTTTTAACGATAACTTTCCTTTTATCTCAATAAAACTGTAGAAATCGATTTAAAGTTGATAGTAGTTAGTATTAAAAACTATGAATGATCCTTACGAAATTCCTGCGTCCGTTCTTGCCAAAGTTCAACCACAGAATTAAGAACAGACAGAAACCGAGTACACGACTAATAGTGAAGCATCAAACACCACTGCACTTTAGTAGTGTTTCTCGAACAGATGGTTAGTCACTTTATGAATTAGCAGTTGGCAGTAATTATTTTGCCTCTCATGTTGACCATAACATTGAGAAAATTAATAGTTTGTAAGCTAGCAACATTCCGAGGTTGGAAGTGAGACGTGCTCGCGGCGTTTTCTCTGGGTTTGGACACAATGCACTGCATGCAATAATGGCTAAATGAGTATTCTGTATGTTCCTAACTCTGTGAGTTCAACAATATATTTCTTATTTCGTGGAATATGGATGGTGGAATTGCCACTTCCGATCACTCAGTGTTTGACGGCCGATTGGCGCAGTGGGCAGTAAACCTGCTTTCTGAGTCCAAGGCTGTGGGTTCGATTCCCACAACTGGAAAATGTTTCTGTGAAGAACATGAATGTTTTTCAGTGTGTGGATGTTTATCTGTATTTTTTAAGTACCTATTTATGTATATTATTCTTAAAATTATTCATCAGTCATCTAAGTACCCATAACACAAGCTACGCTTACTTTGGGGCTATATGACGATGTGTGTATTGTCGTAGTATATTTATTTTATTTATTAGTAGTAAATTTATCTTGTTAAATTTAAGAGCTAAGCGCTTCTCTATTCATGGCCCTCTCTTTTATCTCTTTATAAGTTCCAACCCCAACCTTTCGTTTTATTTGTCCCACAAAAGCCAGTCTCGGACGTCCTCGTCCCCCCTGAGATAAAAAAAATGAAAGTAGATGGAAATTACTTCTCCCTCAATTATATTATATAACAATTGCATTTACAGGTGTGACATGATATTAATCTCAAACTCAATCGGCCCCGCTACAAATAATAAACATATGGTTGCATATTGCTTCATAAAATGACTAAGACCGCAACCTACCTATAACGAAGATCATAGCAAATTGCCGTAGTTGCGTGGCGTTACACGGAAACCTATGGTGTGTTATTATAAAATTATCCTATGCGACTTCCTACTGCATCATATTATATTCCTACTATACAATTATTACCCACCTCCGAACAGAGTTAGTGAGTCAGGTTTTGTAACCATTTAACAAAAATAATATAACGGATCCAAAAATAATCAGTAAGGCCTTTTCTAGGGCCTTGGCCTAAGATGTTTGGTGATACTTAAGAAAACGAATGATTTCTCCTCGTATTAGTAGCAATAGAGAGCTTTTTGTGTTGTCCGGGGAAGTACGGCCGCCATTTTTATTAGATGTACTGAACCATCATGGGTGCATACAATTTTTATACTAATTCCAGGCAAGCCAGCCAGCTCACTGATTAAAAAAAAAAAACATATGTACTTGGAAAGAATAATTTCGTCATTTTAGATCACATCATAGTAGTATACTACTCGTAGCATAATTCCATGGCCTTTAGATTACTTTGTTCGAGGAATTAATTTTATTTAAAACTGATGACTAAATTAAAATTATAGGGTATTTATTAAAATATTTATTGTAGTCAGATATACATTATTTTATATACAAATAGGTTCGATTCAATAGCGTCTTTCACGGTTTTTCTGTCGATTTTCCGCTGCACAATTTCTCGCTTATCTTTTTCACAGTTGAAAATATTGTGGAAAACCAATGTCTATAAACAGAGTAACACTTCGCAGAGCCTGCAAGAATCACGTCATACAAGTTGCCGCAGTTGTATCCATCACTTACATATGAGGACAGTCGCATAGAAATCGTTTGCATCCTGGAGACGGCCGGGACATAGGTTGAAAATATCCTAGGTCGTTCCGAACAGACCAGGTAAATCGATCTCACTTAAAAACAGGTATAATGCCTGTCAAGCGCATGCGTCACGTGGACTTCAGTAAAGCTCGTTGAAATCTAATACTTAACCACAATTAAGTGATCAATATCACGGGTTTTTGCCTTAGTCAGCCACGGATGTCGGTACATTCTATAGCCTCATTATATTTTAAGAAATAGAAAAAAACCTCACGGCCTCCACTTTTGTGGGGAAAAAAATTCGTGCTTTCAAAGAAATATGCATAATGAATTAAGGAACTATGTTAATGTATTCAAGCAATTTCTGCGGTGCGATGCAAAGCTTTTTTTTTGTATTAATTAAAAACATGCCCTTACGTTTTCATTGGAAAATGCTCGTGCATACCTATTAACAGCGTATTAGAATATTTATAATATTTGAATACTAGTATTCCACAACTTTTTCCTTAAATCAATGCTTTAAGAAATAATTGTAATAAAAATACGCAGTGACAACTACATTCATTCATATGCACACACATACACGTGAAATGAGATTTTAAGCCTTTACAATAAGGACTATCAAAGTAAAATGATAGGTAGGTAATTAACCAGGAACCGTATCTTGTTAATTTATTCTTCTTTTTATTTTCTTTTGAAGGTTTATGCGTGCACAAAACACAAATATGTCATATCACAATTTTCACACACACATAATTTGTATAGGTTTTGTATGACTACATTCGATTACGCCTAGTGAAGATTTATTATCTTGTTAGATAGGGCATATAATTTCAATAGCATTTAACATAAAGCCAATGTTACAGGTAACCTAGACACAGGAAAAGGAACCAGTTCTCACTGTATCTAACTTACTGCAAAAAACAGTCGTGTAACACTAACGCTTGAATCATGAATCCATTTAATACGCAATTACTGTGAATGCATATTCCGAATGTTTCATTTAAATTAACTTCTAATCGTAGTAGGTACTTGCCATACATATTTAAACCTTATTAAATACCTTATGACAAATTCAATCTTTTTGCCTAATTATTCAATTTGCTAATTGTTTAATGGGTCTTACAAAAATACCAAATTAATTTAATACAATGAGAGGAAAAAGGATCTCTATCCACCTCGAACGCGATTTTTTTAATAGTAATAATTGAGAAACCGAGCTGATGACCCATCGAAACCATCGCATCAAACCAAAGCTACAATTTGCAGGGCATGCAAGTAACATGCCCTACAAAATGCCGTGCTGTGTCCAGGGGCAGTTTTAAAATAATTCCTACTCACCAAGATTTAAGTCCTAAAACCTAATTAATGTAAATGATCAAATCAAAAACTAAAACGTCATCTTTCTGAGACTGATAAACTAACTCGATTGCTACCTTCAAATCAGAGAGTAGGTAGTTTTAAACATAGTCATTTTTTGCGGTAGGTAGGCGACATGAGTTATTCACGAAGTTATTATAGGGTCAGTAATTTGTTAGTTGATTTTTTGTGAAGCTTCTCGAAATCTGTCTATGCGAAAATAACACTAATGAAATTTACAAGCTACTCTATTATTAATTATACCAAGATGATTCGCGAACAAAAAGGTATTGGCACGAACTTGAAAAAAGTTCGTTTCGTCCTTCCAAAGCTTTGCAATTCTTGCGAAGCTCCACAGCAAACAAGTAAATTTTGTTTATGTTATCATTATATAAGTTACAAACGAGGCAGTTGCATCAAATCACAGAGAAGCATTTTAATTCAATTTATTTGCATGTTAAGATATTTAAAAATATATTATGGTAATAAAACTACTTAACAATAATTTATGCCGAACGGAAATGTAGTTCTAGCATTCTTGATACAAATCCTTCATAGTATAATATGTTGATGACCTATGATTATTCTTAGCATAGGATTTCCCTACCTAGTCAGATAAAGCTTTGAATCACTCAGTTTTTAATTCCTACAATGACTATGGGAACTTAGGGTGACGTCAGTGATAACAATGTATTATTTTATTAAACTATTGTTTTACACATTTGTATTGTTTGCAAACACTGCGTATGCGGGTAACAAGCAATATGTATGGTCGCGACCTAGATGTCTTATTTAGGGTCATAAGTCCCGTGACGTGACTGTGCTTCAACCGGCAACTAAAAGCTGCTGAAGCGATGACGCGTCTTAGCGAAATTTTAGAATTTATATTTCACATAGCTGTTGCCCGCATTTGCGTTTATAACCTTTTTTTACAAATCTCGTGGGATCTGTTGACGTTTGTTGTACTGGGATAAGAGTAACCTACCTCTGACTGCTGACCTTTCAACTAACTCTATGCCAAAAATAAAGTTGATTGCTTGCTTAGTTTAGACGTAAAGGAAGGGCAAACAAACACACACTTTCCATTACAATATTTGGAGAGATTAAAAATTCTTCTGACCTTCTGGCATCATCATGTCGTAGGTCCAACAAGGGGGAGGTTCTGTTAAAGCTACTTTACCCAGTGCGGTTACCCTTGCGCGAAATGCGCGACACAAAATTAAACTATGCTATGACTTGTTAACCTTTTTATTTTGCTGCAAGTAAAGCTAATTGTGCTATTGACGTGTTAAAAATACAGCCTATACTGAAAGGAGTTTTTTTACTTTTTATTAGTTTGCAATCATGGCAAAACGATCAGCGAAACTAGGTCAGTGAGCGGTATGATAACTAACACACTAGAATACAATTTGCTTACGTAGGCCTATCTTGTCATAAAGTAAATCCGACGGCGTGTACGACTACTGGAATAATAATGTTAAAAAGTATCTTATCAGTATGTGCACAACAAACACTCTGATAGTTAGGAATGTCATGATAGCCCGCGTATAATGCAATTATTTGCCTTCATTAGTTACACATCTGGAGATAAAGTAAAGATACAAACCTCTTAAAGACTATCTTATAATCTTTAGGAATCAGGGTGTATATTATAACAAGGTCAGGGCATTTTGAACTTCCATAGGTCACCAAATCCGTGAACCCTCTCATGGACTTAGAGTGTTTTTCTAATGTCACAATAGGTCAGGTTAACGATATTAGTGTTTTTAGTTTTGATTCTGTATTTTGAAAGTTTGCTGCAAATGTAATGTTCAATTATTTGCCTTTATTACACATCCGTAGATGTTGCAGTAATGCAGAATGACGCAATGATGCAGTAATGATGCGAAACTTGTAAAGACTATTTTAAAACCTCTTAAAAATATATAAAAGTGCTTTTTTGAATCCCAGGACACCAGAACCGTGTGTTCTATCATGAACATAGAGTGGTTTATAACTGTAACTAAAGTCCTAACTAACCTTTTTGGGGTCCTTGTTAGATTACAGAATCTTATAAAGCTATACCTTATCATATTGCTCGATGATACTTATCAATAAATCTTCCTCGTTAAGAAATATATAATTACTGTCAACTTCAAAACACAACAATCGTACCAGCATGTATTACCAATTTATATAGCGCTTGAACCAATTACATAATAATGATTCAGTTTTTACACGCCTACTAGATAGGACTATAATTGGAAGGTACCTACCTGTGGAACGTGACACGTAAAAAGGGCGCTGACAATCTTATATACGCAGCGGCTAGCCAGCGATCCTTCATACTTACATACTTGCATGATCGATTTTTTATAAAATTTAATAAATTAGTTTTGTGATCTTATTAGTTATCAAGTTTGTACCGGAAGACACGTTGTTTCAAACTTAAATGGAGGTTATTGTTTCGTAATGAAATTTATATATAACAAATGAATAATTTTTCATTTTAATTTTTTCATACAAGGATTATGCTCATACTCAAGCCTCCTCTTTTAGGAGCAGTTTTATTAGCTGCCCAATACCAATACTCTTGCTCAAACTCTTACTATTTAAGTAAGAGTTTAACAGGACACGTTCCTCACCGCGGAAGCACTCGGTGGACAAGGGACGCTATTGTTACGTCTTTACTTTGTAAATACATATTATTTCCTACGATGCAATATATGAAACAATAGATTATTAGCACGCATTCATTTTCATATTAACATAGATTTATTATGTTACTGGTTCAAAACATCCAATGCGTAGTAAGACAGTCAGCTCTTTTTTTACGTGACTCGTGCAATACAACTCTCTGAAAAAAGCCCATTAAAGGTACAATAGCCCTGCTCTTTCTAACCTCCATTAACAGAGCAGGAGATAAAAAAAGTTTTTTTTTTCATAAAATCACCTCGTCATGCGGACCTGCGGAGCGTAACACCATCGTTCCTTCTCATTTCTCGGTATACAATTACGTTTCACGTCAAACCACGGGCCCGTGATGTGAGGCTAATACCCACTCGGTCCTCTATTACAGCCAAAAAATGGAGATAATTACACAGTGTCCGAACTCCGAGTGCGTTGGATTTTTTCCCCGAGGCAACATTCCGTTTTGTAGTTCATTGTTCCGAGCAGTCCCAACTCCCACCAGATTGTATCATAACACTTATTTAGTAATCGGCCATTATATATTTTTTAATAATAAACAATTATAAACACGCAAATGCACTTCTATAAATCGATGACCATGAATTCTCTGACGCAGTGATTTGACTTTAAAGTGGTAAGTCCCGGGATTGCTTCGCGGCAGAATTATTTTACATTGGCTCTGGTCTGATCTGGCTCTACTGCCAAGCGCTTAAGATTACCCCTACAATGTAAAATAAGAATAGAGTGGGTCAACTTCATAGGGTATGCATAGGGTATGCAGTTTATATAAAATGAAGAAAATCGCCAGTACGAGTTTTAAATACTTAAGGAAAGGCTTTTTATAACTCTTAGAATTCATATCCTTAAGTTTTTCACTTAAGTTTAACTCTTACTGGGGATTTTCTTCATTTTATATAGTCTGCATACCCTGTGCATACCCTCTATGCGCCGCTGGGTGCGGTGCGGAGGAGTGAGGTGCACTGCGGTAGTCTGGGCTTAACTGGGCTTTGCTTGCGTTCCGGTACTCTCGAATAGTGCCGTAGCAAGAAGTTACCTCACTATATAAATACTCATAACAAATATGATAATTCCGCGGATATAGGTTTCATCATTATCATTATCACTTGAACCGTGAGGTCCACTGCTGGACATAGGACTTTCGTAGGGAGTTCCACAAGCCTGGGCCGCTTGTTTCCAGCGCAGCGGCTCCTAACGTCTCGTTTAATGTCGTCTGTCCACCTCGTTGGGAGCCGACCCTCGCTGGTTTCACCGGTGTGGGTTCGCCATTCAATCAATCTGTCAAGAGAATGTACAATCTGGGTGATATAGCTGTTAAACGATTAAGTACCATATTTGGGCAGCAGCGTTCCCTGTTCTACTATTACCATCTACTACGATCAACCTGTCTGCCCAGCGTGGTGATTATGGGCGAATCCTCCTTTTTCTTCTCTTCCGTGAGGTCTTTAGTCCAGCCTAGGTTATAGGTTTTCGATGATGATTTGAAGACTCTTCTCATGTCAATTTTATGTTTTAGATATTTCCTCGATGTCAGCACCATTATGCAATTAAACAATCATTTTAACATACTTAAACCTTACTCTGCATTCAACGACTAATCTTTCTATTTTATCTTTCGGTGATCTCAATACTTTTCGATTGCTTGAAAATGTTGATAAAAGATGGTGTTCAAGAGCAACTATTTCTAGGAAACGCACAAAGAAAATTGATATTTAGCTATATAGCAATATGAATTATTTTAAGTGTTACAAGACCTAACCTTTGCCTAAGAACAAGGACATCAATGATGCATGTCGATCATTGTTCGCCATTTTTTGCTAAATTGAAACATTTGTATTTTATTTTAATTAAAACTTTGAATAACCTTACCACCTAACACGTAGGTAATTTCAAGTTTCAGATTTCAACTTATCTTAATTAAATTTAGACAGTTACATTACATACAACAGGTAGGGAGGTTGGTACTCATTAGTTTACTCTACCAGTTCTACCACTACCTGAAATTAAGTAGTATATGTACTTACGTCATATTTGGTTTTTTTTTGTTTGAATTACAGATATCTATAGATTTTTACAGCTTACCTACTCGGTGCGACATTAATGGTAATAAGAAATAGTTTCCCTATTTTTACATTTGTTGTGCTCCAAGCTCAAATTTCAAAATAGAATCCTTAAAAACATTATAAATGTGGTGTATTGTATGGTTTGTTTGTTTGTTCCTTTTTTCTTCCTTTGCGCCCTAACTGAGCAACAATGTACTTGATTTTTGAATAAGTAAAGTTTGAAGAAGGAGAGTAAAGAAAAAAGATTCCCACGGGATTTGTCAAAAAACGTAATAAACGGCAACAGCTTATTACTACTACACTTAAATACACTAAAATATTTACAGAATAAAATGTAGAAAACACTTGTGTTTTTCACGCGTGTTAACAGTAAACGTAAAATGAACTCAATTACTGTCAATAAAAAGCTTTTATTTGCAATAGGTATGATTTTTCCCAGATGTAGGATGTGCGTGTCTGAGGAAGGTTTGAAAGTATTTCGTGTCATGGCGTACCAGTTCCTAGTTCGACTCGTCGGAGACAAACGTTAATAAAGCAATTCCTAATGTCCTATTAATCATTTTGGTATTATTATAATGAGCCGTAAGAATCATAAGCCGTAGATTCGTATCTAAAACAGACCCTTTATTAAATCAAAAAACATTGAGGTACATTAAGGTAATTTCTTAGTTTACCATTCTTGTTGTTAGCATATTTTTGCATTCCGTTATTTCATAACGTATCGGTGTAACGAAAAAAGGAAACTTACGTAGGTTAACTTACTTAAAGAGGTACCTACCTAAATGAAAATAACTCCTGTCTGTAATTAAGTATGTAACCTACAAATAGTAAGTAACAGTAGGTAAGAAATGGTAATATGAAATATTGAAAAGAAACCGGCCTCAGGAGATGATGACGTCAACATTTCCTGAGGATGCTCCGGTTTCGGAGCGAAACGTGCGTAGAGGTTACATTGCCGAAGATCTGTTTGGTGTGGAGTATAATGATTGAAGAAATTTTAAATTACACCATACATATTCTCCTGCTTTTCACGGACTATAGCAAATTAAGTAAAATTTTCATAATATAATGGTAATATGAAAGGTTCGCTGTCTTTGACGGCACCGGTTACGTACCTATATGCTTTCTAGAAGTTTTTAATATAAATGTGTACATACCTACTAATGACGTATTTAGCTTTTATAATCAGTTTTTTTTAAGTGACTCTCTATGTGCTTAACTCAAAAGCACACACCCACGTAATTTTTGAGTAGTAGCAGTAATTTCTGTAGTAGTATCTCGTACAGAGCTCGTCCGAGGAAGTACTACCGCCATGCTTATTTCCGCAGACAGGCAACATTTCTGTGTTCCAATATGAAAGGCTAGGTTGCCAGTGTAATTACAGACACACGAGGCTTTACACGTACACCTCTGGACACAGGGCGACACTTTATAGGACGTTTTCCTTGTATGAAGTGTTCGTCTCTTCATTGGCAATGGTTTACCACTTGCTTATAGATAACCACCTGATATCTGCTCGGTCTGTCAATCATAACTAAAATCCTCGGTTTCTAAACGCAAGCAAAGATCGGAAAGGACCTTTTGGCTTGAATGCAGAAAAAAATTATAAACTTTATAAAGAAAATGGAAAACGAAGTTCAATATTTTCTTCAATTAAGTTAATTAATCATCATGTGGAATGAAATGGGAATAAATACAAGTCTATAAAGGGTGTGTTGCAAGTGATGCAACATAGAATAGCTATTAGGGCACTCCTGTAATTTACTTTACTATCGGTCCCCCGCGACTTGACAAAATGTGATAGGTACATACATACATACTTTCTTTTGCTATTCTACACAATATACCCCGATCTACCGCGTCGACTCCTGTATCGTTTACTTAGTTCGTGGTAGCGTGATGTTAAAATACCTTATAATTAACCTTTCATTTCATTCGAGAATTGGGCTTATATTTTACGATAAAATTTTTGGATCTGTCGATATTTCTACCCAGTTGCATGGATCGTTGTCACGACGGGACTGCGTAGGTACGAGATGTCTAGTTGGATGTCACGGGAAGAATCTTACTACCCGTTTTCGAGAAATATCGACAAATCACAAAAATATTATCTTGGTATGTACCCGTTGAACTATATTAAAGAAATGTTGATTAACCACGAAAATCTTAGGTTAAAATCTTTAAACTCGTTGGTATTAATAGTAGATTAAAATAATCCAGGTAATTTACGTTGAATCGAAAAGTCTATTAGAAATGAAATGTGCCATTTTACTAACTCGTTGCGACGACGAGGCGACGGGCACACCTTCCCCGAGGGAAGCCGTCTATTACCTCATTGCCAATTGTGTCCATTACTGTCGCGAATAGACTAGAAAATTGCTAAATGGCTGACACGAATGATCCAGTTGTCAACCTCTCACGATATATTCATCGTTTTCTTTATATGTTCATGCTTTTTTGCACTTGTAGAGTCAAATCTTGAAAATAAATTCTAGAACAGTTTTGGATTGACGTTTAATGCTTTTAGATTTTTAATGATGACATTATCATACCAACCCATTACCGGTTCACTATAGGGCATGAGTCTTCTCCCAGAATATGAAGACCTTAGAACATTCATGCTTCTTCTTCACTTGTAAGAGTCAAATCGTGGAAATAACTTCTGAAAAAGCATCTATTTTAGTCATCATCATCATTACCATCAAATAACCGGCCCACTACCGGGCATGTATTCCTAGAGTGAGAAGGACTTAGGCGGTAGCCCGCCACGCTAGTGCGGGTTAGTGGGCTTCCAATGCCTTTGAGAACATTCATGCTTTTTCTTCGCCTGTATGAATCAAATCTTGGAAATGACATTCGACCAAGGGTTTTCTGAAACAGTTCCCTCAGCGTCACCGGAATTGATTTTAGTCTAATACAATTCTCTTCTCGTGTGAAAGAGTCTGAAGGCATTCAATAACTACTAAGTTTAGACTAATCCGGCCCTTATTATTGTCACACTCCAACTGACTTTCAGGCTCTGACTTTGAAATGTCAGAGCCTGAAAAAACAATACCTATTCCAACGTTACGTCACGTTTACGTTAATGATTTTAATAAAAGGTGTACGGTATCGATGAGTTGCCTGATGGATCAGATTCTTGGCCTATTGATGAAGCTTAATAGTCACTAGGTGATCTATTTGATAAGCGGATATGGGACGTATGCCAAAAAAACATACAAAGTATCATAGCTATTATAATGGATGGTAAACAAAATAGATTGATTAAATTATTAAGAAAAATAAATATCAATTTAAGTATTTATGTATGAAAATTTCTTTGTGTGATATTCAAGGTTTGTTATTTATAAAAGTGTATTAGAAGCGCGTAGTGAAATCTACGGATCATTGTTTAAGTTCATCCTCAAAATATATTAATTTATCTCTATTAATAAATGTACAGGAGGATCAATATATTGTTACATTATATTATTACTAGTTGCTTTGTTTAAGCTTATAAGATCAATATTCAGCAGATACTATATAGAAAATATACCTAATACCTACGTAATATATGTACTAAATTTGACGTAAACAAAGAAGCCAATTCATCAGAATAGTGATGTTCATTTAATTGCTTACCAGGAATATACGTTAAGGAAGAACTTTTCCATGATTATCTATATCTAGGCATTGCACATATTATTTTCATAATTGCCTTTGCCTATTAGTATATCAAAGTGCATAGGCATATAACTATACTATTGTGAATCGGCACAAGTTACAAAAAATCATCATCGTGTGAAAGTAAGTCATGTGTATAAGTCATACAAATTAGGTACCTTCCTAAGTTCTTAGCATGCTCTGTGTAATGCTTTCGAAAAGATTCTTTCAATTTCGGCGTGGACATTTGTTAAGCAGATTTGTTGAATACTTAGCCTCGCTATTTGTAAAATAAGCAAAGCTGTTTACACTGAAAAGCAAAAAGTAGATAAGGCTTTTAAAGTATTTATCATAGAAGCCCGTTAAAAGTTCAATAAATTTGAATTTTTATGATTTAAAATCTAGCGGCCATAAGAAACAAGACAATGGAAAATTGCCAGATAGAATTAGGTTTTATGTTTTATTTTTGAAATTTTTTTCTTCGTAGAACTAGAGTTACCGACTTAAATCAACGAGTCGCGAAGCTGAAGTGGCAATGGGTGGGGCACATAGCTCGGAGAACCAATGGACGTTTGAGTTCCAAGGTGTTGGAATGGCAACCCCGCACGGGTAAAGGCAGCGTTGGTCGACCTCCAACCAGGTGGACAGACGACATCAAACGAGTCGCGGGGAGCCACTTGTTACAAGCGGATCCCAAAATCCTGCAGTTGGAACGCCCTACAAAATACCTATGTCGAGCACTGGACTTCAATCGGTTGATTTGATGATTTTCTTTGATCAAAAAATTGTTCGTCATTCAAAATAATATAAATTATTATGGGATGACCCATAATAATTTCCGTATCAAGTGGAAATCCATACAAAAGACATATTCCAGCAGTCAACGTGCTGTGGTTGAAGATGTGATTAAACCATCTAAGTAGGTACAAACCACATACCATACCGCCTATGCTCCTAAAGCCTGGTAATGAATAAAAAAACGTACACAATATTTCTGGAAAATAACATACAATGACAGGCGACACTGGCACGCGATAATTATTTATTATAAATGGAAAATGTTTCTAGATGCTTTGCCATGCCTCCATGCAAATATAGGTGTAGGGTAATTATAATATTAACTACTAAGCCGGAAACGTGACGTGTTTTTACTACATATGCCGGCTTTAATGCGACTCGTTCTAGGTAAATCCTTTTTCATTAACCTATAAAATCCTTTTCACCTTAAGATTAGGATTCTATCAGCCTTTGTGATTGTGAGTTTATTTTGGTTCGTTCGCCATTTTTGATAGATCGTGATCATCAAGATCACGATAAATCCAAAATGGCGAACACGTCATAAAAAACAGTGTTAGTTTCACTTGCACACGAAGGGTAGTATGTGGTTTGTCATAATACTACTTAAGGTAAAATATCAAGTTAAAAAATTACGTAACATTAATATATCTAGCAAAAAAATTTCCTTTAAGACATGGGGAATAGTGCATCATACATCCCCTTTTAATTTTCAACTCATTATAATTATTTCCTGTTAAAGCTCCGATAAAAATGGTTCATGAGAAATAACCCCGTTTATAACGGACGGAAACATGGACAGCGGAAGCCTGTCAACTAACCTTGGAAATTTGATGATTTTCCAGGACCAAAAGTAGCCTATATTTCTCCCAGTCCTTACACTACCATCGTAACTCCGATTTGTGGTTATAGTTCAGTCAGGGCGTGAAATAAGAAAAAACAAACTCATATACGAGTACATCGTGTGGAAGTAACGATGTAGCTACATTTTTTGTTGAAATAAGGCGAGAAACGAAGCATAACGATTTCACAATTGTTGTCTCATAATCCGTTCTTGCAAATAAGGTCATCACGCTTATTATCGTGACAAAGGCTGCTGTGGAAAATTTATGGATATCGTCCCTAAGGGCGGATTTCTAATACGTATCATTGAAATACCCTAGAGTGATTAAAGTATTACTAATTTATATTACTTGAGGTGCTGTGACTGTTTTACTAATTCAGACAATCAATGTGCCTATTATTAAACTTCTGTGTTTGTTTTAAACATATTTATTTGCAAGACCAATAACTACGGTTAGGTATAATATCACACTAGCTCTTGCTGGGTACACATGTTCGCTTTAACCACTGCACCAATCTTGATGTTTGGCACATACATCTGTACAGCTTGCACCATGAAGACTGGCATAGGATATCGTTTTTAAGCCGGAAAACGTAAAAAAACAAATATAGATAGATAGAAATAGAGTAGAATATGGTGTGGCGTACTGATTCGCGGGTAGTAACTGGCCAGCAGTCTTTGATTTTTTTATAGTTATAATTGTCGGAGCTAGCAGATGGCACACCCGGTGCTAAGTAGAAAACCATCGTCTATAAAAGGGCAACACTAAGCAGGGCATGCAAATAACAGGTCCTGCAACGTGCTGCTCTGTGTCCATCAACTTAAGACGCAGGTGTTAAGCATGAAACTGCTTAAATTCTCCTCCTATACGAGTTATATATCAATTTCAGGGTATGCAGTGCTTTTGTGCATATTTATTTTATCTCGAATATTCATCTATCATCATCATCATATCAACCCATTACCGGCCTATTACAGGGCACGGGTCTCCTCCCACAATGAGAAGCGGTTAAGGCCGTAGTCACCTTTGAGAACATTATGTAGAACTCGGAGGAAAAGATCGTGAGGACACCTGCCTGCCTCACGATGGCAGGTGTCCTCACGATCTTTTCCTTCACCTTGAAGTTGAAATATTTGAATTACTTTAAATATTCATCTATACGTAAGTGTATTCGATACATATTTGATTTCTGTCACCCGGCTGTACTGACAGCATGAATATTTAGTACAAGTTGAGCTCATCCGGGGTCATCCCGCCATGCTTATTTCTGCCGCAAAGCAGCATTGTTGCAATGCTGAGTTCCGGTCTAAACGTCGTGGTTGCCGGTGTAATTACAGGCACATCATGTCAGGTCACAGGTTGAAGAAGGTGTACATCACCCAAAAAACACTTCAGTAAGCGTAAAAAAATGTATCCATAATCCCTATCTCTATCCCTATCTCTATCTCTACTAATATTATAAATGTGAATGTAACTTTGTTTGTTACGCTTTCACGCAAAAACTACTAAACCGATCATCATGAAACTTTGAACACATGTTTCTGAAGGTATTAGAATTAATATAGGATGCTTTTTATCCCGAAATTAAGCTCAGCTCTTTTGGGAGATGGGGTAGAAGGTGTTTGACGATTTTAAAACATAACGCCGTCAAATGATAAATTCAAATTCAAATCCAAATTCAAAATTCATTTATTTCAAGTAGGCCTAATTAATAAGCACTTATGAAACGTCAAGTCTGTTTGTGTAGTGACGCTACCACCGGTTCGGAAGGCAGATTCCACTGAGAAGAGCCGGCAAGAAACTCAGCAGATTGCTCTTTTCCAACATCATTTTAAAGTTTAACAATCTTTAGAATTTCTCCGTCTTGTGAGAGATGAGAGCGGTGAGAGTTAAGGAATTCATCATTCGTGTAGTAACCACGATTTATTAAATGTGTTTTAATATATTGTTTAAACTTAGGTAAAGGTAGATCTAATATTACCTTCGGTATCATGTTATAAAAGCATATACCCATCCCCACAAAGGATTTCTGTACTTTTCTCAGACGATATGCAGATATCACTAATTTTGTTTATAATTACTTATGTTTTGTTTAATAAAGATAATATTATTATAAATATATTGCGAGGCTACTGTAATTATACCTATTTCTTTAAATTTGGTACGAAGCGATTCGCGTGATCTAAGTTTATATATCGATCTCACAGCTCTTTTCTGTAGTATAAATATAGGTTCTATATCAGCAGCTCTGCCCCATAACAAGATCCCATACGACATTACACTATGGAAGTATGCACAAAAAACAATTTTTTCTGACAGCATAAGCAGCTGAACTGAGCTTACCCGCTAGTGTCTCGATATGAGCACCCTACCTATACAACCGACACTTAGATAACCGATTTAAATAATAACTTTTGTACTTTAGAGGTTATAATATCTGTTTAATATTGTACAAATTTCGTGTAGATCTTATATCAATGTTATTGGAGATAGAGGACACAACTCAGCGGACGGCAGCCAACCCGTCATTTAAAGCCTTAAATTAGCTAAGCCTAGCAATCCTAAATACATAAAGTGCGTAGAATTACACCTAAATCGAATGCAACATGTCTTTCGAAAAACAAAAACAAACGCAGAATAAGTCGCGGG
Source organism: Pararge aegeria (assembly GCF_905163445.1). Lineage (NCBI taxonomy): Eukaryota > Metazoa > Arthropoda > Insecta > Lepidoptera > Nymphalidae > Pararge > Pararge aegeria. The sequence goes on from NC_053183.1 coordinate 11,102,895, forward strand.
CAACATCTATTACACTATAACTAATGAAATAGTAATCTTGTAAAATATTGTTTCTAGTACCTATATTAGAAAATGATTCTTTATCAGTTAGTGATCCGCACATATTTGTTTAGCGTCAAAAGACACCGTGACGCCACCACGCTGAACTTCAAAGAGATTATCAAATTTACTTTTCCCCAAACAGTTTTCTTTAAGATAACATTCTTATCATGATAAGAAAAATTAGACATTATAAATTATAGCATGTATGTATTTAATATAAACATAAATTAAATCAATGTCAGGGTTATACGTAAGCCCATTTATCTTCATTCCACTTCAATTCACCCCTGAATGCAATTTTACCCGGACATCCTACCGTAACGCTTAAACGCTTGGCGGCTTGACTTTCAGTCGCACTTTGTAAGTACGTAAATGCCGACTAAAATGGTAGCGGGCTAACCTGATGTACTTATGTGCGGCAGATATTATAATAAACCAAATACCACTAATCGGTTTCTACCCAACATATTATGTTTACGCTAAATTGCAAAGCGGCACGTCTTTGTAGGTAGGGTTGGTAACATGTCAACCAATCGACGTCCACTGCTGGACATTGATTTTTTTTAGGGAGTTCCACAATACACGGTCCCACGGCTCCCAGCGACTCGCCTGATGTCATCTGTCCACCTCGTTGGGGGCCGACCTACGCTGCGTTTACCGGTGCGGGGTCGCCATTCCAGCACCTTAAGACCCCAACGTCCATCGGTTCTCCGAGCTATGTGCCCTGCTCATTGCCACTTCAGCTTCGCGACTCGTTAAGCTATGTCGGTAACTCTTGTTCTTCTACGGATCTCCTTATTTCTGATTTGATCACGTAGATATACTTCTAGCATAGCTCTCTCCATCGCCCGCTGAGTGACTGAGCCTTCTTGTGAGGGTTGGTAGCATTTTTTTTTAATTCCACAACAAGTTAGCTCCTTACCGCAATCTCACCTGATAGTAAGTGATGAGACAGTCGAAGATGACTACGGGCTTATCTGATATATGTATGGCATTTATGTTAGACCCATACTTCTTAACAGTTTGTACGCGTCATCATACCGCAAACGCTTTGCGGAACGTCATTGTCGGTAAACCACTGCCGAACCTTCCACCTGGAAAAATTCTGAACTTAATAAATTTCTCAATTGTCGCTGCCGGGGAACCAAACCGTGATCTCCGCTTAAATGACCACCGCGCTCACCACTGCGCCAGGGAGCGAACAATCAGTTTTATTTTGTACTAGCTGTTGCCCGTGACTTCGTCTGCCATTGTTTTGTTTTTTGATGTGACATTCAATTGGCATTCAAGTATTCAGTTTCGCTAAGCCTTAAATGAGGGGTTTGCTGCTGTCCGCTGAGGAGTTCTGTCCTCTATCTCCAACTACATTCATCAGATCTGCACAAAGTTTTGGCAAAATTAAATACGGTCGGTTAAAATTTGTCGTAGTTATGGTGTAAAATCGTGAAACACTTTCATTCCCTCCCAAAGGAACCGAGCTTAATGTCGGGATAAAAAGTATCCTATATTACTTCTAACACTTCCAAGAATATGTGTACTAAATTTCATGCGAATCGGTATAGTAGTTTTTGCGTGAAAGCGTACGAACAAACTTACATTGACGTTTATAATATTAGTAGAGATAGGGATTGTAAGTTAGATTTTCCAGCGGAATTAGCTGCAAAAGTTAGAATTAAATACAATGACGTAGCTACACCATTTTGAAGTTTTAAACATCCGAATAGTGCCTCTGACGATAATACCGTCACTGGCGCCCTTAATATGACCTGATATCCTTCCGTGATCTTTTTAATCTTATCAACAAACATCTATCAAGTTTGTGTTTACAAAACAAACTTCGTCAAAGAAGACCGCAACGTGCAATTGTGCAAATATTTCAGATAAATACCTTTACTACCTACTTATTTAACGACAACTTTAACTACTTTGTTTACTCTATGTAGGAAAGGCATGTGATATTGAAGTAGATACGTCTTGTGAACGAATTGACTTTTGCTAAAGACTTCGTTTGTCGTTTGTCCATCTTTTATGGGGATCTAAAAACCTTTTCCGTTGCCGGATGACCAACTTTTATTGCAACTTATGCATCGCAACTCTCTGAGTTAAATCAGTAACTCAGACTCTTCTGATCTTCTTGTTGTCTGGCCTCTACCCTACTCCTCACAGAATAGCTCGCTACCATATTATAATGCTTCATCACTAAGATGCTGCCAGGTGAAATTCAGAGCAGATATTCTAAAGCGGATAAAAAAAATTGGATATAAATAGGTAAAGTCAAGATATATTACTCTCTCCATAGTGATCCTCCGAGTAAAGCAGTATAATGTTGGCTATTCTGTTATACACAAATCTTCAAACTGAACTAAATAAACTGATTTTAAAATAGTGCTGTCCTTGTCCACAAATTTCCTGTAGCAAAGGACAGCACTATTTTAAGTCCTGTCAATTTAGTTTCGTTAGATATTCGTGTACAACAAAATTACCAAATGAACCAATGTCATACGACTCTCTGCCACATACCTGAATCAATACCATCTATAAAAAAAGTTACAAGGACGAAGAGTAACTTGGGCTACTTATGATACCAAGGAAACATACGGCTCTCACGGGTTTTGTAAAAAACCGTATTTAACGCGAACGAAAAACACTGGCACAAGCTAATAATTAAATAAAATGGAAGGATTATTAAATATTTAAGACTGTGTCATGCGGACGCTCATGACCAGTAGAGAGTTAGCACGACATCGGCAGCTAAATATTTCCACGTTACGGTTACGACCGGCCCAAGGCTCGCTGCAGCGCGCGGTACAAACAGTACACAATCGTAAAGACGCGCTAATGCGTGGGTTACGACCGTGTTTGATGCCACTGCATTCGCTATAGTGATGGGGCAGAAACTTGACTAAAAAGAAATACTTCGCACTAATAGCTTTTTTTTTTATTTCCCTATAACACTTACGTTAGCCAGTGAACGATGGTGTTTGATGCTTCTGCATACGGTATAGTGACGGAACAAAACCTTAACTAAAAAGACAAACTTCTGACTATACATTTGTTTTTTTTTCACTACATTACACGGTAGCCGTTGAACGACCGTGTGTGATGCCACTGCATTCGATAAAGTGATGAGACAAAAACTTGAAAAAAAAGATAAAGTTTTGACTAAGCCCAAATTTTTTATTCCACTACATGTTAGCGTGGGAGTAAAATCGTGAAACGGTGGGAGCGGGCGAAGCTGTTAGAGGTTCGGTTTGTACGCGGCATCGTATCGGAAAGATAAGTCGCTTGGCGGCACATCTATATCGGTATGGTGGTAACTGTCACTAGACAAAAGTTTTAGTTCACCGTTGTGTACTCAGAGACGTGTGAAGTCTACCAATCCCTCTGTTCGACTGGCCAAAAATCTGCTCGTTCTGAGAAGGTTTTTTCAACCCATTACCGGCCCACTACAGGGCACGGAACCGGTAATTGGTTGATAATGATGATGATGATGATACACCTAACCTACGATAAGTATCTCCTGTGGTAACTTTACCGAAATTTGAAATAACATGAAAAAATATGAAACAGTAAAAATGTGGGAAAAATAGGATAAGAAGACGTCAATGACTATTATTCCCGACATGCAATCTCTTAGAATCATGCAACCGATTATAAAGCAGACATTATACAAATATACATATTTTTTTCTTATCCGAATACCAGTTAACTCAACTGCAATCTCACCTGGTGCTAGTGATAATGCAGTCTAATGTGGTAGCAAGCTAATCTATTAGGGTAATGGTAGTAATATTAAACCCATACCACAAATTGTCTTCACATCGGCATCGTACCGCCGTCTTCTTCTTACTCGTTACAGTCTTGACAGACTGGTCGTGGTCACATCTGGGTGTTGTGGCTCGCTTTACAATCCATCGCCACTCTTCTCTTACAGTTGCCTTTCTTGCGCATTCATGTAGAGGAGCCTCGATTGCGGCCTTCACTTGGTCCACCCATCTCATCGGTGATCTATCGCGTGCTCTGGTAACTTCTTCTTTCCCTTGAACTACAAGACGCTCACGTCATTATGCCTGGACACGTGACCGAAGAAACTGAGAATTCGCGCTTGAACTGCAGAAGATAGGCGCTGTATCGTCTCGCCGTACCAGGCTTGGCAGCACGTCTTTGATAAAGTGATATCTAGTCACGGTTGAAGCCTAAACCCGAGGAAATTCCGAAATTATAAACTTCTCATAATGCCATAAATAAACTTAAGTAATACTTGATTGGTATGTTGGAATAGCGTGAAGCTCTGAAACTCTGTTTTCTACGAGAGAGCTGGCCAGCATTGGGACATTGATATTGCGTTATCTGATTGTGTGTAACTTTTCAATCGTAGGACGCCGCTCAGTCTATCTGAAACTATTACGTGTATGAGTTGCATTTTTTATGATAATGCTTATGAATCGATTCAGGCGTAGACAATAGACCGTTTTCCATCACTAATGTTGTTACATCAGACTTCATCTTGGCACACGCAGATGCCATACAATATTACTAAATTACTATCCTCGCGTGTATTAATCGCTGACGTCTAACATCGTGCAAACATATCATTAACTTGTGTCTACTATACTTAGCATTTATGATGCTAAGATGATAAAACTGCGATGTCATCTATTTCCCAAAGTATTTCTCGCAAAACATTCATTTAGTTCGTGTAGTCAAAATCTTTCTCCATTTTTATGTTATTCTTTATACTATTAGTATGTGTAGGGCCACGTATTTCTCGTTTTACACGTCCATAATTGGCCACCGACTACCGCCTTATTGCTAAATATACCTAAGAACTATACCTATTACTAAATAAGAACTTAAAACTTAATATAGGTACATATTATGTTTAAGATTTTATGTAGATAGCCCATTTTAGATTTCTATAAATATTAAATTTCTTGGTAGTTCGGTTTCAGATTTTTACTTTCAAACAAATGGAGACAATAATAATAAGTAAAATAATAATAGTCGACCGTTGTTGTTCCGATCGTCGTTTCAGTCAATGGTCTTCTCGCGAAAAGCTTCGACCAACATCTCAAAAAGCTTTCGCTTGGTTGTTGGATCAAAGGTCGGATACAGAAGGCAGTAGTCCTTGAAACGGCGCGTATTGTGAGGAGGTTCCTCACTCTGGAGCCCTGATCACCGGTTGCTTGGGTATTCAAAAGCTCCGTAAGCGGAGGGTGGAAGTTTTTTTTTTATAAATTTTAATAGTGTTTTTTAATTTATTTTTAAGCGTTGTTCATAATTAAAAAAAAAAAAAAGAAAAATAATAAATGATAGAAGTAAAATAAAAACAATACAAAATAATTATTGCATATCACAATACTAAACGATTAGTTTGGTCCCATCGTCATCACCCTCCGCCTATATTAACGTCCCAATGCCGGAATCCTCTCTACTCTGCCCCCAACATCATAAATAATTCCGAAACGGTACGCCACGCTGGCCAAGTGCGGATTAGCTTAAGCATTTGATAATCTATGGAGAACTGTTATGGAAGTGATATTTAATTTTTTTAATAAATAAATTGCACATAGCTCCGAAATGTGAGAGCGTGCTGGGAATTGAACTAAATTCCCCAAAAGGAACTCTAAGTGTTAACCATGGACGTACCCAGCTTCTGACCTAGGGCGGGCAAGTGAGATTTTTTTAGGTCAGATTCTCTGCGGCTGTTTTGTGATACACACTCTAAGAAGACACCTACATGAAACATTAGGTATATGAAGTTCAGTGTGTAGGACAAACCGCCGCAAATGATTCGGCTTGATAGTTAGTATTGGTTGTCTATACTAACTCTACTACTGTAATGATACCAATTCTGAATATTGAAGATGTTTTGATAACTTTTAAGAGTGCCGTCTATAAATGTTATCTATGTTGTAACAGCAGTAAAAAATATTGCTTTTTCCGAAGCTCGGGCCAAAACTGTAATTTTACCTTTTTTGTCTGCCTGTCGGAACACATTTTTTGCGAGATAGGAGGGGGCTAAATTCTATACAAAAAACAACGCTCCTTGTGTGATGTTTAACTTAGTGCCCTCAGCGGAAACAATTTTTTTCCATTGTGTTCGTGAACTTTTTTCCGTGAAGCTATTACATCCAGCAATAAAACATCCATATATAAAACCAATGAAATATTATCTACTGTATATACGCAAATTAGAATCCGGATATCCATAACGCATGGCGCATACCTATGATTATGGTAACAAAAGTTACAACTGCTGATGAGTTTTTTATGCACTGAACGTATGACTGTGTTTAATGTGTAGGTTGACAGCATAAAATGAAAGTTAGTGTACATAATGTAAGTGTAAGTTTTGAAATTATTAAATCTACTTATTTTTAATGCATCTCTCAATTTATTTCTTAAAACATACTCTCTTTATGCTATGAAGTCCCTAACGCCTCTTACGGAAAAAACAGGATCTGGTTAAAGACCTTTTTAATTAGACTAAAGACATTTTTTAAGTCACTTCTTGTTTATTAGTCTTCAATTTCGTTTCTCTAATAGTTAAGGCTCCTAAAATAAGATTATGGACCGTAGATGTAGCACCTACCTAATGGAAATGAAATACAAGTGTGCTTATATGGATACAATCTTTGAAATCTAGAATAAGTTATTAATTTGCGCTCAAGATTAACAATGTACTCTATCCAAATCTTCAGATATCTTTGTGCCATCCTTTTCCTACTCATCTGCATAGATAAGGATGGCACTTCAATCTGCCAGCTGATGATTTTGAATTCGATTGATTAGTAACCTATCATCATCATACCTCCTCCCGATAGATACGGGGATTCTGTCGCCCGTCAGAGTTTGGTCCTCGAGTTGAAAGGCATACCCCGTGTTCCTGGTTTGCCTTCGGTGGTGTTCAGTGGTAACCGAAGTTGTTACAGAGAAGTGCCTGCCTCAGTAGGCACCGCTGGCTGGGTTGCGGTTGTGTGCGAAAGCGTTCCCATGACCTAGTCACCAGGCGATGAGTTGGAACACCGTGGGGTTTTAGTCGGTAAGAGTCCGGCATAACCACTGCACCTCCCCGTGGTGTAGTGGTATCCATGAGGATTTCCCCACGAGAAAAAAAAAAGGAGTAGGTATACGAAGCTGACTGCCAACCTTCGCTAGTCGGAGAGGCATCGCAAGAAGATTAACTTCAGGCTTCAGATACAGGTTTACAAGTCTCAGGAGATGTTGACTAAACAATTAGAGATTAGGAGTATAAGGATTGAAGAAATTATAAATTACACCATACATATTCTCTCTATCCAATATTACAAGTAGTAATTTAAAATATCATTTATTTATTTTTTTATTCAGGAGAATATTAATTTGTACATTCCATCCAATTTCTCATAAATCATTGGCCCGTCATAGCACTCGACATCAAAAGCTCCGAGAAAACCATATCTGGTTTAACGTTAACGTTCCATTTGAGTTATGAGTTTTCAATTGTTAATAAATACTTACATAAATGTAGAGGGCAACTGTTTAAAATTTTAATCAAGCGTCCATTAGTAAGTAGCGATTTGGTAATCATGTGTGTTACATTCAATATATCCCTCGTGTATTTGCCTGCGTATTCAATCGTGAGCTGAATTAAATTTGTATATATTCTTATAGCGTTGACCTGGCATAATAAGCAGGATATAAATATTTTCAGCTATGACAACTTAAGTGTTTTGCCCACTTGTTACTACTTCGTTCGCGTTTCTTTTGTCTAGTTAAAAATCCCGCTGGAACACTTTGTTTTCCCGTGATAAAATATGTCCTATGCAAACTATTTCAGAGCAAAATAACATCAAGAGAGGTTCAATTCATGGAAAGTAAAAGTTATGCAAAGGTACATATGGCATTTTTTAAGAAACTACATATTTATAATAGTTTTTCCAAAAGATATCATTCCATGTCCATCACCACGATTTGAGCTACATGTTCGCCAAACTTTATCGCGATAAATTATACGGTTGAACCGAGCATAGGTAACTAACAAACAAACACACACTTTTTTTGCAATAATGATATCAGTATATACACTGTATAGTAACATTAGTAGGTACATATATTATATACTGTGTAGTTTTGTTCAGTATTATATATACTAATCAGTATCAACTAATTTATCTATTAACGAAAAATTATATCGTACATTACTCACCTAGCTTTATTACAAACATCGAAGGTTATGTCTAAAAGACATGCCATTTCCGCTGAGCGTGGCAATTTTGATAAAAAATTCAGCTGCACAAGCTTTTGTGTTCCTATTTATAGACAGCTAAAGTTGTGACAGACATGCTATGAACGTTTCGGTAACGAAACCCTGAAAGGATTGTCACAATTATATGCATACTATAAATATGTAAGTACCTACTTACTACCTTCATATCTTCTCAGTAATTAAGATATAGGTAAATCAGAACGTAACTATTTAAAGGCTACCTAAATAAAGAAAAACTAGGTATTAACTGTATCACCCTAGGTACAGATATCCTAAGAATTCAAAAGAGTTTCCTTTCTTCACCCCACGAGTCTCACAACTTACTCGCCTTGCTAGTATCTATTCTGGCGCACTTTTGCAAAATAAACGCACTGGATTAGAACGTTGTTGTTGTTGTTGTTGTTGGTGACAAAATAGTAATTCAAAATTTTTATAAATTCGTATGTCAAAGTTTTTGTTGCTATCAAGAGCGCAATCTTCAACCATGGGCGTAGCACTCAAAACGTCGCTATTGTCTCTTTGTATCACCTGCCTTATCCATTTGGCTATTTAGACGCCGGCTCTTGAGTCACCATAAGCGTAGATCAATTGTTGTAATGTGACATAAAAAGGTTTCGTGTCCGATAATACAAGTATTAAAATTACGATTATTACTTTCTAATATATATATATATTTGTATATTGTATATATCCTGATTTAAACATTACCAGCTGACCCTACCTTGAACTTGTTTAATGACATCTATGACAAGTAAATTGTCGCTAGTTGTTAATGCCGCCATGGTTCTTTGTTAACATAAAATTGTCCCAATTTAAGTTCGAAGCTTCTAAGGCTCTGAAACGTGGTCGCTTACTACGGGCCCAGTGCTGTTTGTTAGACTCCTTGGAAAATATTATTGAGAACTGTCTCTTGACAGTTTTTTTTTTAAACTTACTACCCATAACTAAAAGTTACAATCTCTTTCATTATTTATAAGTAAATACACATACGTTATGCAAGTGTAACTTATAAATGTTTACTTACTTCTAAATTAAATAAATAAATAAATATACTACGACAATATACACATCGCCATCTAGCCCCAAAGTATTGCATGTGCATGTGCTTAGCATGTGTTATGGGAACTACGATGACTGATGAATATTTTTATGAATAATATACAAAAATACTTACAGATAAACACCAAACACTGAAAAACATTCATTCACACAAACATGTTCCAGTTGTGGGAATCGAAACCACGGCCTTGGACTCAGAAAGCAGGGTCGCTGCCCACTGCTAATTAATTTAGTTGTATATTTAAAAATGGCTCACTATTCTTTTACAAAACGGTCCAAAAAAGATTTTAATGATTTCAGGACTCTTATGCATTTGTATGTATGTATAACTTATAAATTCCTGTACCAATTTGAATAAATGGGTTAGTGACTTGTAACACGGGCTATACTTAAATAAAAAATACATGTTTGAATTGTTTTTAAAGACGTACTCGTTTAAAAAAAAAACTGTCCCTTAATATTATTGCTGATGGCTGACATAGTTAATAGGCGCAACTGACATGTCAACCCATCGTTATAATCACAGGTTTTCATTCGGCATTTTTCAGGTGGAACATACTTTTTTACTAAAACTGTGAATTTTTAATAACACTAATCCATTAAGGCATTCCGTTAAATCATTTTGAATTGCTACGTGATTTCAGATCCTAACCTTGACATCTTTTGACCTAACATTATTATTAGTAACTTTTCCCAGTATCTACCTGTTTGTAACATAAACAGGTATGTCTTGTTTGAGCATGTTCGACTGCAAATTACGATGTCCTTGATTTGTTACCCAGGTCGGGCCAATTAATAGTGCAGTTGGGTTTTTCATCACAGATTCACATCATGACCCTGAGAGCACGCGCGTTAAACTGGCGCTCCTCTCCCAGATCTCTTTCCTGTCTTGTCGGAGTTGCCGTCTAATCGGACTATGAGTGCACAAAGTAAGAGCGCAACCTATTTTGTGCACGATAATATCTCCCGCGTAGCTGGGAACCTCTCTGGTGATTGACCACCGTGGCCAAAATCGGTCAGGGAAAACTGTTTTCACTACTACCTTTTTCCCGCAACATCATTTTTGCTTTGTTCCAGTTTTTTCCATCCTGTAGGACCCATTGTTTTTTCCCTACCTATTTTTACGTACCCGTGCATAGGTAAGACGGGCACATTTTTGAAATCCCGCGGAAATGTTTCCCCTTGAGTCCTACGGACATAAACTTTGTATGTCCGTTTCAAGTTTTTTCTATGTCTATTTCTAATTTTATAAAGATCGGTTCAGCCGAAAATATGTTGTTAACATACCAACAGACACACGTATTTTTAATACTGAGTAAAGATACCTATTTGCTTATGAGAGGAAGATTCCACCCCAACATAAAATGCTACTTGGTTTACTAATCACACTAATAGTGGAATGCCTGGTTATATATTGTCCTCGGAATCCAATTACTTGAAATGTTTATACATTCAAAGTAAACCAACAAATTTTCAAAGGGTATTCTTGAAATATAATAAATAACTATAAAACCCACCCCATATAAATGATAAAGCCGAACACTTATTAAAATTCGTGTAATTTTTATTTTATACCTCTATCTTAAATTTCATAACCTTAATGCACTCCGCTGTGAATTCCAAGTCACAAAATCCAAATTTTCCATTGAAACGTCGCGTCAGATTACTTTTTCTGCTACTGAGACCATAGTGTCCATGGAGCTAAACTTAATTACTAAAACATTATAAAAAATTACTTTCAGGCGTTAACAACTTGGCAGATAAAAGAGTAAATACGGTAGTTAATCTTCAAATTCAATGTCACTTACGAAGAATATCAAATGGACAAGTTTCTCTAAAGCATAAGATTATTAATAGAGATCCGCAAGAGATTAATAGTTACCGGCTAGGCTAAGACAAATTAGTTCCTTTTTATAAGAGCGATATAGAAAGTAATAAAAAATAAGTGGCTAGATGATGTTCAGCAGGACGTTTTTATTTTTATTCTGCAGGTTGACAACAGTTTTTTGATCTGAACTCAAGAAATGGCTAAAATAAGAACTTTTATACTGTTAATGATTTTTTACAACAAAATGACATTTATGATTTAAATGTGTCTTTTCAATTATTTTTTTCTGTTAAGTATATTATTTGCATGATGCTTAAATTTTGCACGCCACGTATGGTAATGTATAACCTAAAACCTTTTTAAATATGTAACGGCTTTAAAACGTGTATTTTGCAAATAAAGATATTCTATTCTATTCTGTTCTACAAATTAGCCCTTGAGTGCAATCTCATCTAGTCGTAAGTGATGATGCAGTCTCTGATGGCAGCGGGCTAACCTATAAGGGAGTACGGTAGTCATGCCACTGACCAGTTTCTACACGACATCACACCGGATATAAAATTGCTTAGCGGCACGCCTTTGTCGTTGGGGTGGTAACTAGCCACGGCCAAAGCCCATCCCAGCCCACCAGACCAGACCAGAGAAAATCCAGAATAATATTATAAATTTCCAAATTGCCCCTGTCGGGAATCGGACCCGGGACCTCCTACTTAAATTCACAGCGCTTACCGTTGCGCCAGGGAGGTCGTAACGATTCGGCACTGTAGTAGAGCTAAGTGACAGAGTTCACCCGGGGAAATAGGTGCTACAGCCATGCTTATTTCTGGTGTCAAGCAGCATTGCCGGTTTCTGGTCTAAACGGCGTGGTTGCCGGTGTAAGTACAGGCCTAACTCATAAGCCTCAGGTTATTAGACACAGGGCGGGACTTTCATGCCCTGCGAAGTGATGTTTTCCGCTTACTCAGATGGCCGATCTACTTTATCCGACAATTATAACAATTAAAAAAACGGTCCTCAGACTCGCAATAAAGTCATAACTTGTTCAACAGTGACTTCAAAGGGCTAATGTAATGAACAAAAACAAAATCAAGTGTATAAACAAAACTGTGGAACCATCCATCATTCCATACAAGCTATTTTATAATAATTTACACGCAACATTTAACACAAGTCGCTGTCGTGAAATACCTGCACGTATCTACCTTTGTTGTCCCAACTTATTAACATTTGCAAGTCTAACTAAATCTAAATCAAAGGCAAATAGTATCTAACATGACTCTACCCTGTCTCTACCCGTGATATTGTATTGATAACGTATTTAAATATTTTCTGTAAAATAATATTGCGGTGGGTACTCTATGTTGACGTAAAATCGTTGACTGCTCTTTTTAATCACTGTATCATAAAAATGTTACTCAAATAGTATTAGTAAATTTTTAAAAAATATAAGTTTCCCGAGTAACAGATTTGTTTTCGTTTTTCATAGGGCAAAAGATCGACACGTTTCTTTGTTAAATAATTTAACAAAATTAAAATATAATTTTATGTCTGACTTGAAATAGAGTAGCTTAGATTACTTATATTACTTTGATTTATTTAGCAGGTTATTACTTTAGAGGTTAAAACAAGACGCAGAAGAAGTTGTTTTTTTAATTATTTATAAATGTTTTGATCTTGAGCATCTCCAAATAGTATTTAAATCTAGTGCTTAACATTCACCCAAGGAGACGTCATTAAAACAGTTTTAAACCCAGTCAAACTTTAAAATACTATATTAAGTTCTTTTAATAGGTATAACTACTACCGAAAGAGTAAACCGTAATTGCCATTCGGGTATTTAAATTAATAATGTTCCTTTTTTCTTCGAATTGGATTGCCGTCGGTGTTCGTTATAAATGAGGAAAAAGTTTTTTAAATATACAAAAAGGTCATTGATAATAATTAGCACTCGGGAAAGGTATAATGCTGGTTCGTTTATGGTCAATGCTGTAGGTCAGCCAAGGCCCGGTCAGGGTGAACCACGAAAGCCTTGCCGATGTGCATATGTACACCGAGGTGCATACAGTCAAATATGGCCCGCTGCCAACAACCTACATTCTCATTCAATCCACCTCGTCATGGTAATGTTTTTACGAGTAGTTTAAACAACCAATTGCCTTGCTTTGCGGTTTCGTGTGATAAAAAAAATTGGACTGCGGTGTCTCGTCTCAAGAAAAAGTACGAATGGACATAACGTAATATTTTATAAAGTGTAGGTGAAAACATAAATAAATTATAAAAATTAACATAATATATCAGCATTTTACTGGTTTACTACGTGACGTGCACTGGTCCCTTCTCAAAATGAGGTTTGAGCCCTTAATCCATAACGCTGGTTAAGTGATGCATGATGGTTTTCTCACGATCATTTTCTTCACTGTTTAAGCAAGTGAAATTTACTTGCTTAAAACTGACTTTACTACGAAACTTTAGTCCGTATTGTAATTTGGCTAAACTGATGATTGTCTCGAAAACTTTTATATATTTATATACCTAAACTGATAGGTAATGATATAAATTAAACACCTACACCGGCAAAAAAATAAAATATGTTAAGATAAATTAGTTAATGCTAATATTGTTGAAAACAAAAGGCTATGTGCAGTTTTTCATATCAGGAATTTATTTTAGGATTAAAGTACATACGTCAAAATATGGAATTGTGTAATATCAACCAACCCTATTTAGCGATCCGGTACGATGTCGAGAAACCGTTTAGGGGTATGAATTAAATATCCCTACTAATATTATAAATGTGAATGTAAGTTTGTTTGTTACGCTTTAACGCAAAAACTACTTAACCGATCCTCATGAAACTTTGTACACATATTCTTGAAAGTGTTAGAAGTAATAAAGGATATTTTTTATTCCGACATTAAGCTCGGTTCCTTTGGGAGAGGGGGTGAAAGTGTTTGACACCATAACTCCGACAAATTATAACCAATCTAAATAATTATTTTTGTACTATAGAGGTTATAATATGTGTTTAATTTTGCCCAAACTTTGTGTAGATCTGATGAATGTGGTTGGAGATAGAGGACAGAACTCCTTAGTGGACAGCAGCAAACCCCTCATTGAAGGCTTAGCGATGCCGAATACTTTAAATTTTTTTAGAGCTACAACTAAATTGAATGCCACATAAAAAAAATCAAACGCAGACGAAGTCACGGGCAATAGCTAGTAAAAGATAAACTACCTTAAAGGTTAGCCCGCTACCATCTTATACTGCATCAACACTTACCCCAAATGAGATTGCAGTCAAGGGCTAACTTGAAATTTGAGAACCTTAGTTTGTTACACAAGTTTCCTCAAAGTAAGACTTCTGCTAAGTACTTACCTACCAGAGTAAAAAATCCGGAATCACGCTGAATGAATTGTAGAAGGGTAATCTAAAATAGGCGGATGGGACGCACGGATGTTACGGGAACTGCATCGTATTTTTCAACAATCCCATCACTTGACTTTGTAATTAGAATAATTTACTTCCGTTCCAAATTGCAGTCTCATTTCCCTACCCATAATGACTATACAGTCGATTGTAGATAAAACATCAATGTTTCATGTTTGTATTTGTTTTATAGTAACTCTATGCCCCATAATATACTTATTTACCTAATGAATTCTATTTTTTAACATGAAGCTAAATTCCTTCAATACGGTTAGTTTATATTTATCCACGGATCCAGATAACCTTCGTTTGAACGCCTGGTGGGGCCAAAATTGTGAGGTAGGTACGAATTGAGGTTTGTTAAGGGTAGAGCCAGAGGATCGCTACCTACTTTATAGGTAAAGGCTCTGAAAACCCTTCCTCCCATAGGAAAAGAGGCCAAAGGCCTGTTGCAAGCCAATATTATTATTGGACCACTAAAGACGATAATAATTTATAGTCACTATGAAAAAACATTAAAAGTCACACCAAGTCGTAAGTACCCATAAAAACCGTAATATCACATACTTTCATAAGTAATACATACGTTTTAGTGACATCCATAGCATGCTAAGCTGACTGTACTTGACAAGTATTTTTTCCGTTGAGTTACTACAGCCCTTTTGGTATTGCTATTGTGAAAGCACTGCTGCATTCCGTGAAAAAATGTTAATAGGCGAAAATATTTTATCAGATTTACCAAAGCAACGACCCGCATCGTTGGCGAGATTAGAATACCTATCATTAAATTGCTTTTATATGGGTTACCCTTGGTAAATAGTTTGGTTTCGTCATTCATTAACATAATTATTATCGGGCTAGTTCTCTCCAAACAACTCGTCCTTTCAATCAGTCGACTTGCCTTTATTGTGGAAAGTTAATAGGTATTTAAACTATAATAATTGTCTCTACAATAAAAGAAGTTAAAGCCTCATAGTTTATAAGCGATCTTATTATTATTGTTTGTCGACGACTGGAGAAAAAAAAACAAATTCCCCAGTAAATTTGACAACCAGGCAGCATTTATTTTAGTAACAAAGTAATATTCTCAAATAGCAACACAAACTTATCATGTACCTCTTTTTTTACCTCATTATATCCACTACAACATTTATTTATTTATTATATTACCTGCCATGATTGGCGTGCAAAAATCATTATCATCATTTCAAACAAATAATTATTAAATATTATTAAATGGTATGTTATGATAGCGCAGTTATTTAACAAACAATTTTGTTTCAAAGTAACAACTAAATTAAATACTAAAATATCAAAACATGTTCTCAAATGTCATATATATTCAGTTCAAATTCAAAATTCATTTAGGCCTAATTTATAAGCACTTTTGAAACGTCAAGTCAGTCTGTTTGTAGTGACTCTACCAAGTTGATTACTCTTATCAATATTATATATAATTTTAACCTAAATATTCACTTAAATCGTAATAACATTGATTCAGAAGATGCTCTTTCATTTTACTTTTAAATTTATTAAAATTATTTGTCTTAATGAAATCCAACGGTAGTTTATTGTATAGCTTAGAACAACCAGATCGAAAAAGGATTTAAGCTTATTAGATTTTCAGCGAATTTATGAAATTCTTTTAAAATTCTTCTTTTTATTTAAACAAAAAAATTACATACGAGTACATTAATTAGCCTTCTCGACTACCATTTCGGCTAAAATATCATGCTTCGTTGTAGTATGGTAGGTACGTAATTATTATCAAAAGCAGGGCCTACAATTTAGGTAGAGTAAATAAGACCACAGCGCATTGAAGAATTCCATTTAAAAATCAGGTGTCACGTAGTCATTTATAATTTGGGTGGATGCATTTATGGCAAGACTGCTTCGTCATTCTAGATCAGGTTTTATTGTAGTCAAAGATCCCGTATTTAGAAAGCAAGCAGAGATCATTTTAACTTAGTATTCAAAAGTATAAGCAATGTGACTATAGAACTCAATGGTTAAAAGGAATGAGTTTTATTATATTTTATTTGTGTTTTAATCTATTTGGAAGAGAATCACTTTTCTATACATTGTATTGTTTTCTCTCTGTCTTTACCAAAAAATCAGTAATGTGCGAGTCAGTCTCACGTTCTAGGGATTTTCTCACTTACTTTTCATGCAATGGAAACGATAATGCCTATAACCTATAATTGATTATTGTAATGGCACTAGACAGAATTTGTAATTAATAACACGTTTTTTTTTATGAATGTAGTTACAATTAATTGCTGGTGTGTCTTATGAATAAATAAATGTAATTAGGGCACAAACAGAGGCATCAAAATAGGTTATTGCAATGAAGATGAAGATTTTTTTTAATTCAATAAAATATATTTTTATTTGAGGATGATTATTTATTTTGTTTCATATTTTTCTATAATATAATGTAAATATCATTTTTATATATTATATATATAATTGTAGTTACTAATTTATTTATTTGTCTTTAGTTACAAATATTGTTTTTTATATATTATACGTATATATTTAAGTAATGAAATACATATTTATTTTATAGGTATATGTATATATGCACCACCTAACTATTTTTTTTACCTACCTGTTTTTTATCTTCGCCATTGGTTGCCTGGAAGAAATCACTATGAAGCGATAAGGCCGCCAAATTGTATACGTTGTTTTGTTATACTTTTCTTTTTTTTCCATGTACTTTTTGTGGTGTGCAATAAAAGTATATTAATTCATTCATTCAAATATACCAAGCTTTATAGACAGAGAATCTTGCACTATAAGTGTTCGTTTTTACCATTTTGATATTGAGCCTTAGAAGAACCGCTATTATTTAAAACCTTGAAAATTGCATGTTTTACAAACAGGTTACTCGGTGTTGACCGCTAAAAAATTACATTAACACCGTGTTTGTTGTGTTCCGAGAAATTTGAGGATTCTGTGCGCGGCGTTGTGAATCGCGATATAAATCGCGGATGCAGATGATAAGCAATAAAATTAACAAAGCACGTAAAATAAAAGCATTTTTTCAAATAATTTTTAAAAGATCGCGAGACAACTTTTTTAAACCCACGTAAAAAAACGTGTGAAACATCGAAATTGTTTTCTGTAAGTTATTGCAGATATTGCATAATGAAAAGATAAAACGTTACAAATTTGTTCCACAAATAAAAAAAATACAACAAATACCACTCCTTTTTGTGAGTCGGTTAATAATGACTGATTTGTTACAAAATTAATATTCATTTTTATTGTTACATACGAAATATAAAAATTCAATCATTTAGCGTGGCGATGCGTCGCCACGGCCTGTGTCGCCACGCCAAAAATCAGGTTTACCCTCCGCCTATAGATGTTTCACATCAAAAAAGCCGCCTGTAAACTTACAACATTGTTTATGTATTATGCACTTATGCATACTTACTTACTTAATTTAGAGAACACGGTTGCAGAAGCTCATTGCGGCCTGGAGCTGTTAAACTTATCTCAGATCAGCCCCTGAAGTTTTTACTTACCAGTAGCGTGAAGTTGGTTTCTTACAAGGGTATACATGTAGTAGGAAAATTGCATAAAACAGTAAAATCCTCTCCCTATACGAGTTAGATATCAATTACAGGGTAAGCAGTGCTTTTGCGCATGTATGAAGTACACGCCACTAGTACTTACCCACGTTATGCATTAAACCGAATTTAAATGAGCCCATCTGATAAAGCGCTGTGTTGACACACGGACAAACAAACGAAGCGGTAAAACTTATAACTTATGTTTATTTCCTCTGTTTCAGTGCAATGGGTGAGCTAAGTAACAAGCTTGGTCTAAATGAACTGTCCGGAGGAGCAACAGGAATAAGCAAAGCTCTACTTGCCGAGTTTATAGGTAAACTAAATATAAAGTTAAGCAGAGTAACTGAGTTATTGTTTTTTACGGTCACAGTCTCCAATACGAGTGTTCTAGGCTTGGTTTTTATTTATGTTATAGTCTAAGTACGGACCGTATTGTCTAGAGCAAGACAAAGACAAAAATATTTACCGTTAAACATTTAATACATTAAAAGATAACTGGATAAAGTGCCACAGCCACGTAAAGTAAGACGTTACTTTAACATCATGAAAATGAATAAAATAAAATAAAAGTAAAAACTGAAATAAACGGTAATTATAGACGTCAGTAGGTAAAGAGAGTAGAAATTCAGATTTAAATAAATAACACTATCTTTTTGAATGGAAATAGTACGGTGAGAGACTTTCATGTTTTAGAGTTTCTAATCAGCGTATTTGAAATACCTACTTATTTGCAGTTTATGTCAGGTCATGTTATAAGTTAATCCTCACAATCACAGATACACTTTCTTATTTATAATATTAATATTGATTTATAATTTTACTACATATGACAATAGGTATAATAAATATTATACTTAACGGTGAATCACATTCACCGTTGGTATCTATCTCACTTCCTGTTTCTCAGTAACTTTTACTCATAAATGCAGTTATATTATTTTAATAAATCTTACTACTAAGTATTGACATTTAAATATCAATGTTTTCAGAAAACCGCATTATTAATTAATGCATTAATATCATTAAGTGTCTAGCTATATACTAAGTAGAACCTACCGGTATAAACAACTTGTTCATCTGTAATTCTAGGACATGCGATTCGTCATTTACTTCAGTACTTAGGTACTATAACACTCTTAGGTTCATTTAACCTAACATATTTAAAATCTGAAGGAATCTGTAGATTTAACTATTTATTTATTTATCTGTTTTACAAAGTGAATTATTTAAGAAGAACTAGAGGTTAAGTACGCAATAAATCATAGTGTCTTCTGGAAATAATTTAAATTTGGAACCTGCATCAAGAAGTGCATGATATTCGCAAGAGAGTCGCTGTTTCTATATCTACCTACCTACTATAAATTTTATACGCACTGCAATTGCCACGTATGTTGGTGTTGTCTAAATTGTGTGTCTTTTGGTGTACTCTCTGGGGTCATAGGGTTAAGACTCTGGAAACTCGGGCACTTTTGAAAGAAGTATCAATACTGTTATCGTGTCTACCGCGGATCTTACAGGTGCCAGCTGCGTTAGCAAAACAATAAGTTTATTCATTAAAAAGGGCAAGTGCCACTATCTAGGGTACACCTCGTTGTGGTTTTATTGAAGATGTTTTAAAATAAATGTAGTTTCATTTTAGTACGCAGTTTATTTTTGGTTATATGTGTCTCATAAATGTTATAATCCAGGTAACCTGCTGCTGAATCTCTTCGGTTGCGGTGCCTGCATCAACATATCCCAGGGCTTGGATGCCCCGGCTGACATCGTACTTATTGCGCTCGCTTTCGGTCTCTCTGTCTTCGCCATTGTGTCTGTAAGTAGAACTTATTACTAACCGTTATAACTCTCCACAGTTACGTATTGATAACGTGACCGTATCTTAAAGTGCTGGAATTGCGATCCCGCACCGGCACACGCAGCGTAGGTCGGCCCCCAACGCGTAGGACAGATGACATCAGGCGAGTCGCTGGGAGCCGCTGGAGGCAAGCGGCCCAGGACCGTGTATTGTGGAACTCCCTACAAAAGACCTAAGTCCAGCAGTGGACGTACATTGGTTGAAATGATGATGATGACGATGAACGTGACCATACGTACTTCGGGCGGGACAGTCCCGCTTTTAGGCTCTCTGTACCCAGCGAAGAATGGGCAGAATACCTTTTCTCCAAGGGAAAAGGAAAAATGTATAGATATCCCATCCCACAGTTTTTGCAAGGGCAATAATATACATATAACGTCGACACTGGATTTCTTACCAGGGTATGCATACAGCAGGAAAATTGCGCAAAATGGCAAATTTTCTCCAAAAAATCTATTTTAGGGTAGGCAGTGGTTTTGTGCGTGTATGAAGTTCCACTGAATGTCGAACGGGTGTAAAGTTCTCCTTTCCACCGTTGCCGTGCTTTGAGAGTTGGACACGTCGTGATTGTATATGTAAGTGCATATAATCGGGTCACAGAATTAAGAACATATTATAGAATCCTCATTCAGCCATTATTGCATGCAGTACATTCTTTCCAAAAACGTCCTGCGCACGTCTCTCACTCTCGGAAAGTTCGTTTTTTCCATTCCCATTTTATGGTAAACGATTTTTTTTTAACAATTATAAGTACTACGACAATACACACATCGCCATCTAGTCCCAAAGTAATGCGTAGCTTGTGTTATGGCTAATAATATGACTGATGAATATTTTTATGAAAAATATACATAACCTGACACTGAATAATATTCATGTTCATCACACAAACATTTTCCAGTTGTGGGAGTCGAACCCACAGCCTTGACTCAGAGGGTCGCTGCCTACTAAGCCAATCGGCCGTCAAACATGAGGGGTAAAATAATTACTGCCAACTGCTAAATTAAATGAATTGACCAACCGCCTGTTCGAGAAACACTGCTAAAGTGAAGTGGTTTTTGATGCTACAATATTAGCCGTGTACACGGTTTCTGTATGTAATTAATTCTGTGACTCGGGGTATACATTATTTGACTCCTGCTTATGCTAACCTGTTTCGATATCAAAAACTTCACATATCTGACGACAATGTATATCGGATTGGTAGATAACTTAGATATTGCAATATTTTTTTACGTCAAAGCAAATGTTTTTTCCTCTATGAATAAATTGTGTACATACTACATATTCTACCATCCGTAAGATGTGCACTTGCAAATTTTGGAACAATCGACGATCTCACAGTCTTCGCTCTAAACTACGATTTGTGGTTGTTGAAAGGCTGGAGAAACAAATTCCTCGAAAGCTGGCAACGCATTCGTGGCTCCTTCGGGTCAGATGTTTATGGGAAGCGATAATCCCTTAACATCGGGTGACCCGATCACTGTTTTTTTAACGCGACATACGAGTTACAGACCTCTAAAAATTCCTATGCTTAGTCTATGTCAGAAGAGGCCGGCTAGATGACGATGATGATGTGGTATCATACTTCAGAATATACCAATCGACCACAAGTACACATCTAAAACGAGTAACCAGCTCCGTGACTACTACATTATACAGCATTATGCGTTTGTTCTACCTGCATTCGTCACAGACACAAAATAAGGTTTCATTCTTTTATACGTCAGCTTGAATGTTAAGTGATTATACCGTGGATTCGAAATAGAAGATCTATTTAACGATACGACACTATCTATTTTTTTTATATTTATATACCTACCAAGGTACCATATTAAAACCTCTATTAAAATTAGCATATTATATGCTAATTCTAATTGAAGAAATCTTTCCATGTGCATAATATAATAAAAGCTACCTTATGTAAGATGAGGTATAGGTATACCTACCAGCAAGGCATCAAGCAAGTATAGGCCGCTGATCGCAATGACTTCCTCCTATACGAGCTGTATAAATATTCTAGGGTAGGCAGTACTTTTGTGCGTGTATGAATTGCATCATAATTTTTTTTCTTTTTAATTTTGATGGGGCTGTAAAAACGCAGGTTTTATATTGTGAGATCCGGGATTTGGCCATCGATTTCCACGTACTTTTAAGTCCCGTTACTTATGTTATCACATACCTAAACCACAATAACATTATTTGTTATTGAATTGTACTACAATTATACATCTTCCATCTAAGTTCAATGTACAGTATTATTATTGAGTTCTTCAAGGATAAGTATCTCTTTATATGTAGCGGGATAATAGGGAACCATCGAATGTTTGCGAAAAACCTGGGACGATTAGAGGGTCCTTACTTAAAATAATTGTACCCTCGGTTAGTTTTTTTACCATGACTATTTTTTTCTTTGACGCCAAGCTCACCTGCACGGCTAGCATGGGCAGGAGACAATTACATCCCCGGGGAAAGGATAAAAATGTATCTTCTCCCACAGCTTTATCAACTCTCAGCGTACTGGCGCACAAGTGGAATTAATATTCTAATAATATATGCGTAATAATAAACGCGGTCTAACTTCCCCTCTTCCATGTTCCCGTGCTTTAGCTTGTGGACACGTTCATTATATCCTTGTCCCCTGACAAGAGATATAATGAACGTGTCCACATTAACGTGTGTGATATAATCGGGGGATATAATTTTTTTCTCCTGCCCCGAGCTAAACTGCTAAACTGTTATAAAACCAAAACAGCTCCTAATCGGTTTCTACTCGGCACCATACCGTACCAGTCAATCGCTTTGCGGTACGTCTTTGTCGGTGACTAGCGATCAGACCACAGGAAACTCGGATATTATAAATTCCCAAACTTACCTCCTAGGGGTCCTATAAGACCACAGAACTAGGGAGGTCGTCTAAAGTTTAATTGGATACTGGACTTAGAAATTATGCATTGTAAAGTCACCATCTGTTTCTATTCTTCTTTTGTTTCTTTAACTTCTCATGGTTTGCAAAAAAAAAGCATAAATCAATAAATAAATCTGTTGAGGTATGAGATTGCTCCGTTATCAGGACGCAATATACCGCTTTGAGCTCATTTTGGAAGATCTATGAAACGTGTTGTTAATAGATTGTAGAAAATAGATTTTTTTGTAATAGTAATAATTGAAGGACCAAGTAAACATCCCACCTGATGAAAAGTGGATAACTATGTTGTAGAAAATAGAAATTTTTGTAATAGTAATAATTGAAGGACCAAGTAAACATCCCACCTGATGAAAAGTGGATAACTATGTTCTTTAAAAAGAGCAATACCTCGATTCCCTTCGCACATCCAAGTATCACCATCAGCCCGAGGCGCCGTCGGTGGTTTTCGCGAATAACTAATATACAGCTTTGCGCTGTGTAGTTATATACAGTGGTAGAGTCACTAGTCTCACTACAAACTGACATACTTGCCTTTGGTTGCCTGGAATAGATCGCTATGTAGCGATAAGAAGAGAAGCGATGATTTGTTAAATTTTTATTTACAATTTTTCTATATGTTTATTTTGTGTACAATAAAAGTGTATTCATTCATTCATTCATTCATTCATTCATTCATACTTGACGTTTAAAAGTGCTTATAAGGGAGGCCTACTTAAATAAATGTATTTTGAATTTTGCGCAATTCGCAATCATCCGGCCAACGTATTGAATAGGTTTAATCATCTTAGAGCCTGACCTGAAGATTTATATCCTAACCTAACCTACCTAAATTTAAATTTTGGATCTAACCTAATGAAAATTTAGAATTTGATTACAAACATATGATATCAACCATCCCTTAGCGATCGTCCTAGGTTTTTCGCAAAGACTCGATTTGTAAGTTATCCTACGGCATGACCTAGGTACATGATCTTACTTAGGTTGTATTTTTTCCTTGTACTGACGTATGTAAGCATATTTCACATATCTATGTACCTGAAAGTGCGGTTTCATCTGCAAATAACAATGAACCTTCCTTGAATCCTTGATGATGATATAATGTAAGACTTATTACTTTAAGTTACTTTAAGTAACTTAACATCCTTCTATTGGTAATTGGTACCTACCAAGAACTTAATTAATAGGTAAATAAAATAAAAAGGAAGGATATAAAACTTCTTATACCTAATGGCTCGTGATAAAATGTTTCCTAGTAAATTATATAGCTTTTGGTTCATTTTCTAATAAACTATAAAATAATTTACTCAATAAAACTAAGAAAAATCTAAAAAAGCTGGAAGAAATTGCTATGTAGCGATAAGGCCACCATATTGTACTCTCTTGCTCGATGTGTACCTACCTTTATCTCTGTAACTCCTTTTTTCTTTGGTGTACAATAAAAGTGTATACATTCATTCATTCATTCATAACTACCCAGCTAGAGTATCCTTTCAAACAAAATGGACGCCTTCAAATTTAAAATAATTATTTATTACAAACATATGCACCTTCTCATTGAGATTATTTTAATGAACCCAAACACGCTATATCTGCCGTACGTTGAGGTTTTGGGTATACCGCAGCTTCCACAACTACGAGGTTACCATGCCATGGAAATACCACCGATGTAACAGTTACCAAATTTCAATTCAAACGGACCTATGGAAGTTCGTAAGACACACGTTTGTTAAACAAGAAATGAACTTACACCTGAACAGACCTTCGTAAACTAACCAAAGAACCATCACGATCCTTTAGAAAATTTTAATTCTGATTTACAAATACCGCATCAAAAAGCAGTCCAGTCTACGATGTCATGCACAGAAACACAGATACATACCTTTATAATTTTAAAACTTCGTGTCGGGTGTACAACTTGTCTGCGACAATTGTATATTAAATATTAAATTTAGTATACCTAAAAACTAAAAATGATTACATAACACCGCCGGGTAGCCATAAAAGTTATTGGTTACGATTGTATAAGTTATTATTAAAATTTTTGCAGCTAGTTATGTTTGAAAAAACTATTGCCATCGAGTGCTGAATCTGAGAGCGATAGGGAACACTGTAGATCAGATGTTGATATTCCCCTATTTCATCATTCAAAACTGAGCCGATTCCCGCTAAACGATAGTAACTAAAAGAATCATTTTATCTTTCAGGCAATAGGACATGTGTCAGGGGGTCACGTGAACCCAGCGGTCACTGCAGGAATGGCTGCAACTGGCAAAGTTAAGCCAGTAAGAGCAATCCTCTACGTGATCGCCCAGTGCGCAGGCGCAGCAGCTGGCTCCGGCCTCTTGAAAGCATTCACCCCCGATGCAGTTGCTGGAAAATTGGGTGTCACAGGATTGGGCACCAATGTGACCGCACTGCAAGGCTTCGGCATCGAATTCTTCCTCGGATTCGTGCTCGTTTTTGTTGTTTGTGGGGTAAGTACAATTACAAAGCACCTTAACACTAGGAACGTAAAATTCAAAACCGCGCGTGAACCTTTTAGTTTTAAGTTAGCGAATGCAGTTATCACCCTATCGCGAGCCTGTACTAGTGAAGAATTCGAAAAAATATATATACCCAAAACATTATCATTACTCATCATAAACGGTAGACTCTATCCATGGAAGATAATCACCACGCTGGACAGACGGGTTGGTGATCGCAATAGATGGTAATAGTAACACAGAAGACGGTGTCACCCATTCTCTGTTATTCCTTAGTCGCCTCGTACCACACCCACGGGAATAAGAGGGGCTTATTATTATTATTTCAGTCAAGTTATTACATAGCAGATATTTTTTATTTTATTTATTACTAGCGTACCCAGCCCGTTTCGCCGGGCTAGATTTTGCTTTGTTTTATTTAAACAATAAACTTACATCATTAAATTTTTAATTTAAGTCTCATAATATATTAAATCATTTATTTCTCTCCGTATTCATTCTCTTCTATTCTCTTCTCGAGCGGGTGAAGATCATTATCTACACCGATGTGCACCCAACAATAGAATATCATCATAGTAAATAAAAGCTGTATTTGACAGTTCAAAAATATGAGTGCTCCGATCGTCACCAAACTTTACAGGATTACTCGCCAGGTCAATCCGGAGATTCCCTGAAAGTTTCATTGAAATTGGTCCAACCGTTTCGGAGCCTATACGGAACATACCCACACACTTTCTCTTTTATATATATAGATAGATGGCCCAAACAGTTTTCTCAATACTTAAAATTAGTACAAAGAAAATAACACATACAGCAATTAAGTAGCCGCTAAAAATCATACGAATGCATTAAAATTGACAGCAAACTTATAACGTAACTATGAAACTTTACATATTAGAACAAAAAAAAACACATTGTTGATAGATAATGTTAATAAGGGAAGACACTTATTAAAACTCCATCCATCAAAGTGGATATAAAAAAAAACATTGGAAGTAAAAATTTCGAATAAAGATGTTTTTTTAACTGAGCAATAGTAAGATTAAATAAATCTAAATCCGAGAAATTATTATTATAGCTTTGAGTATAAGGTATATAAGAAAAGTTTTTGATTGCGGCAACAAAGTAGAACTTTTAAGTCTCCCGTGTGTATAACTTCCTCGTATCTGCTCTCATTTTTTACAGATTCGACGATAAGTATTTATAAGTACCACTGTAACTTGATTCGAGTAAACCGGTTTACTTTGTAGCACTATTTTGGAGTACACGTCATCCTTAATGAATAAGCTTGACTGAATCTTGGTGAGCGCAAAAAGTATTATATTCCAATGAATTTCTTGCGGTCGTAGCCGTAACTTCGAGGCGAAGTGGCAAATCCACAAACCGGACCATTTACGATTTAAAAGCTTTAATTAGGACCATTTAAGGTGTATACTATCACGTATGTATACATCTGCCCAGCGCAGATGATGTGCAAACCCTCTCCTTAACAGGGATTTAGCCCAGCTGTGGGCTGTTACAGGTTTTTAATTATTTGACAGCCGACTGGTGCAATGCTCAGCGACCCTGCTTTCTGAGTCCTAGGCTGTGGGTTCGATTCCAGCAACTGGAAAATGTTTGTGTGTTAAATATAAATGCTTTTACAGTCTCTGGGAGTTTATTATTCATAAAAATATTTACTCGTTATCTTAGTAGGTACCCATCAAACAAGCTACGCTTACTTTGGTGCTAGATGGCGATGTGTGTATTGTCGCATTATTTTTATTTCTTTATATATTGATGATGATAATGTAGGTACGTTGCACAAGTTTTATATACTGTTATATAGACACCGGTATGTTTTATGATATTTCCGAAGATCGCAGAACTGTCCCAAAAAGTTACGTGACCTAAAAGCATTAGTCTAATTAAAAAAGGATGTGATGAGCGTTAACGGTTAACGTTTAATGAGCATTCGAGATTCAATATCGCCTAAATTCTCGCTTGTTTAAAAATCAGACCTTTCGTTCGAGTGGTTATAGGTGAAATCATATTTCAATTCACTTATTGTAAAATTCATTTTTATAAGTACTACTGCTAATGGTTTCTCAGATTATTCAACTAACCTCTAACATTTACCTACAAATGACTAATAAATGGAATTCATTTAGATGATTTTCAACGATAGTGGTCTGTAAGGCATGATGAATTATTCCGAACTTCATAGGGTAGTTACCCTATGAAGTTCGGAAATACATATATATAAAAATATCTTATTTTTGCAGAAATTAAAGATTTTGTTGATATAAATTGTATATAATATTATAAAATAATATTTCCGCGAATGACAAAGTTATTCGCCTTTAAAAGTTCTAAAAAAGTTGTACAAAATGTTTACATAAACGTGACGCCATAATTTTGAAACCGGCCTTTGAAGTGTCATGGGGGATGTCTTTTTTGCAGTTTTTTATATCGAAAATAAATACCATTCTCTCTTTGAGTATACATCATGTATATATTATGTAGGTATACATTAAGATTAATTCTTAGTTTAGAATATTACTGCATCTCCAAATGCGTAAACACTGAACATTGAACCTTGTTTGTTATCGAATTCCCCTTAATATCTAGCACTAGCCTACTCGTACAACTATTTACCGTAAATAGAGTTAACCCTTAAAGCAATTAATTACAGCATAACAATGACAAGATCATAGTCACGATCTATTTAAGCCTAAAGCTACTACGTGCCCTCGAATTAACCTACGATAAACAACTAATCAAACACACCGACATACTCATAACACGACGAGCGACGCGTCTAATGAAATTATACTAATAGATACTAGCTGTTGTCCGCGTTATTCGTACTCCTTGCATAAAAAGTAGCCTATACGGCCGATTGGCGCAGTTTGCAGCGACCCTGCTTTCTGAGCCCAAGGCCGTGGGTTCGATTCCCACTACTGGAAAATGTTTGTGTGATGAGCATGAATGTTTTTCAGTGTCTGGGTGTTTATACGTATATTCTAAGTATTTATGTATATTATTCATAAAACTATTCATCAGTCATCTTAGTACCCATAACACAAGCTACGCTTACTTTGGGGCTAGAAGGCGAAGTATATTTATCTATATTGCTCTCAGTAATTTTAACTAACTAAATGCCAAAAATGCTGTTGACTGGTTGCTTAGTTAGGGCGAGACAAAAGGGCAAACAAACAAACATACACAGTTTCGCATTTATAATATTAGTTAGTACCTATTGACTTGACCCACTAATAATAATTCCTCTTAAAACTTTTGTCTATGGTCAAATTACTCTAGACAACGCGACGCGACAGTGCCAATTCTGTTGTACATGGTGCTATCCTTCAGAAAGCATTATAAAAATGAAAATCCTACTTTTAGACCTGTCAATTTAGTTAAGTTTAGATATTTGTGTACGACAGCATTAGCAACATTCTCACCGGTGTTGGTGCTAACCCCTAGTGATTTGACATCGGGTCATCTCCGAAGAACGCCTACTGCTAGGCATATTTAAGCTACTCGTTGTATGCCGTCTGTTTACCTTAAAGCTAGCATGCTCCCCATGAGATAACTATCTATACCCTTTACTCGTATTTTTCCTATAGATGAGATAATCAGTGAACATTAATCTCTATTGGCGCGCGTGGAAGCCCTACTTGAGGGGATCTTAGTTTGTCGAGTTCGGTCTCGGGGAGTCGACCAACGCGCAACGTTTGCGTTTGCGACGCATATCGTGGAATGAGTATGCATCTGCCTTTATTTATGTATAGTATTTACGACTGTTTCTGAATAGTAATAAAACATTAGCTTCCGTGACGACTATCATTACTAAAGTGATTCAAGTTAATCTAGGTACGCTAATCTGTGCACGTTGAAATATTTAAAACGTTGCTAGGTATTCAATATAATAAATATACTTAGTTGGTGGGTTTTTACTTCACGGCACTTAGTTATATGCACCACAAAAACAAACCAATTTGTCTATAAAACAAAACTACCGATACGAAGAATTGTAATTACAGACCGTAGATACCTATCTAATATTTGTATTCGGTTCCGAAGTTCAATTTGGTTTCAATGAAATTCGTAACTTTAAACATTTCATCAACGTAATGTGGTATTTTGTATGGAGTTCCAAATGCCACGGTCTTGTGCTGCTTGGGTCTAGCGACTCCTTGCAACTCGTTTCATGTCATCTGTCCTCCTTCCATCTTCCACTGCTGCGTATAGCGGTGGAGGTCACCATAAACATTACAACACCTTGGGACCATCGTCCATCGATTCTCTGAACTATGTGCCCCGCAAATTGCCACTTCAACTTTGCGACTCGTTGAGCTATGTTGGTACGTAACTCTGGTTCTTCTACCGGCCTCATAGACTGAGAGACTCCCAGCATAGCTAGCTCTCTCTATCGCCCGCTTAGTGACTCGGAGCCATCTTATGAGACCCAAAGTCTGCGACCACGTATCGATAAAATATTAACTTACAAGTATTTGTATTGAAGTCAAGAAGAGTAGTTGTAGTTTATCCATCAATTGAAAAATTGTAAAAAGCAAATTGTCTACCTTTTGTTTTTCATATATTTTTACCAGCCAAATGAAGACCGACGACTTTAATGTAACTTCCTCAGGCAACAGAAAATGGGATATCTTTAATGATCTGGTAACAAGACCCAATAGGAAAGAGAGCCTGAGGGATTATATCTCTATTCTGCTTCAATACTGGTTGGCAGTCACTCACGATTATAGATTGACAATCTGAACTTATGCACAACGTGCTCTGCTCAGAAATTTCTTATAGTAGACAAGCAAAGTTAAAGTTCTTGGTCTTTTTGTAGGTACCTACCTAATTTGCTAAATCAAAGAACTGGTAGGCCGTTAATCCATAAATACATAGACTAAATAAATTATTAAAAACTATGACATCCAATTTACCTACCGTTGATTGTCAAAGTTATTAATAAGCAAAGCTACCCAACTTTGCGGTATCTCGCCTTGTACCTTGCGTGACAGCTTATAGCATTCGACATGAACCGCTGACAATAGTTAAGGCAGATTTTAAAATCAATAACTAAAGCTACGCCTATGATGTATTTAATCATGCAAAAGCCTCAGCTACGACATCTTTTGATCCTTCACTCGATTCTTCACCTTTATACAAGGATTTTCAAAATTCAAAATTCATCACTAGGATTTTCAAAATTCATTTATTTCAAGTAGGCCTAATTTATAAGCGCTTTTGAAACGTCAAGTCAGTCTGTTTGTAGTGACTCTACCACCGGAAGGCAGATTCCACTGAGAAGACCCGGCAAGAAACTCAGCAGATTGCTCTTTTCCAACATAATTTTATAGTTTAAGAATCTTTTGAATTTTTCTGTTTTGTGAGAGATGAGAGCGGAGTGGCTTGCTTCCAAGCAGCCTTGTTGTTAAGGAATTCATCAATCGTGTAGTAACCACGATTTTTACTTATGTCTATGATCATAATTGAATATCAAGATGAGTGGCGTAACCATAGATATGAGCAAACATCAGTCGATTTAGCTGGTAGTCCAACGCTTTCCCTGTTGGTAATTGATTCATCGATCTCAGACAATGGCATTGCAACCTCTTAAAAAGCGGTAAAACCTGATGGTAACGATGATATTTCTGTTAAAATATTTCAATACCAGTACTATGTTAGGAAATTCGAGATGCTAACCCCATCCATGCCTTGGAGAGAACGTTAAGCGTTCAAGGTCACTGACACATTTTGCTACTATCAAATATAAAGTTTACCAACCCGTATCGAAACAGCGTAGTGGATCTAACCCCTTAAATGCTCCCTCCTTTGCGATAAAGAGCTCTGTACCAAACAGAGGACATTAATCCGCTGATGTTGAATAATAATAGTTACGTAGGTCCCTAAGTTAGCTGGCATTGGATAATACCGGCTAAGTGGTGAGAACCCACTGGGACTTTAATATGGCTTAAGATTTTAATAAAAATGATTACGAAATATTGTTTAGATATAGTAATTATGTTATTTAACCTTATTTTTTCTTTTTTTTTTAATCAGAGAAAATGCCTAATGCATACCACTCTGTTGGGGGAAACGGAGTAGTTATGTGGGATTTCCGCCCACTAAAAATTCTGTTTGCCCCTCAATAGACCTATAAGTAAGAGTACGGGATTCACTATATTATTTAACTTATTTGTAAATGTAAATAACAATGTTTGCATTAGGTATATAACAAAAGATTATAATATACGTGTACATAAAAAACTACACTTAAGACCTTACATCTTTACCGTCTCGTAGACTTATCTGAGAAACTGAAACGCTAATAGTTTTTGAGTAAATCATTGCCATAGTTTTTATTGAAGGAAGTCAGACCCCTAACATCACATGCAAAAGTAAAATCAAGTCACTCCTGTAGGTACGAATAGCGTAGTGTAGGTACTATGCACGTGTCGGTCTTTGATCTTCAATAGGGTTGTTACTTAGAATGTTTTTAAATTAGTTTGTATGGAAAAAAATATGCTTCTTTTGATTCAATTATTTTACAGGGATTCCTTATGAAATAAACGTATGCATCCTTCAAGATTATTTCGTAATTCCGTTACACGTTGTATTATTGTATAGGGGTCTACCTGCGTTTTTAACTTTGCTTACGTTCCACAGGTATGCGACCCGAACAAACCAGACAGCAAAGCTACTGCTCCTCTCGCTATCGGTCTTACCGTCACGCTGGGTCATTTACTAGCCGTGGACTACACAGGCTCCGCCATGAACCCAGCGCGTTCCTTCGGATCTGCCTTAGTAGCCAGCGAATGGAGTGATCATTGGGTAAGAAAACCACATTTAACTTACTCCTTCCCTTCGAAACAGGTCCGGAATTCTATTTTAATTTTTTGTATAAGTCAAGATTAATTCTAATTGTTCATTTCGCAGATCAACGTATCTACTGTAGCTATGTTGGCGAATTTAACGCTTAAAAAGTACCAGATTATTGGAGATCCCGGACACGATATTTCGTTACTTTAACCACAAAGTAATCTGTTTTACGGATTCCTGTTTTAGTTCGAGTTTAGGAATAGTTTTTCTTTCTCTCGCTTTTACTACCTATCTATACCATATTGATAACGGATATACTCACTCAGATGCGGTGAAGACTGTGTTAAGGACTTCGGCTTCACTTTCTGGGGGCCGAGTTCGAATCCCAGCACGCACGTCTAACTTTTCTAAGTAATGTGCGTTGTAAGTTATTAAAATATCACTTGCTTCAACGGTGAAGGAAAACATCTTTAGGAAACCTACATACCTGCGAGTTCTCCATAACGTTCTCAAAGGCGTGTGGTTGTGTGGAAAGCCGTAGTCCACCAATCCGTACTGGTGGACGGCTTTAACCCTTCTTATTATGGGAGGAGACCTGTGCCCTGTAGTTGGCCGATAATGGGTTGATATGATGATAATACAGTTTAAAAAGAGAAGAAAACTTCTTAGACTTCAAGAACCTCTTGTATCTTTAGTTAGTCAACGAAAGTAGTTGTTCACACAAAGTCCTAAAAAAATCGCCTTTTGTAAATCTATGAATGAATGAATGAATACACTTTTATTGTACACCACATAAACATAACAAATTAAAAGTAAAAATTTAACAAAAGGTATACAATTTGGCGGCCTTATCGCTACATAGCGACCTCTTCCAGGCAACCAAAGGCGTTAAAAACAGCTCAAGAAGATCTATCTGAATAAAGAAAGTTTTTACTTTGACTTTCGCAAACCCAAATTTTCGAATTTGCCATATTAGCAGATTACTACCTAGGCTTGATTTACATCGATGATTTATTAAAATGATTCCATTGGCCCTAATATAGTCATAGTTGTATATGAGAATGAACATAGCGTGAGGTCATCAACAATCACGAAACTATACATCCAACTAGGCAAGTAAGCGCTGGCGTATGATCGTGTACCTTAGATAAAAAATACCTGTGGAAGATCCATATTGGTAAAGAGGTATGTGCAAAACAACACCTGTTAAATACGTCAATTATCTCGGTCGAACTTAAAGCGGATTATAATTACGTATTTATAGACTAAGTATCTAAGTATCGTTAATGGAAAATCATCTGGGATAACCATATTACATAAAACTCCAGAGAGATTTTACGCGGGAGATATTATAATGCACAAATATGTGTGCAGACACAGGTGCAATCTCTATTCCCTAACTCTTATCATTGTACCGTTTGTAATATACTCTTATCGTCCGGTGGGATGGCAGCTCCGGACACGACCGGAAAGAGATAATGCACAGGATTGGTGTTCTCCGAGGAACGGGGGTGAATCACCACCATTTTCCAAACTCCGGCCTGGTATTAAGAATTTATAGATAGAAAAAACCCAATACTATTTATTCCTTAGCCCGACCCGGAGATCGAACCTAGAAGCTCGTTATCTACATGCTAACCAACCAACCAACGAGGCAGTTTTATTATATTATTTCAAAGCTGCGCAAAGTGGGCAGCGACCCTGCTTTCTGAGTCCAAGGCCGTGGGTTCGATTCCCACATCTAGAAAATGTTTCTGTGTTGAACATGAATGTTTTTCAGTGCCTGGGTGTTTATTTGCATATTATAAGTATATATGTATATTATTCATAAAAATATTCAAGAGTCACCTTAATACCCATAACACAAGCTACGCTTACGGACTAGATGGCGATGTGTGCATTGTCGCAGTATATTTAGAATAGAATAGAAAAAAAAAAGTCGTATTTCGGGTTAACATGGCAGCCGTGGACAAGCTACATCAAACGAGTTGCGGGAAACCTTTGCTTTATAGTGGTATAAGAAGCGATAGTGATAATGATAAAAGCAATTCAGTAGCGTTATCGAGATATTAGGTCATCTAATAAAATAATATCTCACGCGGCCAAGGTTACACAATCGATTTTATACAAAAGATAAAATGCTTTTACAACAATGCAATATTGTTTGTCGATTTAGATACGCGATACGCGCATATGCCTTTTATCATAAGGTGTTACTGTCATCCCATTGCCGGCCAATTACGGGGTCTCGTTTAAGAATGAGAAAGATTTAGGCGGTTGTCCACCCCTATGGACATTTGTGAACTTCACACGCCTTTGATAACATTATGGAGAACTCTCAGGCATGCAGGTAATCTTACGATGTTTTCCTTCACCATTAAAATTACGAAAACCTGCCTGGTTAGGTACGACAGGTAAAAATAAAATATATCCTAAATATGTTTTCCTTTGCCGTTCAAATTAAAGAGAACTCTCCGGCATGAATGTATCCATACAATGTTTTTGTGCACTTTCCACAAACACTTAAAGAGCCGCCAACACGACACAGACAGGACGACTCGCCTATAAAGTACAATTTAAAAAAAACGTGTGACGGCTCACACGGGACGCCTGGCAGATGTGAAATATCGTAATTTTTTTAAAAAGTTATTGCAGATATTGCATAATGAAAAGATAAAGCATTACAAATTTATTCCACAAATTAAACAAAAATACAACTAAATGGATAACCAATCCTTTTGTAAGTCGGTTAATAATTACTGTTTTATTCCAAAAAATATATTCATTTTTATTGTTACATACGAAATACAAAAATTCAATCATATAGCGTGGCGATGCGTCTCCACGGCCTATGTCGCCACGCCAAAAGTCAGGTTTACCCTCCGCCTATAGATGTTTCACATCAAGAAAAATATGTAATGAAAATATATACATACAAAAAAAACTATTTATTTATTCTTTAAAATAATTGTTTTATAAATATAACCTAAAATAAACTATTTAAAACCAAATAAAATCTAAAACGTCATCGAAACCACCGCAGCGAGGCACAGTTCCTAAGATGCTGGCAGCATTGCCCCTTTGGATGGCCAAACTAATTCGTTGGCCAAGGTAACTGCCCGCTCTAGGATCACCGGTAGACTCGATAACCCTTTTCGATAATTCTTTAGTCTCTACTCCAAAAGGCACAAAAATTAAGCTGCTATCCAGGTTTTCATATTTACGCCTCTTGGCCTGCTCGGCACAGGTAGCAGCCGCACCCACCATTGACGAGGTGGCCTGGATATGTGATGCAGCTAGGTTATCAACACAAGTTGCATCCCACAGAAGTGACCTTCCAAGCCTCCAAGGTATGAGCGTCATACCATCAGGTCTCTTGCCATCGCTCCGCGCCAAACCAATAGGTTCTAATACAGCTGTATAAGAATCTATATTATATATACTACATTTATTTTAATATATGGTTTCAGGTATATTGGGCGGGTCCAGTTGCGGGTGGAGTGGCTGCAGCCCTGCTGTACGTGCACGGTTTCTCAGCGCCACCACCTGACACCAACTCGCTGTCTCCACGCTACCGACCCGTGGCCGCTGACGAGAAAGAAGTGAGTAGAACACACGTTTTGTCTTCTTCTTCAGAGTTTCAAATTACTGATAATAGACAGAAAGAAAACACTGTTTATCTAATAACCAGTATTAGTGAGGCCTTTGCAATATAAAAGTCTATAAGCTACATGATGTACTCTGCGGTTTCATCCGCATAAACTACGGGATAAAACATGGGTACTGAAATGTGTGCAAATATCCGTTCTTGTTGTTGGAATTTAAGTCACCCACTTTGTACAACAAAACAATCAACACGAACAGGTACTCAGAAAGACAAAAATTAAAAAGTATATATATATACTCTACTATATATACTTATATTTAAAGTAGTATATTTATATATATATATATATATATATGTCTCCATAGTTGAAGTTTTATTATAAGTAGGGTACCATTTCTGTACTTTATTTTTTTCGACCTTGTACGTACGTATAATAATTATTCGCATTACTAATTTAATAACAAACATCGTCATTATGTTAATTAATTTTTTTTACAAGCGTTCTGGACGTCTAGCTACCACGGCATGGACTGTTGAGCAAAGCGTAAGCGCACTTATCTTATAGAATAGGTACATTATAACATACCTAATCTAATCTAGGGTTATTGTGCAACGCGTTCGGAGCCATCATTATTGCTTTGATAAATAGGTACCGTGCGTATGCGTTAGGCTTCTTTTACACGAGAGATAAACTAATCCTAAGGATGATATCCTAAAATCGTCAACTCCTCTCAAAACCAGCAGGGCTAGGATAGGCAGCATGGCAATTATATCCGCGGGGAAAGGATATAAATGAATCTTCTCCCACAGCTTTATCAACTCTCAGAGCACTGGTACACAAGTGGAAATAATATCCAAATCATTTATCCTGCAGGGCTAGCACGGGCGGGAGATAAAAATTATATCCCCCGATTATATCCCCTGACAAGGGATATAATTAACGTGTCCACCTGCTAAATCACTGGAACATGGAATAGGAGAAGTTTACCCCCGTTTATTAATACACATATATTATTTGGATATTATTTCCACTTGTGCGCCAGTGACAAAACTGCGGCAGAAGATACATTTTTATCCATTCCTCGGGGAGACAGTTGTCTCCGACCCATGCTAGCCGAGCAGAGGGTTTTAGGCAGTAGTCCACCACGCTGTCTATGTGCGGATTGGTGGACTTTACACGCATTTGTGATCATTATGGGGAAGCCCCAGGTTTCCTCACGATGATTTTCTTCACCGTTAAAGCAAGCGATATTAAATTGCCTAAACGCACAGAATTTAGTAAACTCACAGGTGCATGCCGGGATTCGAACCCAGCCTCCCCCAAAGTGAAGTCGAAGCCCTCACCACTTTGCTATCACCGCTACATAATTTTCGTATCCTCAACAAGATTCTTTAATTTTTTCCAGTGCCAAGCAAAGCACTGGTAAAAACGCGTTCAACAAAGTTTTGTTTTCTTGTGTCCCGATTGATAAATGCAACGCTTCCTTTATTTGCAGTCCGAAAATTTGCTTAGCTCTCAATCTGTAGCCCGACTGAAGATGGGAACTGGTCATAGGTCTTAAACTTAGCTATAGTTGAAATGGTCACCCAACTTCGTAGCCTAGCTTTGACCTACCCATAAAGAACTACGTAGATGCCTACTGTATTTCTTCAAAGTTACGTTAAGACACAATAATAAGTATATATTAATACGTGAAACAAAAACTTAGTAGGTACCCCTTTTACGCATATATATAAAATTTCACACACTTATAGTTTATGTAGAGGAGCGCAGAATGCTCAATTTTTTTTATATATGCACAAAGCATTTAATAAATTAATAAATATATCATATATTTACTATTTTTGGATTATAATTCTATGGCAAGTTAACAGCCTTGGCGAAATCTCTGATTAAAAAAGTTTAGTCTGACAATAGAATTTTAATAATGTTAAAAATAATACCTAATTTAAATTAATTATGTTCGAATATAGGCGACTACCTACTAGTATTTACTTATTCCTACAATATTTTATATATTTTTTTTAATATTTCAGCTGAAACGATTGGACGGCAAAGGCGAGGACATGGCCTGAAGGCGATTGCAGCGGGGCCTCCCGCGACCCTCCCCTCCCCTCTCCGTCCCAAGCGATACCCGCCCCGCGCTACACACCACCCGCCTTAACAACTACCAACGATACCTGTGAACAACAATTATTCAAAAAAACATTTCTATTCCTGTATAATCAATATATCAAACCTTTCTAGTTGCTACGTCCTGAGCCAGGGGTGCCCCTTGGCTCCAGCCAGCCAGGGTGTTCAACAAAACAATTTTTTACACGTATAAAATAATAAAAACAAAACGTAACTTAAGTACAAACGATATTATTATAATAACATTACATAAACAAAGAATAATAATTATACAAAGATTGTATTAATATATTAGAAGTACTATTAAGACCAAAGTAAGAAGAAAAAGAAGAAGACCATAGTAATCTGGTAGCTACTAAAATCTTTTGTACCAAAATCAAATATACATACAGAGTGCTTAGTGTGAGATTATTTAACTATGTTCTAGCCACGCCATCTAGTTAACATACTGGGAAACAGTATTGCCACTAGATGGCGCTCCTTCGATTATACAAATTATCGTTTACTTTGACGCGATCTAATAATCTGTAACTGTAATATAATAATCTATATATATATAAAAATGTTATGTTGGTTTGTATACGCTCAAAAAGCTTTGCACCGATCGAGCTGATATTTTAGCATGATATATAATCCGCATCAAGGATTGTTTTTATCTATTTTTTCATCATCATTCCCATATCCGCGACAGCGAAACTACAGTTTTTTTTAACGATCGATGTACCAGTGACCGCGCCATCTGCCGAAAGCGAGAAAAACACTCGCTGACATATGTAATGTATTTTTTGTTTTGTTTCTCATTTCTCAACCATTCCATAAAAATGTGACACTGCGAAGAGCGAATTTTTCTAATCCAACTTAATATATTATTCAGAAATGAATTATTATAACATATATTTATTCGTAAAAAAAGTATAGTTATCACACTAGGCACCTTGATCTGCATATTAAGTGAGGTCAGAAACGGATATTATTTTATTCTTTGCAAGTGGCTTATACACAAATACAAAAACTTCTAAACTTTTTTTTTTAAATCTAAGAAATCTCTTGTTTATAAACACTTAATATTTATCTACACTGTCTTGGCCCTAATGGTTGATAAATTTTTATTTTTATAAAAAAAAAAAGTATTTTTCTAATCCAATTACATTACTATTGTATTGAATAAATTGGATATCTACTGCCATTCTTATTGCTTTAGTTATTGAAACATATTGTATCACCTTAGAGAAATTGTAGTTAACTTATCAATTAACATTTTTTTATAAACTATTTCTAATTCACCTATTTAACATCATTTCAAATAAACACATTTTAAAATAATTCCTTCTTTATTTCTAAGATTTTTCTCCTATAATTACACTGTACACATTATAAAATAGGTAAATATTACAATAAAATATAATATTGACACACATTAGTGATATTGTTTCATCGTTTATATATATTTCTTTCAATTATATCAGGTTATTTTTAATTGACAACAACGGTATCACAAAATTAATCTTTGTATCTAAAAATCAATGAAGTGATCATAAAACTGGAAATTATAAAGATCTCTTTATATTTTTATATACCTACTTGAAATTAATATTAGAAACGTAGCAAGCAAAGTTTAATCCTTTTTTGAATATATATTTTAACAAAACGTTTATCAACATTAAATATTATAACTATACTATAATCTACTGTCAGTTTTGTTTTCTTTATGGGCTTTTTAATTTTTAGTCTATAAAAAAGTTTTACACCTGTTTGTATTTAAATCTATAAAATTTACTAATAGCAAAATAATAATTTGTTGAAATTTCAAATACTCTATCATTACATTTTATACTTACAGTAAATAGTTTTTAAGTGAATATAAAATATAAAATGAAAATTGTATGTGTCAATGATTCTGTGCTAGACTAAGTTCAATACATATATTTTATTACTCAAAGGACTTTGTTATTTTGTGTTCCTAATTTTTATAATTTTATTATTGTTTTTACCTATAACACTTGGAGGTATTAACAATTTTATAAATTTAAAATGCATTTAAAAAAAACACAGTCGTGTTGTACAGTCGATTGCCAGAGAGTCGCCGGTTCAAATCCTGTAGGTTCCGAAAATTTTTATATGCATTTTAAATTTATAAAATTTGTGTTCCTATTCTAAATGCGAAGAATGCTACCAAATAATACCTCCACAGCCGTATGTTGACGGTAGTTCAGTACCGTTGTTACCACCCCCTACTCTTTCCAAGGGTGTCGTAAGAACAACGGGGGAGATGTAATGGGGAACTCGTCCTATGCTCTATAACTACCATCTACTGCGATCACCAACCCGAAGTCCAACATAGCTCAACGAGTGGCGAAGCTGAAATGGCATTGGGCGGGGCACATAGATCGGAGAATCGATGGATGTTTGGTCCTAAGGTGCAGAAATGGAGGCCCGCACCGGTAAACGCAGCGCTGGTCAATCCAAACGAGGTTGACAGACGAGCGATTCACTGGGAGCCGCTGGAAACAAGAGGCCGAGTACCGTTGATTTTGGAATTCCGGTTCAAAGATAAACGGGCCGGTCAATCGGTTGAAATGATGATGATGATTGACAAGGACTTCTATTATAGAACTGACGGTCCTTAACGTGCTCGCGAATGATTGGTTCGCGATGAATGCTCAAATCGTTGGTTTTTTTCGCAAACAAAAGAGTTTGGTGACCCTCGCTTGGTTGTCCCATCCAATATATAAGTTCATGTCACCAATAAAAAACATAAGTAAGCCAAATAAGTTAGCCAGATTACTTCAAGATGATAAAATTCTTTTTTACACACCAACACTAAACATTACACAAATCAACTTCTAAACTGAATTGGGGTGTAATGGCGGCCTTATCACTGATAGTGATCTCTTCCAAGCAACCATTAAGGAGTTGGTGTACAAGTAAGATATACAATAAACTTACATATACTATAAGATACAGCTATGTTTATTGTAGCGTATATATCATATATATATGATATATCTTTATATATATATATATATTTCTTGTGTGCGTGTGTATGTAACTGAACTCCTAAACGGCTGAACCGATTTGAATGAATTTTTTGGTATGCGTTTGGGTGGCACCCTGGATGGTTTAGATTTACAAATCAGCCCGACAGATGGCGCTGGGGTCCGCTAGTATATGATATATATTATATGATATTATATATACGGTATAATAAACATCACGTTTAACAGAACTACGAAACCCTGTTGAATGGGTTGAATGGCTTGAATGGTTGAGTGCATAGGTATATTTCATAAGGAATCATCATGTACAAATATTAAGTCAAAAGAAGAACATTTCTTTTTCCATCGAAGTTTACTTATGGCAATCCTATTGAAGATAAAAGACCGGCACGTGCATAGTACCTACGCAACGCGACACGTACCTAATAGTGACAGGACTAAATTGATTTTACTTTTGAATGTGATGTTAGGGCTGCATCTGATTCCCTTCAGTAAAAACTGGCAGTGGCTTACGCAAAAATTATTAGCGCTTCGGTTTCCCAGATTAGTCTTTCTCTCTCTCTCTCTCTGAAGTATTATTTCGGTTTTAATTTACACGATGTCTATTTCTTAACTTACTATGATAAAAGGTGGTTCTTATATCCCGAGGCACAGCATTTCAAAGGTTTACAACCTTCACTGTGAAAGTCTCACCATAGCGAGTACGACTGAATGGCACTGCTAGCTTACACTCTGAGACCGGTGGTTGTAAAGATCGCCAGAACCGAGGAAGCGGAATTTTTAGCTTAAATATAAAGGAGTCTGAGGGTGAAAAAGGATAGAGATGAGTAGAAATAGCATATGGAAATCCCGGCTCTGTCTATTGTTTAGCCATATATAGTATATAGTATTTCACGATATACACCGTCTTAACGTTTCCTAACAGAGTATGAAACTCAAGCTTTAATAACTGTGCCATTACTGTCAAACTGCCATTAAACCAAACCTGCGTATGAGAGTCAACCAAAAAAAACAAAAGTGCTATTTATTCATATTCTATAATTCTATAAATTAACAAAATTAAATAATATATACAAGTTACACGAAGTGGAAAGACACCTACTGTACAAATCCTCTTTGGAAACGGCATTCAATATCATAGATATCACTTAATCAATACAACAATACACAAATAAAAATACGTGAACTAATTAATAAAAATGTTAGTCAGTCTTAGAAACCACTAGACAAATTACAATTTAATAAAAAAACTTATTTCCTAATTAATAACAATGTAAATTATAAATTGACCAAAAAATAGATTACCTATATAACGAGCAATTATATTAATGTTCCTAGTATTGAAAGACGCCCCGGGGACTGTTTTGATTTTAAAAACTAGCGAAGGAAAACAGTAAGTATAAACAATATGCACGTTAAGGCTGCGCTAAGATGACGTGAAAACATTTGAGCGACAACCGCGTGACAACCGCTTGATCGCCGACCGATAATATATATTTCGATAATGATAAATGTGATTGCCAACACAGCAAAATTTCCTTACTTATATTACAATAAAAAGGAAAATGTGTTTGATTGTTTGTCCTCTTTCAAGCCCTAAGCATGCAACCAATCAACTTGAACTTTTTGGCATAGAGTTAGTTGAAAGGACGGAGAGTAACATGGGCTATTTTTATCCCAACAAAGCGAACGGTACCCACGGGATTTGTAACAAACGGTAATAAACGGACGAAGGACACGGGCTATAGCTAGTGTTCAATACATTTTATCACCCGCGCGGACGCCAGCAGTTCTGGTTGTGGCGTCCGCGCAGTGTCCGCTTTGTCGTCTCGTGTTGATGAATTTAAATGCTGTAATGATACAATGTAATTTGTAAATCTCTTGAACTTACACAAACTTACATATGCTTGTAATGCCATAATAGTCAACACAACTTTTTTTAATATCTAATAATAGACTATTCTTGAATGCAATCACACCTGAGTGTCTAGTGTGAAATTTTCTACCCACGACTTAGTTAACTACGATTTATATGGAATAAAAAGAGCGGCATCTAGTTACAATACTGTTACAACATAATGCAACACTAATCGCAGTTACCTTTAACGCGATCGAATTGGTAGAAAAAGTGCCATTTGGCCCTCTTATGGTAACTGATGATGAAGTATAAAGCCCAAAGTATAAAAGCGCGCATCTTATTAATTACGAATTCCAGAAATAGCAGCTTGCTAGTGTAAACTATCAATAGTAAATAATAAGACAATACTGAGATTACGTCAACCCTAAGCACTTAATATTTAATATACAAGGTAATTTGGAAAGGGGGTACTTTGAAACCAATTACAAAAGGGTCACAAAATAATTTTATGGTTGTCACCGCGTACTCGTTTTAATAAAAACTTTGCACTGTAGTTTCTTACTAAGATGTAAAACAATTTTTTTTTATCATGAATACTATAAATACCCAAATACCCCACCTGCCTAGTACCCCCCTTTCCAAGTAACTAAAGAAAGCTGTACAGTTTTATATTATGTATTCACAAACTTACAACTAGTGAATCAACTTAAGATAAATATATTAAGCATCTGTACATAATTAGCACAAAAAAATCTATTATTGCCATTTCGTTTATTTAAAAGATTCAAATAAGTAAATATCGTTCATATGGTGTCTGAATT
The DNA here is from genome assembly GCF_905163445.1 of Pararge aegeria. Classification (NCBI taxonomy): domain Eukaryota; kingdom Metazoa; phylum Arthropoda; class Insecta; order Lepidoptera; family Nymphalidae; genus Pararge; species Pararge aegeria. The sequence continues at coordinate 11,146,585 of NC_053183.1, forward strand.
CTTATTAATATTTGTGCTCCCGCATCATAAAAATGTACGATTATACTGAGGCGAATACCGCGCGAGACACGGGATAGGAATCGCTTGCAGATTGCTCACACTGGCACGAGTCATTGCTCAAAATCGGGAAAGTACCGACTGGATTTCAGTATACATCGTTGCATTGCAGTTATTTATCTTTCCAAAAATTTAATGAGTTAATTAAGAAAAAACGTATTTAAGTTAGAGGTAACTTTGAAAAATAGAAATTATAGAATACAACATTTCAGTCAATCGTGTAAAGCGGAAATATGGTTAATATATCTTTTCTCGCTATGAGAACTTCACAGTTTATTATGTTCGAGTTTTTTCAAACTCATTTAGTAGCAATTCGTACTTTAGCTGGCGCATAACAAAAGCTTCGAAAATTAACAGTATATTCAGTACATAGCAAAGCAAAAGCTTGCGGTTTTTAAAAATAGTTTATACTTTTCATAAACGCATGTACACTCTTCTTTTCTTTTGCTACTTACAATAATAAAACTTCATCTTCAGAATAAAGTCGACCGTGAGGAACCGAAAATGCAGAAAGTGGTGGCATATTGAGAGGCTAAGCGAACGTGCGAAATTCGAAATTCCAAAACGTCATGTCCAACGCGGGATTAACCTCAGATTGATCACAGCTTAAATAAGTGATAGTTTTTCTAGCGCAAATAAATCGAAGTTACGTTACGTTAGGTAATCAAATTCGATAGTCAGCAACTGGATATTATAGGACTTTCCTTTGCTTGATTTGGTTGATATAAATCGTTTGCCAGTGCTATAAAGTCAATATAAACAGTTTAGTTTATCAATCTAATTGTAAGTTATATAAATTTAAAACACTTTTGTTTGTCGTGAGGTATTCGCGTTTTGAATAGTACCGAATCCGCGCGATACTGCGTTGATAATAAAGGTGTATAACCCATTACCTGTTAGAGAAGAGAGTAAAAACATAAATTATACGTGGTTTTCATACATAAATTTTAACACAATACAGTATTTCATATATTTTGCATATCCATAAATAAATAAATAAATAAATATACTACGACAATACACACACCGCCATCTAGCCCCAAAGTAAGCGTAGCTTGTGTTGTGGGTACTGATGAATATTTTTATGAATAGTACCTATACATAAATACTTAGAATATTATACATATAAACACCCAGACACTGACAAACATTCATGCTCATCACACAAACATTTTCCAGTAGTGGGAATCGAACCCACGGCCCTGGGCTCAGAAAGCAGGGTTGCTGCAAACTGCGCCAATCGGCCGTCGAATCCATAACAATCCATAACAATGTTGACCCAGTTAATCTGTCCAATTTCTACTATTCACTGTTTAAAAAATATACCTAACAAAATTTTATTGATAGCTGGGTGTATCAGAAGCATCCTATAAGGAATGTCAGTGTGGTACGGCAGTATCAATTCCGAGTGAATTTCAGCTATCTAGACATTGCCCGGAGTTATTGTAGAGTTGGGTAGATAAAAGAGGCTGTGGTTGGAAGTTTCAAAAATATCCGTACTCATTTTCTACGCGGCATCGTCCGGAACGATAAATATCATCACCAGATCGGAGCAGAGATAAGTCGAAAGTAATACATTTAAGAGGTCGACATTGAACTATAGATGGTAGATATAGAACTAAACATTTTTTAAACTATGTAAGTCTCACCTGAGAGAAGAACTGTATGCATTTATGTCTTTCGTGGAAATGTGTTTCATCCGCTGACAGTGTCACCGGACAACCTGGGCAACGGAAAGTCCACCGCGACGTTACCTGAAACCGAAGTCACTTGCAACCTAACATAATCATGATTGCCAACGAACATACGACAGGTAAAAACGCGTGATATATTTAAAAACGCGGTGAAATCTTATTATCTTGGTCATTAAGAAGAATTGTTTTTCTGTTTATTTATCCTATAAAGCTCTTTAATTGTATACCACAACATTAACATATACAAAATATAATAAAAACAGAAACATAAAGAAAGAAGTAGAATACAAAAAGCGGCCTTATCGCTTAATAGCGATCTGCCAGGCAAGCTTTGAATTAGGAAAAAAAAAGAAGAGAATAGACGGCTGGTGGTACAAATTTTTAAAATATATAGATGCGAATAACTACATACTAATACATATTTATATTTATTTATTTCAAATATTTTTTTATGTGTAATTTTTGTTTATGTATTTGTATGTAGTTATTGTAATGTAGGTGTATAATAATTTTACACCACTTATTTGTTCTCACTCGCGTTGTGCTAATCCTAAGCCTGACAGAGATCGCTTCTAAGCGATAAGGCCAAGGCTGCCTTTTGTATTCTACAGGCAAAAGGCAGCCTTATCGTCTAGAAGCGCTTAGTAGCGAGTAGACCTCTAATCTTTGTGTTTCTTTTTATTCTTTCTTTACTTTCCTCACTGTGGTGTTCGAATAAAGAGTTTAAATAAATAATTTTCAGATTGGTAGACCTCACACCTTTTGGAGAACGAACTCTCAAGCATGCAGGTTTCCCCGCAATGTTTACCTTCATCGTGAAAGCGAGTGATATTTGAAATTTCTTAAATTTAAAGAAAACAAACATAACTCCAAAACGTTAGTTAGTTCGCCTAGGATCGAACTCGGTCACCGTTTACACTGCTTAATATAATAATTATCAAACAGGAAATAATGTTTCTTTGAAACAAGAGATGCAACATTGCTTTTTTAATATGCATTTTTTTATATGCATTTTTAATTTACAAAAATTGATAATTCCTCTAAGTGTAGGTAAAAACACTAATAAAAAATTATAAAAATATCCAAAAAGCAATGTGTCATCTCTTGTTTCAAACGTGTCTCATTGTAAAATGGAATGTTTCCTACTAGATGACACTACAGTCGCTATAAGACTGATGTGAAAGGCATATACTAATTTTCGGCAGCGTGTTTTCCGAAATTTTTTATATGCATTTTAAATTTACAAAAATTGATATTTCCTCCAAGTGTAGGTAAAAACACTAATAAAAAATTATAAAAAGGGTGTATTAATAATTGTGGCATATCGACGAAATTGTTCTTTGTGTATCCCGCTACGACATTTGAAAGATGATGATCAGGTGAATGTCACGTTCAATAAGATCGCAAATGTCCAAGATGTCCGACTATTTGGTATAGGCACTTCTGTTTACCTTGACCGGCGGTTTCCGTGTGATGTGCGCGACGAGGAAGTTCATTGCAATGTCCTCACAGTTCATGTACTCGTCAACGTAATCACGCATGGCGGCCGGCAGTGAGTGCCAGTACGCCCACAGGTAGTAGCGGTGCACGAACGCCGCGCCCGTCAGAACCATGCTCAGCTCGCAACTAAACATTACAGTACTCGGCGTTTATTTCATCAATAAACTATGCGTAACAGTACACGGCAACTCTTTCATCAATAACATAAAGGTACACGGCTATTATTTTATCAATAAAAACGCTACAGCACACGGCGACTCTTTCTCTCTCTCTTTTTCATCAATAAACTAAACGTAGCACTGCGACTCTTTCATTAATAACCTAGACGTTACATCACACCACGTTTCTTCCATCTATAAACTAAACGACAGTACACGGCAACTCTTTCATCAATAACATAAAGGTACACGGCTATTATTTTATAAATAAAAACGCTACAGGACACGGCGACTCTTTCTCTCTCTCTTTTTCATCAATAAACTAAACGTAGCACTGCGACTCTTTCATTAATAACGTAGACGTTACAACACACCGCGATTCTTACATCTATAAACTAAACGACAGTAAACGGCAACTCTTTTATCAATAAACTTAACACTACAGTACACGGCAACTCTTTCACCAATAAACTAAACGTTGCACTGACTCCTCCATTAATAACCTAGACGTTACAACACACCGCGTTTCTTTCATCTATAAACTAAACCGCAGTACACGGCAACTCTTTCATCTATAAACTAAACGCTAACGTACACAGCAACTCTTTCATCAATAAACCAAACGTTGCACTGAGACTCATTCATCAATAAACTTAACGCTATACAGTACACAACGACTTTTTGATCAACAAACTAAACGTTGCAGTACACTGCGAATCATTCATAATGCGATTTAAGAAAGCTTAAATGTTATGAAGATAGGCTTGAAAATATGGAATAAGACGAATGTGCCTTCAATAACAATCTGTAAGTATGTTTCAAAGTATTAATAACCTGTAATTTGAATTGTATAGGAATCCATTGTTAAAATTGAGGTCCCACGCGTGGTATCTGCCAGGAAATCCGACGATCCGATCGCGATGTTCACGCCACACTCTGAAAATGTTTATTTATTTAGTACTAACTGTTAGCCGCTATCTTTGTCCACTTTTATTATGGTTTGTACATATCCCGTATTAACTGTTTGTTTCCTGGGATAACAAGTAGCCTATTTTATTCTTCGCCCTTTTAACTCACTCTAAAAAACAAGTTGATTAGTAAGGGCGTGAAGGATGGACCCAAAATACAATTCACAAAATAATTTAAACTTGATAGCAATGAGGATATAAACACAATGTTTTAACTTTTGCTCAATATGTATGGACAAAGAGTATACTCTTAATTATGTACGTACGTTACGAGTATTCTGATCGTAATCCGTATAATACAACAAACTTAATAAGGGTTTTTTAATCTTATCGGTATCAATATTAATGTCTATGTTATTACAACAAACTTGGCTGGGCTTTTTGTTGTTACCTGTCTTAATTGTAAGCGGTGTTAGCTCAGTGGGTAGGACTTCGACTTTACTTCCTGTGAGCAGAATTAAAAATACAACACGCAACTCTAATTTTCCTAAGTTATGTGCGTTTTAAACAATTAAAATATCACTTTCTTAATGCCTGAGAGTTCGCTATAATGTTCTCAAATGTGTGTGCAGTCCACCAATCCGCACTAGGCCAGCGTAGTGGGCCTTAACCCCTTTTCATTGTGAGAACAATGCTTTGGACCGGTAATGAGTTGATATGAAGACAACGAATATAAATGTCTATTTTAATGTCTTACCTGAACGCAAAAACGATTTCGTCGTGTCTCAAGTGTGCGTCGTCGTCAACACACAGCACCGCTTCGGTCTCGATCACGTTGTACGGCAAGAATCGGTTGTTGAGGGAGTTCCGCGACGCTCGCACTACTGCCACAGGTGCCCCGGACTCCGGCCACGCCTGCATCGCCGTGGGCGCGGTCACGCCGTTCCAGACCACCACCACCTGGCAAAAACAGTTCACTTGACGATGCCCTGTTTTAATAAACGTCTTCCTATCTAGTCTTTAATTCCTTTGTCCATTTGTCGATATGTCTGGTGCAGTGGTGAGCTCTATGTAAATAGGAGGTCCTATCCCCGATAAAGGGCATTTTGGGAATTTATAAAAAAAAAATATCAAGAGTAAAAAATTACTTATAGTACCATTCACTAGGCTACATAAAATTGGTAATTGATTCAAGGGATATTTTATATTATTTTATAATAAATCACCGATCAGTTTAAAAAAAAGGAAGAAAAATCCTATTATATTAGTATCTATTACTAATATTTTCCGACCGATTTTTTATCGATATTTTAGGTTGGGTGTGAATTGCTCTAACTCCTAAATAAATAGTTAAATATTTATTGTCTTTGAGATGGTGATAACAAAGAAATTACCCGGTTAAGTTTGTTGTGGGCTCTTCTTAGACCAGGGCCCATTTTAGGTTTAAGTTGGCGAACGTAGCTTTCACCATAACCTCACAATTATATAAACATATATTAATGAATGCTTCAACATTGCCTATGATAAGCCCACACGAATAAAGAATATCTGAATTTGAATTTATGATTTCTTTTTTTCTGTGGTCCGGTCTGGTGAGTCCTTGGCCGTCATTTCCTCTCTACCGGCAAAGACGAGCCGACGAGCGATTTAGCGTTCCAGTGCGTCGCGTAGAAACTGATTAAGGAATGACGTTAATATAACTGCCCTACCTCTTTAACAGGTAACACCCGTTGCTACCATAGAAAGTATCACTAACCGCCCGATATTATGATTGTCAAGGGCTGACTTGTAGTCGTATATAAAATAAATGAAAAACTTCTACCAAAGTAATATCTACAGTCTGCGAGCATGGAGCATAAGGATGGAAAAAATATCCAAATAATAATTATATGATAAAGTGTATCAACGTATCGTACTCGTTTTTTCCAGAAACCGGATACGGATAACTGTAGCAAAATGAAAACGCTAAGAGGCGAGTATAGCATGTTGCGAATCGGAAAGGGGCTAAGCAATCGGTCAAGTAAGTATAGTATAAATTAAAAAAAACCCGATGACATTCCTTACCTTGTTCAGATACGGTAAACCTCGTAGTCGCGCTAAAGCGGCTGCCAACACTGCTTCTCTTTCATAGGTTAGTATCACTATAGTGAACTGTTCTCTTGGTCTGTCACCGCCGAGTGCTTCGCTAAACTCCTTCCCGGAGCCACCTGCGCCCGCGCCGATCGGACGGAAACCAGCCGCTGATCCCATAAATCGCGCTTCAGAAGTTACCGGTGGATCCCAAGGCAACTGTGGGTATAGAGCAAACGGCTCGCCCCATTCATTCCACAGTTCGTATCCGTGCAACAGGGCTAATGAATAATTTCTACGGTAAGCTGGACTCGGATACGGAGCTTCCGACGGCCCTAGAGTCTCTTCAGGTTCTGTGTCGACGGCGGGTGGCTCCAGTTTTGGCGGGTAGTAAGACTCATTAAATGCAGGAACCCCGGAAGTCGCGATAGCCGGCTGAGCTGGTATATTCAACCGAGTTCGTATCGTCGCCAGCAATGAATCCATACTGGCCTGCACTGAACTCAAATAGCGCTCCCACAAAACACGACCCTGCCTTCGGAAGGTAAGAAGGTCTGCATCCGACAGAGCTCGAAGTAGAAAATGCAACTCCGTCACCCGAGCTTTTGGAAGAGACAAAGTCGCCCGACGCCAATCGAGCACTTCATCAAAGGGCAAGCGGATTCGATCACCACCCAAAATTAAGGGTATCGCACCAGACCGCAACGCTTCGTATAAGCGAGCTTGCAAAAGAGCCGTTGTGGCATAATTATTATCGGCTGGAGCTAGTATCAAAACAAAGGTGGAATCTCTCAAAATTGATCTTCGCGATCGATCGGTGCCGCATAGTGTCCAGTCGCCAATATGAATCACGGCTCGCCTCTCTATCGGCGGATCGCACTCAAATTGCAAGTAAAACACATCGGACGAAGGAGCCTCTTTCGCAGTTTTTTGAAGCGTGTCAATAAGAAATTTATCATTATCTACACTTGATCCTGCAGGCAGTGGTGTTTGCGAACCCTGAAAACTAAATTTTGCTTTTGAATGGATACTAAGATTTAATTCTATGGTCTTTTCTTAAGCTGCATACCTACCTAAGTATGTATTTGCGTCGTGCGGGTGCTATTGGAGCACAATCCACCCATACGTCTCCACCTGGAGGCCCAAGAGCAGGTGGAGTTACAAGATCAAAACTCGGCCGATACTGTTGCATAGTAAATGTAGATTGGGCGATCATAGCTCTCCCTGTAGAAGCAGTGTGAAATGCATCTCCAGAACCGACTGACAGCTCCCGTCGGGCCAAGTTCAACAGCACGTGATTACGACCATCACCACCCCAATACGGTAAGCTTTTTATAGCACTCTCGTTCAACGACAACTTGTACGTATCTGTTGTTGAACTGAAATATAAAATATCCAATTTCAACTTATCAATATAACAAAGTGGAATTGCAGTAGATCTCGCAAGAGCAAACCTTTTTTTCACCTACTTTTTTTCAATCTTAATGACAACCACATCCGAAATGTCTAAAAATAAGAAAATGAAGGAAGACCTTCGTGCGTCCAATGCAACTAACTTGTGCGTCAGACCAAATTATTTGATATTGAAAATTATGCTCTCGCGAAAATCTGCGATAAACGATTAAGTAATATAACAGAACAAAACCTTACGAGGGGCTTTTATCCAGAGGAAATCCTTCGCCAACCAGCACAAGATAAACACATGCTTCATTAGGATTGTGCGTCAAATGAGAATTGTAGCTTAGCGTTTGTCGCAAAGTCGTTTTGAGAAAGCCATCCACTTCAGCACCAACTAGCGGGGAGAATTTCTCGGGATCGTAGAAGTAGATTGGGAAACCGGAAGTTAGGGAACAACGGGAATGATCAAAGCACGAATGCATACGACAATGGACTTCTGATGCGGAACTGATAGGCGGAAGAATGGGAGGCAGTTGTGTGTGAAGGATTTGAGTAGGCGGAGCCAATTCCGGGGAATCTCTACGGATAGCCTCTAGTTGTGCAAGACGTGCCTGGTCTGCGGAAACGCGTAATCTTTGCAATTCAGCAGTTGCTCGCGCGTACTCCGCTTTAACACTATCTGATTTAGCACTTGCAGCTGCCGCTTCTCTTTGCAATTTTCCCCGCTTTTCCTCTAATTCCCGCAGTTCCGTTGACACTGAAGCCTTGACATAATAAAAATAAAAATGGATTACATACTGTATTTATTCAACATGATTATAATAGAAAGTTTAGGTTATCCAAAAATTGGGCCAACAGTTTTAACACAGTTGAGTTTTCTGTTAGTTAATAAACATTCAGTAGGTACCAAAGTTTGTAAATGGGCGGTATCTACCACTGAGCTTCGGAGAGCATGTTAAACCACCCGTCCCAGTTGTTGTCGCAGTAGCCTGCATTGAAGCAGAATTGCGGATGTACCGGCTATACCCTAAACCCTCGAAAGGAAGCTCGTACCAAGCAATGCGACCTAAATTTAGCTAAGGATGACGATTATTACTATACAAACATATGCTTACTAACTAGGAGAGCTGGCTGTAGCAGTATGGACAAACTATAAAACTTTAAAATGAGTTTGACAATGAATTCTGACGAACTGTTATCATACTCGAAAACAGCTTGGCACATGCTGATACTTATGGTTCTTAAAAAACAATTTAGATGCTAATAAAATAATGTTCTAAAATATCGAGATTCTTACCTTAATCCGAAGCATCTCCTCAATTCTAATTTTAAGATCCACCACATTTGTTGTTGACAAATCACCCAATGCTTCAAGAGTGTGCCGCATATTATTAGCACCCAAGGACATAGATGTAGTAGTTTCATACTGGGAACACAGAAAAATGTTTATTGCCATTTCATTCATCATGTAGTAACCTGAGTAGTAGAGCTTTTTGCCACAGAGCTTGTACGGGAAAGTAATACAGCCATGCTTATTTCTGCACCGATGCAGCATTGAAGTGTGTTTGCCGGTGTAATTACATGCACATGAGGATTAACGCCAACACCTCTGGTTGATAGACACACATGCTATATGAAGTGTTGATCTGTTTAAAGGCAGTGGATGGCCACTTACCAGGAAAAAGCTGTGCGATCGATATATAAACTTAGATCACGCGAATCCCTTCGTACAAAATTTAAAGAAATAGGTATACTTACAGTAGCCTCGCAATATGTTTATAATAATATTATCTTTATTAAACAAAACATAAGTAATTATAAACAAAAAGTCGATATAAACAGTCGACTAACTAGAAACGGACATAAATTAGTGATATCTGCATATCGTCTGAGAAAAGTACAGAAATCCTTTGTGGGGATGGGTATATGCTTTTATAACATGATACCGAAGGTAATAGATCTACCTTTACCTAAGTTTAAAAAATATATTAAAACACATTTAATAAATCGTGGTTACTACACGATTGATGAATTCGTAAACGTCAAGGCTGCTTGGAAGCAGGTCACTCCACTCTCATCTCTCACAAAACAGAAAAATTCTAAAGATTGTTAAACTTTAAAATGATGTTGGAAAAGAGCAATCTGCTGAGTTTCTTTCCGGCTCTTCTCAGTGGAATCTGCCTTCCGGACTGGTGGTAGAGTCACTACAAACAGACTTGACGTTTCATAAGTGCTTATTAATTAGGCCTACTTGGAATAAATTAATTTTGAATTTTTTGGATTTTACCATCAGGTGGGCCAATTGCTATTGCCAACAATTATTGCTATAAAAAAATGTAGCTGACCAATACGCGTAAAATAATCATAAAATTTACGCGCCCCTAAAAGTATCCTTTACGCATTGTATATTTTTGAGATTGGGATTATATTTTTTTTAATTTGAAGTTGTAGGTGGTAACTGGTAAGTGATAATGTAAAAAGATGAACATCATACTGGAATCAAGTCAATCAAATGCCCCCACCAGACCATTTCAAATTTCGAATTTTTGGTGGGTATTGAACCGAGAACCACTAACTTATAAAAGCACCGCTCTCACTCTTGCCCGAAGGAGTTTTTTAAGTGCTGGTCTTTTATACATATATTAGTGACTGAGAACATTTCTATGTTGTACAACATATTTGAATGTTAATATCAATAGTTTAAGCATGCAACAAAATTGCTCATTATCTTTTTTACTCTCTCTTGAGTGAAGAGCAATACTTGAAATTTTTCTAATGCAATTGCAGATGAAATCAGATTTCAAATGAATAAATTGATTTTTAATTAAATGAAAGACAACATTCCAATAACTGAATATTCAGTATACAAATTTTCTCTTTTATCAAATCACAAATTTCTGTCAGAAATCTTTCTGCCCAATGATATGAAGCGCATTGGGTAGGAGTTCGACTTCACTTTCGGGGGCCAAGTTCAAAAACCCAGAACGCACCTTTAACTTTTCAAAGTTATGTGTGTTTTAAGTAATTATAATATCACTTGCTTCAACGTTGAAGGACATCGTGAGGAGCCTGAGAGTTCTACATAATGTTCTCAAAGATGTGCGGAGTCCACCAAATCCACAAAGATTTAGAACAAAGAAGTTATTATATCAGTCAGTGGCAGTCAAGCTGCACTAAAAGCCCTTGAAAGGAAGGATACATTAAATTCACTAGCAGAGAGAACAAAAGTGTTGATTGCCTGGGTTCCAGCACATCAAGCTGTGAATTTAAGCATGGTGTCTAGGGTTCGATTAGTAGTTCGATTAGGGTTCGATAGGTGTCCGGCAGGGGTATTTTAGGACTTTATAATTTCTAAATTTTCTTTGGTCTAGTCTGGGAGGCTTTGGCCGTGGCTAGATACCACCCTACTGACAAAGATGTGCCGCCAAGCTATTTAGTGTTATGGTGCGATGTCACATAGAAACCAACTAGGGGTTACCATAAACTCCCTAACAGATTAGACAACCACCATCTTAGACTGCATCATTATTTACTACCAGGTGAGATTTCAGTCAAGGGCAAACTTGTAGAAAAATAAAAAAAAAAGCAGATGAGCTAGCAGGAATAGGCACAAGCATTTTACGGACCTGAGCCTTGTTTAACCATTCCATATAACATTACAAACACAACACGTAAAAAGAATCAAATGTAAGATTCAAGTCAACGCCATACAGGCAATCAAAATGATTTCTGAAATCATTCAACAAGAAGAATACAAAACAACTAAAGTCACAGAGCAGATCCAATATAGCACTAGTTGCAGGCATAAACACAGGACATTGCCTGTTAAATAGACACCTAACAGTAATGAGAATTATAGAAGATCCATCCTGTCCACTGTGTGGTGAGGTAGAAACCAGCTTTCAGTTCATGGCTGAGTGCCTCACATACGAAGAAGTGAAGTAGACCTAGCAAACCTTTCCATAGGAGATATTGTTGGGTTCACCAAAGTGACTAGTAGGTTTCAAGGGGGGTACTACCGGGACACTAGTAAAACCTGTGTCTCAAACATGGGGAATGAGGTGGAATGGTCCTTAGATAGAACTGATCACTCGTCTGGCAATGGCAGATGTCATCTAATTAAATTAATATATCCTTTCACAGATGCCTCCGTGAAAAGTGCCTGTTGATAAGTTTGCTTGGAAGCAGGCTACTCCCTTTCACCTTCCAAAGACAGAAAAATGAATGTTAAACAGTTGTTAAAACTCCAATGTTGGAAAAGAGCAACCACTGCATTTCTTGCTGGCTTCTTCTTCGTAAAATCTGCCTTTCGAATTCTTAGTAGTCTTCACAAAAAGACGAAACCATTCAAAAGTACCTTTACATTCACCAACCTTATCTGCCGGTAATGCAGGCTTCCTACCATCTGTAGGAAAATTTACTATAAAATGTACTGAGGTTGCTTAGCACCGACAATTCAAGAATTAATTGATAAAAAACAATTATTTCTCTCTGCCTAGCTCCTTACCTTTGATAGATAATAGTGAGTAACAAGCGGCACTATGAATAACATCACAGAGACCATCAGGATAACGCGAGATAATTTCAAATGCCCCAGCCATTGGCAAATACGTTCGTGTAACATTCTGGTTTCGACGCAACTAAACGTTATCAAAAAACCGTCAACATGTTTTACTGACTATTGATGTCAACACGTAATTCACTGCTCATACACCATTTTTTTACAATATCTAATTATTATCAAAACTACACAGCACACCGTGATATCCGGACAACGGATAATTCACAGTTGACAGTTAAGTCAATGTCAATGTTTTATGGCAGCTAAATAAATTTTTCCCAGATTCACATTGAAAGTATGTTTTTTGAAAGGGGGCTTTTCAGCTCTGAAGTCTACACTTTTTGTGTCTGTACTTTACAACTACATAGGTATTCGAACTACTTTTCAGTTTGTGATTTCAATTGATAAGAGTGCCATGAAAATATCTTTTACAAAAAATGTATTTTTAAAAATAACTAAATACTATATACGGTGGGATAATCCATCCTGTATCCATATATAAAGCTGCTCGAAACGTTAAGATAAAACAAATTACTTTCTGCAACCTAAGCTTGAGAACCGCTGTTTTTTTTACTGTATTTAAAAAGCTCCTATTAAACCTATCAATAAAAGTAATGATAAAAATAATCTAACAAATTATCGACCAATTTCTATCCTCTCTACATTATCAAAAGCCTCTAAGCCCCAATTGCTTTTATCAAAAGGTAGATCTATAATAAAGCTGAATAGTTCGTTTTGTTAAACGCGCTTATCTCTACTACTACTAACAAACTACTGTCCCTCAGAAAGACCCATGTCAAAAAGGGCTATCCAATCTTATGCCATTCGTAGTGATGGTGTTAGTCGCAAAATGATTATGCTAACTCTTGCTTATAAATTACCTGTATTTTGCTTTATCTTTAATAGTTCTCTCTTCACTTACTCTTTTCCTAATGTGTGGCTGGCACATGTCATACCCATTTCGAAAATCAACCAACCTTTTTTTGCTTTCGCGCTCTTTCCATCTCTATGCCAATGACTTGGAGATTTATCCGTCAACGACTGTTGATCGGGGGCTATCACACGTTTGAATTCCGACCTGAACTTAATTAGTTCTTGGAGTAAATCGAGGGGGCTGTCTATAAATGCTAGTAAATCTCAGGTAACTTTAATTAGCAGCCGACAGCAAATCTCTTAAGTTAGCGTCTCGTCTCTTCCATCATTAGTCTTTGCTGGCGCTATACTTGAGTGCTAAAGCTCTGTTAAAAACTTGGGTATCAACATGGATAATACGCTCTCGTGAACTCCTCAAATATCCGGGCTTAGTCGCAAGATCCACGCTGTAATTGGTAGGCTTAAATAAATACTTTTTACATATTCGTACCAAAAAATCTCTGGCTCACTCCCTTTTACTACCTATAGTGGACTACGCAGACACGTGCTATTTTGATATACCCCAGTTCCTTCTTAATATACTTGAGGGGCTTCAGAATCTAATCGTAAGATTTATCTTTGGGCTGAAGAAATTTGACCAAATTACCCATTACCGTCAGCACCTCAAGTGGGTAACTGTTAGTGATAGGGAAATATGCATATTCTTAATCTACTATTTCTCTTCTCTATTCTCTTCTCTATAGTCCTATATCTCCGTTTTTCCTTCTCTCAGCATGTCAGTCCCGGTCGGCGAATGACAACAAGCTTGAGATTCCCTTATCTCGCTCTCAGCGCTATAACGAGTCATTCACTATTAAAGCTGTAACATTGTGGAACTCGCTCCCCTGGGAAATACGTAGTTCCGAATCTATTCATTAAGAAATTATTACTTATCTATGTAATTGAATATTATGTAAGTTTATAATAGCATAAATATATATCATAAATGTCTATTATAGTATATATAAATTTAAATCGTTATTTTTTAGTGAGTCCGCTCCACCAATAGCTTTGAAATATGGCTGGTGATAAACTACGGATTCCTATACTTTTCATTTTACTTAGCAGACGAGGTTGAAGACGCTATTAAATGCTTTGCATAAGTCCAAGAAAATATCAAGACCCTTCCTCTACGCATGAAGAGCTGTAACTATACTATTACTATAGGTTCAGTTAGCTTAAGTATTGCATCCTCAGTGGATACTCCATTTCTAAAGACTGACTGATTTTCATGGATAATTTGATTACTTATATGATAGTTAAGAGTTCAACACATAGGTACTAAAACGCGGTTCTTTTGTGTAACAATCTATTTTTCCAAATCTTAAATGAATAAAGAGCTCAATTTACTTAGGTAGTTACTTAAACAACTAAGTAACTTTATCCCAATTTCACAAAATAATATGTTACCCAAGTATAAAGGTATCGACTGGCCTGCAACAAATTGTACTACGATAGGTAGGTAGGTACCTACTGTTCCGTTAGTGCATTTTTCAAACAATCCAAAATCAGTTAGGTTATGTTGCGGCCTGTGGAAGCCAATCGATGAGCATATTATAAAAGTACCCATTCTTCTCTAAGTATTAATTTAAATGGTTCATATAAAAAGACAACTTCAAAAAGACCAAAGCAAAAATTTTACCCTAGACAAATGAAAAAAATTCAAATGCACTAAAAAGGACTAAATTTTATCAAAAGTTAATTTATCCTTAATAGTTTCACATAAAGCTAATCATAAAGAAAAAAAACATATTTTCTTCAACTTAAAACATTTACATTTAAAAAAAATCTGTACAAAGATGTCTTAAAAATACGCGGTACCACATCAGCTGTTTTTTCATTAACATTATAAATACAGAACAATATTAAGACCTTCGATAATATTAAAACAATTGTAACTACATTTGTTAGCAACTGCCATTCATTACCTACAAACCTATAATTCGATTGCAGTTTTTTTTATTACAATCGTATTAAATTAAAAGGCATTACGCAAGGATTACGCAAGTTTCCTAACTCCAAACTGGTACCTACCTACCTACTGTGAATTTCTTGGCAGCGAACAAAATACAGTTCTTCTAGGCCCAACACGAAAGAAATAACTCGAGTCAAAATTCAGTGGTCCAACATTCTTGTGACCAATGAGGTGACTGATAAATCAAATAATAAAATCGCAAGAAGCAGCATAATTTCAAGAAGCTATCATAGCTATGATGATATTATTATTTATTCATGTAAATAAAAAATACTTATTTAGCTAAAGTAAGTATTTATACAATATTTTGGAAAAATCCGTTTATCTGAGACTTTTCTAAATAATCCTAACCTACAATAATATTTAAATAATCTTAGATAAATAAATGTATTTCATTTTCAGTTCGCACCCAAGTTTAGTTTTTCGTACGATTTCCTGCTGTAAATGGTTATATTTTTGGAAACTTTTATCATATAATACGACTCTGAGATATCATACAATATTAATTACGAAAAATCAAAATTACAGCTCTTCTTAAAAAAGTATAAGAGCGGCAACCTGAATGTCAAGTTTAGTTAAATTTAAATTAAGAAGGTTTGCAGAAGTAACTAATGTTTTCAGCCACAGGTCGACTACTGCATCTCTAGGTGAGGTACGTATAAGAACTTCTTAAATAAATGCGAACCATAGATGAAATATGCTGTTTGGCCAGTTTTAAGTTCTGTCTAAAACATCCATTAACCATTTCTTCTTCATTCTTCTACACCGAATAAAAACCGTTTACTGCTCAAGTCTAAGTTTAAATGGCTTTTTAAGTAAGAATGTAATGCGATCTAGGTATAAAAATGTAAGTACCAATGTAATGTTAAAGATATTTAAAAAAATACAGTAACTAGTTCTTAATCTTCTCTTATTCAAACAACAAGTTACCTATTCTTGACCGATCGGCAGTGGCGTGCACTTCTTACATGTTTAAAACATTTCTCATAATAAAGATTATGTAAAACTCATATCGTATTGCATGCATATCCTGGTCAAAAACCACGCACGCGCCGATCTACATTCATCATCATACATCTGATAGTATTAGAAATATTAAACAATATAAAAAACAAAAAATGGTCAAAAAGCTAAACAAGATCTTTTTATGTGCCGACAAGCCGACTTACCGATTAGTCGGTTGTAAAGAGGCCGACTAGTCGGCCAAACGATCACGGTTTCGAGGATTTAAAGACATTTTTTTATTTCATAATCTGATATACCAGCTACAAGATTTAGGGAATTACCGACTAGTCGGCGCATCTCTACTTATCATCACCTACACTTACATAAAATGTTAAAACTTTAGATCGTGCCTACCTACCTACTACTTGTGTATGAATTATAAACAAAGGTTTTGTCAGTAAAGTGTGATCTTAAACCACATACCTAACAATTCCAATTTCCAACGTTATATACTCGACACGTTTATTTGTA
The DNA here is from genome assembly GCF_905163445.1 of Pararge aegeria. Taxonomy (NCBI): domain Eukaryota; kingdom Metazoa; phylum Arthropoda; class Insecta; order Lepidoptera; family Nymphalidae; genus Pararge; species Pararge aegeria. The sequence goes on from NC_053183.1 coordinate 11,163,294, forward strand.
AGACCCATAAAGTAATACATTTCTTTAAACCTAAAGGATCTCTCATAGTAGAGACAAGAAATTAATTGTATTGCCCTATTGTGAGACGATTATCTAAATTCATAGATGCACTATGACCTGCAGGCCGGTTCTGTATCTCAGTTGACACCAGATTTAGCTAGCAACTGTAGAAAGATGCAACCAAATAATCTGTTAGATCCATATTTTGCATACCGCAAGCTATGTTTCCAACTGAGTACATTTCAACTCGGTAGGCAGATACAATTAGGTAGGTAAAGGTTTCCACAATTGCTAGCTGAATTTGGTGTTAATTGAGGTACAGAATAGCCCCGCCATATTCACTAACTCTTCCAACCAGTTGCAAACTCGTCATACAAAACGCATAATTTGATAGCGACAGTAGTCAACTCATCGAATATCTTGTATGAGGTTAACAGGTGGCCACCGCTTAGCAACACTTAGAAAAGATGGAGAATCGGGCAGCTGCTTACTTTAATACAAAGAAAACTAAAAATACGAATTACGATACGAGAATTTGTCTAATGCTCACATTGCACTCCACTCAATTATCTTTGAGGACGCTCTACTCTAAATTATAGACGGCACGGGATACACGGTTAGGTCCAGCCACTGATATAATGCTAAAGTATTAACTTCAGTTTAGTGCCCAGTGTGAGAGCTAACAACGATTTGTATGGAATCGAAAGAGCGCCATCTAGTTACAATATTGGGACAATCAGACTACTACTAGAAACAGAAACAGACAATCTCACACTAGGCTGTCAGTTTCGAGAATCTCACATGAGCGTTTAGCGTCCATTTAAAACTACATGGACTTAATTCAAAATAATTATACACATGTATCGGGCCTTTATCTGCCCTAGCGCCTCGTACTTGTAGATATTGTAACATTAACCTAACATCACGAATCAACTCGACAAACTCCAGTACGTTTTTAAGACTTAAATATTTTAGTTTACTCGGTGTACCTCCAAGTGAAAACATACCCATTTACTTAAAGTGACCTTATCACTAAATTACCACACTATTTTTGTAAGATAATTAACGGTTAATTATTCTTAGACTTGACAACATTTATGAAGTAAGTAATAATGCATTTGTTTTATAAAATTACCCTAAGATGTTTATACTTATTAAAATCTTGGCAAATACAAAGTTATGTATATATGTACCTAATTATGTATGATACCCAAATGTAAACATTGCTTAAAAAATCCGATGTTAAGTTAAACTACCATCCAATAAACACATACACATAAAGACTTGGCAATCTAATAGTAACAGTAAAAACTAAGCCACGGTCAAAGATCTCTTCGATCAATTAAAGAACTATTAATATAAACCCCCACTAGAACGGTTTACCTATAACACCGGATTTCAAATGTACTTTTGTGTAAATAAATCATACCGTGCACCTTCTACCGCACTATGTTAGTAGTTTAGTCTTACTAGACTAAACTACTATATTAGTACTAGTATTTTAGCTAATAAATTACTCTCTACTGAGAGTAATTTATTAGCTAAAATACTCACTACTGCCCAAAAATGCGAACAAGGCTTTACAGGTAGTGTTTTAGTAAAGCTAAATCTGTTGTACATATATCTGAGGTGCGATTAGGAAAAAACGTTTAATTCATTTGGAAGCTAACGTTGTGGCTTACGTCGTAAATCTCTAAACAAAACTAATCAACACCGCAACAAACAAACAACTAAAATGACAAGTCTTTCATCAGTTCAAATATTTCATCCTTCTTCACAGGAACAAATGTTTCGATTTAGTTTCTTTGAGAGATTTCTGTACAACAGAGTTAACGCGATAATTATTACGAGCCACATCTCCTAATTTTAGATTTTTAGATGGCCGACTTTTAGATTATCAACTATTTCATATTTATATATAACATTTTTATCGCCATGATGCTCCAGCAAATGTTTAAATAAAACATCTGACGTGAAACTGAGACAACATTTGGAACAGTTCTGAACACTTTTATTCTTGCCAGAGCACTTTTTCATATGTTCTTCAAGCGATGATTGTTGTACATAATGTAAACCACACGAACATTTATATAACTTTGCTGTTATGGTGTTCACTCGTGCTTGTACACTTGTTGTTTTAATATGGTTGGTATTTTCATTTTTGCTCTTGCCATTTATCTCTATTCCAAAGGCGAATGTCTCGTTATGTTTATAAACACTTTCACTTGGTTTGCGATTTGTAAAAGGTTTCACCAGTATTGTTTCTCTTGTGAAATCGGGGTCGGTGTCATGTAATTTAAGATGCCCTTTTAGTTTCCCTTCATCAAAAATTAAGTCACATTTTATACATTGAGATTTAGCAGCATCAATGAGACAAGAATGTTGAACAGTATTCCGCACATCTCTTACACATACCTCACAATCAATGCATTTATAAAATGTATAATCACAAACGATTCCATTAAAGCTAGGTTCCAATATATTATTTTTTTGTAAAATTGCGTTTTCTTTCATTTTGCTACCGAGCAAAACTACTTTAATTTTATTCTCATTAAAACTCGGAACCAGTTTATGCTTTAAAATGTGTTCATTTATATTTTCCGCAAAAAGTAATAAACCACAAACGTTACATTTTGTACTATCATTACGGAAACATATATGGTAGGTGTAATTGTAACTTTCTACAAGTACATGGCAATACCTACATTGATATACGACATAGCATTTTTTAAAGTTGGATATGTTATAATTTACATTACGATCCTGTTCCCTATTAAACACAACTATTCTATAAGAATTCATGGTAATATCAGATGTTGCGTGGATTTTTTCATGGTTATTTCTAGTCATACTGCAAGAGAAAGATAAATCGCAAAAAGTACAATCGCTTATTTCAGAACTTGGACAGCAAGTCGCTATATGGCTGTAAGTAGAATTACAATCTATAATACACTGACATTTTTCACATTTGTATATGATGAAATTAGATGGACCTTCTTGTATGACTGCCATTTTTATTCTAGTTTCATATTTGTAAATTGAATCCCAAATAAGTTTATTTACTTTATATTTGCATAAGGATTTGAAAATATGTTTTAACCATTTATTATTATCGGATCCGAAATAAACCACATCAAAATAAATCCGTCTAAAGTTTAAAATTTTCAAATTTTTATGTAATTCTTCATGCTTATTATAGGAAGAGTCTACGAATTTTATTTGGCATGTTGAGCATTCAACAGCATTTACTTCCACTTTATTGAGGTTTGTATGCAAATGGCAATGTTCTATTACCTCGTCATACTTGCTCATAGATACATTACAATTTTTACATGTATAAATAACTGGTATTATGTCTTTCGAGGATAAAATACTTCCATTCATTTTATTAAGATCATGACGCGATTCGTCTTTATCAATAAGTTCATTAGATAGTTTAATTCTACTTTTTAGTTTATAACTATGAAATGGCAGATGTAATTTATAAGCGGTTTCGGAAAATTTTAATTTGCAAATGGAACATATGATATTAGAATTTATAACGCAAAGATGCCCTTTCATTTCAACTTTTGAAATAAAATGTTTTTCACATAACTCACATTTTGGAAATTCTGGTATGAGGGGTTTCATTAGCTTATTCGTTTGCAAGTTATAGAAAGTAAAGTCTTGCAATTTTAATGCCTTATAGTTATGATGCAACCTTCTGTGAGAAGTTATTGATATATTGGAAAACATTAACCCACAGTACTTACATATACATTTTACAATGTTAACACAAAGTAATCTAAGATGGACATCAGTTTTATAAACTCTACAAATGTTGCATTTACATACATTACAATAGTTGTAAGTTAGATTTGTTTTTGCGGAAAGGCTTTTTGATATTTTGACATTATTATGTTTATTTTTAATATTTTTACGCCCTGGATTTTTAGAATCTATGCTCGGTTTTACTAGTTTGTATGGATCATCACAACAATTTTTGCTATGATTCTTGCTTATGTTCTTTAAAATCGGTGACTGTATATCTATTATTTTAAAATCAGCAGGAGTGAAATTATTTACAGTATGATCTTCTTTGTGACTTGGATTTGTACTGGATTCAATTAAAATATCACAAATTTTACAATACCATGACTCTGTTGATCGAGAGTGTTCTAATTCGCAAATACTGCAATGTTCAGATATTTTTCCTTTACTGCTAAAATGGACAGAACACATGAGACATTTATATAAAATCCTAGGCTGAGTTTCTGCATAAATTTTTACAGTTTTAAAATAGTTGGAGTATTTATGTTGTTTCTCATGGACATTGGCATCTTTATCTTGGAAAAGTCTGTTACAATTTTTACATTCCCAATTTTTTTGGGACTCTAAGTGGTTAAAATGTTTAAATGCCGCGTCAGAAGTCACAAAGTGTATATCGCATTCGGAACATTTAAAAAGTAATATTTTTGAAACTGCAACTCGAATGTTATCGTAAATAGGCTTCAACGAATCTTGCTTCTCGGAATTGTTTACGGAGGCAGATAACTGCCCGTGTTTAGAGTTTATATCTACTGTAGTAGCTTTAGGTATGAGTAAATTATAACTATTAGATTGTCTTGCTCCAACATTGTAAGATTGTAAAACACTGTCGAATGATTTCAGCATTTCTATTTTATGGCTTTTACGCAAATGGGCATTATATGATAAAATATCGTCATATTTGACATTACAAAATTTGCACATAGGATTAAATGATGATTTATCTATTTGCATGTTCTTCATTACTTTATGTTTAACAATAACATGGCTTCTATAAAACATTTCTTCAATAAAATAGTAAGAGCAAATAGGACAACTGTAAATGCTTTGGGATTCATTTACTTTTCTTTGGCTGTCTATATCTAAATATGTAATTGCATTTTCATTTTTTTGTAAATGTACATCACTTTTATCTATTGATCTTTCTTCTTGTTTTATTTCTTTTTCGCCTATATTTTCCAGTGTAACCTGCGCTTTCTTAGCATAAAGAATAGTATATAAATGATCAATGAGATCTTGTTGATTTGGAAATAGTTTTTCACAATGGAAGCAAGGTTTACAAACGTTACTGATATGATGTGTTTGGAGATCATAAGTTTTGTCCATAGCATTATGTTCGTTAATCAGGCTGTTAATTGTTTCTTCTTTGTTTCTTTGATTGATATTATGAACATTTTTATTGTGTCTTCTCAGGCTACCTTGCGTAGTAAACCTCACGTCACATAGAACACATTTATATCCTTTTTTATTCTCGCTTACAGGAATATCTTCTTTAGAGCTATGATGCAGGGATGGATGCGCAGTTAGTTTGTGATCATTTAGAGACCCTTTGTGAGGAAATAGTGTTAAACAAACATCACAAAACCTCATTGTTCTTGTTAAATAAGGTGCTATATTTTGTAATATAACCTTGACATCTTTTTTTAAATAAAATTTAAATTCGTTTTTTGGTTTGTGTGGTTTGGATCCAAGTATAATTTTAGTTTGAAAATTATTTGCAACATTTGATTGCGCTTTTGAGCCCAAGGCAGCTACATTCCCAGTAGTGTTGTTAAATTTATCAAATAAAATATTGTTATAAGTTTCCTTGAAATTTTCTGGTTCCTCTGGAAAACCTGGAAGAGACAGTAAGCTTTCAAATCTAATCAAATCAAAGATACTTTATTTCACACAAGAACAAAATAGAAATAAATAAAAAAGGACAAAGGTACAAGTAATTTAAATTTGTGTAACAAAGGTAGCTGTATCACTTATATTGATTTCTTCCAAGCAACCATTACGAGGAGTTGACTCACATATGAATTGTTATAGCAGTGCGTAAAGTTCTAAAAATAAATGTTACATATTAATAATTACAAAAACAGTACTAATACATATTTCACTACGGTAAAATAAACTAATACATAATGTTATGCTAATGTTAATATTTTCATATAAAGTATGTAAGTATAAGGTACTTTGCAGTTCATGACATATTCAGATTTTCTTAATAAATTTTATACTTCTAGATAATATCTGATAGAGGATTTCCCATCAAACTATCCACTTGATCAATCCACGCCCACATAGTACACAATGTGTATTGTGCACAAGTGTACACTGTGTACACTGAACACAGGTTAATCATCAATCAGTCCTAAAAATTGATCATTCGCTTCAGATTTAGTTAATGGGCATGTACTACTTGGCGTCTTGTTCAGAGATATTTACTAATATAGCTCATTACAATAAAACAGTAATTGTAATAATGTGTGTCTTACAGTGGAATAAAAAAATGTATAATGTGAAATGGAAAATATATACCTTGATCAAAGTCCATAATTTCTTGCTTCAGCACAGATAGATCTGGGAAAATTCTTTGTATTGCTGGATTTTTTAAGAGGTCGTGCTCTTCTATATCAATATCAATGTCTTCTGCCATTTTGCAACTACAATAAAAAAATAATTATATTTACAGTACATATTCCAGAAAAGATTATCTACTTTGTATCAAAAAGGGTAGTCTCCATAAATTTACATCAGTCTAACACGGGAAAGTATGCATGAGTATCCATGGTATATAGAGCCAATCTTGTGTGTCTAACACTCTTAAAGTTTCTTGTTAACACAATATAAAGGCAACATGAGCTGTAATGCTCTGATGCAGATTCATAGGCTTTCCTAAATTATTAAGAGTAACAGAGAGGAGTAGAAAAGAGGTAAGAATTATTAACAGAAATTAGTTATAATGGCCAGAAGACTTGTTTATCATGCTCTCTGAGGCACAAAAGGAAGAGATAAAAGCATTTAGCAGGTAGATTTACACTCTGTCAGAAGTGTAAATCTACCTAGCGCCTTGCTTGTCAAGATATAGATTATTTATTGTGCCCGCGTAAGTATATTTCCTTTCTACCTTGTTACTCTTAAATTATGCAACAACTTATCCAATTTCCAATGCATGCCAAGTCTATAAAGAATTTAGAAGCGATGTGATTTATTTAAACATTGCGGGTTGTCAACTTTGGCTATATCCAACATTTTGAATATTTTTGAGGTGATATATTATTTTCATTTGTATAATTATCATGTACGAAAAAAACGAGTGATGGAATTTTGCCCGTTGACTGTGCGAGTGATTACATTTTAAATATGAAAAACCCATTTATTATAATTACTTGCACACTCCAAAAAGTTAGAGGTTCATGCAGGGTATCATACCTACTAAGCTATCACATAAATATTAATCTATATGCATCTAATAATGTGATGTGATCACATCATCACAAAATTGTACATAATTCTAAAGAAATAATTACTAATAATAAATGTTCTGTAATTCTTATTAATAATTTAAAATTGTAATAAATATTATAAGCAAATAAAGATTATTTGATTTGATATGTATATATAAAAGTTTATAGCATAAAAATAAATTTATAAGAGTGCAACAAACAGGCACACACAAGAGAAAAATGTGATTTCTGCAACTGAGGTATTAAGTTAAGTTTTCGCATCATGTTGCTGTCTAAATATTTTGCACAGAACTTTGTTGCTAAAAAAATTAATATAAATATTGAGCAATAATACTTACTCAGTAAAGCTATAATTTTAAAGTACAAATGCTCTACTGCTCTCTGATATTATCATATAGTTATTTTATACATAAATAGATTAAAAAGTTGGCATTACTTAGAAAGTTGAGTTAAAGACAGTTCAAAAGCTTAATATGGAATTTTAAGAAGACTAAAGTTGACTATGGTTCAGACAAAAATGGTAATAATATAAGTGAGTTTTTACGTGAGGACAGGAATTTTTATTAAGAATTGTAAACAGGCAACAAGGGCCATTAATGTTGCTGGTCATGTAAAATTTACAGTTACAGTACAGTAATAACAAAATTTGGAAGCATAAAACTAAAAAACCCACAAGAACTATAAAATAGACACATTAGGCAGGCTCAGCTTTTACTGTACTAAGACTTGCCAGTCACCCTAAAAGTAAAAAACAAAAGTGATTTAATATCAAAAGACCCATGAATGTACCTTGGGGTACTCTAATTTGAATTAACTTCTAAAAATTTCTGTTAGGACTATCAACTGTAACACCTTAGCAAAACATGGCATCTACTCGAAAAACATACCTAACCTATACATTATTGAATCAATAGCTTTTAAAAAAATCTGTTGTTACTATAAACTCATTGACTTCTAAAAATAATTTCCAAAAAACAAATACCAAAATATTTGCTCAAAATAATAGATTTATATTTTAATGATATTTTAACGTGCAGTTAATATTTTACAAGTAAATATAATTGAATAGGACCTTATACTCTAATCATTTTAAATAAGTCACTATTAATATGATGTGACTGCATGAAACCAATCCAATTCCTTAATTTAGAAAATACGAATATTATGGAGGGTAGTTCACGTTCAATTCTAGTATCAGAAGCTTTTGGAAACAATCTAAAAAACATCTGGCTAAATAATGTCATACCCTTTTTATTGTTATCTGCTTAAACTTTCTCAATATTGGAAAACTGTTATCAATTGATTATTACACCAGTTAATACAGGTTTTAAAACAGTTTTGACAGTGTTTTTAATTATGAAGTCCTAAGTTAGTTTATTGTTGACAACTGTTGTTATTGTTGTTTGGCCAAAGAAAAGATTACCACAGAACCTCAATCCCAGATGATGAATAAAAAAGAGTTTATCATAAATTATCACCCTCAGATATAGGACCTAACAATACCCAATGTTGTTGATTGTCGATGATTTTTTTTGTTTTATCTATTAGATATAGTCTTCTGGTTTATGAAATTCATAAGTAGAAATAAAAAATAAGTGTTTCTTAAACATATGATTTTAGCACTATGACACTGTTGATTGTTACCATTTCCTAAAGATTGGTCCGTTTTGATGAGGAATCAAGAATCTTGATATTATATTACTACTTGATGGTTTTTTTACCCTAGCAAACTTAAACTACTCCCCCTTCACTCTACCTCACCGCACAGCTGATCAAATGTCAATTGTCAAGAAAATGGAGTTTAGTTACGCATAATAAATTAAAGATAAAAGTTTCAGTATGAAATCAAATAAAATATACTTTTCCAACTGCCGGGGTTAGAATGGATAATACGACTCCATTTCAACCTTGGGCAGCTGACGATAATGCTAAAAATGTTAAAACTGAACAAGAATTAGTGGATGACGCGAAACTTCATCGGGAAAATGTCAATCATCCAAAACATAGGCAAACTGCGTCTTACGATAAAGAAATCGTCGACGCTCCAAGTGTTGTTCCTGGACCCTCGAGTGCCACGGGTTCCGGTGTCAATCCCGTCGGTGAAAAAGAGCCCAAAATGGACTCTAGCAAAGTAGCTTCCATGCAACAAATTGTTGAGAACACTCTCAGGTACTAAATGTTTATACAGCTTCTATTGGTACACTAATATATCTTCTATTCACTTAGCTTCAGGGGATACAATTTATTCTATTGTCATAAATTTTGGATTAATAGGGCCAGAGTGTTACTTTCAAAGTACTTTATATTGCTGAACATTGTTCACACAGATTTTACACATCAAAAAATCTATATTATTCCAGATGTTTAGTACTTGTAGCGTTGTTATTGTAATTGCTAATTTAACTTTTTCTAAATTCATCAATACATTTGTATTTAAAAAGAGTTTACCAATTGACCACAAAGTAATTTTATTTTTCTGTTTGTATAACAGTAGATAAAAACATGCAGAAAACATTTTATACACATATCTCATCAACCTGTTAAATATCCCACCGTTAAGGACAGGCCTTTTAGAGTTCTGACCTATCATGCTGTGCAGATGACGGTGGGTGGGCTTTACTGATTACTATTACATGTTAGTGAAAATAAAACAGATACTGGACTGGACTGTGTCACCTTCAGATACAAATATCTTTAATAGAAAAACACAATATCTTAAAATATCATATACCCAACCCTAGAATCAAACCCAGATTTGTTATCCATAGTTGATTGTGACACACTAAAGGCACTTGTTATTCGTCATCATCATCATCATGTCAACCAATCGACATCCACTGCTGGACATAGGTCTTTGGTAGGGAGTTCCACACTACACGGTCCTGGTCCGCTTGCCTCCAGTGGCTCCCAGCGACTCGCCTGATGTCACCTTTCCACCTCGTTGGGTGCCAACCTATGTTGCAATTACCGTTGCGGGGTCGCCATTCCAGCACCTTAAGACTCATTGTTTACACAAATATAATTCACCAGAATGTTATTTACATTTTCCTTACCAACTGGCATTTGTAAAACAACTTTACTGTTTCTATTTTTCTAAATAATTTTATACTTGTCCTGTGACAAAAGAATGGAAAAACTTATGACCATGTTATAGGAGGCAATAAGAGGTCTAGGTCAAAATAATGGAGCTATAACTAACTGTTCTTTCTTAAATTACCTGACTGTTTAATTTATTATTATAGTCATCACCCTAATTAAACCCGTAGCTGAAGTACAACCAAGATGTACTGCTGAATGATCTTGTGTTCCCCATAAATAGATTAGGTTTATAAGATTAATATATCTGCCCAAATCCAGGCAAAGGCACAGTATACACTCATCCAATTATCACCTTGGATCTATTATCAAAATTAAGCTTAATTTGCTATACTCCGCGAATAGCAGGAGAATCTGTGTGGTGTAATTTATAATTTCTTCAATCCTTATACTCCACACCACACAGATCCTCGGCAATACACCCTCTACGCACGTTTCGCTCCGAAACCGGAGCATCATCAGGAGATGTTGACTTTACAATGAATAATTGACTTAATACACCACACAGATACTCCTGCTTTTCGTGGAATTTAGCAAATTAAGCTTAATTTTGATAATATATCATGGATTTCCGCAAAGTAACGCCTGCTTCTATACAATACCTTGGATCTATGTTGCAAGATTAAATTAACATTTAATATGAGACATATACATGTATTATTAAATTAGTATTCAAATTGCTTATTTATACAAGTACATCTGTTGTCTTGATGTGGTTAACTGTACCTGCACAATATACTAATAAATTTATTTAGGGTTACCTTCACAATATGCATAATGAGTATGTAATATGTATGTAACCCTTGCCCCCGATAAGGCAAAAAATAATTCCCGTATGCTTTCAGTAGGCTGGCTCTGCTTTCCTAGCACACGTGTGCTCTGTATTGTCCTCTTTACACAGATGCCTAAATAAAAAGCATTTTTATTGTTATTTGACCCAATTCTACTATTTAAGTAATCTAATGTTTGAGTGAAATGTGCTTTACCCAGACAGGTTGAAAAGTCCTATAGTAACAAATATTCTTCTAATATGAAAAATAAAAACGTCTAAGTTCCTTGCTTAAATTACATATAAACAGCCGGTTTTTTTATTATATACAACAGCGAGCTATTTAATCTGTCTAATTTCTATTTTTCTCTTCATTCTTTAAACCTACTTGTAACCATGTCTATGCCGAACAGTATCGCAAAATTTCGCGAGAGAGACGCGCCCCCAAGGCGATTCCATGATCGACACTTCTGGTGATTGGTAGCAATTAAATGTTATTATATATTTCAGTCAAGAAGGACGGCAAAGAGTATCCCAAATACTTGAGGCAGTGGAGGCTCTAAGTGGAGCAGAGAGACTGTTATTGTATCTCCGACTACCGACTGGTGTACCTCCTCATGATCCGCTCAAACAGCCTCTTAACCCATTAGGTTCAAGGTAAATTATTTTCCATTTACATTAAAAAAATGTGTTCAAAAAGCAAAAATTGTATGTAGACATTTTTGTATAGGTTTCATGTGACACTGTAAAACCAGATGTGCTGCAGGGTGCATAGAACGAAAGAAGTTTTCTAACTAACCAAGTTTTAATGTGCATCTTTTAGAATGCATACAGGCAGTTCTACTTCGTTTCGTGCCTAAGCGTTGTTTACTAAAAAAAATCTGGATTGATTTTGATGCGGATTTTTACATAGATACCGTTGATACATCTGGGCTTAGTCTAATGCTAGATGCATTAGACTAAGCCGTGATGTATCAACAAAACAATCTTGGATTAAGTATGAGGATCCACATTAAAAATGGGGCAACCAGATTGACAGGGTTGTCATACGAAAGGAGTTCATTTTACATTCCAAAACGTTTTTTTTTTTATTTACATAAAATTTGTATCATTGGAGAAAAATACCAAAAATTACTGAAAACCAAAGCGAAATATTTAAAATAATATGTGTTACAGGAATTTTAAAAATAATGTCTCTAAATTGTACAGTTTTTGTAAAATTCAGTAATCTCTTCACAAATTTATTTCTTATTTCAGAGCTGAACTCCAACAAACTGTGACATGGATACAAACACATTTGGAGGTAGACCCCGATGTTTCATTGCCTAAGCAGGATGTTTATGATGAATATATGTAAGTATCAAATTTAACCCGAAATTTTAGAAGCCCAAATCTGTTTTGAAAGACCGCTTAAGGAATTTTATAAACCCCGATTTTATTAAATTTAACTTAAAATGAATGCATGAGTCAAAATGAGAACTAATAGTACCTACTAAGAAAGTTTAACTAATTAGGTACATTTAAAGTATCGCTAAATAAAATTATTCAGGCATTTCTGAATACTATTTTGACAGACAGCCCTCGAAATTAACAATTTCAAATCCGTTTAAAAAGTTATTTTCAACGACACCAAGTAAACCAATTTGCAGTGACAAAATATTTTTTACCTTCATCTTTCTGGATAAAGGGCTCTCGTAGCTTTTTCTTAACTTTATATATATTTACACAACATTAGTTAATTAAGAGTTACTTAATATAGGGATCCCATCTACGACCAAAAAGAGAGACAGACAGACGAACTGACAAAGGGCACATTTACCTATATAAACGAGAAGAGTGCGGAGCTTCGCGGCCAACTTTCGTAGGTATATTAATGTTTTCGTATTGAGTCGTGTGCTACATGCTTCAGATTAAATAGGTACCACATTTAACCAAAGTTATCAAGAATATTATCTGCCTTTTTATTTATTGATTAGACAAAAAAATATTTTGTGTCTTCGTGTTATAAAATTAATCTCATTAATATAAGTAAAAACGGATCTTGTAGCCTTTTTTGTTTTGTAAATAGACTGCAAAATAATCAATTTCATGTATTTAACAAATTGAAAATAGTTTACGTTTTCCAATTTGTAATATTAAAATAATATTACGGTGCAAAAAAAAACCCCATTTTTAGGTGGGTATTTACGAAGGTTCATTTAAAAGACGTTTAGGTACGTTTTCATTGAAGATGAGACGTAGCTAAGCGAAGCGACAGACAGTAATAGACCAATCCAGTAGAGCGTCAATCATGGATCGCTATAGGCGACAGTGACGACCGGTGGATTAAACAAAAATAGGATCTACAGCAACTTTTAAATTAACCGTGAAGGTAACCTGACGAAAATATAAACTTTCACAATTAAAAAACTAATTCTTTTTTATGATCATCATAACAAGTATTATTTTTATGATCACCAAGGTAATCGAACGCTCGGCCTTACTTGATGGCTTAGATACTACCATCGCTTAAAGAAGTACTAGTTTACAACTTTTTACGCTCTTGTTTCAAAATTACATTTATTATTTTACAGCGGCTTGTTTGAGTGTTACAAAAAAATATCATTTTCCCATTGATCCAAATCGTAATAAAGCATCTATAAAAACAAGACATTTGTTTGACCATTGTTCAAATAAAATACTTATTAAACCTTATGCTTTAAGTTGCCAATTTAATACGAGTTTCTTACAAAATCACCCCTCAAATTATTTATAAGAGCGTTATCATATTAGCAATATAAAGTTTAAAGCAAAACAGAGAGAAGTTTGCAGTATTTGTGCTTCAATTACGCTGTGGGGACGCAACGTTTAACGCCACCCGTGCGCGTCTATCTCGCGGAAATAAAGATGGATCGAATTAATAAATATCTCCAACAATTTCGAAATATCAAAAAAAAATATCGGTATATCGGAAGCCATATATATAATATAATGGATTTAGATGGAGGAAACACTTTCATTCTATGAAAACGCAGAAAACGAAAAATTAAGATAGGATGAGTCCTTTAAATTACTAATCGTCTGGAAGAGACCGAATATATAAATAAAAAATATAAATTTTTATATAAAGTTTTAATCGAACTTTATTTTATTACAAGTCTACTTACACTCTTTTCTCTATCACGTTATGTTTAATACAATTTACTGAGGTGGGGCGTTACGCTTTAATAGTGGCGTATAAGCTGCGCGCCCGTGGCCTCATTGCTGCAATTTCAACTCCATCGCAATTTTCTAATAACGCCCTTAGCAGACGTTGCGATAGAGTTATCACAAAACACGTCATCTCTCAATAAAATCTTAGTCTACTAATTTTAAGCCTCTCGAATACTGTAAATGCAACCTCAAATGAAAGGCAAACTTAAGTGAAGATTACAATGCTGCGTCAAACCTGCGACCTTAAAGGTTTCAAGCGTTTGTCGCAGGCTTGACTGCCCGGTTTAAACTTGCCTTACACGCCTTAGTCAAACTTACGTCCATGTTAGCGTGCGCATCCTGGTTGCAACAAATAACAATACGATTTATTAAACCGACGCGGAGGCGCGTCTTGTGATTGGGTGGAATTAACACGCGATTGCAGACGCACGAGTCTGTTTGGAAGCGTTAGAATTTAGTTAGTGTAACCAGTTCTCTATACCCTACATCCGGTAGTATGACTTGAATTAACTCTATCGGTCACTGTAGAGTAGGTATTTAACAATCAGAGTTCAATGTTAACCACTTACTTATCTATATAATATATGTAAAAAAACACACAAACGTAAATTACGTAATTAATGTCGGAGTAAGTAGGTATCTTGGCCATTTTTGTTATGTATGCCGTTTTTATCAGCGAGAATACGATTGTATGCAATCTTGTTTAACCCAATGTCATCACGCTGCTTTTATCGTCATTTTTATCTTGCTTATAAAGGGCTATCAACGATACTATAAAAAACACGTTATCCTAATTATTCATAGTATAATTATAGTAAGTAAATTATCACTTTAAAGCACGGAAGCTGGTAATATAGCATAGAGAATTTATGAGAATAATAATATGAATGCACAAAACATCTCTCGATGTTATTTTCCAAAGGCTTCCGCCATTTTGAAGGTTTGATTTTTCCCAAAGAACTCTTAATCTCTCCTATATAACCGAAAGATCCCTAATCACTATTAGTTAAGGACCTCCATTGTAAGAAAAATGAGATGGTATACATTTATTAATTCTAAGATAGCCTAACACTCATTATGTATATTTCCTAAGAAGCACACATTTTCTTAATTTTTATCAGTTTGTTCTGACTACAGCACACGTTTTAGTAATTTTTGTCTGTTTGTTTGTTCTGACTAACTTCGAAACTGATCATTTTGAGGCATAATCATAGCTAGGTAGAGCACGGCGCAAGTAGGAATCTGGGGCTACTTTTAAAAACAGAAATACGTGCTACGCGGACATAAATAAATAATTATATACTACGACAATAAACACATCGCCATCTAGCCCCAAAGTAAACGTAGCTTGTATTATGCGTACCTACTAAGATGACTGATGATTATTTTTATAAATAATATACATAAATAATAATAATAATATATAGAGATAAACAATCAGACGCTGAAAAACATACATGTTCATCCCACAACATTTGTGGAATGAACATGTATGTCGAGCCTTGAAATCAGAAAGCAGGGTCGCTGCCCATTGCCATTGCGCCAATGGTCGTCAAAGTCGCGGGCAAAGTGCTACTTCGTTTAATTTATTCATTAATTTTTAAATAAAAGAACAAAACCGCACTTTTATAGAAATTTTCATTTTATTTATGTTGTTCAATTATAATTAATTTGAAGCGGCAATCAAAATCAATTAAACGTTTATTATAATAGCCAGTCGCGTAACAGGTTTATGCATCTGCATCATCCTACATACGTAGGTTATTTACTACGACTCTGCTACTGTTTTTTTTGTTTATATTGGATTATATTTAACGTGGAAGCGACTCTTGTAAGACTCCGGGAAAATGCATAAACACTAGCTACTTATTTTCTGCAGAAGTAGCTAAATATCTATTAAAAGTTATCAGAAGTGGCAGTTTCGATACAAAAGTTTTTTTTTCGGATTTCTCGGATGTTACTTGTTTTCTATTGTTTTAAACCTTTCTGTATTTGTAATATTTACTTACGTGTTTATGATATTAGTAATTATTACTTTTCTTTTTCAGAGCTCACTGTATGAGTAGCAATATGAAACCTTTATCAACTGCTGACTTCGGTAAGGTTATGAAGCAGGTGTATCCTACTGTACGGCCGAGGCGACTTGGAACGAGGGGAAATTCGAGGTATAGTATCATTTCTCTTTGGTCAGGTTCAGTTGCAGCACAGAGTAAAGACAGTTATATAGAACAGAATAGTTTTTATTTGCTGGAATATGGGGAAAAAAGAGGTCTTATTAAAATAAAGTTTCAACATATTCTGCCAATTTGGCACGCAAATATGTAAATGACGCAGGATTATAATAATAAATTAACAAATATTTAAAAACGAATTAAAAGAATTTCAATGGTAATAATAACTGTAACCCTTTCTTTATTCCCATGTAATTACCATATTATAGCAGTGTGTTTTTTTTAATATCACAGCTGGTTTTTTTGCTTTTTTAATTTTCTTTAAAAGAAACCTCTGCGGCTTTTTCGGTGTTAACCATTCCGTTGTGTATATTTTATTTGATAAATAAATTTAAGAAAAAGTCAAGAATTCAATTGATTTAACCTGTTATACAAATAGAATATCATCATATTAAAAAAAAATGGGCATAATCTCTACAGATGGTCAGTGAAGATGCAGTCTGAGATGGTAGCGTGCTAATCAGTTAGGGAGTATGGCAGTTACATTAAACCCATTCCCTAATAGGTTTCTACGCGACATCGTGCCGGAATGCTAAAGCGCTTAGCGGCGGGTATTTCTCGGTAGGGCTCTTACTAGTTTTTACGAGAATCACTTTTCACGCTTTTTATTTTTTAAACATTTTTATAATTAAGTACAGAAACATAATTAAAATATGTACATACATAAACCTACTACTATCTATCTCAGGGGTTACCAACCTTATTAAGCCAGCAGCTTAAAAGTTAAGAACATTGCTACGGCGCCCGCGCCCTAACATATAGTTAACATATAGCTGGTTAAAAGATTAGGTTCTTGTTAGTTGAATTAGTAGATAGGAATAAATAAAACATTATTATTATGAAACTAATAAAGCGGCGACGCGACGCACAGGTTGGGGACCCCTGATCCATCTATATATATATATATATATATATATATATATATATATATATATGCCGTCCAACTGTAGAGGTCCGGCGATCCAAGAGCTATTTAGCCTTCAGTCCTGCCATATACAGGATAATTTTGAAACCACTGCGGATTATTTTTTTGGTGGTTCGGTATCGGTAATAGAACATATTTCCACTAAAGTATTTAAGTTATTATTTTGCTTTATTTTATGGAATTACCGCTGTGACGATAGGACTGAGTACGAGAACGTTGATCGCAAGTTAACAGCTGAGAGCTATTGTAGGGTGCCCATAATTATCTTTTCCGAGGACTAATCTTTTGTAACCGTTAATTTTATTTCTGTATCGTTATGTAAAACATAAAAAAGAAAAATATATTTTCGTAAATTTGGTTCATTTAGGACATATTAAAATATCCGCACTAAAAAAAAAAATATCCTGTATGTTCAGTGGCGTGCACTTCAAACATGCACAAAAGCACTGGCTACCCTAAAATTTTTGTATAAATCATATATGCGAAGGATTTTCCCATTTTATGGCATCTTCCTTCTTTATGCATACCCTGGTCAAAATCTCTATGCACGCCACTGTGTATGTTTTGTTCACCAACAAATAATAATAACTTTTTATTTATAGGTACTGCTATGCAGGGCTCCGTAAAAAGGTTAAACTTGAAGTACCGCAGCTACCTGATTTGGGTGAATCGTCTAAGGTAACCTTCTTTTTCATACACCTAAAAATTATACTAGAATCCAAAGGTATATTTCCACTGAAGCGCACACTAGCGATGGGAAATCGTCCAAAAATAGATAAATCTATTATTGGGAAGTACGTGATAGCTTATTATAGTCTTATTGACGGACAAAGCAGAATAAAAAGACAGATAAAAAGAATATCACTTCGCAGGGCGTGCAAGGAACACGTCCTGCAAACTGAGGCGTATGTGCTAAGCCGCAATCACACCGGCAACCACGCCCTTCAGACCGGAACATAGCATTGCAACAATGCTGCTTAGCGGCAGAACTAAGCACGACGGTATTACTATCCTGGACGAGCACTGTCACAAAAAACTCTTCTACTCTTCTTCTCCTACAGCAGGGCTAGCACAGGCGGGAGATAAAAATTATATCCCCTGACTAGGGATATAATTAACTTGTCCACCAGCTAAATCACTGGAACATGGAATAGGAGCAGTTTACCCCCGTTAATTAATACACATATATTATTTGGATATTATTTCCACTAATGTGCCAGTGCTCTGAGAGTTGATAAAGCTGTGGGAGAAGAAAATTATATTCCCTGACTAGGGATATAAATAACGTGTCCACCTGCTAAATCACTGGAACATTGAATAGGAGAAGTTTACCCCCGTTTATTAATACACATATATTATTTATATACTTTCCCCGGGGATATAATTGTCTCCTACCCATGCTAGCCGTGCTAATCTCTTATTGGCTTAAAAATCACCAAAACTTGATATTATGATTTAATTCTGAAACTCTTTGTAATTTATTTCTTTTCTTTTCAGGAACCCACTGTAATGAAAGAAAGTGAAAGAATCGTTTGTGAATGGGCTGAAAGTAAATTTGGTAAGTGTAAATGCACTTTTATTGTATCGTCAGTATCATATTTAAAGGGTTCCAAGTTCAAAGGTGTTATACCGACTGCCCCCAGTCCTGCATCTCGTTTGATGACGTCTGTCCACCGAGTCGGGGGCTATACGGGAGAAGAGTTGCCATTCCAGCACTTTGCCAAGCTTGGTGTTTGTTGGCTTAACTTTGGGAACTGAGAATACTGGAGTCCCAAGGTGTTGGAAATTTCACATAAAATACGCGTTACACAAAAAATGGTAAAAAAACTTACTAAGCTAAATTTAATAAGGAAACAATCCAGATAGGGACAGTTCTAAATATAGGCGGATATAATATGAATCGAACCCAAGTTAATTATATTTCTGTATATGTACGTACGCATTATTCATGTGCGTAAATAAAGAAATTATTTCTTACGTTTTCTTTTCTTTAAATGTGCTGTAATGGCATTCACGAGTTCTGGCGAAATAACAAATCTTTGTCACCGTTGTAAGGCAGAGAGTTTGTCGGTATTTTACGTGATTTATTTAGGAGATTATCAGGAACCAATCGATCTTGTTACCCTTCATCATTTCACGATCACGTAAGGAATCTGGTTTGGTTAATTCCTCTTTTTTCGCCCTTTACTGAATTTTCAATCGTATTTTGCTCCGATCCGAGATCCGTAGAAGAACCATAGTTTAGCCGTACCGTCGTAGCTCAAAGAGTCGCGAAGCTTAAGAGGCGGGGCATATAGCTCGGAGGACCGATGGACATGGACACCGGTAAACGCAGTGATGGTAGATCCTCCACGAGGTGGATGGATGACATCAAGAGAGTCGCACGGAGCCTCTGGACCCAAGCGGCTCAAAACCGTATTATTTGGTATTTGGAACTCCCTACAAAAGACCTGGACCAAAAGAGATGTCGAGCAGTGGACATCCATTAATTGATATGATGTAGACTGAAATTACACCCGGTGATAAGTGATGATGTAGTCTAAGATGGTAGTGGGCTAACCTGTTTAGAGTTATGGCCAATAATACTTAAACCATAAACAGTTTCTACGTGGCATCGTACCAGACGCCCGGACGCCTAATGTCTGGCGGCACGTCTTTGCCCATAATATGTCATCAATATCCTCAAAACTGGCATAAAACGGTTTGCGTTTTTCTTTTTTATTGCACGGCCAGGATTTAGGATGCTTTCCATAATCCGTTTCATAAATAAATAGTTAGATATGGGTAGAGTTAGGTTAGAATATGCTCTAGGCAATCGCGTCCCACTTTAAGCCATATATACATTTTTCATCTGGTGAGGTCAGGTTCAAATACGAGCATCAAAAAAACTTATATCATAATTTTGTACTTATAGGTATTAAGTTTTTTAACATAACGGATCTGTCGAGACATCTGGTGTCCCCACTCGGTCCCGCCAGCGAGTCTCCACCACCACACACCGCACACGGTAATTATTACGTTATTAAATCTGTCATTCGTTCCTTCAACATTCATCATCCATTCAGTGGCGTGCATAGAGGGTATGCACAGGGAATGCAGATAATATAAAATCAAGAAAATCGTCCAGTACGTGTTAAAAACTTATCATTCCATAATTTTTACAATATCGACCCTTAAGTTTTTTATAACACGTACTGGGAGATTTATTTTCATTGTATATCATCTGCTTACTTAGTGCATACCCTGTGCATACCCTCAATAATTCTGTAAGAAAAGGATATTTATTCAGAATCAAAATAGTATACGAGCAAAATAAATAATTTTTTCTTGATATCTGATATTATATCGTAAATGAATGTTAACCTAAAATTATTTTCTTCAATCCGTAGTTTCCGTGATATACTTCTGACAATAATTTCAGAATAGGTAAAATGTTCTTAATATTTGGAAAATGTCCTAGTAGATAAGAATAAAACATTAATAATTGTTCAGGTCCACCGGAGGAAACGCCTGGCCCTCAGCTGATGAAACAGCAGCTAAAACGAAAGTTACAGGTGAGTTAATTATTTATTGTGATTCGGGGGCTATCTGTAAAGGCGGACCGGGTTTCTTTAATCTTGTATGAAATAACACTAAAAAACGGTAGCTCAAAAACCAAACCGGTTAACTGCTGCAAGATCGTGAGTCTCTCGCGCAATTTATTTACTTTTTTTTTAATGATAAACATTTTCTAATGTCAAAGGTTGTCGATAGATCGCTTTAGCGATAAGGCCGCGTTCGCAAGCCCCATTTTCAATTCTTAGTTTACTTTGTATAACTTGTGTGTGCAATAAAGTTTTTAAACAACCAAACATAAAGTCTCGCAATCTCAGTCCCGCCTCGGTTTTTATAACATCATTTCGTCCGGTCCGCCTTTGCCACCCACAAAGCCTGGCACCACTCCTATTGCTATATTGGCTATATTTTACCAGACGCAGGCCACACCGGGAAGGCCCAAGAAAAACAAGGGACAAGAAGTCGCCGGGGAATCGCCGCCTTCTGCCTCGTATGTCGGTATGCACTCGTCTGTCAAGCACGAAAGTGAAATGCCCGAGCAGAGTTACGCTTACCAGCCGGCCTATAGCCCTATGTACGACGTGCGGCAACCCTACGCATACGCGCCGCCACCGCGAGCGCACCCGCCGCACGCGCCCCCCGCGCCCCACCCCGTGCTGCCCGTGCACGAGTATCGCCCCGACCCCTACGCTTTCGAGCCGGCCTACGCGCCACGCGATCTTTCCGTTCCGCCCGACACCGCACACAACCTGCCCATAAACTTAAGCAGCGACGCCTCGCTCGACCTGTCCACGGAGCGAGGCGAGTGGCCGCGACGCCGACCGCCCGACCCCCCCGCCCCGCACGTACCACCCGCCCCACCCGCCGCGCGTCTCCCGCTACCCGGCAAGAAACTCATCTTGGAGACGTATCAGAGCGAGACCCAAGCTGGATCCCGCTCTGTCGCGACCCACCAGCCCGAAGAGTTTCCGCGCACTGAATATCTGCCAAAAAAGATGCGCGCTGCAGAAATCCTGGGCGGCAAGCTATCCGCGACGCGGCAGGCACTCGTCGGGCACGAGCCGACGCCCTCATCTTCCTCCGCCAGCGCAGAGCCGTCCGTACGACCCGAGGTTGTTTTTTTAGAGGATTCAAAAAACTTAACGAGCCGGTCCAAAAGCACCGCCGCGGCGCTGGCCCGGGAGGAACAGGAGGCGGCGAGTCCGACACGGTCGGTGAAGGCTCCGACGCCTAAGTGCAGCCGCACGAGGATTCGCAAGTTCTACTCGCGCGTGAAAGATCCGTCTCCGGACGCGGCTGAGCGGCCCGAGCGCCTCGCGACACCCGACTCGTGCTGCGGCCTTGACGGCATCAACATCAAGACTGGGATGATATGCGAGGAGAAGCACTCTGAAATCTTGAATCGAGAGCGCGTGATAAGTATCTGTAACATCGACAAGCACGACCTGGACGACTACCTCAACGAGGGCAACAGTCAGGAGCACGAGGAGGAGTTGTTGCAATACTTCCATCAGCGCGACGCCGATCAAGATACGACGGCCAACGCGAACCCTGCCGATAGTTTTTTAGAAACAGGTCAGGACCCACACGACGAACACAGTCAAGGCAAAAGTGAAAAAATATCGCAATTGCGAGAATTGCTGGCTAAGAATTTAAAGAATCAGAGTGGGTCCAATGCTCAAAGTGTAAAAAATAACCAAGATTCTAAAAAAACGATCGGTACGGAATCACATGTCATTAAAACAACCATTGCGGACGGGGCATTCAAGCCGCTCGGTAACGGTACTGTTGAAATTGTAAATGGTACGAATTTGTTGAAAGGCCATGAAGTTAATATTAGTAAAAATAGTGATACTGCTCCAAACGAAAATGGGATTTCAGTGACTTGTACGTCTGAAAATAATCATAATCACAATCAATTAATGGCTGCAGTTGGTGGATCTCATCTTTATAACGGCAATTGTCATAACGAGCCCCAAAGTCCAACGACCAGAACACAGCAATACGACTTTGTACCTATATCTGATGGATGCCATTCACCTGGGAATTTCCATTCAAAATCTCCTTTAGGATTCGGACAGCGAGGAAATAGCCCCACTAAAACAAATAAACCAGTTATTATGGGGGGATCCTTACAAACGTCTCCCATTTCGCATAGTACGGCAGCTAGCCCATTCGTGAGCCCAAGAAACACTCCAGTGCCAAGATCACGTTTCTGCTCCCGGCCTATTCCGAAGCATAATGGTAGAAAAAAACGTAATCCTCTTACCCTAGGCGTAAACGATCCATGTAGTAAACAATTTGCCATACCAAATGATCAGAAATTCATGCCGAAAACCTCTTTAAGTGGTCCTAATATTAAGTATTGCCAACCTATGTCAGCACCGCCTTCTCCAAACATTCTTTCACATTATAAGCAGCAAATGGTCCAAAACTCTGGTATTCCCAACGGTGGCAGCAATATGTGTTTGAGCTTTATCCCAAACGCATTCCGGGAGAATATTAACGGTGAATTAGCACAACCGTTGTCTGCAGATCCTTTATCCAGCGAGGTGAGTCGATTTTTTCAAGAACCAGTCCTCAATTATAGACTCGGTCATGACACCTCATTCAGATCACAATCAGTGCCACTCAAACAGGCACCGATGAACATCAGCTTATTAAGCTATAACAACACTCCAGTGGGTTCCGTGCCCCCGACGCCAGTGCCAAACGAGTTTTGTGACTTTGGCTCTCTCGCAGACACGTGCGACATATCCAAAGCCGGTCTAAACCCTGAAACTTTAGACAAAATATATGACGCAATCGACAGTAGCAACGGTGTACTTAACGCAGGAGCATCGACGACCATTATAAATACAAATGATGCTTTAACTAATGGTTGCGATCCATTGCCTGACCAGCAAATTCTGACTGATGATCAGTTGCAGTCTCTCATGCCTAGTAGTACTGAACTGCTCGGTAGAAGCGGCCAGTATAGCGAATCATTCCCAAACGATGCGGCGAGTGCTGATAACGTCGAAGAGTTCTTGAAACGAACGAACAGTATTGATTATGATTTATCAGAACTGGTAACTGAGAAAAATAAATATTATACCTCACGCTCAGTTCCCAGCACACCTCTACCTTATAAACGGACAGCGCCAAATTTACAAATCGATTCTCGTCTTTCTAGAGAGCTGTTCACTGCTGAGAATAACTATTCTAACATTTCGAACGGCATATCTTCAAAGTCTGTCCCATCAACGCCACAGTTGGCCGAAGATAGAAGTGTTTTTAGCTACAGTAATAGAGATTTTCTTATCAATGGGAATTCCGTCGACATGTGCAACTCCAATCAAATGCGTTCCGTAGAAAACGACCAAGGCCTAACTTCACCGCTTGACATGTTACGAGAGGACATATTAGTAGATCCATTGACCCCATCCATAGATCCTTTGCTGGCAGACCTTGACAAAATGGATGGAACACCATATGTTGACCTCTAGTCGGCATGATTATCACCAATTAGAAATAAGATTAGCTTCATGAACTTGTACAGTCGGATATCAAGTATTAGATATCTTCTAGAGTACAACGTATTATATGCCTTCAGTGAAGGCAATTATTACCATAGTAGTTTAAAATATCAATCGCACACTCCCAAAAACTTGAGTCAATACAATGCACCACAATATTGTGATAAGAATATTTTGATGAATTAATATCTCCAAATTACTAGTAGAAGGACTAACAATCCATGAGATTTTTTCATTTAAATACGTATTATATTGATCGTAAATGTAAATTTATCTTCAGTTTTTGCTTCATCAATATGTAAACTTAATGGCCTAATAATTAATTAATTAATTTAATTGTTAAATACATCGTGACGAACATCATCGAGCACTTTGGTGTTCTAGAGAATTTAATACAAACATCGTGATATATTTTTATTTCTTGGGGCCAATATTAGTATCCGATTTTTTTTTTTAAATGCTTCATGACAATATAAAAGCTTATTGTGAAATATAGAGAAACATCGAAATTTTGATACTTTCGAGTATACATAGTCTGTAAAAATTAACATGAATAAATGAGTTAGCTAATGTATTCCTCAAGAATAAAATTAGCTACATACGTAGTAAGTAAGCAGACCAAACGTCGCGCCAAGCGTGCATAGTGAACTATATATATATATATATTAATTGGTTTCTTAAGAAGATATATAAATAGTATATAGTTTATAAAAATGAATTTATTGTATAAGTCAGCACAAAGATTTTAATATATTTTATTATCGCATAGGAGTTTTCTCTTATATACTAAATTTACATGATCGCATATGATGCGGCGAGGAATTTTAACATGCCCTTTATGGCTGCAGTGAGCTTATGTGAGAAACCGAAATAAACATTCATTTCCCGTCGACATATACTGCTCGGATTGAAAGTGAAATCGTTCGTTTTCGGTATTGTACGGTAGATATATCTACCGCTCTCAATTAGGCGCTGCGCAAACATAGACATTCATGTGTATTGTCTTGGATACAACACACGACACAAGCATAGTTTTATTTTAAACTAACAATCAATTTATTACGATCTATGCAGACTTAAACACATTTGGTGTCAGTTACTTCCAATTGCCACAAACGGATTGCCAATCAAAAAGTGTTCATTGTTTGCAACTAGAAATTAAATTTAAATAAGTGTCAAAACTACAGTACTCAACAACAACAACAACAACAACAACACCAACAACAACAACACAACCACACAACTTCCAGTATAAAGTTGTCAGTTCCTGACAATAAAGTATCTACGTTTACACAGCGCCTTAGCCAACTTATCGTTGTCATTTTTGTACGCCGCGCATTATGTATCGCCGGGAACCTGTTAATTACAGCCGAGAAGTCAGCATAAAAATAAAGTACAGCACGTTGTTTAGTATGTTCGATTGATTTTAACTCAGGATATGCTGGCTGACTTGAGTTGTTTCCGTTAGACTTTGAAGAATCGGAATGTTGTTTTCAATGTAATTGTTGTTATATTTTGTTAAAGTTAAAGCTTCTTGAAATTATAAAAAATAATTATTTTATATATTCTGTTGATCAATTAAATAAAAGAATGTTCAGCATTCAAAATGCCGTAGCCCATTATATTTATTTCCTTGAATTGTGCCTAAATTATGAATATTATACAAAATAATGTGCAACAAGCTTAGTATTTGGAAACGCTAGTACAAAATAATGACACACTGATTCGACAGGGATATACATTTATGTAAGTGAAACCGAAGACTGTTTAAAGTTTATAGATATTTTGAATGTGAAGTTATTCATTTCCACGTTGTCTCGAAGTGTGACAATGAACTAAGCGAACATCAGTAAATATATTCCAATTTGGTACAATTTACCAAAATAGTCTTGTACCTTATTACTTTAAGAGTACACTTGTGATTGACAAATTGTTTTACTATCACGAGTCAAGTCTGAAAGAAAACTCATTGTAAACATCGGAGACATCAGAGCAAGGCGCGCGATTCCAAAGCAACAAACAAAGTCCATTTAAGAGTGTCCAAAACTTTATTAAAAGTTAGACCTCAACTGACCTTTACGGAAGAAAGATGCAGAATAATTAGTTTTCAAAAAGTACCAAACCTAATTTGTCATAACATATTCACTCATTTTACTTCGATGTTTTTAATGAGATACTTTTAGAGATTTTTGTAAATATATTAAGATATTTTTTATTAAGTGTTTAATTACTATAAAAATCATTTATGTAACTGTAACATCCATCATAAGTCTAATTTTGTCTCCATAACTTTAGCTTTACGTAAATTGTACTTCGCTGTTATTCAATCGGCATAGTTGAGTTTTTTTTTAAATAACTTTTATTGAAATGTATATGTAAAAAAATATCTTAAGTGTCTTTATCGGTGTTTGATGTATTGACGTTAGTAAAAAATCGTTATGAAAACCTGATAATTTAAAATATAAAATAAAGATATATCTAGGTGCATTTACCTTTAAGTGCAAAACATTTTGAAGAGTAAAACGCCTCACTTTTAGCTCCTTTCTGAATAGTTATTCCAAAACAATTAGCAAATGCGTTGAATGTAACATCTTTCAATAAATTCCAATTAATGGAATGGGCACTGTGAGATTTTATAAAGGTATATCCATCATGTTTAAAGTCCAAGTGACCATTACCGATCGCCTTTCTGTTCCAGGAATTTCCCAACCGATTTTGGCGACTTGTTTAGGGTATATATAATCAGGGTATTTGTTAATTGTAAATACTGATACAGTGGCGCATTTATTAAGTCGATAAATTGGTGCCGATCCCTAAACTAAATTGACAGGTCTAAAACTACTACTTACACAATGTCTGCCGTAAAAAGGGATGGTATTTTTTAGACTTGTCAATTTAGTTTAGTCAAGATATTAAATAAACAACAAATTGGCACCAATAACCTGTAAAATGCGGGGACTTACCGAATGATGGGATGGGATGCGCCTTAGTATCAAATTTGTTTAAAATGTATACGGTTATACTGCAATTGAATAGCAATGCCCAATAGCTAGGTTAAATCCCGTAGGTATTCTGGATAATGAATTTCCAAGAAAGAAGTATCCTTTGTACTGTATTAGCAGTCATATTTTTTATACGTTTGGTTAGTTTCATTCAAATCGCTTTGCCATTTGCGCAATAAAAGTGTGATTAACAATTTAAGGTAGTTAGTAAATATATGACTATCAAATTATTTATGAGCCGTTTTTTCCATAAATTATACATTCTAGGGCAAGAGTAAATCTTATTTATTGATAAAAAGGAATTGATGTTTACCTTTAAATTTGCATTTAGTATAACAGTTTTTTAAATTTAATTATGAAGGTACCTTAATATATTTTAAAAATGGATGCTATATTACAACTGTGAATCTACCCAAAGAATGGCACACATTTTTTTGTAACTATCCCAGTCTGATTATTATTATTTTTTCCAACCTCCGTTATGTTGGATCGATGAAATAAAATCTTATTCTCCAAGGTCAATAAATAATACTTCGAATTACTCTAGTCGCTAAAAATATTTGAGCCGCAATGTACATTTGTATCATAAATTTTTCAATATATTATGTAAAACCCCAAACCATTTCTATATATCTGAAGGCTCAAAAATAGTTCTGCATATTTAGTATAGTCATAATTTTTTGCCCTTCTATCATGTACACAATCTTTCCTATAATTTTTTGTGTAGTTTGTTTTAAATTGTAAATCAAATTAGTATTTTGGTTTTAATATTTTAAAAATAAATTTTCATCTAAAAAGTAATGAAGATTGTTTACATTTTATGGAAATGGTGCAGGTCTATTGTAAGCTAATCTACTAAACTATATTGACAGGTCTAAAAATAGGATATCCCTTTCTTCGGCGAGCATTGTGAAA
Organism: Pararge aegeria; assembly: GCF_905163445.1. Lineage (NCBI taxonomy): Eukaryota > Metazoa > Arthropoda > Insecta > Lepidoptera > Nymphalidae > Pararge > Pararge aegeria. The sequence continues at coordinate 11,191,756 of NC_053183.1, forward strand.
AGGATAGCCCTACTCTTAGATATGTAAATTAAGTATAGGTTAAAGATTTGTGTACGACAGCATTGGCATCACCATCGACTTAATGTAGATTATATGCGGTGGTATTTTATGAGACAAAGCTCTTCCGTGTTAAGAATATAAAAGGATACAATGATCAGTCATATGATGGAAATCTGTTACCTGCTAAAAAAAAATGATTATTTTGTACATATTATAAAGATTAAATTTTTGTAGTCGTATAACATGACACTGTTTATTTTTATTACGATTATGTTGTTCCGTTAATATTATTGTTTTTATTTCTTAATATTTTTATAAATGTACGATAATGTCTAAGGTTTTAAATGTATATTTTAAGTAAAAATATCCATGTTGTTGATTAGTCTTATGGATGTTGATTTACACCATTTGCTATACAGTGATAATAAATGGTATGATAGAATTTTAATTCGTTTTAATATTATAATTTTATTAGAATTGCTTTTATAATAATAATAATAATAATTTTTATTATAAGGTATTAACCCAGTTATTAAAATATAAAAAGATAAATTAAATAACAAAATAAGAATAATAAGTAACAATGTTGCAATATAAAAATATTGCAAACTCACGTCCGTCATAATAATTACATAGTTTTTCATAGTTTATGGGTTAATTATCTTATACCTAACCTTCACAAAATCACTACAGTTTATTTTCTATTCGCCTCATGGTGCACCGAAAATCAAGCAGTCAATACCCTCTGCCAACGTGCTTCGGATTTCATTTTCGGAGGCTCGCAAACGACTCCAAAATGTTGCGATTCGCGATCTCATGATCGCAAAGAAATCCGGTACTCTGGCCCTAGCAAACATGTCCGACGCGCTGCAGTACCTTGGCAACTTCAAGATACGATAAGCATTATTGTATTGCGCCCTGATATTGTTGACAGTGCGTCTGGTGGACTTTACCCAAAGTTGACATGTATAGAAACATAAACAGTATGCTCTAAACAATGTCACCTTATCTTGGTATTTATATATTTTAATTTTGAGCATTCGTACACTTTTGAACTCGGTTATAGCTATTCCATGTATTCAATCTGAATATAAACTTTTTTATTTTTTATTTCTTGTAGAGAAACAAGCAAAGCAGGTGAGTTAGCCCTTGACTGCTATCTCACCTGCTTGTAAGTGATGATGCAGTCTAAGATGTTTACGGGGTATTGCACTTATATTAAACCCGTACACCAAATCGGTTTCTACGCGACATCGTACCGGAACGCTAAATCGCTTAGCGGCATGTCTTTGTCGGTAGGTAGGTAACTAGCCACAGCACAAGCCTCCCACGAGACTATACCAGAGAAAATTCAGAAATTATAAATCCCCAAATTTCTCCTTTCGGGAATCGAACCCGGAACCTCCCACTTGACTCCACATCGCTCACCGCTGCGCGAACAAGGTCGTCAAAACTATTCGTTCTTTGCCCACATATCTTTAAAATTACAAAGATACTTTTGCCCGCGGCTCGTCCGCATATGTATGTATCCTTTGAAACCTTTTTTTCCCCAGGATAAAAAGCATCGTCCATCTCTAGGACAAAAGCAATATGTGAGCCTATCAAGATTGGTATGCTGTACTTGAACCGAAAAACCAAGTGACAAGTAAAGAAACAAACAGACATACTTTCGCATTTATAATAAATAATTATAAAATATACTACGACAATACACACATCGCCATCTAGTCCCAAAGTAAGCGTAGCATGTTAGCGTAGTTATGGGTACTAAGATAACTGATGAATAATTTTATGAATAATATACATAAATTTTTATAATATACTTATAAACACCCAGATACTGAAAAACATTCATGTCCATCACACGAACATTTTCCAGTTGTGGGAATCGAACCCACGGCCTTTGGACTCAGAAAGCAGGGTCTCTGCCCACTGCGCCAATCGTTCGTCGAAAACATGGCCTCGGTGGGAGTGGCTTATGAAGTATACCCCGCATGCCTTTGATCCGAAAGTCACAGTCAGTTAGTTGTGCGACAAGTGCGAAAGTGCGATTTCCGTTTTTTACATTTGCTACCTAAAACACAAAAATCTCTTAGAAGTTAGATAACAGCGGAACAGCGAAATTGAAATAATTAATAGATACAATTTAATTTATAAAAGTATTTATTTACATAAATCAGCATTTAAAAAAAATGGCTAATATTCAAACGAGCGAATAATGTGTGATTTTTAGTCGCTTACTTGGTATAGAATAGTCCGCTTTAATTTATTATCACTAGTTTAGTAAATCTTTAGTGCTGCAAGTTTAACTTAGTATCTTATGAGTATCCATACAAGTGAATCCTTATTATTTTCATGTACTTATTGCTGGTAGTGTTTGTATCTATTGTTCATGCTATAGCCAGTGGTAGTATATGATTCATGCTAAAGAATGTCTGTCAAGTGTTTCCCAAAGTTTTCTATGAACCATTCCAGCAGTATAGGATCATCTTCATGAGAGTAGTTGTCTGACACCTGAACTGACGAACCTGGAGTCCATACAAAAAGTAAACTTGTTAGTGGTAATGCTTGTAAATTGTTTAATGCCTTTTGTCCGAATTTATGTTTAATTTTTTTTGCCAAACACCGTTTGACATATGTCAGAAATGTGTCTAAAAAGTTGAAGCAAACATTGGGCTTCCAGTACATCTGCAACAATAATATGTAAATTAAAAAATTGAAAAAAACCCCATTCATATGCAATAACATTATTCTACTAGTCAAGGCTTTTTATTTGATACCCATATTGAGGGGGTTGTGAAATAAAATGTATTTCACCATTTTTTGGTGATGGCCATCTTAGATGTAAAAATTATCATAGTGTATAGTATTCTACTAATCAAGCTGTTTCATCTGATACCCATATTGAGGGAGTTGTGAACACTTGGTTCAATTTTCATGAAATATGGCTAAAAACACTCCACTAATTTACCCTTCAAACAAAAAAAATGAGTTGGTACATCCATTTGGAAATACAATGCCAAGCACACACAGACAAACTGACAGATTCCCTTAATATATTTGAATTTTTTTATTTTTAACCAAATAACCCAAACATACCTCTGACATCTTGGCTAAATCTTTGACATTATAAACCTTCAATTCTTCAACAATACCATCATCATTTCTGTATCCGCAAAGTAATGTGTCTATTCCTACAAGGAATGATTGACACCACCACTTCCTGGTTTTATATCTCCTAGAAAATAAATGAAAACTGGTTAAGTGCAAGTTAGATGTTAACAAAGGGTTCTGTATGAAGGTGGAATACTGTTACTTGATATAGCAACAATAATAATACAAACTTCAACATTTCAACTCTCTCATCAATAACTGAGTTAATTTCTAGGTACCTATTCATTTTTATTATTTATTGAGGGGACGCCTGCCATTGCCAGACGGGTGATCAGTCCTCTGTAAGGACTATTACACCTATAGATTAAATTGTGGTGTTAGAATATCCTGTCAGCCAACTTTTTACATAAAGAACCTTCATGTTCCAGCTTCTCTGCAATCTTTTCAATTTAGTTTAATTCTTGAGCATAACATACATTTTCAAAAAGTGTTTACTGTTTTAGTAATCATTTCCCAAGCCTCTAATGTTTTCATCTTACACACAATGCCAAGCAATTCAGTGTTCAGTTTGTATGTCACGTGGAAATGCCTTGAAAATAAGGGTTATTGGGTTTAATACATCTGCAAAAACTTCTTACAGGTTAGCCTGTTACCATTTTAGACTGCATTATCATTTACCACCAGGTGGATTTGCAGTGTAGGACTAACTTGTAGAGGAATATAAAAAAACTTAGACCTACCATTCCGCTAGACTGCAGGTCTTACAGGTATTTATCTTCTTGGATGATCTAAGTTATTAAGACTAGTTTCACATGGTCTCCTTATAGTTTAGGTTAGGACAGAAAAATATATGCTAAAACATACTTAAAATTTATCTCTTGTCTAGAGGATTCAATGTGTCTATTTGTTTTGAGTTCTATAAACATGTTAGAAGATAAATATTGTACTATGTTATCTGGATTTCCTTCAGTGTCAGGTAAAGGTGCAACTGGACTTTTGTCACATATAATGCCATCCATCTCTGCTCCGTAGACAATTTTATGGTGATTTAGATGTGTAGTTAATACTAGAGAAAACTCCTCAGTTTCATCAACTGGAACATTTGGATTAGGCTCTATGTCTGGTCTTTCTGAAAGGATTGTTTTATTATTTTATGTACATAATTGTTGCTGCTAAAAGCAAAACTAAGGCCAAGGACTTGTTGACTAAGTATACATAGTATTAGTAACTAGCTAGTCTGTATTGAGAGGATGAGGTGCAAGTCTTAATGAACTCCAAATAGTGACTGTAAACGGTTTCCGAGAATATTGCAGGATCAATAGAAAAGAATGGTTCAATGAAACATGTAGAAGAGGTAAACATGTAGAAGAGGTAAAGCGAGACATGTTATAGATGAGTTAATGAACAAGAGATTTTAAATTTATGGTAGTACAACTGGTATACTGGTTTATTGTTCTTTCAGATAACAGTGGATTGCTACATATATAGTGAAGTAGTAAACTGCAAAGGAAAATGACAAAGGCTGCTTCAACTCGTTCTAAAATGCTATTATTTTGGATCTTGTTAAAGAAGCCCCATATTTGTTAATTTGCTAAACAGAATTTGATAAAATTTGATATTAAGGAATCCCAGATGGGTCTTGGAATACTCAGGATAAATGAGTTAATTTTTTCCCAGAGCAACATTTCACTTCTAGACATGTTTAAAACACGAAGTATGAATATTAAAATTACCAGACAGCATATATTGTTCAAATTTATATCCCCATGACGTGAATTGCTTGTCTTTCTCTGACATACGAAGCTTTCGTTGCCTCTTTTCTTCAGTTTCCCGTGCACATAAGTATATATTGCCTTTGTACAATATTGCCACAATTTTCCATGGTTCCTTGTTTTCAAATGGAGTACACGCTACACAAGTTAACAAGCCACGATAACAGAAAAACTTAGCCGCCTCCAAATTGTTTTCTAAAGGAAATTTTAATCGAGCTTCATGCTCAATTAAAAACTTTAGTAACTCTGTCAACTTAACATCTAAGTCTGCTGGTTTACGCTTTACTTTATCTAGATGTAAATTCAAATCGAAATTTACTCTTTCATCAGTTACTCGACACGCATATTTCAGGTTTTCTAAACCAATAAATCCTATTATTTTTGGCTTTCCAAAGTTTGGAAATGGTTTACCGTAATCGCGTTTATCTACATGTAGCATTTTCTACCAACTTTAAGAAGTTTGACGAAGTATGACTTTCGAATCTCGCGTGCTGAAATTTTATACAAAGTTTATTTCATTTATGTTTATTTCGAAAAAGTTTCAAGTTGTAAAATGTAAACACAAAAGTACCACTGTGGCAGTAGGAGTGTCGAATGTGGAGCTCCTTGGAGTAATATTGTTCTGTGATGTGGAGACTGGACAAATTAGGTAGGAATGTGAAAAAATAATCGATTATGGAAATAATCGATTAAATCTTGATTTTTTTTTTGAGGAAAGATTGATTTTAATACGTGATTTTATTTCTCTGAATAATCGATTGAAAATCGTTTTTTTTTTATAATCATTCAATCAATTATTACTGATTATTTAATCTTTTACTCCCCGACATTAAGATTGGTTTCTTGGCCCAGAACCCGGATCGATCTCCATAATATTACATTATCGATGCATGTATGATGGCATTCTTTCTGGGCTTTTGAAATAATTAAGTAGATTCATTTAATAAATCATTCACTATGTGGAGTCAACGAACTGTACTATTTTACCAACTTTTGGTTGTTATGTCATTTATTATTCGTTGGTGATACTTCACTTTTCAAATGAGCTATTAGAAATCGTTGCCTACGGATTTCTAGTTTTTGAAATAGCTAACTTCATGGTGTCAGTTTTTTGTGACGAAGCGAGCGCGCATCGTAATAATTTACTCTCACCATTTTTCTTAACGTGCCAAAAGCAGTATAACTTAAAAAATCTAGTGTGCTCGTAACTCTGCTCTCTTCAGATAAAATGGACTCTCATAGATTCTCTGAATTTTCAACCTAATTCCGCCAACGTTTCATTTTCTCCTTCTTTATAACAGAAATACAATTGCTAATAAATCTTCGTCGTGTGTTCACAACGCTTGTACTATGGAGGGTAGAGGTAAGGAGAGTCATCTTATATGGGAGAAAAGTTGAAAAAGTGTCCAGTTGTTGCGCTAAATAACAGTTCAAAAATCCTCCACAATGGCGCTGGTGGATGCACGGGGTATGGTATGAATGTAGCAATCGTAGATGAATTGAAGTATGCCGAGTTAAAAAATTTAATGTCATTATCGACTAAAGTAGTTAATTATTGAGAATTTCAACAACTTACGTTGTACAAAATATTGTGGTAAATATAACCTTACTTCCTTGTATCTCCATACTTCCTTGTTTATTTTTCAAGCCTACCCTAACAATATTTATATTTGGCGCTTCTTTTAAGAGTTACCCTGATGCAAATGTGGCGCCATCCTAATTTAATACATTTTGACGACACTTTTTCATATACACAGATGACTCTCCTTACCTCTACCCTCCATAGCTTGTACTATCCGTATTGACACGTTTACATTCCGAATTAAAAAAAAAACTGAAGACTGCGTTAGTCTTACAAAAAATTAAACCGAAATTACGCATTTGGAAATCGAATTCGGAAAACGAGTGTCTGCACTCTGCAGCAAGCCTTCATCTGAGATTCTTACCTACCAGCTATGGAGGGTAGAGGTAAGGAGGATCATCTGTGTATATGAAAAAGTGTCGTCAAAATGTATTAAATTAGGATGGCGCCACATTTGCATCAGGGTAACTCTTAAAAGAAGCGCCAAACCAAATATTGTTAGAGTAGGCTTGAAAAATAAACAAGGAAGTAAGGTTATATTTACCACAATATTTTGTACAACGTAAGTTATTGAAATTCTCAATAATTAACTACTTTAGTCGATAATGACATTAAATTTTATAACTTACTTCAATTCATCTACGATTGCTACATTCATACCATACCCTGTGCATCCACCAGCGCCATTGTGGAGGATTTTTGAACTGTTATTTAGCGCATACACTGGACACTTTTTCAACATTTCTCCCATATAAGATGACTCTCCTCACCTCTACCCTCCATAGTACCTACTTAAAATTACTTTCGTGATACCTTTTACTTGACTAACGTAAATTGCATTTTGAATTTTAAAATGTTGATTGACTATAGTCGTAAAAAAGTAATAGGCCCGTTTTGACATTTGTCATCGCGACGTAACTAGTTATGTAACCATAAGACTCGGGACTCGATACTCACGATAAATCAATTCAAGTTTGTGTCAGTACTTGATTGATATTATTATGTATTGTAAAGTGTTCGTTCGTTCAAAGTATTCCTTTAACTTCACAACCAATACGCGTGACTGGCTGTTGATTATACGTCCACTTTTCAACATGTTGAAACAGAGTTAGTACTATATAACAACAAACACAAAACTCGAGTCAAATCACTATGTTTAAATTAATGTCCAAAATAGAAGAGCCATAGTTAACCTAATAGTAAACCATATATATCAAACTTAAACGAGCGCACAGTCAACTTTACAAGATGAGGAACGAAAAACTGCGCAGTGCGCGCGGGGACGCTTCAGTCATGTGCCGCTTGGTCAGATACATCATCTCAGACTCATTATTTAGAACCCATTTTAAGAACCAAGCACATTCTTTGCAGTAAAGATAACTACACAATATTTAATTTCGATATTCAGTAAAAAAATGGTTACAGCTCTAGTATAAAAAAAAAAAGACTGAGAACGTAACTGTTTTCAGAACGTTTCGCAACAATTATAAATTGCATGCTACTATGAAGTAAGCGCAAAAAGAATACTCGCGATATATTCTTTCATATTATTTAACGTCCCAAAAAAATTTACGTATTTTTTAAAACACTGTATGTAATTGATTTTTATTTTTTTGTTTCTTTCAGTTTCGTTCCAAGTTACATTCTATGGTCTTTCACAAATGTCAAAACGGGCCTATTATATTTTTCCGACTATAGTTTTGTTAGTAGTTTTGGTTTGTACTTTGTTGACTCCGGTAACGCTGTGGAGAAATGCGTTTGCGAAGACGCTTCGCTTTAAAATGGAAATAAATAATCGTTTTCATAAGTGTAGACTTTGTTTAAAAATTGGTGATTTTTGCTCAATATTCGAAAAAGATGATACAACTAAGTTATCTGAAATGGTGATGTCGTTTGCGAATGTGCAGGTGAGTTTATTTACAAGTTTATTTGTATTCAAAGCATTTTCATGAAAGAAGTAAGTTTGCGAGTGGTATTTATTATAAATTCTGACTTGTTGATGTTAAAGTATAAACAACTTAATGACGCTATTTCAGATTCACGAAGACGATGGTCTATCAGACCGTGTATGTACTTCTTGTATTGAAAACCTCAGTACTGCTTATTTGTTCAAACTTCAGTGTGAAAGAATTGATAATCTCATGCGAAAGTTTCCTGGTAAGTACAAACGAACTAAACAAAATCCATATTTTTAAAAGCCTTCTCTAATAATATTTGTGTATTGGATGGTACTTACGAATGATATTTTGTAAGAAGAGGTACATAGAAAGCAATTACAACTGTGATATTTATTATTGTCATGATCATCAATGTTCTGAATTTACGGTTACTGATTGCTAGTATGATGGATGATGGATAGTATATAACCCATGTTAATTGTTATCCACCCCACTATAGGGCATGGGTCTTAAGAAAAGTTTCGTATTTTAAACTAACTTTATTGCAGTGCCGCAATAAAGTTGCAGACAACAGCGGCTGAACTTTACTGCAGATTGTTATAAAACTCATGTTTATTGGCATAGCTGGTTAAGTTTTATTTATTTTTGCAAAAAATTCTAATAACCACTTGCAGAAAGCAATTGCATATAAAGTACATATAAAGTACAAGTACAAGTTTGTTTAGAGCATCTGGTCTACTTCGTTTTCTCATATAAGAAAAATTTGCACAAAACTTTAAAATCTAAGACAGTTACATTTTCATTTTCAGATATACAGATTGACAAGCCAGACGACAAACGAGATTATAATGACCTGTATAATCAGGAATTCCATATGCACACTGAATATATAAAAGAAGAGAATGATGATAATTTAGTTAAATCTGCCCAAGTTGAACGAGATAGGGCTCAACTAAGTCCTTGTTTCGAAACCAGCGATGAGACTGACAGTGATATAGATTCCATTAAATGTGTATATTGCAACGAATCATATAGTAATTATGGTGCACACACTTGCCATGTCACTTGCACAATTGAGCACAATCAGCTTCAACGGTCAAGTAGCAATGAAACGCTTGTTGCTACAGACTTTACACCAACAAAAATATCTAAGCCCCTATCACCAATCCCAGACATTCCAGAATACGTTAACGTATCTTGCGTACTTTGTGATCAAATGTTTGACCAATTTGATCATTATGTAACACATCTCAATAAATGCACAACTAATGTGAAACTTCACCATTTCGTTTGTCCGGTTTGTCACGAAATGTTTACAGATAAAGGCTCATATCTGGAACATTTAAAGCTACTGCATTTCAAAACACACAATGAAACTTTGAGTGATACAGGCACTGACTGTGTCGATTTTGCCCCTATGATTGTGAAAACTAGCAAACCAAAAGCGGTAAGACGGCAGATAGGTTGGTCAATTGAAGACATTTATCAAGAGATTGAATGCCAAAAAATTGAACAGAAACCGACTGCAACGTCTAGCCCATTGAAAAATTTCTTCTCAAAGTTGGGAAATGAGTGAGTTGCACATGCTATTTTGGCATGCCTGGGACCTGCATCAGCGCTTTGCAAGAACAAACTAACACCCTGCTTAAGTAATTATTTATATTTCCTATTATTTCTTGTTTAGAAACATGGGATATTAACTTTCATGGTATCTGTCTATTTCATTTCTTTTCTTTGAAACTTCCAAGACATTGGTGCCAATTCTTTTGTACAGCACAGAACATATCTCTACACAAAACTAAATTGACAACCTAAAAATGGTGCTTTCCTATATTTTTTGCAAGGAATACAATGAAAATGTCACTTAATGAGTTAAGTTTAGAAGTGACCAACAGGATTGGCACCATTTAGTTTCTCTGTTTTACAAAAAGATTACCTTAATTGAGATGTTTTGCTTAACTTTGTCAATCGAGCTATCGATTTTTAATTCAGAATTGGTTGGAAAATTCCTTTACAGCCAAAATAAAATTACTTATTACTTCATATTAAATATTATGAATTATAATACAAAATTTAAAAAAATATATAAATTACTTCTAAGAATTTCAACTAATGTAATTTTGAGACAAAAAAATATTATTTTTGAAATGCTGTCTGTTAAACTGTTCATTATTTCAATTAAGTAAACTACATATTTCCATATCTATTTAATTGTATTAAAATGTTCACAGTCTAGCTGGACTGACACAGTGCCACTAGATAATTATATGAGTTATTTTCTTACTGTATTTCTGTAAGTTAAAACAAGTAATTGGTACTCATAATTATCTTGTGGCATGCATCTTAGCCCTACAGGGCATAAATGCTTTATTATGTCTGCATTTTTTAAGTGTATACTTATATGCAAATTATTAACAGGGCTTAAAACTGATTTAAATTTATTTTTTTCAAAAGGTGCTATTTTTATGTAAGTCCGAAAAGTTAGAATTGTGTGCCACAAAAAAAAATTATTAATAATTTCTTCAGGCCAAGGAAATTATCATTTGTAACAAGATCTATCGTTTTCCTCTCAAGTTTGTAAACTACCCATGCCTATTATTAACCTCATTTGTAATCATGGACAGTGAAATTGTAAAACACATTGTCAAATTATTTATTTAAAGGTCCTCCTCCAGACAAAGTACCCCTAAAAAGGTTAGTTTCCGGAAATTCATTGAAAACGGTAAAGCTAAGACGTCTGTTTACCTGCCATTCAAGAAGTACATACAAAACTATAAACTGAAGAAAAAGGCAAACAACTACAGCCCAATCAACACAAAAGCACAAGTGACTAGCAGAATACAAGCAATATTTCCTGAGGAAATTTCAGGTAAGCACCTCGAATAAACATTGTTGAAGTTTGTAGTGGCAAATATCAAATATGAGGGGTCAAGCATAGGATCCCATTATATTTAGTCAGACTTAGGCTAACAAATACAAGTTTTATTTCAAATATTTTTGCATGTTAAAATATTTATCGCCTAATTAGCGTTCGTTAAAATCAAAAACTTTCAAACTCTCTTCATATGTAAAATTTTTGTTTTGTCGGTTACGCTAATTTCGCAGTAAAGGGTCGATTTAATAAACCTTCCCCTGTCAAATTTGTGTTTTGTTGATTACGCTAAGTCTGCATCAGTGGCTCGGACACTTTCATAGCCAATCTTCATGTCATTACCATTACTAAACTAGTTTTGTAAACGCAAACATGCACTGGCAACCGGATTTGCAGGAAATTGGTAATGACAGCCGCAGAATTAGATTACGAGGTTAGGTACAACTAATATCAAATCAAAATGTAGCGATCATCATTATGAACCCATAAGGGTGATGCCTCATTAGTGCGTTGAGGTGCGACGTAGCAACGCTACGTTAATCAGGTAGCGTAGCCACACGTACAGTTGCAACAATGCAGCACTTTAATGCGGCATGTAATTTCAAATATACAGAAAATGACGACGCAACGCAACGCAATAACTAATGAGATTCACAGAATGAGATTGGCTGAAGCCTTAGTCTGGGCTAGTGCGGATTGGTGTAAATTATAAATTCAAATTCTATCTTATATCTTCAAACGAGAAATTCTTGTATAATTGGAATCTCGGAATCGGCTCCTTTATTCATTTTTAGAAAATGTCAGTTTACTTTTAGAAAGTGTTTTATTGGTGTTTTCCGGTAATGACCGATTTGGTGCAACGAAGTTGCACGGGTCAGCTGGTAATGTTTTATTCATGCAGACTACATCACAGGATCTTATATATATATATGAACGCTTCATAAGATCCTCCACAACTGTAAAATGTTTGTGTGATGAACATGAATGTTTTTCAATGTTTGGGTGTTTATCTGTATATTAAATATATTTATGTGTATTATATTCATAAAAGTATTCATCAGCTATCTCAGCACCCATAACACAAGCTACGCTTACTTTGGGGCTAGAAGACGATGTGTCTATTGTCGTATAATTTTATATTTATTTTATTTTTTTATAAATACACACACACAAACACACATATATAGGGAATGTATGACCGCTTATATACAACGTTGAACGGATTTACGAAATACTGTTGCAGGGTCGATATATTTCATAAGGAATCACCCTGTACATATATTAAATCAAAAGAAGCATATTTTATTTATTCATTTATTAATTTATTTATTTTTCCATGCAAACTAATTCTAAATATTCTAAATGTTTACTTACGACCCTTTTGAAAATAAAAGACCGACACGCGCACACACTACTCGACACGTACCTAATAAAGTGATAGGAGTCACTTGATTTTACTTTTGCATGTAAAGTTAGTTAATTTCTTTCAGTAAAAATTATGGCAGCGGTTTACTTAAAAACTATTAGATTTTCGGTTTCACAGATAAGCCTCAGAGACTGCACATAATGTACCTCTAAAGCCCGTACAATGAGTAATTATTGTATATATATATATATATATATATATATATTCATACTTCACATTTGTTTAAGATTATGGAAAACTGTTATGATTATGTAAACACATAACTTCAGTTATTGGTGCATGCCGGTAATAAAACTATAATGTGAGATACTATCTCCGAGGCAAGCATGCTTTCTCTTAGGCTGCATCATCACTCACGATAGGGTGTGATAAAGTCGTGTTTTGGGAAGTTTTTATGTCTAGGCCTATAAAAATTAGACTGACTTCATAATTTAGTAAGGTATCACTGTTTTTTTTTTCATTTGATTTTTTTTATGAATATTCATGCATTATAACATTCCATAACCCATAAAATATTTTTTTTTTGTAAACAGACAGTGACTATAATTCACCAAGTGGCGCATCAGAAGATTCTTGGAAAATGAAACAGAATTTAATCTGTGCCTGTGACAAAAAAGTTTTCATGCTATCGGAACATATCCACGTAAGGCTAGCAGTTTCCATCTATTCTGTTATGATCGTTTTGTATGCTTTAGGAACATTTGAAGTGGCAGAGTAAACACAAGATAAGTAAAGGGTGCAAATAATTATATAATACTAAATATAAAACTAAATAGTTTGTTTACTTTGTTTGTACACACGCACTAATCTCTTCAACTACCAGTCGGATTGGAAAAATCATTTGTCCATTCGGTAGCCCTATTAAAACATATTTTTCATTTTACTAGCAAAATTAAAAAAAGTCAGAAAGAACGTCTATCAAAACCGAAAATCTAGCAAGGGCGGTTCTCATCACCCGCCAGTGTTATTTGTAGCATAAATAGATAGATTAAAAAAAAGAATAGAATAGATCTTCATTTGCATATCAATTACAGGTTAGTTTAGAGTCACAGTTTATTGATTGATATTGTCTGGTGTGCAGAGATTACAAAGAAGTAATTAAATAACATGCAATTTTACCGGCCGGCTTAAAAGTGGAGGGAGCTAAGGCCGTAGTCCAACACGCTGACCCAGTTCGGATGGATGACTCCGCACACCTTTAGAACGCTATGGATAACTCTCAGGCATGCAGGTTTCCTCACGATTTTTTCTTTCACCGTTTAAGGAAGTGATATTTTAATTGCTTAGAACGCACATAACTTAGTAAAGTAAGAGGTGTGTACTGGGATTCGAACTCGGGCCTCAGAAAGTGAAATCGAGGTCCTACCCACTGGGCTACAATCGTACTCAAATTATCTTTCACGCTCTAGCAGTAACCACTGGAAATTTGCTGACATTTTATTTTATTTGGAATAATTTTACAGGATCGCGACAGAATAGTGGCAATGATCAACGAATTGGGCGGTGTGGTTGCAGAGAATACGAAAATGGAAATGTTGGCAACGCATTTTGTGTCGGTGTTACCCAGCGACACATTCTCTGGTATGATGGTGTGCGCTCTTGCCACTGGGAAGTGGTTGCTGCACATCAGTTTCGTATATGACAGCTTTCGATGCAAGAAGTTTTTACAGGTATGTTTTAGACGTGTATATTGGAACAGGTAAGACAAAAAAACCAAGGGGCTAGAATTCTTGCTACTGGGAAGTAGTTGAGGCACATCAGTTTCGCATATGACAGCTTTCGATGCAAGAAGTTTTTACAGGTAAGTTTTAGTCGTGTATATTTGAACAGGTAAGGCAAAAAAACCAAGGGGCTAGAATATTTAGCCAACCTACTCGTCTGCCGTTTGAAAGCCTAGTCCAGCGACTATTAACAAAGCGTCTAACAAATCTACTGATAACGACTAAAACACCATGCAGTAGGTATCTTTGCATCGACTGAGTTTCTTACAAGATTGCAGTGTACAAAAATGCACCCATACTTAAATCAAAATACCCACCGATACAACACACACACGCACGCATATACACATCCCACATACACATACTATGCTCAAAAATATTTTTTACTCAATTGTGCCCATAGATAGCTGATGATGGTGACAACCATATAATTTACGAAATCTTAAAATGAAATCTACAAGAATGCCAAACAAGCTTTGGTCTAAGAAGAAACCCACAGAAAACTTAGCCGGTTGTTCTTTTTGCTATCATAACCTCAAATTTTACTGATTAAAAAAAGCGACCTGGTTAGAGTAATAATTGACACTCAGGCTGTTTTATCGTTTAAGCTAATTTATTACGTTTATTCCAGGAAAATATGTACGAATGGATGAGACACCCTAAGATAGTTGAGATCGACAATACAAGCGTGGAAGTAACGAAGGCGGCCGTGTTCTGGCACATGGAACTGCAAAACGACAACGCCAAATATCCGTTTGAGGGCAAGCAGATCGTGTTGATTATGAAGAAGAAGTACAGACAGTACTACCAAATGATCTTCAAGGCTCTCAAAGCGAAACCTGTCACTTATGATCCCAGGTAAAAGATCAGGCATGCGGGTTTCTACATGTTTTCCTTCACCGTTAAAGCTAGAGATATTCAATTGCTTAAATTGAAAACGCACATAACTCCTAATATGTAGTTATATTTGTGGGCCGGGTATTGAACTCTGTCACCCCGAAAGGGAAGCCGAAGCCTAACCAGCTAGACTATCACCGTTTTTCAAATTGGAAAAAAGAAAATGGTAGCACTACTAAATTCAATCTGCCATCTGAAGATTTTGGATTTATTATGCTTTGTTTAATTTAGGACGATAGTCAATTATTGATTATTCTTTCATAGAACTTGAATTGATCTGTACGGTCAGATTATAATTTATGATTCAAAACATTCAATATTTTATTTCTTTTTTGATAAAATCATTCACATCCGTGAATTTCACATGCTACACAACTGGCAATAAGCAGTGGCGGTACTACCATACAAGCCGAAAAGCCGGGCTTGCGTTACAATAAATATCTCTTTTAAATATTTCTCGACTATTCCGAAATGAAATTAACAAAATGATTAAAACTTGATAGCAATGAGGATATAAATACAATGTTTTAACTTTTGCTTAATAATGTATATACTCTTTGTCTACTTTACTGCAAGCACTACGTTACTCTGGCAGGTAGACTCTGTGGTAGCAACCAGCCGAACGGCACGGCGCCGCGCCGAACTATCACTATCGCGCTCTTCGCGTGTCTTCGTACGCGTTCGGAGGCCCCGCTTTGTCTCGCTCACACTCATTTGCTTATTTGGGGCTCTCTCTAATAGAAATTTCAATGTATTTAGCAGAGACAATCTAGATTATTTAATAATTTAGTAAGGAGATCAAATGCCAGATTGCGAGTTGAAGTTAGTGAAGATGACCAGCGAGCGAATTGAAACAACTTCACGCGTGTTATTATTTGCGTTACAACTAGTTGACACTTGACAGATTCATTATTATTGATTAGTAACTAATAGTTAGGAGGTGCTGCCTTAGTTTAAAGAACTAACTAGCTAATCACAACTATTTCTTGGTACATATTCAAAATTAACTTTTCATTAGTTTCACCGATCAATCTCCTTCGTGCCTTCTTCATCTACAAGACATTGGCGAAGTACCTTGTGCCCAGTTGGCACAGACAAAAGCCATAAACAAAAATTGAATTGAATTAGTTAGGAGATTATTGTTTTTTTGAGTTGAATAGTGCATTTTACTGGTTTGTTTTTTTACAAATTATAGTAAATATTGTTAAATATGAGCTCAATTTGTGTGCAAATTGTTTTTGTTTCTGTGGCGAAATCTCAAAATAATAGACGAACAACAGGTAAATTTTTGCATATTTTGTTTCTAATGAAAAGAATGGTTGGAACGCGGCTGGTTACGTCATAAATTACCAGGCTTTATAAGAATTAAAGAGAGCAGAACTCAAAGAAACACTTGGGATTACTATGATTACTTTTTAATTTTGGCAAACATTGCATAGAAACTTCTTTATCATAATGCGCGTGCTGACCCTAACCGTAGTGTTTTTCAAAGATTTGTTAATATTGTTTGTCATTTAGCACACAAGAATGGTGACTTAGAGATCATGACGAGTTAAATTTGTCCTTTAGGTAACTGGGCTTGCTCAAATTCAAAACGCCACTGGCAATAAGCATCTGTAATGTTTTTTAATTTTAAAACTAAACTAGTTTTTTATGTATTTAATAGTTCATTTTAACAAATAATTGCGTGATAAATAATTGGAAATATATTGAATATTTACAAGTAAGATAATTGCGTTGAATGTTCGATTTATTTTATTTCGAACTTGATTTTGAAAGTCTATAGTCTATAGTTGTTATGCGGCATTCACTGCGTGGGCCGTACCCATCAATGAAGTACGAATATATCTGTATTATGTTCTGATGTGCACCTGCCAAAACTATTATCATCCTAAATTTAAAAAAAAGTATAATTTCGGACCTTGAATAATTTAGATTTTAGATTAAACGCTTATTAATATAATTCGATTGTCAACAGGACACCCGGAAGCTGTTGTTCCGCCGACTACTGTTTCGTTGATATGAAGATAATAGAGAGAGTGAAGTTGCGGTTCTTTTTCCACCACAACGTGCCCGTCTTCCCTTACCAATACATATTAGTGTATTTGTTAAAGAGAGGGCGAGTCGACGATGAACATAAATATTTGCTACAAGACTGTACTAAAGTAAACGATAAGAACTTTTTTTTGAATAACACTTATTGAACTACTTTTAGTGCCTTAATAATTCAACTGGCAATTATAGTAATAATTAAAGGGAAGGACTAGCCGGATGCCCCGCCTGGTAAGGCAATACTTCGCAGGGTACCAGGGACCTGCAAAGTTCCGCCATGTGTCAATCGATCTGAGGCGTAGGTGTTAAGCCTCATATGTCTGTATTTCAAGATTGGCTTCGATGTTAAAGGCTCGATCGATTAGCTTCCGGCTATTCTTTTTTATACTTCGATTTTATTTATATAGATGAATCTTTGTTCTACTTAGCATTTTGGTCACTTACCAAAAGCCCTGTAGCCCAAAAGAAAGCAGGAAATACAATATTTAAGTATCATAATATTAGATTCTTACCGTATCATAGTAGAAATACTTAAAATATTGTGGTAAATTCTAAAATAGAGTATAAATGAAGAAAAGTAGAAAAAGTTCATTATTTCTTAAATTCAATTAAGAATTAAAAATGTTTTATTTTTTCGAATTTTAAGACAGAGTTTAGATAAAATCTATTAATGTTAATTATTAATATTATTTGGGATAGGTATTAACGGATTATTATTTTCAAAATCAAATATTTGCAATAAAATTTGAAACATTATCTGCATTTTTATTAAAATACATTCTCAATAGGGTTCCCTCCGTTTGGTCCCAGTTCGAGGAATACAGACCAACTGCTTAGCGTACTGAAGCTGTTCTAGTTTCTTTCTTCTCATTCTTAACTGCAAAAAGTTGTTTATTACATTATGACAGCAAACAAGATATTTTAAATTTATGTATTACATCAGACATGTATGCAGTAGGTACAAGATGTTGTAGGGAATTCAAAAAAACTGTATGTTAAAACTTGTTCTGTTTATTTTAAATTTAGTCATATCCTGTACCTACCATGTACCTTACAAATAAAAAAAACCTGCAAAAAGAAAGACAACTAAAGGTTGTTGCACGGTTGTCGGTTCTTAGGAAGAATACTTATTTTAATAGATATGTTTATGAACGTAGGTACTTAGTTAAATAATGAATGAATCAATATACTTTTCTTGTACACTGCGGCTTCACATATACAAATTACGCGATGCAGCGTATTGCTGCATACCTTCCTCTATAAAGCAGATACCTAACGTATAGATATTTTCAATCGTCCTAATATTACCAAAAATACAAACCTATGATACCTAGTAATAACGATGTAACTTCTTTCAACATAGAATTTAAACAAACGAAAGTGTGAGCTCTTAATATCTGTTCTTGCTGTAGGAGCTTTAACACCACCCACTGTTTGAAAACCTTAAATCACGTAAACATGACGGGCCCGGGATCCACACCGTAACAAATAATGTGTGGTTTAATAGCAACACCACATATTAGTCGAATTCACTGGGTGAGCACGGTTGACTAAAGTAAATGGTGCCCGACTTTGGAAATTTGAAAGACTATTTGGTATTCATAAGTCTCAGCTCCTATCACTTACAAAGAACAGTGATCGTTAAAGGATCAATCGAAATCACATTGTTTAATAATTAGTATGCAGAGGTAGAAAAAAAATATTTAGTCCCAGCAGCGAAGTCGGCAATGGCAACGATTAAAGAATTCAGTAAGCCTTATGTGAGGAGTTTGCCGCTGAGGAATTCTGTTCTCTATCTCGAATCATATTTATCACATCTACACGAACATTTAGGTAGAACTAAATTGATACTACAACACATGTTATACAAATAAGATTATTTATATTTGCCCCCTCTCCGTAAGGGACTGTTGCTGAATACCAGGATTAAAAATATCCTACGACTTAATGTATTATAAACTTAAACCATGAAAAGATACCGTTTACAGATTTGGCTTCAGTATCGGTTATAGTGCCATCCAAAATAAAATTTTAGAATGTTTACAATGGACAGAATTCGATCCGTAACAGTTTCATTATAAGTACCTATAGTAAATTAAATAAATTAATATATGTAAATACTTTCTACTGCTAGACCTATGTACCCGATCAAGTGCCTGTCGGTCGGGTCGTCGAGTTTTACAAAGTACATAGTCCGAGAGTATATGTATACTATTTACAAACACGTTAAAGTAACACGAGATCTATTTATAGTATGGTACCCGAAGTAGGTATTTAATAATGTTCGAAATATGTGTACCTACCTAGTTTGTTGTCTGTGCTTTGGATTCGTCTTTTAGAAGTCGGATGCCGTAGTAGTTACAATATACTATTAATTTTTTAAAAGTAAAAGGGACAACTAGAATAGGTACCTACTTTTGTATAGAAAATCCAACATACAAGAGTAGCTAAAATAGTACCGACCATTCCCCATATCTGTTCTGCATTTGGAAAAACATCATTAGAATTATTATGTTTTTGGTCTGGTTCTTCACAGCTACAAAATGAAGATAATATAAATAAAATCATGATTCAGTTTAATTCACAAAGAATTTTTTATATTCGCTGAATTAGTTTACAAGACAGTTTTTTTGACACAAAGCAGTATACCTACTTTTTGGCTGAAAGAGACCAAACGATGAGGTTTTATGTTGATCTATTTGTATCTTTTGAAAAAAGAAAAGGTTGAAAATAAGCAAAATAATAATTTTGCATAGTTCGTTTTCAAATTGCCGCCGTAATCAGCATGTATAGCCGTACCCGTTTAAAAAAATAGGTTACCATTTTTATGGGATATAATAGGTACTCAAACAAAAATATAGTGACGGTAAACCACATAAAAAGCCAGGGAGCTGGTTTGTGGTGGTACGCGGGTATTTCACTGACCTCTACTAGACCTATACTATTAGTATAATAGATCAGTGGGTTTCTAAACCCACTGATCTATTATATTGCGCAGATATCCCCTCTACGTTTCCTTCAGTTACGTGCCGCGATCTGTACCTACCTACGTTTTTATTTCAATTGTTTGTCATTGCTGTCATACGTTTAAGATATGTGAAAAGATATCATTATACATGACGGCGCGTCAAAGTTTACAGTGAATACGGCCTGTCAAAGTCACTCTAGCGGAGCGTCGCGTTTATGGTAGCGGGGTATGGAGGGTAGAGGTATAGCGGGGAAAAGGATCGCCATCTTGTTTTTCGCGAGAGGCGGGAAGAACCAGCGCGCCGTTTTTGCGACGAATCGCTGTTTGTTAACTTAAACAAATTACTTTATGATAGTCTTTATTGAAATACTGATAATTAGTAAAATAGATTGGAATAATTATTATTGTGGTATAATACAGACTAGAGGAATATAATAATTTTAGAATGTTGTTAATTTACAATGAGTTCAGAAATGAGTTTAGAAGAAGGCCCTTCTGCGCTTTTATACATAACATACATAATATTATTCACGCCCTAAGTAAGCAACCAATCATAAACCAATCAACTTGATTTTTGGCATAGTCAGTTGGAAGGAAGGAAAGTAACACTGGCTACTCGTTTCTCTGGAAAACAAAATATGCTCAAAAGATCTAAGAAAAATGTGCTATCGAATTGTAGTTTAGGTTTTATCCACGTTTTATCTATAAAAGGAAGGAAACGTAGAGGGGATATCTGCGCATGGGGACTGTCGCGCACGCAATACATTCGCTACTTTAATAAATTAACTAGGTACTAATAAGTAATGTTTGTTTGTTAATGATAATGATATTATTTTACTGTAATGTGTGCGTGTGTGTGTGGTGTGAGTGCGTGTATGAGTGTATGTGTTTATAATATGAATGAAAGTTTATAGTTCCAAATTCAAATTCCTAAGTTTCATGTTACCTATGATATAATAATTTTTAACAAGTTTATAGTTTAAAAGTAGAAAAATAAAAACATATTCAATTTTTATTTTAGATATAAAAAACTAGTTTCTGAACTAAAGATGGGCAAAATGACAATCACATACATTCACACAACCTAAGCTGCCCTTTTCCTAGTCTGAATCAGATAATAGTATTACGCCTTCAATGGTTTCTAGACAGGGCCTTTTGCTCGTTGATGGCCGGGACTCAGGGCTGCTCCGGTCGTCGGTACTAGCAGAGTCATCGTCATCGGACTCACCGAGGCTATCCTCTGAACTATCTTCATTAACGCGAATAGTGAATTCTTCTGTTACCAAATCCACGACACAGTCACTCATTGCATATTGCTCTTCTATATCCTTCACCTTTTTGCATAATTTTTGCCAATCCCATGCACCCATCAATAAAACTTTTTCTTGAATTAGCTCTATACATTTAGTAGGCAGCAAAAATGTGAAATGGAGTGTTCCATTTCACATTTTTGCTGCCTACATATTGTTTTATATCGGACCATGCAATTTCGATAGGATTTTGATCTGGGTGGTATGGTGGTAGTCTCAGCACTTGATGGCCTTGTTCAGCTAGGATTCGGTCAATCGAAAATGTTGTGAATCTTTTCTTGTTTGCCTTTATTAAATTGTATAACTGAGGTTTTAGAAGTGATTCCTCATACTGTATGCCTTTATCAGTGAGCCAAGCCTGCATGTCAGCTTTCTTTGAATTAGAGGTTGGTGCGAGATCCCACTGTTTATTATGATAGGACGCGTTGTCAACTACCACGACGCTATTGGGTGGTAGGTTGGGCAATAACTGAGTTCTGAGCCATTTTTCATAGTTCTCGTAATTCATGTTGTCGTGGTAGTCGCCTGATTTGGTACCAGCTTTAAAAGTGAGCAACGCATTGGGTATAAACCCAGTTTCAGACCCTGCGTGGACAATGACAACTCGCTGTCCTTTTGAAATTGGTTTTTTGAGGCCCATACAAGAACCATCGGTCCAGGATTTTCGAGAACAGTGCGATGAATCTACATAGGATTCGTCCGTATATACAATAGGCCTTCCCTCTTGACGATATTGTTTTATTTTACGTAGATATTCTATGCGTTGAAAACGTATATTTGATGTTTCAATCAACACTTTCCGATTGTTTTCGGTGTTTTTCCACCGAAATCCCAAACCCTTAATTATTCGCCGAAGACTTCGTTCTGAGCCGTTGAAATTTATGTCTTCCTCTAGTTTTTGTTTCAGCTTTCCGACGGTAGGAAGTTCATTTTTCATTTCAAGTTTTGTGAAAATTATGAATGCACCTCTTTATTACTCCTTGGTCGAAGTTATCAATATTTGTGACCGGTTTTGTTCTGGAACGTTTTTTGCCAGGTGTTCTGAACACTGTGATTAAATCGGAACTACTGGCTTGATTGGTGATATTCCTTACCGTTGCTATTGAAGTTTTTGTAGACTCTGCTGTCCTTTTTTGGATTTTCCCTAAGTCACTGATTAAACTATTTAATTTCATATTTTCTGCCTTAATAACTTCTGTAGTTTGTTTCATCTGGCTGCTGCTGTCGGAATGGCTGAGTAAAATACTCGTAGCGTCGTCTATCTCACGTTTAATTTGTTGTAAAAAAACAATTAATTCCTTAGACTCTTTTTTCAAAAAACAATGCACGTCATACACCATTTTCCGAGCCTGTCTTCTCAAAACAGTATTATATCTTTTAGGCATATTCAACAGTGAATATAATAAAGTCACAAACAAACCAAATTAACAAACTTAAACTTAACAAACAGCAACAACAAAAATTAACAGATATAACAATACAATTAAACTTAACAAAGAGCAACAACAAAAATTAACAGATATAACAATACAATTTAGAACGCGACTGTACACTGGAAGTGCGCGGGGCGTCGTATCGGTCCGGGGGACGGAATGCGACTGGAGAACCAATCTGCGCGTGCAAACGATACGCACGCCCGCCCCGCAACCCGCTTTTCCCCCATGATACCTTATTTTCGACTTCTGCGCAATGAAGGTCACCGCTAGAGTTTCGTGCCGCTACTTGTACACTCGACGCGTTTTCGAATATGCGGGCAATTATGAAACTTATTTCAATTTAATTTTTTCTTTGCAATCGAAATATAATCGTTAACGATAATATTGAAAATTAAGTTTTACTCTCCCGGGTCAGAAAAAAATTTATAACGAATAAAAAATTGGGAAGTATATTTATTTATATCATGAGATCTCTTTTATACGTACGTACGTACGTAAAATAACATTAAAAGATTTATGTGGCTTCATTTTTGATGTTTACATACACTTTAGTTTTGTTTAATGAAAATAAATTATTAGCTACTACTA
Source organism: Pararge aegeria (assembly GCF_905163445.1). NCBI lineage: Eukaryota > Metazoa > Arthropoda > Insecta > Lepidoptera > Nymphalidae > Pararge > Pararge aegeria. The sequence goes on from NC_053183.1 coordinate 11,215,392, forward strand.
TGAATTAATGTTTAAACTGCATTTTCACATTCAGCCGCTATTTATTTGGTTGGATAAAATTATTTTCGTTAGGCAAACCACTGTAGTAATAATTCATTTTTCTGAGTTTTGATTTATCGATTGATTGGAAGTAATAATAAAATAGATATACGACTTGAGATAAAGTGCGTTTCTGACTTATATAACTGCAACAAGAACAAATACCAAGCAATATTATTTTGATTAAAATTCATAGATAGCATAGCAGTTGACAATAACAGTTATAAAAATTTAGCACAACAGTATAATTCGTTAAAAAAATAGCAGTTATGCCCACCTATACTAAGAAAAACATATCGGACACCAGTGAATGAGATGGTATTGCCATAGTATGCATTTTACTGCATTCTCCGTATTCTTCCAAACTTCATGGGCTGTTCACGGTAAAGCCCCTATGACATGTCAAAGGTTTATTATTCTCTGTAATCTTTGATCCAGTTGATCACCGAATTCACATTACTATAAAAAAAAAAAAAAAAAAAGCTGAGTTCCAAGAATTCCATCTTTTATTTAGTTTTGTTTTATTTTGTAGGTAGAACTTATTTGTTTGTTTGAAGGATGGGTTGTTTTTGGTCCAGTGAGGTAAGTACCTGTATAGTTCTTGTAGGTACCATGTTTATTTAACCTTTAAAAGCGCCTTATAAGTTGTTTTAACTTTTATCTATTGATATAAAATTAATGTTATTTTTAGGGTCGTGAACATTGTATGCACTGTAATCGCCGAGATGTAAACAATTTAGTAATTATAGACCATGTCTGTGAGATTTGTATCAATAGAGCTACCAGAACTTCTTATGTACGTATGTCCTTTTCATACTATAACAAGTTTTAATTTGATTTTTTTAAAATCATTATCTTTCTTTAGTCACCACCTGGACCCAAATTTGGGGAATACCGCTGTAACTCCTGTCGACGATTCTGGAGCAGTCGTTGGTGCTGGCCAGATAAATATCAGATGTGTAAACAGTGTAAGAAACCTACACTGCCCTTTAATTTTGTAAGTTTTTAGGTAACTTTTTGAATCGTTTGTCCCGGGGACATAGGTAATATTTATATCCAAAATTTGATTGAATCTAAGTGTTCATATTCTAACTCAATCTAGACCAGTCCTGAATTATCAAAATATGTAGATTATTTTTATCCGTATATGAATTTTTGATAATTCCGATTCAGACTCGTCCAAGCGCACTAGAAAAAGAACAAATGACGCGTAACAAGCCGTCTTATTTCATCAAATTTATAAAAATAAACAATTCGTTAAAAATGAAAAAAAAAACGATTATTAGATTATACTATATTAGATAGATATACCTAGTGTTGTTACTATATTATCGAGTTTCATTCGTAACTTTTTTTCGGAAACTACCATGTTCCTCATAAAAAGAAAAGCAGTCGGTTAGGAAAAGTGAGTGTGGAATGCACAATGCACATCTCAAAATAATCCAATTCAGGAAGGGCGATATAAAAACCCACCTAGTTTATAACCTACATACATGGTTATATACTGGTCGCCTGAATTCTCGGGTAGTTCGCGAACGACCTAGGTGGGAAAGCGCTCCTTTTCGTGAACTATGCGAACTAGTTCATTGAAAATCCCGCTCTTAGTTCTTTTTATATTTCTTGTAACGTCCACTTTACTAGACAGTGGCGCTATGTGACCAAACGAGTTATTTCCTTGATATTTCGATATCGATACTAAACAACTTTACATACCTACCCATGGTTGAAATTTTATCAAATTATTATAAATTATTACAAAAAAAGAAGTAATGTACTAATAGAACGAACTAATTCATCTTTGGGTTATGAACTAAATAGAGCGCTCTCTGTGGTGACCGGTTAGGCCCAAGACTACGCCTGATGATATAAATGGCGTAAAAGTCTGTTAAACTGGATCTAAAAATTTAAATAACTTCCAACCAACCTTATACTTGCTATTCAGAATAGAAGTGCTGCACGTTTAGTTAGGCACAATATCGTTACATTTGACCAGACTACCTTTTATGGTCTCCGGAAGCGCAGAGGTCTGCTCGCAAAGCGCGTTCGGAGACCACGCGCCACATCATGCATTTACCATTGCACAATAGTTTTGCAAAATATGCGTGCCCAAATTGGATTATGGAATGATTGAATAAATGATGATTAGTCAAGTTATCAAGGATTTAAAGATTACCTACTATAAGACCGTTACTTTTGTCCAGAGGCTCTTTTTATATAGTTCTTGTTTTCTACTAATTGACCGATTTTATATTCAAATAGGTGGAAATAATTATTTTATAATATGAACGCGTTATACTATTATAATTAAATTATAGCCAAGGTTTTTAATGCACGACGCTACATGTGCTCAAGCATACCTATGTAGCGGCCGCCCCTTACATGTGAGAATTAGCCGAATTTGTGAATGACGTGCAATGAGGCCCGCGAGATCTGCGAAGGTATAATGCAACAAAGCGATTGAATAGAATTGAGTCCCTCCTAATGCTGCGCGTTGGTTTAAAAGTTTCACCTCTATATCATGCACGGTAGGTAAACGCAGTTTTGTTTTTAGCGATAAACAATAACTTGCTGTTTTCTTTCAGAGGGATTTAAAACCGACTGATACAACAAATGCAAATGAGGATGGTAAAGAACATGCAATAGAACTTTGTCAGATGTGTCAACAGCTAGGGTATTCGTGTAAGAATTTTGGAAAAAAATATAAACCTGCATCATGTAACTCAAAAAAAACAAAGCAGTTCAAAAGTAATTACTCGCACCGTAAACAATGGTGATACTTTAAAGCATTTTTTCATATTTCATTTACATCTACCTTTACTATAATGAGTATAGCGATAAGTTTAGATATAATGAATTACTTGAATATCTATAAACTTTTTTTATATGGAAAGGAAAATAAAATTATTCAGGAAACTTATGTTTAATTTTGAGATTTTCTTTTTGTTATAAACAGATTCCTTATTATATCAGTGAATGTTTTATGTTTGAATTTCCTCATTAATATCTGTGGCAGATCATCAGAAAGATTCTCTTTCTTCTCAGCCATGTAAGCAAAGAGTGGTAGAAAAATTGTTGCCAGTTCTTCAACGTCGCTTTCCTTTGCAACATTTCCAATTATTGCAAACTTATCAAACACAGTTGTCACTTGACTATCATTAAGTGGCATTTTGAAAAATTTGTACTGAAAAAAAAAAAACAAAAATATAAATTATAATTGTTGTCGAACCAGGTAATTGATACTTACTAGTATTTACAGCACAAAATTTTGCTACGTTATGTTTCCCTAGTTTGTATCGTGGCGTGGCGTATTATTCCCCTTTTTCAAATGAAATAGGCAATCGGACAGTAACTTAAAATGTATTTATATAGAATGTTCGTAAGATCAAACTATTGTATAATTTTAAATGAAGAAATATAACTATGAAAAATAATCTTATTTTTAATCTGTGGTTCACTCTTAACGAAAAACGGGTATATGCACGTGACGTCATCTGTGTATAAAATATAAATTCAAATTCAAATATTTTTTATTCATGTAGACCTTATTACAGGCACTTATGAAGCATTCATACATTTGACATGTTACACTATTGTTAGTGATGGTGATAACTGCATTCGTTAACTTAAAACTAAAGCTAGCAAATTAAATATAAGCAATATAACCCGATAGCGTTTTTTACACGATCACTTTCTTTTAATCTAAATAAAACAGGAAAAGCATTTAAAGGTAATAGAAGTATTAATAACTAAATCATCCTCATAAAAGTAAATCGAAGAAATTCGCTATTTCGCCTTGCCAAGTTTAACAATTTTATTCTTATTTCCTGGAAACTAGTAATAAAAACTATTGTAATAACAGAAGTATTTGTAAAATGCGTACTCAACACCAATGATATGATTTTTGATCCATTGCTATTGAAAACCAATCTTTTCACTCGTATTATTTACACACAGATAACGTCGCGCGGGTTGATGACTACCAATTCAGCATTTGCTTTAATTCTAAAGCCAATGTTAAAACTTACCCTTGTGGTAGCAACAAAGTTTTTCATACAGTACATCAGACATGCTTTTGTAGACTCTGTGTTATTTGATTTTTCCGCTACACATAATAATAGTAGTGCGTCATGGAATATATCTAATATTTTAATGTTTCCAAACACTGTGCAGAGACTGACCCATATGTGGTACCATTCTTGTAGTATAGTGGAACTAAGCGTCTACAAAAGAAAACGTTATAGAAGATAAATAAAAGGACAGTTTAAAAGACGTAGCTTAAAGGTCGTGGACATGTCGTATTGATTTAAATCGAATATTGCTATTTCGGAAGAAGATGAGTTATGAATTCTCTAAGCCCCGACTAGCTATTTAGTTTTCGCATGTAAAATAATTTTGATAGCCTAGACCAGAAGTTCCCAAGTTTATTAAGCCAGCGGTGCACTTTCAAGTCAAGTAATTTATCACGGCGCCCGCGCTCTAAATCTTGCTAGTTACAATAGAGAGGTACTTGTTAGTTTGGCAGATATTCGCAAGAAATAAAACATCATTATGAAACTAATAAAACAATATTAAATAATTAAATTTAACAAAGAATTAAGAATAATAACAAAAGCATGGTGATCTCCACACAAGTTTTCAGTGTGGAAACAGCCGGTGACACCACTACAGAAGATTTTCACAAAATTATTTTTCTTGATGTTTTGAAGTGCAGTATAGTATAGGAGCACCTCGCGGTGCTTCTTTGTACTTTCGACGACGCCCAGATTGTTTCTAAGCCCTGGCCTAGTGGATAAACCTTAGGCTTCAGGAGGACTGTGTACAATATACAGCACGCACCTTTTCAAAATTACATGCTTTTTACATAATTAAATATCACTTGAATGAAAACATCCTAAGGAAACTTGCATGGCTGAGAGTTACCCATAATGCTCTTAAAGGCGTGTGGAGTAGCAACTATCAATCCACACTGGGCCAGCATGGTGGACAACGGCCCTAACCCTTTCTCTTTGTGAAACGATTTTTTATAAATACCAACGTTTTGATGGATGCTTGTTACTCAATCATGCCAGACAAATCTGGATGAATATCAGCATAGTGATTATTATAGTCTGATCTAACACATAGGCCGCTTTTTATTCCGGAAATATGTATGGTTCCCGTGGGATGGTTTTGTTTTTGATTATCAAAGAAATGAGATTTTTTTTGGTATTTCAGGGATCATAAGAGTAACAAAGGTATACAAAATTTCCTAGCAAACAAAGTCGCGGGAAAACGTTTGTATAATATATACCTTATTTAGATTAGTGTAAGTTAACAATACCTGTGATAGCCACAAGGACAAATGTTCCATATCCATTTCTTTGTGTATATGCATTCCGCTGACAACTTCAACAAATGTGTTTCCCGGAGGATTCCAGAGCAGTCTAAAGTAATACATGTTTAAAGGATTTATATTTCTTAATTTGCTTTTTAACCATGCACATTCTTTCTCTGTAATGAAATGCAATATTTTGAAATTAATATAAAAATTTAGTCATTATTATATGACAACACAAGATTTCAGATCACTGAATAATTTTATTTTCCTTTGTTTGATATATGCAGTTTCTTTGAGGCGGCTAAGCTTTACTATTGTATAGGGGCAATAAGGATTGGAAGATATGGTGCATGTTGAAAAGATGAAATGCTTGAAGTCTTGAAAAGGCTTCAAATTAAAGAAGGATTTAATGTTAAAATATACAAGGATCTAAAATACAACCAATATAGGTAAAAATTGGTGAAATATGTTTTAGTAGGTAAACTTTACTTATAATTTCATGCAATCATTATGGGCTAGATAATCTTCAATCAGAATACATGTTCAAAACTTTTTTTCTAATATTAAAATCCATAGTATGAAGTTTTGTCCTTAAATTCTTAAAATTGGAGCACCTTCAAGAGTTTAAGACTAAGGACATGGGCTCTTCTTGCCTAGAAGGCACCCAACCTAGTTTTTTTTTTTAAATATATATTATACTAAACCAAATTTCAGAACTGGTGAAATGTGATTTTTTATAACACACACATCTCTCCAGCTAATAGAGTGCTTGGCCAACTCATTGCTTATGGGAGATATGGATTAATATCTAAGTGACATCTATTGGGAAAATTAGAGTCATCTGTTGGGAAAAGCTTCCAGATTGAATTAAGTGCAAAAATAATTACCTGTCAGGTCATTAGTATTTAAAGCTGCCTGTAGCTGCAACACAAGCTCTAAGGTAGATGGAGCTTGTGGAACATAGGTATTCATCTTCCAGCGGACAGTATCAAGCACTTGAGCCAGCATAGCCAGAGTAGGAGCTCTGTATTCTTTTAACTCATCAATTCTGTATGCTGCCCGTAAAAGCCTACATTGAATGCAGATTTGAGTTATGTTCCTGTTTAAAAGGCCACTGTGCAAGTTTGGCATTATTATTAACAGTAGTAACTTTGGACCGGGTATAGCATCTGACAATTTTAAGTTTTTTAAAAAATTTATGAAATTCTTTTGCTTGTTTTCATTATCTAGAAAATACGAAATTATTTCCTTAGTTACTAATATTATACAAGGTTCTGTCTCCTCCTTGTAGTAATGCTTAGAATACTTTTCTAAGCATTTCATGACTTTGACCATGATATCTGTTTCGTGCAAGTTTTCACTTGCCAGTTGAAATATTTTGCTGAACACTTTCCTAGGGTTTTGTAGGAATACAATTAATATATCAAATAGATCTGCCTCTGGAGAAATAATAAGTTTATTGAATATTTCTGTTATCATGTTGTCAAATTCTGTAGTTTGCAAATTATCATTGAACATTCCATTACTGTAATGTTCACCAACTATTTCATGCTTATTGCAACAAGTACAGCGTTGAAATGCTTTGATTGCTAATAGTAATAACAGTTCTTTGTTTTTAAGGTTATCTTTTAGGTAACTGTAAATGATTTTAAATAATTTGTAGCATTCAACTTCATTGAAGATTTCTAAATGAGAAACAATCTGCAATATCAAATTTGAGTCCTCACATAGATTATCCCTATAGATCAATGCTTTAATCCATTGAGTACTCTCAGTGTCTTCTTTATTTATTTTTTCCATTATAATAGCTGTGTCAGATTTATTGATAACTTCTGCTAAGTCCAAAGGTTTACAAGAAATTTGCTGTAACATAGCAACAACTGCATGACCGCTGATATTGTAAAGTTCAGCATGAACATTGTAACATAGCTCTCCAATAGTTTGCTGCATGTTTCTGCCATTCTCTTCAAATTCACTCCAAGCACAAAATATCTCTACACTGACTTCCATCACAAGGGTCTTACATTTATCCAGTAGAGCTTTATTACAATTGTTTATGCTTTGTAATATATCACCATTATTACATTGGCTTATAGGGACAGACAAATGTTCATTGATTACAATGCCATCTCTATAGCTTAGATTATAAAGGTCTTGGAAGTCAGATGATTTAAATTTTTGTGGGCTGATATAATAAGTGAAACACTCTGATACTAGTAACAGCATTTCATACAAACGTTTACCAATGAACTTATACTCTTCATCTGTACTCAATCTTTCCAATTTACTACTATTTGGTGGTTCAGAGAAATACTTAAGACATTTATGGAAGTTGTTGAAGCTGCGAGTTATTTCATCACCTTCTAAATTAAAAAAAAATAATCTGCATATCATTTTGTAGCATCCCAAGCTCAATAATTTTAATCTCTGTGGGCATTCTGTTGGATCAAAATACTTGAAGTGGTCTAATAAGGCCTCTGCTACCTCTAAAGATAATAGAGGGCAGGTGAAAACTATTATTTCGTAAATAAACTTATCCATGTTAAGTTTCCAAAATATTTCACACATGAGGCATTTTGATACATTAGGTATGGTCCAAATAAGAAAAGCAATTCCATCCAAATCAACCAGTTCTTCTAGAATTGGTAGATCGGAGTTTAGACAAATATACAACGCAAACTTGCGCAAGATTTGAGTATTTTCATCAGAAACTCGATCCTCTAGTATGTACCTCTCTTTTTGTAAAAAATTTCGCAAGCTGTCTACCACATAATCTATTTTCTCTTCATTGCCTGCAAATTAAAAACAGATAATAATCACATTATGTAAAATGAAATTTATTTTATAAGTGGAAAACTTTCTTTCGGCTTACCTCCTCGTTCTTTCAATTTAGAAAAAGAGTAAAGACTGTCTACTGTTATTACAATTCCTTGAAAAGCAGACAGTGCTGGAGTAAACTCCATATTTTAAGGTGGTTCGTCTACTGAGTATTTTATTGTTTAAAATTTGTAAAAGTTTGTATTACAAATAAATTTAGAATATTTTCGGGAAGAATAATGACAAAAATATAATTCGATCAAAATCTAAAAGACATGACAGCATTGACAGACACGTCAAAAAAATAAAAATATATATTTTTTTTCCTTTATTTCTTATAGGGAAAGGCATAGGTATATCACTGTTCAGCCGTATTTTCATATCTTATTTGATTTTAAAGCCACATGGCTTTAGTGTTTAATATTGAAATTAAATGTCATTGAAAGACGTAAAGCTAAAAATAAGAAATGCCAAACTTAAAAGATTCCATAGTCGTCTTCACATTCATTTTCCATTTTAAAGTCGCTGTCAATGAGGATATAAACAATACACCTGATGTTTATATTTCACCCTAATTCCTCACCAAATTAAAATATTCGTTATTCATGTAGGCTATCACAGGCTTCATACATATTTGTTTCACATTATTGTGAGGTGACGGTGACAAGTAAATTCGTTTACTTAAACTATAAGCTAGGAGGGTTCCGAATGTTCCTTTAAATCAATATTTCTGTAAATTTTCTGCATACTGACTCTCACTGACCTCTACTATAATAGTATTAGTAGGACGACAACTAACAGAAGTATCGCGTTTAAATGTTACGAGAAAAGCTGAAGAGAAATATTTCTCTGATAATAAAAAAGTAAACACCGGTGTGCCGCAGGGAATTACACATTTTGTGGGATTTGCATGCCTCAAAATGGGCTAAAACATTGTTCTGTATAATTTTTTTAACATCTGTAATTTCACATGTTTTTTGCAAATAAATGATTATTATGATTATGATAATTCCTCCAAGTGTAGGTAAAAACAATAATAAAAATTATAAAAATCCAAGCGAAACACGGTTACCTGCGCGTGACGTCATCTCTGTGTAAGCATCATTACTGATCATTCTTTCTTTTCAGCTAAATACAACTGAAAAAGAATTTAAAGATAATAAAAATATTAAAAATCAAATAATCGTCAGAAGCAAAGCGGCATAGCGCATTGGGTAGGAACTCGACTTCACTTCTGGGGAGCAGAGTTCGAATCCTAGCATGCACCTCTAACTTTTCTAAGTTATGTGCGTTTAAGTAATTAAAAAGAACACTCGCTTCGACGGCGAAGGAAAACATCGTTAGGAAACCTGCATGCCTGAGAGTTCTATATAATGCTCACAAAGGTATGGTGGACTACGGCCTTAACCCCTTCTAGCTTCTTCTAGGAGGAGACCTGTGTCCTGTAGTGGGCCGGTAATGGGTCTATATGATGAATTGTCAGAAAAGAAAATAGGAGAAATTGCAGACATTCCTTCGCTATTTCGTCTTGCCAATTTCCTTTATTTATTTCGTATTTCGTGGAACAATAATTACCTAATATTTCATTTGGAGTAAAAACAGAAGTATTTGTTTAATGCGGTATACACACCACAGAAATGATTTTTGATCAATTTCCATTATTTGGAGATTTTAAAAAACAATCTGTTCTCTTGATCGCTTTATTTGCACACAGGTGAAATCACGCGGTTTAATGAGACACGTTGCACGTTTACACGGCAATTTTAAAGATATATTTTTAAAGTCTGCTTTGCCTGAAAGCGGGCATCGGCGTAAGTGCATAATTGGTACGCAGCGGAAAAAGTAAAATGCATGATTATTTATTGTATTCTTGGTAATACAATAAATAATCATGCAATAGGCAATGCTTTCCCACACATCCTAAATGTCGAGATTTTAACCCCTTTCATCCATGTTCAAATCCACGCTTTTGTTCTTTTATTATTTTATAATCCCTTAAAAGTTAACCCTAAACTGCAATTTTACCTAGTAGTTATTAAGTGCAGAAAAATATCTGAAATCTACACGTTGAGATCTTTCATTTGATATAAAAAAAAATATTTATAAATATTCATATACATTTCTCCCAAATATTTTTGTCTTTGCATACTTAAATCTTAAATCCAAAATTTCGGATATTATATTAATTTTTGGTTTATCTATCACCAAGATAGAATACCAAACACCCCATTTATTAAAATCGGTCAGAGAAAAAAGTTAGGACTCACAAAAGGTGCATTGCAAGGTCATAGACAAACAGTCATTTCTTTTATATGAATAGACTTTTGGAATTAACAGGTTGGAGTACTTTCATTTGATACCAAATTTGGAACATTTATCTCAAATATACTTTTATTCTTGGCCTAATTCGTGGTCGGGTAAACATGTAGGTACCTAATTTTGAAGGAACTTAAATTATTCGACTGTTGTGTGTTTACTGTTTATTTTTTATTTTCATTTCCAAGTTGTAAAGATTTATTTTAGCGCTTGAAAAATGTGGGTCTATTTTAAGAGCCATTTTGTACATCTGCTTCGCTAAATCATGCTTTCTCCAGCGGTGGTATAGTACTCCTGTAAAAAAATAATAACTCTTTTATTTGTATTAAATAAGTTACGACGATACCAGCCTAGTGTTAGGGCTGCTTTTGGGGACTGAGTTTGATCGCTGGGACGCACCTCTAACTTTACACACACCTAAGTTATGTGGGTTTTTAATTTAGGCAATTTAAATATCACTTGCTTTTACGGGGATGGAAACTATCGTGAGGTAACCTGCATACTGCGTTCTTCATTACGTTCTCAAAGGCGTGCGAAGTCTACTAATTCAATTACTCTGCTTGAACCTTCACTGATGGTTTGAATATTGCCGACTTTGTCCTTTATGTACATGTATGAATCCTAGGTAAAACATATAAGTACCTATAGATACATTTTAAAGAAAAAGGGCTACTTGGAAACCATGACGGAGTTAATCAAATCCTTGTTTATAATTTCATAAATTAAAAAAAAAAACATACCGAGATTCGCATAATGGATGGCCTGTACACGTTCTTTAAATAAAGCAATTGCCTGGTGAAAATACTTTTCTGCTGTCGTGTATTGCTCGTGTTTGCCATATATATTTGCAATAGCAAAGTAAATTGATGGGCTGTTGGGAAGTTCTGCGAGAGCTTTAGGTATTATTTGGAGAGCTTTCTGAATTTGATCTGAAATAGAGGAGGAATATGAAACAAAATTCAAAGCCAAAATTTACTTTTTATTATTTATAGAAGGCACTTTTGATACGTACCTGCGTATAATTTTTTAACATTGTAGCGTGATGATCTTGATAAGAACATTCGTAGACTTAAAAGTAACGCTATGATAGTTCCAAAGGCCATAATCTAAGAATACGATAACATACGTAGCTCTAGCCGGGTTAAAACGCTTCAACGAAATAAAAAGTACCTAATGGTAGTCAGAGAATAAATAAATAAATATACTATAACAAAAAAAACACATCGACATCTAGCCCCGAAGTAAGCGTCGCTTGTGTTATGAGTACTAAGATAGCTGATGAATATTTTTACGACTGTATTATACATATAAACACCCAGATACTGATAAACATTCATGTTCATCACACAAGTCACCAACGGTCTTGGACTCAGAAAGACGGGTCGCTGCCCTCTGCGCCAATCGGCTGTCAAATGTCAATTACATAAGTATACACATGAAAGATTTTAACTAGTACTACCTACTTGTATTATCCAATAGTGCTAACAAGTTGGTCCAAGCAGAAACATGCTTCGGATTTGAATTGATTGCTTGATACCAGTTATCCATTGCCTCATTGGTTCTGTTCGTTTCTAGATACTGAAACAAACACTGTTGTTTATTGGAAAGTATTAAGCGATCGTGTTGTCTTATTTTGTTTTGCATATATAATGAATGTGCAGATATTGCAATGCAACTTTTTAAAGTCATTCTGGATACCTAGTGTGTTATTTTCTAAACGATATTCAATACTGTTTCCTAGACTGTTTTCCTGATTAACTAGATGGCGCTCTTTCGATTCCATACTAATCGTAGTTAACTTTCACGCTATCGAATAAGTAAACGTGGGTAGCAAGACGCACACTGGACACCACGTAATCAATATGATGGACTTTAATTTAAGATTAGCACGCTCGCTAGTCTCGTCAGTTATAGTGGAAAAAATCTTTTTACCATTATATAAAAGCCTTAAAGTCCGATCAACTGAAGTGAATATAGAGTAGGCGCGGGAGTGGAGTCGTTCGCGCAGATTGTGTCAAGTACCTACCTTATATGTTAATATGGTCGTTTTTAAACTGATGCGAATCGTCGCGAAACTAAAGCGCGAACGTGTCCTATCTATCTGGATTCTTCTAGTTCTTCTTTTGTATTAAAAATAAATAGGCATTTCTAGAACCAAGAATAAAACGAGGTAAGTCGCGTCATTGCTTCAATTTGAGAGGCGAATTGCTCTAAATGGTGCGGCAGTTACCTTAGTTTGATCAGGCCTTTTGCCAGTTTTCACTAAAGCTAGGAATCGTCTTAATCGGATGCCTAGTGATTTAAAAACACGTTTCACAAACTCTTATGTGAGGTCCAAACACGTTAGGCGCCGTCTTAAGTTGCGACACCGATTCGGCGGATCGTAAAATTTAGGGGACTCGTAAACTGACACTTGACAGATTTAAAATATATAAATTCGGTTTTATTTCAATAACCTTAAAACAAAATATGTAATAATAAGTGTTATATTTTAACTGCCACTAGCGCCACACGTTTGGACAACATCTTTACAAATGTAATTCCAATAAGTAAAAATATAGTTAGTAAATTAGATTCTAGTCCAATTTCAATTACTTCAATTTGAAAATGTGGAGAATAATGTTTCCGAATAATTGTTTTAAAAAAATAGACTTTTCCACTTAATATATTAATTACCAAATTTCCTAAATTATAAAAACAATCAGGATAGTTTTTCCTATACAGTAATGCTGTTTTGTAAGCTCTCTGAGATTCTTCGAAACGTCCAGTGTTTGCTAATACTATGCCAAGATTCATCCATGCCGCCGGGAAATCTTTTCTGGAAAAACACATGACAGTTAGCTATAACGATTAATATCATCGTTTGTTATTTTAATATTAGTGACACGTATTTTGCTGATTTTTATTTTGATATTATATGTATCGCTTGCATTGACTTACTTGTGATAAATAGCTTTTCTTAAATAAGTTTCCGCTTCAGAGTATTTTTTTTGATTTTTTAATAAATTTGCTAAATTGTTCATTGCCTGATAGTATTCCGGATATAGTCTGTAATCATTTCTAGTATATATTTACAGGTCACACAGGAGCTTTTTATATAGGTATAAATGTATGTGCGCGTAGATTTAATAAGTGAACGTAGGTAAGCTATACGGCGTAAGAGTCTCTGCTGCAATAAAACTGCTTTAATTTTTTACAAAGTTATGTAGTAGTTTTATCTTACCTTATCGCTTCTTCATATTCATCCATAGCCCAACTTGTATTTTGTTTGGCATCAGCGACTTTAGCGACATTATAACGTACTTTGGCGTTCAAAGGACAAACAGTAAGCGCGTTTGTAAAGAGCTTGTATTCGTTCTGCCAGTCGTACGCTCTTAGCCAACTTTTAATGCCGTAAATTGATATAATGTATAGAAAAACACTAATCACTATCTGTAAGTCAATTTTATGTTTTAGAGCATACCCTAACGCTCGCATGACGTTGCTTTTGCGTTTACACAACATTATACCTTCACAACGCAACTAGTTTTAGGTCGCAAAATCTATACCTACTACAGATTTTTGTGTTACAAAATCTATACATTGAAAAGTAAGCGTAATTCGCTATGCTCCGTGCGTAGGCACGAGTATCTTTACGGCGTTTCATTTATTAAATCTTTGTAAAAACAACACCCAAAGATCTGATCAAATAAATATTTTTGTGAATGAATAAAGAATAATCAAACTTTAATTTATGATAGCATTTATCGAGATCCATACTGTGCTAGTAATTCCTTTGAGTCAAAGTCAAAGTAAAAAATATATTTATTGAAGTAGGCTCATAGATGGCACTTATGATGCGTACATTGCATACATGAGAAATGTGTACATTGTAGAGAGAGTGAGATATATTCGTAAACATAAAACTAAGAGTTTTCCAAACATGCCCTGGTGTAAGAAGGCCCCAACGAACTTAGCCGGGTGCTTGTTTTGTTATCACCATCTCACATTGTCATTTAAAATTATTAGAAGAGCAATCTGGTTAGAGCAATAATTCACACCCAAGCTTTTTTATCGATTGTAGAACTTTATACTATAGTAGCATTTTACTTTTCTATAAGCTTACATTTGATACAAATTTTGAACTTTTTAAGAGACATCTCCAAGATGTCAATGGGTAGTATATTGTAAAATAGTATGCAAACTTGTATCTTTCTATCTTTTAAACGAATTATTAATTTTATGTAGTATATTGCGATGCAAGTTTATCCTTACCATGAGTTCTAATGCTCAAATTATTGCAGTTACATTTGTTGTTAAATTTAGAAATGTTTTATGAACATGAAAATGTAATGTATAAATTTTCAAATAGGTATGTAAATACACTTTCACTACTTTAAAAATCTTTAAATTAATCACTCAATGGCTCTCTCAGACCCATTTTGTAGATCGCACGAACAGCCCACTTCTGCAGTATAAAAATAGTGCTAATTTAAGCAGCATAACCCCATAGTAAAATTCCATATGACATAATGCGGTGAAAGTAACTAAAATAGACTGGCAGTTTCTATATCCGTCGTAAGGCGTTTTTTTTTTTACCGCATAGACAGCAGAAATAAGGCTAATGTAAAAAAGGAACAGAAATGGTCCCAGTAGACCCAATAGACCCTCGTGGGACACCTATTTTCATAACTGATCAATTTAGTAAAGCTCGTTTTGCTCTTAATTTCAACAGATGGCGCTGTTTTTTTAAAGGTGTATTGATTCACTCTTAATATAAAGCAACGCCAGTTGATGTAAAAAATCGAGTGAATCCTCAACTTCCTTTGAGTTATGCGCTATCTTACATGAACTGAATTTTTTAAAATATATTTGAATACCTTACACGAACCTTGTGATTTATTTTGTTGTGTTGTAATATTTTACCCAATCCAATAGCAATAAATAAGCAATATCCTATAGATGGAATGTATAAAATTCTTTCTGCAATCACAAAACCAACTGGAAATACAATATTTGTTGCTGGTAGAAATGGTATTAACATGAACGATGTTGCCAGTAATGAGATTCTGAAAGAAAAATAACTCTTATTATAAACTTAAGACTTTTATAACCGAAGAGATAACAACATTAAAAAAAATACACTACAGCAGTCAACAATTATAATATCGTCCCCATGGAGCGAAAAGTCACCAAGTCCCGTAATGGCGATTTTCATTTATAAATGCTATTTATTTACAATTTTGTTCTCTGTCGTAGTTATTGTTTAATTAAATGCGGCAATTAATAAATAAATAAATATACTACGACAATACACACATCGCCATCTAGCCCCAAAGTAAGCGTAGCTTGTGTTATGGGTACTAAGATAGCTGTTGAATATTTTTATGAATATAATACACATAAATACTTATAATATACAGATAATAGCCCAGACACTGAAAAACAATCTTGTTCAACACACAAACGTTTTCCAATTGTGGGAATCGAACCCACGGCCTAGGACTCAGAAAGCAGGGTCGCTGCCCACTGCGCCAGTCGGCTGTCAATTAAGTAAGTCTACCCATCGGGACCTGTGGAAATCAAGTCTACCAAGTGGAAATACAATATTTGTCGCTGGTGGAAATGGTATTAGCATGTTCTCAGAAAATTAGATTCTGGAAGAAAAATAACTCTTTTTATAAAGATTCCTCCGCATACCATTCCGTTTTCAACAAGAGTGGTATACTTGAGACATTTCCTCTTTACAAAAGAAAAAAGATGTACATTTGGATGCTACGGGCAGAGCTAGTCGAATTAATAAGCAATTGAGAATTTACCTTTTACTAGATTTTTTATATTTTCCACCAATCACTGCTTTTATATATAAGAATATATACAGGTACATGATTAATACAAACAATATTCTGAAGTCCAATACATTGTTTATGAGAGGTATACATCCCATTGACCAGTCGTAGCACAGCCACTGAGGCCAGATGAGTAGCATAATATTAAAAAAATAAATATAATTGTAGGTTGCAATCTGAAACAATTAATCATAATACATTGTTGAAGTCATGTTACGGATTAGGGATGATGAAAAAAATTTAATTCGATCACTTTCTTGGTTAACCATTAATTTAACACTGTTTTTCGTAACAAATCTTAACCACCAAATAGGAAAGTAATTTCTTGAAAATGGAAAATAAACTCTTGAATAATTTTAATGGTTTTGATTGTGATGTTGATATTGATTTTAATATGATGAACATAAAACTTAGACAACATTATTGCACAAAGTATTTTGCCATACCTTACTAAATAGATTGTCACTAAATGCTGCAGGATTATCAGTAGGTTTGAATTCTGGTTTATTCTTTCCCATAACTGCCCATCTCGCATATAGAAATATAATCGCACACATCATGATTATGATTATTCTATAAATGCATTTTATGTCCATATGGATCATTTTGAAGATATCTGACATGTTGTATTTAACTTTTTCAAGTTTTCTTATCCTTAAGTTGATGATGACTTCATATATGCAACATACACCCTGGAAATTGTTATGATTTTTAATTCAATTTAATAAGTAGCTGCTGTTATCTTGGGCTTTTTGTAGAAGCAACCTATTGGACCTTTGATAGTATTATTTGATCATAAAATTATAGCAAGACTTATTCAGATTAAAAATATTAGGAACAGTTTCCTAAGCTATATGCCTGGTTTAAGTTTGGTATGTGGCTTACCATCCTATATTATCATATTGTTTTCAACAATTTAATGTTATTGGGTAAAAGCAGGCGTAATACTTTGCAGAATTCCATGATATCCTTTAAAAATTAAGCTTAATTTAAATGTATTATTGGAACAATTATTCATTGGTAAGTCAACATCTCCTGAGGATGAGGTTGCTCCGGTGTAGGAGTGAAACATGCATAGAAAGTATATTGCCAAAGATCTGTTTGGTGTGTAAGGAGTAAGGAAATTTTACTAAGCCAAACAGATTCTACTACCTTTTGCGGAGTATATCAACTTAAGTTTAATTTTCATACAATTTAATGTTAGGTATGCAGTGGGCTCTGTGATGGATCATAAAGATATTTTGTACTTGTGGAATAGACTAGGCTATATTAATTATCATAAGGCAAGATGGTAACATCAACATTTTATTGAAATAAAAATATTTCGCTTACCAGTATCGTCACACCATTTTCTTTAAACAGCATTGATAACCCAGCTGCTATTATGCTTATAAATAAATAAATATTCAATACATTCTTATTTTTCATTGCTCTATCATAAATAAGGAATGATAAAAGGAATGTCATAGTTGCTAACAGGTCTGATCTTCCCACAATACCAGAAACAGCTTCTACATGTACAGGATGTACGCTAAACAGCAGAGATGCAAAAAAAGGTAAATCCACTAAAATCTTATCTCCATGTTTAATATTTAGTTTTGTCCATATACAATTGTATGTTTGCCATACCAATACACAGCAGATTGCATGGCAGGCTAAGTTTGTAGCTTTAAATTGAGTAGCAGATAGTTCTTTGTTGTTAAAAATATAATTTAACCTGGAAATATAAAAATAATAGATACATAAATTTTTTTGGACTATATGAGCCTTGCAGAAATACCTAATTGTACAGCAATTTAATTAACTGTGCTCCCCTAAATACTGTCTTCTAGCACCTATAAATTTTCATGAGACTACAACATAAAAGCAGTCAACAATTATAATATTTACTAATAAATCAAACAATACAACTTTTTGTTCACTTCTGTCTTACCACTCACAAGACTTGCACATGCACACCTCCACTGTTACTTTCTTTAAATGTAGTGAGCACTTTTACATATGCTTATACATATTGAATTAAGAAAGACGCCTAGTGAAGCATGGTAGCCAAGGTATTAAAATAAATATTGCTAATGTACCTATATGTAATTATCGTCAAAGGCCGGTATGACTTGTGACTGTGGTTGCTTTTAATGTTTGTACCCCAAAAGTCATTGCTGAAGCTATCCAACCAAGACGTGGAGGTAATGTCCTTGTTTTTTACAATAGCTTCTGAATCGTCAAAAACAAAATCCCCTTGTATACTGAACAAGAAGGGTGCCGCAGACACAGAAAGGATGACCAACAGTTTAAAATACATCTCCTAATAATGTCTAAGAGACACCACAGTACAAAAAAATCTGATGGGTATGTGGTATTTTAATTTACACATAACTTTCAATAGATAACTTAGTTTTATCTCAAATTATTGATTAATTTCATTTAGCAATTTTTGTTTATATTTGTAGTTTCGTTCCCTTACTTTTTTTTTTTTTTTTTTTTTTTTTTTTTTTATGGCTTGCGTTTGTACCAATTGGGTACGATTTACTTCGCCAATGTCACGTGGTATGGAGGAGACACGCTTTTGAGAATGATCGGTGAAATATGAGGAAGACCAAATATTAATCTTGACGCATTTAAATAAGTAGCAGATTTTTTGCTTCTCCTTTATGAGTTAATTTCCAACAGAAAAACAGATAATCAGAATGTTAGTTTGTTGGAGATAGGAAGGTTCTTACATATATATTTACAACTTAATATTATTACACTTAACATATTTACATAGGAATCTACAGAATGGGCTAAACACAGACATTAACAGACACTCAACATTTAGAGGACGAGGAACTTGGACTGGGAGAACATCATAGAGGGGATGAAGGAGTTTAGGGCAAGAGAAGAGGATATGGGAGACAGTGCCTTCTTCCAAGCCACATTCACATATGGAGTGATCCCTTATTCTAATCTTATTCAGGTGAACAGGTGTGCAGGCATGGCCAAGGCGTAAACGGCATATTGTAGATGTAACCCACCTATCAGCATATTTACAAGAGAAGAACCATGGACGTCGAGGGATATCAGTTTGGACAGAAGCGTAATATTTACCTTTAACTGATTTGGAATCATTCCAAAGTGACTTCCAGGATCTGATTAGATATGTTTTTGCCAGTGCGCTGAGATCCTGAGAACTGTTTTTGAAATGCTCCAGGGAGCCCAAATGAACAGCTGATTTAGCACATAAGTCAGCAGTTTCATTACCCGTGATGCCAGAGTGCCCTGGTATCCAGACCAATAATAGAGCTAATCCATTTTGATGGCAGGAGTACAGAGCCTCCCTGATCCTTAGAGCAATAGGGAATCTAGACTTACTCCGGAATGGGTTTTCCTTAATGGAGTATAAACAGCTAAGAGAGTCTGTAAAAATAACAGTTTGTTTTATGTTATGGGATCGGACAAATAAGATTGCCTCCAGCAAGGCAACAGCCTCCCCTGTAAATACCGAAGACTCTGGAGGACACTTAAATTGCAGAGCAATTCTAAACCTTGGAACCCAGCAGGCTGCACCAACAAAGCTTTCGGGGGAAAACTTTGATGCATCAGTGTAAATAAGGAGGTGGTTTGGCCAATTTTGACAAACTATGTTATTAAACTTTACATTAGTATCAAGGGCTCCTTTAACTAGCCCAAGATCTGTGACCACGGCAGGATCAAAGACTAGGGCTTTATAGGATGTAGAGTATAAAGGGTTTATTTGTGAAGTCACTAATGGATGAGGGAGATTGATAAATTTCTGATAGCTATCTAATAGATATGAAGAAGGATTGCGTGGTCTAAGAACTTGTGACAATTGAGTTAATCTAAACCACAAAGGGTGGGAGGACAGTTGTAACATTTTGCTTACATAACGATCACAGAGATATTGCCTACGCAGATGCAAAGGAGGATCAACACATTCAACCTGCAGAGCATTAGTAGGGGAGGACTTCATTGCCCCCAGAATGATCCTGAGGGATCTGTATTGAGTTCGGTTGAGCATTTCAGAGGTAGTTTTATTTAGAGGGTCTAAAACATATGAGCAGTAATCAACATGGCTACGGACTAAGGCATTATATAAAAGCTTAAGGGAATAGGCATGGGCCCCCCACCAAACTCCAGCCACTGCCCGCAGAATATTTATACCTTTCTCACACTTCTTAATTACATATTCAGTATGCGGTAATCCGTTCAGTCTGCTATCCAGTATAATACCTAGGAATTTTGCTTTGTCTACTAGATTGATGGGTTGATCCTCATAGCAAAAGTTAAATGTAGGGTGAGATCTTTTTCTTGTAAACACAACTGCTTGGCATTTAGCCACGGATAGAGATAAGCCGTGGTCAGACAGCCATTGTCCTAGGTAATACAAAGCCGAGTTTAGACATTGGGATATTTCCTCTACTGAGCCCGAGCTGTGGTAGAGGACAATATCATCAGCATACTGTAGAATGTTACAAAAGTTATTTACAGACAATTCTAGGTCATGAGTGTATATGCTGTAAAGCAGAGGACTGAGTACTGAGCCTTGGGGAAGTCCTTTCCAGACTAGTCTGGGGGGAAGATAGGATGACTGTTGTTTAACCACAACTGACCTGCCACAGAGCAGGTTACATATGAAATGTGTTATCCTTGGCGGTACACTCAGCTGATGCAATTTTTGCCTGAGTAACGGAAGAAGTACATTGTCATATGCAGAGGCAATATCTAGGAAAATACCCACAAGGTACTCTCCCCTACCAAAGGCAGTTCGAATGTCTGTGGTGAGTATGCTGAGACTGTCTGCAGTGCTAAATCCTTTACGGAACCCAAACTGAGAAGGAGAAAGTACTCCCCTACTTTCCATTACCCACTCTAGTCGATTTTTGAGGAGTATCTCGCTAACTTTTGCCAAAGTGGATGAAAGTGCAATAGGTCTGTATGAGTTTGGTTCAGATGGATTTTTGCCAGGTTTGAGTAGTGGAATCACTAGTTGTGTTTTCCAGGAATTTGGAACTATTCCACTCTCGAAAAAGCTATTAATTAAGTTGAGAAAATATAGTTTTGATTTATCTTTTAGTTTTGCCAAAAAAGAATAAGGTACACCATCTTCCCCAGGAGCCGAGTCTTTAAGGCCAGTTAGAGCAATTTCAAGCTCTGAAAAAGAAAATGGGGCATCCATTTCATCTGCAGTGGACACAGGTGTATAAATGGGGAAATCGTCCATATGAGGGACATAAGGCGGAGCGAGCTTGTCTGTAAAAAAGTTAAGCCATTCAGACGGGTTATTGGAACTTGGGTCAGTGTGGTTAAGAGATCGGCGGAATCTCCTCATGTTTGTCCACACGACAGTGGAGGGAGATCTAGGGCCGAGTGATTCACAGAATTTGGTCCAACCGAACCTTTTCTTTTTAGACACTAACCTTTTTATTTTAGCATCCAAATGTTGATACTTCATAAAGTTATCATTTGTCATGCTATCTGTATATTCTTCTTCTGCAGCCTTTCTTTGGTTAAATAAATCAGTGCATTCCCCATCCCACCAAGGGGGGGAAGATAAGTGATTTTTGGCATAAGACTTTTTACAAGGAATATTAGAGTCGGCTGAAGAAATAAGATATTTAACAAATTGCTCATAACAAGTTAATAAATTGTCACAATGCTCAAGATCAGGTAAAGAGTCTATCATGTTATCAACAGATTGAGCGTAACGTAACCAGTCAGCTTTATGCAGTTTATACTTCAATAATGGACTAGGGTTGGAAGGTGGTAATGATCTAGTATTCAGGGATAGGATGATAGGGAAGTGATCACTGCCAAAAGTACTTGGTAGGACTTTCCAGGATAGCTGAGATGCAAGAGAGGGAGAAGAAAGGGATAGATCAATAGCAGATTTTGGGTTCTGATAGGGATAGACTCTACGGGTAGGAGTGCCATCATTGAGGATACAGAGGTTAGTATCCTCAAAGATGTCTATCAATAACGGAGCAAACCCATCACAGTAGTAACACCCCCAAGAAGTATGGTGAGCATTAAAGTCACCCATAATCACAACTGGGGTAGGAAGGGAGGATACGATAGACCGGATTTCTGGAATCAAGGATGGATTAGGATGTGGAATATACAGTGAAAGAAAGGAAATATTTAGACTCCTCACAGCAACAACATTAAGTTGATCACTGTGAGCGGGGAGGGGAATAGAAGAAAAGGGAAGATTGTGTCGAATAAAAATGGCACTGCCTGCATAACCATCACTCCTGTCGTCCCGCACACAGCAGAAGCCAGGAACCCGAAAGCGAGAACCAGGCCTCAGCCATGTTTCGCAGATAGCAACAATGATAGGGTTATGCAGGTTAATTAAAGATAAAAGATCTTGTTTCTTTGGTTGGATGCTTTTACTGTTCCATTGTAGTAAGGTTGTTGGGGCCATTATTTAGGATATTAAACAGTTGGGATAAGTTATGTGCAACGTTGGGCGGTAGTGGAATTTCGCTGCATGGAGCAACAATACTCAGAAGGAATTCAGAGAGAACCTCTAGCATTTTACTTTGGGATGGGGGAGAGTCAGGTAGGCTGCTGCCAAGGGCGCAGCCATTAGGTAGGGAGGAAGAGGGACTGTTGGTAAAGGATCGGTGGGCGTATTTGTCATAACCCTTCGCTAAGGGAGCTCGGGTACGAGCCGGGCGGATAATTTTTTCCCGGTATGACCTACGGGGTGAATTGAAAGAATTCGGTTGGGGAGAGTTTGAAGGGTGATGGGGAGGATTTGAAGGAAGGGGAAAGTAGATTGGAGTAGGGAACAATTCTCTTGCTATCTCCGCATATGATTTGTGAACTGGAGGAAACCGCAATGAGGCTTCCATATAAGATACACTGTCCTGGGACATGGCTAGTTTAATATTCTGCTGGCGAGTAAATTCCGGACATTCCTTATCTGAAGCAAAATGACTACCTGAGCAATATATACACGTGGCCTTTTCTTTGATGACATCACATGATTCTCCAGTGTGCGGCTGTGCACACCTGTAACACCTAGGTTTAGATCTGCACTGGGCTTTGATATGGCCGAAACGGCAGCAGTTCAGACACTGGATTGTTGGGTATTTGTATGGTTCTACTGGGAGAGAGGTGTAAAATGAGAAAATTTTAGATGGAAGCATCTGACCCCTAAAAGTGACTACCACCGACTGGGTGGGAAGCCATTCTATTGTTCCTTCATTTGACGATTTTCTGTTCAAACGGCGGGCTTTCAGAACTGCACCACAACCAGCAGGTAGTTCTAACGACTCCACAAACTCCTCCATAGACCAGTCTACAGGGACACCTCGCACTAGACCCATCCTTGTTATATTGTAGGTTGGGATTTTAGCCTGATATTTCGTAAGGGGCAGAATTGGGCTAATTATAAATGTGTTAGCAGCTTGAGCAGAAGAAAATTCGACGCTAATCTTGTTACGGCCAACGTTTTTAACACCATCACTTACAATATTGGTGAACTTGTTTTTATGCATAAATTGACCGAATTTAAGTGCTCTGATAGACGTACCCGCAGATGGATCTGAGATTTCCCTTGAGACATGGACTATGAAGGGGCCTTTGTCATCCTTATCGTAACTTTCGGGGCCTTCTGCAAAGGAAGGATGCGTAAAAACAGTTTGGATCGACGGAACCGATTGTGATGACTCTTTTACAGTTTTTTTCTTGAATGTTACGCTAGCGGACTTTTCAGTGTCCACTGGGCGTTTTCTTGATGTTTGGCTAGACGCGCGAGGTGCATCCTCATTCGTGAAGATTCGAGACCCGTCAGGGTCTGGAGGCTCCGGAGGAGTATCTAGCTCCATCCCTATTAATATAAACACTCACCACCACCAAAACGGTTGTTAAAAAAAAACACAAAAATCGGCTACTTTTCACTAAAAACAACACCGAAAATCACTACACGTGTGTCGACCAAGGCCAACGCTGCGAAGTCCCCAGTTTTACAATTCAATTCATAATTAAAAATTAAAATCTAAAAAAACCACGTCCGCCAAATTCGAAGTTTCCCGCCAATCGTTCCCTTACTTGACAATATTGAATTTTGACTGACCGTTGTTGTGACATTTGTTATTTTTATTAACAGCTGACTTACTACTTTGGGTTCTAACCCTTTCGTACCAAATTATCAGAAGTTGATATTAGTGATAATTTAGCTGTAAAACTAAAACAAATTATTTTTTACAAAACTAAAGCTGGTGGCTCTAAAATGGGTCTTCATCGGGGAACCTTCTAGGTTATTGATTTAATATATTCCTTACTGTTCTAGGTTATATCGTTTTAACCCTACATACATTATTATAGGTAGGGTTTTCCTATTTATACGAAATTGGTGCTGTCGACCTATATTACGGATAACACTTTACTGGTTATTATCACTAGCATTTGTAATCGATAGTAAAATAAAATGGTTGGCCAGGAATCGGCCTACTCATGTTCTGTGATGAGAAATGGGATCGAACCTTTCACTCCCGGATCATATCTAGACTAAGGATTGAGAGCTGCGGTCTTTATTCAATGTTCTACAATGAACTTAACTTAATTAGTCCCTAGACTAACCCCGCTAGGATAGCGCGGTTCTTAGGGAACCCTAATTGATAATTTAACAAATACGGAACCACTCTATTATGGACAGTATGCCACTTGGCTCAATTCAATGGGTTAGTTCCCTTAACTTCGGCTCGAGGTGGTGGCTCACGCTGGCTGCTTGCTGAGAGTAACTAAGGCTACTGTGACGTCACGTCGATTGTTCCCACGGGGCGCGCACGTTTGTGAGCGTACCGCCACTAGGTATTAAATAAAACAATAAAAGTATAAGGTTTGAATTAAATTATATTTAATGCGACATAGAAGTAACAGTGAAATTGGCCGCGAGAGGTTGTAGCGTGTGTTTGATATCAAGAGCTGTTCTTGGATCCCTGAGAGCGGCTGCGGCATGAGCGAGTTGTAAAGCGCACTCAGGTGGTGCGGACGACGGCAGCACAGTACATTCCCGCTCCAACGCGCTTCCAACACATGTGAGGAGCTCTGAGAAGCCCAGTGAAATCGCCGCGCGCCGTAAACGGTTTAACTCCTGATTGCAAAAGAAAAAGATATCCATTTAGTAGACTAGACCAAAATTACTAAAAGTTGGTAGGTAGAAAACTTAACTTCTTGAATATGTTATTAACGAACCGAGAACAGTAAAAATCCCCAGCGGTGTAGTAACTGTTCCTACGTGGTCTTCCGCCAGCGTCTTACATTTTTCGGAGAAACTAGTTGGCACCTAATAGTTTTCAGTTCGCAAAACTCAACTCCTGCATACTTGAAAAATTTAAAGTCTGATAACTCCAAACTTAGAAACGCTGACTGGGTCTCATAAGAAGGCTTAGAGAAACACAGTATCTCGACGTGATCAAATGTAATGGAGTGACGAGATCCGTAGAAGAACCAGAGTTACGGACATAGCGCAACGAGTCGTGCTAGAATGGTAAACTGAGCGTTGGGGGCACCTCGTCGGGGTAGACCCCCGAACAGATGACATTAAACAAGTCGCAGGGCTGGGCCCAAGCGGCACAAGACCGTGGGATTTGGTACTCCCTACAACAGACCTATGCCCAGCGGTGGACGCCATCGGTTGATATGACGAACTACAAACTGCCTTGGTATTTCTTTTCTTATTTTTTTGTGTTCTGATTATTATTGAATATTAAATAAATATTAAAAATAAATAAAAGCCACGATGTGACACAATTTTTTTAAAATATAACTGTTGATCCTTTCTATCTGATTCCTACGCCATTGTCGGTACAGGAGCGTTAAGTAGAACCTGCGGCATTAAAGAATAGATTTACAAACGGCGGCCGAAGTCGCGGCTGCAAATAAAATAGCACGAAATCGACCGCCTTTTATAAAGTTATTCTTTAATGGCGCTGGTTATATCCAGTTCAGTTGATCAGTTCTGACTGTATACCTTGTACAGATGCTGTGTCTTGTCAGGCAGTTTTCTGGCGTGTCGAAGCACCTTCTGCACGTCTGCGAGCAGGGCGTGCGGACGTGCCCAAGCGCATCCAGACCCACCCCCGCTGTAAGACCGCCACGAACGTACCGGGAACGTCTCCGCTGTCAATAAACAATAAATTTTTCGGGGTCAGAACACATTAATTCTCTTAAAACATTACTGTTGCATAGATGTTATATAATTAAGACAAATGTCGTATAGCTGTTGATTACCTAGTTATGAAACGTTTTAGTTATCTGCGTTTTAAACGTTTATTAGTAAGGGGGTTCCCGCGGGATTAAAAAAAAACCCGTAATTAACGCGGACGAAGTCAACATCTAGCCAAATATAAGTATAATAAATAAACATCCTACACATACGGCAGAACTGAAACTTCTGGAGCTAACGAGAGATTGAGATGGATATAGAGTATGAAGAGTATTTGGATAAATGAATTTTTTATCACAAAGCTTACCGTAGGTACTAGATACATATTATTCAGTTTCCATGGTAACCAAAATAAGAAACACATTGTGTAATACATACGATCTCATTCTCTCCCATATATTTATTTGTTTCTTTCTATATAGTGGCGCATTTAGTTTCGTTTCAAATCACAACTATTCTAAAATAGTTTCACTTTAAAAAAGGTTTTTTTTTATTACGATGAGATCTATACGACTTAGCCATTGACTGAAATCTCGCTTGTAATTGACGATGCTGGGCTAACCTGGATGGGGTACAGCAGGTATATTACAACCATACTGCTAATCGATTGCTACGCTTAATCTGGCCACGGCCGAAGCCTCCCACAATAAATTTGCATATTGCCCCTGTCGGGGATTGAACCCGGGACCACCCACTTAAAACCGCAGCGCACACCATTGCGCAAGGGAGATCTTCGAAAAAGCTAAGTTTACTTACTCGATACAGAAGTTTCGTCTGCCGGTCCGAGTTGATCCAACGCTCCTAGCCAAGGCGCGGCGGAGGCCCCGGGCCTAAGTATGCTCAACAGCAGGCACGACCGACGGGCCCTAGACACCTCGCACCAAGCGGACACCGTGCCCCACCAATCCGAGCCCAGCTGGACAATCGCGGCCATGCCCTCCACCTAGATAAGTTTTTTTTATTCATAGTACCAAAAGATATGTCTATCTTCGTAATTCCTTTCCTACTAATATTATAAACGCGAATGTTTGTATGGATGGATGGATGTTTGTTACTCTTTCACGCAAAAAGTAATGAATTCAAATTCAAATTCAAAATTTCTTTATTCATGTAGGCCTATCACAGGCACTTATGAAGCGTTCATACATAATTGTTTACATAATTGTAACGGGATGGTGATAACTTCGTTCTCCAACTTAAATCTAAAGCTACGAGCCCACAACAAACTTAGCCGGGTAAATTTATTTTTTTGTTATCACCATCTTCCAGTAAATTTAAATTAAGCTATGAAGCTAGACCAACACACCCAAGCTTTTTTATCGTTTAAATAATCCTTAATGTTATAATAGGATTTTTCTGTAAGCTTACGTTTTATATAAACTTTGAACTTATTGAGAGACAACTCAAAGATTTCATTTGGTAATTTGTTATAAAATAATATACAATTGCCCTTGAATGAATTTGCAATTTTGTGTAGCCTAGTAAACTGCACAACGAGTTTATTTATATTGTTACAGTGCATTTTCTTTTTAAATTTTGATATATTTTTATGGACATAAATTAAATTTTCATATATGTACTGACTATGCACCGTCATTATTTTAACTTCTTTAAATTTATCCCTTAATGACTCTCTTGGGCCCATTTTATATATCGCACGAACAGCCCTTTTCTGCAGGACGAAAATAGAATCTATATCAGCAGCATTACCCCATACTAAAATGCCATAGGACATAATGCTGTGAAAATAACTAAAATAAACAAGCCTAGCAGTTTCTATGTTTGTCATATGACGAATCTTTTTTACCGCGTATGCTGCAGAACTAAGTCTGTTCGCTAAATTATTTATATGTGGGCCCCATTGAAGCTTAGCATCTAAAGTTATTCCTAAAAAGATTGTCGTATCCACCAAATCCAACTCCTCATTATTAAGTTGTACAATGGTTTTTACTTGTTTAACATTCGGTAGTGTGAATTTAATACTCTTCGTTTTTTTTCCGTTAAGAGCTAAGTTATTAGCCTCAAACCATTGTACTACTTTAGCGAGACATATGTTTACATCGTCAAGATTTTTTTCACGACGTTTAATTTTAAACATCAATGATGTATCATCAGCAAACAATACTATCCCGTGATTGTCCTCAGCTAGGTAAGGAAGGTCATTCATGTAAATGAGGAATAGGTAGGGTCCTAATATAGATCCCTGTGGGACACCAATTTTCACAAATGACCCGTTAGACCGCTTTCCGTTCACGTCAACTTTTTGAATTCTATCATTAAGATAGGAAATCATTAAATCTAGAGCTATGCCCCGAATTCCATAGTGGTGTAGTTTCCTGATTAATGTTTCATGTTGTACACAATCGAAAGCCTTGGACAAGTCACAGAAGACGCCAAGTGCGTCCCGTGACTTCTCCCAGGCTTCAAATATATTTTTTACTAACTCAACACCAGCATCGGTTGTTGAGCGACCCCGTGTAAAACCAAATTGCTGCCCGTGCAATAAATCGTTCTTATTAAAAAAGTGAAGTAATTGACCAATTTGACTGAATTTTGGAATGGATATAGATTATACCCTGCAGTGGCGTGCATTTCATACATGCACAAACGCACTGCCTACCCTAAAATTAATATATAACTCGTTTAGGAAGAGTATTTTTGCAGTTTTATCCAATCTTCCTTAACCTGATTTTATATTTGTATGTGCAATAAAGACTTTTTCTTCTTTTTTTCTTCTTCTTCTTCCTGCTGTATGCATAACCTGGTAAGAAACTAAGTGCACGCCACTGATATCCTGGATTAACACATAGGCTGCTTTTTATTCCGAGAAAATGTACGGTTCCCGCAGGATTCATGAAAAACCAAAAAAAAACGTACGAAGCCGCGGGCAACAGCTGGTCCATGAGATATCTCTTCCAGTGACCCTAGGCTGTGAATTGGAGAGTAAAGGGTAACGGGTACAACAATAATAAATAGTAGTTGATATTTATTTCGTAGAAAAAATTTGAATATCGATATCTTACGTATATTAAAGATTAATATTAATTACTAATATTATATATATATAGTGTATGTATATACAAAATAGTCTAAATACTAAATTGAACTCAATAAAAAATAATAATTGGTATATATATTTACAGGGTTTAATAAATAATAGAAATTTCTCGGCCTGTACATATATATACGTTAATATAATGTGTGCAAAATACAAATACTTATAAAAATAAATATTTTGACAGGAAGGAAGGATGAGTAATAGCTGAGGGATTATTTTTTAAAATTCTGGCAGGTTATTTGTTCTAAGTGCGTGATTTTATTACACTACATACTCGTTACATATATGACGGTGTAGTATCAAGTCTGTATTACAATACGCTATTACGATAAAGCTATAGAAACTGTTACCTTAAGTGCTCCATGTAAAAGTACGCAGAAGTTAGGTACTTTGCTCGGATCCGATATATTATCTTCATCTGTAGAAGTTCCTTCATTGCTGCTTCCCTCCTAAAAAACGGTATTATAAGGTTATTTTCTGTTCATATCAACTTTATTATTTACTAATAATAATAATAATAATATTTATTTATTTGCCAATTTGTGGGTACATAACAAGAACACATTTCATTAAACAGAACCTTCACAATCGACTGTCACAGACAGTGGGCAAATGTTTATAAAAATACTCAGAAATAAGTAATAATGTCATTTTAAATAAAAGCAGTAATAGTAAATACTAGCGATGGGCGGACTCTGCCCTACGATACAATATACGTGTAAATGAAAACAGAAATAATACTTCAGAGGCTTTAGAGGTACATTATTTACTGTCTCTGAGACTTATCTAAGAAACCGAAACGCTAATAGTTTTTGAGTAAAACATTGCTATAGTTTTTATTGAAAGTCAACCCTAACGCCACATGCAAAAGTAAAATCAAGTGAATCCCGCCACTTTATCAAGTACGCGTCGCGTAGCGTAGGTACTATGCACGTGTCGATATTTTATCTTCGATAGGGTTGTCATAAGTGAACGTCCATACCATGTTGAATACATCGGTTCTCGTCCGATCACCGAAGTTAAGCAACATCGGGCGCGGTCAGTACTTGGATGGGTGACCGCCTGGGAACACCGCGTGATGTTGGCTTTTTTTTCTGGGAAGTGTACAACGGGTTCCCCGGACGTCCAATAAAGCCAACGAGAGGGACATGCCGTGGTGGTTTTTAGTTCGGGTAAACGAGTCCCACATAACCTCTGTCCTGCCCAAAAGGACAGAGGTAGCCATAAAGCTTTTCCACCACGATAAAAAAAAAAAAAAAAAAAAAGGGTTGTCATAAGTGAACACTGACAATTTTTTGAGGAAAAATAAATACGCTTCTTTTAATTTAATATTTTTACAGGGTTATTCCTTAGGAATTATACTTATGCACTCTTCAATAGTATTCCGTAGTTCCGTTAAACGTTGTGTAAAAAAATCTTGTCTTGAATTAAAAAATTATCAGAAAATTTATAATGCGTTTATTAATGTAAACTGAACTAAAACGTCCTACTAAGTGTCGCGCTGACTCCTTTAATCGGTGGCGTTGTCGTTAAGCCTAACGTGCCCGTATTTACACCGCAACACAACAATGCTGCTTGGCGGCAGAAATGGCGGTAGTACTTTATAGGACAAGCTCTGTCACAAAAAGCATTGAAGATAACAAACAGTTTACAAGAAACTCTGTGAAGTTAGTTAATTTATAATAATATATTTTTTCTTAACCTTTGTAGGTGTTTTGGAGCCGTAATTTTCACGTGTGGAAGAATTTGTGCCGACCTGCGCCTGTGGTATTACGAGATGTTTGCTTATTGCTATCGGTGTACCTGTTAAAAACAAAAACATCTGATTTAAGCAGCGGATTCCAGAGGCGTAGTTCAACTAACTCCGTTCTCACCCATGGCAAATTATAACACAGTAACGGCCGACTCCAAAGCCGTGGGTTCGATTCCCACAACTGGTAAATCTTTGTGTGATGAACATGAATGTTTATCAGTGTCTGGCTGTTTGTATGAATGTTTATCAGTGTCTGGCTGTTTGTATTTACGTGTATTATGAACCCGCTGAAGCGGGCCTCACTAGAAGATAGATAGATAGATACTTCGGGGCTAGATGGCGATGTGTGTAATATCGTATTATATTTATTATTTATTATTATAACAGCTTATAATAATACTTTAGTCAAGTAATAAGTCGAAAATTCTTTGCACTTGTTTGTAACAAGTGATTTGAACATATACGCTTTTATAATATGATTCCTAAGGTGATTTTGGACCTGCCAATGCACAAGTTTAAAGAATTTGTTAAAACACATTTATTACAGCGAGGTTACTATACAATAAATGATTTTTTTAATGACAAGGTTGCTTGGAAGCATCCGGCTCCGCTTTCAGCTCTCACAAGATAGAAAAATTAATGTTAAAATACAAAATGTAAATTGTTGATGTTGGAAAAGAGCAACTGCTGAGTTTCTTGCCGGCTTCTTCTCGGTAGAATCTACCTTCCGAACCGGTGGTAGAATCACTACAAACAGACAGACTTGACGTTTCAAAAGTGCTTATATTAGGCCTACTTGAAATAAATGAATTTTGAATTTGAATTTTAAGCTAGTATAGGGAAAATGAAATCATTGTGCATGATAATAATTATTTTATGTATCGGAAATACTAAAACCCAATTAGGTTGTATCATGTATGACTTGATTAAGGAATTCAAAGCCAATTTCTTTCTAGAGTAGATGTAGTCTTCGACCAAAATTATAATAATGAAAATTGTAATTTTAACATTTTTGTGTCGGTTTGTTCCAGCTAATCTTCGAAACGGCTATACTGATTCTGATAAAACTTTTACCGGCAAAAAACTGATGTTATATAGAGTAAGAAGGAGTACTTTTAGTTTAGAAAATAATTGGGAAACAAATTTAACCCACATTTGTGAATAAAATCCAATTCAAATAAAGAAGAATATACCTAGGTACGTAAAATACATTAACAATAAGAATCAAAGCTTTTAGGCTATTAAACATCATGAAAGGAACGAACTACTAGTACGGGCGAACGATACCACACAGAGTGTCGGGGTACATTATAGCATATGAACGTTGGCCAAGGAAAAATTACTTTGGAAGGTAAAAATCATGTACGCGAATATAGTTACCGTTCCACTTGAATATGGCGTGTAATAAGAATACCTAAGTCCTGCTGTTGTAGAAATCCAATGACATGCAGCTGATTGGACAGAGTATAGCTCGCGGCTAGGCCTTCTTGTTGCGCGGGATGCGGGGCCGGGAATATTTGCACCCTAGTTTCAAGCTGCCCACATTTGAGCGTGCACCAGAACTCCTGGTAATGCTGCTCGCAGAGTCGTGTCATTGCTACTCCTACCTGACAGAGATTCATATCCTCATTAACAAAATGTAATCAAATGTAAAAGCCTTAATAAATGTGGAATAACGTCGGATTAGTTATTTAGTGTTTTGATCACATACTGCATGGCTGCATCCCTGGGAGATTGCCTAGCATGGGCCAGAGACAATTATCTCCCGGGGAAAGTATAAAAATTAATCTGCTCCCACAGATTTATCAACTCGGCGCACAAGTGGAAATAATATATGTAACAAACGTGGGTAAACTTTTCCTATTCCTTGTTCTCCCGTGCTTTAGCAGTTGGACACGTCAGGGGATATAATTTTTGTCCCCTGCCTGTGCTAGCCAATTCAATTGAAATGTGACCAAACATTGCATATCTATTCCTACTAATACTATGTTTATTTGTAAGTCCATCAGGTTTCAAGCATATTTCTAATTATTAATAATTATTATATATACATCAAGCCAAGCCAAGATTTACTATGTTTTAGTAAAAAATTTAGTCAATTCATATTTCTTTTCGGTGATTGATTTTAACTTTGAAATGTTATATTTAAGACTTGTTTGAGCATGAACTTAAAAATAATTAACTTCAACTTGCAAAATCGAAATAATTAACGTGATCTATTGATACTAATATTATAATACTGAAAGTACTGGACCAATCTTAACAATTACGTTGCAAAAAAAAAAAACACTTAATGTCACAATTTAATAACATATGCTTCAATTTATTTAAAAAATTTGGGGATCCTTAATCATATTGTAATAATGCAACCCAAAGTTAAGTTTTATTCAAAACAAAAGTGGCTAACATTAGTATTGCAGTATTCATTCTTATTTTAAGAATTAGTCTTATCATCAAGGGCATTATATAGTAGTAAACATATAGTAGTAAACATATAGTAGTAAAATACTTAGAATTTATTCCAATCGGACATTTAATGCAGTAGTTATCGAGAATTTAAAATATTTAAGGACCTAAACAAAACTTAATTGAAAAAGACACACAACAAAAAATTTTTTTGCAAGTATATACAACTTAAAAATATGTTTTAATAGCTAAAACAAACGTGGACGAAGTCTCCGGCAACAGATAGTATGGGTATAAATAAATATCACTTACACCAGGCACACTGAGTTGATCCGGACAATAAATAGCACCTCTTATTAGATTGACATTTGAATTATTCACAGTGTTGCTTGCAAGGTCCACAATCTTCTGATACAATGGCATAGCTGTAGTATAAAGGGTTTAAATTAAAAAGTAGTTATTACCACTAAGCCATACAACTAGGTTTAATGGTTGCTATTACAATACAGTTAAATTAACTGCACTTCTGGTGGAATGTGGTGCGCCTCCACTCATCTACTATGTTTCTCAAGTTGTGTTAGTAATGAAAAGGCAGTGAATCCGGACTATTAGGGCAGATTGAAACCCTCCAGCTAGGAATATCTTTTTAAAAACTGACAAAGCTACTCCAAGGTTTACGCAGTTAATTCAACAGTGTTATAGTGTAAAATAACATATGCAAATGGTATAAGTTTTTTAACTATCTACTATTTTATTGAGGACACAAAATGAAATTTATAACTACAGACCAAAAAAGAAAATCAACTATAAAAAATTGCTTCATATGTAACTTTTAAGTTATAAAATAAGTATGGGGTATGTGTTAGAGTTTGTTGAATTATGCTGATTGTTGACTCTC